>NW_028270146.1:31364051-32614051 GCF_037043375.1 Chiloscyllium plagiosum
CAGTCACAGGGAGAACATTGTGTGCAGTTGTTGAATCCATATTGTAAGGGACGAGACTGCATGGAGAGGGTGCAGAGGAGATTTACCAGAATGTTGCCTGGGCTGGAGAGTTTTACATTTGAAGAGAGATTAGATAGACTGGGGTTGTTTTCCGTGGAGCATAATGGGGACATAAATGAGATGTATAAAAGTATGAGGGACATAGACAGAGGAGACAGGAAAAATAACCTTTCCCTTTGGTGCGCGGATTAGTGATCAGGTGCATACATTTATGGCAAGGGGCAGGAGATTTAGAGGAGATGTGAAGACCCTCACTCAGAGGGTAGCGGGAATCTGGAACTCACTGCCTTCATGAACGATGGATGCAGAAATCCTTATAATCTTGAAGAAGTAATTAGATGCACACTTGTGATGCCAGGGCATATAAGGCTTAAGGCCATGTGCTAGAGAATGGGATTAGAATAGTTGGGTGGTTGTTTTTGACTGGCTTCGATGCGATGGACTGAAGGATCTATTTTGGAGCAGTAGACAATTTATTAATAACACAGTGGTTTTAGCAGAGCAAAGTTAAACCACAAGATAATCAAAGTAATGCTGAAATTTTAAACGTAATCCTCTTTAATTCTAGCCCCCCACTCTCTCAGAAAGACAGACATACAAAGGTAAAGAGTGAAATTAAAGGGAAAAAATAAATGAGATGTAACTGGCCAATTCACTTCAGCAGTGTCTGCAATCCATAATATCACATGCACATGGGGTTGTAGAGACTGCTTGGTTTCTGATGACACTGGTGCATGCTGATAGCTTCCAGCAAGCTCCACAGAATATTCATTTAATTCTGAGTGAGACACCATTTTCTGAATTTTCAGCAAGTTGATGATGAGAGGTCAGACAGGGTTCTGTCCTGTAGCTTTCACAGACACAAGCCCTCTGACCCAAACACAGTCTGAAAAACCAGTTCAAACTCTGCCAGACAGATGTGGATCCCCCCATGAGGTCCCAGTTTTTAAAATTTATCCCTTATTCACTCACAGGATGAGGGTGTCGCTGACTCCTAATTGCCCAGAGGGCAGTTAAGAGTCAACCACATTGCTGTGGGTCTGGAGTCACATGTAGTCCACACTGGCTAAGGAGGGCAGATTTCTTTCCCTAAAGGACATTGGTGAACTAGATGGGTTTTTCCAACAAAAAACAAATGGATTCACGGTCATCATTTGTCCCTGAATTTCAGATTTAAAAAAAAAACTGAATTCAAATTCCATCATCAGCCATGGCAGGATTTGAACATAGACCCCCAGAACATTACCTGGGTCCCTGGAATAACAATACAGCAATAATATCACTAGCCATCACCTCCCCTCTGTTGTCATTCAACCTCTGCCATGTTCTTGAGCATAATGCCTCTCCAGAAATGAAGCATCTGTAGAGCAACTTTTACCAAGAAACAACCAACAATTAACTGTCAGTGCTTGCCCTCAAAAACAAAGAATAGTTTGTTGTTCTCTTTTTTCTTAAGTTACTGTTTATTGTCCAAAGGTCACTTTTGAGACCATAAGACCATTAGACATAGGAGCGGAAATTAGGCTATTCAGCCCATCGAGTCTGCTCCGCCATTCAATCATGGCTGTTAAGTTTCTCAACCCCATTCTCCCGCTTTCTCCCCATAATCCTTGATTCCCTTTGATATTCAAAAACCTATCTATCTCAGTCTCAAATATACTCCATGACCTGTCCTCTGTGGCAATGAATTCCGTAGATTCACCACTCTCTGGTTGAAGAAGTTTCTCCTTTTTTCTGTTATAAAAGGTCTTTCTTTTACTCAAAGGCTGTGCTCTCGGGTCTTAGTCACTCCTACCAATGGAAACATCTTCCCAACATCTACTCTGTCCAGGCCATTCAGTATTCTGTATGTTTCAATTAGATCCCCTCTCATCCTTCTAAATTCCATCGAGTGTAGACCCAGAATCCTCAATATTCCTCATATGTTAAGAATTTCATTTCTGGGACCATTCTTGTGGACCTCCTCTGAACTCGCTCCAGGGCCAGCACATCCTGAGATATGAGACTGAAATCTGTGCACAATATTCTAAATGTGGTCTAACCAGAGCCTTATAGAGCCTCAGCAGTACATCCCTGCTTTTATATTCAAGTCCTCTCAAAATAAATGCCATCATTGCATTTGCTTTCTGAACCACTGACTGAACCTGCAAGTTTACCTGGAGAGAAGCCTGGACTAGAACTCCCAAGTCTCTTTGCACTTAGTTGATCTGTTTAAACAGACTGAAAAGAAAGCTAGTTTCATCATGGCGCCTTTCACAAATTTACAGTCTTTTCCAAAATGATGAATTTTGTTCCTGTTGATTCCACATCTTTTATTGTAAGGTAACACGCCTGAGGTCCATCCAATCCAGTTCAGGTGGGGGTGACAGTGACGCAGCAATGGGAAGTTGGCTGCAGGGCCATTGAATTTTAATCTCCCATTTTGTCCAGTGTGAAAGATAGTGATACTCAGCTTGGCAACACCATTCCTTTAAATGTTGGTCAATCCTTAAACAACAAAACACATGAATTCCACAGATTTCTGTGAGGTACCATCACCTATTTCCATTTTTAATTAGGTATTAAATATGTGTTGCCACAACTAATAAGCAGTAATGCCAACAAATTACAAATCAGCAGTTTCTTGTTTTACACCATCTTCAGACTCCAAAAAGATACAATGAAGGCTTTAGTTAAGAGTCTATACTCTCAGGGGTAACATTGATCCTTCTCTTTTCAAATGGGTAGAAATACCTGCTACTCGGGCTGTGTGTACTGAATTATCCAGGTGATTGTTTAGTGGAGTTAATTATCCAGGAGGAATGCATGCCCTTAATGGAGATAATTAATTTTTGCATTTAAATTACTGGACTATAAATGAATTTGGCACCGTCCCGGCTCTATGCCCCACTCCATCTTACTATCTTGTGTTCAATGAGTCCAATTAATCTAATACTCCATGAACATGTCAAGGAAAATTGGGTTCCATTAAGTGTTTTTGATACATTTGTGTTTTTCAGACCAGGGCAACACATTGGTCTCCATGGTGATGTTAGAAGGCAGGTCTTGATATGTAAACATGCATGGGGAGACAATATATATATATTGTCATCAACTCCCCTGAACACACAGTTAAAATCACACTATTCATTTTGGGAAGGAGCAGCTAACATTCTTTCAGTTAGAATTAATCCATTATCCATATTTTGAAGCAGAGACAGCATGATAGAAGCTCCAAACCCCACAGGCCCAACAAGCAGAAGAAGAATGGACATTGCTCAATGCAATCTGCACAGACATGGTCAATTGCAGCTCCATAAGTGGAAGATGAGCAACAACAATCCTCGACCTTGGTTCACATGTTATCTAATCACCCAATGAGATCTGCTGTAGGAGGTTTATCACTTTTCCACTTGACATGTCAGGAGGACATCAAGCAGAAAACCAAAAGAAACATCCCATTATTTGTTTTCTGTTTCATAAAAAGTAGCAACATGAGTTTAGAAGATTTTACTTGCAAACTTTAAACAGAATTTACAACCTTACAGATGTATGTATTCAAGTGGAACAGTTGTAGAGTATAGAATGTTGATCACCAAAGAGGGTTCAGGGTTAAATTGCATGAATGTTTGAGAATGTCAGAGCTAATATAATGTGCCGTTATATTAGACAAAGGTACTGCATTATTAAACAGATGGAACAGAAATCAAAAGAGGCTATGTTTTTGTGTAATGGATTTGTCAGACATTTAGGATTATGCCACTTGATGCCCATTTTCCATTCAATAAGGTGGGCAGAGAACATAATCGTGTTATGAGCCAAATTATGAACTACTTGCCAAATTAGATCTGGCTGCCCTGCTGTGTAAGTGCAAGGATGCGTGCGAGAAATATCGAGAAGATGAACAAAATGTCTAAATTAGAATAATATGAATAATATTATTCAAATTCAGACCCAATACTTGACAATATTAGAAGTGAATAGGACCAATACCTCCCTTAGGGTGTTCATGTGTAATAACACCTCCTGGTGTCAGATAACAGCTATTACAACCTGTTCTTCAAGTTCTGAGAAGCCAGCTGATTTGTTTGATATTCCTTCCTCTTCAGCTGACATGAGACTCTCTCTGTAGTGGACACTCACTAACTCCCAAGTTGAGTGAGTGTCCTTGTCCTGGAAAGCCCAGCCAACCTCCTGGCTCTGTATAAATCAGGAGGACTGTCTCTAAGGAAAACTTCTTGAAAAGCTTCTTGAATGAAGAATAAAAAATAGGGACACCATGAAACTATTCTGCATAAACAGTAAGCGATCAATTTCTGTTAAAAAAAAGTTAGGTCATCATCTTTTTTTTTGTCAACGAAAGAATGCAAAACCCAAGAGTTAATTCGAGAAATGTATCACTTTAAGGTTGTTAAAGTAAATGCTATAAGAGCACGAACCTTGCTGTAAATTTGTTTCTGGGCAAGAAAATGAAAGAAATCAGTAATAATCCTCAATAAATGAGCACAGGATACTGAGCTTGCTGAGGTGATTCAAAGAGGTCGATTCATCGAAGTATAAAGCAAAATATACTAGCTGACACCAGTAGCATTAAATCACATAGCCTGGGAAACAGAAGCCATGACATTCATTTTACTATTCCAAATAGAATTAAATCATTCACCTTTGAGCTTCTACTGCAATGACCTTGTCCTGCTTCCTGTGCAGAAGTGCAATCATAATTGTGCATGTAAATAGCCCAGATACATCCCTCATACTGACACAATTATTCTAAGATTGTACATAACATGTCAAGCCTGGTTTTCTGGAAAAAAATAACATTTCACGGGAGTCAGCATGTTTTCTCAAGGCATCTCTTTCTGGAAACGATTATCCTGTTAGCTCAATAGAAATTCTGGGTACTACTAGAGTATTGCAAGCTGTGCACCACCCATGAGAATTTATATAAATTAATACAATTCCTCATTCATGGTTAAAATGAATTCAATTGCAGGGTGGTTCAATTGCCTAGAGGTATTTTGATAATATACAGAAAGCGAGACAGAGTCAGCAGGAAACATATACTCATTGCTTTAAGACTATTGATTTAGAATCAATGGGACAGATGCAACACTTGGTTAAATGCAATGTTTATAGGAGCCATACTTCACATGAGGTACTCCTAAGCCTCTTTAACCCATTGGGAGCTTAAGTGCATTTGCCTTAGTTGAAAGAATTGAGAAACAGAAACCCAATGACAAACATTTGTATTTTGTACAGAGAGTTGAATCAAGAGGACAAATAACTTATTGGATGAAGTTTAAAGATGCTGTAGGGGTTAACTAGAGTGAAATCCAAAGAAAGGGTAGAACAGAAGTGATTTATGGTTCAATAAAATAATTAACTTGCCTGTAATTTTTCAAAATTTACAAATAACATAATAAGAATTACACTTCAATCCAAAAAACTTTGCCAGTGACCCCAATACGTTGAACCCGTATTAGAAAATCTTTTGTGTTAATTGTAATTTTTACATATATTTCATTTATGATTGACAAGTGGGATCTTAGTTACTGTGCAATTCCATATCAACTTTGTAGATCAAAGATCAGACTTCCATTAGGGTAATCATTTCCCTTTCTGCATTTGCCAGGCTTATTTTTATGATAACTAGACAGAGTTTGCAATTTTAGTCTGACCAAGGATAAAAGTGATCCTGTGACTTACGTTAACAATAAGTCAGTCAGTCTGAATTAAAGACACCTGCAAGCAAACAGAAAAAAGCCCCACTTTTGCTGCAGCCTGTAAACTATTGGAGCAAGATTTAGAGTGCTGCACATGAATTTAAAACTGCAACCTTTGCCTCTCATTTGATTCGTCGACCAGTGATGTTTAGACAAGGAAGGAATTGAAGACAGGGGCAAAACATTCAGATGAGAGAAACTTAAACATACTTTGAAACCCATATGTTATTAGCTTCTGAGGTAGTTAGGCATGAAATCTAAATGGCTTGTAGGCCTGAATTACATCCAGCAACATAAATTTACAACCAGTTTATTCTACAAAAGAAGGTATTGATTCCGTTGCTTTAAATGTGGCTGCAATATGCTGACATTGTTCTCATGCTTCTAACACAAGTTTAAACTCAAACAGCTTCAAAACATGATATGCATTCTAAATTTAATTGAAAATCTTCACTAAGTTGCTACGATCTGTAAGCCTTCTGAATTTGTCTACCATATACTACAAATACATTTGTACATTTAGGGACATGAGAATACAGGAAGAGGAGTAAGCCATTTAGCCCCTCGAGCCTGTACCACCATTAATGTCATCATGGCTGCCTTGTGATGTTACTCATACCTTTGTTATGCCATACCTTTGGTTAGCAAATAAAACATCATTCTCAGTTTTAAAATTAGTAATTGATCTAGCATCCTATTTCATCATCCAATCAGTAAAAATCAGAATCACATGCATATTGAGTTTCTAACATAAAATTTTAGATTTTTTTCAGTAAATTTTCAATTCTGATTATTTTAAAGTTAAACTTAAAAAGAAACGGCTGAAAGTTGAAAGAACCCATGTGTGAAATAATGCTGGGATTCAGAAAAGGCTGCATTGTAAGAGGCACTCAACGACAATATTTTTTTCCCTTGTATCAGGTGGCCATCTCAAACAGCCCAAATCAGACTTTGAAACAAAATTCATCATATGCTGACCTACAACTTTTCAATTTAGACATAAAATCCATAGATATAAATCACTTTGAAGGCCTATTATACCTTAAGTAACCCTCAATATGATGTACAATTCAAATGAATGTTGTGCATATGTGACTTGCATGGAGTTAGACATTACACAACTGTCATTAGATAATGGTTATCCTTTCCAATACAATGATTCTGTGTGAATCCTTGCATTCAGGATCCAAAACTATCTTGAGATTTGAATATCTACACATTCTGGTGCAATTTACTGTTCAAAATGGAACCTTTAATAGTTCTTTCTGAAAATACTCGGTGACTGTAATTGCACAGAAATCTCTATTTTTTTGTGACAGAAATACTTACACAGTGCAATAAGCTGAAAATCTCTCTTAACACACAGCAAGAGGTTATTGATTTTAGAAAAGTTCATCTTGTGCACAATTAATGAGACATTGCTTAAAATCAATAGCCTAAAGGCTTTACCTATACAGATACTTCTTATTCAATTTAAATTTCATCTCCTTATGCATATGGTTTTGCATCTGTTGATATTCTGCTTTTAAAAATTACCAACATCATGCATATATAAGCAGTGTAGAATGCATTCTAATCATGCATGTTACAACAGGATAAAAGCTTTTCATTTGCAGTTTAGAACACTGTTAGGTAGCTTTCAAGCAGAAAGTTGTAACTGATGGGCATCTTCCATCTGATTTGCCTGCAGCACAATGCCATTACCTTTTGAAAGGTATATAAAACAATGTTGATCATTTTCCTGAGGCTTTCCTATGTTACAACAGTGAGAACATTTGAAAATTTGCTGCAAAGTGCTGTGGCATATCCTAACTTTATGAAAAGGAGTAACATAATACACTATATAAATCCAACTTCTTTATTTGTTTCTTTTAGCATACAAAGCTGGCCTTAGATTCTGTCAGGTAATGTCCAGATTGAAATCAACAGTTTCTTTCTAATCTCTGGTATTCCATCTCTGAACATCTATCATTCTTCACATTTCTCTCTTCCTTGAAATTCGTCTCTGTCCATAAGAGTTTGCTCACCACTCTTTCCACAATCTTTAATGATAACTTTAGTTATGTTTTAACAAAGTGCTTTAAATACTTTTCCTCATTAAAACTAGCATTGCCAGATAATTGTTTTTGTTCCTTTCGTATTCATCTTCAAGGCTGGAGCGGTGTCGGCAACGTCGGTGGCATGGACCAGAAATCCTGATGGCAGTGGTGATGGCCGGAGCCTGGGCTCTTCATGGTGGTCAACCCAGAACCCTGGATTCTTGGCAGTGTCAGCAGGGCAGTGCCAGCAGCAGAGATGGAGTCTCTTGGGATGTTGCTGTTCTCCTTAAGGACTCGAACATCTTGCAGAGACATTGCAGAAACCCTGAAGCAGTGCTTGAGACCCCAATTTGAATGGAAGATGAGCTCCTATTTAAGTAATTTCCTTTTATTGTAACTCAAAAACTCATTACCTGACTGATTTTCACTGCACCTTTGAGGTATATGTGACAATAAATAAATAGATCATTCCTTCATAATATCAGCAGGAAAATCACTAGACATGTACCAACAATTCTGAATAAGAAAAAGGCTTTGTATTTATATAGCCATTTTCCCAACCTTGTGACGTCCAAATGCACTATACACCTAAAGAAGAGCATTTAAAGTACTATTTACTGTTGTAATGTAAAAGGACCCACGGCAAAATCGTGCCCAGCATGATCATACAAATTACAATGTGATCAGAGACAAATAACATTTTCTTTTACTCCAGTGGAATCATTGGGGAATAAACACTGGCCAGAACAGAACACCCCTTCTTCTCTTCAAACAGTACAACAGAATCCTTTATGTCCACCTGAAAGGACAGACAGAGTATCAATTTCTAAATTTTTCCATGTAAAATGGCATTTCTGACAGGCGGCACTCCCTCAGTATCGCACCAGAATGTTAACATTAATTTGGTGCTCAAGTTTTGGAAGTGAGTCTTGAACCAAATATCTTCTTAAGCAAAGGCAAAGATGAACCGTTGAGTGACCGTTAGCCATTGTTAAATCCCTGTCTCTCCCACTGCAACTGGTTACTTTTCTCACATAAAAGGTGCCATTGGTCATCATTGTCGAATAACTATCTTCAGGACACATCCTAAATGTGACCCTTTCATGTAGATTGGGAAATGAGATGTTATGATTAAATTTTTTGCTCTTATAGTTCACCATGAGGGATATACGTTTCACATTTAGGTATCATATTGGCAGATTGTTTAAGTGTTTTATTGTTTAAAACACAGGTTTAAGATTGTTTAAGGCCACTTTATAATAGAATGTTAATGACTGTATATGTGGTGGCATCTACAAATTGGAAATATATTGACTTCAATATTTCCACGGAGATGCAGTGAAAGAGTAGAGATAGGGTCTGATGACACTCAGAAACCTGGACGCCTGCAAACTTTTCATGCAGCACATTCATTGCCCCATTTTTAACAAGTTTGTCATCCCTTCAAGGAAAATACATGATGAGGGCCCACATGCCACGATTTCAACTCCAGTATAAAAGACCCAATGCATCCTGCGATTTGGAGGAGGTTGGAGTTTGCGGCAATGAAGAAAACAGTCTCTGTATGAAGTCAAGGCTTTGAAAGGTGATGCAGCACTTGATGTGCTGATGGAGTCATTGAGAGGTAAAATGGTGGCCATGTTCCCCAGATGGAACAAAACATGAAAATAAAAGAAACATATGAACAAGAAACAAGAGTAGACCTCTCAGCCCTTCAAGCTTGCTCTGCCAGTCAATAAAACCATGGTTGATCCGATTTAAACTCAACTCTACATTCATGCATATCATCAGTAATCTTTCCTTCTCTTCATAACCAAGAATCTATGTATTTCTACATTAAAAATATTTAAAGATTCTGCTTTTTGAGGAAGGCAACGTCAAAAAGTCACAATCCTTGGAGAGATTATTTTCTCATCTTTGTCTTATATAGGTGCTCCCTTATTTTTAAACTTTGACCCCAATTCTCCTAAAGAGGGAGCATCCTTTCCATAGCTACCCAGTCAAGTCCCCGCGGGATTTTACATGTTTTAATAATGTTACCTCTAACTCTTCTAAACTCCAGAGGATATAGGCCCAGCCTGCCCAGCCCCTACTGCAGTGCAGAAATAAGTGTTTTGCTAATTCCTGAAGAAGGTACAGATGGAGGTGGCATAGTAGCTGACCAGTAGGAGGCGAGTGACACACTAATTCATTCAATGTAAGAAACACTTTAATAAACTAGTCAGGTCATGAAAGATGAATGCAGTTGCACAGTTACCTACTCCTGTTATCCAATCCCTCAACTTCCTTCATACAATATACAGCAGCATTTCTCTCCTCACAACTATTCACTTTTCAGGCCATGTGCAATTCTATGCAATTCCTTAAAGTTCTAATTATCCATTCTTTACTTTGAGGCAATTCCACAAATTCCCAGCTCCCCATTCACTATGTCAACTTATTCTCACCTTAAGCCATTTCATGGTTCTTCTTTATATCCACCTTCACCAAATTAATTCCATCTTCAGGTGAACAAATACCACTGTATGCATTTATAAGTCAATGCTCCTAAACACAGTCAAGGAGAGCACAAAATGCAAGGTTGAGAGATTGAGAACAAGGAGAGTTAGAGGAGAAGGCTCTGGTGATCAGTATAGTTTAGAAATCAGGAGATGAAGCTGCCAACTACAATTAAATATCAGCCACCTAAATATCATAGGGCTCTCAGTCATGTTGGTCTGATCAACATTATAATGATAATTGCATTGTTCTACTCAGATCATTTGTATCTTTTTTCTGGTACTTGGGGCTCTGGCTCAAGTACTCACACTTCAGAGGGCCCTTATGGACCAATAGTTGAGTTCTTGCCAGATTGCTGGAAGGATACTCCCCTCTCTGAGCTCTGACAAGTTGGATTCAGGTGATGATTGATGAAAAGTAGAATCATTGAGAACCTGCAGACCATATGTGATTCACTGACTAGTCTCTGCACCCCGCTGTCCAGCAGTGCACAGGGAATGGAAGAGCCCAGTTCAAGCATAATTGTTTTGACATCGGAAGCCATTCAGATGATGGCTTCTTCCATGGATAGGGTTCCAATGACCATGGAGCACTAATACTGCATGGTCATGGTGACTCTGGATTGGCAATATGTCACTTATGAGTGACTAATGTCTGGCCACTCTGATTTGCACTATTCTCCAGCAGGATTGAAAGATGGAAGCACAACTAGGAGAGGCTTGAATTGCAAAAGGAGACACAGAATTGGAAACTCCACTCCAAGCACTTTCACATCTGAGTAAGTCTGCCCTAGTCCAGTCACTAGCTCACATGCTGCCTCATTTTTTGAGGGCTGCGTAACAAATTCAGTCTGAGCAATCTTTGTCAGGGTTCACAATGTCTCCAGTGTTGAAAGGCTGTTGGTCAAGAGCATTTCAGCACCAAATTGATGATCTGAGCGACTAGCCTCTACTTCAAGCCACATGTTTTTTTGTGACATAAACATTACTAGAAAAATAAGACAACAGTGTTGAATTTGCATAAGGGTATGCACAAAGGTATTTGAGAAACTGTGGTATTGTTAAGTTTCAGTTGTTTAATAAGACCATGTAAATATTATTTTGCCATAACACTATTATGCCATATCCATTCTTGCTGCTGCATGGAGATTTGCATTTAAGTTCAACTTTTAGCTCCACAGTGGGGAGACATGAATTGATAGCAACCAACACAGGGATACAGAAAGAGTGGTTTGTTTACAGGGCTACTGGGGATGGACCAAGGGACTGCTGGTGGGAAGACTGGTCACATTTGCTTGTGATATAGGGGCAACCTCAATGAATCTTGAGTAAATAGAGGCATCATACATACCTCAAACAATGATGTGAGCAGCTGATGACCATTCTGCTAACCACAGCCTTCTCCTTGTGTTTCTCCAGTGTCTCTTGCATCGATGAATTGTTAGAGGAGGATTTGAGCTCTTCAATGTGCTGGCCCTGCAGCTTTGCCACTGCTCGAAGTTGTAAATAATACAGGATTCTAGAAAGGAGACTGTAGTATAAGTTAATGGTTCTGAGGGGATTCATGTTCACATTGCATTGGATCCACCCATTCTATTGATATCACACATAGTCTCTGGTGACCCTAGCTTTTGGAGGGAGCAGATGGATCTGTAAGAGCACTCCAAAATTCCCTGTAATTATGCTTGTCCAAATGTAACTTTGCCAATTGGTAAAATGCAGCAAACCTTCCTGTTCTCTCAGAACAGTCCCTCTCCTATAGATAGTCTATGGTGATTTATCATTATTCACCACTTAAGCCTGAAACAATGTAAAGTCAAAGGAAGTTTGGTGGCAATGAGCTATCTGAAACAACCTTTACTCTGCCCCATACACTGGTACAGGTGGAAAATAGTACAGTGTACCAGAAATAGTCACCTAAGAATGCCACAGGGGCCCTGGCTGTAATGCACTGACTCAGTCTCAGTGAACATAAAGTCGTTAAACTGACCTCAGTACATTGATGGATTGCATCATCGCATATCTGGCATGAATATTGTGCTTCAATAGTTGGAGACTTGGATGACTCAGTTTGCAGTGGGGTCCCAGCGTGCAATGGATATCCCTTGTTTTTAAGCAGCCACTGCTAATATACTGGAGTTGAAGCTGTCAAGCTGAAACAGCATGGCAGCTTCCCAGGAACCATATTAATGATGTGGAAGTACTCATCAGTGGCAAATGCTCTTGATTGTGCTGAAGAAGCTCTGATTGCTAAATGGACATAGTCAATATTAGTGTGCAAGATAAAATCAAATTTACATTCCCTATGACTAGCATCATTATTGACAATAAGTACCAGCCCTAGCAAACAAGACTTCTTTTTAATATATGTGGTCTCTGAGTGGGAAATTCTCAATGTGCCTGCAGCACAACCCTGGAAGGGTAAGGAGGCAAAAAGCGATGAAAGTGGTTGAAACTTTGGCAACCAATGGTAACACATGAACACTTGGTCCAATAGCCAGTAAATCTCCTTTGAAGAGGCTTCAAATGTCAGTCACCTCCTCATGTGACATTCTGAAGAATTACTCTTCTGATATAAATCGCATCCTGGTAGTGCCTCCTGTGAGCTGTACCTCTCAACTATTTCCCTCTCGGCTGGTCCCCTCCTGTGCAATTCTGGTGCTGCTGCTGTCAATGTTCATTTTACTCTTTACTTGATATCCCAATTAAGACAACCAGAGTGCCACCAATACTAAAATGAGAGAATAAATTTACAGCAAAGTTTCTATGAATATCCTTTCTCAAGTTGAAAAAGCAGCTGTGACTATGGAGTACATATGTCCACATTTCCACTCGATGTATTGACCTCTCTCAATTTGCATTGTGCTTTCAGCATGCTTTCACTGGAATTCAGGAAACACGTGGGCTGACATTAAACTCAAAAATCTGTGTAAATACCACTCGAATTGACCAATTAACATATGGAAATTGACAACCTGCCTGAGCCAAGGGGGTTGCTCATTTGCAATGTGAGAATGAATGTGGAAGTTGACAGTTTCAAGCTGGTTTCCTGACATGCTTCAATTTCCCTGGATTTAACCCTTCTTGTGAAAATTCCACAGTCTCACTATAAGTTCCTTTCCCTATGTTTTATGTGTCTTGTTCTGTGTTTATAACTTAGTTATCTCATCAGCATACAAAGCATGCTGGAATTTAATAGTATATTTTATAGCTTTTTACTAAAGGTCTGCTATAATGCATGATGATATGGAAGGAAACAGCCATCAATTCATTACACAGGTACATAATTCTAAACACTGTTATACTTACGTCCACATCGTAGGAGGAACATATAATTGCAAGGGCAACATATGCACAAGATCTTTAATTATCCCATACATAATTATCCCAGATCAATTGAAGTGGTAATTAAGACATGCCTCTTCCTGTCATTAAGTGGCAGACAACCGACTTAGCACACTGACTAAACTGTCAATGTACTGGTTCAGTTTGCCTATGTGGCACTAATCTGTAATACTGTAATATATACGTCAAAATCCATGGAGGATTCCATTTATCCAATGGAGGGTTTATGCAGCTCAAATTAAACTCCATACTTGAAGAATACAACCACATAGTCTTCATTTTCTTGGCACAAAATAGCCTAAAAAGCTCACAATACAGTGAGTGAGCAGCAGATATATATTTCTGGAACTGCGTCGGTGGCTGCTTTGGCAGCAGAAGCATGTATCGGGAACATTTTGTGGAATCATAGAATCCCTGCAGTGTGGAAGCAGACCAATCGACCCACTGAGTCAACACTGATCCTCTGAAGAGCATCACACCCAGACTGAACACCTACCCTTTCCCTGTAACCCTGCATTTCCCATGGCTCATCCACCTTGCCTGCACATCTTTGGACTTTTGGAGGAAACCAGAGCACCCAGAGAGAACCCATACAAGCGTGGGGAGAATGTGCAAATACTAACCACAGTGCTGCTCTGGCATTTCCTGGTCAGAACAAATTTATTTAAATTTTGGGGTCCTCTTCATTTCTTCAGGATACAGTTTTGATTTTTCATATCCCAGTGCTTCATGCACCCTCTGATATTTTCACAGATTAGAGAGGGCACTGACCAAATGGAATGCCCCCATTTTTATCTGAATGAGGAGACAACAGGAGCAAAAGGATCATAGAGTCATAGAGATGTACAGCACAGAAACAGACACTTTGTTCCAACTCATCCATGCCAACCAGATATCCAAACCTAATCTAGTCCCATTTGCCAGCACTTGGCCCATATCCCTCTAAACCCTTCCTATTCATATACCCATCCAGATGCCTTTTAAATGTTGCAATCGTACTAACCTCCACAATTTCCTCTGGCAACTCATTCCATACATGTACCACTCTCTGCATGGAAAAGTTGCTCCTTAGGTTTCTTTTATATCTTTCCCCTTTCACCCTAAACCTATGCTCTCTAGTTCTGGACTCCCCCATCCTAGGGAACAATTTTTGTCTATTTATCCTATCCATGCCCCTCATAGTTTTACAAACCTCTATAAGGTAACCCCTCAGCCTTCGACACTCCAGGGAAAACTGCCCCAGCCTATTCAGCCTCTCCCTATGGCACAAATCCTCCAACTCTGGCAACAGCCTTGTAAATCTTTTCTGAATCTTTTCAAGTTTCACAACATCCTTCCAATAGGAAGGAGACCAGAATTCCAACAGTGTCCTGTACAGCCACAACATGACCTCCCAACACCTATAATCAATGGTCTGAACAATGAAGGAAGGCATATCGAATGCCTTCTTCACTATCCTATCTACCTGCGACTCCACTTTCAAGGAGTTATGAACTTACACTCCAAGTCTTTCCTGATATGACACTAAAAGACCACAGAGTGCTTACCTCCACATTGGCCAGTGTTACCTACCTTCATGCCAGAAATGCATTTTGACCCAAGCACTCATCCTTTCTCAGTCTGGGGATCTGAATCATTCTTCCTTCCTGCCCAAAGCCCATTTGCAATTATTTTCCAGGCTCAGACATGATTATTTACTTCTCTGAATGCAATGAAAATTGTTCACCTTCCCCAACCTGATACCCCACTGCCCATCCCTTACCAGTTTAAACCACAATTTTTAACACTTATTGCCTCACATATGACAGATTGAGGCCTGCTCATCCCTAGCCCCAGTCCAAGGCTCTTTGTTTGATGGAATGCTCGGTTGATCTCCAATACATCCATATCTTCATTCAAATTTTTGATATGCTTTTGCAATTATTTGATGCAACAACCTTAATCCTTGTGGTACTCCATTTTTCACATCTTGCCAACCCAAATTGACCCCTTAATGTTGACACTGTTTCCTTTCAGTAAGCAATCCTTTAACCAGGGTGCTTGGTGTTTCAGAGACTAGGCTGGTGGCAGCCTACATTAATATTGTTCAGTGTGCTGTAAAATGACAAAACCGTATCTGCCCTTTAATGGCTTCAACCTTCCCTTTAATGACCATTAGTTAGGTCTGGGTTAACTCCTTCAAAATTGATGATGTGGCTAGTCCAACTAATTTTTGTGGACAACATAGAGCACAACTTAATTTTTTTGGTCCTAACAATCAGGCTGAAAAAATGGTCTTCCACTAAAATTTGACATAAAGTTAGAAGTGAGTCTACACACAATTCATGCAAAGACAATGATCAACATTTTGGAAAGTTGAACTTCAAGCTGTAAACTACACATGTCAAACCAATTGGACTAAAAATGGTTAGGTATATAAAATGGTCTATCAATTCACTGCCACCTGTTAAAGTCACAATCACCTAAAATCAAAATCTTTGTATCTGATAATAAAATCTGAATTAGCCTTACTGTTATATCTTCCCAGTATTTAATTATAGCATGGCTGTTGACAATAAAATATGCTACTGTGTGATTAAGAGAAAAGACAAACATCTGTACACCTTTTTTTTGGTTCTTTAATGTTTTGCCTTGTTTGTAAACACAATAAAAATAAACCGACTTCCAACAGAACACAATTCAATGTAAATTTTGAATAAATATGATTTTAATTTATTTGACAATCCTAAATCAATATTCTCCAACAAACCCACAGAAGGCAAATGCTTACTTATTTGCTATAAAATCAACATTACTTCCTTTCTCTTCATTTCTCTGCCAGTCTCACTGAGAAAATAAGTGCACCAATTACCATTTACAGCCAGGAGGAGCACAAAGCCAGAGTACACTTTGCATTAATTATCACCTTCATGCACGGATTGTAGATTATATTATTACTGCACAATATGCTGTATGCTTTAACTCTTCCTGACAGGCTACTAATCACGAGCAAAGTCATCTGTTATCTCTTTCTGCCTTGTCTCTGAGCTACTCAAGTCAACAGCCTACCATCAACATTTATTTTCTAGTGCACTAGAACTGCAACCAAAAGCATATAAATATGTTTAAAGACTGTCAATGATAACAATTTTTAATCTAATAAGACATTTTTCACTGTCTTAGTTCAAAAATTCAGTTTTCTTTCATAATGAGGTGACACACCATTGAAATATTAGTGTTAGTTCATTGACTGAATAAACAAATCTCATTCCTGTTTCAAATGATTCCATTTGAGGTAACATGGTGGCTCAATGGTTAACACTATTGCCTCAAAATGCCAGGGACCTGAGTTTGATGCTAGCCTTGGGTGACTGTCTGTCTGGAGGTTGCACATTCTCTGCATGGGTTTCTGGTGAGTGCTGTGCTCCACAAACCAAAGGTGAACAGGTCAGGTGAATTGGCCAAGCTAAATTGTCTCTGGGTCTTCAGGTTTGTGTACGCCAAGTGAATTGGATATGGTAGGGTTCTGGGTGTGATGTTTTTTGGAGGGTCAGCGCAGACTTGATGGGCTGAATGGCAAGTGTTAGATGGTTTGTGTAATATGGAAAGGCTGGGATCTTTTCCCCCTGGAGCATCGGAGGCTAGGGGTGAACTTATCAAGGTTTATAACATCATGGGGGCATGGATAGGGAGAATGGCCAAGGTCTTTTCCCCAGGTAGGAGAGTCCAAAACTAGATGGTATAGCTTTAAAGTGAGAGGGAAATTTTTAAAAAAGGAAATGAGGGTTGTTTTTTCACACAGAGAGGTCCGTGTATGAAACGAGCTGCCAGAGGAAGTGGTGGAGGCAGAAACAATTACATTTAAGAGGATTCTGGATGAGTAAATGAATAGGAAGGGATATGGACCAAATGCTGGCAATGGGACTGGATCATTGGAATGTCTGCATAGCGCAAACGAGTTGGAACGAAGGGCCTGTTTCTGCGCTGCATGATTCTCTGACTGTGCATTTTCTGAAAATAGTCTATAGTAGTGTGTCATCTATCACTAATCACTAGATAGACCCCAACAGCAAAGCACAGACAAAGGAGGATTGTTTGCAGTGAACTACTTCAGACAACCTTCAACACCTTGTACTCTATACAGGGTGATTCACTGGTAGAGATGGCAACCGGTCCAGGGTACCAATGGTATTCATTTAAGAAAATAGGCTGCAGTGGTGTAAATATGATCCCCACCATAAGCAGTGGAAATGCAGGATATTCAGACAAATAGAAAAGAAATCAAGCAAGTGAGGTTACCACTTTAAGATCATTGCCACTTTAAGAAGTCATGGATAATTATTCAGCAATTGAAATGTGATTGCCAATAGAGAGTGATAGCAACAGCTGTGGTAGCAGTAAAAATATAAAACTGAATTCAGACATTGGTTAGTAGTGTGAGGGCAAGAATATAGGCTAAGAAAAAAATAGAATAGCCAGTTACACTTAGAGCAAACATTAGAAATTAAACTGTACAAGGTTGCTCTAAGGCTTCAGGAGGTGAAGTTAAAGATTCCAGAAGGAAAAGGGAATAACTTCAAATAATTGTAAAAACCAGAAAGGGAAGACAGGGATTGTAAGAGAGAGATCTTACATCTCATAGAAAACATCATTACCATCAATTTAGGCTCATGAGACTGCAAAAGACAATGATTGGGCCAGAAAAGAGGTTACGAAATCAGGAAGGCTTCAGAATTTATTTTAGAGGTAAATGAGCAAATTTAAACATATCTAGGAAAGTAGACTGGCAGAAGAAGAAAAATCAGTAAAATCTAAAGCCTTAGCAGTGCTGGGACTCAATATTAAGCTGCAAACTTTCAGGGAGTTTATAATGTCTTCAGTCAGAGAACTTTATTTCAAAATTTATGAAAGGTATTAAAACATCTTTTTTGCATGCCAAGAAGTAGAATAATTCCAGGTTTGCAGCAGATGCTAGGAAAACATTATAAGAATTGGATAGTTACAATATATATATAGTTCAAAAAGGTGGGAAACCTAGGAAGCAGTTCAAAGACACAGTATTACAAAGAAATAGACTTAAATAGCTCAAAAGCACTAATGAATAGCCAGTAGTACAATTTAAAGTTTGATTAAAGAACTCAATTTGGTAATACAGAAATACAAACTTTCAAGAAAACTTGGCCAATAGAGAAGATAATGCAACATTGCTATTGTATATAATATAGCAAGCTCTTTTAGTTTATTCACTCATGGGATGTGGGCGTTGCTGACTGGCTGGTATTTATTGCTTGTCCTTAATTGCCCTTGTGAAGATGGTGGTGACCTGCCACCTTGAATTGCTGCTAGGTAGATCCACAATGCTATTCAGGAGGGAATTCTAGGTATTGACTGAGGTTACAACTGCATTGGTCATAACAAGTTTGTAGAACAACTGAATAAAGAAAAAGATTGAAATGTTCCCTATTTAAAATACCTACATATTAATATGATTAATCAGCATGTTAAAAATCCCTGAATCTCAGAATTGTTACATTACAGAAGGAAGCAATTTAGCCTGTCGTGTTTTCATTTGCTGTCTGAATATTTTAACAGTGTCAATCTTCTGCCTTTTCCATGTAACCTTACACATTGTTTCCACTTAAATAATCACCCAATTCCCTCTTGAATCCCTCAATTGGACCTGCCTTCAGGAAACTTGCAGGCAGTGCATTTTATACCCTAACTACTAATTGTGTGAAAAGGTTTTTCTTTCACTTCGCACTTGCTTCTTTTTCAACATACTTTATAAAACTGTGCTTTCTGGTTCTCTTTCTATTTATGAGCGCAAACAGTTTCTCCCTGTGTGCTCTGTCCAGACCCCACACAATTTTAAAACCTTGTTCAAATCACCTCTTGTCCTACTGCCCCTGGAGTACAAGTTTAACTTCTGCAGTTTTGTCTATAATTAAAGTGTCTCACACTAGAACAATTCTCAGAAATCTCTTCTGAATGGTCTCCAATGCACTCACAACATTTTCAGTATGTCACCAGGAACTGTATTTAATACTCCAGTCAAACCATAGTCTAATGTAAGTTCATTGTAGCCCCCTGGCTCTTGTGTTCTGTGCTTCCATTAACAAAACCTGGAAGAAATGAGGAAAAAAAACAATATTTCTCAGCAGATTTAAGAATAAGGAAGGACCATATGGAATACAGGGTTGGACGTCATAGAAGTGACAGTTCTTGAGACACAGCATCGCTTCAGAAAGACTAAGTTTAAAGCCAATCAAATCAACAAACTACTATATTCAATGTGTTATTAATAGATGTCTCACTGTGAACAATAAAAACACTTGACAATGTCCTAAAAGCTTTTGATAATTACTTCAATTTAAATAGAAATTTTAAAAATAGAAAATGCAATAAACTGCAAATTAAGTCAAGAACCTATTTTAAATATGCTACAAAGTGTTTTTCCTTACCATAAAAGTTGCAGGCCTTATAAATCTCCACCTGGAAAAAGATGTTGGCAACAATTCTACCACATAGTTAATAAGCAGTGGTAAAGGTTCAACTTACAACGTGATGGCAATTGGTGTGGATTTCATTTAACATGATTGATGAAATATAGTTCTAAAGATTTTATCAGACATAGCTTTAAGAAAACTATGCGTGCAGACAGTCAGCAGCTGGAAGCACTGAACATCTGAGAACCCTACAGCTGGCAGCAAAATTCAACATGGCAGAATCTACAGTCCATAGCAAAAACCATTTAGACCCAGTGTGAGACACGCAGGAGCAAGAGTGATCTAGGAAATCCCTGAATCTAGAGCATTAGTCACACCATTTGGAGGTGGTAGCTTTATAGAATGCATTGAATGCATTCAAGATCAGTCTTGAATCAAAATTTAGGCAGACAGCAAATAGACATTATTGTTCCATATGTAAATTTCTGGTGTGCAAGGGAAAGTTTAAACTCTCCAGTTTAGCAGGTGAGAAAAGCAAAGTAAGAGAAGCACTAACTGTTTAGGTTGCTGTGTTGGCGATACTCAATCAAGCACCTCAAGAGGGCCTTGAGGCTGTTCTTGTTAGAGAGAAGAAGGTTGAAAGGTGACTTAATAGAGACATACAAGATAGTCAGAGGGTTAGATAGGCTCTCCCTGCCCACCCTTTTTCCAAGTATGGGGACGGCAAACATGAGGGGACACAACTTTAAAGTGAGGGGAGATAGGTATAAGACAGATGTCAAAGGTAGTTTCTTTACTCAGAGTAGTAAGGGTATGGGATGCTTTGCCTTCAACGGTAGTAGATTCGCCAAGTTTAAGTACATTTAAGTCGTCATTGGACAGGCATATGGACATACACGGAATAGTGCAGGTGGGATGGGCTTCAGATTAGTATGACAGGGCGGCGCAATATCGAAGGCCGAAGGGCCTGTACTGAGCTGTAATGTTCTATGTTCTAAGACACAACTCAGAAACAATTTTAAATAAGATCGGAAACCAAGAAAAGTCATCAAGCCAGAATGAAAATGGTAAAGAGGCAATTTAGAAGTTTAAGTAGACAAAGTCTCTAACAAGGAAAAAAAAATGTTGCAAAATGATTAAGGATCCAGAAAAGGCAAAAGGTACGTGAATTAAACTACAGTAAAAGCAGTAAATTTTCATATAAACAGTTCATGAAGTGAATGCTCCATGAATTAAAAAAAGGAAAAGGAATCGGGATTTGTATTTAGAGCCACAGGCACTGAGAATCATGTAACAAAAATATGTTAGAGGAATGGGATTCACTTTATGGAATCATGAAAACCAGAATTAACTTGAAAATAAAATTAAGTAAATGGGAATCATTGCTAAACATGTAGAGAGCATGATTCATTCAGAAAAGCCATAAAGAGACCAACATCAATTGTTAAGGCTCTGAAAAGGATTCATCTAGAGAAGCCACAAAAGTGATGGAATCATTCATCATTCAGAACAGTGAGAAAAGTTTTGGGTGCAAAAGTATACAGTACCAATATTGTAATGCTGCAGAAATTAAAATCCTCGAAATAGTGGAATAGTTATCATATTAGGAAGACAAGGCAGCAGAAATAATATTACCAGAAAAGCTTAATTTACTTTCAGAGATAAGCCAATTAACATTCAGAGTTGGACGTCTAAAAGAAAGTAATTCTTAAGATAAGGAATTGTTTCCAAACTCAATATTAATTCAGAAGTTGGAAAAGTCAAACTCGATATTAATTCAGAAGCTGGACAAGTAAATGTATTTTTGCATACAATTGAGCATTTATAAAAATACTTTATAGCTCACTAAGGTATAAAATAATTAAAAGTTACTTCAGATAAAGTTTCAAAAGTTTTTAACAATTACTTTAACCTCAGTACTGGTCGAATTTTGAAAAAGGAAGATACAACAAAAGAGTTGAACATCAAAGTGAATCCATAAATGCTTTCATTAATGTGACAATGGAGATTTAAGATCAGAGCGAAGAGAGAAAATTATTGTTGGAATTGCTGAAGGGTCTTTGTCAGATTTACTCCTACCAAAATAGGTTTGCATTCAAGAGATAGGTATTTTCATGGGACTTGAGCAGACATTCAGAAGCAACACAGATCAGCCCTAAGAAAATAGTACTAACCTTTTCACAGGGAAGAGCACAATGTATTTTTCTTCAGGTATAAAATCCCTTTGGACGTATGAGAAACAAGTACAGTGATTATAACAGGAACCACATTACAACAGTGTTGTCAATCTGTACAGCATGACCTCACAGGAAAAAAAAATGTCCTGCTTTAGAAAGGGAGTCTTTGATCTGTAAATCAACAGGTCTCTTTCAGAAAATGAGCTGATATAAGAATACAAGTTAAGCAACAGGTTGAACTAAAGAATCTTCTTGCATATGTAATAAAAATGGAAAATTGATGTTCAACTTTCATCATCTGATTCTAATATCTGAGAACTTCATTAAGTTAAGATGATTTTAAAAAGGCAAATATTGACTTAAAATAGCAGTTTTCTTCATATGACCAGCTTGAGCCAAGCACACAAAACCATCAGTGACCAAAATCAGTCTGAGCCAAATTTAGTACTATTGGAAAAGGCACTAGAACTCAAATCAATATCTCCCAATTGGTTCACACCTTTCTAGCAGTTAGTCATTAAGATGAAAGGTTGCCTGCAGAGTATTCAGGTTGGAACAACTCTAAACAGAATACCTCGATAGACATTGATCAACAGCGGCTTCAGGGCTAAAGGGCCAGGATAATATGGATTTGTTAGCAAGAGCAAGACAGTCTCCCTGCCTGCATTTCTCGCTCATTAAGCTAAAATGCTATTGTCCAGTGAGATAAAGCAACCCTTCAAATGAAACCTCAAAATATCTACATATGTCACCACAGCTGAGGAACCAGGACAACTGCTAAATAGTTGGGACTCAGGTTTCATTTTCACAACTGAAGAATTCTGAGAAATTCAAACCTCAATTATCTTTACTTCCTATCTGTACTAGATACCCTTCACTGCATCTTTGCCAGCTTACTATCCATTTTTGTCAATGTATTTCTTATTTTTCTTGGGTTTAGTAGACAATAGAACTCCCTTTTCTTCCACCTGAGAAAATATTGGAATTGGTTCACCTTCATTTTTATCCAGTTACTAAGTTTATTTGAAATGTGATAGCTCCGGCTAAAAAAAAATCAAAACCTTTAATGGGACTGACCAACAGATACTTAAGATAACAGTTTACACACTTCAGCTCAGATTTACCATCCGATTGGGAATAATAATCTGCTGACATAGGGTGAAGGTGAAATGCATACAATTCTCTGGAAGACATGACAGAAACAGATGACCAATGACCACAAAGTCAGGTTGCAATCAAGAAAACAAATACCTGCTTTGGAGATCCAGGATACTGTCAAAAATAAAAAAAGAATTGCCAGGTCCAAATACTGCAAAAAGGAAAGTTCCTGTTTGACATGAGTTTTGTAAACTTTGATCAAATCTCCCATCTTACACCTCTCTAATGAAAACAGAACTGACATCTTAAAGCTTTCCTCAAAACTGAAGGGTTTCATTCTTGGACGTGTTTTCAGAAATCTCTCTGGACTCTCTCCAATCCATTCACATTCTTCCTACAGTATAACATGCAGAACTGTACACAATATTTCAGCTGAGGTGTAGCCAAAGTCTTATGTAAGTTCGTTACATTATCATTGAGTAGAAACTCAACTGGATTTACCATATAAACACAATGGCTAAAAGAGCAGGTCAGAGGCTAGTCTGTTGGTGAGTCTCCAGAGCCTGTCTCTTATATACAAGGAGAAAGTGAGGACTGCAGATGCTACAGATAAGAGCTGATAATGTGTTGCAGGAGGGCTCATGCCCGAAACGTCGATTCTCCTGCTCCTTGGATGCTGCTTGACCTGCTGCGCTTTTCCAGCAACACATTATCAGCTCTTTATACAAGGCACAAGTCAGGAGTGTGATGGAATACTCCACTCTGCCTGGACAAGTGCAGTCAAGAAACTTGACACCATCCAGAACAACAACAGTTAAGAAACTTGACACCATCCAGAACAAAGCAGCTCAATTGATTAGCATCATACCCACAAACACCCTCTCCTTCCACCACTGACACCCAGTAGCAGCAGTGTATAATATATATAGAATGCAAAGTAGAAATTCACCAAAGATCCTCAGGCAACACATTCCAAACACATGATCCCTTCCATCTAGAAGGATAAGGGAAGCAGATACATGGGAGGATCACCACCTGCAAGTTCCCCTCCAAGCCACTCACCATCCTGACTTGAACATAATTTCTTCAGTATCACTTGGTCAAAATCCTGGAATTCTGTCCTGAGTGGCATTATGGGTCAATCCACAACTATGGACTGCAGCGATTCAAGATGGCAGCTCACCACCATCTTCTCAATGGCAACTGGGGACAACAATATATGCCCAGCAACAGCACCCACATCTCATGAGTGAATAGATGAAATTACAATATTTCCATGTGCAGGTGGACAAGGAATATGTCTGTAAAGTCTTGATGCTGGTACAGCATTAGTTTAGCACTATTTCAACTGAGGCATTTTGTAACCAAGCCTCATTATTTTAAACTGCCTTAACGATTTTACAGGAACTTACAGGAAGAATTAATTTGTTTCCCGAGCTGAAGTGATTGCGTGTACTAAAGGCAGCATTCTTCCCATTCACCATTTTCCTATCCCACTGAGTATTTCAATTACACTGGGCTTTCTGAGCCGCTTGTAAAAATACTCAGATTTTTTTAGTTGCCATAGTAACACATCAAATTCGTCCTGCTGTTGCATAGAAACTGAGCAGAAAATAATAGAGGAAGAGCAGAAAGGCAGGCCAAATTATCATCATAAAGCATTAACAAAAACTGCAAGTAAAACTTCATCAAGAGACATTAAAAATATAAGAACACATCTGCCCTTGCAAAGAGTTCCTTTAAGCAGGTAACTATATAGTGGATTCTTATTATAATTGGAAATCATTTATGTAAGGACCATATATATTTAAGCAAAATATAGTGAATGCTGGAAATCTGAAATTAAAAACTTGTTTCAACCTCATTAGTGAAGTACAGTGAAAGTGAATGTCATAATCAGACAAAATATCGACTATTGGTCTTGGAATACTACCTTCATATTAAATATCTAGGACTTTCATGGACAGAAATGCTTTTTAAAAATCATCAAAACCATTGACTAAAAGTTGGCACAGGCATCACCTAATCACATAGGTTGCCCTTGTTCCCTGAAATATTGTGGATTGTTTGGGCTGAAATTAATCATTGTTTTTTCCACCTCAGAGCATTGAAACCAGTCAGCAGGTATAAAAAGACCCTCAACTCCTCTTTGAGTTGCAACATTATGAGAATCTTCACAGGTTGGAGATGAAATATTGCCCACGTTTACCAAACCAGAACAACATAAACTTCAGCAGACAGGAAATATCCAACCAGCTGCTGTTGAAAGGAGTTCCTTGTTGTCAGGGTAGAGGAGATGCAGTGAAGGATGCAGAACTGAATACAGGCCAAAACATTTATTTCTCCCTCTCTCAAAGAGGAAAAGCACCCAGTGATAGCACAGATTGGGAACAGAAAACATGAGAGAACCAAGAATCAGCAATCTAACTATTATATTTGTTGCTGCTGCTGATGGTCCTAAAAGACAACTAAACAACGGTGGTCTCAGGTTAAAGCCTTACTTCTGAATAACACCAAATTACTCAACTGTATTTTTTAAAAATCTTACTTTATACTGGACACAATTCCCTTGTAACGTGTCTGCATGTCCTCAAGTGACTACACTGGAGGCCAAATGTTTGTTGCTTTGTCTTCATTAATTTGCTTTGACTAAGCATTAATAAAATTGCTCTTTTATAAGCACAATAAAACATATTTGTGCCCCCTTATCACTCACAGTAAAAATCAGAAAATTACATTTTAATTGAAAAAAGGTATAATCCACAGGAAAAAGAGCTTATGCCTTAAGGTGGCTGAAAACTTGGGAGCTGATTCACTCCTCATCTTGTTATAGCAACATGCTTGTGCAAATGCTAGTTTAATGATTTTCTTTGGTATTGAGACTAACTGGAAAAAGAACAGCTGTAAACTTCGAGTTGTGGATCACCCAGGGTAATAGACCATTATGACCTCCTAAGCTTCGTCCTCCAGAATTGCAGCAAAATTGGATTTTAAAATCATATCAGATAGACTTTGGTCAGTGCTGTGGAGGTTTGTTATTTAAAAGGTCAGAAAGTCGTTTGGAACAGCATGTGACTTCAATCAAGTGCCTGGCAGGATGCCTGTGATGTTGCTGGGTGGACTAGTTATCCAGCTGAGTTTATAAACATACCACACGCCATTAATCTAACTTATAACTTCAGTTCAGCAGAATCAGGATTTAAGTTCAGAGGGAAGAATAGCTTCCTCCTAGCAAGAGAATCAAATTTTAGTTCAGAGGACTCAGCCATTCTAGCCAAAACGTTGATGGTTTATTCTGTTTCCAAGTGGCAAAGCTTATGCAGAGGTCTTCAAGGTGTTAGAACTGAGCAAGGTTAGGCCATCTGAATTATAGAAGTTTCATATCAGTAGCCTTAGAAAGGAATTATGAAACTATTTCAGCAATCCAAGGAAAAAAAAACTGGGAAGAATCAGATAAAATGCAATGAGTTGAAGGAACAGTATCACTTCTATGGAATTGTGTATCTGTCAAAGGAATGGTGTTGGACAACAGGTTGAAACTTAGTTTAGCAGCTTGTGCTAAGATTTTCTAATTATCTTATCTCTGGTTAGGCCACTTTTGGAATATTGTATGGAGTTCTGGTCTCCCTCCTATCGGAAGGATGTTGTGAAACTTGAAATGGATCAGAAAAGATTTTCAAGGATGTTGCCGGGGTTGGACGGTTTGAGCTATAGGGAAGAGGCCTAATAGGCTGGCGCTGTTTTCCCTGGAGTGTCAGAGGCTGAGCGGTGATATTGGAGAGGTTTATAAAATCATGACTGGCATGGATAGGATAAATAGGCAAGGTCTTTTCCTGGGGGTAGGGGAGTCCAGAAGTAGAGGGCATAGGTTTAGGATAAGAGGGGGAAGATTTAAAAGGGACCAAAGGGGCAATCTTTTCACGCAAAGGGTGGTGCGTGTATGGAATGTGCTGCCAGAGGAAGTGGTGGAGACCAGTACAATTACAACCTTTAAAGACATCTGGATGGATATATAAATAGGAAGGTTTAGAGGGATGTTGGCCAAGTGCTGGCAAATGGGACTAAATTAATCCAGGATATCCAGTTGGCATGAACGAGTTGGATTAAAGTATCTGTTTCCATGTTGTACATCTCTATGACTCTATGACACCTTTGTTTCTTGTGTAATTAATTTTTGTCTGGTTGTTAAAGATCATCTGCCGCTCTGTGTGAAGGTGTTTCGGGGATGAAGCAACACAGTAACCAATTAGAAAACTTGATGTGAAACCAGGTTTTGATTCTGGGATCAGACTTGTCCAATATTCCCATCGGTCAGGATTCTGAAAATATGTAAGTTGCCCTCTTTTGTTTGGGGAGTAATCTAATTAGAAAGAATCAGCAGGCGACAGCAAAACTTCAATCATAAAGAAGATAAAGGTAATTTTATTACAAAAATACTGTTGTCGCTATTCAAATACAAGGGTTAAAGTTAAGAGCTAAAAATGCACATACAAAGAATAGAAGTAGGTAAATATGAAAACACAAAGATGAAAGTAAAATCTGTCTCTCGCATCATTCAGACTTGTTGCTGCTTGAAGTTTTTCTTTTGTGAGTGAAGAGGTTGGTATTTGAAGTCAAATTCACTAGCTAGGTAAGTGCTAATGTTAATTTCAGGGAAACCATTGCAAATGAATTTCTGTTTACTTTTGTGACTATTCTCACTAAATTTCAAATATCTTTTATGATGCTTCTTGCATTAAGGACAGTCAGGTAATTCCATGTGGCTGATCAAGTTAAATCCACAAGACAAGTCAAGTGTTTTTGACAGTCATTCACTTTAAGGCACCTTGTGTTCATTCAGGAAAATACTGTATTAGCTTTTTATATTTGCTGTATTATCATGACTGCCTTCTTAATATCAAAAGTCAGGAAAGAATGGAAAGAAATAAGAAAGAAAAGAAGGAAAGAATTAAGAAGGAAAAGAAGAAAAAAGGAAAAGATAGGAAGGAAAGAAGGGATGATTGGAATGAGGAAAAAAGGGAGGTAGTAAAGCTTTTAGTGTGAACGAAAGAAGACAATTAGACTTGACTCACCAAATAAAAGCACCAGAAGGTGTTGGAGAATTTTCACCAGCAGTGTTTACATAGGATACCCACAATCAAATAGGAAAGTGAACCAATTGCAGCATCCTCACGAAACAGTTCCTCAATTAGTGCAATCCTGATAATGAAAAATCAGCTCTGCTAGACTGTAAGCTAATGCCAGAAAGTATTTCACAAGCAATCTATTAATTTTTAAATGTGTTCACTGTTGTTTTTGAGGCAATATGCTCAATGTAAAGTTCCATAAATAGCAACGTAATCAAAATTATTTGAGCAATTAATGCCCAATTAAGGACCTTTCCTTGCTGCTGCTGGTATTAATTGAATGTCAGGCAGGCCTGACATCATGTGAGGAGCATGACATGCAAAATTGTGCAGGGTTCTGGTCTCCTGGTGCTGTTCCATATCAATATTATTCAATGTCTGATTCAGGGCTTTAGCATGAGGAAAGTGGGGTGATGCCAAGAATCCAAATCCTTGCTAATAACCCCCATTTATCCATTCCACAGACCCCCACCTTGCAAAATCTCTCCCATTATCAGTAACCTCTGGTCTGCACCCCTCTGGATCTCAGATGGGTGTATTTCTGACAGCAGCCACTAGGTAGTGCTGCTGAGCAAACTCTTGACCCTGAAAAGTAGCACCAGTGAGAGGGCTGTGACTACTACCACAAACTAACCAAGCTTTCAGGTTAGCTTCTTGATAGGTAAAGGGTTAAATGGATTTCTGAGACTAGCATTCTGCTGAGGATGACATGTCAGAAGCAAGTATAAGGAACTGGCTTCCGGTAGCCATAGTGCCTTTAGTGCAGATTGAGAGACAGAATCTATCCCTACTCCTGATATTTCTTCATACTGACAGTCTGTCAACATTGGCTTATGAGTTAGAAAGACCGACTCTCCCATACCTTCCCCGGAAATTGAGATAATTGCAGCCCATGCAAGGTGTGAATAATTTATTGAAGAGCCTCAAATGGCAGAAGGAAGGGAATTTGAAAATTTGGCCTTCCTGTCTGGAATTTAATTCAGTTTGTATCAGAAAGGTTCGGGTCTCCAACACCTCACCTGATGAACAACAACACAGGTCTTTTCCCTGGGGTGGGGAGGCCAGAACTAAACGGCATAGGTTTAGGCTGAGACAGGAAAAATTTAAAAGAGATCCAAGGGGCAACCTTTTCACACAGTGGGTGGTACGTGTATGGAATGAGCTGCCCAAGGAAGTGGTGGAGGCTGGTACAATTTCAACATTTAAAAAGCGTCTGGATAGGTATATGAATAGGAAGGGTTTAGAGGGATATAGGCAAAGTGCTGGCAAATGGGGCTAGATTAAGTTAGGGTATTTGGTCGGCACGAACAAATTGGACCAAAGGGTCTATTTCTATGCTGTACATCTCTCTGAATCTATGCCTCTATAAATTAAAATTGCTGGGAAAGCCCAACAGGTCTGGCAGCATCCATGGAGAGAAAACAGAGCTAACATTATGGATCCAGTGACTCTTCAGAATTCATCTGATTAAGTTGCCTTCCTGTCTCCAGGTCTACCACTTCTGGGAACAGAAGATTCCAGCATTGAGCAACATTCATAATGTTAAGTCCCTTCAGAATCATATATATTTCATTAACATTACCTCCCACCCATCTACACTGTACCATTTATATGCCTAACCTGCTTATTATTTCCTCATAAAACAGACTCCTAATCTTTTCCCCACATCTCCACATCCCTCCCCTCAACTGATGAAAATAGTTCTTGCCCGAATGTCTCATGCTGTTACAATTTTAAACATCTCCATAAAATCCTAAAATCTCATCTCATAAAAGCAGTTTGTACTTTTATAAGTCTCAGACATATTTTTCAAGTATGCTTAATTTCTCACACCAGGCAGCACATCAGTGAATCATTAGAATGCATAGGCTATTGCCTAATGATCTGAAATATCGTTCTAAATACAGAAGATAACAATCCTGTCAACTCTTTTCTTTCAATAAAAATCTCTCTGGTATTTAGGTGATCTTAGTCTTATGTTTGAGCATTAAACAAGGAACAGTGCAGCAATGTGAACAGCAATGTGCTTGTTGATCCTGGTCTGATCGCTCCTGGAAATACTAAGGAACATAATAGCAGGTCGTTGGAACATAGTAGCAGGCGGAGTGCATTCATTAAGACCAAGGCCAATCTGATCGTAGTCTTAACCCTACTTTCCTGCCTGACCTCTGTAAACTTTGACTTCCTTGTTGATTCTGTTGATACTGGTTGGTTAGAAATATTTACATTATTTGTACAACTTAATCTAACATTTCACTGCAGAGCCTTTCACTGATTAAGTAAAGGTCACAGGTCACATATTAGTGTATGGCATGTTATGCAATGCATATCATTATATTTACACTCAGTTTGTCACCAACTTCCAGCGATGAATCCGCATTGCCAACAAAATTGAAAATGCCATAAACTGGGCATGCACACATGCATATTCATATCAGAACTGATGATGAAAGGTTCAACACTTGAAATGTGAACTCTGTTCCTCTCTCCATGAGAGCTGCCAGTCCTGCTGAGTGTTTCTGGCATTTTTTGTCTTAATACTAAAAGATGAATGCTTGTTGGTGTGGTCTGAGAGTCTGAGTTAATGTTTTGTGTGAGACTTTAATTATATCAACTGACGTGGAATCACAAAGTTAATAGAGACTGACAAACAATACTGCACCCATTGGCTCATCTAGACTAACTCGTAATTGTGTTATCTCTGCATCACAGTATGTATGCTCTCCACTGTATCTGATCCATGTGTTCTCTTGTGAGCGATGAGAAGCCATATGAGAATCCAGGATCATTTGGGAACAGAAATCTGTCTTCAAACTGATCTAGATCTATAATGCTAGTTCTGGAGTTCACACTGACTAAATTATTCATCAAAAATGTTTGCCTTAGTGTAAGCAGTGTACATTTAAGAGATAAGTTCAGGATGTCACCACTGTATCATCGCATTTTGCCTGATTTCAGGCTCTCTCTTAACTGAAGTATGACGCATTGATGAAAACGTGGTCCTCTCTGTAAACAAGTAGCTTGATATTAGCCCAAACACTCCAAAACCATCATAACTTTTAAAAAGTATTTACTTCTGCACTTGTGAGGCAAAAGCATACAATGCTATGGGCCAAGTGTTGGAAAATGAGATTAGAATAGTTATTTGATTTGATTTGATTTATTGTCACATGTACCTCAGTATAGTGAAAAGCTTTGTTTACGAGCAGTATAGGCAGATCATAGTAAGCAAGGACATGGTGGGCGGCACGGTGGCACAGTGGTTAGCACTGCTGCCTCACAGCGCCAGAGACCCGGGTTCAATTCCCGCTTCAGGAGACTGACTGACTGTGTGGAGTTTGCACATTCTCCCCGTGTCTGTGTGGGTTTTCTCCGGGTGCTCCGGTTTCCTCCCACAGTCCAAAGATGTGCAGGTCAGGTGAATTGGCCATGCTAAATTGCCAGTAGTGTTAGGTAAGGGGTAGATGTAGGGGTATGGGTGGGTTGCGCTTCGGCGGGTCGGTGTGGACTTGTTGGGCCGAAGGGCCTGTTTTCCACACTGTAAGTAATCTAATCTAATCTACAGTTCAGAGGGTGAAAGTAAACTTGGACAGAGGTTTCCAGGTTATACTACACAGGGCGTGCACTAGGCAAGACAACATTAGCAAGATCAACATTATTTGAAGTTAAAGTGTCTATCCATCAGTCTAATAACAGCAGGGAAGAAACTGTTCTTGAACATGTGTGTGTGTGTGTGTGTGTGTTCAAGCGTCTATATCTTCTGCTTGATGGAAAAGGTTATAGAAGAGCATTACCAGGGCGGGATGGGTCTTTGATGATGTTGGCAGCCTTTCCGCAGCAACAATAAGTGTAAATGGAGCCCATGGATGGGCAGTTGGCTTCTGTGATGGTCTGGGCTGTGCACACAACCTTCTGTAGTTTCTTATGGTCCTGAGCTGAGCAGTTGCTGTACCAGGCCAGTATGCACTTGATAGTATGCTATGGTGCATCTGTAAAAGTTGGTGGGGGTCCTTATGGCCAAACTTTCTGAGCCACCTGAGGAAGAAGAGGTATTATTGTCTTGAATCTACGTGCAAATTCCAGGACAGTTTGTTGGTTATCATCACTCCTAGGGACTAAATGCTCCTAAACCCTCTCCACCTCGGCTCCATTGACGAAGATGAGGCATGTTCTCCTCCTTTCTTTCTGAAGTCAATGATCAGTTCTTTCATTTTGCTGACATTGAGAGAGAGGTTGTTATCATTGCACCCCAATACTAAGCCCTCTATCTTCTTTCTGTATTCTGACACATCTTACCGTGGTGGTGTCATCAGCAAACATGTAGATGGTGTTCATTCAAAATTTAGCAACGCAGTCATGAGTGTACAGGGAGTACAGTAGAGGACTGAGGGTGCATCCTTGGGAGCTGCTCAGGGTTATTGTGGAGGAGGTGCAGTTATTTAATCTTCACTGATTGCGGTCTATAGGTCAGGAAGCTATGCATCCAGTTGCAGAGGGCGGAGCCGACACCTAGGTCTCGGTGTTTCGAGGTCAGTCTGGAGTGGTTATGGTGTTGAACGTGATGCTGTAGTCAATGAGCAGGAGTTTGACGTAGGTGTTCTTGTTGTCCAGATGTTCCAGGGGTGAGTGCAGGTCTAGGGAAATGGTGTCCATTGTAGGCAAATTGTAGGGATTGAGGCAGGCTGGGAGACTAGAGTTGACATGGACCATTACCGGCCTCTTGAAGCACTTCATGATTATGGAGGTCAAACTCAGTGGGCGGTAGTCTTTATGGCACGTTGCATGTGTTTTCTTAGGTAATGGGATGATGGTAGTCTTAAAGCAGGTGGGGTCTTTGACTTGTTGGAGGGAGGGATTGAAGATGTCAATGAATAGCTCCACCAGCGAATCTGCACTGGATCTAAGTGCTCAGTGAGGGACTCTGTCTGGACCCATTGCTTTCCTTGGCTTGATTCCCAGGAAGACCGATCTGACTTCTGCAGTGGTGACGGAGGGAACAGCTGTGTGAGGCTGTGGGGGCATGTGATACCACACCTCTGACAGGTGGTTATTTTTGACCTACATGCACACGATTGGCAGAAAGGTCTTTTTCTGTGCTGTGGACATCCTATGACTCTGATACTGGATTAGTGGTGCTGGAAGAGCACAGCAGTTCAGGCAGCATCCGAGGAGCAGTAAAATCGACATTTCGGGCAAAAGCCCTTCATCATACTGTATTTTACTGCTCCTCGGATGCTGCCTGAACTGCGGTGCTCTTCCAGCACCACTAATCCAGAATCTGGTTTCCAGCATCTGCTGTCATTATTTTTACCTTATGACTCTGATACTCAAGTGCTGGTGACTATAATATTTATATAAGTTAGGAGCCATAACAACAGTCTGTTGAATCTTTCAATACCATGTTACCGATATCTAGTTCTTATATTGTGGAAATTAACGTAAACATTGCTGCATCAGGTATAAATGCCCTGCTAAAGGCAAATCACACATCACAGTTTTTAATGTCCATTCCCAGTATTATGTTCTTGTTTTATATAAAGGAGGTGAAATTTCTTTTGTTACTACCTCTTAGAAACACTACATAAGACATCGGAATGAATTTTCAGTGTTCCTTCTTTACAGTCACTATCTGGGAAGACTTAAACTTGCTGTGATTATGTAAGGCCTTGGTGAGACCAGATCTGGGGTGTATTCCTGTGTTGGCAGAACTGATGTACGAAGAGAGAATAGATCAGTTGGAATTTTATTCACTGGAGTTTAGAAGAGTGAGGGAAATCTCAGAGAAGCCCATAAAATTCTAACAGAACTAGACAGGGTAAAGACAGGAAGGATGTTCATGATGACTTGTGGGGTGCAGAACCGGACTGTCACAGTTTAAAGATATGGAGTAGGAATGAGATGAGGGGAAATTTCTTCACTCAGAAGTTGTTAACCCTGTGGAACTCATTGCCACACAAAGTGGTTGAAGCCAAGACATTAAATGTTTTCAAGAAGATGATAGATATAGTTCTGAAGGTTAAGGGAATCAAAGTCTACAGGTAGAAATGATGTGGATGTGCTGGTGTTGGACTGGGGTGGACCAAGTTAAAAATCACACAACACCAGGTTACAGTCCAACAGGTTTGTTTGGAAGTACAAGCTTTTGGAACACTGCTCCTTCATCAGACAGCTAGCCTCCCTATCTCTATAACCTCTATCTATCCCTCAAAGCTCCACTATCACTGAAAGACCCATTGCACTCACAGCAAGGAAGATGGAATGAAGTGAACAGATATGACCAAGCTGTCATTATGGAGATGTGACTGCAGAATGACCACAAGTGGTGAGTGAATATTCAAGTGTTGTCGGGATTTAGGCAGGATAGGCAAAAGCTAAACAAGATCAAATTATATTGCGAAGGAAGGATGCAGTCAGTGCATTAGTGAGACAACCAATTAAATCTAGACTTCAAAATTCAGATTCTATTTGGGTGGAGCTGAGGAACAGTAAGGGGCAGCAATCATTTGCAGAAATTCATTTCTCAGCACCAGTGATGGTAATGTAAATGTGGTTACAGTCAGGAAATTGAATGTACTTGTATCAAGGGCAATACAGTAACTGTGTGTGATAGTAGCTACCTGACAAAGGAGCAGCTCTCCAAAACGTGTACTTCCAAATAAACCTGTTGGACTATAACCTGGTGTCGTGTGATTTTTAACTCTCTTGGTAGTAAGTAGAAACAGGTTACGGAGTTGGATAATCAGCCATGATCATATTAAATAGCAGGGTAGGCTCAAATGATTGAAAGGCCTGATCCTATATTCTATGTCTCTATACTTCTAAACTTGCTGATGTAGTTTCCGTTTTTTTTGAATGAATATTGCAATGTGCAATTTAAGCTTCCACTGTTGTCAAAGCAAAATGTGCCGATACGAAAATTATAAAATGTAATGAAAATGAAACAGCTGGGTTAATATTTCAACTTTATTCAATGTTATCTAATTTAATTTTAACCAAAGCTGTCTAATTTCACAAATTGATTTATATGGATAATCAGTGCACATTAAACTCAAAATGCTGTGGTCAGAATAAAAAGATGAAGTCACTCATTCAATGGTGTAATTCATCACAGTTGCCTCTCGGTCATTTTGCGGTCATGTCCAAATTCCGAATCAACTTAAGCCTTCAATTATCTATAGGAAAGAGAATCATTTGAAAGCAGAATTGAACATATCATATTTCTAAGAGTAATATGCTCCTTTAAGGACTGGAAAGCCATATTCTATTGTAATAAGTTGGCATGAACAGCAACAATCAAGGCACGTCAAATAAGCATTCTCGGGCAGATTCACTCGAGGGTCTGAATCATGTAGGCTGTGGTGATATTTGTGGCAAAATCAGATGACTATTCTAGTGAGGTCTATCTCAATATCAGGAGTGTTTTGCTACAACCTTTGCCTTTTTGATAAGTGGTCTGATTACGTTCTCCCAATGTAACATGAGTTGCCAATTGTTGGCGAATAAAGCTTGTTTGAGCATCATTGTTGACCAAATTTGTCCTATTGATATTCAAGTTATTACCTCACCAACTCACTGAACAAGTTAGACATCAAGAAAGCTCAATGTGGAAATCAGGGCAGGTAGTTGGCAGATTCAGCTCGCTACTTTCGCTGAACGACCTTCATGTTGGACATCAGGCATCAACATTTCAGGGCACACTTTGTGGACACCATACACACATACTCCACATCCACCAACATTGGCATCTGACATGTGCCAGCCTCTATGGACCCCTCATGGCACATCTCCAATCCACATACAGGATGCTTCTGCCAATCAATGTGGCACCAGCAATTATCCTTGTAATATAGCAGCTGGGACACTTGGCGAAATGCACCTAGTTTATGGGCAGGAGCAGGCTGTATCTCTGACCTGTGTTCAGATGCTGTCTTAGTGCATGTTCACACTGAACCTCCCTGGATCATCACAGCATCTCTGCCTTGCAATGCCTTGCTTTGTCTTTTTGTATATTGCCCCCTCAGTTAGAGATATGAACCTCATTTCACTTCTGAATTGCCTTACTGTTTAGCACAGACACAAATCCTGGAAGCTGGTTATGGTTGTCAGCAGGCCTCAGTAAAAGTAAATAGTCTTTGGTCAAGGACTTCCAGTTTAGCAAGTTTAGAGCAACCTCTGATACCAGTCCAGGGTCGTGGACACTGTCTTTTAGAGGCTCAGAGCGATCAGAGTCAGGACATTCTCCGCAGAAGAAGTGAGGAACTGAATGTCAGATTGCCCAGCACCCATGCTGAGCCTTTCTGCCCAATTGGAGGTTGTTTTCCTCCCGGAATAATAGAGGCTGGTTTTACAGGTGATGGTGGTCCTTGATTTAGTTCTTACCGCTGTGCAGATGGGGAGGAATCCTGAGTGAGTGATCAGGGGGACAAAAGGGTTGGTCATGTCCAACTTGAAGTGACTAACAGTGAATTCTGTTATCAACACTAATGTGGTGTTGCTTCCAGTGAAAATCTAAATCTGACCAGCTCAAAACCACCATGCTCCAGTCGACACCAGTATATGTCAATCTGGTTACTTATAGGTTTCCTACTGGACCATTCAGGTTTCTCCCTTTGGAATAATCCCACTCAGTTTCAAGAATGTAAACTAACATCCCTCCCTTCCCCCTGCCCCAAGTCCCCTCAGTCCAATCATTCTAGGAGCTTCCTGAATTGAATTAATCCATTTTGAGCTGTTGATAGGTTATGTACCTTGTCAGATAAATAAAATAAATACATCGATCCTAACCATTCTGGAGATAAACAACTTCCAATATAAAACTTCAGATGATAAGACTTCCAATGCCACCAGCTCCCAAAGCATATGACTTATGTAGCTGGCATTTAGTAAGAATGGCCCACTGGTTTACTTATTTTCATTCAGACTTTGTGGTTGCTAGATTTAATGAATTCCAGCAGAATTTCTTTTGGATTGAGCCTGCAGCAGAAGACCCTTGGTTTGGGAGCTGCTGCTAGTATCGCACTCAAACAAAATTGAAGTGATGGTTAAGCACTGCTCACAGTTGCAAAAGGATTAGTGAACGAATGAATGGCTTATTTTCACGTGTATTTTACAGTAAGAGTGCAATAAAATGCAGTAAAAAGTTTTAATTTGTCAACATGATTCGGCACCATTTCGGATAACTTACAAATAAGGAAAATGAAAGAAAGGTATAGCTTAAACAGTCCATCGGTCCTAAGTCAGCTAATCGCTGTCAATAATGTCTGCACTGCTTTCGACCGTTTTCACCCCGTCAACACCAAATCCAGCCAAGCACTACCATCACTACCTCAGGTGCTATCTTTCACCACTGAGCTAATAATTCTCCGCCCCAGCCTTGCTGATACCTGTATTGGACCAACTAGTTCTGGAGTTGCATTTCTGGACTGGGCCCACCTTGTCAAAGTCACTGTAATGCCCTTCTGTTACTTCGCTGCTGCCAGTGCCAGACTTAATCAGTCACCGATCCTCCGACACTACTGGGATGTGTCTCACTACTGGGGCTATCTCGCTGACATCACCTTCACCAATGTAGCAGCTGCCAACTCCGTAGGGCCCCGGTCTCCTCCACACTGGGCTTAATCAAGATCCAAGTTGGGCTCACTCTCCTCTATGCTGGGCGTCATGATGGCTCAGTGGTTAGCACTGCTGCCTCACACTGCCAGGGACCCAGGTTCGATTCCAGCCTTGGGCGATTGTCTGTGTGGAGTTTGCACATTCTCCTTGTGTCTGCGTGGATTTCCTCCAGATACTTCGGTTTCCTCCCACAATCCAAAAATATGCAGGTCAGGTGAATTGGCCATGCTAAATTTCCCATAAGGTATTAGGTGCATTAGTCAGAGGGAAATGGGTCTGGATGGGTTATTCTTTGGAGGGTCGGTGTGGCCTTGTTGGGCCGAAGGGTCTGTTTCCGCATTTAAGAAATCTAATAAATCTACGCTAGACCCACTCAAGGTCTGCATTGAGCTCACTCAAAATCCGCATGCTGTCACTCCCTTTACATTGGCAAGCCTGCTGGATGGGAGCCAGTTTCTCAAAAGTTAAAAGCAAGCCAGTAAGAAAATATCTATTCACAGATATTGACTATAACCACACCTCCATCCTCAACCGAGCACTCAGCACAAATAAATTCTATATTATGTCCATTTAATATAGAATTACTCCAGATTGTGAATTACTCCAGTCATCAATTTTAGTGATTTCAGTTGTCAACAAATTAAAGTAATAATTTTGAATTACTAAATGTAACGCTTCTGAAATAACCACGTTACAGCGTCAATAGAATTAACTGATGATTTCCACTGAACCATGTGACTTGTGATTTTTAAGGGTGTGGCTGGCATCTGCCATCTGACTAAAGTTAGTTGCAAAGAGTGCCTTTGCTATACTCCAACATAGACACATATAGTGAGTGTGGCATGCATGCAGGATCGAAGCAGATCAGTTTACACAACAGTGGTTATGTTGACACATACATCACAGCGACACAAGAGCTAGATGCTGACCAGGATAGAATTAACAAAAGGTGCCAGGGCATTAATCAGGATTACAGAGGCAGAAACATTTGATAAGACAATTTAGCTGATATAGACTGTGTCGTCACTCACAAGGATAGAATGTTCAGCTAACATAATGATCAGCCTTATCTCATGCAGAACTGCTTCAACTGAAGGGTATGTAAGACCCTTGCATCCAAATTGATTCATTTGCAAAATGATCCAAACAGCAATAATTTTGCATATGATACAGGAATTAAACTGGCAATATTAGGAGTAAAGTTTGTCACCAGGAATTACCAACAAAAAATTCCAATCTTGTGAGCATTAGTAGTGAATTCTGTATAGTTCTATCTCTCACAGTTACTTTTATGAATTTAAATTCTGTTAGTGCTGAAGATACTTATTGCCATTCTGATGATGGGTTTGGTTTTGATATAGTTCTGCAGCCTGAAGTGGAATTTGTTTCCTGATTGTGCTTCAATCCAATAGAATTATATGTTGCTTGATTAGCAAACCAGAGGCCCAGGCTAATGCTCTAGAGATGTGAGCTTAACTCTCACCATTGGAGCTGATATGAGTTTCTTTTTTGTTCATGCCTGGATGTAGACATAACTGGCTGGGCCAGCATTTATCAAGGTAAGCTTCTTTCTTGAACAACTGCCATCTATGTGGTTTACACAGACCATACAATAGCATTAGGGAAGGAACTGCGGGATTTTGACCCAATGATAGTGAAAGGAATATGCATTTATTTCAAGTCGGGATGGTGAATGGCTGATCAGGCAAACTTGAGATGGCTGCCCTTGTCCTTTTAGATGGAAGTGGTTGCACTTTTAGAAGGTGCGGTCTTGACAACTTTGGTGGATTTATGCAATGGATCTTGTGAATAGTACACACTGATGCTACTGAGTGCTGGTGGCGGAGGGAGTGGATGCCTGTGGATGTAGTGGACTGCTTTGTCCTGGATGGTCAAGATTAGAGTGGTGCTGGAAAAGCACAGCAGGTCAGGCAGCACACGAGGAGCAGGAAAATCGACATTTCAGGCAAAAGCTCTTCATCAGGAATGGCATTTGCCTGAAATGTCGATTTTCCTGCTCCTCGGATACTGCCTGACCTGCTGTGCTTTTCCAGCACCACTCTAATCTTGACTCTGATCTCCAGCATCTGCAGTCCTCACTTTCACCTTATCCTGGATGGTGACAAGCTTTTTTAATGTTGTTGGATTTGCACTCATCCAGGCAACTGGTCACACTCTTGACTTGTGCCTTGCAGATGATGGAGAGGCTCTGGGGAATCAGGAGGGGAATTGCTTGTTGTAGCATTCCTAGTCTCTAACCTGCTCTTGTAGCTACTATTGGGGAGTTGGAATAACAAACAGTGAGCTGGAATCACCAGATAACTGTAGCAACGTTTATGTCTACGATTACTACTGTCTACTCGGCAGGTGTTGGAGAATGGGAAACCTCATATCAATGAGCTTGAGTTTGCTTTTTAATGAGGCTGTTAATGCATGCTAATGCATGCAAATAGGCCCCTCACTGCTCACTAGAGAGAACCTCATGTTGCCATTCAATACTTAATCAGAAAATGGAACTATTTGTTCTCCCAAATCTTACTCACCATTGCCCATGTTGTTCAGGGGCTGGAGAGATTCTGCACATTGGATTGAACACTGTGAGGGAGATCTAGATGATGGGGCCATCTTGGGAGATGGCATGGTGGCTCAGTGATTAGCATTGCTGCCTCACAGCACTAGGGACCTGGGTTCAATTCCAATCTCTGGCAACTCTGGAGTTTGCACATTCTCCCTGTGTCTCCATGGGTTTCCTCCCACTGTCCAAAGATGTGCACGTTAGGGCCATGCTAGATTGCCCATAGCGTTCAGAGATGTATACGTTAAGTGCATTAATCAGGAGTAAAATGTAAAATAATAGGGGAGGGAAATAGATCTGGGTGGGTTACTCTTTGCAGAGTCAGTGTGGGCTTTTTGGGCCAAACAGCCTGTTTCCACACTGGAGAGATTCTATGGTCTTCTTTGTAATCCGGAACTGTTCTCCACTCAAGTTCATTAGATTTCATCACATTTGGTGGTGCATAATTCATACTTCAGCATTGACTCTTTCAGAGCTAACACCTACCATGGGATAGGAGGAGGTTGGGGAATGTTCTTGTTCAGAAACTAAATTACTCATCTTGATATTTTTATTTCATCTTTAACAAATTTGAATAGAAATGCTAATTATTTCAGTTTTCTCAACAAAATGAGTCTTATAACCTCATGTATAGACAGTGAGCCAGTTGTGGATTAGTGGTGCTGGAAGAGCACAGCAGTTCAGGCAGCATCCAAGGAGCTTCAAAATCGACGTTTCAGGCAAAAGCCCTTCCCGAAACATCGATTTCGAAGCTCCTTGGATGCTGCCTGAACTGCTGTGCTCTTCCAGCACCACTAATCCAGAATCTGGTTTCCAGCATCTGCAGTCATTGTTTTTACCTTAGTAAGCCAGTTGTGACTAGTATTCATTTACCACCCACCCCCCATAGTGGCCATGTAGCTACTTCCTTAGTTAGGCACTGGATCAGGAATCTATTTGTTTAATTGACTAAAACCCTCTGGCTTCTTTGTATTTCTAATGATTTAATTAAACTTTGAGATGCCTGATTTTTCTGTGCAACAGAAAGATATGTAAGTGTACGTGATGCTCTTATCAGTTTAATGCTCATCAACTGACTGTGGACACAATGCTGCTTAGCTGATTAAAGTGCCTATCAGGTAGTGTATTGAAAGACTGAATCATTGCTGATAGGGTAGGAATCAGTCTCATGTGGATTCTGAGCTTAGACTAACACTGAGGCAGATGAACTCTCTGCCCAGAAGCTTTTTTCAAATGTGGGGCCTGGATAAAACTTATTGTAATTCAGAAAAGTTGCATATAATGGCTTTAGTTTAATTTCAGTGAAATACATTTTGATATGATGGGTTTTATTATTCCTGCAGTATTGCAAAAAAAAAACTGTGGGCAATTCACTTCATAAAGTGTATGACATATTTTATGTTATAATGTGTATATGGTGGAGGGGAGGGTCTTCAGTATTGTTTGGAGGACATGGGGTTTCTCGGTTTTCCTAATGCCCAGAGTCTCAAGAAATCTCAATTATTCAGAAAGAAATATTGAGATAAAACTGGGGAGGGAAAAATGTTAGCCAGGATACCAGGTGAATTCTGTCACTCAGCTGATATTATAACATAGGGCAATTTTGCATCTGCTTGAAAATTTAGTGGCAAGTCTGGTTGGTTTAAACATTCATTCAAACAATTTGTATTTCCAACAATGATCCCTCAGTTCTGAACTGGAGTGTCAATTTAGCTGATGCTCTCAAAAGTGGAAGCTGAATTCATGTGGATATGTTTCTGGAGGTGGCAAGGATCTCAATGCTGGATGGGGAGCTGGTGACAGTCTTGTACTGCTTCTATTCTGGGATACCCCACTCTATTATGGGTCAGTCCGGCTGTTGAGAGGTCACCAATGCTGGAACTACATGCATCTCATTACCTAAAACCTCCCCCATAATAACATAAGGTAAAGGAACAGAATTAGGCATTAGCCCATCAAGTCTGCTCTGCCATTCAATCATGGTCGATATCATTCTCAAACCCATTCTCCTGCCTTCTCCTCATAATCCTTGATCCTCTTATCCATCAGGAACCAGTCTATCTCTGTCTTAAATACAGTCAATGATCCAGCTCCCACAGCCTTCTGCAGCAATGAATTCCATAGATTCATTATCCTCAAGCTGAAGAAACTTTTCCTTATCTCACTTCTAAAAGATTGTCCCTTCACTCTGACACTGTGACCATGGGTCCTATTCTCTCTACTAGTGCAAACATCCTCTGTATTTCCACTCTTTCCAGGCCTCTCCGTATTCTGTGAATCTCCCTCATTATTTCAAACTCCATCGAGTAGATCCCGGAGTCCTTAATCGCTGCTCATATGATAAGTTCTTCATTCCCAGAGTCATTCTTTGAGTCTCCTCCAAGGCCAGCACATCCTTCCTTAGATATGGAACCCGAAACTGCTCACAATGTTCCAAATGCTGTCTGACAATACAGCCTCAGCAGTACATTTCTGCCCTTGTATTGTAGACCTCTTGAAATGCATATGAACATTGCATTTGGCTTCTTAAGCACAAACTGAATGTCCATGTTAACTTTAAGAGAATCCTAAACTAGCCTTTCCCCATTTAGAAAATACTTTACATCTCTATTCCTCCTACCAAAATGCATAACCTCACACTTTCCCACATTGCGTTTTATCTGTCATTTCTTTGCTCACTCTCCTAGCCTGTCGAAGTCATTCTGCAGCCTCCCCACCTCCTCAACACAACCTGTCCCTCCACCTATCTTTGTGTCATCTACAAATGTAGCAACATTGCCCTCAGCTCCTTCATCCACATCATTAATGTATAATGTGAATAGTTCTGGTCCCAACAGCAACACCTGTAGAATTCCATTAGTGACCAGTAGCCAACCTGAAAAAGATTCTTTTATCATCACTCTTAGGGGATTGGCTGACTGGCAGAAGACTATCAATGCCAATACCTTGCCCAAGTTCATTGGCTCTTATCTTATTTATAGCTTCCTGTGTGGTAGCTTCTGAATGCCTTCTGGAAATCCCAATAGATGATGTCAACTTGCTTGTTACCTCCTCAAAGAATTCCCTTGTCAAAGTTGTGCTGACTCAATCCAATTTTACCAAGCCTTCCCTTGTCAAAGTTGTGCTGACTCGATCCAATTTTACCAAGTACTTTGCACTGTCATCCTTAACAATGGACTCTAATACCTTAGATTAGATTAGATTACATTACATTACAGTGTGGAAACAGGCCCTTCGGCCCAACAAGTCCACACCGACCTGCCGAAGCGAAACCCACCCATACCCCTACATTTACCCCTTACCTAACACTACGGGCAATTTTGTATAGCCAATTCACCTGGCCCTGCACATCTTTGGACTGTGGGAGGAAACCGGAGCACCCGGAGGAAACCCACGCAGACACGGGGAGAACGTGCAAACTCCACACAGTCAGTCAGTCTCCTGAGGCGGGAATTGAACCCGGGTCTCTGGCGCTGTGAGGCAGCAGTGCTAACCACTGTGCCACCGTGCCGCCCTTACTAACAACTGACATCAGGCTAACTGACCTATAGTTTCTCATGGTCTGTCTCCCTCCCTTCTTAAATAGGGGTGTTTCATTAGCCATTTTCCAGTCCTCTGGGATCCTTCCTGACTCCAGTGGTTCCTAAAAGATCACACCATTAATGCCACCACAATCTCCTCAATTATCACTTCAGAACTCTGGGGTGTAGTCCATCTGGTGTGGCTGATTTATCCACCTTCTAACCTTCCAGCTTTCCCAGCACCTTCTCCTTAGTGATGGCCATGGCACTCACCTCTGCCCCCTGAATCCCTTGAAGTTCTAGTATGCTGCTGGTTCTACCACCATGAAGACTGATTGATTGATTATTTTTCTCTGATTTCAGAGAAAGGCTTGTTGCTGCCCTCCAAACTGCCTGATCCAAGAAGGAAACAATCAGGCTTGCTTTAAAAATAGTTTGGGTTTCTCACTCCCTTCTCAATAAGCCAGTGAAACATTAATCAAAAACAGAGGAGTCTTTCCATTGTTTCCCATCATGTAAAGTTCAGAATTATGGGGACACTTGTTAAAAATAAAGCAGGATTTTTGACACACTTTGGTCATAGTATCAGTGTCTGAAAAAGAGAGGTCCATAATATTTCCTGTCTTTCGCCAACTTTTAAAAATAGTACAACAAATGAGGACCATGAAACATTGAGTTTAGTACATATCTGTCACAACCGTGGCAATAATCAGCTGTAAAATTCTGTCAACTTCCATGTAAGCCCAAGCAGTTGTAGGAAATGTGATAAATTTGCACAACAACAATTCCTGAAAACAGGTTGCATGTGGAAATTGTCCCTCAAGCATTAAGAGTTCACAGTCCAATTTTTGACTTCATTTTTTTGCCATGTGTAATCAAATTGATTATGTCTCTCTTGGTGGAACTTATTAGATCGTTTCTGAAAATCATCGAACAAAATACCATCAACACACCCTCAATGAATTTCACAACATTGGATTTATTTCCGAAATATTATCAAGGATATGAACAGTTTTAACAAAGCCGATCAATTTATTTCTGTTTTATGTCTTTACCATTTGTTGCTGTGTTTATCTCCTTCTCGAGTTCCCATATTTCCATGCAAAACTTTAGCAAAATTCTTCGAATGTTTCTCTCCTCTCATGGAACATTTACTTCTGAGATTTTTGGATGATTTTATAGAGGTATTTAAAATGCACTCCAGTTCAGACTAAAATATTATTTGCATTAATTGAGCAGAGGGATATGGCATAACAATGTGACTTTTCTCTCAATATTTTATTCATCTTCTGATTTCTTCCTCTTGTTCATGACAAATCAGACAATTCAAATATAGGGGCTACAATAACCTTCATGTCATAATCTGAGTGGAGTCACATTACTGCTGCAAGTTATTGTAGGACATGTTATTGTATATGTGCCTCAGCCAGAGTTACTCTGACATGGATGGATGAGAAAGCACTGGAGAGGGCACCATTGACAAGAACAATGAGGGCATTGGACAAGGATCTGCCTGACTCATCCATGCCTTTCCAAGTAGCTGTGCCACAAGAGACTTGAAGTCAGCAGAGAAAGAATCACTGCATTTTGCCAGCTGACATGGAAATGCAGCCAACTATGAAAGGCTGCTTTAACATTGAGAATAAGACTGACAAACATGTTGAACTTTTGCACTTCTGAATCCTTCCATCTTTTGGGGATATAGTAAATGTGACTTAGTACACGGGCCATTGCATCTTCTGGGAGATCACAAATACAGGCTGCTAACATTGCGTTACCCTTCTTCGATTCTCTAACAATCAAATAACATGTTATGGTCACTGTGGTATTATAAGTAAAATGGATTCATCCATCTGAGCTCCAGTGTGCTATGGACCACAGTTCCTCAACAAACAAAAATCCATCAACATTAATTGAAAACCACCACAAGTTAATACACATCGGTGCATAATTTTCAAGACCCATCATCATCTAAAGAATCTTGAGTTAGAAATTCAGTTGCCACACTTTATGGTCACAGAGTTTGTAATATGTTATTTCCCTCCATACTTTCAGATTGAGTTGAGGTATGCAGGTCTAGTGCACATTTTAAACTCTAATGTGTTCTTGGATGTTCATATGACCACACAGTTAGTGGAATTTGGTGTGTTCGGTGAAGGAAATGCTGGTGAATCAAGCCTTCCCAAAGCAAAGATAATTGAAGAACCAAATTCAGGAAGCATGTGAAAAGTTGTGTGAATCTCAGTCCCTGATATTCTGATCATCTTTCACCTTAGAAATGTTTTCCAATCCATCTTTCAGGGAAATAGCAAAACAATCATCGGTAGGTGTTAGCTTTTCTTTTAAACCAGCTTGTCACTCCTCATTTCTGGTAAAAAGAGAGGTTTTTTTAAAAATTATTGATGTATGGTGAGCATTACTGGCAATTTATTGCCCTGCAACATGTGGGGCAAAGGATTCCCCATAATGCTGTTATGTGGGGCATTAAAGATTTTGACTCAGCGATGCTGACTAAATGGAGATATACAGCATTTCCAAATCAAGGTAGCACATGACTTGTGGGGGAGCTTAGAGATACTGAAGTAGGAACCAAATATTGCACAAGTTCTAACATGACAAGGGCCTTGTTCATGGCTTGTCAGGGATCTCCAAACATCACTTCACATAACTGGAAACTGTTGAGATCTGCATCAATAAATTGCCTTATCACTGTAATGCACATACTCATGCCTCCAGCAGCATAAAAGATATTCAAATTAATATTCACTTTATCAATGCTACTGTCTTTGCTGTTAATGAATACTCCTGTTTTCTTTGCATTACAATAGATATAGCGGTTTTGGAACAATGGATATCAAGTGACAGGGTGAATTTCACAGATCCTTGCTTTGATGATTGGGAAGGCATTTATTAATTTAGCTCATTGGCACCAATTACATCCAATCACTTCAGGAATAAACCAAGTAATCTTTTCCTTTATTAGATAACCAAAATAAAAATGCCTAAAATAAAAGGCTGAAAATAACATGTTGACCTTGCATACTGCGATCTTGGAAGCCTTCTGTTGTGCCACATCTCTTCCCCATCTTCAAAAATATCCTTAAAATAAATCATCTTACCATTTAAAAAATACTTTGGCAGTTCCTGCTTTCCTAAATTAGCTCTAAATGTGCCAAAATTCTTTTTTTTTTGTTATTCCACAGATCATCCAATGAATAATTTACAGATGCACACATTCAGAAAACACGCATGCTGTTTTCTGGCTGTTGAAATTTACCAGAATTCTGTTTCTAAAATTAATTCAGAAGCATGTGGCTACAAATGAATAGTTATGCCCTTGTGTGCATTTTAATAAACCTTACAGCCTTCACAAATTACCATACATTAGTAAATTAAATGAACAGTTTCTGTGGCTGCTGTTTAAGTGACACAAATTATCCGACGACCGCACTATATTGTCACAGAGCTTCAATCTGAGAACATGAGTGCTACCACAGGATGTCAGGCTTCAAGACAGAAACATAACCCCCAGGGAAGGATGTTCAAGCTGGTGCTTTTTCTAAAGCAAATGTACCAATAAAGGCGATGTTGAAACTCTACATTGGACTAACTTATTTTGCAGCCAGTGTTGCTAAAAGTCACAATGACATTGACTCCTAAAGGAAGAAAAGTTACCACTGCATTTTTGTGCCTTAGGTACTTTCCAGAGCCCTATGGGGACTTATCAAACATCCGTCAAACCATTGATGTTCTCCTGTGCATCCTGGACAACTGCTTTTCTTTTCAAATTACTGTCAGGATAGGCCAGCAGCATCATCATGTCAAAGATGATTTATTTTTAATGTCATTTGTTTTCCAAGGTGTTTCATATGGAGTAAGGTGGCTGACCATTTTTATCTTTGTATGGTGCAGTATACTTAACAACAATTCAAACAACTGTTCACTTGAATAATTAAATGCATTGCAATTTAGAGTTCGGCAATATATGTTGAAACATTTACCTTTGAAGGCTGTTGAATATGCATGGTTCAGTTTGTTTGCTGAGAATAGATTCCTCAACATTTTAGAATTGTGTTTCGGCATCTTTAATTTAAGTTAATTCATGTTGAAATGTATCAAAAGGTTTCCAGAAGTAACAGTGCACAATAATACTTTGAAATAAAAACATTGAGCTACAATGATATGACAGTACTATCATCCTCCAACATATCTGAAAAAAACAGAACCTTTTGGTTTTTCCATTAAAGAACAAGAATAAAGAGACAATGCATGTCAATCACTCATTTATAATATTGAATGCTAATTTTAGAAATCTGATCAAAATTCTAATTATGTTGGTCTAATGTTATGAGTAAAGTAAATTATCTGCCACTAAACCTGTATTCATGGTTTTTTTCCCTCCAGATTTTGTTCTGCGAGTTACAATGCTAAATACTAACAGTTTGTGTTTGGGGCAATTTGAGTCTTAACAAGCGAAGGTTCTCATCTTAAACAAGTTATGGCTTACTGCATTGTAGCAATCGAATATAAGTTAGATTAAGAACACAGATGTTAGTGCTGGGACCATGAGGTAATCTGTTATGTAAGAACGTGGGCACATAGTGAAATAACTGCACAGAGGCTCGTAGCCCCCATCACCAGGTTAACCTTTATTTACACTTGGGGTGTCCTCAACACTGATCCAGGTCCCTCAGAGCCAGCTCTCAGAGTGAACAGGATGTCTGATGCTCCCATTTATAACTGTCAACCAGGGCTGATCATCTATCTGAACCTCATATTCACGCACATATCCTTTGATGTCATTAGTAACTAGAAAAATATCAATCTCAATTGTGAATTTAATTAATGATGAAGTTTCCACTTCTCTCTGGGTATGCAATTCCAAAGATTCATTACTCTGAGTGAAGGCGTTTCTCCTCAAGTCAGTCATAAATCGCTCGCTTTTTATTCTGAGATTGTTTCCTCTGGTTCCAGACTCACAGCCAGGGAAACCATCCTTTCTCTACCATCCTGTCTATCCTTTTGTAAATTTTTAGGAGATAAGGCCTTCACTCATCAAGATCCTCTGATCTTCTACTTTTGCCACATGAATTTATGTGATACTGCCAGATTGGGTGGACCGTAATGCAATCTCCAGCATTAACCTTTTCAGAACCGTTACTTCATATAACATCTCCACCAAGCTTCCTCTTTATTTGCCCCATAGTTAACATTTATATCAGCCAGTTACATTCACCAGTATCCCATCCTCACTAAATGTCAGATTCAAGATTTCAGACTGTCTGGAAGTTTCACATTTCTTTCAGAAAGTGTTTCTATTCAAACTTAGAGATGTAGCTCTTTGGCTCATGGACTGTCAACTTTGATTCCGTTCTTGCATGATCTATAAAGTTTCTCTAAAACAGAGGACCCTTTCTATTATTAATGCCCTTTGCAGGGGAAGTAGTTGCTGTTAAGAAAGATAGTCAGTCCATTACCTTAAAGAAAAGTGGTCAGTCCATTATCTTATCTGGAGGACAATTAACCTACTGACTTTCTTTTACAGAGGAACTGCTGAATGCGGTAGTCACTCAAAAACAAATTGAGGCATCTCGAATTTTTTAAATTACCTCAATGAAAGGCAGCTACTGCTTTTCTTTAACTTCAGATTTCTGGTATCTGAAAGATTTTGGTTTTATTTGAAAGATGCCTCAGTTCCAGCTTTGGCAGCTACAGATATGACCAGGCATGCACATTTGTCAGAACAACAATCAGCAGATTATGAAGCTGTTTTTAAAAAAAAAGCCATACTCAATGCTTATCAATCAAAATTTAGAACTACGAGAAAGAAACCAATCAGCTGTTTGTCGGAGTTGAGGAGGAAGTTCTTCTCTCAGAGAATAGTGAATCTTTGGAATTCTGTACCCAGAGAAGGTTGGAAACTTTATAATTAAGTTCAAGATTGAAGCCATGATTACAGCCTATTGTCAAGAATGTCATAATGATTGGTGATAAAAGAACTCCCTTTGATCATAAAACCTTAAGCTATAAGAGCAGGATTAAGCCATTGGACCCATCGGGTTTATCATGCCATTTGATTACAGCTGATACGTTTCTCAACCCCACTCTGTTGCCTTCTCACTATAACCTTTGATCCCCTGACTAAGCAAGAACCTGTTTATCTCTTTCTTAAATGCACTCAATGAATTTACCTCCACAACGTCTGTAGCAATGAGTTGCACAGATTTGCCACCCTCTGGCTGAAGAAATTCCTCCTCACCTCAGTGTTAAAGAGTCATCACTTCATTATGAAATAGTGCTCTTCAGGTCCTAGTCTCTCCTACTAGTGGAAACATCTTTTTCACATTCACTATATCCAAGCTTCTCAGTATTCTATAACCTTCAATTAAATCCCCCTCCTCTTTCTAAACTCCATTGAGTACAGACCCAGAGTCCTCAACTGCTCCTCACATGACAAGCCCGTCATCCCTGGGATCTTTCTTGTAAATTTTTTCTGGACCACATCTAAGGCCAGCACATTCTTTCTTCGATTCTGGTGCAAAAGTGCTTGCAATACTCCAAATGCAATCTGATCAGAGCCTTATACAGCCTCAGCAGTACATCTCTGCTCTTTTTTTCTAGCCCTCTTGAAATGAATGCTAATATTGCATTTGCCTCTCCCAACTGCCCACTGAACCTGCATGTGAACCTTAAAAGAATGTTGAACTGGGACTCTTAAGTCTGTTGCACTTTAGATTTCCAAAGCCTTTGGAAAAAGTCTATTCTTCCTCTCAAAGTACATAGCCACACACGTTCTCACATTTATTCCATCTGCCACTTCTTTGCCCACTCTCCTGGCATGCTCATATCCTTCTGCAGCCTTTCTGCTTCCTCAACATTATCTGTCCAACTACCTACCTTTGTGTCACCTGTAAGCCTAGCAGCAATGTCCTCAGCTCCTTCTTGCAGATCATTAATGTCTAACTTTGCTCCCACCAAACGAGTCCTAATGAGAAGAGGGTCTTGTATTAAACAAGATATAATGTATTGTTGATAGCAAGCGGATACACATTATATTTTTAAGATAGACAATACAGAGACCCTATGGATATAGGTCTTCACTTTATAAGGTTCGAAAGTGTTCTGCCCTAATCCGTACGATATGACTGATTGGGTTGAGCTTAATGCAGATTCCAATATCAACCCTTTCAGAACCATTGCATTATACACCAGAAACAGAAATTGCTGGAGAAACTTAGCAGGTCCAGAAGCATCTGTGGGAAGTTAACATTTCAATGCTGACTCTTCATCAGAACTGTTGGTAATTCTCCTGCAAGGCAGCTTTGCTATGTTAAAGGCTCTATGAAATAGCAAGTTGTTGTTGTTGTTGTTGTTGTTGTTGTTGTAGCTTTTAACCACTTATAAAGCAGCAATGTGGGAAATGCACAATACAGTCTCTTAAACATTTACCAGAAATGCACAATAAGGCATTGTAATGTACACAAAATCACCAAAGCTGAAATAAACAGCATTACACTGTTTAAGGGAGGACATCAGATCCCATTCAATATGCTCTATTTATGCCATAAGACATCCAGGTGAAGCTAAACACTGGGAAATTCTACAAGCAATTTAAGAAACTGGAATGTCCATCAACTCCCTGGGCAGATTGTTTTTACTGCATACTAGTAAATCCCAAAGCAAAAGATTATTGAGAAGAGCTGTAGTAAATCCAACGAGATTTCTTATCAACGCAGATGAATATTAAAGCATATGAAGGGAAAACATAAAAAAGGAGTCAAGTCAATCAGATATCTTTATTGAAAGCTTTCTCACAGTGATTTTCTTTAATGGTTAGATGACCTGTTGTAAAGATTGGATTTATGTACATTTTCCTCATTATAATAACTAATTTTAGGTTTTTTTAAAACAAAGTGAACTGAATAAAGCAAACTTTTTTTGTTTTGTGGGATGAAGCACGTTACATTTTCGACAGGGAAGAAAGGTGTAATTTGTGAATCTTGAGAGTTTGATAAAACCTCCTCCAGTTACAGACTGAAGGATAGCAATGCTCTGATAATGTGAAGGATAAAGTATGGTTTACCAATATTAAATAAGCATAGTTATGGAAAAGACAATGGGATGTCAAATATAAATCCTCAGCAACTTCTTCCAAAAAGTTACATGCTAAGAGATTGAAAACCTTGACCTGGAGGGGTGGGCAGTACATATATTTCCACTTTAAAGTTGGTCTTGCATAGTGCAATCAAGATAGAGGGAAGGACAGATTATCTGAGTAAAATGGGGAAATTATCACACTATCTTATTTCTTCTACCTGAAAATTCGGTATTTTAATGATTTATTTAATTAATTGAATGTCTCCAATAAATTGAAAACAATATTCATCGTCTGTAGGGCATCTTCATGAAAGATTTGATTGGATTTGGTTTGATTTATTGTCACATTTATTCTGTTACAAAATACAGTGAGAAGTGTTGTATACTGTCACTGCTATCCAGCACCATCTTAAAACACAGAAAAATAAATGAAACACAGAATGAAAAGGCAGAAGAATAAAGAAAGAAAGGAAATGTGTTCAACAGTTCTTCTTTGTTAAATGCTGTACCATTGGCCAAGGACATGGTGGCCAGGCACAAGTCCCCTTTGCCATACAACTGCCACTGGAACGAAAGTGACCAAGCTTTGGTGCCATTCCACTCCCACCCGTGGCCTCACCACTATGAGCCCTCATTGGAACTTGCCAATGCAGGCGCCACTCATGCCATCGAGTACCAAGCCAGACAAAACTTGACACTGCCACCACCATGAGGCCCACCTCGCCGATGCAGCCGCTGCTGATGCTGCAGGGTCTCGTACTGGTCACAAATGGCCATGAGTTGGCACTAGGACTGCTTCGTTGATACAGGTGCCACCAGGATCCCAAACTCTCTCCAGCATCATCACCACAGCTTCACGTTGGGCCCACTCACCTCCGTCGATGCCGTCACCCCAACTGCACTCTTTAACGAGAGGCAAGTAAAATAAAAGAGAAAAAAACAAATGTAAAGAGAGAAAAACAGAGAAGAAAATGAGAAAAGAGAGGACAAAAGTGACAAGAAATAAAAAGAAAAGCAGACGGAGAGTCATGCCCTGGGCTTCACTGCCATCTTACTAGGAATGAAAGTGTATTGATTGGAACCAGGGTGACATCGTTGCCTATAAGGTTCTTGATTGGGGTTGTTAACCTGGGCCAATCAGGACAGCCCTGGCTGACCAATCTAACCACAAGATTAGGTCAGAGGACCTCCTCATGGATCTCCTCCTGGGCCTGGACAAACTGGCCACAAACAGTTCCAGACAGCAGGCCCTGAAGGAGGTTGTTATGGCCGATTGCCTGCCCCTCTTCCATGGCTACATTCGTGGCCAGGTGTCCCTGGAAAAGGACCATGTGGTTTCAAACAACACCCTCGAGCTATTCAGGGAAAGGTGGGCACCACAGGGAGTGGAGTGGTTTATTCCTCCCTCAACTATATTTTGATTTAATCCCTGCCCTCCCCTTCACTTTTTTTGATCATGCAACATTGCCTTTTGATGTGAAGGGCACTGCTTGTCACTGGCCATTCGGGTGCTTCCTGGTGGTGGAATATAAATAAAGATTTACACACTTGTTGTTTTTCACTGTATACAACACCTGCACACACACACGACATGGGTATTGGGGAACAATAAACACGACCACAGTTAGGCAGTAGTGCGGCGGTAAAGTTTAAAAGAAAAATACTTATAACCAGGAGATTTAGAATCTCCTCAGTTTAGGGAACTAAAAAAATCTAACCACAAGATGAGCATCTCCTCAGTTCAGGGGTCTGGTGCTAAGCTGGCTGGCCACAGCCAGTTTGCTGTGCACAAGTAAATAAAGGGTATCTTAGTGATGGCATACCGGCCTCTATGCAGTTATTTCAGAAAGGAATGGAATTGAAGCAGGATGTGTTTTTCACAATTTTAATTTCTCTGTATGTTTAATACTTTGGAGCTAAACCTTTGATAGATATTGCTAACCTTACCATTAGGTATTTAAAGCTAGAAGAAACTTACACCAAGGATTGAATTATGCCATTGTGTGACAAGTCTTAAAAGTGGACAAAGATTCATTCAAAAATAGTAGACCATTATCCCTTCTTAATTTTAATTTTAATACACTATCACAGGTTTGGTGTGAGATCATGGGAAATATTCCTTGTGGTCAGAACATTTCAACAAAATGCGTATTTGTCAGTGAATCTTCATATAAATTTTCAATTGATCAGAAAAGAAAACAGCAAGAAAAATGTAATCGTGTACCCTTCAAGAAAAATCACGCAGGCAATTTTATATGTGCCATGTGTAAATATCCTTTTATTAATTTCTTACTTTTCTTTGGGTATTGATCTAGGCTACAGATGTTTTATTTAAAGCAAACACATTTAAATTCCATTGCATTACATAAAATATATCCTAAAAACAATTTTGATCCATAAATATTTTAGATACTTTTCATCACTTGAAAATGTGGACTTAATTATGATCTAGAGGGCATCAAAAATATTAAGCAGACTTTGGAGACATTAGCTCTTCTGCCATCACAGGAGATTCTCAAGAAGAGGTTGAATTAATCTAGAGGCTTAAAGGCCTGTACAGTGCAGACGAAACACTTTGAAGACAATTTTGTTCAAATTAGAAACAAAAACAGAAATTGTTTTGGGAACTCAGCTGTTCTGGCAATGTCTTTGGAGAGGAAACAAAATTAACGTTTCAAGTCCAGTGACCTTTATTCAGTGCTCATGGAGTCATGGACTCCTAGACAAAAGCAGAAATTGCTAGAAAAGCTCAGCAGGTCTGGCACCCTCTGTGGAGCGAAATCAGAGTTAACATTTTGGATCGATTGATCTTTCCTCAGAACAGTTCTCGACCTGAAACGTTAACTCTGATTTCTCTCCACAGATGCTGTCAGACCTTTGAAGCTTTCCCAGAAATTTATGTTTTTCTTTCTGATTTACAACATCCACAGTGGTTTATTTTAGTTGAGATTAGTATTGAACTGGATGCCATGGCCAGACGATTAACCTGGAACCCATGAAGTCTGAAAATCAGGCTAATTAAGTTTGGACTGCTCATTTATACCTAATTGCTTCCAAAGTTTGTGATTCATATTCCAGAGGGTTGAAAGTAACATTAGCTCAATTACTGAAAGCAATCTTCTTTAAGGTGTAAAAGATGTGATTACAATAGAGATGTTTTTGTAGTGTTTCTTCAATTGGCAGACATGTTGGGTCATACAATGTGTTATGACAAGAAGTAAGAAATTAAGATTCATTAGATCTAAGACTGCAATAAGTAAGTATTCATTTTCACTTCCTGTTTTAATGTGTTGCTAAGAGGTCAAAACTTTACTTCCACTTTGAGACACAAAATCCATAAAATTTTACCAAATGTTGCAGCTAATGCATGATTTTGGAGTTGAGCTGAAGTTGTTAGTATCATGGTATTAGCTACTGCAGCACTTACTAAATTGTGAACCATTCAATTCATGGTATCAAACCTGTATAATGGAGATGTCCCCAGTGGTTATCATTATGTCTCAGTCAGACAATAATGTCAGAAACTAAATTATTAGCAAATTTTTTTTAGCTTATGTTCATAAGAATAACTATTTAGCTTTTATTTCTTATCAGTTAAATTGACATTAAGTTGGATGTAATAACTTGAGTTTGCTATCATGTGGCTTTTAATCACAACAAAGAATCCAAGCATTTACAAATGATAATATTGAGAATTATCATTTAAGTATTGACTAATGGAGTTGGAATAACAGTGTCTCAACAGCCATCAAACTTTCTGTCCAGAAAAAATGCCAGTCAAATACAACCCAGCAATTTACCATGCCATCAGTCTACTCTTGAACACCAGTGATGTAAGGTGCTGTGAGGGTGCACAAAGTGGCATTGACACAGCAGTAAGCTGCTGACCAACACACACTTTGGGTTCTGCGTGAGCCATTCAGCCCGGTATCACATTACAGCTTCTACCCACTGCAAAAACTCACCAAAACCCCTTTGACTACATCTTCCAAATCTGCAACTCCTACCGCCAAAAAGAAGAAGTGCTTGGGAACATCACCCATTGGCAAGTTCCACACCTTAGACTTGGAACTACTTTGGAAATTTACAAGGAATTTACAAACTGTAACCTAATTTCAATGTTATATTCGTAACATGTTCAGTTTCAAGATCTTCTTTGAGAGCATATATTAAACATGCTGTTGAATGATAAGTTTTGAAAAAATGCTCTTTTCAAAAATATCATAGGTTTAAAAGGAAGTAGATTATGGAGTGTTTCTACTTAAAGCTGTATCTCATTTTGCAGCATTCTTGACTCTGAGCCACAGGGTGCTGTATTCACTTCCATTTCAGGGTTTGAGCAAATAAAAATTGAGATTGATATTTCCAACCCAGTCCTGTGGATTCGCTGTGCTGTTTAGATTATCAATAGTGTGGAAACAAGCCCTTCGGCCCAACTGACCCTCCAAAGAGCAACCCATCCAGACATGTTCTCCCCTGACTCTTGCACCTAACACTATAGGCCATTTAGCAAGGTCAACTCACCTAACTTGCACATCTTTGGACTGTGGGAGGAAACCCACATAGACACTGGCAGAATGTGCAAACTCCACACAAACAGTCACCTGAGGTGGGAATTGAACCCGGGTCCCTGGTGCTGTGAAGTAGCAGTGCTGTCCACTGAGCCACCATGCTGCTCCTGTGGGATGTGCTACTTTCCTGATGAGACATTAAAGGAGGCCCCCATCTACCTCAACAGTTGGACATGAAAATCCCGTGTTGGTATTTTGCAGAAGAACACTGGGGGCAATCACAAATGGCCTGGCCAATATCTAAGCTTTAATAAACATCACAAGATTTGTATCACATTGTTAAGCACATTCATAATTTAAAAGAAATGTTAGAAAAATATGCACGTGCATTCATGATGCTGACACAAGAAGAAACAGAAGATGGTAAACCCTGGTGTCACACTGTGTGACGCTGAAGGGTGTGGTTTCTTCTGAACACTGTAGAGATTCCTGCGTTTTCTGGAGCTTCACTCATCCAAACAAATGGGCAATTTCATCACGTATGTGCCCTATAGATTGAAAACAAAAAAAAACATATGGTTATGAGGCGAGTTACTCACCGCAGAATTTCTATTCTTGTAGGAACTGCTTTTATGTGCTCAGCCCAGTTAAGTCTTGGATCAATAGTAACCTCTAGAATATTGATGGTAGAAGATTTTGCATTGTCGAAGAGCTATCAAAGAGATATAGTTGGAATAACCCTTGTTGAAGATGGTCATTGTGTGGTGAAAATGTTACTTATCATTCATCAGAACAAACTCGAATGCTGCCTAGCTATACTGCAGACAAGATTTGCTTCATTATCTGAAAAGTTGCAAAGAAGGTAGAGAAATGTGCAAGCAGCAGTGAACACTACCACTTATGGTGAAGGGAAGGCTATTGATGAAACAATGAAAATGGTTGACCCAAGCTCACTGTCCTGAGGAATTCCTGCAAGTGTTCTAGGCTGAGATGGTTGACCTCCAACAACCACAAACATCATCTTTTGTAACAGGTATGAGTCAGGCCAGTGGAGAGTTTGTCTCTTGTTTTACATTCACATTAAATTTGCTAGGGCTCCTTGACCCAACACCCAGCCAAATGCTGCCTTGACATCAAGGATAGAGACTCTGACTCTACCTCTTGAAACAAACTTTTTTTTTGTCTATTTGGACCACCGCTGTGTTAAGGTCTGGAGCTACTAAACATTGCCATCTTATTCCTCTCAAATGTGCATAACATATAATGGGAATATCTTAAAAGGAACAGATCTATAAATGCTTGGAAATCTGAGATCTGCAGGAGAATCAGCAATGTGTGGAAAGAGAAAATTTTGGTTAGAGCTCAGTTATCAGTTCACAACACAGAGAATAAGTTTGGAGTTAATTCAACATGTCATCCAAAATTACATTTGACAGTCACAGCTAGAGCTTGTTTAGCAGATTCTGCTCTGGATACAGTTGGACAAAGATTAAATCTAATAATATAAAAGTTAAATATTACACTCCAACAACAATAATCTCATAGAAACCTTTATTAAGCAGTTACACATCGTTGCATCTTGTGGAAATATACAGGCGTTCAATGACACTAATGGCAATGGAATTGGAAAACAACAGTTTAGATTCAATAACTGTAAAGAGGATCTTCTACTTAGCTATCAGTCAATTCTGTTTGTTGTGAAGCGGATTCTGCCAGGATATACATAAGCAACTTCTTGGATTCACACTGGTTTAGTCACAGACAATCTGGAACCATTGCTCTTTAATTGGTTTCTTAGCAGCTATAAATTTTTAATCACTACTTCATTCTGTCTCTCCTTTATAATATTTAATATATTGATTCCCCTTGGAACACTGAAAATTCCTGAAATCTTCCATCCTGCTGGCACACTGCATTATTTTTTAGCAGTATAAACTTGGAGATGATTTTTAGCCTATGCCTTTTCAATCTTGTAAATTACCTTCTCTGCAGAATGTGGGAACATGACCTTTCAGAATATCGCAACACTGCAATATAATGTAAACATATTAGTTGTAGGCATTGAATTGAGCAACTTTACTGGGAAATTCTTTAACACTTGTTTCATAAGGTTTCTTTGTTGAATGGGTAAGTCTGATAAATATAGAAATTCTGTCAGATGTGAAAATGAGCATGAACTGTTGCCTTTTAGTTTAATCATGTAAAGAAAGAACTGTCATATAAAGTGCCTTTCATGGCGATCAGATGTCTCAGAAGGCTTTACAGCCAATGAGGCACTTTAGAAGTGTAGCCATTATTGTAATATAGGAGGCAGTTATTTAGCATATCAATCATTTTTACTTCCCTGTATTATCCAGCTGAATATTACAGCTAATGGACAGAGGTAATAGTTTAAACTGATAATACTGCATCATCAACCCATTTTGCAAACTCCTTGATTTTCTTTCATTGTCTCTACCTGTTTTGTGTTCATTTCCAAGTGCAACCTCACCCACAAACTTTGAAGGTATATGTTACTTTTCTTTTACATTTGATTTGATTTAATATTGTCACATGTACTGAGATGCAGTGAAAAGTATTGTTTTATGTGCTAACCAGACAAATCATAACTGACATAAGTACGTCAGGGTAATAGAATACAATGAGAGAAAGATCACCTCTAATATATGAGAGGTCCATTCATAAGTCTGATGACAGTGGGGAAGAAGCTGCTCTTAAATCTGTTGGCATATGTTTTCAGACGTTTGTATCTTCTGCCCATGGGCGAGAGTGGAAGAGAGTATAACCATGGTGGGTGGAGTCTTTGATTGTGTTAGCAGCTTTCCAAAGGCAGCGGGAAGTGCAGATGGAGTCAATGAAAGGAAAGCTGGTTTACATGATGGACTGGACTCTCTGCAATTTCTTGCAGTTTTGGGCAGAGCAGTTGCTGTAGCAAGCTGTGATGCACCCAGATAGGATGCTTTAAAAATTGATAAGCATTAATGTGACATGCCATATTTCCTTAACGCTCTGAGGAAGTAGAGGCATTGGTGTCCTTTCTTGGCTCTAGAGTCAACATGGATTGCACAGGACAGATTGTCAGTGATATTTACCCCTCGGACCTTGAAGCTATTGACCATCACTACCTCAGCACCATTGATACAGTCGGGGGGGGGGGGGGGGCGTCCTCCACTCTGCTTCTTGAAGTGGAGGACCAGCTCCTTCATTTTGCTGACGTTGAGGGAGAGATTGTTGTCTTTACACCATGCCATTATGCTGTCTATCTCCTTCCTGTACTCTGTTCATTGTTTGAGATCCAAATGTGGTGTCATCAGTAAATTTGTAAATGGTGTTAGAGCTGAATTTGGCCACACAGTTGAGAGTATATAAGGAGTATAAAAACTAAGTACGCAGCCTTGCAGGGCACCAGTTGTTGGGAATTACTGTGAAGTGTTACTTTCATAAATTTTCAGAATTTCTTTGTTGGATCTTTAAGGGAAATAAAATCAGAAAGCAGCAGTATAATTTCTAAGGTGCCTGTTTGAGTAACAAGATATTGATTTCCACGATGCCACCATGACAATTTTCTCTTCTTAATCAGCAATGAGTGAGTCTTGTGCTGAATTTGGTGGGTAGATTTGATAAATGGTGCAGTTAAAAAAATCACAAGAACCATAACAGTTCTCAAGTTATATTTGGTACTAAAACATTAGAAGAACAATCTGAAAGCATGAAATATTTGAGGTTATTAAATAAAATCCAATAAGATTATTAATAAAGCTAATAGCCCTTTTGAGAAGTAGTTGAAGGGAAAATTGCCTGTAGCTCAATTGATTGTGCTCTTGTCTATGAGTCTCAAAGTCCTAGGTTCAAGAACTATCCCAGGCTTTAAGTGTATATAGTAAGGTTGATTCTCCAGTGCACTACTGAGGAAGTACTACATTGCTAAAGTCATTGCCTTTCAGGTGAGGTGTTAACTTAGGGTTCTATTTGCTTCAATAAGCAGATGGAAAAAGGTTTTGTGGTACTTCTATGGATAATAACAAAGAGTTATCGCTGCTGTCCCAGTCAGTGTCTATCCTTCAATTAACATTAAAGAAAGAAACATTATTTGATCATTATTTCATTATGAACATTGCTAATGTGAAACAATGTAGAAAGAACATGAATGTTAGTCGATTATGCTGATACAACCAAAGAAGTGATATTTATCAGATTAAATGTATTTAGCTATTCACTAGAGTATTTGCAAAGACTGAGCTCAGTTGACTGATTTGTAATGCAGAATGACACCAACGGTAGGTTCAATACTTATACTATCCTTGGGGTTACTACGAAAGTTCACCTTTCTTAACCTGGCCCGTCACCGAAGGTGTAGGTGACCCTCAGGTTAAACTCACCACGTCATCTCTCTGTAATGAGAAAGCAGCCCGATAGTCCTCTGTGTCTATGGCAACTTTACCTTTTAAAGTATTTGAAATTAGAAGGGATATTTTATGTGTTTTTTCCTCTTCTGACAATGATGACACAACATTGTGACACAGTTCCCTTATTTATCAAACAATTCAGCAAGTGCAGCGTGCAAATGTTGGGATACTCATTGCTCATGTGATTGGTGTGTACTAAGGCTGATCATGCCATAATCTGGAAGATTTATTTTGTTCAAAATTTATTCTGAAGTCATAAACAATGATATAAATATTATAATTTTGCTACAAAAAGCTAACATGGGACGTTCTCCCCAAAATTTACAGAAGTATTTTTCATGTACTGCTTATGATTTTGAATAATTAGGAGTGTTGCTGAACAAAGAGACTTTGCAGAGCAGTTTCATAGCTCCTTGAAAGTGGAGTCACAGGTAGATAGGATAGTGAAGAAGGTGTTTGTATGCTTTCCTTTATTGGCCAGAGTATTGAGTATAGGAGCTGGGAGGTCATGTTGTGGCTGTACAGGACATTGGTTAGGCCACTTTTGGAGTATAGTGTGGAATTCTGGCCTCCTTCCTACCAGAAGGATATTGTGAAACTTAAAAGGATTCAGAAAAGATTTATAATGATGCTGCCAGAATTGGAGAATTTGAGGGTGAATAGGCTGGGGCTGTTTTTCCCTGGAGTGTCGGAAGCTGAGAAGTGACCTTATAAAGGTTTATAAAATCATGAGGGGCAGGGATGGGATAAATAAACAAGGTCTTTTCCCTGGGGTCGGGGAGTCCAGAACTAGAGGGTATAGGTTGGGGGTAAGTAGGGAAAGTTGTAAAATGGACATAAGGGGAAACCTTTTCACACAGAGGGTGGTATGGGTATGAGCTGCCAGGGGAAGTGATGGAGGCTGGCACAATTACAGCATTTAAAAGGCATCTGGAAGGGTATATGAATAGGAAGGGTTTAGAGGGATATGGGCCAAGTGCTAACAAATGGGACTAGATTAGGTTAAGATATCTAGTGGCATGGACACATTGGGCCGAAGGGTCTGTTTCCATGCTGTACATATCTATAACTCTCTGACCTTCCAATGACACTAGCTCATTGTTTGTATTTACAAAGGGGCACAAACCAGTGACAACCTACAGCTGTCATAGCGTCATGTTAGGAATGAAGATCCAATATAGATTTTAAATTACAGGGAGAACAGAAATACAATTGTTGTAGAAACTGCATTCTGAATATAACTGCAAAATGCAAGGTGTTAGTAGGTCTTTATTAGGCATTTGAAAGAAATCAGGGAAACTAGAACCGGCCTGGCAGAAAATCTTTCTAAATACGAAGTGTGGCAAAGTGGACAGTAATTAATTTACTATAATACTTGTAGTCAAGATAGGAGAAATGGATAAACTGGTTCATGATAGAACATGGGTTTTGTGACAATATAAAGCAGGAAGTATTAGATCATCTGTCCACTAAACATACAGACTGATATTTTGTACAATTTCCTGAAACTGCATTATGTTGGCTGAAGTACATGGTGAGTGGTCGGAGCATTATCACCTACTTTGATATTCCGTCATTGGCTAAATTTTACTCCCTCAAGTTTAATGTCATTATTAGAATAATTTTTAGAATCAATAATAGATGTGATAATTCAGTTAATATTTAGAATCTAGAGTAAGCAACTTAGCTTTGATAGAGACATAATATTTGATACGTTTGGTACATCTTTTTCTTCAAAGTTGAAATATTGGATTGATAAAGGGAATTCAGTACGCAAAAACAATGAACCTTCTTGAAGGTGTTCCATCAATTTTCTCACACGAAGTTTGTTAGAAAAATGTAGATGAACGATATTAGAGAACATTAAGCGACTTTGTGAGAAAGTTGGTTAGTGTACAAATGAAAGTAGATCATATTTTAATTGTCAGATATATGTAAAAGAAAAGCCATGGCCACAATTAGTCAAGTGTTTGCAGTTTTTATCTGTATAATAGGAACTAAATGATAATGAAAGTGAGCATAAGGCATCGAATCATCAGGACAAGGTCAAAGAAACTGTGGTAATGTTGGGAATCTTCCAGGGAGTTTTTTCCAGTATTTCAGAAAAGGCTGAGAAAAAACTCAACAGGGATTTATAAAATTATGAAGACTTATGATTAATGACATAAGAGAAGGCAATTTAATATTTACACGGTCATTCATGAAAGGTTACCAATGAACATAAATGGAGTGAGAAGGCAGATTAGACATTTCTTTACACGGTGGGCTGCTGGAGAATGGACTACTTTGCCACAGGGAGTAATTGAATAGTTGTGACAAGTACATTTTAAGAAAAGAAATGGAGAAATATTTGAAGCAGAGCAAGAAGCACAGCAATGCAGAGAGAAGACAGTTGAATCGATCTAACACATGATGAGATGTGTGGCCTCTTTCACGTTGTAATATTCCATGATTCTACTCAGCATAGATTAGTAAATGAACCAGGAACATTTCCGGTTCATTTGGCAATGCCTCATTTCCAAAGTTTCACTGGTTCACTGAACATTTAATGCAACATTATAATTTTGTTGTTAGCATGAATGTTTCTCCATAGATACTTTGGAACCATGTTAAAGGTGCCAAATAAATTAAAATTCTTGTTGAAAATCTTGGATAGAGTTGTTTATTCAATAAGGAGTTAGCATGATTGTCTCTGGATTCTTCCCTGTAAATTCTCCGTGAACTTAAACAGATAAATAAATAAATGTTAATAGAAAAGAATACAATTCACAAATCAGAGAGAACAAAGGCTGTATGTCATAAACAGAGCCATGTGCAGGCATTTGCTAGCATTTTAGCTTTGTTTTTTGCCAGAGGCATCATTGCATGAGAAGGCTGGCTGCAGTTGTATGACTGATGGTTAAGCAATATGTATTTAAAAATTTAAACCTGTGCTTCTCGCTCTTCCAAAATAAAATGCCCTGTGGGTTAATAAAGTAGGCAGTGCCAAATATGAATTTAATAGGATTTCTGCACTGTTAGGATTCTACACCTCCATTCCATTGCAATTTCCATTAATGGAAATAAATGGATTTGTTTAGGGCTAAGTTGTGGATTGGAGGAAGGAGAGGTCAATGCTTATAAAAATAAAATATTTATAAAATAAGGAATGGACTTTACAGAATTACTAGTTAAACATAAGTGCAAAGTAGTTTACACTTTATATATATGTGTGTGTATGCAAGTAACATCATTCATAACTAATTCTTTTTAGTTAAAGAGGTGACTGGTAAGCATCTTTGATCATTTTCTTATAATAAGAAAAACTATTTAGCTAGTAATTTCTTCACATTCATATTAGAACATTATAAGCATACATGACAAGGCAAAATGATGTAGACTTTGAACCTGAGGCTGAATTTATCCTATTCATACTTTTAGAGCTTTTAAAATAACTTCATAAGTGGGGTAATTGAATTTGAATATCGATTATGTTTCAATGGATTGGAAATTTCAACATAATCAATCAGACAGGAAACATATAATACACACGTGAAAAATAAGGCCTAATGCATTAATTAAAATCTGGAAATTATTTAGGTATTGAAAGACTAATTTGTACATTAGAGATTGGGTGACTCAGCAATGGAAATACTATTGAACCTTATGGGAGATGGTTCAGCTCCCCTTTTGTTGGAGTTAGGCATTGAATGAAGATGTCACTGGCTAGGACAACACTAATTGCCAATCATTAATTGTCCTTGAGGAAGTGGTAAACTGCTTTCTTGAACTGTTGCAGGTATAGGTGAAGTGTAGGTGCACCTACAGGGCTGTTAGAGAGGTCATTTGAAGATCTGTTAGCAGAACCTATCTTTAATTCAGAGATCATAGGCAAAGAAGCCAAATTACGCAGGTTAGTCACGCAAAATGGAATCATGATTTGAAAAAAATGCCTAAAGAGGTCAAGAAGAGAGTTTAGCCTCTCACTTGAAGGTAAACTCTGAGTTGTTTTTGGATGTACAATGAGGACAAGCATCTCAATTTTGTCTGCTCAATAATTTTGCCTCTGCATCCTAATGCTGATTAAAAGAAATGTGTCCAAGATGGTGGTGGAGTAGGGCTCATGAGCTGGTGTTCACTTACTCTGTCCATCTCCTTTCATTTTTCTCTCCTCTCTTTTCACGTTCTTATCTGTTTCTTTTTAACTTGGACAATATCGGCAATGTCCGAGGGGAAAGCAAACATGGAAACCCAGACTCAGCATGGACTCGATTCTAGGCCTCACTGTGGACTCAAACTCCTGGCTTCAGCATTGACTCAAACTCCTGGTCTCAGTGTGGAAGCAAACTCCCGGTCTCAGTGTGGACTCCATTCCCAACCTCAGTGTGGACTCGACTCTGAGCCTCAGTGTGAACTTGATTTCCGGCCTCAGTGTGGACTCAAACTCACGGCCTCAATGCAGCAGCAAACTCCCGGCCTCAATGTGGACTCAAATCTCAACCTCAGTGTGGAGTCAATTCCCATCCTCAGCTTGGACTCGATTCCCAGCCTCAGTGTGGACTCATCTCCCAGTATTCCCTGCCTCGAGGTGAAGCCCCACACAGTTTGAGATGGAAGGACTGTTAATCTGAACTCTTATTTCCCTGTTTTTTCTATTTTATTGCTGGACTTTTAATTTTTTTATTTTTCTACATTTTTCTTTCAGAATTTGTACTTAAGTGTCTGTACCCAGATACCTTGATAGGTAAGATTTCACTCTAAATGATGACTTGTAAACTTTTCACTGTACTCATGTGAGTATATGTGACAACAAAAACTAATTCTTGTAGATCCCAATGTACTTATTTATGGTAGCCAATGCCTGTCATGTTCTTCTCTAGTTTACTTAAATGGATGAATAATATATAAAGATTGGTGAAACAACATATTTGGATCAGTGGTGCTGGAAGAGCACAGCAATTCAGGCAGCATCCGAGGACAGGCAAAATCGACGTTTCGGGCAAAAGCCCTTCATCAGGAATAAAGCTTTATTCCTGATGAAGGGCTTTTGCCCGAAACGTCGATTTTGCCTGTCCTCGGATGCTGCCTGAATTGCTGTGGTCTTCCAGCACCACTGATCCAGAATCTGGTTTCCAGCATCTGCAGTCATTGTTTTTACCTCGTTGAAACAACATATTTGTCTATCTAAAGAACATAACTATATAAAGTCGTCAGTAGCAGCTAAGTAGCACATCTGAGTTCTACCATTACTGCTCTTAGACAGGCTACCGGCAAAGGATGAGTATATCACATTGAGATGTTAATGAATAACAGTCTACAGAGGAACTGAAGGATTATTTGAAGGATACAGGTGGAGAGTATTTCACTCGGTTAATTGAATTCTGGATAATCGAATGCCGGATAACATAGTTTAGCCGAACGTCGGGACCTTGCGAGCTTGCCGGATAATCCGATATTTGGATAATCGAATGCCGGATAATTGAGGTTCCTCTGTAGTCGGTTCTGTTCTCATGCAGCCCCATGTTATAAGAAAATCACATAATAACACCATTTAAGCTCATGGGGCCAGAATCGCAATAATACCAATACATGATTTAAAAGCTTGCGCTTTAGAAACAGTTAGTCAAACTAGATTCCCTACCATGTGGAAACAGGCCCTTTGGCCCAACAAGTCCACACTGACCCTCCGAAGAGTAGCCCACCCAGACCCATTTTCCTCTGACTAATGCACCTAAAACTATGGGCAATTTAGCATGGCCAATTCACCTGACGGAATTCATCAATTGCGTTACAGCGAATTCGCAATAATGAAGCGCACGTTATAGCAGAATGACCTGAAGTTTAACATATGCATCCTATAGGATTTTATACATTGTAATGTAGTGATGCTAAACATCCTTTGATGGTTAGGATATTTCTGATTCATGGGAGTAGGTTGGATAGCAGGGATCCTGATATAATGTTTCATTTTTCCAACCCTAAGTTTCTGAAAAATGTAACAATTTCTCCACCACAAGGCTTTGCTTTACTTAAAAATAACAAAGGGAAAAAAAGGACCTTTAGCTGATGGAAAAGAAACCCCTTCTTATTTGATACAAAGGAAACTATATGGCTTCTTCTCTTATATATACAATGGATAGCTTTATTTATCAAAACAGTAACCACAGCAACTTATATTTATAGAGTGAGATAAATGCCCCAAGCCATTCACAGCAGCGTTAACAAATAAAAAATAAATTGATGCTGAATGAAAATAAACATATGAGGACGGGTTCAAAATCCTGGTCAAAGAGTTAGGTTTTGATGAACTTCTTCAGGAAGAGACAGAGAGATAAAGAGGCAGAAGAGTTTGGAGAGGGATTTCCAGTGCTCACGACCTAGGCAGTTAATTGATGGAACAGCACAACAGAGATCTGTGAACACATTTAACTATGTACTAAAAGCTGAATCGAGCAGGAACATTAAATTTATGCAGTGAAGAGGTATAGCAGCAAAACTTGTACAAATGTTGTAGAAAATGAAAGCGAGTTCTTTGGAATAAAATGCCACTGTAGTGGAAGCATGTTTGCACAAAGTTTTCTTTGTTATGGCAATTTATCTGATCTATGACTTACTTCTCTTCAATAGGTCAATGTCTTTGTTCAATTTGTGACCAGTGACATGCTATCCAAATGAGTTGATGACTTTTTTTGTAATTACATCTTTATCCCAGAATGTTAAAATAAAATAACCAAATAATATATACTGGAAAGTATTAATCATCAGTTACGTGCATTTGAGCATCATTACAAGAAATGACGATAATTTACAAATTATGTTCCAATAGTTTCATTACAGTTTTAATGGTTACCATTAAAAGCCTACCATTGTGAAATTGTAATTTTTCAAAATAATTGGCTACACACAGTAGCTAACTTTATTTTTAATAAAGTTGGTTTTAATGGATTGTCTTCCTTCCACTCATACATAACTGATTAAAATTCCAGCCAGCATGTATCTCCTCATAGGTAGGACATCAATCTATGATGACAAAATGTATTCTCGTCATCTGAAGTAATGTTTGGAGGGTCAAACACTGTCAAGAATACGGAGCTAATGAATATGTCAGCATCGAATATGGAATGTTCTCAAATTAGTACACCATAGTTAAATTTACAGTATATGTTGTACAAATGTTATAAATGATGGAAGATCTGAACATTTGTCATGCCCCAGTGTATAATGAATTTTCAGTCAATACTTTTAAGTACTGGATATAAAAAAATTATTAAAATGGTTGTTGCAAATCATGTGACCTTTAACTACTTATAGCACCACGTCTATAGTGAATATGGGCGTTCAAAGCCATTCAGAGAATTCACATTTGTTAACTTAGAGATGGACCAACCCAAAAGGACTATTGTATTTCAATTTGTCTGCCTCAAATTTCAATTTGTTGAAGAAGGAAGTGAGTCAACCCCATGAACCTTCCATTATATTGTAATCTCTGTTCCCCCCAAAATCAGACCGGATGAACCTCAGAGGCATTAAGATATAACAGTGTGTTGAAATCGATGTAAACACAATCCCTTATTTGGAAATGTACTTTGAACTAGTGGAATAAAAACATGGTAGGACAGTCATGCTGTTTGACATCAGGCAGCCAAAGTACATAACACATCAAAGTTTAAAATTAACTCAAAAACCAACCTCATAGAATTTTGACTATAAGAGACTTCACAATCTGTTGTGCATCTTCTACTTTACAAGGCCTTCCCTTCAACTTTAAGGACAGAGCTTAAATGAAGGAATCAGGCCTGCCATGTGGGAGACTGGAGATTGTAACTCAGAACGTAAGATTATTACTTTCTGTGAAAGTGTATTATCTCTAACTCTAACTACCTCTCTAACTACTATATTATTGTGTGAGAATGAGTTATAAGATGTGTTTTGAATTTGGGCTAAGTGTGTGGAATAAATAACTTTATTTTAAACTCAGAAAAGCCTGCTGCTGAAAGATTTATTTGGGATCAACACTGGGATTAGGGGTGGGGTTAGTGCTATCCCAGAACCAAGGAAAAGAAAACACATACCTCTTTCCATGGTGAAGCATTCTGATCATGGGCAATAAGGGGAAGCACACATTCTGTCCATGATACACTGACATGAAAGCTTGTACATTGATTAGCAATGTGCGAACAATGCAGTCTAACAAAGTGATTTATGCCTTTCATATGAGAGGGCTATACACTATCTTCTCAGCACTGAGGAATGGTCACAGGACCTGAAATATTACCTGATTTCTCTTCACAGATACTGCCAGACCTGTTGAGCTTTTCCAATAAATTGTTTCTGTTTCTGATTTAAAGCATCCGCAGTTCGTTCAGTTTTAGTCCCTTCTGTAGTCAGGAAAGCTAGTGAGTGAAGGTGAAAAATTTCACTGAAGATATTCCTAAACTACTAGACTATACTACAGATTGATTTTGCATGAAGGTCTTGAAATTTGGACGTCCTGTTCTGGGTTAAAATCCAGTATAGAATTGCTGTTCAGGTATTAAACAATAGCACATAAAAAAACTTTCACAAGACCAAAAACTGGCAGCAAAACCTTTCTTTAGGAAAGAACGAAAGCACTTTTACTTATAAAGGAAGTCCCAGGTTGTTATAAAATGTTTTGTAGCCAAAGAAGTACTTTTGAGGTATAGTTACTGTTGTAATTCAAAACCCATGAAAACAAAACTTCCTACAGCAATGGTTCGTAATAAGAATATGATAATGGATAACTGAACTATTTTAGCATTCAGTTGATGTAAAGGTACTGACAATCACATTGATAATGACAGCCTGAGTTCTTAAAAGTAATGACATTGCATATTTTTATCATCTTGAGAGTCCAGAAGGAGTTTTGGTTTTGGACCTCAGCTGAAAGGCAATATCACCAAAGTTAAAGTAAACTACCAATGTGTCAGCCTCAATTTCTGCCCTCAATCTCTAGAATGAGAGATGAGTACAGAGGCCAAACGTGCTGTTGGTTGAGTCACAGATTGTGCATAATTGGTAAATTGACAATGAAGAAGTTGAAAGAAGTAATTACCTGAGAAAAGTGCATCATTTTGCAAGGAAAAGGCTTCCTCTGATAGGAAACCTACTCTTCTTATACCAGAAAGAAAGATTTTCTTTTTCTATTAGAATCAGAAGCATAAAGACCAGACTTTATTTTCAGCCAAATATTCCAAAACTGCAATAAGGGCAAAAAACAAGTATTTACAATAAACAGTGTCAACTATTGTCAGGTGAAAGATGCATTGCCACTTAAAGTGTCATTTGTCCATAAATATGCTAATATTCTCATAAATAAAAGATGAATTAGAACTTCAGGTGTACTGTGCTGCTACTCACAACATCCTGAGAATGAGCCCTGTGACTTCAATGATGATGCAAATGCAAGAACCTGTACAGTTTGTTTGCAATAAAGCAAAGATGGAGCCATTGAGATTAAAACGAGTCATGTTAGCAACCCCTAACAACAAGAATTACAGCATTGAGCTTTCACTAGATCCAAGGGATGTGAACCATATCAAAGCACTTTCATAGTTCAGCATAGGCAACTGGTTACAGTGAGGAATGAGAATGTTACGATGACAGAAGGTATATCAAAGTTTACAAAAGATAAATGGTGACCAAGTGCAAGAAGACCTTTAAAACAGAAGGCTTGTTAATCTTCACTGTAATCCCAATATCCTCCTAACATATCTTTTAGCAGGAGGCTGCCTACAGCTATAAAATAGTCTGTCAAGAGGCAGATTGCCAAACCTACTGATAGCAAAACAGCTTAGCTTCCAAGCTCCATAGCTCTATCAAGTTGTAATCGTAGACGTAATTCAAGAGAAATTCATTATTGATTTCAACTGAGTTAACATCTTTGTTAATTAAAAAGAAAGAGTAAACTTGCATTTTAGGAGAAACATCCATGTCCATGAACTGTCCAACAGCTTTCACAATTACAAAATTGTTTTCAAGGAGTAGATATTGCTTATTTTGTATGCAAAAATGGCACCTGATTTGCATCAAGAAGGACCATGACAACAATTTAAATAAATGATCAAGTTATCTATTCCCATAGTATTGGATGAGGAATGAGTGTTGTCAAGGGCTGCATTTGATAGAACTGAATGGCGTGCGAGGCTGTTTGAGACAGTGTTTTGATGTTATCACTCCACTGCTGGCCTGAAGTTACATACAGGTCAGACCCGTTAAGAATGGCAGCATTCCTTCCCTAATGGACATTAGTGAACCAGATGAATAATGACAAGAGTCTGAGTTTATGATGATCGTGCCTAAAACTAGCTTTTTATTTCAGATTTTAATAATCAACTGAATTCAAATTCCCAGATGACATGATGAAATTCGAAGTGATGTTAGTAAATCATTAGTCCAGGTTTCTGGGATTACTTACCTAGTAATATAACTGTTATGCTACCAACTAGTTGTGTCATTTAATTCCATATGAATGAGCCAATAAGGCTTCTGTTTATCATCTTATCTGAAACTCAGTAACTCTGACAATGAAACACTTCTTTATGACTGTAGTGAATTGTCAGCCTGGATTGTTCGGTTAAAACAAAAAAAGACCAAAGGGAGGAACCTCAGTTATTCATTACAGAAATAGCACAGCAAAATTTCACACATTTCACTGCCTAAAAGCTTAATAATTACCATGCAATTCAGAATGTTATATATTTACAAGCCACATTCACTTGTTTATAGTGGGAGGACTCAGTACTGGTCTGTCCGTACATTGAAAGTGCCTTGCCCTGCACATCCAGCAGAAAACGAAGAGAAAAAGAATGGAGTAACTTCACATTTTTTGTCATTCCAAAAAACATTTCTAACTCATGTGATGCACCTGAACAAAGCTTTAAGAAGAAGTAACTTCCTAATTGCTAATAATTAATTCCAAACTCCAGGTGAAGCCTGTGCTTTTAAAAGATTCTCTTTGAAGACTACAGCTTCTAATTTATTTTGCCTTATGGCTCTCTGTAGAACATTAAGTTCACACTAGTATTTCTATTAGCTTGCCTCAGAGGCATCACATCACCCCAAAAGTCATTTGTTGCTGCAGTGCAGCAATTTAAAGCTGCCTGACAGTGATAATAATTCTATGGTGAAGTGCAAATTCTTCCATCAACAAATCTTTGAAAAAAGACTCATTCGCAGTCTTCCTTTTATGATTAAACATAAATTAAGCATAAATGACAATAGTAACTTTATCTATTCTGAGTCTGTGACTGCATGCTTGCACTCCTCTTTTGCTTGAAATTTATTTCAATATAACATTGAGGTATGATTTCAGTGGATTTATCTAAATAGATGAAATATTTTAATATCAGAGTTTTCCCATGTACTAAATGTGTTGATATAAAATATAAGCACTCTGGAATTTGAAAGGGTATGGATTTTGAAAAGGGATTTTTTTTATACACAACAATAATGAAAAGTTAGCTCAGTGGATAGCAATATTTGCCTTTGAAGAATGCGAATTCAAGTTAACAATGGAGCTTAACTGCACATTGCAGGGCAACACTTCATTGCAGCACTTTGGAAATGTGAGTAGTGTTCTTATTCAGATCAGCTATTGTACCAAAACTTTCGAATACTGACTTTGGTTGATAATAATAATTCATTTGGACTCATTTAAGAAAGGTTAAATGAGTTTATCCAAATTACTAGTTAACCTTTCCTCCTTTGTTAAAGCACAGGAAGAGAAAATATATCATCTTAGTGTTTATTAAAGATAATAAATGATTGTGATCTAATAAGATAGTTCAGAATGAAATACAAGAGCAACATGGCATAATATTGGGCAAACATATCTATCTGATGAATTATTAATATAAAGGCAGGCATATAGTCTAAGTATGGAATAGTTTATAGAATGCAATTAAGATTATTTACTAAAGTAATTCTACCTATTCAAAGGAAGAATAGAGCATTGGTTACTTTTGTTCTAGAAGGCATTGATGCTAAATTTAGTGTCTTCACTCATTCTACTGATATCATATAGTCTGAGTGTGTAAATAAAGATTCTAACTTTCAGAGAGTAAATACATCTGTACCAGGTAATTAAGGTCCTAATAAGTATGCCTGAACAAATGTAGTGGCACTTAATCTTATGCACTCAACCTTCATTATCCAAGAATAATGCGTTTTCGGCAGATACTTTAGTTTGCTGTATCCTCTACCACGAATCACTAGAAAGGCAAAGACAGAGCAACAACACATGGAGGATTGGTGTCAGCAAACTATCCAAAAAAAACTTTCCCTATTATGACATTATGGAAAATCTGTCAAGTTACACAAAGTACCAGGGATGATCATTTGGGAAAGTACCACAGGCTTAAGTGTATAACCAAATCATTGTAGGCTGTAAAAACAGTACCATAATTGGAAACTAGCAACCCCATCATTGTTAGGTTTAATGGAAGAGAACAAGACAATGAAGAGTCAAAGATAAATTTGCCAGACTAGACAAAGGCAATATTCAGTATAATAAGGGAACTGGTTGAGGTTAGCTGGGGACAAAGTTAGATTAATGCAGACACAGATCAATAGAAGTGAATCTTCAACTATGAAATGGAAAGATAAAAAATAGCAAACTTTTGTGCCCAAGCATTTGAACAATGAATTACTTTTCCGCTTGAATACAGCTATCAATGTGAGATAATAAAGTTTTCAGAGAGATAAGGACAGAAGAGAAGCTGAATAACTGTTGATGAGAGCTAATAATAGGAGAAAATGGGTAAGTTGTGTAAATGTCCTTTGAGAAATGAAAGTGGGTGACCACTTTGCAGAATGCCTACATTCTGTCCACAAAGATGACCCTGTGTCTGTCACTTCAATACACCACCATGTTCCCTCAATAATATTTCTGTCACAGGCCTGCTGTAATCTTCCAGCGAGCTTCAGCGCAAGCTTGAAGCACAACATCTCATTTTCCATGTGGGGGACCCTGCAGCCTCAACAGACTCAACACTGAATTCATTGACTTGAGAACCTGGTCATGTCCTTCCATGTTTATTACCCATCCCCACTCCCTGTCCAATCATCAGGTGGGATACTTTCAGCACAGCTAACCCTTTCTCACCTACTCTTAGTCTGATCATCACATTATATGGGTTGCTTCCAGCAAAGCCTACTACAGAGGAACCTCAATTATCTGGCATTTGATTATCCGAATGTCGGATTGACCGGCAAGATCGCAAGGTCCGGATGCTTTGCTAAACTATGTTACCTGGCATTCGATTATCCGGAATTCAATTAACTGAAAAAAATACTCCCCACCCATGTCCTTTGGATAATCGAGGTTCCTCTCTTTTTTCTCTTCTGCTGCTCGAGTAGAGCCCTGCCACCAATCTTACTTTATTAGCTGATCCTAAAGGCTTGTCTTATTTAGCAGTGGTAAGTGTTGAACAACTATAGAGTTTCAAAAAAAAGAGATATTTGCTTTAATATAGTTAATTGTATGTGTTGAGAGTGTGTTGCTGGAAAAGCACAGCAAGTCAGGCAGAATCTGAGGAGCTGGAAAATCGACGTTTCGGGCCGGAGCCCTTCAGGGTGATTTTCCTGCTCCTCGATTCTGCCTGACTTGCTGTGCTTTTCCAGCAATACACTCTCAACTATGATCTCCAGTATCTGCAGACCTCACTGTTTCCTAGTTAATTGCATGACAGCAGTAAGTGTAGACTTAATTACAAAGACTATCAGAGATGACACTAAAGTAAGTACAAGAAGAATTGGAGGAAGGTTGCAGAATGAGAGAGATTGAAAAGGTCACAGGTGTCACAGTAAAACGTGTTCTGGACATGCCATATGTGCATTCAATGAACAGCTAAACCCAAACCAATCTAGAGTAAAGCTGAGCTGGGAGAATTGGCCATGCCTCTTTTATTGTACAAGTGTTTTTTTTCAACTTTAAAGCCTTTTCAAGCAGATCAACCCCAGACATTTTGGAACTTGTGTCTTTATGACCTCCTGAAAATAAAACCAGGACAGCATAACTTTGTTAAAGGAGTAGCTTCATCATGCAAAGGGAGTGGTAATGTTATGTTTCTGTCCTCATGGATGCTGCCCAGACCTGCTGAGCTTCTCCAATACTTTGTTTGTATCAGAGATTACACATTCGTTCCATCCGAACATCAGGCCAGATTGCTTCTTTCATATCCAAAGAGTGTGAGGCATCATCAGATTGAGTGGAGCTTTATGCAGCTTCTGCATTAACTCTTTTGGAACTATTACATTATGCAGCAGAAGATGATTGTTCAGGGAGCAGACAAACATTCATGTGACTAGAAATAGCCAAGATGGCATATTGTTTTCCTGCTACCAGGTGGACAAGGTGAAAAGTCATTGGTATGGTCCATATCAGTATGAGATGAGGTCTTGCAGTGAGAATATAGGGAGCAAGGATAACTTTAAATTTGGTCATCTTTAAATTGTCCCCAGTATTATGCATGAGTATATAGACAACAAGTGCATAAAGAAGTAACCTCAATGCCTGGGACATTGGAACAGATTAAGGTGGAGGTGGGATCATTAGATTAGATTCTCTACAGTGTGGAAACAGGCTATTTGGCTCAACAAGTCCACACTGATCCCCTAAAGAGTAATCCACCCAGACCTATTCCCCTACATTTACCCCTGACACTATGGGCAATTTAGCATGGACAATTCACTTGACCTGCAGATCTTTGGATTGTGGGAGAAAACCAGAGCACCCAGAGGAAACTCATGCAGCCACACAACGAATGTGCAAACTCCACACAGACAATGGCCCAAGGTGGAAATTGAACCAGGATCCCTCATGCTGTGAGGCAGAAGGGCTAACTACTGAGCCACCATGCCACCCATACTATGCCACCCAGTACAGGATGGAAGAATTGCACCTAAACTGACCAACAGCCTTTCTTTTTTGGCGTGATTTGCTGCTATTTCGGGAGAAGATTTAAAATAACTTGGTTGGAGTCTGGGAAAGAAGCAAAATTAGTGAGGGAAAATCAAAATGCAGATTTGAGAGCCATGCAGTGCTAGAGTAGCGCTTTGTATGTTATTTGGCTGGATGAGAGTACAACATAATTGATAATATCTGAACGTATGTTAACGAGCATCTATTGGAATCCACGGAGTGTGGTAAACAATGATGGTAAGCTGCAGGCATGTGGCTACATGGAGATATGACATAGTGATGATCATAGAGACCTGGCTGATAAACAGCATCATTGAATTATTACAGCACAGAAGAAGGCTAGTCAGCACAGTGTGTCTGCACAACTTCTCCAAAAGCATATCTTAGCTCATGCCACTCTTCGGTCTCCTTTCTGAAACCCAGCAGATTATTCGTTTAAAAACAGCCATTGCTCTCTCTTTGAATGTCTTGATTGTACCTGCTTTCACCACACTCTCAGGCAGTGCATTTCAGGCCACTGCATGTAAAACACTTTGTCTTATAATTCTTTATTTCTTTCACATATTTAATCTGTGCCCTCTCATTCAAGATCCTTTCACAAGTGGGAGCCTTTTTAATTATTTAGGACATTTTCGTGAGACATCGATAGGAAACAAATTCACAAGGAAACTATAGAGAGGCTCAAGGGCTATGGACTAGTTATAATAGAACACTTTAACTAGGCTAATATAAACTGGGATAGTAATTATGTAAAAGGCAGAGAATGGGAAGGGTTAATGGAATGTGTAACAGATACATTGATACATTAGTTGATACAATTAAAGTATCAGCAGGAAGGCCCATCCCTAATTGCCACTTGATCTGAGAGGTTCACATGAGCCAATTCAGAGGGCAATTAAGAGTCAACCACATTGCTGTTGATCTGGAGTCACCTTTGGCCAGACCTGATGACACATCCCAATTTCTAAAGGACCTGAGCAAACCAGATAGGTTTTTGCAACAATCAAAAATGGCTACATAATCACCATTCGGCTAGTTTTTCTTTAACTTCCGAATTTCATTGATTTTCCTATTTGCCATCGTGGGATTCAAACTCATTTCCTCAGAACATTAGCCTGGCCCTCTGGATTACAAAGAGTCATAGTGTTATACAGCATGGAAACAGACCCTTTGGTCCAAATCGTCCATGCCAACCAATTATCCTAAACTGATCCAGCCCCATTTCCCAGCATTTGGTCCATATCCCTCTAAACTCTTCTATTCATGTCCCCATCAAAATGCCTTTTAAACTGTGTAGTTTAGGACAACATGACTGTGCACAATCTCCCCATAAATTAAACTGTTGGGGCACATTATGGCATACTTCCATGTGACATTTCATCCTGATGTGCAAACTTGAACCGGGACCTTTTTACCCAGAGTTAGAACACTACCAACGCACCATGAGAACCCTTATCAAATAATCTAAGTGTCAGTAGGGGAGCAATTAGTGGGATAATTCTTTCATCAGGATTATGGAAAAGGACTGGGTGTAATACAAAATAAAGTGAAGCAATTAATTAATAGAGGAAAACCTCAAGAGTGAGAACAGATCCATCCTAAGCAAATTGTAATTAGATTGACTGGAAAAATAAAAAGTAATGGAATAGCAGGCTGCCTTCAAAGAAAAAGTAGTTTGGGTACAGGTGAGATAATGTCCAGGAGGAAGAAAGGTTGTTCAAACACGCATAGAGCTGCCCAGATGAACACAGCAACAGATGATACAATAAAGCAGTAAAAGAGGGCATATTACAGATATCAGTTGACTGACAATGTTGAGAACTAGGTTGAAAATAGGAAATGGAAAAGCACAGCAGGTCAGGCAGCATCCAAGGAGCAGGAAAATTGATGTGCCGGGCAAAAGCCCTTCATCAGGTCATTCCTGATGAATGGCTTTTGCCCGAAACATCAATTTTCCTGCTCCTCGGATGCAGCCTGACCTGCTGTACTTTTCCAGCACCACTCTAGTCCTGACTCTGATCTCCAGCATCTGCAGTCCTCACTTTCACCTTGAAAATAGAAAAAGTTTTTAAAAAGCGAGAATATGAGAAGTGACTGGAAGTTAACATAAATGAGAATCTATTCGTATGAATTTAGTGTGATTAAAAAAATTTGTTAATGTTTGTGGGTATGTTGATGTTAATTTTCTAAAATTTCCTAGATTTAGCGAAATGTACCATTGGACTGGAAAAGAGAACACAGAACCCATCTATTCAAGAGGGAGGCAGAAAATAGGAAACCATAGTCCAGAAATGAAAGCATAATACCGCAGATATTGTGAATCTGCAATACGAATTTAAACTGCTCGAGAAACTCAGCAGGTCTTTCAGCAACTTTAGAGAGAGATAAACAGGGTCAATGTTTCGAGTCCAATACAACGCTTCTTTAAACTTGAGGCTAGTCAGCTTTAAGGCGGTTGTGGCAAAATGATTGTTGGCGTCAATCATTGAACAGATTATAACTGCGCACATCAAAACAATCACAGTAATTGGAGTTAAAAAATCACACAGCACCAGGTTATAGTCCAACAGGTTTATTTGGAAGCACTAGCTCCGTCGTCTGGTGGTTTCTTCAAAGGGAAATAAATTTAAATAATTTATTGGCATTCTTTGAAGGATTAACATGAACTGTGGATAAAGGGGTGGGTGTGCACATACTGTACTGTCATTTCTAGAGGACATTGGATATGTTGTCTCACCAAAGGTTATTGCAGAAAGTTGAAACCTATTAGCATGGATAGAAGGAAGCTGCCTTGCAGAAAAATTGATCTTTGTCTGTACGGCAGAATGTGACAAGTGAGGTCTGTCCCACGTCTGTGCTGGGGTCTCAAATTTTTACAATTTATGTCAGTGACTTAGCTGAAGATATTGTCAATAAATTTACAGGCAACAGGAAGATAGGTAGGTTGACATGAACAAAATTGCAGATCAACTGAGACATCAGATTGAGTGAGTGGGCAAAAATCTGGCAGATGGAATATAAAGTAGACAAATGTAAAATTGTTCACTTTGATAGACAGTAGAAAAATTCAAAGCATTACTTACCAATTAATATAGCTGAATGGCATGTTTGGTTATTTCAGAGGGCAATTGAATGTCCACCACATTGCTGTGGATCTAGAATCATATGTAGGCCAGACTAGGTAAGGATGGCCCTTTTCTTTCCCTAAAGGGCCTTAGTGAAGAAGATGAGTTTTCATGGTCATTGTTAGACTTCTGGTTCCAATTCTTTTTGTTTTAAATTCCACCATCTTCTGTGCAGAGATTCCAACCCAGAACACATGATCCTGAATGTCTAAGTTTACTAATCCTGCAACAATGCCACTATAACATCATCTCTCCTCAATTCCCTTTAGATGCATTCAACTTTGTGTGACATTCGTGAACTCAAACAAAATTAGTGTCAATGGGAATTCAGGGTAAAACTCTGCTGGTTAGAGTCTTACCTGGCATAAAGGAAAATGATTTTGGTTCTTTTCCCATCAGGTTTGACCTGATGCTATGGGACGTCATGGGGTCTGCATTCAACATTGAGAACTCCCAGAACAACTCCCTCCTCATCGTAGACAATTGTGCAGCCACCTCTGCTGGGTCTGTCCTGCCAATGGGACAGGATAAACTCAGAAATGATGAAGATGTTGTCTGAAGCATGGTTTTTAAGGTTTAATTCCTTGAGTATAAACATGTCAGACTGTTGTTTGATTAGTCTTCGACCTGAGTCTTCCAATTTTGTCAAAAGCCCCAAAGTGCAGGTGGAGGCAGAGGGCTGTGTTTAGCATTGCCATTTCTAGTACCAAGGTCAGTGGCAGGGACTTCATTCCTTCTTTGAAACATTTTTGCAGTTTGATCGAACTCAGTGCTTTTTCAGAGGACAGTTAAGAGTCAACCACATTGCTCTGAGATACATGTAGATCAGATCAGGTAGGCACAGTAGATCGGGGTGACACGGTGGCTCAGTGGTTAGCACTGTGGCCCCACAGCTCCAGGGACCTGGGTTCAATTCCAGTTTCAGACAACTGTCTGTGTGGAGTTTGCACGTTCTCCCTGTGTTAATGTGGGTGTCTTCCGGGTGCTCTGGTTTCCTCCCATGATCCAAAGGTGTGCAGTTTAGGTGAATTGGCCTAGTGTTCAGGAATGTGTAGGTTACTTGCATTAGTCAGGGGTAATTGTAGAGTAATGGGTTTGGGTGGGATACTGTTCGGATGGACAGTATGGACTTGTTGGGCTGAAGGGCCTGTTTCCACACTGTAGGGATTCTAATTTCCTTTCCTACAGGGATGACCCCTTTTGTCTAGTTTACTGGACTATCAAGCGATCCAGGTACTATTCTAGAAATTTGGTTTCAAATCCCATCATAGCAGAGAGTGCAATTGGAACCAAAAAAAAATTAAAAATCAAATGATGACCACAAAACCATCAGCAATTGTCATAAAAACCCATCTGGACAAAAAAAGAATCTTCTTGTTATTGAAGTTGTTTCTGTTTAACCAGTGGGAAATGCTTGGGCCAGAAACTAAACATTAAACTCTAATGCAAATAAATTGCTTCAGTGGGAATGGAATTATACAAAACAGCTCAGCGTTGTAAACAAAATTCAGCATAATTATGCGACTATCTCTGGAAAAAAAACTATGTGTAAAATGTACTTATTGATCAAACTAAGAAAATTTGCAAATAGATCCTGGCACATAACACAGTAGCACAGAGAAATGGAAAAAAAATCATCTCATTTACAGACTGATTTAGGATTTAATCCCTCTGTGTTGAAGCATAAGAAAATACTAATTATTGTGAGTCATTGCCTACCTAGATAATGGATGTTACTGAGCAGGTTGAAATTAGGACATTTTTTTCCTTGATAAACAAAGTTCCTGCTAGATCATGTTTTATGCACACAACAAAGCAATGCTTATTCATTAGCAGAGATATTTTCATTGTTCATTAAATTATATATAATAAACAATACATTATATTAAATTAACATGCATTTTGAAAGATTTGCATATTAATCAGCTGCTTTATAATATGAAATATAGGTGTGGTGAACAGCCTGCTGAACAAATCTGTTAGACCCTGATAAGAAAGCATGACTGAATCATATTCCAATCCCCTACTTTCAAATAATAGGGTATTTAACAGTCTTTCAGGTGACTTTCCTGTCTGTAAGCTTAAAGAAAAATGGCAATTTAATGTAAACTGAATACTTCACCTTTCAACTTGGAGGGAAGCATACATTTTTATGAGAATAAATGAATGCAGATAGCAAAGCCAGAACAAGAAACATTGATTTGAGGTGGAATATTTATGCCCCAACTATACTAAAAGATTTTATACAGTGAAAACCTCAGTTCTTTTTTTCTATCTGCATGCTACATTAACAATGTGGCCTAATCTTAAAATATGAGCTGTATCTTAACGAATGAAACCAAGAAGCACTTTCTCACACATCTCGGAATAGAAATTTGGATCCCTGCCCCAGATGGCTGTAGCTGTTGGGTTAAATGGAGCTTTCAAGACCGAAACTAATGGATCTGTGTTAGTTAAAGCAAAGGAAGGCAAATGTAGCTGAGGTACAGATCAGTCATGATAATAGGACAAGCTCGAGGAGTTGAACAGACTAATCCTGTTCCTATGTGTGGGAGAATTGTACGTGTTTTTGCACAAAGACTTCCCTATGAATATTTAGACCTCCTAAAGAGTCATATTATATGTTATGAAGCTTGTGAAAGTAATGATTTAAACAGTTACCATTTCAAAGACCTAAACTAAAGGAATGTAAATTCTACAGAAATAAATGAAAGCAAACAGAGGAACTGTTAAGGCTGTTAATATATTTTTGATAAAGCAAATCAATTTCTGGCAGCATTTTAAGGCTACTGATGAATTTATCATTCAGTTTGAAATATCAGAGATCATATGGCAATACTATTGGGACATCTACTCGAAACATGCTCTGGCGGTTAATAAAGAGCTTTGCAATTCCTCCTGCATTAATGTTTAGCCCATCTGGTTCACTAATGACCTTTAGGGAATAAAGCCTGCCATCTTTTGCCTCATCTGGCTTGCATGTGACTCGAGACTCACAGGACAGTTGTTAACTCTTTCTGGATTAATGGTGCTGGAAGAGCACAGCAATTCAGGCAGCATCCGAGGAGCAGTAAAATCGACATTTCGGGCAAAAGCCCTTCATCAGGAATAAAGGCAGAGAGCCTGAAGGGTGGAGAGATAAGCTAGGGGAGGGTGGGGATGGGGAGAAAGTAGCATAGAGTACAATTTGTGAGTGGGGGAGAGGATGAAGGCGATAGGTCAGGGAAGAGGGTGGAGTGGATAGGTGGAAAAGAAGATAGGCAGGTAGGACAAGTCATGGGGACAATGCTGAGTTGGAAGGTTGGAACTGGGGTGAGGTGGGGGAAGGGGAAATAAGGAAACTGTTGAAGTCCACATTGATGCCCTGGGGTTGAAGTGTTCCGAGGTGGAAGATGAGGGGTTCTTCCTCCAGGCTTCTGGTGGTGAGGGAGCGGCGGTGAAGGAGGCCCAGGGCCTCCATGTCCTCGGCAGAGTGGGAGGGGGAGTTGAAATGTTGGGCCACAGGGCGGTGTGGTTGATTGGTGCGGGTGTCCCGGAGATGTTCCCTAAAGTGCTCTGCTAGGAGGCGTCCAGTCTCCCCAACCAGTTCAGCTACCGTATCTGCTCCCAGAAGGACCAGTGGAGGGCCAGTTCCACCACAAAACACACCAGATGGCCTCCTTCTTTAGAGACCGCAATTTCCCTTCCCACATGGTTAAAGATGCCCTCCAACGCATCTCGTCCACATCCCGCACCTCCGCCCTCAGACCCCCCACCCCTCCAACCGTAACAAGGACAGGACCCCCCCGGTGCTCACCTTCCACCCTACCAACCTTCGCATACACCAAATCATCTGCCGACATTTCTGCCACCTCCAAAAAGACTCCACCACCAGGGATATATTTCCTTCCCCACCCCTTTCCGCCTTCCGCAAAGGCCGTTCTCTCTGTGACTACCTGGTCACGGTCAACCCCAGGGCATCAATGTGGACTTCAACAGTTTCCTCATTTCCCCTTCCCCCACCTCACCCTAGTTCCAAACTTCCAGCTCAGCACTGTCCCCATGACTTGTCCTACCTGCCTATCTTCTTTTCCACCTATCCACTCCATCCTCCTCCCTAACCTATCACCTTCATCCCCTCTCCCACTCACCTATTGTACTCTATGCTACTTTCTCCCCACCCCCACCCTCCTCTAGCTTATCTCTCCACGCTTCAGGCTCACTGCCTTTATTCCTGATGAAGGGCTTTTGCCCAAAACATCGATTTTGCTGCTCCTCTGATGCTGCCTGAATTGCTGTGCTCTTCCAGCACCACTAATCCAGAAACTGGTCTCCAGCATCTGCAGTCATTGTTTTTACCTAGTTGTTGACTCTTAGCTGTCCTCTGGGGCAACTAGGAATGAACAATAAATGCTGGCCTAGCCAGTAATGCCCACATTGTGAATAAATAATAATAATCAAATTAAAGTAGCACACTGTCTATTTCAACCCCAAGAGCAATGGGACCACATCAGTTGATTTGGGCAGGAGATATAATAGGACTGTAATTCTTAAAGGACTACTATGAATCTTTGTTTGTGATACCTTCCAGTTTTGAAAGGGAAACATCAAAACAGAGAGAATTCAGTTCTTTGTGCCAAGCAAATGACATTTTCTGATAGAAATTCAGTAATCAAGGCAGCTTTGTTTAAGACCAAACAGTGTCCTCCAAACAAATCAAATGAATAGCAGAAATGGCATGAAGTGACTTAAGCAATTCTGTTTTCCAATTCTTTGCTTAATGGCATAAATAAAGAGGAAATTTTAAAGCTTTCAGAGCCCCACACAGTGTTCATTAATAACTTGGAGAATGGGCCATTTCATTTTAATCACAACATGTTGCTGGAGACAACCATCTCAGATCTTGGAATAACTACACTGCTAATCTCTAGTCTGTTAGTTCACAGTTAAACAATGACACCATTAAAAATACAGTAAAATTCAACCTACTCAATACATGTTCCACTCTTAGGTTTCCAATGCAAGCATAGTATCCTCTTTCTATAGAATATACATTCTATGTCAGGCAGACACCCAAGAGTAAACTATTTCAAATGGAAAACTACACTAAGGGCAATAGTTAAAAGAAACTTTTCTCCAAAGATCATGTTCCACTTTTAAGTGCCTTAGTACTCCTATTGTTCACAATGTACATTTTTGCAGGTATCTGACTAAATAGCCCTCTGGTTTGTAGCTCCTCAATGTACTCAGGCTGAAAATAATGAGACAGCAATCTTTCCCAAATAAAAACCAAAACAACTGCGGATGCTGTAAATCAGAGACGCAAATAGAAATCCACAAACTCCATCAACAAACACATTGACCTGGACCCAATATACCGGCCACTACAGCGGACAGCTGAAACTGACAACAGGAAGCGGCAGGGACAGGCCACTATAAATGCCGGAGGAAACACCACAGAAGCGCTTCACAGGAGGCTCCCAAGCACTGAGGATGTCGCCTAGACAGGGGACGAAATGTTTGCAACAAAAACTTCCAGCTCGGCGAACAGAACCACAGCAACGAGCACCCGAGCTACAAATCTTCACGCAAATAGAAATGCTGGAAAAGCTCAGCAGGTCTGGCAGTGTCTGTGAAGCGAATCAGAGTAAACATTTCAGGTCGAGTGACAGGTTCATTCAACCTGAGATGTTAACTCTGATTTCTCTCCACAGGTGCTCCCAGAACTGCTGAGCTTTACCAGCAATTTCTATTTGTATCTTTTCTTTCCCAAATATTGGCTGGGCAAATCTTTAGCATGTCCCACAGCATGCAGTCATGGTTTTGGTGTGTGCCAATTTGAAACACTTCATTGAGGTGCAACTCCTTGCACTGAAAAAGAAACAAGATTCATGCAGATCAAAGAGCATCACTCACTGAGTTGATAACCACATTTAATAATTATATTGATGTGGAGGAGCCAATGTTAGACTCGGATGGACAAATGTCAAAAACCACATAACACCAGGTTATAATCTAACGGCTTTATTTGGAAGCACTAGCTTTCGGAGTACTGCTCCTTCATTAGGTGGTTGTGGAGTATAAGATCATAAGACACAGCAAAAGATTACAGTGTCATACAGTGATATATTGAACTAACCTGGGATGTTAAGTCTTTCATCTTTTAGAATGGGTTACAGGTTTTCTGTTCATTAATATGTAAATCCCAGAACTTCTTTTAAGTCGTCTTTTCGAGATAACTTAGGTTTTTATAACAAAAGGTGACATCTCAGCTCAGACAATGCATTAAAGGTGAGAGGTCAGAGTCTGTCTGTATCCCAATCTTGAGTCAGACTGGTTCTATTTCCAAAGTGGAATTTACAAAATATTACATGTTCCTCCGTGGAAATGACTCTTAGAGCACAATCCTCTTTGACAAAAAACATTGCAACTCTCTCCAGATTGTCTTTGCAAAGTCATATTCCACAAGGAGGTTAACACCAGTTGCTTCCCATCTCAACATCTCAAGGGCAACATGTGCAGGAAGTTAAGAATCCAGCATGTGGGAACGATCTGATGAGAAGGGCCTTGTTCATCATTAGCGATATCTCGGTGTAGTTGTATCAATCCACCATGGGTTTGGCTTCAGTCCACTGAGCCCTAGACTCTGTAACTTTCTCCAAATACCTGTCCATGTTGTGTGCTAAATCCCTTTCAGATATTTCATAACGTCTACTGTATAATTTGTCCTTCTATCATCATATCTCCTTATGTGATTTATTGTCAAAATTTGTTTGGTAATGGTCCTGTGAGGTGCCTCGCGATATTTCATTATGTTATATCATGCATCATGTAAATCCAAGCTGTTGATCTTCTGTTGCTTGTAACTCTATGACTGAAACTTCTATTATGAGTCATTCAGAAACATTTATCACTTTTCTGCTTTGTAAAAATAAATCATGCTCACAACTGGAACTTCTGTATTTGTTCCTTTGTAATATCTGACATATCTACCTCATACGCTTTCTTTCCATTGTCTTTTGTCACGTTCAATTGTCTCTTTCCCACATTTTCTATTTCTATTTGATTTGATTATATTTTGTTAGGGTGTACAAAACATCCATTATTTCACCCAAACTCCCTCTACAAGTTAACTGACGACACCTCCATTGTAGGCTGTATATCAATGACAAGACAGAATACAGGAAACAGAGAGAGTGCCTGGTAGCATGGTATGAAGATAACAATTTCTCCCTTGACATCAGCAAAACTAAAGAGCTGATCATTAATATTAAGAAAGAAGGAGGAGGACACACCCCTATCTACATCAATGGTGCTGAAGTGGAGATGGTCATAAGCGTCAAGTTTCTCTGAGTGACGATCACCAGCAATCTGTCCTACACCACCCCCCATTGATACAACAGTCAAGAAGGCATAACAATGTCTATTTTTCCTCAGGAGGCTAAGGAAATTCAGCATGTCCATAAGGACTCTCACTAACTTTTATACAATGCTTTCTATGATGCATCGATCTGGATGCATCACAGCTTGGTATGATAACTGCTCCACCCAGGACTGTAGGATACTATAGAAAGTTGTGAACACAGCTCAGACCATCACGCAAGCCAACCTTCCATCCATTGACTTCATCTACACTTCTTGCTGCCTCACAAAGACAGGCAACATTATCAAAGACCCCTCCCAGTCTGGTTATAAACTCTAACAAACTCTTCCTTCAGGTAGAAGATACAAAGCTTAAACACACATACCAACAGCTTCATGAACAGCTTCTTCCCTGCTTCTGAGTGGACCTCTTAAAATTCAAACCTAATATTGATCTTGCTTTGTGGAGCCTTCTTTGCAGCCACAACTTTGTATTCCTTGCTCTGTTTATTCACCCTCTGATTTTTGTACGTTTGATTTGTCTGTACTGTATAAAAAACAAAACTTTTCATTGCATTTCAGTACATGTGACAATAATAAATCGAGTCATAGAGACCTTCAGCACGGAAACAGACCTCGCGGTCCAACTAGTCCATGCTGACCAGGTATCCAAAGTTAATCTCATCCTATTTGCCAGCATTTAGTTGGTATCCCTCTAAGCCCTTCCTATTCATATACCCATCCAGATGCCTCTTAAATATTGTAATTGTACCAGCCTCTACCACTTCGCCTGGCAGCTCATTCTATACACGCACCACCTTTTGCATGAAAAATTTGCCTGAGTTCCCTTTTAAATCTGTTCCCTCTCACCGTAAAGCTATGCCCTCTAGTTCTGAACTCCCCCACCCCAGGGAAAAGACCTTGTCTATCTACCCTATCCATGTTCCTCAGCCTCCGACGCTCCAGGGAAAACAGCCTCAGCCTATTCAGTCCCTCCCTGGAGCTCAAATCCTCCAACCCTAGCAAAATCCTTGTAAATCGTTTCTGAACACTTTCATGTTTCACAACATCCTTCTGGTAGGAGGGAGACCAGAATTGCACACAATATTCCAAAAGTGGCCTAACCAATGTCCTGTACAGCCATAACATGACCTCCCAACTCCTGTACTCAATGCATTGACCAACAAAGGAAAGCACACTAATCACTTTCTTCAATATCCTATCTGCTCGTGACTCCACTTTCAAGGAACTATGAACCTGCACTCCAGGGTCTTTTTTTTTTTTAGCAACACACTTTACTATTATATGTATAATTCCTCTTCTGATTTGTTATTCCAAATGCAGCACATTGATCCAAATTGAACTCCATCTGCCACTCTCAGCACATTGGCCCTTCTGCTCAAGATCCCATTGTAATCTGAGGTAACCTTCTTCACTGTCCACTACAACTCCAATTTTAGTGTCATCTGCAAACTTACTAACTATTCCTCCTATGTTTACATCCAAATTATTTAGATAAATGACGAAAAGCAGTGGACCCAGCACCGATCTTTGTAGCACATCACTGGTCACAGGCCTCCAGTCTGAAAAGCAACCCTCCACCATTACACTCTGTCTTCTACCTTTGAGCCAGTTCTGTATCCGAATGGTTAGTTCTCCCTACATTCCATGCGATCTAGCCATGCTAACCAGTCTACCATGAGGAACCTTGTCAAACGTCTTACAGAAGTCAATATAAATCACATCGACCACTCTGTCCTCATCAATCCTCTTCATTACTACTTCAAAAACTCAATCAAGTCTGTGAGACATAATTTCCCATGCACAAAGCCATGTTGACTATCTGTAATCAGTCTTTACTTTTCCAAATACATGTAAATCCTGTCCCTCAGGATTCATTCCAACAACTTGCCCACCACTGATGTCAGGCTCACTGGTGTATCATTCCCTAGCTTTTCCTTATCACCTTCCCTAAATAGTAGTACCCCATGTTAGCCAACCTCCAGTCTTCTGGCACCTCACTTGTGACTATCGGTGATACAACTATCTCAACAAGGGGCCCAGCAATCACTTCCATAGCTTCCCCAGAGTTCTAGGGTACACCTGATCAGGTCCTGGGATTTATCCACCTTTATGTGTTTTCAGACATCCAGCACCTCCCCTCTGTAATATGGACATTTTTCAAGATGTCACAATCTATTTCTCCACGTTCTATGTCTTCCATGTCCTTCTCCACAGTAAACACTGATGTAAATTACTCATTTACTAACACCCCATCTCCTGCGGTTCCACACAAAGGCTGCCTTGCTGATCTTTAAGGGCCCTATTCTTTCCCGAGTTACACTTTTGTCTTTAATGTATTCATAAAATCCCTTTGGATTCTCCTTAACCCTATTTGCCAAAGTTATCTCATGTCCCCCTTTTGCCCTCCTGGGTACCCTCTTAAATATACTCTCCTGACATATGTTTCCTTCTTTATCTTGACCAAAACCTCAATTTCTCTACCCATCTAGCATTCCCTACACTTACCAGCCTTGCCTTTCACCCTAATAAGACATACTGTCTCTGGACTCTCATTATCTCATTTTTGAAGGCTTCCTATTTTCCAGCCATTTGGTTATCTGTGAACCGCTGCCCCAGTCAACATTTGAAAGTTCTTGCCTAATACTGACAAAATTTGCCTTGCTCCAATTTAGTACTTCAACTTTTAGATTAGGTTAGATTCCCTACAGTGTGGAAACAGACCCTTCGGCCCAAACAATCCACACCGACACTCCGAAGAGTAACCCACCCAGACCCATTTCTCTCTGACTAATGCACCTAACACTATGAGCAATTTAGCATGGTCAATTCACCAAACTTGCACATCTTTGGACTGTGGAAGAAAACCGGAGTACCCGGAGGAAACCCACGCAGACAAGGGGAGAACGTACAAACCCCACACAGACTGTCGCCCAAGGCTAGAATCGAACCTGTGAGGCAGCGTGCTAACCACTGAGCCACTGTGCAGCCAAAAGGTGCAGTCTAATCTTTTCCATCACTATTTTAAAACTAACAGAATTATGGTCGCTGTCACCAAAGTCCTCCCCCACTGACACCTCAGTCACTTGCTCTGCATTATTTCTCAAGAAACCACATGCCTTTTAGGACAACCCAAGCTTTCAAGTCACTCTTGTCATAAAATTAAACCTTGCACCCTAGCTGAACACAGCAGCATCCAACTGACAACATGAAGTGAGTAACTAATTCAGCATTTTTTTTTCTTTACTGTTGCTGAGGGATTGCTGATGACCAGAAGAAATTTTCCATTCTTCCTACAGAGGTTGTTGTCAGATATCAGCATCTACCTGCCTCCCATCTCCCTGCAATCTTACATTGTATTGCAGTGGTAATAATTGCACACATGACACAGTACTGTTTTACAATACTGGACAATCAACTGTAATTATGAGCCTAAGTCCAAAAGTGGGACTTGAACCCATGGGCTGCTAATATTCTCACTAAGCAAGTCTGACAGCTGAAAATGTAAAGATGTAGCTTGGGAATACTTCTGACATGCATTTTTTTTAATTAAATCTTCAGGCTCTGTAGATTTATGACAAATTAAAGCCATGCTCTTGGACTTGAGCATCAAACGCAAGATAACACTGCAATGAATTCTGAAATGTGGGCTGCACTGCTGTGCAGTACATTTTTTTTCCTTTTCACACCTATCGTGTACACTTATCTGACACCTCTATCGGTCCTTTACCACCATTAGCACTCAATTTGTCTTTTACTTTGGGCACTGTCACCATCTGTTCCACTCACACGTCCTCCCCCTCAGTTAACAGCACTAAACTCAACACTTTCCAGTCATTTTGTCTCATGAGAATAAACTCATTTTTGGACTCAAACTTTTAACTCTGTTTCTCTACAGATGTTACGTTTCTCCTGCATTTCTATTTATTTTAGATTTCTAGCATTTGAAGTATTTAATTTTTTCCTCCGTTACTGAAGCAGACTACTTTTTAAAAGCATCAAGACTGGGACAACATTCAGGCTTCGGTTTCTAAGTGGTAAGTAAACGTTGTACGGACAATGATGAACTCAAATGTTCTAACTGTCCCTCCCCTTGATCTTGAAATATTGCTGAGTCCCCACGGTCAACGTCCTGATGCTTACAATTGACTAGACGCAGAAATAGACCAGCCCTTATAAATACTGAAATGACAATTAGAAGTTGCAGCAAGAATTCACCTCCAGACTCATAGAATCCCTACAGTGTGAAAGCAGGCCATTTGGCTCATCGAGTCCACACTGACCCTCTGAAGCACTGCCCACCCAGACCCACCCCCCTACCCAATCCCTTTAACCCCGCATATCACATGGCTAATCAACCTAGCCTTCACATCTTTGGACTGTGGGAGGAAACTGGAGCACCAGGAGAAAACCCATGCAGACACGGGGAGAATGTGCAAATTCCACACAAACCATCACCAATGATGGAATTGACCCCGGTGCTATAAGGGTTCTGAACACGCTTACAGTCGCAGCTGACAATATCAGACTTTTGATGGAGAAAAATCCAGTCCTGGCAAAGCTGAAACAGCTGGTAGTGATGGGGGAAACTAAAGGTCCATCACAAATAGAACTGAAACATTTTTGGACCTGGAGAGACCAGATCACAGTGGAGGGGGGGGGGGGGGGGGGGGGGGGGGGGGGCAAGAGTGGTTATCCCAAGCACATGCCACTGCCAAATACCGGTGGCCAGGATTGGATGCAGACGTAGCTGCGTTGGTGGGGTAGTGCCCAGAGTGCCAACAAAGACAAAAATTACCACCAGCAGCTGCCCCACACTTGTGGGAAGGGCTGGGTAAACCCTGGACTGGGTTACACGTTGACTATGTATTCCTTTAATGAGCACAGTGTTCTTAGTCATTGTGAATGTTCACTCAAAGTGGTTGGATGTTCGTAGAGTTCATTCATCAAACACGGTGATAACATAGAAAGGCTGTGTGCATCTTCTGCAATACACAGGCTTAAGGAAGTATTGGGCACAGATAACTGGTCATCATTTACCAGCAGGGAGTTACAGTACTTCCTAAAATTGAATGGTAATCAAAATATACAGGCAGCTCCATGTAGTCCAAACTTTGATGGCAGGCTTAAAGAAACAGCCTACAGCTTCACTAGATACCAAACTGTCCCAGTTCCTATTTGATTATAGGTCACCTCCATCAGATTACTAATGAAGTGAACATCTATATTCTGTCTGTAAAAACGAACCTGAGCTTCCCGTTGCCTGCCACTTCAACATGACACCGTGTTGCCATGCCAATGTTTCTGTATCAGGCTTGCTGCAGTACTCCAGCAAGACTAAACAAATGCTAGAGGAACAACACCCCATCCTTTGATTGGGTGCCCTGCAGCCTTCAGGAATCAACATTGAGCTCAATCATCTTAGAACATGAACACTTCTTTCTGTGTTGATTACCCACTCTGACCCCTTCAGGTCCTGTCATTCCATGTGTTGCTTTTGACTGAGCCAACCCATTATCATCTTCCACAACTACACTGGCCCCACCCCCCACCTTTTCCTCCGCTACATCGATGACTGTATCGGCGCCACCTCGTGCTCCCACGAGGAGGTTGAACAGTTCATCCACTTCGCCAACACCTTCCACCCCGACCTCAAATTCACCTAGACCGTCTCAGATTCCTCCCTCCCCTTCCTTGACCTTTCTATTTCCATCTCAGGTGACCGAATCAACACGGACATCCACTACAAACCGACCGACTCCCACAGCTACCTGGACTACACCTCCTCCCACCCTGCCCCCTGTAAAAATGCCATCCCATTCTCCCAATTCCTTCGTCTCCGCCACATCTGCTCCCAGGAGGACCAGTTCCAAATACGTACAACCCAGGTGGCCTCCTTCTTCAAGGACCGCAATTTCCCCCCCGACGTGGTCGACGATGCTCTCCACCACATCTCTTCCACTTCCCGCTCCTCCGCCCTTGAGCCCCGCCCCTCCAACCACCACCAGGACAGAACCCCACTGGTCCTCACCTACCACCCCACCAATCTCCATGTACAGCGCATCATCCGCCGTCATTTCCGCCACCTCCAAACGGACCCCATCACCAAGGATATATTTTCCTCCCCTCCCCTATCAGCATTTCGTAAAGACCACTCCCTCTGTGACTCCCTCGTCAGATCCACACCCTCCACCAACCCAACCTCCACTCCCGGCACCTTCCCCTACAACCGCAGGAGGTGCAAGACTTGCGCCCACACCTCCCCTGTCACCTCCCTCCAAGGCCCCAAAGGAAACTTCCATATACGCCACAGATTCACCTGCACCTCCACACACATCATCTATTGCATCCTCTGCACCCGATGTGGCCTCCTCGATATTGGGGAGACAGGCCGCCTACTTGCGGAGCGTTTCAGAGAACACCTCTGGGACACCCGGACCAACCAACCCAACCACCCTGTGGCTCAACACTTCAACTCCCCCTCCCACTCCACCAAGGATATGCAGGTTTTTGGACTCCTCCATCGCCAGACCACAACAACACGACGGTTGGAGGAAGAGCGCCTCATCTTCCGTCTAGGAACCCTCCAACCACAAGGGATGAACTCTGATTTCACCAGTTTCCTCATTTCCCCTCCCCCCACCTTGTCTCAGTCAAATCCATCGAATTCAGCACCGCCTTCCTAACCTGCAATCTTCTTCCTGACCTCTCCGCCCCCAACCCAGTCTGACCTATCACCCTCACCCTGACCTCTTTCCACCTATCGCATTTCCGACGCCCCTCCCCCAAGTCCCTCCTTCCTAACTTTTATCTTAGCCTGCTGGACAAACTTTCCTCATTCCTGAAGAAGGGCTTATGCCCGAAACGTCGATTCTCCTGTTCCCTGGATGCTGCCTGACCTGCTGCGCTTTTCCAGCAACACATTTTCAGCTCCAACCCATTATCAGTCACTCATAGCAGTGTGGATGAGCAGAGGGATCTTGGTGTCCATGTACACAGATCTCTGAAAGTTGCCACCCAGGTAAATAGTGCGGTGAGGAAGGCATATGGCGTACTGGCTTTTATTGGTAGAGGAATTGAGTTCCGGAGTCCTGAGGTCATGATGCAGTTGTATAAGACTCTGGTGCGGCCGCATCTGGAATATTGTGTGCAGTTTTGGTCGCCATACTATAGGAAGGACGTGGAGGCACTGGAACGGGTGCAGAGGAGGTTTACCAGGTTGTTGCCTGGTATGGAAGGAAGATCGTATGAGGAAAGACTGAGACACTTGGGGCTGTTTTCATTAGAGAAAAGAAGGTTTAGGGGTGACTTGATTGAGGTGTACAAGATGATTAGGGGGTTAGATAGGGTTGACAGTGTGAACCTTTTCCCGCGTATGGAGTCGGGTATTACAAGGGGGCATAGCTTTAAATTAAGGGGGGGTAGATATAGGACTGAAGTTAGGGGTAGGTTCTTCACTCAGCGAGTCGTAAGTTCATGGAATGCCCTGCCAGTAGCAGTGGTGGACTCTCCCTCTTTATGGGCATTTAAGCGGGCATTGGATAGGTATATGGAGGATAGTGGGTTAGTATAGGTTAGGTGGGCTTGGATCGGCGCAACATCGAGGGCCAAAGGGCCTGTACTGCGCTGTATTCTTCTATGTTCTATGTTCTATGTTCTATGTTCTATAGCTCCCATTCACATTGAGCTAGTTTTTCTTCTTTCCTCGCTTCCTATCAACAGTGTCTTTAACAGGTCCCATCAACAGCATAAAAACCATCTACTCTCAGTTCTGGAAAAAGGCCACTGGACTTGAAATGTGAACTTTGCTTTCTCTCCACAGATGCTCCCAGCCCTGCTGAGTTTCTCCAGCAATTCTTGTTTCAGCTCACTGCTGGAGCCTTGACAACTTGGCTTAGGGAGGTAGGTGCCACTGAGGTGGGTCATAGCCCCCTCCTTGAGGCATAGTCAGCATCCCTTGACTAATGTTCCTGCCATTAGCCTGCTCCAGGGAGGCCACTTGCATGGTAAAGGCAGCTCCCAATCCCCCATCCCTCCCCCTACGGCCCACCCTGCTCTGGGATGGCAGTCTAACAGTGGAAAATAACAACAAATTTTATTTGTAATTGTCTTTATTCATGCCTACCTTTGTAATTCATGTAATTGATTGCTGTACCTCTCCTCCCATGGGAAGTATTGCTGGTGATGGAAATACATCATTCTGACCCCCACCCCCCCACCCCACATCCCAGTTTTGGAAAACCCATGCCTCCATCTCGGAAGTGGGAAACACCAGCCCATTAATGCTGTTTTGTTCTCCATAGTTCTGTCAGACTTGCTGAACTAGTCAAGCAAATACTGTTTATGTTTTTAATTAAGTTTTCTAATCATAATTCAGAGCTTCCTGCACCAGTTGAGTCATGTATTGCTCCATGGCTTATTTTCCATATGTTCCACTTGTCTGCGTATATCCCCTAGATCGTTGTGCTCCTGACGTTCCCTATAATCTGCTTTCTTTGTTGGGACTGCACCTGTTATTTTCGACATCATTCTCCTGATTAATACTACACAAGGTGACTCTGTTATAATAAAATCTGTCAACATGAAGCTCACTATGGAAGCATATGAAAAACTCCCATGCATACTTTACTTGTAGAATGTAACTTTACACCTCCACTCATAAAACTGTGATAAAATAAATTGTGGTTCATTTCGGAACACTCCATGTTTGATGAAATGCTCACCACATTTAATTTCATACTAGCTTTTATATATTAGAGAACCACAAACCTATTTTCAGCTGTCAGACAAAAATAATTTTCAGACTGTCTTGCAGCAATACAGTTACTGCTGAGCTAATTGCATATTGTCGTCAACTCCACTTGCATTATTTTTCTCTCTTATTCAATTTGGCAAATATTTCACATCCATCAAAAATGAGAAATAGGAACAGAAGTAGGCCATTCAGCCCACTGATACTGTCCCACTATGATCAAGGCATTTGGTGAGGTTTAGGTTCAGTTTAGACTTTATTGTCACGTGTACTCAAGTTCACTGGAGTGTTCTGTAAGGAACCACTATTGACTATAACACAATTTCATGAGTGGAAGCGTAAAGGTATAAGAGAGTAGTGTACAATATTTCCACATCCAACACCATCTTAGATACAAAGGTACAAAATCTTAGGTACAAATATAAAGAAATAAGTTTAAAAATTCATCACTACAGTTCTTCTTAGTATAAAGCAGAAAAATAAAGAAAGAAAAGTTAAAAGTTAAATGTTACAGTCCTTTCCTAAGCCCTCAGTCTGCAGACAGTCCATGCTGGGCTTTCCCAATGAGGGCTCACTCTTGCTTGTACACTTCTGCCCAAAGTGGGCACACTTTCACCCACACTGAGCACACTTCCACCCACACTGGCCACATTTCCACCAGCACTGGGCACACTTTCACGCATGGTGAGCACACTGCCACCCATACTGGGCATGCTCCCACCCAGTCTGAGCACGCTTCCACCCACACTCAACACACTTCCTCCAGCACTAGGCACACTTCCAGCCACGCTGGTCATGCTTTCACCTATACTGAGCACACTTCCACCTGCGCTGGGCACATTTCCACCCACACTGGGTACAGTTCCACCTGCACGTTCCCATCCAGACAGGGCACGCTTACTCCCGCACTGAGCACTCTCACCCCCCCCGCATCTGGGCAAGCTCCCACCTGGACTGGGCATGCTCTCACCCGCGCTAAGCACACTACCCCCCCCACCCCCCTCCCCTACACCCACCCCCCCCCCCCCCCACTGGTACTGGGCACACATCCAGACACACTCAGCATGCTTTCACACACACCGGACACACATACAGACACACTGGGCACAATTCCATGCTCACTGAGCACTCTTCCACCTGTGCTGGGCACACTTCCACCCACACTGGGTAAACTTCCACCCATACTGGGCATGCTCCCACCCAGTCTGAGCACACTTACACCCACGCTATGCAAACTTGCACCAGTGCTGGGCACACTTGCACCCAGACTGTGCACACTTCCACCCACACTGTGCACACTCCCACCCACAGATCTATCAGCAGATTGTGATTGTGGGGTTGCTTGAACACAGCGAGGATGAGTTGCATATGTCTCCATCAAAGCCAGAGCAACATCTACAAATTCAAGGTGCAGTCAAAAAAGTAGATACTTCCTAATTGTTTTCCATGCTGGGCATGCCTGAAATTTAAGGTCCCCAGATGGTATTATGGGGCAGCTGCCTCCATTACCAGCAAAGAGTTAATTGTAATGGAAACCAGGTAGATTAGCAGTTCTCCAGATAAGGTAATCGACTGACTACTGGGTTCAGCAATAGGAGTGACATCTTCTGCAAAGTTAAAAATCACACAACACCACAGTCCAACACCGGCACCTCCACATCATCTTCTGCAAAGTACATAGAAGAGAGAAAAGATCCTCCAGTAGAGAATTGATTTACAGAGAAACAGAATCAAGGTCCTCAAGATGAACCAATCTTCCAAGTCAGAAAAGAACAGGATCTTGAAAAATTGTGCAACCTTGATACAACCTACATTTGAGAAGTTAGACACTTAAGAGATGAGGTTGTGGTTACTGTAAAAGTGGATACATAATGTAGTTGAATGTAGAATTGTTAATTATGGGGAAAAACGCTTGGGGAGATATCATTTCAGGGAAAAGTTCTAAAAGAGTTTAAGGTTAGAGGTGCATTAGCTTCACAAAAACATATGATGTTGCACTGTGCATCTTAAACAGAGATAGATAAACATATCTGGCATCTCATAGTTGAAATCATGTCTTAACTTATTCCTGTTAATTGTACCTATTGCTATCATGCAATGACCTACACATTGTTATGTAAAACGAGTGCTTCTTATTGTTACATCTTTATTGAGGCCGATATTCGACAATTAATAATTAGATAAGTAATAATTTGACATAAGAAGGATGATTAACAATAAATTAGCAAACCACAAGCCACCAGTGTTGGGTAACCAATGCTGGCACTGATGGCATCTGAGAAGATGACACCTTCCACCTTTGACTTAACCGTAGCAGGAGGTTTTGGCCACCTATAGGAAACTAAGACAGACCCTGTCAAACATACATGGCTTGAGTTGGAACGGGCTGCATTTAATTCAATCTAGCTCCAAAAGATGAGGATGAAAGGTAAATGGATATGAAAATGAAAAACAAAACAGGGCAAAGACTTGGGACAGATTTGGGACAAATTAAAAATCTCTCAAGGAGCTAACACAGGCACAAAGGACCTATTTCAGCGCTGTTTGATACTACGAATATTATCAGTCAGCCCAATCAGCACAAAGCAGCATCATGGCTTATTGATAAAATCATAGACCAAATGGCAATGCTAGTGATTGAAGCCTCCTCCTGCCAGAACACACACACACACACACACACACGCGCGCACATACACGCATGATCACATGCACATATACGCATGCACACATACACCCACACACATACAGTCCCCACACACAAACCACATACACACGTGCATACCAGTATGCGTGTATGTACATACACATGCACGTATACTCACGTACAGGTACACACAAAAACATACACATACATATATGCACATGTACACACACACACACACATACCTACACACACATGAACACATCCACACGTACATGCACACATGTACGTACATACACAAGCACACATACACACACACACATGCGCACATGTACATTACACACATGTACACATACATGTACATACACACTCATACATGTACACACACACATGTTCACATACACGGGACATGTACATGTGTAAATAAATACACATGTACATATACACACATGTATGCACACACATACACGTACACATACCCATGTGTGTACACAAACACATTAATGTATATACGTACATACACATACATGTACACACACATACACGTACATAAACAGACAAGCACATTTACAAGCACTCTCACACACACAAACATGTACACACGTACACACATACACATGCATATGTACTAACACACATATATACACCCACATACACATGCACACTCACACATACACACACATGTCATACACAAACACACACGTACACACATTCACATGTACACACACATACATGTATACACACACATACATGTACACACATTCATGATTCCTGAAGAAGGGCTTATGCCCGAAACGTCGATTCTCCTGTTCCCTGGATGCTGCCTGACCTGCGCTTTTCCAGCAACACATTTTCAGCTCTGATCTCCAGCATCTGCAGATCTCACTTTCTCCACACATTCATACACACACAAGCACATATATACACACAAGCACATGTACACACATGCACGCACATGTGCATTACATGTGCACACACATGTATGCACACACACCTATGCACACACATACACATACACATATTCACATGTATACACACACGTACACATTCACACAGACAAATGTACATGTACACGATCACATACACGTACATATGCACACACACATGTATACACACAGATGCAAACACCCACGTGTACCCACAAGTACATACATGCACACATGTACACATACGCATACGGACATGCATACACATACACACACGTACACACAAGTACACAGGCACACACATGTATACACGTACACAAACAAGTACACACATACACACACGTGCATGTACACAAACACACACACACACTGTTGGGCTTTGGCTCAATCTACCAATTTAAATTTACTTTCTTCTATGTGTGAGCCAAGTCCTGCGTGTTCTTTTAAATGAAGCAATAGGAGAAGATATTCGGTCTCACACTCTTAATTTTATTTTACACAGTAAGTGAACAAAGCATTCAGAGCTCTGGGTCTAAACCTCTTTGTCCCTGACAAACTACAAAGTGTATCAGTTCAAAAAGTAAGACCTCGTTTTATCCCTGCCCCAGTCTTTTATACAATAAAAAATGTCATATAAACACTGAGGTAGAATTATCTTCTGATTGGGTGTTGGTCTGACTCCATTCCCCGCCTCCTCGCATTCCTAGCTATCTGACCCCACGTGACCTTATTTTGCCCGCGAAATGGAGCATCACGTGACCTCCTCGACCCACTTCCAAGGCGTGAAACGGAACATCACGTGATCGCCCGCCCTCTTCCGGGGCGCGAAACGGGACATCACGTGACCGCCCCGCACTCTTCTGGGTGCGAGACGTGGACGCCACGTGACCGCCCCGCACTCTTCCGGGTGCGAGACGGGGACGTCACGTGACCGCCCCGCACTCTTCCGGGTGCGAGACGGGGACGTCACGTGACCATCCCCCCCTGCTTGGGTTACAGAGTCACCACAGGGTTTTGAGTGCTGAATCCATCCAGAGTCACAGCCAGCCTTCTGTTTTTAAAGTAAGGAATATATTTACAAGTCCCCCTTTTGGTCTCATGAAAATGAGACCAACCAACCAGTTCTATACATCATATTCGCTCTCTGATGCATAGTCCTCCCTCCTTGCTAAAGCTATGGTTTCTGTCTGCATCTGTGACATCTGGTAAGACGGGGGAGCCTTCCCTTCAATTGCTGTAATGATTACCCTGTTTAACAAAGATCTAATACAGGGAATACAACAACATCCGCACAACACTAACACAATAATCATACCTCCGAGGGACATAAACACAGAGGCAATTAATCCCTTCCATTTCCCAAACCATGAATCGAACAGTCCTCCTAGAGGGTTGTAAATACCCGAGTGTTCATGCATTTCTTCAGACAAAATTCTTAGTCCTTCCAAGGCTCTGGTGACCGAACCATCAGGTGCCGTATTGTTGGGGATGAACGTACAACATTGATCTCCAAACATAGAGCACACTCCCCCCTTTTCTGCTAACAACATATCTAAGGCCATTCTATTTTGAACTGTCATCAATGAGGTTGCTGCCAATTGTTCAGAGAGTCCCGCCACCGCATCTCTAGTTCTATTGGCGAGCCTAAGTACATTGTAATGTACATAATTAATTCGGTCAACGTTTTTATTCGGCGTAACTGGGAATAAAACCCCGATAACTGGGAGATTCTCAAACCCTGCTGCTATCTGGTCTGCCAATTTATATTCATCAGGTACACCACGGGGAACACCTATTGCATCTATGTAAGTGGTTGAGCCAGATGTGACATCAGACAAATCCCTACGAATTCATGTATACAGATTTACCCTGTCGTCGTTCTCCCAAAAGGAATAAGGGCACCCCTAACCTAACCATTGCACAGGTTCCAGACCAATCTGGAGGTAGACTAATATGCAGTGTTCTATCTCCACAGTACCAAAAAAGATCAGCTCTGGCCCAAACCATTGTGCTAGCGTTCTGCCAGCCAGTTACATTAATTGTGTCCTGACACCAGTCAGCGGGCATGTCTCCCAAGACAATATTTGACTTTCGAGCAAAACAAGTGTAATTATTGGCTCTTGGTGTAAACACTGGAGGCAACATAGAATTCTTTACAGGTGGGAAAATAGCACTTAATGTGGTACAATTTGGAGGGTCCGCTTGCATAGTGAGGGCCATCATACAGTGAAATCCGATTGGGTCTATGTTAGGGAACAATGGGGCCGGGGTAGTAAATAGGGTTGGCCTTGCCGAAGAACACGCGACGCAATTACTCATATTCATTGAGGTTGCAGTCGCTGTCATCCAGTCCAGCCATAAGTTCTTGTCCCCATACCCGGTAGCTAATTTAATAATGTCCCTTCTCGTAAGGTTGTTGTGGTCTATTACCACAACTCCTGAACTTGGTTCTATCTCCATACTTGTATTTTCAGTTTGTGGCTGGCTCATAGGAGGGTCCACTAAGGTTACCTTCAATAATCCCATGTTATCCACTCCAGATTGGTCTACACCGAAAACAAGATAAAAGCTTCTGTCATCACTCTCACAGTAACTCTGTACCTCCTTTGGACTAGGATTAATATCAAATTTTGTCAGGGTTAACAAAAGTGGATTTTTTAACTCTGAAGAATGATCAAGTTGCCCCTTTGTCAGGCTCACATGGTCTCGAATGTTCCATCTATTATCCAAGGGTGATGACCTCTTGGGTCCATTGTACCCCAGTCCATGTTAATACATTATCCCACGACGGGCATGGGTCATAGTAAATGGCATAAAAACAAAGGTATACATCATACTCCCTCCAGCTCCCTATATCTTTGCCACAATCAATTACTTCGCATAAATCAAACTGATATGTTGTACCATGATTTCTATCGTGTCTGATGTGTACCTGGCTCCTCGTCTCCCTTAAACATTTATCCGCCTCTTGTCCTACTACTCTTTTGTTCCTGGAACTTCCTCCCTCGCCTGTGTGTTTGTCCCTCGTGGTTAATACTCCTATTAACAGCAGCATAACACTTATGTATAAGACAATAGCAAAGACTCCCAATCTCCACAGCCTAAGGTAATGTGGGCTGCTTACAGAGATAAACATTATGTCCTTTACACAACTTTGCTTAGAAATCTTGAGAACCTCTCCCCCTTTTTCCAAAACCTTCTTCGTACAAACATTAAACATTTAGGACCCTTCTACTCGTTTTCTGTTCTTGTTTGTTCTAAAGTTCTCGTTGGCGGTTCCGTGGCTGCACACTGGCTCCAATGGTACCAGCTTTCTCCTTTCCCCTGTAGTCTAACCGCATGAAATGTCCTCTCCACCACCTTATAAGGTCCTGTCCACCTCGGCTCCGACCACTTCCGTTTGATCACCTTCAGCAGGACCCAGTCTGTAGTAGATGGCGCCTGGCTCTGTAGTTCCCCCTTTTCTGGTCCAACCTGTTTGGAGAAAGCTGACACCAAAGCTGTTAGTTGGTCATAGTAAGGTTTGTACCTTAGAGAGGCTCCTCCTCCCTCTAACATCTGTATTCCAGCTCCTGGTCCCGGGAACTGCTACCCTGTTGTCAGCTCATACAGGGTGAACCCTGTAATAGAGTTTACTGAGCTTCTAATGGACATTAAAGCTAAGGGTAGGGCATCCACCCAGCTTAACTTTGTTTGTGCACACACTTTTCCTATTTTTCCTTTTATGGACTGATTCATTCTTTCCACTTTTCCCTGTGACTGAGGATGGTACACTGTCCCAAACGCATGTTTCAGTCCTAAAGCTGCTTCAACTTCTTGCAGGTCTTTATTCTTAAAATGTGTGCCATTATCTGACCTGACTTTCTTTGGAAACCCATGCGTTGGAATATATTGGTTTATCAAGAATTTGATCACTGTTTTTGCATCTTCCTTTTTCGCAGGTATTGCTTCTGGCCAACCAGTGTATGCATCCACTGCTACCAGAAGGTACCGATATCCGTTTACTCTCTCTATCATATCAGTGTAGTCAATCACTATTTCCTGACCTGGCATTCTTGGAAGAGGGAATTTTCCCTCGTGTGGTTTCACTGTTGCTCTCACGTTGTATTCTGTACACGTCCTACATTCCCTGATATAATTTTCAATCATCGCTGGCAAGAACGGATGCCACTAATGTGTCAGATACCTCTGCATCTGTGTTTTTCCACAATGTGTGAGCCCATGTGCCTCCTGAAGCATAGAAGCTATCAAACCTGTGGGTAGGACTGGTCTGCCGACCGGTGACCTCCAAATCCCTTCTGACTCTGAGGCCCCTCTCTCTCTCCATACTGTCAGTTCATGAGGAGAGGCTTTCTGCTGCTCTTTTATTAACACATTCGCATCGCAAGTGGGCAGCAGGTCATACACTGTTCTCTCTGTTTGTATCATTATATACTGTGCTGTATACCCTGCTGCTTTCTTCGCTGCTGAGTCTGCTTCCTGATTACCCTTCGCTACTACTGTATCTGCTTTATCATGTCCTCTACACTTGACCACTGCCACTTCTGCAGGTTTCATCAGGGCCTCCGCTAATCTTTTCATATCTTTTTCATGTTTAATTGGGGTTTTTGCTGCTGTTAAGAATCCTGCCCTGATCCATTGACTAAGTTCTACCTGTATAGCCCCTGCCACATATACAGAGTCGGCGTAGATATTTACTTTTTTTCCCTCTGACCATTCTAACACAGCTATCATTGCCTGTAGTTCAGCCAACTGGGCTGATTCTTTGCCTGCCACTTTTCCTGTCAACACTTCCTCAAATCCCTCACTTGTCTGTCGCACCTCTGCATAGGCTGCTTTAAGTCCTTCAATTGGATGTCTATAACAGCAACCATCTGTGAACAGCACTTCTTCTGGGTCTACTAATGGAATTGCCTGTAAATCTGCCTTTACTTTGGTATCTCTCTGTACCCTTTCCTCACAGATGTGTGGCTCTCCTTCTCCCATATTATCAGCCATGTTAATTCCCTTCATGTGTAAAAATTATATGTGGTGCATTCAAGATTTTCTCTAACCTAGTTTGCCGCAGTGACGTCATTGTAAAGGCTGTTGAGTTCACATAGACCACTATACTATGTGTCGTCAGTACTGTTAATGAATGGCCCATGACTATATGTGCTACCTTTTGGAGAATTTTTGCTACCCCTGCTGCATGTCTTGTACATGGTGGGTGTCTGTCCTCTACTGGGTCAAGAGTAACACTTACGTACATCAGCACCTGCCTGCCTCCCCCTTTTTTCTGAAAAAGAACACCATTTATTGTGTGTAATTTTTCAGAAATATCGAGGAAAAATGGCTCTTTGTAATCTGGGACCGCTAAATCAGCAGCCCGCGTTAAAGCCTGTTTAAGAGATATGAAACTTTTGTCTGCCTCCGTAGTCCACTGCAAATGGGCTGACAAATTGCTCATACCTTGCTCATTTACAATGGCCCTTAAAGGGAAAGTGAGCTCCCCATATGATGCAATAAATTGTCTACTGTATCCTGCCAACCCAAGAAATGAGAGCATGTCTTTTACAGTGACTGGTTTGGTATGATGCAGAATGGAGGATCAATGGGACGGAGACACACCTGTTCCCTTAGAAGAAATAATTCTACCCAGAAAAGACACCGTTTGTCTGCAGCATTGCAATTTAACCCGTGAAACTTTAAAACCGACACTATACAGGTGAAACAGCAATGACTTTGTGGCTTCCAAACAAGAAACATGATCGGGTGCTGCCAAAAGAATGTCATCCACATACTGAATCAATACCACCCCCTTTGGGAGCGTCAGATCCTTCAGCTGCTGTTTCAGTACCTGATTAAACACCCCAGGTGACAAAATAAACCCTTGAGGGACCCTTGTATAACGTAATTGTTGGCCTTTATAGGTAAATGAAAAAATATCCCTCAAATGATCAGCTAAGGGCAAACAAAAGAACGCGTTGGCGAGATCAATGCACGAGAACCACTTATGGTCAGGGGTCAGCACAGACATCACAGTGTAAGGGTTTGGAACTGGAACTGTTGGAGTAGAAACGACACTATTAATCCGTCGAAGATCATGTGCCATCCTATATCTGCCTGTATTCTGCTTCTCTACAGGTAAGATAGGAGTGTTCCAAGCTGACTGGGAGGGTTCTAGCACCCCTGCTGCTAACAATCCTTCGATTGTGTCGGCAATGCCGGCTTCAGCCTCTGGTTTGTGTGAATATTGTCTCTGCCAAATCGGAGTGTGGTCTATTAAATGAAATGTGATTGGTGTGACGTGTTTGTAGTACCCAACGTCCGTTGAACTTGCTGACCACAAGGTATCTGGTAGAGAGTCAAGCATCACCGCAGCCTGTGGATGGTCTGTTTTCTCCCAACCATGAAACCTTTCAATCTGCCTATGTTCCAGCAGTACCTTGTCAGTTGTCCTGCACATAATTCTATAGGCTTCCTCCGATGGTGAATATTGTAAACCGGATAGCTGAGTCCACACCCAGTCCACTAGCACCATCAAGCGTTTGGACATAGGTCCCAGATCCTTGGCCTGATATTCAGCATGCACGACCAATGTGACATGAGGTATAGCTTCTTCAGACATCTCATACCATTCCAACTGTTCTGCAGTTAATTCAACAACACCCGCCACACCTTCGTTTCCAAGCAGAATGCAACTGGAGGAAATATCCCATTGAGTCCCTTCTAGGTGCTGATAGAATGCATGCTGATAAATTTCATTATCATCTCTATCATAATATAAAGTAACATGAAGGGGATCTGCAGGAGGAGCATAGGGATGCAACATCTGAACCCAGGGTCGCCATTGACTGTATAAAGACTGTATGCCGTTGTTTTGTCTGTCTTCGGGTTCTAGAAGTCCCCAGTATATATCTGCCCACTGCCCTTCTGCCGTTGGTGATGTGTCCGGTGATAACATCATTTGGGATCCAGAGTGAATCATTGTCATAGAACAGTTGAAGGAATGGCCATTTGGAAAGGTCACCACCAGTCCGTCTGGTCCGCACAAAACCGAGACCCCGCATCTCACCAGCAAGTCACGTCCCATCAAGTTCACGGGGCATGCAGGTGATGAAATATACTGGTGACGAAAGGTCTGTCCGGCCACTGATGTGATCAGTGGCGATGTCAAAGGCAGATTTTCTGGTTTACCCAAGAACCCTACTAACTGGACGCTAGAGGATGACATGCTTGACTGAGGTATATCACAAGTGATGGTAGAAAATCTTGCACCCGTGTCAACCAAAAAAGACAGATTCTTATCCATTACCCTCATTTGCATATAGGGGTCTGCCAACCCCACATGCCCCTGGGTTCTCGGGCCCCGTCAATATTCATACCCCTGCCCTTCCAGCATAGTTTGGGGGTACTGTCCTTGCACCGGGGCTGCAGCTGCATTTGGGACTTGATAAGGCTGAACAGCCTGTTGAAAAGGAGGCTGACTTGCGCGGACATACTGTCCTCGGATCAATCCCTGGCCTCCCTGGATTCCCCACAACATGGGACAATCCCTTCTCCAATGCCCGGGTTGGCCACATTCAAAACAGGTGTTGAGTGGCTGACCTCTAAATCCTCCGCGGCCCCTTCCTCTACCACGCATTCCTCCCGGTACACCTATTGGTCTGCCCCCATATTGGGGGTAGGGTGGCATCCAATCAGGTGTTGGGTCTAAACTTGGCAGTTTGTTTTGTGGCAACGGCCACTGAACCATCTGATTAGTCGTCTTTTGGGAGGCCTTCTTCATATCATTAGCCTTCCTCCTAGCCTCATCGAGCTGTAACTTCAGCAACTGCACTTTAGCTGACTCATTACTCTGTTTATCCTCATCCTGTTTTGTCCTGTAACGCTTCATGTGATGTGTCAAATGTTTTTCCCACTGTTTTGTAGAACAACCTGGGATGTCAGGATTACTCTCCATTGCCTCTTTTACTTCCTTTGGCATCCCTGTCATGACGGCATTCCTAAATAACGTGGTCTGTACCTGACCTGACCCTGGATGGCTCCCCGCAGTATCTGCCCACGTGTCCTTACACCTAGCCAAAAAGGCAGACATATCCTCACCCTCCTTCATTGTGAAGGTGAGTGAGTGCATCGCTCCCGGTGGAATCGGGAATCTCTCCCTCATTGCCCTTCCCACACAGGTGGCATGCTGCACAAACGGTTCCGAATCAGGTAATAAGGTGGTCCCCGCAGACACTTCAATCTGCTGTATTTCCCACATATTCAATTGCTTACCCAGCAATGCTCTCCAATCGCCCATAGCTAACTTGTACCCTAGTGTATATTGAGAAAACTTTACCATCCAGGGCCCACCCCCCTCCATGGGTGGGGGCATTTTATCCAGGATACAGTTCATGTCAGTAAATGTAAAAGGCTGATAGACATTCCCCAGATAAGAGCCTCTGTAAATTAATGGCATTTGGTGGTGCTGATACTTTATAGGTTGTCGTAATGTGTCTCTTTGACGCAAGTCGTAACTCAGTTCAGGGAGGGGCTTCAGTGGAGGGCCATGTTCAGTATGCATTGTGAGTGAGCCTTTCAAGGTGACCGGGTAGGTGTTTGGATCATCGTCTGTCAGGGATTCTTCGTCCTCAATATCTATACTACTTTTAGACTCCTCCTCATCCAATTTCTCGCTATCCTGTTCTTCCCTCAAATCTCTCCTCCTTTTGTCTGAGAACCCATCATCCAATAACTGACCTGAATCATGTAATCTTCCCCTCTTTTCATTCTCAGCACTATATGGTGTTGAATGAGCATCTGGCTCCTGCACTGCTAAACATCTCCCCTGTTTTAGCTGTTCTTTATTCCTACTGTGCATCATTGTCACCCTATTTGCTTCCTCCGCTTCCTTAACCCTCTGATCAACTTCTAATGTTAATTTTTCTACTTTTCTAATGCTTTCTTCTACAGCCTCTGCCAGTCTCTGTTTTACTACGTTGTACTCTCTTGTTCCTACTTCTCGCATGTCTAACACCCCTTCTTGAACATACATAAGTGGCATTTGTATTACAGGATATGGAGGCGGTGATTGTACCACAGGCAATTTAGGATATAATGGCGCAGATGGTCCTGCCTTTCCGATCTCCTTTGTCAAATCTGTTGTAAAGGTACCACCTACTCCCTTTTGTAATGTTTCTACCGCCATACAGGCTAACGTCATGTTGTGCAGATGAATCCTCCTCTCTTCTTTCCCCCCGCCTTCTTTTGTCCACTTTCTTCTAACTAATATTGACCCTTTCTTTCCCTTCATGTGCTCTTCTACTTCTAATTTAGCTTGCTCTTCTGCTTTTCCTAAAAACAGTGACAATTTCTTCTTCTCCTCATCTTTAGGGACTTTGCCTTGTCTGTAATTCCTCCCAAATCTTATCATATTTCTCCATCATTGCTTTTTGTTTATTCTTTGCAAGCCCTCTGACTAACTGACTTCTGGCTTTACCCCACTGCTGTTTTACAGGCAACATTAAATCGGAAGAACATCCTCCATATTCTTCACACTCTTTATCAAACTCCCCTTCCATTTTCTGTATTTTATTTTAATCCTCCCGTCCAGTAGTCAGTTAGTTTAGATATAAATATAACCAAACAACCAACCCAATCAAAGACAAAGCCGGTGGCTGGTCAGTTTGGATGAAATACACCCGAGCAACTGACCCTTTCAGCGAGATTTATCAGCAGTTTCGTTGTGACCGTTAGGTTTCCACTACCAACTCTCTCTCACTGAAACACCACCGTCTTGGTCTTCAAAACGCTACTGGCTTTTCTTCCACCCTCCATACATTGCCCAATATAATTTCTAAAACTTACAAAACATCAATCATACATCAAAATTTGTGAGCGTTGCTTTTATGAGATCCTGCTCAATGGACTTTAAACCTCCTCACATTTACGTACCTTGTTGCTTTTATGGGGACTCTAACCCCAAGGGACTTTAAACCCGTACGTACCTTATCAATGCTTTGACCACTTACTATTACTAGGACACTTGCAGTATAATGACAACAATCAATTTAGTATCTCCAATTGCAGAACTTCGATATAAACAGGCGTCTGCTCACCTTTTTTATGCAGTGTCGCTTGTTGTTGTCATCAAACGTCAGTTCTCCGTTGTTTCTATTTTTCTCTCTTTCCGTCACTTCTCCATCTTCATCACGTCGGGGTCACCAAATTGTTGGACTTTAGCTCAATCTACCAATTTAAATTTACTTTCTTCTATGTGTGAGCCAAGTCCTGCGTGTTCTTTTAAATGAAGCAATAGGAGAAGATATTCGGTCTCACACTCTTAATTTTATTTTACACAATAAGTGAACAAAGCATTCAGAGCTCTGGGTCTAAACCTCTTTGTCCCTGACAAACTACAAAGTGTATCAGTTCAAAAAGTAAGACCTCGTTTTATCCCTGCCCCAGTCTTTTAAACAATAAAAAATGTCATATAAACACTGAGGTAGAATTATCTTCTGATTGGGTGTTAGTCTGACTCCATTCCCCGCCTCCTCGCATTCCTAGCTATCCGACCCCACGTGACCTCCTTTTGCCCGCGAAATGGAGCATCATGTGACCTCCTCGACCCACTTCCGAGGCGCGAAACGGAACATCACGTGATCGCCCGCCCTCTTCCGGGGCGCGAAACGGGACGTCACGTGACCGCCCTGCGCTCTTCCGGGGCGCGAAACGGGGACGCCACGTGACCACCCCGCACTCTTCCGGGTATGAGACGGGGACGCCACATGACCGCCCCGCACTCTTCCAGGTGCGAGACGGGGACGTCACGTGACCATCCCCCCTGCTTGGGTTACAGAGTCACCACAGGGTTTTGAGTGCTGAATCCATCCAGAGTCACAGCCAGCCTTCTGTTTTTAAAGTAAGGAATATATTTACAACACACACACACACACACACACACACACACACATGTGGAAATCTGTGGCCTTCCAGCAAGCTCTCAGGATATAAAGGCTGAAGGTTGGCCATCCTTGGCATCTAAAGCACTACAGATACATCACAATGCCACCCTCCCCATCAACTTCGATTATCTGCTGTCATATTGTATGAGCTGCCTGGAATATTCATTACCATAAACTAGATTTGTTACCATTTTCCACCTTTTAGGTTAGAATCTGTTTTGTCTGGCCTGACAGACAAAATCAATGAAGTAATCTAGCAAGATGCTTTTGCCTTAAGTAAGATGTAGTTAATGTATGATAGCAATCAGATTCAACTTTCATTGGTGCGAGTATCATTGTTGCTAAGACAACGACGGAAACCTTGGTGATTGTTCTTTTCTCCTTCAAGATCCAAAGCTTTTCTCCCCACTCAGTCTTCAGGAAATTGTCATATTGGGTGGATCTCAGTGTACTCCTAGAGTCATAGAGTCCTTCAACACAGAGACAGGCCCTTTGGCCCATATGGTCCATGCCACCTAAAATGTCCACCCACGCTAACCTCGTTTCCCTGCACTTGACTAGTACCCTTCTAAATCATACTCTTCAGCACTAATCCCTTCAGAACCAAATGCTCCACACAACACTTGGTCCAAGGCATTCCCCAATCTTGTGCATCAGTTTATGAATACTGATAGGCCATTGAGGTTTCCTGTCCATTTAGCTGCAGCCATCACAATGGTCACCAATGGCTAATCACTACTGAGTGGCTGGCCCTCCGAAGTGTAACTTGGAGGTATATTGCTGTACTTGAGATGGCAGCTTTGGTGACAGCACATGAATTGGCTATCACTGGGAGGAGGTCTCTCCATGTATCACACTTCCCACGCTGGCCAAGTCAGTGTCTTCTGCCACAGGTACAAATCCAATCACTAAAATCAGGGTATCAATTTTTCAACACTCTGTTTTTGGGAGGAAGTGAAGTTGGCAGGTCCACATTTAGTTCCTATACTGTGTAGGGGGATGGTAGATTTATCTGTGAACAACTGAGATGGTGCTACTTGGCAATGGGTCAGTGAGGAGCTTTATTTAGCTCTGGGTTTGGCTTTGCTACATCAGATTATTGAAGAATAAAGACAAAATGCAAGAAATTTGGGGTATAAGAATAGGAAAGGTTTAGAGGAACATGAGCCAAATGTTGACAACTGGGACTAGGTCAGATAGGCACGTCTGATTGGCATGGATGAGTTGGACCGAATGATCTGTTTCCGTACTGTGTAACTCTATATCCTCAAGAGAATGGGGCTGACTGCAAGATGTAATGTACTTTCTAGTTATCTTTTGTATACATTATCTCTCATTTCCCAGTGCTACGGTTCCACATCTATCATGAAAGCATAAATGGTCATAGTGAACTAAGTCATGAGGCCGATGTGAAACAAAGATGTAAAGAAAAATTCCTACCTACTTGCAAGAATACCTTGGAGAATCCTATCCTTACAACAGGTAGACGTATCTCTGACCTGTTTCTAACTGGAGAGGTTCAGAACTTGTGACGAATCTGAGCACACCACCAGGATTTTTCATTAATTAGACAACAGGTTAATTTTTTCAGGGAAATGAAATTTCCTGTCTATATCTCTACACCAAGAGCCACCTCAAGAAGTCCCCCTTCAAATATCCTCTAGCTTAGAAATAATTTCGGCTCCACTGAGGCATTCTAAAAGATCTCAACTCTTCCAAAGATCAGAGGGCCTAAGGAGACCTCAGGCAGAACAGTTATGGAGCAATTGATCTTAAAATGGTGGCCCCATAATGCAGTTATGCAAATGATCACATAGTGTCTACATCCTACAAATTGTGTCCTGTCTTGGATTATTGTTGACACAGATCACAATCTGTTGTACTTGTGTCAATAGGGTAGAATGCCAGGAACTACCTCAGTTTGATATATGCTGTGGACAGGTAAGGCATGATTAATGAATGGAAAATTATGGATCTCAGCCCATGGCTGTCTTCAGTCTCTGCCAGCATTGATCATCTCTGGCATTATGGAATCAGTCCCACAATCAATCAGGTGGCAGTCATGTAAATATGCACCAATCGTGTCGCAGGTGAACAATATTATAATCTTTATTTTTCCAAGTGTTTCCATTTGAAGTTTGCAACATACAGAATGTTCCATCATCCACACTTAAGGGAAATAGCATTGTTATAAAGGGAGGCACAAATTGGAAAGGAGAAAATACAATTTTAAACTGGGTGAGAGGACTATCAGCATAAGTTAACAGGGTAATAACGTTTGTATGGTAAACATTATGACAGCAGTAGCTAGATTAATAAAACACTGGCAGTACTCAGCACAAAATTATAACTGTCATTAATTGTAAACATCTGACCAACAACTACGCAGACGAGTGGATAAGGAAATTATTTTTAGCTGACAGTAGGTTTTGCTTTGAAAATTGAAATGCTCTCCAAAAATTACCTTGTCATTTTAATCAATGCACAAACCACTGTGAAAATACAGCATCAGAGAATTGCATGTGCAGAAGGAGGGAATTCAGTCCCTCTTGCCTATACTGGCTCATTATCTAATGCAAATCTCCTGCTTTTTTTTCCCATGCACTTGCACCTGATTGTTATCCAAACAATCATCCAATTTTGAATGCCTCAATTCTGTCTCCACTGTTGCATTCAGCTCATTCTTTTACAAAATAGATCTTCTATTTAGATTTATCTAAAAGAAGAATGGCTCCAAATTCCTTCAGTATGATTCCTAAAATAAAAGCAAAAAAGTTGGAAATATTTCGTGGGTCTGGATACATCTGTGGAGACAGTAACAGTCAAAATTGGACTGAGTTTTAACAGCCCTTTGGAGAGGGGTAGGTAAGTGCTAAATAAATGGCACAAGGTGTGGGAGAGAAGAGCGAAGTGCTCCCTTTGCCAAGGGGTATAGCAGATGGTAAGAATGGCAAAAAAATGTAACCTGCCAACTGGACTCAGGCAATCATTTGACTAACTGCCAGACACATTACAAAGTTGTGGAACTTTTACAAGCCTCAGAGTGGGTCCCTGCCAAGCAGAAAGATCCCGAGCTGCTTTGGAGAGTGTATCAGTGCTTTAAAGTACAATGTTCCATTCTACAATAGCCTTTATTGTCACGTTCACTCGAATGAGTGTAGTAAAAAGTTGATAATGTCGCCCCTCAGTGCCATCTTCGGTACAGGATACTTCGGCACAGACACTTTATGCATTGTTACAGGATTGGAAAAGTTAATACAAAAATAGACTAGCATGGAAGCAAAAGTTTTAAAAAGTCCAGGATGCAAATAAAAACTCTTGTTAAAGTAGTCAAGTGATAGTCCTTTTTCACTAAGTCATTGCCGCCTGACTTCAGAACACAAAGCCTTGTAGCCTCCATGTACTGCAACTCAATTCCAGGACTAGACACACGCTCACTCTGCTCCTACTCTGGGCTCCGGCTGCAACTCAATTCCAAGACTTGGCCCATGCTCTCTCTGCTCCCTCTCCGGGCTCCGGATGTGACTCAATTCTGGGACTAGGACCACTCTCGCTCTGTTCCTTCTTTGGGTTGCAGCTGCATCTTAATTCCGGAATTCGACCCAAGCTCACTCTGCTCCTGCTCTGGGCTCTGACTGCAACTCAGTTCCGGGTCTAGGCCTGCGCTCACTTTGTTCCCATTCTGGGTTCCAGCTGCAACTCAATTCCGGGACTCTGCCTGCACTCGCACTGCTCTAACTCCTCGCTCCAGCTGCAACTCAATTTCAGGACTTGGCCCTCACTTGCTCTGCTCCTGCTCCGGGCTCCAGCCACGACTCAGTTCCAGGACTGGGCCTACATTCACTTTGCTCCCGCTCCGGCTGCAATTCGTCTCCCACTCAAGGTTCATCTCAGACTCCATTCTCCATTCCCTCCAACTCGGGTTCTTTAAAAAGTGAGAAGCTGGGGCATGGGGCAGTGAAATAAAAACTGGAGCAAGTGGAAAATAAAAGGAAAGAAAAAGGAAAAAGACCTGGCGAGCATTGGGAGCTCCAGCTGGAGCATTTACTTTGGAGGCTTCATTGCCTAAGGACAAGTCCTGGATATAATAATAGCTTCTTCTGTGGCTCTGATACCACCCTTAGTGTGTTTACTCTTCTATTAGCTAGGCCCAGTATGTCTACTGGTGCTGGAAGAGCACAGCAGTTCAGGCAGCATCCGAGGACTGCTGTGCTCTTCCAGCTCCACTAATCCAGAATCTGGTTTCCAGCATCTGCAGTCATTGTTTTTACCCAGTATGTCTACTGCCTTACACACTCGTGCATGACCTTAAAGTCATCAACTCAGGCTTCCACATTACAACACGCAGAAGGCTGGAACAATCACACATGTCACAGTGGTACTCTTATGCCATTAGGACATCAGCTTTAGTAATATCCCTGCCTTCTTTATCTCATCCTAGAGGAATATCCTGGGTCACCTGTTGAACAAATTTCCAGGTTACTGAAGCTTGGAAATGACATTGCAATATTACCATGTCAGTGCATCATCCGAGATTTCTCTATCCAGTATTTTAACAGAGTTGTTACAAGGGTCATCTATTAACAATGCACAAAATCAATTCCAGGCTTGTGAAGTTTATATTTGTTATCATTGAAGCGTTGTGTTTTATGACCTCTTGCAGAACAATCTATTACCTATAAAAACATGACAAATTGACAAGTGCTGCTGTTGGCACAGTTATTTTGGCAGTAATCATTGAAGCTTATTACACTGGATGACATAGATCAGTTGGAGAGAGACACGGTTTAAAATTACCCATAGTTACTATATCATAAACTAATTTCCATAGAATATATTTCACAACAACTCATACTTGACTACGGTCAGAGCGAGACAGTAGGGTGAATTACTTTGGCAGATTTAATGAGAATAATAGAATAGGTATGGAAGAAGAATTGGGAGAGTATTGGGGCAATTAACTGAAGTGTTGGAAGATTGGGAGGAAATAAGGAGAGGTTAGGAAAGTGAAGTGAAAATTTAGCATTGTCAGTGAAGATTAGAAGTACAATTAGGGGCCATTAAGAAGAAATCAACAAAATTGTTAAGGAAATTAGAAGAACAGTTGGAGTAAGTTAGAAGGAAACCGAGTGGAGCAGAGAAAGTTATTGGAGTTTTTTGCATGATGCTTAAGTGCTAAGGAAGACAACATGAATTAGATGTAGTGTTACATAATTAAACTGAAGTATTAATAGATACCTGGAGTGATATGAGACAGATGACCCAAATTTACAAATTTATTTGAGAGGGTAACCGAAGAGTAGCACATGAAAGTCGACCTGTCTGATTATGGAGTTTCAATAAAGATCTACTACAATCATTGCTAGAATGAAGGGGAAAGGGTATCTGTTGGAAGTTCAGTGCTCACGAGCTCTGAAGTATTATAGGAATATCAGTACAGTTTCATACTGCAAGTTTCCTCAATTTTTTTCAGATACATTCTGCATTTCACTCACTTTTTAAACAATGATTTTCAAGTGTACTTATATTTAATCTTGCAAACATAGGTGCGTATGGATGATGAGAGTAGAGTTTACAGGAGCAGATTACTAAAAGACATTCACCTGAAGGTTCTGTATGTTTCTCCCAATTCCACTTTGATGAAACACTTCTCTGGAGAAAATTAAAAATAGCTATTTATTGGTTTGCACATCATGAACAGAGGATAGAATCCTCTCGGATCCTGAACAAAGTGGTTTACAGCAAGAAATTTGGGCTAATTGTGTGAGGTATCCAGTGCAGCTTTTCTTAACATCAAAACCAAAAAGACACACTTTCCAAGCAGGTCCCAGGCCTGTTGACACGAATTATGACTCATTATAACTCTTGTGATTATTTAATCTCACCTCATGAACATGCAGGCTCCCATTCTCCCACTTGTTGGATGCAATCTTTGTGTTGAGAATTGAAAGTCAGCTCAGGTATTTGGTAATTCCAGCTCTGGACCTCCACCATGGATATTTAGCACCAACATCTCATGAGCAGTGGCTACATGCTGCCCACATCTGTAGTTGCTGTCACACCCATCATGCTCAAACGTTGGTAGTCTGGAATTGGCCTTCACTATCAATGTAGTGGAACAACAGCCACAACCCAACATGTCACACGATACACAGCTAAAACCTCCTTGCACATACAACAGCTCATTCCTACCCCAACTGGTAATTAAGCACAGGCTTTACATTACATCTGCCCTTAGCTGTGACACTTCTAATTTTTAAAAAATTATTATTTGTTCAGTCATAGAATATGGGCATCACTGGCTAGGCCAGCATTTATTATCTATACCTAATTCACCTGAGGATGATGATGCTGCGCAGCTTTAGTAAACCATTGTAGTGTTTGGAGAACAGGTGCACCTACAATGCTGTTAGAAAGGGAATTCCAGAATTTTGACCCACCTTCAGTGAAGGAGCAGTGATATTGTTCCAAACCAGGATGACACATGCTTTGGAGGGAAATTTATACGTGCCAGTCATCTGCTCCTTTGTTCTTCTGGGTATGTCATGCGTATGTAGGGCAACCATATTGAAACATACAAGATTCTTTGGGACTTGACAGCGAAGATCTGTAGGTCCCAGACGGGACATCTCAGTTTTCTCAACTTTGTAAAAGTCCTTGACCTTTTTATCTCTCTCTCTTTCTCTCCCCCACCCCTTGCCAAGACTTATCCTTTTCGGGCTGGACTAAGACAATAGGCAAAGAGGGGTCAGTTCAGCCACTACTTGAATGAGAAGAAAACCAAATGGATATAAAATACCCACGCCTGGCTGGCTGAATTCCTCAACACTCAATAGCGAAGGACTCAAGGCTCTTACACCGCTGTCCACGATCTGTCCGTGCTGAACCACAAGTCACGGTACCATATGAAAATGTAGATCCCAGGTGGGACCTCTCGGTTTCGAGATCAGTCAAAAGAATAATCAGGTACAGGGTCTGTTTAAAGCAAGGTTATCAGTTTAATAAAATTAGGCAGCCTGGCACAACTTTGCCACGGAACACAGAAGCTTTAACCTCTGTGTTGCTAGACAAAACTGCTCCAGGTTGCCTAATTCTATTAAACTGATAACCTTGCTCTAAACAGACCGTATTCCTGATGATTCTTTTGACCGATGTCGAAACTGAGAGGTCCCGCCTGGGATATACATCTTCAACAGGATGGATGCATGTAGATTGTTTCCCCTTTTGGGAGAGTTTAGGATCATAGGGCATAGCCTCAGAATTAGAGGAAATGTATTAAAGACAGATATAAGGAGAATTTTGTTCTCTCAGAGGATAATGAGGCAGTGGAATTCTTTACCGCTAAATGCTGTTAAGGCAGGCTCACTGATCACATTCAGGGCTGAAACAGACTTTTGATCAGTTAGGGAATCAAGGGTGATGGGGTAAAGGCAAAAAAATGGGGTTGAGGATTATCAGATCATTCATGATCTCATTGAATGCTGGAACACACTCGATGGGCTGAATGCTGCTCTTATGATATTCTGGTCTTATAATGTTGTTTAAGGAGCCTTGGTGAGCTGGAGCTCTGCATCTTGAATATGGTACACATTGTTGCATTGTACATCAGTGATGAAAGATGTGAGTGTTGAAAGGGTGGAAGGAATGCCAACAGTGGGCTGTTTTGCCATTGATGCTGTTGAGCTGCTCGCTTGCTGTTGGATCATGACAAACGGAGAATATTCTAACATCCCCTCCAACACCTGTTTCCTATCAGGTATTCAGGGGACAGGAGGTAGGCATTTGCCACAGAATTCATCTCCTCTGGCCCATTCTTTCAGCCACAACTTTGACATGTCAGTGTTTATTTTTGGTCAGAAGATGTTGATTGTCGGGAGTTCAAAAATGATGATGCTATTAAATGTCAAAGGGAGATGGTGAAATTCTTTCTTGTTTAACATGGTTATTGCTTGACACGGATGTCACAGGCTGTTGATTTGCAATCATACATCACAGTGCAAAGTCAATATTTCCTCCAATAAGTCATTCTGAAAGATGGACCATTCCAGTGGACCGGATATTCTTATATTAATCCTGGTGTTTTATGAATTAATACATGAATAATAAATTTAATAATATGCTAACAATGTGAAAATCAAATGTTTATTTCTGTCACAAAAGTGTTTAAAGTAAAGATGACTTTAACAAGGGGTTATGTCTGTAGAATATTCTTTGATGGTAAATTAAGGCAATAGAATTTGAATTACTCAGTGAATAAAAGAGAGATCATAAAAGAGTCCCTGGGTTAAAAGAATGACTTGCTTTTGGAAATGCAACAGCAGCTTTGAAAATGTTCTTTAACCAACAGCATCCGAGCAGATTCAGATGCAAATACATGTTGATAATGGCCTCAGGATTGTGGACTAGATTTTATATCCATTAATAGTCAATGATGGGGAAGAGAAAGGTCCCTTCTCAGTGGTATTCAAACTCCCCAGCTTAAATGCTGCTTGAAGCTCAGGGACAATGGGAATTACATTTTTTGACCATTATTACCTGGGGAGTTCATGCAATGTGACTTTGTGGAAACAAATTATCTGCTTTGGGAGTGTGGCACTCTAGTTCTCTTCTGGTATTGTGTTATTAAAAACTTGTTTTATATCACAAATGAGTGCATTGAATGAGCTGAAACTATAGGATTTTCAAAAAGACTACTACACGATGTGTAGGTGACCTAAGCAAAGTTCTTAAAATGGCCAAACATTTACCGAAACTTTACCTTTCAAATTACAAAGATATTGGAAAGGGGTTATGCTGTCTAGATAGAGTTGACTTCAGATGGGGCTTTCTTATGAGGAGAGATTTATTAGCTTCGGCCTGCACTGTATACAAGAATGAGAGATGGCCTTCTTGATACATACAAGGTTCTTAGGGGACAACAGAATGGATATTGAGAAATTGTTCCCTGTTTGGGAGAGTCTAAGGCCTGAGAGTATAATTTCAGAGTAAGTAGTCTCCCATTTACAATAGAAATGGGTAAGAATTTCTTCTCTCAGAAGATAATGAATTTTTGGAAGAATTTACTGCTGATGGCTATTGAGACCAGACGCCATTATGTACATGAAAGGCTGAGATAGACATATTTTTAATCAGTAAGGGAATTAAGACTTAATGGGGAAAAGACAAAAAAATGGACTTGAGAATTATCAGATCAGCCATGATCTTATTGAAAGGTGGAGTGGAATTGCTAGTCTGAATGGCCTACTTATTCTCTTACATCTTAGAGATGTTTCGCCGTCTGACAAGGCATGAATAGTGCTGAACATTGTGTAATCATCACTATACATCTCCATTTCTGACTTTATGATGGAAGGAAGGTCATTAATGAAGCAACTGAAATTGTTGGACAACATATAAATATACATATAAATCAGGAGCAGGAGTCGTCCATTCATCCCGTTGAGTCTACCCCAACGTTCAATAAAATCATGGTTCATCTGATCATTCAATTCCATTGAGGAAATTACTTAGTCTGAGATTTTGAGTCTTGTTTGAAGAAGCTTTATTTTTCGTGAATTCACGGAGAGACTGCTACAGTCATCACTGTCTCACAGCACTCTCTCAAGCTGAACAATCAGCCTATATCTGTTGTGTCGCCATAGTCCTATCTGACCATAGGGCCTGCTCTCTCATTGGAGAGAAGTGACTGGTAGTGATTTAACCTGAGGGCCACCAGAACTCAGGTGAGGGATGAGGTTGAGAAGGAGAGTCCTTCATGTAACTTCAAATCAGTGATGAGATTTGAACCCACACTGTTGGTATCACACTGCTCTGTAAACCAACAGTAGAGCCAACTGAGTTAAAACAATTCCCGCCTATGCTTATACAATGTTACAAACAACTTTACTTACATTTGACTTGACAATAATTCAAGATAAAGATATGCACTGTGCAGTTATCACCTTTGTTCTTTGATGTTACTCAAGGACAGAGAAACTAATGAAGCATTCCCTCTAACGAGCTTAAGGCACACCCCTTATATTTTGTCAAACTATAATTACACAATCTCAATCTTTATCTCTAACAATACTTTTCCACTAAAGCTATGAGCCTGAGAGCCAAGATACCTTTTACCTTGGTCAAGTATCCCATCATGCAACAGTATGTTAAGTCCTTACTACTTCCACACTTCAACTCCATATTCCTCCCCCAATTACTTTTTGACCACTTTGCTTAACAAGAATCTATCTACCTCTGTCTTAAAAATATTCAAGGACTCTGCTTCCACCACCTTTTAAAGAAGAGAGTTCCAAAGACTCATGGCCTTCAGGGCAAATTTGTTTTGTCTGATCTCTGTTTTAGATGTGTGGTTCTTGATTTCTGAACAGTGAGGAACTCCTGATGGGATTCCAGAGGCTGAGATGATTGATTTGCAACAACATAACCATCTTTATTTATGACTCCAACTATAAATCAATATTTAGATGTTTCTCCAGGAAGAAGACACAGAAGGAGGAATAGCTGATGGTAGCTATGATGTCAAAAGGTAATTCTAAATTTTGATAACTTTGGATCTTTGATACACCTGTCTCATCAAATATTACGTAGTCTTCAACTTGTGAATTCATTTCTCAGCAGCACTCAACAATTGTTCAAATCTATTCAAATAAAATACATAGGCTAAAGTAGAGACTGCAGATGCTGGAGATCAGAGTTGAGAGTGTGGTGCTTGAAAAGCACAGCCAGTCAGACAGCATCTGAGGAGCAGGGAAATCGACGTTTCAGACATAAGCCCTTCATCAGGAATGAGCTCATTCCTGATGACGGGCTTATGCCCGAAGAGTCAATACTCCAGCTCCTGGGATGCTGCCTGACCTGCTGTGCTTTTCCAGCACAACCCTCTCAATTTGATAAAATACGTACCAAATTTGCAATTAAGCCATGACCTTGAGGGGAAAAACCGTTTCTGAAAATATATGATGGAAGGTGAAAATTGTTTGCATGTGAATGTGAAGAAAGGAAGAATGTGCATATGCCTTGATGTGTTTCACAAGTGGAGTCTCTGTGTATCAATGCAAGAGAGAACAAGAAAAACCTGAAAGGATAAAATTGGAGTGTATGCAGAACATGGTACTGTCTGGATCAATTCACATTAAAATAGAACAGGGGTTTAAGGTAAGGAGTCAGTGGTTTAAATGAGATCTGAGAAACAATTCTCTCACTCAGCTGATGGTATAAATATGGAATACATTGCCTGAGAGAATGCTGGAGGCTAGTACTGTAACAGCATCTAAGAAGCATCTGGATGAAACATCTATGCCAGGGAATACTCAGTTATGGACAAAGTACAAGTAAACAGGATTAGACTGGTTTGTTACTTGTTGGTCCACATAGATGTGGTGGGCTGAAGGACTTGTTTCAATGCTCTATGACTCTATTATTCTGTAACGGCAGAGGATGGAGATTACAAACAAACAAAAACAAATTGCTGGGGAAACCTGACAGGTCTGGTAGCAGCTGTGGAGAGAAAACAGAGTTCCTGTTTCGAGTTCAATGATTCTTCTTTCCAGTAGTTCCGCTAATTTTGACTTGTCTCCAGTTTTTCTAGCAATTTTTGTTTATGTTTGTTTCAACTTACATTGTCTATTTGTTTTCTACTTACAATCTATCTATCCCCAGTTTGTTAAGATTAATTGACTGATTTAGGTCTGTCTTTGTCTAAATCAACCACTCAATAAGGAAATAGATTCTGATTATCTCACTGTTCTACTCAGAGTCATAGATTTGTACAGCATGGAAACAAACCCTAAAGTCCAACTCGTCCATGCTGGCCAGATTTCTTGAATTAATCTAATCCCATTTGCTTGCATTTGACCCATACCCCTCTAAACCTTTCCTATTCATATGCCCATACAGATGCCTTTTAAATGTTATAATTATACCAGCCTCCACCACATCCCCGGGCAGCTCATTCCATACAGGCACCACACTCTGCGTGAAAAAGTTAACGCTTGGGTCCCTTATAAATCTTCTCCTCTCACCTTAAATCTATGCCCTCTAGCTTTAGACTCCCCCACCCTAGGAAATGACTTGACTGCTCACCCTATCCATGCCCCTCATGAGTTTATAAACGTGTATAAGGTCACCCTTCAGCCTCCCACACTTCAAGGAAAATAGTCCCAGCCTATTCAGCTTCGCTCTGTAGATCAAACCCTCCTACCCCGGCAGCATCCTTGTAAATCTTTTCTGCACTCTTTCAAGTTTAACAACATTTTTCTTCTTCAGTGAAAGTGAGTTTTATTGGGTTCTCCTAACAGTTTCCATGGAATAGCAGCCTCAGCATTAAAAGGCTGGTGAGAATGAGATTCTCATTACATCATAAATCCAAAATGACCAACTTTTTCAGTTATCTTTTGATTTTCAGTTGCTATTAGAAACAGGCTGAAGACTATTCCTTCTTCTGCTTCCTTCCTTACTCATTGAGAAGTTTCAAATCAATGATTTAACTTACAGCATCTCTGAGCTTGGCAGTTTTACTCTGAATACAATATGGCTTGGTAGACCCAAGTGAAATACATATAATCTCCTGGATCAATGATCTGCTTTCTATGATCGTATGCTGTTAAAGTTCTCCTGCTCAATTTTCAAACAAAATGGTACTTTGCAGATTGCTTTTAAAATTCCTATGGGTAAGAGTAAGCCTTTCAATTAATCTTGAAAGAAAACATGACTGTACTTGTAGAAAGCAGCCTGACATTTAGAAGATCCAATATATTTTGTCTATGAGTTAAGATGTACAGGTCACTAGGGAGATGGCTAAATCAGCATAATTATCTTTGAAGATGGTGGGAAAGGCAAATATCCTCAATTGCAACAAATATATGCACTTCTGGAGTCTTTGCTAAGAATCCAAAGTTAGAAATCTGCATAATCTAAATATTTGGTTTTCAGCTGGACTCCTATATTACAATTCATTAGGATAGTTTTAACTTTGTGGGTGGGTTTAAAATGGCTGATGGTGAACTAGTAGCTTAGTGGATATCCCTCCCCTTTCAGTTGATGTTGTTTCGTGAGATCCTGAGAATAAGATGCTAAATTAAACAGGTGGAACAAGAGAAGGACATAGAGCAGGAGGGTATATATACACTGAGATTCTTTAGGGAGAATCTTCCATCTCAACTCCAGTGAGGACAAAAGCATGACATTTTTTTTCACAAAAGAAACAGTTGTAGCTGACAATGTAAATATGATCCACATCTTTGGTTTGTCTGCTCTTCAGAGGGTCGGTGTGGACTCAATGGGCTGAATGACCTGCTTCAGCATGGTAGGGATTCTATGCTTACACAGCCCTAGACAAAACATAGGCAAAGCAGGATTGTGAATGGTGGTGACAATTAAACAACTCACAGGAGAAGGAGGGTCCACAAATGTCCCCAGTCTCAATGTTGGAAGAGCCCAACACATCAGTGCAAAAGATAATGTTGGAGTATTCACAGCAATCCCTGATATGATAAGCATTTTAGGCTTGCCAATCTTTGGAACTGCATATCTTTGGACTGAGAGAGGAAACACGCACAGACACAGAGAGAATGTGCAAACTCCACACAGCCAGTCACCTGAGGGTGGGATTGATCCCTTGCACTGTGAGGCAATAGCACTAACTGCTGAACCACTGTGCTGCCCTATCCTGGTCAAGAAAGTTGACTGAGTGCATTTCATGAGTCTTCTGTCATTGAGAAGTGTGGAGACCTTGACTAAATTAATATAAATATGTGGAAAATTCAGACTTACGGTAGTTGGAGAACAACTGTTTTGGAATCTTCCTACAGGCACCCTCATCCCCACCCCCAACACTCAGTCACTAGGATTCTCCTGCCCTTTTATATTTTGAAATAGCTGTTTGCCCTCTGCAGATGGGAAATGAGACCAGTTCCTTTTATGTATGCAGCTATTATGGTTTAGCATGCACTACCCTGAAAGGTGATAGGAATTGATTCAGTAATAGGTTTCAGTGTTAAAAATGGAGCCTGTGTTCTGACATAATTGTGCTTTCCACCATAAGGCACTGGAATGATATCAGGCATTTTAGCTGTTGAGAACTTTTACCAGGTAGAAATTGGGGATGCCAAAGTCAATTGTCGCACATGATTGCAGTGCCAGTATAGATCAGCACTCAAACCTGTGCTCTTCTGGTCTATGTGGCTCACCACATATCATCAGACATGGTTAAAAAGAAAAATAAAATGATGAATAATACATAAATAATTCCCACTTCTAGTTTCGCTTCTCAGGAATTTATGAAAAATTGCAATGTTCATAGATTTTGCACAGAAGTCTTTTTCCAAATATGAATGATTGCATGAAATTGGATGAAACTACAGCCACCTCCCTTTAGAACCAAAGAGTTCTTCCATATTGAATATTATATTGTCAAATCCAGTGAATTGTTCACAAAAGTGAAAAAGCACAGTGCGTATCATGGCCCTGTTTTTGATGTGTCATCTCAGTAAGTGTACACCATTTCGACAGTAATCTATCACAGCAGATCACCTGGCCATTATCATACTCATCCCTATGTTCAAATATGAATTGGGCATGTTCTTTATTGTCAGGTTACAGCCCAAGCAATGTACATGAGCATTATCCTTGCTCTGTGGCGTATTAGTTTATTATCCATAATCCATTACTTCATGAAAAGATAAGCATGAAAATGCTTTCTCCTCATTTATTTTGTTCAAAAGAAGGCATAATTTAGCATTTACTTGTGTACTGAATTGCTTTAAATACCTTCTTGGTAATAAGATTTTCAACACAGTGCTTTTTCTTCACAGGAAAGAACATGTACACAGAGGATGTGCCCATCAGAAGTCATTTGCTACAATAGTGATCAGTCACACAAGAATGAGCAAAGGTACTGGTGTTAAAGGAATGCTGTCCATTAATCAAGCTTTGAAGAAAGAAAATTGTTCCTCCTAAAACAGTAAAAGCACCAAAGGGAGGCAAGGGTCTATGATAGTGCTCTTTATGCTCTTCAGAACTGAGTAATGGCTCTGTGAATTACTCTTTGGATGTACAAATGACCAACAAAATTATGTGCTGTCTTGGGATGTAATACGTAGAGCTGCATTGGTCTAACAAAGCCATCACACAAGGGATAAGGTCAGCAAGAAGATGTTTGATTTGCTCCGTAATGCACAATGATGGTAACAACGTTAGTGGAATGAAACAGCCGAAAGTATTTCAGACAGCCAAAAGTGAGGGCTGAACCTCATTAGGAAGATAAAATGGAAAAATGTTTCAAGACATGAGTCAAACATGCCCTTACATTCATTCTGACTCTGGCACTATGTTGACAGTAAAGATATGGTGAATAGGTGGGAGCAACTCAAAGGAAAAGCCAGGCTATAGTTATATAAATACTTTTGACAGTTTTCCTTAAACAAAGGTACAGAGCTTGTATATATGTATAGCGAGAAGCTGTGATTTCCTTGTACGTGAGTGAGTCCTGATGACAAGATTCTTCAGGCATGTAAACGTGCAGCAGCAATTTTCTTGGTGGAGCTTCTTAAATGGCTGCTGACAGACTGACCACCCAACAGCGGTCATTACGCTGGTTTTCCAGGCGGCTGGCCCAATCAGATGGCTACCAACTCTGTAGCAACCCTAGATCAGGGGCCCACTGCTGTAGAGGAGTCAGAATAGTTTCTTCCCCAGTAGGGTTCGGCCAGCCCCAGTAATCAAAGGGGCACTCCTCTTGGTAGAATTTAAATCCTGGCAGGAGCCAACAATAATGATTCAAATTATTGACAAGTCATGAAAGCATACATGTCAAAACCAGAGAAAAAAGAATATAAGGTCAATGACTGCCACCAAAATATATTTGAAATAACCCTTTTTATTCATAGAAACATACAGCTATTTCCCTTTAAGATGCTTTTAAGGGCTCCATTTAAAGATATAAAACTCACTGTGGGACCTGTTTAATGTTCCTGTTTTGCACTGCAGTGTGGCCCATGGATTGTCAGCTATTGTCCCTGCTGAAATCAAACACTACAAAATGCAAACCAGTGACAGAACTTCACAAATTCAGCCCTATAATGACATCCAAGTCTCCTGTGCAATTCAGAATCTTAATACATCAGCAAAAAGGAAGTCTGAGACTATAGCATGAGCCGGTAGGAGTATGCAATTGTAGTCACAACAGCTTCCAGGCATAATTCATTTCTTTCCTGAGAAGGTATTGGTTAATAACATAAGGAATAAAGGAAAATTACTGCAGAAAGACTCCTTAGTTGTAATGATTATTTATGATTGCATTGTGTAAATAAATAGAAATGCTATTTTTGATAATGAGATTTTTGCATCATTGTTTGTTATGATTTTGGAATATATCTGAATTTACCAACAACTAGCTTTCCATTTGCTGGCTTTTGGAATTAATAACTTTTGCCTCATCCCTTCAAAGTGTATCAAGATTCCAACTGGCAATAGAGTGAGTGAATTAATGGTTGGCAGCGACCCCAGTGGGTGTGCAGCGAACAACTTCTTCTAGAAAACATCAATGAAAGCTAATTGAGTATTTCTGTCCTCAGCTCACCAAGGCCTTGAGGTTAAAATCCTCCCCTACAATGTTACTGAACAAATCAGTAATGAGTTGGCATAATATGGTTCCTGTTTTAATACAAGCATCAATGTATTTAATATTAATGTGTAAGCGCACTTGATAAAATGGAACAGCATGAAATTTCATGCTGATGTTTCAAGGTGTTTCTGCTAATGTTACACAGAATCATGCCCCAATTCATCTCACTTAAACTGTCTTTGCTCTTAACTTTATGAAATTAGCTGAAGAAAGAATGGCAACTGGGTGTTTACGCATTATTAAACACTCGTCAAGTACAACTCAACCAAGAAGTTTCAAACAGGCATGGGTAAGCACTACTCAGAATAGTTGAACTCTGTCTACCCTGAACAACCATTAATATTGTAAATCCAGAACAAAAATGGAAATTGCTGGAAAGATTCAACAGATCTGGCAGCATCTGCGAAGTGAAATCAGAGTTAATGTTTCAGGTCTGGTGACCCTTCCTCAGTTCTGAGGAAGGGTCACCAGACCTGAAACGGTAACTCTGATTTCTCTTCACAGTTGCTGCCAGACCTGCTGAGCTTTTCCAGCAATTCCTGTTTTTGTTTTGGATTTGCGGCATCCGCAGTTCTTTTGTTTTTTATTGATATTAACATTCATATTGAGCAGAATATTCACAAACCTTTTTTTTCCAATGTATGTGTTGTTTCCTCTTCAGTGTAAATTTGCATCATAAGTGCAGATATTGATATATTTATTATTGTCATTTCTATTATAAATATTAACATATGAAGTATGCAGTGCTAGCTTTCACCAACAATGCATCAATTTTAAACAAGCCAATAATTGTCAGAGAAGGAAATCTGCTCAACCTATCCTAAATATGTTGGCCTCGAAGCAATTACGTTCTGCACATCAGCAATATGGCATTGTGTTTATTTTTAATGACACTCTGGTAATTGAAAATAATAGCACCTCTGCTCTATACCAGAACAAGATAAGCATAGTTTATCTTTTGCCAATCGGTGAATCTCGACTTTAATATCAAGTGTTTATTACTGTCTTTCACTGTGTGCCAATTCATCTTCAGTTTGTTGAAGCAGTTTCCATGACTCAATAGAACAGATAAGGATCAACTTACATGCGATCTTTCTTACTGAGGAATAGACCACTTTAGCTGATCCTGAAACATTACAGCTGAAGAATAAAAAGTCCTAACTAGGATCAATTACAATTGTGGACTTCAGGTCGAAAAACACTAATTACCAATTAAGTTTAACCTCAACCAAATAGTCATCAATTCATTACTGTCTGTCTGAATTATTTGCACTTCTCAAGTGCAACCTAAAATTTAAATATTTGGTTTTAACTTGATAATTAGATCCTTTGTTACATAATTAATATGAAGAATGCTGTAGGAAATGTGACTATCATTATAGCTTTATCAGATAATATTATTTTACCAAACAATAATATATAGGAATAAATATTGCGATATGAAATTACTGGTGATGAATCAACATATATATATGGATAGATAGATAGATATAAATGGGCAGCACGGTGGCACAGTAATTAGCACTGCTGCCTCACAGCGCCAGAGACCCGGGTTCAATTCCTGTCTCAGGCAACTGTCTGTGTGGAGTTTGTACATTCTCCCTCGATTTATGTTGCTGCAAATAGATGATTAGATGTTCTATCTAATTGGTCACTAATGCCTCCTGCTTTGGCATCTGAATTACTTTCAGTCTCTTCCCCATTGCGAGTCACAGTGACTAAAATCTAATACCTGGTCGGAAAGGTGACCAGCCTAAAGCTAGTGTGCTCCTTCTTTCCATATTAGATGCCCAATCTGGTGCTCCGGTTTCCTCCCACAATCCAAAAATGTGCGGGCTAGGTGAATTGGCCATGCTAAATTGCCCGTAGTGTTAGGTGAGGGGGTAAATGTAGGGGAATGGGTCTGGGTGGGTTACTTTTGGCAGGGTCGGTGTGGACTTGTTGGGCCGAAGGGCCCGTTTCCACACTGTAAGTAATCTAATCTAATATAGAAACAGGGAAAAATCTATATAATCAGAAGATGACAATGCAAAGTTGCAAAGCAATTAAATTACCATGGTTCAACTATTATACAGAATAATTCAATTAAGGGAAAGCTAAAACTATGCTCTGACAAAGAACTTGATACCTAAACTGGGAATAAAAGAACATCTCACTCACAATTAGACTCAAAAATTGGAAGGCAAGCATTTTTTTGTGGAAGCACTGAATAGAATTTAGATTTGGGTCCTCAAAGAAAACTCAACACTCGATTTATGTTGCTGCAAATAGATGATTAGATGTTCTATCTAATTGGTCACTAATGCCTCCTGCTTTGGCATCTGAAGTACTTTTAGTCTCTTCTCCATTGCAAGTCACAGTGACTAAAATCTAATACCTGGTCGGAAAGGCACACCTAAAGCTGGTGGGTTCCTTCTTTCCATATTGGATGCCCAATTTGAACAATATAATCAGGGCCCTTCCACAAAATTTAGCAAGATGCCCTGAGCAGGCAGTCACAGCAATTTCTTATTTTTAAGAAGTTAATTTATGATATGTGGGCATTTGCTGGCTGCAACAGTATTTATCACTCATCCCCGGTTGACCAAGATAAGCAAATATTTTAAACATTTATTCAATTTTCCTTATTGAACTAGACCCCAAGAGGAAAGTTCAAACTCAATCATGAAAACTACAAGAAATGACTACAACACTGATCCTCCCATTTCTCTAGGTTTGAAAGGCAGCCAGTATCCATGTACTATTCCAATCCCGTCATTCCACTCAGAGTAGATGGGTTGTCGTTCAATGGAAATTCCAAGCAGCTTGGGAATTATATCACCCTGGGTCTCATTTCCACACCAATGAGTGAGTTTCTAATTCCCATCGCTGTTCACTTATCCACATCTCACTTTGCATTCACATTGCCACACAGCCACAGTTCCCTTACATATCATGAAGGGAACATTTCATCACATTTCCCTTACATTTCATCATTAATTACTAGATAATATGAGGAGCAGGAGTTTTAGTTGATCTGAAGGTATCCTGCTGGAATGTTGAGTCTGACTGTAATACCATCAAAGAAAAGTAGAAATCCTGGAAATACTCAAGAGCTCAAGCAGCTTCTGGTTTGAGGGAAGGGAGTGGCATAGTGGCAATTAATGCAAGCTAATTCTCTGGAAATGTGGGCTCCATTCACACTGTGGCTGATGGTGAATCATAGAATCTCCACAGTGTGGAGGTAGGCCATTTAGCCCATTAAGTCTACAATGACCCTTCTAAGAGGCATCCCATCCATCCCTATAACCCTGCATTTCCCATGGCCAGTCCACCTAACCTGTGCATCTTTGGACAATGGGAGGAAACCCGAACAGACACAGGGAGAATGTGCAAACTACACACAGACACCCGAGGATGAAATTGAACCCAGATATCTGGCGCCATGAGGCAGCAGTGCTCATCACTGAGCCACCGTGTCTGGAATTGAAAGGTAACTGTGTAACCATTGTTGTAAGAATCCATCTGGTTCTCTAATGTTCCTTCAGAAGGAAATCTGCTATCCTTACCTGGTCTGGTCTACTTGTATCTCAAGACCCACAGCAATGTGGTTGACTCTTAATTGCCCTTTGAAATGGGCCTATCAGGCCACTCACTTTCACAGGCAGATAGGGGTGGGCAACAAATAGAGGATCAGCCAGCAACACCCACATCCTGTAAATGAATAAAATAAACCTGAAATCAGAGTCTGATTAAAATGCCAACTCTCCATCCATTAGTGAAGCATCAGTTATTTCAGCATAGACCAGATATCAAAACTGTGAGCCTATTGGTGTATGATTGTACAACCAATTGTCCAACTTTCAATGACCAAGAAGTTATGAAGGAACACAGAAATAATGGCATATTATTCATTATGTATGATGGCTTTATCCAATGTGTTCTAATTACTAGCCCTGTTGCTGTGAATATATTGCCACACAGGTTGGATTCAGTAGAAATTCTACAGAAAGTGTAAAATGTTCAGACTGACTCTATGACTATGACACACATTTTCACTGATTTTTATCCTTTGAATTAAGATATTTCCCTCCCTAATTTTAAGAAGTAATCTGGAAACAATTTGTGCATCAAACACATCATCAAGTTGTTTGCCTACTGTGACACCTTTTTTTTTATATTTGGTACAAAATTACCACATCAATTCTCAAGTTACTATTCTACCAGTCCCCGAAGTCTTTAAATATTCATCCATGATGAAAGTGGTTGTGGTAGCTGAAAAGATAACTGGAATGTTAAAGAATTGATCATAAAACCATTGGGGAGGCTATTAGGAAGTACAAATGTATGTGTGTTCTTTTTTTTGCATTATTTGATCTGATCTGCGTAACATGTTTGTCTTCACAGTCACCGCTGTTGAATTCTGTGCACTGACTATAGAAAATTGTCATTCATCTAAATTGATAAAATGACAGATGATATTATGCAACGCAAACTGGGCTGTCCTGAGTCTCAAAGGTCCATTGTGACACTCAGACCATTTTCTATGGTTCCTTTTCTACAAATGTTGAATAAATAAAATTGATCTGAGCAGCCACATATTATCAAACACATTTTTAAAATATTGCCGATCACAGAATTATTTGCATCAAACTCAACTTTGTATCTAATGTGTACTTACAAGAATAAGTACACACACACACACACACACACACACACACACACACACACACACACACACACACACACACACACACACACACACACACACACACACACACACACACACACACACACACACACACACACACACACACACACACACACACACACCGCCACTGTGAAATGTTCTGATTCAAGGATGAACCAAATTGTTAATTTTGACAAACAGTTTAAAACTTTGTTTTTATTGGCAATCCTTCATCCTTTATGAACTGAAGAATCCTAGGATAGTAGTTCCTATGACAGACATTCTTCATTAGTAGCCGTTTATCTAACCAGATTTATGTGCCTGCCACACTTCACTGCAGTTAACCAGCAGATAACCTATTCCCAAATCACAAATGACATCATTCTGACTTTTCAATATCTATCTTCTTATGATAGAACCACTGATATAGTCAACAATACTACCATTCTTCTCTGAGTAAAATTACTGCAACATATCCAACTGTAGCCAAAAGATCACCAACATTGATTTTTCTCCTCACTTGATGCACTGTTACCTCTGGAGTTCAACATAAATCTTTCCTTGGCTCCCTCTTCTTCATTCGTTAGAGCTTTATTGCCTTTCTATCACACATGAGTATGAGATTAGATCCATAACAGCTCTGATGACTCTCCACCACATCTCTCCGCCATTCTGACCCCCTCAGCATTGTCAGACTATTTTTCAAATTCCATCTTACCCCCTGAACATTATCTCAATTTGAACCAAACTACTTGTATCCACAATATTGTTATCCTATTGAGTCTTGAGTTAAACTTCCAATACATATCCACTCCATTGTAAAGTTAGCTAACTTGCCATCTGTACTCTGACCCATCTCCATCTCCATCTCAGCCTATCTGTTGTTAAAACCTTCATGTATGCGCCTTGACTTGACTTGTCCACTGTTCTTCTGGGAGGTCTCTCACCTTTCATATTTCATAAACTTTAGCCAGACCAAACTGTAGCACCAGTATCCTAACCTGCACTAAAGCTTGCTCAATCATTACCAACTCTGTTTTTACTAATTGACATTGGTTACCTGTAGCCTAATGGAACAACCTTGAAAATTATTATTGTTATGTTCATTCCTTTATGATCATGCTGCGTCCTATCTTTGTGACCAACTTTTCCAAAACTTCAGTGCCCTCCATTCCACCAATGCACCTTCTTAGGCATCCACCTCTCCTTTGACCCATCACTGGCCGTTGTATCTTTAATTGTTTTACTGCAATGCATTAGAATATGTTCCATTTCCAACCCTTTAAAGCCATCATCAAAGCACATTCTGACTGAGTCCATTTGGAATATCTTTCAATGACTCAGGATTCATTTATCGACCGATTTTGTCTCTGTGAAATGGAATATTTTATGGCATGGACAGTTTTTTAATCAAAGAAGTTTAAACTTGGACTAATGGCAGTGTTTTCATTTTCCATGGTGCAGTATAGTTTCAGAGCTTGAGTCAAGTTTTCTCCCCCTGCAACTTCAATGAAAACCAAATCAGGTAGTTTCCATCCTGAAGGAGGGCTTATGCCTGAAACGTTGATTCTCCTGCTCCTCGGATGCTACCTGGCCTGCTGTGTTTTTCCAGCACCACATTTTTCAACTCTGGTTTCCAGCAACTGCAGTCCTCACTTTCTCCTAGTTTCCATCAAAGGCAGGTACCCAACCTCATTCCAAATTGTCACTCATGTGCCAGAGTTAGAAATTGGCTGCACATCTTTTTTTAAATAAATGACTGCTGTAGACTGTGAATTTGGCCTATTTAATATCTGAAGAAATTTTTGAATTGCAAATTCTCTTTTATTTCAAGCTTGTAACTGCATCAATAGTATATCAGTTTAATGTTGCTTTCTATACTGCTCGTCATTGGCCTGCTCAGATGGCATCAAGACTTCAACACCAAAGTCTACTTCAATTTAACCACTGTGTCCTTGAGTTCCATCACTCATTGTTTCAGATGCAATTCAATGTTCAAACAGGGACTACCTTGGGCAATGAAAATTTTGGTTTCTTATTTTGCAACACCTGACAGAAGGCTCACTATGCAGTGAGATACCTTGTATCTCCACAGACACCAAAGTTCAATGGTGAATTAGCCACACTTTTACAAATAAGGCATGATGTACACCCATCAATGGTTTGGAGAGCTGTTTGCACAGAAATTGAGGAAGGCCTAAAACATGTCCATTTTGCATAAAGGGATGAGGCTAGACAGTTCTAAGTTTCTGGAGCCTTTTCCTCTGTTTTACCAAGGAAATCAGCATTCTCTGAGTTTGGCCCTCAAGTCCTACAGTTAGAGAAATAGAGATACAAAATAACAAAGAGAACAAAAGAGAGGTACAGCACAAGAACAGGCCCTTTGGCCCTCCACGTCTGTGCCAATCATCATGCCCTAACTAAACTAAAAAACAAACCTTCTGCTCTTATTCAGTCCACATTCTTCTATTCCCTGTGTATTCATGTAACCATCCAAATGCCGCTTAAATGTCATCAATGTGCTCACTTCCACCACCTCTTCTGGCAGTGCGTTCCAGGTTCCTACCACTCTGCATGAAAAGCCTCCCTCACATATCTCCCTTAAACTTTCCCCCTCTCACCTTGGTGCCCTGTACCATTGATAGTGCAACAAAATTGCATACCGTGTTCAGTAGACTTGCAATGTTAACTCTGACAAATGTTAATTGCCATAAATATAGTCATAAATGTTGAAGTATCACAACTGGGTATCTATCCCAGTATTCCTTACCTGTTTGTCCCATTACATTCTGAAGGGCACAGATATGGAAAGTCACAACTGCATTCTGAAAGTTAAAGACAAGATTAGTTTGTGAGGGAAAATGGATCATGGGTATTTTCTCTCGAAGAGACGGTTGATGTACGGATTACTAAACTGGAATGGAGACAATTGAAATGGCATAGAAGCCAGGAAGTGAAGTTGTAAGATTAGCATTTTAGCATCAATGGTAAAGCAAGTGGATCATGTGTGTGAAATGTAACGATTGCAAAGGGACGATTGCAGAGAAACTACAAAAAGACACAAGATCAAGGCTGTGAAGTGTATGGTCTGAGAGAAGTTAGATTTGGGAACAGCAAATGCAATTACACTGACAGAGAAATCCATGAGTGCCTTGTGCTCACTTGAGATGGAAATAGGGGTTAGGAATAAAAGAACACATTTGATGGTACAGAAAAGAGGCCAAAACTCAACTCTTGAGGATTATCCTAAAGTTGAGAAAGATTTTGGCAGAGGAGAATGAGTTCCAGACAGTTATGGTAAGGGCTAACCAAACCACAAGGAAATGAGATATGCTCAAGACTAAAACTTTGAGTTTAAGGAAGCGTAGAAAGGACAAGCAACCAGGATGAGAGAGAATAACATGAAAACTGGAGAAAAAAGGGCATTGTGTTTAGTGGTGGTTGAGCAGACCAACTGTTGAAGAAGTATCATAGAATGCTGTAGGTTAGATGTTTGGCAGCTTTGTAATGCACTTATTAAGGAACTTGGGAAGGTTTTTCTTTTACAAAACAGGCACATAATTCATGTTTGGAAAGTATAATGTGATATTAATAGTGTGAAATATGAGCAAATGGTCATACATGAGGTGATCTATGATGGAGACCACATGAGAAGGTAAGTTAGAAAATTTGATTAGAAATATGGGAAGGAGAGTTTAAAGGGAGCAAGTGATTTAAATGAAATCAGCAGTGAGATGACCATTGGAGTTGAAATGAAGGTTGAAAGTAGTACCAAACAGCAAAATCTTTCAAAGTATTTTTGGTTTATATACAGCAGTATCATATAGAACTACTCATTTCAAGTTGTTAACCTTTTGATCATAAAATCATTCTCAGCTACTGGAGGTCACTAAAGGTTAATTCAAAACCTGTATTTTGTATGAAGCGTCATCTGTTGTTATAAGTTACATCTGACATAATAATGTCTGTGAAATAACTCGTCTAAACTGGAGGGATGAGTTAACATAAACCATGAGATAGAGTACCAAGAACCTGTTTATAAATGCTGACAGAATGATGAGATGTCAAGACTGTGATTGAACATTTGGTATGTTTGGCAGCACAGTGTACCAGGCAGCAAATTAGATAACAGGAGAGATAGCTAAATAGTAGCAGTGCTGTTTCATCTCTCTGGCATGTGAATAATGTCCTTGGGTCAATAAGGTCATTCCAGTTGTGCTTTTCAAAATGAGGCAATAAGTTTGAATTGTTATTTCCTTAGATTCTTGTACATGTAGGAAACAATGTCTACTTGATGTAAAAGTTACTCATCTTCATAAAACTGCATTTGCTAAAGAGACAGTTCTGCTAAAATGCTTTTGAATCTGCATATTAATGCTGTCAATATTGTTTATCCTGCTTTGAAATCTGGATCATTTTGACGCAGTGAAATCAGATAATTGCAGTGAAATCATCTACTGTTCAGGAAAACATTGCACCATAGCAACCAGACCAGTGACCAACTGAAAGTGATCTGCATTACATTTCGGATTGCCTCCCCATTCATGCTAACAAATGAATTTAAGTAAAGACTGCAAATAAACAAAGACCAAACAAAATTGCAGATATATGTGCGCCTTTTAATTAATTCAAAAAATGTTGACTAAACAATAAGACTGTTGCGCCTCAAAGGAACACCTATCTCATCACATTGTTGAAAGCATTTCTCAGCTGAAGTTAAATCTGAACCTAAGCAAATGAATAAATCGGAAGTAAAAATGAGACACTACTTCACTTAAATAATTGACGCTTTTGACAATATTGTTAATGATTCACCAACAAATAAGTAGCTTTTTTGAATTGCAAAGTGACTCCATTAATATCTTGTTACATATCATTATACTAACATTTTTATAAGATAGAAACACTTATTTTGTATTCCTATCCCTGTCCTCTGAATGCAGGTCTGCTATTTGGTAATTCAAGCAATAACTCAAGTAGGCAAAAAATGTAGACAGGGTCTCGGCTTTGAACCAGATTTCACAGTTTATTTGCATCTTACTCAAAATGCCTGGTGGAAAATGTTCACAGTTTAAAGCGTGCTTCATTTAGCCTCCTTTTAGAACACAAGTGCAGCAACTCTATTAGAAAATACAATGCATTTCCATTTCACCTTCCCTACTCCTACACAACCATTCTTGTGTTCTTAAGCTTCCTCAGTTAGAAAGACAAGAAGATCCAATAGCTCTCCAGCTGATGAGCAGGAGCAGCAGTTTATCCACTATGCTTTAGATGAAATGATAATTCTAAAGTGCTTTTCACTATCATACAAACTGACAGAGCATTGAATATATATATTAAATTTCTACAGAAGATGTGTGTGTGCTGCATTGAAAACTTTAACAACTTTGAGTAAGTATATTGAGTATATTGTATTCAGCCCAACTGTCTTTTGCTCCTTCATCAGTGATCTTCTCTCCATTATTATGGTCAGAAGTGGAGAGTTTTCTGATAAATAAACAGTGTTTAGTATTATTCAAGATTCTCCAATGAAGCAGTCCCTGCCTGTATGAAGAAAGTTCTGAACAATATTACAGTTTGATCTGAAAAGTGGCAAAAATTATTCGTTCCACACAAGAGCTAGATAATGACCATTTACATTAAAAAATCCAAACCTTGCCTCTTTACATGAGACCGTCAGGTATAGGAGCAGAATTCGGCCTTACAGCCCATCAAGTCTGCTCCAACATTCAATCATTGCTGAGACGTTTCTCAACCCCATTCTCCTGCCTTCTCCCTGTAATCGTTGAACCCCTTACTAATCAAGATTCTATTTATTTCTGTCTTAGAGATATTCAATGAGAGGGCCTCCAATGTCTTTGCAGCAATGAGTTCCAAACTCTGGCTGAAGAAACCCTTCCTCAAGACCATTCAAAAGGGTCAACCCTTCATTCTGGGGCTGTGCCCTCGGGTTCTAGTCCTTCAAGGGGAAATACCTTCTCTCCATCCACTCAATCCAGGTCTCTCCACATTCAATGAGTTTCAATGACATCCCACCTCAACCTTCAAAACTCCATCAAGTATATACCCAGAGACCTCAACTGCTCCCCATATGACAAGTACTTCATCCCCAAAATCATTCTTGTGACATCAACAGCAACATTATTATTGAATGCCCCAACCTCAACATTCTTTGGGCCATCGTTCACCAAGGCTTAACTGAACCAGCCATATAAATGTTAAAAAGCCGGTCAGAGACTGGAAATTCTGTAGAGGGTAAATCACCTCCTGATCCCTGAAAAACCTGTCCACCATCTGCAAGCACAAGTTCGACATGTGATGGAATGATTCCACTTGCCTGGATGAGTGCAGCTCCAAGGTGTTGGAAAAATTCAATACCATTCAGAATAAAGCAGTACATTTAATCAGCAACCTATTCCTCACGCTCAGCATCCACTTCCTCTATCACATTGGCATAAGTGCTCATCAGCTATAATTCGCCATGTAGCACTTGCTGCAGCTCTTTCGATTGCACATTCTATTACAAGCCACAGGGGAAAATGCATTGATTCTGAAGCTCCAATACTCCTGAGCTTGCCACAAGAGTTATTGATCTTCTAAAAGTGCACAATTTCCCCGATTTATCTATCTTTTGGAATCAGGTTGACAGAAAGCACTGACCTGCACAGAACAAGAATTGCTTCTTATTACAAACAGGTACAGTTAATCACAAATAAACAGCCAAAAACTGTCAACACATGTTCTACTAGTTAAAACCCTAAACCCCTTTAAAACCCCTACATACACATATAGACACAGAGAGAGACAGGTAAAAAGAAATTGGGAACCACAGTTCAACAGCACAAGTCCCTAGAGATTGCTGAGATGATCCTTCTCTCTTGACAGGACATTCTGTTCTTCAGGTTCCTTCACTGCCTTTCAGCGGGATGATTAGTATACTACCTGCTCAAACCTTTAGTTACCGGTTAAGTGCACAGCTTACAGCAACTGGTCAGAGAAAATAATTGAGTCTCCACAGGACTTCAGGTTTTGTTTTACTGCAGGAACACACTGTGTCTTACCAAAGGTCCAATGGTTTCTCACTATGTCACTCATGTTCACAAGCTGTTCAGAAACAAAAAGAAAGTTGACTCTGGTATCCCCTGTTGTACGTCTGATACCTACACTGGGCACAAAAGTATAAACTAACTGGCTACTTATTGCCGGTCAAATCTCACTCTGCACACACCCCCTGGCGCTTGCCTTCCATAAACAGCTTCCACCACTGCTTGAATAAAGCAGCAAGAGTATTCACCACATACAATGAGTTTCAGTAACTTGTTTTTAAAAGTGCAGCAATTCCTTCACAATCCTTGCTTTGATAACAGCCCCTTTCCCATTTCAGGTCACAATAATAAAAAAAGATATAGGCGTTACAACTCCGTGATTTCTCCCACTTAGAAGAACAAAAGAAGCAGATGAATAAGAACACCAGTACTTGAAAATTCCTCTCCAAGTCACAAACCATTCTAATTTGAATCATATTTCTGTTCCTTCACTGTTGTTGGCTCAAAATCCTTCGATTTCCTCCCTAATGGCACTACGTTGTTCCACATAGATGCAGAGGCAATGGCTCACTACCATTTTCTCAAAGGAAATTGGAATCAACAATAAATGCTGTTCTGGACAGAAATCTCCACAGTAACAGTAATGTCACACTTTTTAATGTCAAAGCTGTCACACATTATCTGTCATCTAGGTTGTTGTCCCAAAAACATAATTAAAATGTAGAAGGTGTTTGAAGAAGATGCCATTTGTGCTTGAATAAGCCACTTATAGTTATGTTAAACTGTAGCATTGAAGTGAAGTTATATTCATTGTGAGAAAGCTGTCCTGAACTACAATTGAGAAAGTTTCTGCTTAGCAGAAGAACCAAGAACTTCACAATTCAAACTTGAGTAAGCATGTTTGTGCACTCAGGCCTTTGTTCAGTCAAGAATCCTTCAATAAAATAAACTCTAACCTGTGAATCTTGTTCACTGGTTATCTCCAACTCTCCTTCTTCTCCTTTCTGCTAACACTTGCTGCTCTCCATCCTTTCATCTTGTAAATCTTTAACATTGGCAGAATATCTTCTTGTAACAGCTCCAAATTATTCCTATTTCATCACCAAGTTATTTATAACCCAAAATGTCTTACTTCATCCAGTTGACATTGTAGCATAATTTTATTATACACATTTCTTGAACTGTAACTGACAACGACCATTTCAATCTCACATTGGTGTAGTTTGTTATACAGACACTTTGTGTTCAGTAGATGTGTCTATTGGTTTTTTGGTTCCTGATTTTGGCTCCTTCATAAGTTCAAATGGGATTCATTTGAAAACCTGAAATGAATTAAAAGAAATCCCACAAGCTTCTAAACTCGTAGTATTGTATAAAAATTGGAAGTGATAGTTTTATTAATATGGTAGAACACTCAAAATGATTTTCTTCCTTCTGATTTGCAGAGATCATTAGCAGTCATAGACTTATCAAATATTGTAACTTAAAAATGACCGAAAAGCAGTGAGCATGAAATCAATTTAATATCAAGTAACTTTCGTTTATCTGGCTGGAAATTTTTTGTTTACTTTTTTCACCAAATACCTTCAAGAAATTTTTCATGACTAAAATTCTTCATTATTTCAGCATTGGAGCTATAGAGAAAGCTTTAGTCAGATTGTCTCACTTCTTTTTGATTACTTTGAGGATTTCAAACAAACCTCCCTTCAAGGTATTGAATCGCTTCCATCCTGTTAGTTTTGCATAATTGTTTTGCAAGCACACAGCTAACTTCTGTACATGAGTTAAAAATCTTTCTCTATTTATTGGGTTTGAAGGAGGAAACGTTGGAGGATGGAGATCCTCATCAAATCAAGAAATAATCAAACCGCTGGTGCACAGTAACCATTCAGCCCATCACGTAGATGTCTGCTCTTTGCTAGAACATCTCAGCTAACTCCACTTCCCCACCTTTTACAGATAGCCCTGCAAACATTTTAAATTGAGATCATTATCCAGTTCACAATTAAATCTGCATGAACCAAAATTTAAGGCAGCCTGTTCCAGATCCTAAACAGATTTGTTGAGTATAAAATACTTTCCTCTTGTCACCCTTGTTTTTTTTTGATGATTCACCTTAAATCCCAGTGAAAGGATGGAGATGATAGAGCCTGGGGAGTAAGGGGTGCTGTATTCATGAGGAGATCAGGGGATGTGAGGGGAAGGGAGGGTTTGTCAGAGTCTCCTTAATTACTCTGTGCAGATTCTTCCTTTTTGAACAACTCTACCAAATTTCCTCTCAACATTCTCAAAGGGGAATATCCCATGTTTCACTAATCTACCCATATAACTGAACTTCCTCTTCCCTGGGACCAATTTTACCCATCCTTCTAAATCTAAGCTTCTGTCTCCATCGCCCTCCTAAAGTTCAGTGCTCAAAATTGAGCACAATATATCAATTGACATTGAATCTGAGTTTTTGAATTGTTCAACACAATTTCACAGTTTTTGTATTTTGTGGTAGAATTTATAAAATACAGGACTCCCCCTCCATCATTAAGCATCTTCTCTATCTGCCATGTCAACTTCAACAATTTGTGCACATTTTTCCTCAGGTTCCCTGCTCCTGCGCCTACTTTGGAAATAAATGCATTCATTTATTCTGCCTCTCTTCATACGTCCTGCCAAAATGGATCATTTCAAACTGTTGGCTGTGGAATCAGCCTGTCTCTGCCCTGGAGTCTGTCACTGTCCTACTTACAGTCCACAATATTTTCCAAATACTGTGCCCTGCACCCAAAACCTTATGTCATTAAACAGCGCAAGAAAAACAATGAACCTAATACGTTCCCTGAGTAAACCCAGAGAATCATGTCCACCAAATAACTAGTCACTGCTTTTCTGGGTTGAATTTTCCCGGTTCCTGAATGATACAGGCAATAGCAAGTCAGTTGGAAAAATACAGTGAGTTGAAGAAAAGTAGATTCCGAATGTCAAGAAAAAGAGTTCAAATCCGCATCAAGGACAGGATAAGAGTCTCACTACTGAATGGCAAGAGGCCTATTTGCATACATCGATATCTCTTAAGTACTTAATAGCATCTCATTTACATGCAGTTTTTATTTATATGCTTTTGTATCTCACAAGACAGACAATTCCCGACAAGAAAATCAGACCCGGTACCTGGGTCTCAGTTCATCTTGTATTGCAGTGTCGTTGCTAGGAGCAGAATGCATCTCAGGGGTTCTCGCTCACTCTCTTAGCACTCACTCACTTTGTGTCTACCTCTGCATTACCTTTGCTTTCCGCACTTTTCACTCCATCCATAACTTACAGGCTACAGTCCTTCTCTCTTGCCTTGCCTTTTTGCTAAGACACAAAGCCAGTCAGTCAAGAGCATGGTATGATATCAATCTGACTGTCACATCAATTCAGTCAGGGAGGTGGGCCATGTTCAGGCCAAGGGGTCTGTTCATTGGAAGTCAGAGTTCTCAGGGGCCATGGCTGTGGTTGGGGCACTGAGGAAATCACTTGTAAAGATTTGAAGCAAGATGCTGGGATGTGGGAGGGGAGTAATAATTGTAAAGGGGGTATACTGAACATATAAGAATGGGAGATGATAGAGCATGGAGAATAAGGGGTGCTATCATCATGATGGGGGCAGGGGACATGAGGGGAAGCAAGGATTTGTCATTTATAGTACCCTCCACCTGGCTTCAGTGAGACAACATTGTTGATCATATTTGTCGTGACTTTTTGCAGCAGAGAGCGACGGAAGTGAAGTCGGAGCGCAAAGCTGGTCGGGAAGGTAAGTGATTATTATTTAAAAACTTACCTCGACGCCAACGGTCTTTTTGCAGCAGAGAGCAGCAGGAGCTGGGCGGAAGTGAAGTCGGAGCGCAAAGCTGGTCGGGAAGGTAAGTGATTGTTACTTGAGTGGAGAAGGAACCTGAGACACTACACGTGTAGTGTCCCCCACCCTCCCTCCTCCTCTAACCTAAAAAAAACAAGGACTCAGTCAGCTGAACAGGTAAGCTACTTAGTGTTCTTGTTTTGGAGACTAAGTGTAGAGTTATGGCAGCGCAGGCAGTGGAATGTTCCTCCTGCAGGATGTTTGAGATAGGGGTGACCACCGATGCTCCTGCCGACTTCATCTGCAGGAAGTGCAGCCAGCTCCAGCTCCTCACAGACCGCGTTAGGGAACTGGAGCTGGGGTTGGATGAACTGAGAATTATTCGAGAGGCTGAGAGGCTGATATTTAGAAGCTACAGGGACCTAGTTATGCCAGAGAACAGAGGTAGCTGGGTAACAGTTAGAGGTGGGAAAGGGAGGAAGCAGGCAGTGCAGGGATCCCCTGTGGTCGTTCCCCTCAACAATAAGTATACCGCTTTGGATACTGTTGGGGGGGACAGCCTAGCAGGGGTAAGCTGCAGTGACCGGGTCTCTGGCACGAGGTCCAGCTCTGAGGCTCAGAAGGGAAAGGGGGCGAGGAGGAGAGCGCTAGTAATAGGGGACTCTATAGTTAGAGGGACAGACAAGCAGTTCTGTGGACATGGGCGAGGCTCTTGGTTGGTTTGTGGCCTCCCGGGTGCCAGGGTCCGAGATGTCTCGGACCATGTCTTCAGAATCCTTAAGGGGGAGGGTGTGCAGCCAGAAGTCGTGGTGCACATTGGCACCAACGACATAGGTAGGAAGAGGGGTGGGGAGGTCATTCAGGAGCTCAGGGAGTTAGATTGGAAGCTAAAAGCTAGCACAGACAGAGTCGTCATCTCTGGGTTGTTGCCGGTGCCACGTGACAGTGAGGCAAGGAATAGGGAGAGAGTGCAGTTAAACACATGGCTGCAAGGATGGTATAGGAGGGAGGGCTTCAGGTATTTGGACAATTGGACTGCATTCTGGGGAAGGTGGGACCTGTACAAGCAGGACAGATTGAACCTGAACCAGAAGGGCACCAATATCCTGGGAGGTAGGTTTGCTAGCACTCTTCGGGGGTTAAACTAATTTGGCAGGGGGATGGGATCCGGACTTGTAGTCCAGTAAGTAGGTTAGCTGTTTTTCAGAATGTCCAAGAATGTAGGGAGGCTGTGGAGAAGGTAGCACTGACAGGGAATAATTGCAGACACAGAGATGGGTTCAAGTGTGTATACTTCAATGCAAGGAGTATCAGAAATAAGGTGGGTGAACTTAAGGCGTGGATTGGTACTTGGGACTATGATGTTGTGGCCATCACAGAAATGTGGATAGAAGAGGGACAGGAATGGTTGTTGGAGGAATCTGGTTACAGATGTTTCAGTAAGATTAGGGAGGGTAGTAAAAAAGGAGGGGGTGTGGCGTTGCTAATTAGAAATGGTATAATGGCTGCAGAAAGGCAGTTCGAGGGGGATCTGCCTTTGGAGGTAGTATGGGCTGAAGTCAGAAATAGGAAAGGTGCAGTCACCTTGTTGGGTGTTTACTATAGGCCCCCCAATAGCAGCAGAGATGTGGAGAAACAGGTTGGGAAACAGATTTTGAAAAGGTGCAGAAGCCACAGGGTAGTAGTCATGGGCGATTTCAACTTCCCAAACATTGATTGGAAGCTCTTTCGATCAAGTAGATTGGACTGGGCAGTGTTTGTGCAGTGTGTCCAGGAAGCTTTTCTAACTCAGTATGTCGATTGTCCAACCAGAGGGGAGGCCATATTGGATTTGGTACTTGGTAACGAACCGGGACAAGTGATAGGCTTGTTAGTGGGTGAACATTTTGGTGATGGTAACCACAATTCAGTGACTTTCACCTTGGTTATGGAGAGAGATAGGTGCATGCAACAGGGTAGGTTTTACAATTGGGGGAAGGATAACTACGATGCTGCAAGACAGGATCTGAGGAGCATAAGTTGGTAGCGTAGGCTGTCAGGGAAGAATGTCATTGAAATGTGGAACTTTTTCAAGGAACAGATACGACGTGTCCTTGATATGTATTTACCTGTCAGGCAGGAAAGAGATGGTCGTGTGAAGGAACCTTGGTTGACGAGGGAGGTTGAATGTTTAGTAAAGAGGAAGAAGGAGGCTTACATAAGGTTGAGGAAACAAGGTTCAGACAGAGCGTTGGAGGGATACAGGATAGCCAGGATGGCGCTGAAGAAAGGGATTAGGAGAGCTAAGAGAGTGCATGAAAAATCTTTGGCGGGTAGGATCAAGAATAACCCCAAGGCCTTTTATGCGTATGTGAGAAACATGAGAATGACGAGAACAAGGGTAGATCCGATCAAGGACAGTAGTGGGAGACTGTATTGAATCGGAAGAGATAGGAGAGGTCTTGAATGAGTACTTTTCTTCAGTATTTACAAATGAGAGGGACCGTATTGTTGAAGAGGAGAGTGTGAAATGGATTGGTAAGCTAGAGGTGATACTTGTTAGGAAGGAAGATGTGTTGGGCATTTCGAAAAACTTGAGGACAGACAAGTCCCCCGGGCCTGACGGGATATATCCTAGGATCATGTGGGGAGCAAGAGAGGAAATTGCAGAGCCGGTGGCAATGATCTTTTCGTCCTCACTGTCAACGGGGGTGGTACCAGGGGATTGGAGAGTGGTGAATGTTGTGCCCCTGTTCAAAAAAGCGAATAGGGATAACCCTGGGAATTACAGGCCAGTTAGTCTTACTTCGGTGGTAGGCAAAGTAATGGAAAGGGTACTGAGGGATAGGATTTATGAGTATCTGGAAAGACACTGCTTGATTAGGGACAGCCAGCACGGATTTGTGAAGGGTAGGTCTTGCCTCACAAGTCTTATTGAATTCTTTGAGGAGGTGACCAAGCATGTGGATGAGGGTAGAGCAGTGGATGTAGTGTACATGGATTTTAGTAAGGCATTTGATAAGGTTCCCCATGGTAGGTTTATGCGGAAAGTCAGGAGGCATGGGATAGTGGGAAATTTGGCCAGTTGGATAGAGAACTGGCTAACCGGTCAAAGTCAGAGAGTGGTGGTAGATGGTAAATATTCAGCCTGGAGCCCAGTTACAAGTGGAGTTCCACAGGGATCAGTTCTGGGTCCTCTGCTGTTTGTAATTTTTATTAATGACTTGGAAGAGGGACTCAAAGGATGGGTCAGTAAATTTGCAGATGATACGAAGATTGGTGGAGTTGTGGATAGTGAGGAGGGCTCTTGTCGGCTGCAAAGGGACTTAGATATGATGCAGAGCTGGGCTGAGGAGTGGCAGATGGAGTTCAACCCTGTCAAGTGTGAGGTTGTCCATTTTGGAAGGATCAATAAGAATGCGGAATACAGAGTTAACGGTAGGATTCTTAGTAAGATGGAGGAGCAGAGGGATCTTGGGGTCTATGTTCATAGGTCTTTGAAAGTTGCCACTCAGGTGGATAGAGCTTGTAAGAAGGCCTATGGTGTATTAGCGTTCATTAGCAGAGGGATTGAATTCAAGAGTCGTGAGGTGATGCTGCAACTGTACAGGACCTTGGTAAGGCCACATTTGGAGTACTGTGTGCAGTTCTGGTTGCCTCACTTTAGGAAAGATGTGGAAGCTTTGGAGAGGGTGCAGAGAGATTTACCATGATGTTGCCTGGAATGGAGAATAGGTCGTACGAGGATAGGTTGAGAGTGCTAGGCCTTTTCTCATTGGAACGGCGAAGGATGAGGGGTGACATGATAGAGGTTTATAAGATGATCAGGGGAATAGATAGGGTAGACAGTCAGAGACTTTTTTCCCCGGGTACAGCAGAGTGTAACAAGGGGACATACATTTAAGGTGAAGGGTGGAAGGTATAGGGGGGATGTCAGGGGTAGGTTCTTTACCCAGAGAGTGGTGGGGGTATGGAATGCGCTGCCTGTGGGAATGACAGAGTCAGAATCATTGGTGACCTTTAAGCGGCAAGTGGATAGGTACATGGATAGGTGCTTAAGCTAGGACAAATGTTCGGCACAACATCATGGGCCGAAGGGCCTGTTCTGTGCTGTATTGTTCTATGTTCTATGTTCTATGTTCTATGTTCTAAGCTGCATGCCTGGGACTCAGGGAATAATGCATGGAGATCAGCCATCAAATAAATGGATCAAATGGGAATGCGGGGAAGAGCAATGCCTTTGGGATTGACTGGGACAGCAAGGAAGAAAGGAACATAAACATTTGGAGTCACCTAGGTTGAAAGGCTGACCCTGAGACTCATTCTATGAAATGTGATTGTGTTAGATTCCATCTCCAACGAAATTGGAAGTGTGCAATGGGAGCTAAAATGGCTAACTATCATCATACATGAAATGGGTTAAGTAAGTTTTTTTTTCCCCTTCCCTGAGGCATGGAGATTCTGTTTTTGTGCAATTTGAGGCCACTCAAAGGGCAGTAGAATTAAACAGACACCCACAGAGTACAGGTGAAAACAAAACAAACACTCAGAATGCTGGGAAACACAGCTGGTTTGAGTCCAGCCTGACTTTTCCTTGGATGAGGAATTCAAGGATGACCAACCTCTGTATGTTCATCAATATAGTTGCGGATAAAATGAAATTTGCTTATCCGGCTAATGGTGAAAAGTAAACACCTATTACAATTATGATAGTGTACATACAATGAGGCGTCGCCAATCCTACATGTATACCACCATAAGGCCATTTTTCTTTTTCCTTTCCTTCTCATGATATCTAAGTGCAGTTTAGAGCTGCATCTGAGCTGGAGGGAGCTTCGCGATATTGGGGCCTGTTGGCTTTGGAGATTTGGGTGGGTGAGTTTGGGTGGATTTGTCGTTAGAGGGCCTGAACATGCTGAGCATGTCCTACATAGATATAGGTTCAACCTTCTTGGGTTTGATCATCCACAGGGTGGAGAATGGCAAGCAGGGTAAAGGTAAAGGGACTGAGCATCCTAGTGTGTCCTGAGAGGAGACCGCCAGGCGGAACCTGTGTATGTTTCCACCTCCAACTGAATGCCCACTGCAACCACCCTCTCCTTGAGAGGAAGAGTCACCTGAAAAGGTCCCTCATTTCCCCCATCACCTTATCGTTGGAGCTGAATACAAATGGCTAGAGCAACGAAGTGCAGATCTATGTACATATCCCACAGATGCTAAATCAGACTCTCCAAGGCAGTCTGTCCGTGGAGGGAGCTGGCCAATTACATTCTAGGGATGTATAGACTTCCTCCAAGTTCAATGCAGTTTGCTGAGTGCCTCAGACTAGATTCATAGAAGATTTTTAGATTCATGGAATCCCAACAGTTTGGAATCAGGCCCTTTGGCCCAGCAAGTCCACACTGACCTTCCAAAGAGTATCCTACCCAGACCCATTCCCCTGCCCTATTACTCTACATTTACCCCTGACAAATGCACCTAACCTACACATCCCTGAACACTATAGGCAATTTAGCATGGCCAAATCACCTAACCTGCATATCTTTGGATTGTGGGAGGAAACCCAGCAGACATTGGGAGAACGTGCATACGCCATACAGACAGTCGCCTGAGTCTGGAATCGAACCCAGGTCCCTGGTGCTGTGAGGCAGCAGTGCTAAACACTGAGCCGCCATGTAGTCCAACCTGCCTGCTGTTCCTTTGCCTACTTATGTGTTTGGATAGCATTTTGAATGACCACATTGTCCTCCCCTGCCTGATGCAGAGCAAGAGCCTGGTCTCCAGCAGTCTTCTGAGTGCCCCTGAGTTGGGGCATCTCTTCTTCAACCACCATGGCAGTGATGTAATCGCCTGAATGTGTGCCCAGCTGAAACTTAGCAACTATACCAACCTGGAGGATACAAAAGTCAGCCTTGCCAGTGTACAGAATCCTAGTTTCTCCTTCAGAGGTGGAGGACAATGATGTCTAGAAGAGTTGCTATCTTCTGGGTGAATACTGTACAGGTACCATGGCACCTGTTGGAGTCAAGAGAAAGAATGAGTGGTGACACACAGGTAGCAGTTTGGGGATGTTAAGAATACATTCACAGTGACTGCATTGAGACAGGATTTGACAATGAATCTTACCTGGGGATTGACAAGTCACAGAGATATCACTATCACCATATGAATGGTCATGCTGCTCTCCCAGTAAGGCAAGAGACCCCTTCTGGAAGGGAATGAGGAGATAGATTTCTGCCCTATTGTGACTCACTCTGCACTATTGTGGGATTTCTTTTGCCTGGTATGTGACAAAGGAATTATTGAAAATAGCTAGCATAGTTGTCAATGCTGGTGGATATGGGGGAAAGGTGATGAGAGGTCTCGAGGCAGTTTAGAGAACATACAGGGTTAAGACTGTGGGGCATTGATGAGTGAGAGTGTTTGTGACAGAACGAGAAGATAATTGTGTCAGTTGTAAAAGTAGTAGACCATGGACGTATGTCCACTCGCAGCATTCATGAGTCTGTGAGGTACAAAGAGAAGACAGTGACAGGATGAAGGTGTCACTGGCTAGATTAGTATTTATTGCCTCTCCTTAATCACCCAGAAGGCAGTTAAGCATTAACTGCATTGCTGTGGATCTGGAGTAACTTGAAGGCCACAGGTAAGGATGACAGTTTTTTTTCCCAAAAGGACATCAGTGAACCAAATGAGTTTTTCCTGACAATCAACCATGGATTCATAGTCATCATTAGACTCTTAATTCCATATTGTTATTGAATTCAAATGCCATCATCTGCCATGGCAGGATTCAAACCCAGTTCCTTCCAACATTACCTGGGTTTCTGGATTAACTGTCCAGTATTAGTACCATGAGGCCATCATCTCCCCTAAACTTGCTCATTTGGAAGAGAAAAGATCGTTGATCTTTCTTCACGTATTGCTGGGCATTTCTCTGCCAGTGGAAAGTCCTTCTATGTATAATGTGTATAAAATGTTTAATTATGAGTGGAACTCATTAATCGTGTTTCATCAATAATGAGATAAGTCATGACAAAGTGAGCGAGATAACTCACTCGAGCCCGTGGGGGGAAGCCCTCCATGAAACTCCTTGAAATTGGAACTTAGCCACCTTTTTTGGTAAAGTTCAGTCCTCTGTATCCTGTCACTCATCCAACTTTATGACCATGCTGCCATTGTCCTTTTCATATTTGTCTTTTCACTTTTCAGCCAAGCTGGTTAAGTAGCATTTTATCAAAAACCTTTGAAAGTCAATGCACACCTCATCAACTGCATTGCATTCATCAATCTTCACTGATACCTCACAGAACGTATATAAGTAGGTGAGGAAAACATGCTTGCCTTTGATAAATTTGTGCTGGTTTTCTTTAATTAATCTACTTTCCAAATTACTATTCATTTTGCATTTCTGAAATCCTCCCCATCATGTTTGTTAAATTTTTAAAAACCAAAAGAACTGCTGAAGCCGTAAATCAGAAACAAAAACAGAAGTTGCTGGAAAAGCTCAGCAGGTCTAGCAGCATCTGTGAAGAGAAATCAGAGTTAATATTATGGGCCCGGTGACCCTAATTGGTCTATAGTTACTATTTTCATTATTTTTGAGTGTAGGTGCATGTAATAAGCAGTTCTCCAGTCCTTCAGTTTCCAGACTACATCCAAGGAAGATTGAGGATTATTGCTAATGTAATTTCCTCCCTTATTTACCTCAGTATACTTGGATCCATCTGAACCAGTTCTGTTAATTTCCCAAGTTTGTCTGCAGCCAACATTTCCATTACCTCCTCCTAAATCAATTTTTAATACATCCATAAAACCATAAGCTACAGAAGAAGAATTAGGACATTCAGCCCATTGAGTCTGCTCCAACATTCAATCATGGCTGATATATTTCTCAACAGCATTCTCCTGCCTTCTCCCCGTAACCCTTGATCCCTTTACTCATGAAGAACCTATCTACCTCTGTCTTAAATATATTCAATAACTTGGTCTCCACAGGCTTCTGCAGCAATGAGTTCCACAGATTAACTGTCCTCTAGCTGACAAAATTCTTCCTCATCTCAGTTTTAAAGGATCACCCCTTCACTCTGAGGCTCTGCCCACTAGTCCAAGTCTCTTCAGAAGTAGAAACTTCTTCTCCGTGTTCACTCTATCAGGGCTTCTCAGTATTCTGAGTTTCAATCAGATCCCTTCTCATCCTTCTAAACTTCATCGAGTACAGACCCAGAATTCTCACATGAAAAGATATTCATTCCAGGGACCATTCTCGAAAAAACTCCTCTCACGCCCTCCTAGGCCAGCCCATCATTCCTTAGTAAGGGCCCAAAACTATTCACAATATTCCTAATGAGGTCTGACCAGAGCCTTATCGCCCCAACAGTACATCACCAGTCTTGTATTCTAGACCTCTTGAAACGAATGCTAACGTTGCATTTGCCTTCATGACTATCAACTGAACCTGCAAGGTAACTCTTACAGAATCCTTAGCTAGGACTTGTAAGTCCTTTTGTGTTTCAGGTTTCTGATTATCCAGTATCTCAACTACTTCCCCTTTCACTATGATATTGGCAGCATCTTCATCCTGGATGAAAACGAGTGTGGCATTCGTGTTTATTATATTCGTAATTCCTTCCTCCTCCATAGATAAATCCCTTTCTATTCTCTAATCAGCGACCCCTTACTTTTACTCCCTGTTCAGTGTTGGTGTGCCTGAAGAAAATTTTAGAATTCACTCTAACATTCATTAACAGTCTGTTTTCACACTCTCTTTACTTCTTTTAGTATTTAATTTCTTCTCTGAACTTTTCACACACAGCAGCATTATCACCTCCTTTCATTTGTTTCTTAAGTGGTCACCAATATTATGATTGAATGTGGCAAGTTCAGTTTTATTACTCATTCACAGGCCAGTATTTGGTGGCCATCCCTAACTGTCCAGAGGGCAGTTAAAAGTCAACCACATTGTTGTGACTCTGGGATCACATGTAGGCCAGACCACATAAGGACAGCAGTTTCCTTCCTGAAAGGGCATGAACTAGATAGACTTTTCCAGCTGACAATCATCATCATTAGACTCTTAATTCTATATTTTTATGGAATTCAAACTCCACCAACTGGTATGGCAAGACCTAGAACATTACCTGGGTCTCTGGATTAATAGTTAAGCAATAACACCACCAGCACAATGGAAATAAATGGGTAATCTCCATCCTCATGCACATTTAATGAAAATGTTTTTTTTGGGAGATTGCCTAGTTCTAGCATGCTGCTTTTAATCAAACATAGAACAATGAACACAGAATATAGAACAGTACAATACAGGAACAGGCCCTTCAGCCCACCATGTTTGTGCCGACTATACCATTCTCTGCCCGTTCATCATGTGTCTGTATAAATGCATCTTAAACTTTGCTATTGTATCTGCTTCAACTACCTCTCCTGGCAGGGTGCTCTGCATCAAAACTTGCTTTGCATATCTCCTTTAAATTTACCCCCCTCACCTTTAAACCTGTGCCTTGGACATTTGGCAATGCCACTCTGGGGAAAAAAAAACTTCATCGATCCATCTTATCCTTGCCTCTCATCTTATGTACTTCTATCAGGTTGCCCCTAAAAGTGAGCAAACAGGTTGTAGCTACATTGTAACTTCAATAGGTTGTCACCTCATTTTTGAATACCTCTGAATGCTCTATGTACATTTTGCTGTATTGCTCATTGAACTAGAGTTAACTACCTGGTTTTCTAGATCCAGAGCAAAACGAAAGCTAATAATGAAAGCAAAATACTGCAGATGCTGAAAATCTGTTCTGAATACGAGACACTAACTCTGTTTCCTTCTCCTCTGACGCTGTCAGACCTGCTGAGGTTTTGCAGCACATATGCTTTTAATTCATAAAATTCTTCCATTGTTGATGACACACAGCTACAAGTGGACACCCAGTTTTGAGTTGTTCGATCTGTTCTGAACCTAAGCTCTTTGCATGGTGGGGGGGGCACACAGCATAATGGAGGATGTTCTCAATATCTTTGACAAGGTGCTTGTTCAGGACATGTAGTTCATTCATTAGCTACCAAAGGCCCTCAGTCCCCTACTGTACTCCCTGTACACCCATGACTGTGTTGCCAAATTCCAAACGAATGGCATATGCAATTTTGCTGGCAATGCCAACTTGGTAGGACAGACATCAAACAAGGAGGAGTCAGAATACAGAAGGGAGACGGAGGGCTTTGTAATATGGTGCAATGATAACAAACTTTCTCTCGATGTCAGCAAAACTAAAGAACAGATCATTGACTTCAGAAAGAAATGAGGAGAACACGCCCCTATCTACATCAATGGAGCTGAGGTTGAGAGGGTTGAGTGCATCAAGTTCCTCGGAGTGATGGGAACTGACAACCTGTCCTGGACTTCCCATCTAGATGCGATGGTCAAGATGACACAACAATGCCTCTTCTTCCTCAGACAGCTCAGGAAATTTGGTATGTCCATAAGGACCCTCACCAACCTTTACAGACGCACCAATGAAAGCATACTGTCTGGGTGTATAATGCCCTGGCCCAGGACCATCAGAATCTACAGAAGGTTGGGTTCCCATTGCAGAAGGAGAAAGTGAGGACTGCAGATGCTGGAGATCAGAGTCGAGAGTATGGCACTGGAAAAGAATAGCAGGTCAGGCAGCATCCGAGGAGCAGGAGAATCAATGTTTCAAGCATAAGCCCTTCATCAGGAATGAGGCTTGTGGGCTGAGGGGCTGAGAGATAAATAGGAGGGGGGGTGGGGTTGGGGGGAAAGTAGCTGAGAATGCAATAGGTAGATGAAGGTGGGGGTGAAGGCGATAGGTCAGAGAGGAGGGTGGAGGGATAGATGGGAAAGGTGATGCACAGGTCAAGAGAGCGGTGCTAAGTTAGAGGCCTGGAACTGAGCTAATGTGGGGTGAAGGGAAATGAGGAAACTGGTGAAATCCATATTGATCCCATGTGGTTGCAGGGTTCCAAGGTGGAATATGAGGCATTCTTCCTCCAATCGTCAAGTGGTAAGGGTTTGGTGATGGAGGAGGCCCAGGACCTGCATGTCCTTGGCAGAGCTGGAGGGGGAGTTGAAGTGTTTAGCCATGGGGCGGTGGGGTTGGTTAGTGTGGGTGTCCCCAAATGCTTCCTCCACTTTCCGCACCTCCCGTTTTGAATCCCACCCCTCAAACTGCAACAAGGACAGAATCCCTCTGGTTCTCACCTTACACCCCACCAACCTCTGTATACATTACATCATCCTCCGCCATTTCCACCAACTACAAACAGACCCCACTACTAGGGATATATTTCTCTCCCACCTCTATCTGTGTTCCAGAGAGACAATTCCCTTCGCAACTCCCTTGTTAAATCCATGCTCCACCACCCCCCTCCCCCCCACCCCCCATCCACCACCAGCCCACAACCCACTCCCGGTACCTTCCCTTGTCACCGCAAGAAGTGCAAAATGTACGCCCACACCTCCCCCCTCACCTCCATCCAAGGCCCCAAGGATTCTTCCACATCCGACAGAAATTTACCTGTACCTCCAGCTATGTCATCTACTGTATCTGTTGCACCTGATGTGGCCTCCTCTACATCGGGGAGACAGGACGCCAACTTGCAGATCAGTTCAGAGAACATCTCTGGGGATACCCGCACCAACCAACCCCACCGCCCCATGGCTGAACACTTCAACCCCACCAAGGATATGCAGGTCCCAGGTGTCCTCCATCGCCAAACCCTTACCACCCAACGCCTGGGGGAAGAAAACCTCATATTCTGCCTTGGGACCCTACAACCACACGGGATCAATGTGGATTTCTACAGTTGCATCATTTCCCCTCCCCCCACATTATGCCAGTCCCAAGTCTCCAACTCGGCACCACCCTCTTGACCTGTCCATAATCTTTCCCATCTATCTGCTCCACCCTCCTCTCAGACTTATCACCTTCTCCCCCACCTTCATCTACCTATCGCAAACACAGCTACCTTTCCCCCAACCCCACCCCTCCCCCCCTCTTATTTAACTGTCAGCCCCTCGGCCCACAAGCCTCATTCCTGATTGAAGGACTTATGCCCACAATGTTGATTCTCCTGCTCCTTGGTTGCTGCCTGACCTGCTGTGCTTTTCCAGCATCACAGTCTTGATTCCCATCGTGGAAGCCAACCTCCCATCCATGGACTTTGCTTATGTATCTCGTTACTGTGGAAAGGCTGCCAACATCATCAAAAACCCCTCCTACTCCGATAATGCTCTCCTACAACCTCTTCCATCAGGCAGAAGATACAGAAGCTTGTAAACATGCACCAGCAGGTTCAAGAACAGCTTCTTCCCTGCTGTTATTAGATGAATGAATGGACTCTTTAAATTCAAGTAATGTTGATTTTGCTAATGTTGATCTTGTCCTGTGTGGTGTAACCTGTATGCCTTACTCTGTCCAAGTTTTTTATCACCCTAGTCCTTGCTTACTATGATCTGCTTGTACTGCTCACAAACAAAGCTTTCCACTGTACTTGGGTACATGTGACTACACTAAATCAAATCAAATCAAATCCAGTCAAATTAAATCAAATCAAGCCCAGTCCCGTAGTAAAGTCCTTTAGGTCCTGGATGGCTTGGTTATCAGTGGCAGTGCTTTCTGATGGGCATTGTGTGTTCCTTAACTTTAGGATATTCTGTGTTCTTGTTCCCATTCTCTTTTCCTCCAGATGTTCTACATGGAAAAGTACCGATCCATCAGCTGCTGGTGAAAGGTTAATTTTTTAAAATTCACTCATGGGATGAGGGCGTCACTGGAGTGAACATTTATTGCCTATCCCTAATTGTCCAGAGGGCAGTAAAGAGTCTACCACTGTGGGTCTGGAGTCACATGTAGGTCAGACTGGGTAAGGACAGCAGTTTCCTTCCCTAGATGATATTAGTGAACCAGATGAGTTTTCCAACAATCGGCAAGAAATTCATAGTCATCATTAGAACCTTAATTTCAGATTTTTTTATTGAATTCAAATTCCACCATCTTCTATGGCAGGATTCATACCCAGGTCCCCAGAGCATTATTTAGATTAACAGTCCAACCATACTACCGCTCGGCCATCATCTTCCTCCATCAGAACAAAGTTTAGTTTTCTATTTTTAAAATGACATCATGTGATTAATGGATTCAAAGTCATAACTGAGGATACCACTGTTTCCTCACCTCTGATTGGTCAGTCCTGTCAATTAGACAGGACATACCTGTGAACAGTAAGGTTGAGATATTGACTGACAAATATGGTGAAAGTGAATGTGTCAGTCTGTTGCTTGGCTGTGGGACAACTAACAACATTGGTAATCAAACATACATCTGTAATTATATAACCAAGTTAATATCTTTCACTGGAAGCTAAATCTGAAGACAGCTCATGGGGAGGGAATTTTTTTTTCTCAAAGTCTTCAAATTGAGATAGATAGGCTTTCAATTGGTAAGGGAAATGAGGAGTTTAGAGAAAAAGGCAGGCAAGTGAAATTGAGGATTAGCAGATCAGCCATGATCTCATCGAATGACACAGCAAACTTGGGCTGAATTGCCTACTTCTACTTATATATCTGATCAGGACATCAGTGTTACAGATCTTCGTTCTCTCTCAGTCAGTGCTCCATTGGATACTGAAGGAGGCCCTATGCAAAGATAAACCAATGTACATCATTATTTATATACCCATCCCAATTATAAACCTAGACCCGCCAATCCCACACTTCGAGAGAAGTGAAAACAGAAGAGGGAGTGGTGAAGGAGAAAGAGCAGCCTAATGGCTTCCTTGTAGTCCAGCTTGATTAATGGCTTTGAGAGATCCAACATCAATGATCAGCCTTGGGATTTTCTATTGATCTTAAATACTTTTTATGCCTATGTATGAGGTATTACCGAACTGAGAAAGTGCTCACCAAATTTGAAACACTTGGTGGCAAATGGAAGAAATGGAAAATAGAAATGTTGCCATGGAAATGGTCAGGTGGTACACTTCATCAGCCACACTTCATTTAATTCCCTGAAAGATTGTACTAGTTGCAAGGTTACGGTTATCTCTCAGTTTTAAAGAATGAGCACAGATACAAATAAAAATGTCCTATAATATCTGTCATTATCTTTCCAACTGACAATTCATTGATTGAAATAGCAAATTAATGTACAAATAATCTCTGATGTCAATTTAGTAAATAAGCAGCAGGATAATAGTGCCAGTCCTATCCAACGTTGCACCATTGGGATGATTGGAGGTGTTAAATGTTGATTGCAGTCTTTACAAAATGAATCTGTTTTAGATTAATGGACATGGCTTGCAAGCATTTAAACTAATCTCTACAAATACTGTCATGTGATCTCTATCACATTCTTGCTCATAATTATAATTGCTTTTTAAAACACAACTTTCCATGTACTGTAGTGGGAAAATGTTATATTATAAGCAATTGGTCATAATTGTACTAAAATACAAAGTATCCTTTTACACTAACATCTGGTTCACAAATTCAGGAAATATTTACAACAATTCCTGGAATGAATGCTGTGAAAATACCTTAGGGCAGTTTCAATTAATCTTTGATCTAGATGGATGTTTCTCCTGAAAAACCAATGTGAGAAACTTTTAATTGATTTGTATAAAGATCAATCTATGTCTTGTGAGAGAATCCATAAATAAGGGGAGAAAGTGAGGACTGCAGATGCTGGAGATCAGAGCTGAAAATGTGTTGCTGGAAAAGCGCAGCAGGTCAGGCAGCATCCAAGGAACAGGAGAATCGAGGTTTCGGGCATAAGCCCTTCTTCAGGAGCCCACTTTCCTCATTCCTGAAGAAGGGCTTATGCCCGAAACCTCGATTCTCCTGTTCCTTGGATGCTGCCTGACCTGCTGTGCTTTTCCAGCAACACATTTTCAGCTCCATAAATAAGGGTCCCAGTTCCAAAATAAAGGATTCCCTCTTTTTGAAGATGGAAATGAGAAGGAATTTCTTCTCATGGAAATTCATTGATCTTTGGAATTGTTTACCCCAGTGAACTGTGGAGGATCGGTCTTTGGATATATTCAAGGCTGAGTTAGATAGATTTTTGATCAATAAGGGAAACAGTGGCTAGAAGGCACAGGCAGGAAAGTGGAACTAAGGCCACAGTCAAATCATCCATTATGTTATTGAATGGAAGAGCAGTCCAATTGATCTACTCCTGCCCTTATTGCTTATATTCTTACAGCTTTATGTTCTTCTTGCTAATTCTAGTGATTTGATTTTGATTTGATTTATTGCAGACACCTAAGTACACTGAAAACCTTTGTTTTGAGAGCAGTACAGGCACATCATAACAAGCAAGGACATACAGAGCTGCTTAGACAGAACAAGACATACAGGTTATAACTGCACAGAACGGTCACAAAGCAAAATCAACATTAGTAAGATCGATAATTATTTGAAGTTAGAGAGGCCCATCAGCAGTCTAATAACAGCAGAGAAGAAACTGTTCTTGAACCTGTTGGTGCATGTGTTCAAGATTCTGTACCTTCTGCCTGACAGAAGAGCACTATATGCTCAGGCTACAAGTTTAAAAGAAGGCAAAAGAATCTGTGAGTGTAAATGCTTTCCCTTTTCTAATGGCATATCATTTTGTCTTCATACAACTGGGTGACTTTCATAAACAGAAATTCTGAGTATCTTTTCCATCTATAAAATTAGCTTCAATATTCATGGACTCTCCTGCTGTCCTTGTTATAGCCCCTGAGAAATAGTGGGAACCAGTGAGAGGTTCTTTGCATCCTGTCTCTTGGTGCCTCTGTCAATCACACACTGGCAACATGGTGAAATGCAGAATAATGCAGATTCAGAATATGCATTAAGATTTTGGAAACATTTCTCTATTTGAGGGCACCATAAATTTCAGTCCATATAAACAAAAATGGAAAAGAGAAAAGGCAAAAATGTTGTCAGAAGGATATTTGCAAAAATGAACTATTTAGAGGTTATAAAAGATACTTGACGATAAACATTATGGACTAGACATTCTAGTCTATGATACTCAACAATTTTGTCTGTTATAACTGATTTACAGAGAAATTAGCAGCTACTCCTGAAGCTTGTCATCTCCAACAGTGAGACTAACTTGATTCTATGTCTCAGGGCATGAATTGATCAATTGTGCCTCTCACTTGCTGTTCTTCAAGAGCTCTTAGTACTAACTGGCCATCTAATAATTTTCATGCTTGTTGCTCAACGCCCAGTGTGATAGAATCCATGGTTTCAAACTTTGTGATTTCTTTCAAAACAAACTAAAAACGCAAACAAAAAGGGGGTGGTCACAGCCTAGCAACATTATCTCTGTAATCTAGAGATCAGCTAATGTTCTCGGGGCCAGGATTCAAATCCCATCACAGCAGATGGTGGAATTTGAATTCAATAAAAATCTGGAATTAAGATTTTAATGAATCCCTGGCCTATTTTCAAAATAAAACCCCTAGTTCACTACTGCCCTTTAGGGAAGAACCTGGCATCCTTACATGGTCTGCCTACATGTAACTTCAGAACCACAGCAATTACCCTCTGCATAATTAGGGATGGGTAATAAATACTGGCCTAGTCAGCGGTGCCTACATCCTATATTTTTATTATTAAGTAGGAAACTGCAAAGAGAGATTAAGAAAGGAAACTGACCTTCCCATTTTCTAAGGAAACTACAACTGAAACTAAAAATGGGAACAGAAATTTCTGTGGTGTCAGAAGGTGGTTGAAACCTGTAAAAAGATACTGTGGTGATAATAACCATACCATCCAGCTGGACCTCATAGAATATGAATTCCCTGATTGGGGCTGTTTCCCTGGTTCAGTCAGGGAACCTTAGTTGACAGGTAAAAAGAGGAATGTCAGAGATTCTGGGACTCCAGTAGCTAACTCTGAAGAGGTAGCCAAGGATTCCTCATCTGTAAATAAAGAGTGATTTGGTGATGGGAATACCAGCCTCTGTGGAGTTATTTCAGACACCATGTCCTTGCAGCTTGTAATTGGCGATGGTTCTATTGGTACAGGTGGCTGAAGAAAACAGAGATTACGTGAAGAAGCTAAAAATAAATACGCAGTTGCTACAACTGTTTCTGTTACATGAAGACAGCATTAGATTTAGATCTATGTCATCCAAATTAAAATGGTCTTGCAGATGTGTGCTATTATGGTGAAGACCAGCCCTAGGCGATTCAAGTCAGTTGTGAACTCAGCTGGAGATCAGGCTATCTCCTAAAAGGACAGGAACTGAAACACTTGGTGAGAAAGACAGAATTTTAAAGGGCATTGTAATTGGGAAAGACAACCTATAAGCTAAATTAATTCATTCGGTCTGTCTTATATCCATCTGCCATTTAATACATGAATGATATTCATTAACAACGACAAGTAGTATGTTAATTTATATCCAATTTAAGTTCTGTGTTTGAAAATAAAAGAATTTACTTCATATGTTACTTAGTGTTTTGATGTTTTGAATCTTGTAGAGTAAAAACTTTCTCTGTTAAACCTGGGAAGATTGTGCCTTAATTTTTGAAGTAAATAACAAGGACTACAAATTCCACAGTGTTACTTAAAAGGATGGTCTTTAACCAGGTCCATAACACCAGACAATGATGTCTTCCTGGGTACGACCTTTTTATATTGGTTTCAAGATAGCACGCCTAATGATAAAAGACTGCCAGTGAACTAAATGTCAGTGGTTAACCCAGTTATCCAGTTCCCAAGTCAAGCAAGGCGATATTGCAGAGCACAACTGATTGATTGACCAATCAGTATGAAGTTTTTTCATACTCAGCTACATTAACCGAGGAAACGTTTGCACTTTGTACAATGATCTTGACAGAGCAAGTAACTGAATGCATATGCATGCTCTGCGATCTGATCACAATCTCTCATAGATGCAGTTTTTTTTTACCTTCAGCTCAGTATTTGTATCTGATGAAACAATACTTATGTTAGATTCTTTAATATAAGAGCTAGATATGAATCACATTGTATTGAAAGATTCAAAGAACATTTATTACAGCTCTTGGTATCTACATATATCACAATCATAAGCATTATTGCCTCTGGAACAGTACTGAAAGATTTGGTTATAAACTGCTGTATACTTGCCCCAGTGAGTCATGCTGCAAATGGTTTCAGTAAGATAGAAATTCAGATCTTTATATCATTAGGTTCGATGCTAGGATACAGTGATGAAATCAAGAAGCTTCTCTCTTAAAGGTATATTGTGTACCAACCGTGACATAGAAAGTAACACTCTGTGCTGCCAGACTCCATAGTTTTAGAATGATTAAACATCAGCAGATGTTCCATATAACTTAACTGTACCAAAGTGTGCTTACATTGTCAGGATTTAGGCAATTGAAGTGCGTGCTCACAAAGTTGAGTGTGCACTCATATTGGGAAATGGGAAAGCTGTTTTCAAAGATTTATCAGTAAGTTTCATTTGAGATTTTTAAAGTGCTTTGTTTTCTACATTTTTGATTTGACTGAAAGAAATAGTAAGGCATGATGGAACAATAAAGTGGCTCAACGCCTATATATTTTGCCTTGTTTGAATGCAGTCATTTTCTTTTCAACAACTGAACACCAAGAAACCAGAAAGCATAGCTATCCTGACCCATAGGAGGCGGACTTGAATGATTAATTCAGACGACATTTTTTTCAGACTTTTTGAACCTGAAGGTCAGAGAAGGGTAACAATTGGCCCGAACTTCTGTTTTCCTGGTTGTGATCTAGTGACCCCTGCTGGAACATGGCTACATATGTCAACATGTTGAGTGAGGATCAAGTTTGGCTTCTGTGTGATGACATTCATCCTGGAGTAGCCTGCCCAAAAAATATACAAGCTCTCTCCGTTGACACAGCGCAAAACGCATTGGTCAGCCTTTGCAGGAAAGTCTGGGATGCAGTCGGTTCTGTTATAACACGATTGTTCGGTTCTCATGCAAACCCGTGTTATAAGAAAATCATGTAATAGCAGTACCATTTAAACTGATGGGGCCGAAATCGTGTTATAACCAATACATGCATTAAAACTTTGTGTTTTAGAAACAGTATCACAAACTCGTCAATCGTGTTATAGCAAACTTGCGTTAACGAAATACGCATTATAGCAGAATATTTTCTCTAAAAAGCAGTTTACCACAGGGTTATGTCAAAGATAACCAGCAACTGGATAACTCTTCTACAACAGACTGATTAAACCAGTCTGACCTATTACCACCACCCCCTCCCCATCTTCATCTACCTATCACATTCCTAGCTGCCTTCCCCCCAGCCCCACACCCCTCCCATTTATCTCTCAGCCCCTTGGGCCTCCCCTCAACATTTCTGATGAAGACTTTATACCCGAGACGTTGACTCTCCTGCTCCTCAGATGCTGACTGACCTGCTGTGCTTTATCAGCGCCATACTTTTTGATTCTGATCTCCAACATCTGCAGTCCTCGCTTTCTCCTGATAAAACTAGTTTATTGGTTTAAAAAAGTGCTAATGTAGGGAGCATTGATAGATATACTCAGTCATGGAAGTCTGACAGCTGGATGCTATAGTAGCTTATAAGCAACGAGATTAACAAAGAAAGCAAAGTGAGGTGAGCAGGAATTATATCCTGTCAACAGTACACAAGCATGCGCCAGTTTGTCTTTGGTACAGTCAATGATGTACCATAAGATGAAATCTGCACTATGTTTGTGCTCAGTAGGATGTGTTGAAAAAACCAAAGTATATTATCTACATGTGTATCAATAAAATATATATACAGGAGTTTTTAAAATAAATTAGACCCCATGATGGTATCTACACAATAGATATACAAATGTAAATTTAAGTCCATGTCAAAAATGATTTTTTTAAATAAAGCTTATTATAATTTATACATTTATTACATTTAGAATAATAGTTTCCGACGAAGTATCACTGGACCTGAAATGTTAACTCTGAGTTCTCTACACAGATGGTGCCAGACCTGCTGAGCTTTTCCAGCAATTTCTGTTACTGTTTCTGTTTTTCAATTTCTGCATTTTTAAAATAGTTTTACTGTTGGATAAGGCAGTACCTGAATAGATTAACTGACATTGGGTGGCATGGTGGCACAGTGGTTAGCACTGCTGCCTCACAGCACCAGAGACCCGGGTTCAATTCCTGCCTCAGGCGACTGACTGTGTGGAGTTTGCACGTTCTCCCCGTGTCTACGTGGGGTTCCTCTGGGTTCTCTGAGTTCCTCTCACATTCCAAAAAAAAAATGCGCAGGTTAGGTGAATTGGCCATGCTAAATTTCCCGTAGTGTTAGGTGTAGGGGAATGGGTGTGGGTCGGTGTGGACTTGTTGGGCCGAAGGGCCTGTTTCCACATTGTAAGTAATCTAATCATAAACTTAGGTGATAAGAAGTGTTCCTTTCCTGGGAGGGGCTAATCAATGTAAGTGTGTCCGATCTAGATATATTGTATATATCAGTTGATCACTCTTATATTCAGGTAACATACAGTCATGTATACTGACTTTTAAGTTGAGTTTTATGTCTCCCAAGAAATAATCATGTATCTCAGATGTAATGTATCCAGCTGTTAACTAATATTTTACTGTTATTCAAGATTAAGTCAACTTTGGCTGAAGACTTTGTGAGGGCATACATTTGGTATCAGTAATTTAGACTCACACCAAGGAGAAGAATTGGTGTCAGTGAATCTATCGAAAGAAACTCACATTTTTAAAAATTCACTCACAGGATGCATGTATCTCTGGCTAGTTGGCAGAGGCATAGAAGGAAGAGGTATGTGGTACAAGGATCAGAGGGATGTTGTAATCATTGTACCATATCATTTCTTGGGTATTGTTTCAAATGGAGACTTTTTATCTCTCACCTCTAATTGTCCAACGGGCAATTAAAAGTTAACTACATTGGTGTGCTTCTGGAGTCACAGCTAGGCCAGATCAGGTAAGGACAACAGATTTCCTTTCCTAAAGGGCATTAGGTCAACCAAATGGGTTTGCCTGACAAAGCTTCATGGTTGTCATTAAATCTTTAATTTATTGAATTTAAATTTAATTAGATCCTCAGAACATTAGCTGAGTTTCTGGATTAATAGGTCTAACAATAACATCATTAGACCATTGCCTCTCCACGGTTCCTGAGAGCATAACCACACACCAACCATAACATTTTGACAGTGCTGGTATCTGACATTGTAACATTTCAATCACAGATCAAGGACATTCGGTATAATATGCATATGCTGGCTCATTACTAATTACTTCTTTTGGGTTGTAACAAAAATATAATGTCAAGGAAAACAGCACTAAACTAACGAGTCATGGACATCAGTAATCACCCTGCTATCTATCTCAATACAAAAATGCTGAAATATCATCTGCAAACCCCTATTAATCATTTTTGTGATTCACTTATTTGATTAAAGTTCTCATAATGAAAGGCTGATTGCATCCAGAATGTTATTAAATTGGATAAAAAGAAACAAAATAATGAATAATGGTGATACCAACCTTTGTTCGTATAGTGCATGCAACAATGTTCAGGAGAACAAATTATATTTTTAGCAAAGTGATACCTTTTTCATAGGTATTCTCTTATATGTGCTAGTTAGCAGTCAGGTCTCACTTATGAGTGTAGAACTCTGTCAACTAAGATTTCTTGCTCGACGATATGCATTTTAACAAAATGGTTCCTACTGCTTTGATCTAATATTTTCCCATTCCTGGTGGTGATTCAGAAATTATTTAGATGCGTGATAAGATTATTCTACTGGAAATTCACTGAAACAGAAACATCACTGATTGCCAAGTTAATTATTACTAACACTGCTCACAGGGTAAATATTTTAAAATGACATTCCTCAGATTGGCATTTCAAGATTAAAATGATCAGTTATCTAATTGGTTTCATATTGACTATCAATAGCTCATGATGAGTGGTTATTGGTGTGTTAACAGGATAAATGAATGGCAAAGAGATCCACCCTCAGGTAAAATGAACAATTTATTTTCATCATTCAATAAAGACTGTAGAATTCTTTTCTCGTCCAACTTTCTCCCTCCCTATGACAGAATGTCTTGCTCAAATACTCATCCTTTATGCTGTTTTGACAAGTTACTCAACCACAAAGCGAATCACAGCTGAGATTAACCCTGCCTCTATTTGAATCAACATCGAGGTAATGATATGGAATAACGATTGCAACATCTCTCTGATTCCTGTACCACCCACTTCTCCCTCCCATCCCATTGCCACCCAATAACCACCTGCTAAATTATTAATTATTGTAGGGAATTGCAGTGAAATGTTTGTCATAAATCATTCTATTTTGACTCGAAGATTTATGTAAATTTTATCTGTGCCATTGTGCCAAAAACCTTGAATTTTTCACCAATTGTTCGAGGACAATCTCAAGAATTGCAGCACTTTCTCAGGGAAATCAACATGGACCATAAAATTGACATTCTATATTCAGGATGTTTCTTATTTCCAAATACTCATGCTCATGTTGAGGTCATGCTTACTGTGGGAAATATGATTAACTTCTGCACACTCATGGGCTCCAAAGGTGGTACATGTGTGACACTAAATTGGAAATAGATGAAGAAGAATAAGAAATGCGATTCAGAAATTTGAAATAATTCTCATAACTTTTTTTCATCAATGGAAACATTTGTACACTCACATGGACAACATTCTTAGGACTGTCAAGGTAAAATTACGAGTGAAGTACTTTTCACATCTTCAGAAAATCCAAGAACACTTCATGGCCAATGTCAACTTGAACAGCAGTTACTGTTGCCACATAAGCAAACAACCATTGTTTGCACGTTGTCACAAGCATGTATGAAATAATTGGTCAGATGATTATTGCAAGGTTGGTTGAGAAATAAACAGTGACCAGGACACCGGTTTACTGACATTTAATGTTATAAGAATGTTTATGTTAACCTGAGAGGGAAGACAAGACCACTATATATTGTCAAGATTAGAGTGGTGCTGACAAAGCACAGCAGGTCAGGCAGCATCCGAGGAGCAGGAAAATTTATGTTTCAAGCAAAAGCCCTTCATTGGGAAACATCGCTTTTCCTGCTTCTCGGATGCTGCCTGACCTGCTGTGCTTTTCCAGCACCACACTAATCTTGACTCTGATCTCTAGTATCTGCAGTCCTCACTTTCGCTATTATATAGTGTCTCATCTGAATGACAGCACCTCAAGAGTATGATGCTCCTGTAGTATCACAGTGAAGTGTCAACCTGTGTTCTGTCATTGAAGCAAGGCTGAAACAAATGCACAACATAACACACTTGCAAAGCACATCAGGGTAACTAGCATTGAAAAGAATACCTTTCCGATGAAAGGCCTCTGACGTACTACTTTCTCTCTCTCTCTCCCTCTCTCCCTGTCTCTCTCTCTCTCTCTCTTCCACACTTAAGATACACAGATTCATGGATTCATACATCAGCCAATCAAGTCTACACTGACATAGCTATCACTAAAAGTGTGTTAATCCCAATATTTCCTGCATTTGTCTCATATCCCTGAATGTTATAATATTTAAAGTAGTCATTCAAATATTTTTTTAAAAAGTCATAAGGTTTCCAGTCTCCATTATCTTCTCAAGCAGTGCAATCCAGATTCCCACCTCCTGCTGAATGAAAGAGTTTTTTTTCCCAAATCCCCTCTGAATCTCCTGCCCCTTACCTTAAAATTATGGTCCCTCATGATTGACTCCACAACGAAGGGGAGCAGCTGCTTTCTATTCACCCTGTCCATACCCTTCATAATCTTATACACCTCAATTGTGCCCCCATTCAGTCTTCTCTGCTCTAAAAAAAACAATCCAAGCCTATCTAATCTTCCTTTGTTGCTCAATTTCTCCATCCCAGGCAACATCCTGGTGAACCTCCTCTGCATCCCCTCGAGTGCTATCACATTCATCATATTGTGAGGTGGCCAGAACTGCGCACAGTACTCCAGCGTGTCCTGACCAATACTCTGTACAACTCCAACATTACCTCCTTGCACTTATACTCTATGCTACAGCTGATACCATGGCCCCTTCAATTTCCTGTCTCACCTCCCACGGCTACCTGGGATGCAATTCATCCATGCCAGAGGATGTGTCTGTTTTTAACCTGACAGAACTTCCAGGACCTCCCCATTTCCAAAGTCAAACTGTGCAAGTTCCTCACAGTCTCTTTTCCTGAATTCTGTGCTTACATTCTCCTTTTCCAAAGTGAGGATTGAAGAGAAATATTCATTCAGCGCCCTTGCCATATCCTGCAGCTTCACACACAGGTCCTTAGTAGGACCTGCTCTTTCCCTGGTTAACCCCATTCCTTTAACGTATTCACAAAATATCTCAGGATTTGCTCTCATCCTGTTTGCAAGTCCTCTTCTAATTGCTTTCTTAAGTTTCCTCTTGCACTTTCTGTATTCCTCTGGGGCCACAGTTGAATTGCTGTGTTTGGGCTTGCTAAAAGCCCTACTCTTATTCCTTATCCAGACCTGAATTCTCCTAGACATCCAGGATTCTCTGAACTTATTGCCCTGACACTTCCCTCTAAAAGCGTTATGTTGGATCTCTACCTAGCTCCTTTTTGAAAGATCACCCTCTCCATCATTGTTCTGCTGTAGGCTTACCTGCAAGGAGCTGTTCCCAGTCTACTGTGGCCAGATCCTGCTTTATTTTAATAAAAAAATAGAATGTTTTGTAATTTCAAAATGTAATTCAACAATGCACAGTTTGAAATCTGACTATGCTGATGTCATGCTGAGGAAGGTATTGACTACATAGAGTTCGACTAAAATTTGCAACATGAAAGGAGTCCATTTCAACAAGCGTAATGCCAGTTGGTAATTGCTAGGCTACAGATTCAAAACTGTGGGAGGACAAAATTGAAGCCACTTCCATGGGAAATGATAGTAACTGATATATAAAAATCATATATCCTCTCTAGGCACTATATGAAACTGAATATTATAAAGAAACTTCATTATATGCCTCAGACATGTGAGATGAATGAAACTAAAATGCACTTTCTTTTGCAGACTAGGGAGCCTCATAATTATTTGATTTCCTTGCCTTCCATTTCCTTTAAGAATCACTTAAATATGAGTTGGAACTTTACCATAACATTTATGAATGATAGAAGCTGGTGGTCCTTCCTTGCAGAATAATTTGTCAACCATGTCAAATTATTATGAATCCTTGTAAAGCCAAGATGCCTTTTAGAGTCACAGTGAGTCTTTATATACACTAGCAGTGGCATTAACTAGGGAGAACAGTGGCCAGCAAGTTATGAATTATCCTCTTAAGTTAGTTTCCCGTATAAACCAATCTGAGAGGTAGCTTTCCTGTCAAGACCAGTCATATGTATTATATGCATAAAAGCTGAAAAGTTCACTGCAGATCAGGCAGCATCTTTGGAGAGAAAATGAAGATGTTGGCTGAACATTCTCATTTTCAGTTCAAATGAGTTGTGGAGTGAGAGTCATAGTGGTCAGTCTGCCGTAGCTTGCGAGGATGTTTTTCACACGATCTTCCACTCTGCCCCATATTAATTATGTAACCAGGCACTTCCTCTATGCAGCCAGAGCAGAGGAGGTGCTCGCTTGGACATTCTGGTGTTCAAACCACTGGAGGCATTTAAAAACCCAGCAACATACAAATCCAGATGCTGGAAGACAGGAACAGTGTCCCACAGCGTGATGTCTGACTATTATCACTAAGGACATAATGCAGACAGACCATTTGTAGACAGAGACCTGGAGGTGTGATTGGGATGGTGGGAAGGAGAGCAGACATTTGGACTGCCAAAGGTCACCCCATCAAACCCAGCCAGTGTAGATCCACATATTGGATTGGCTCAATGTAGTGTTGACAGGAATGTCCAGAGGTGTAACAGGAAGGTTCTGTCTGCTAGTTCACACTCACAAGATCAGAACTCACCTTAACTCTGCCAGAATACACTCATCTCACCAAAACCGATGGGTGTGAGATGACTCATAGAGTCATAGAGCCATAGAGATGTACAGCACAGAAACAGATCCTTCGATCCAACTCATCCATGCTGACCAGATATCCCAACTCAATCTAGTCCCACCTGCCAGCACTTGGCCCATATCCCTCCAAACCCTTCCTATTCATATACCCATCCAAATGCCTCTTAAATGTTGCAATTGTACCAGGCTCCACCACATCCTCTGGCAGCTCATTACATACATGTACCACCCTCTGAATGAAAAGTTGCCCCTTAGGTCTATTTTATATCTTTCCCCTCTCACCCTAAACCTATGCCCTCTAGTTCTGAACTCCCCCACCCCAGGGAAGAGACTTTGTCTATTTATCCTATCCATGCCACTCATGATTTTATAAACATCTATTAGGTCACCCCTCAGCCTCTGGCACTCCAGGGAAAACAGCCCCAGCCTATTCAACATCTCCCTATAGCTCAAATCCTCCAACCCTGGCAACATCCTTGTAAATCTTTTCAAAACCCTTTCAAGTTTCACAACATCCTTCCGATCAGGAGGAGACCAGAATTGCATGCAATATTCCAAAAGACTCAAGAAGGAGAAAATGAGGACTGCAGATGCTGGAGATCAGAGTTCAGAGTGTGATGCTGGAAAAGCCCAGCAGGTCAGGCAGCATCCGAGGAGCAGGAGAATTGACATTTCGTGCATAAGCCCTTCATCAAGCCTGATTCCTGATGAAGGGGCTTATGCCTGAAATGATGATTCTCCTGCTCCTCAGATGCTGCCTGACCTGCTGTGCTTTATCAGCACCATACTCTCGACAAGTGAGATGATTCAACATTTACAATTGCATACACTACATTAACTTACATGTTCTCCCTCAATTCATCTTCCCAAACTTCAAGCCAGTAGTGATTTCTACTGGGGAAATTAATGGGGTTGAAATTTGATAAGCCTCTGGGATTTGATCATTTGCACCCCAGATTGTTTAGAGTGGTGGTTATGGAGATAATCAATGTGTTGTTAAGCATCTTCTAAAATTCCATAGATTCTTGAATGATTGTTGCAAATTGACAGCCCATTATTTAATGTCACCACATTACTTAAGGAACGAACTAGAGCAAATATCAGGAACTACAGATTCAACAACCTTACATGAATAATAGGCAAAGTGCAAGAACCTATCATAAAGGATGTAAGAAATGGACACTTGGGTAAAAAATTATCTGAATGGGCACAGTTAGAATGGATTTACAAATGGGAAATAGTCTTTGACAAACTTGTAAAGGCTTTTTGAGAATGCAACTAAAATATTTGATGAAGGAAGTTGATTAAATGCAGGATATCTGGATTTTCAGAAGGATGAAAGGATTGGCTAACAGACAGAAAACAGAAACAGAAAAAAACAGAAAAAAGCATAAATGGATCCTTCTTGCGTTGCCAGACTGTGACTTGTGGATTACTACAAGGAGTAGTACTTGGAGCCCTAGGTATTCACAGTCAGTGATTCACTGGTGGGAGTCAAGTGTTAAATTTTCAAATTGGCTGATTATATACGGCTATGTGGGAACGTGTATTGGGAGAAAGATGCAAACCAGCTTCAAGGGGATTTGGATCGACTCACTGATTGAGTAAGAACATGGCAGACAGAGAATAATATGAAAAAATGTGAGTTTATCTGACAGATACACAGCATATTTCTTAAATAATGAGAAGTTTGAAAGGAACTTAGCCCTTGACAGTAAGTCACTAAAGGCTACATGGTGGTGTTGCAAGCTATTAGGAAAACTAATGAAATGTTAGCCTTTATCACAAGAGGATTTGATTACAGGGATAGTAAAGTCTTGCTTCAATTGTCTGGGGGCTTGGTTAGACCACACCTGGAATGTTCTGTGCAGTTTTAGTCTCCTGATCTCAGGAAAGGTGTTATTTCCTGAGGTGAAGTGTAACAAATGTTCACCAGACTTGTTCACAGGATGGCTGCACTGTCCTGCAATGAGAGATCTCGGTCTGTATCCTCTCGAATATCAAAGAAGGAGAAGTGATCTCATTGAAATCTACAAATTACCTAAAGAGGCGTATACAGTAAATGGAAGAAACCTGTTTGTCCTAGTTGAATAATCTAGAACCAAAGCAAACAATTTAAAAATAAAGGGAGGTCTTTTAGGACTGGGATGAATGGAATTTTGTTTCTGGATTATGTGAATCTTTGTATTCTGCATCCCAGAGGGCTGTGGAAGTTTAGTCATTGAGTCTATTTAAAGTTTGACAAGGTGCTGGACAGGAGGCTGCTGAGTAAGATAAGAGCCCATGGTATCAGAGGCAAGCTGCTAGCATGGATAGCTGATTAACCATCTGGCAGAAAGCAGAGAGTGAGGATAAAGGCATCCTTCTCAAGATGGCAGCTGGTGACAAGTGGTGTTCCTCAAGGCAGAGTGTTGGGACCACAACCTTTCACTTTATACATTAATGATCAAGATGGACTGAGGGCATTCTGGCTAAGTTTGCAGATGATACAGAGATAGACAGAGGGACAGGTAGCATTGAGGAGGTAGGGACACTGCAGAAAGATTTAGAAGGTTAGGAGAGTGGGCAAAGAAGTGGCAGATGGAGTACAACATGGGAAAGTGTGAGGTCATGCACTTTGGTAGGAAGAATAGAGCATGGACTATTTTTTAAATGGGGAGAAAATTCAGAAATCAAAGTGCAAAGGGACTTGGGAATTCTAGTCCAGGATTCTCATAAGGTAAACTTACAGGTTTAGTTGGTAGTTAGGAAGGCAAATATAATGTTGGCATTTATTTCGAAAGGACTAGAATATAAAAGCAGGGATGTATGCCTGAGGCTCTATAAGGCTGCGGTCAGACCATTTTAGAGTATTGTGAGCAATATTGGGCCCCATACCTCAGGAAGGATGTACTGCCCCTAGAGCAGGTCCAGAGGAGGTTCATGAGAATGATCCTAGGAATGAAAGACTTAACATATGAGGAACGTTTGAGGACTCTGGGTCTATACTCAATGGAGTTTAGAAGGATGGGGGGGAGGGATCTAATTGAAACTTACAATATACTGAATGGCCTGGACAGAGTGGACTTTGGGAAGATATTTCCATTGGCAGGAGAGACTAGAACCTGAGGCTACAGCCTTAGAGTAAAGGGAAGACCCTTTAAAACAGGAATGAGGAGAAACTTCTTCAGCCAGAGAGTGGTGAATCTATGAAATTCATTGCTACAGAAGGCTGTGAAGGCCAGATTATTGAGTCTATTTAAGACAAAGATAGATAGGTTTTTGATTGTGTGGGGGACCAAAGATTACAGGGAGAAAGCGGGAGAATGGAGCTGAGAAACCGAGCAGCCATGATTGATTGATGTAGCAGACTTGATGGCTGAATGGCCTAATTTCTGCTCCTATGTCTTATGGTCTTATGAACTTAAGTAAGAGTTTTTTTCTTCATTTTTAGAAGAGTAATGGTTTAGAGTTAATAGATTTGCAAATGTGATATTCTATTGACAATGAAGGGCCACAATGCTCTCAGAAAAGTTTCTCTCTATTAGCCCCACCTATCATATCTAAGTGCAATCCCTTATACAACTGAAGTAAATGGTACCTATGGTACATCGTGTTTGGGCAGATAGCCCTGGTGACATTTGTGGCTGGAGGACCCAAACATGCTGAAACTGTCCTGTCCTCTTTGGTTTCAACTTGCAGAGTTGGGGGTCACAGATAGAGTGGAGGTGGAGGGGCAAGGTATGTCTGAAGTGTTGTGAAATGAAACCTCTGGGGGGCCAGTGTGTGGTTCTTCTTCCATCATTGTGCCTTCTGATATACCCTGTCACCTTGAGAGAAAGGGGCACCTAGAGTGAGGCCCCTGTCACCTTGCCATTTCTACCAATGGCTAAACTGGGTCTGTTTGCATCTCCCTGGCAGCCAATGAGCATTCAGGTAGATCCAACATTGCATTGTAGTGGCCAACGTGTCCATGGACACAGCCAGACTCATGCATGCTACATCGAACACATGATATTGATGTAATCATCTGCCTTCTACCAAGTATCTCTGAGAAACCAGGTTGCTGCAACTGTGTCTGTGCATTTTCACAAATACTTTAATGGCCCACACCTTGGAGTCCTATTCTGCCTGCAGATGTGTAAGTGCCAATCGCTCCAATAGTTATGTGAATGTTGGTAGCCTTGGCATTTCTTCCTTAGCCAACTGTGGAAACGTGGCAATGATATAATCATCAGCTTTTGCTTCCAACTCTAATCTAGCTAAAGTATCCAGCCAGGTAACAGTATCTGAGGTAGAGGAGAAACCTTTGCTTCAGCGGGATCTGTGGCTCCTTCCTCAGAGGTGCAGAAGAAGCTGATATCTGGAGCTTGTCTTGTGTGAATGGAAGCTGTACAGATACCACTGGTGATCACACGAGACAAGAGAGAGAATACATTCCACAATAGGGGCAGAACACTGAGTATATTAAGAATATGTTCATCATGGTGGTAATGGAAGAGCAATACTGCATGTCACAAGGAATCTCAATTGGTTGCTGGGGCTTGGAGGTCTCAGACCCACCATATGAGAGTTTACAGCCCTCTTCTGCAGCTCAAGGATTTTCTTCTCCTTTGTGGTGAGGTGACAAAAGTCAGCCATCCATCTTGGTCCTCAAGTGAGTCAACGGGAGTGATTGACTTAGAAGAATGTGCCTAGAAGGGTTGTCAGTTGCAGCACAGGTGCAGGAAAGACGGTAAGGTGAACCAGGTGAGTGAGTGGGAAATGCGGTGGGTAGGACCAGTTGGCAGTTTAAGGGATGTGTTGGGTGAAAGACATTGAGGAAAGATGTTGCTTGAAATACTGTGATTGGTAGACCATGACACTTGTTGGGAGGTAGGTGCAGTTGTGGAGTTGCGACGAATGTGAAGTCGCAGAGAAAAGATGGTGGAATTCGCTCACTGCAGGGTGCAGAAGGACCTCTTTCAGTGTTGCTGTGTGTTCCTCCAAATGGTGGAAACCATGCCGACTCTAGTGGCAACATCAGAGCAGGCAGGCAGGATCTAATGCCACGGTCTCCTCTCATGGTCCCGGAAAATGAGTATGGACCTCCACTCCAGCATCAATCCATAAGGCCCTTGTCAGTGATGTGGGCTGACAACTTGACTACCTTAGGCAGGAACTTTGGAATTGTACAGTGACACATTAAAGGCAGTGCCTGGCCTGCCGTTCTTGAAATAGTTGCAACAGGATTAAAATATAGCGCTGGTGAAGTGAACATCGGAAACTCCTGGTGTAATTGAACACTTCCACCTCTGGTGGAAGATTACATAAGAGCAGTGCTGTGGAGTTCGGAAAAAGGTTACTAAGGCACACGAGGTTAACTTTCCAAAATTAACGCTCAGTCAAATTTTAGGTAAATTCAGCCCCACATCTTGTTGTTCGACCTTATAAGTCAGTCACTGAAAATTCAAGTATCTTTTGCAAAGTATCAATTTCTACGGAGTTCACAACATTATTGCCAGAGAAGTTTTTGTCAAATATTGCAATGGAATATCACTGTCAAGTTTAACCCGGTATCAGAGGTCAGTCTACAGGTCGTGAGAGACCTCTAAACAATGGAAGAGTTTGATTTATAAAGTTGCCAAAAACATCACCAAGAAGGACATCTGTGAACTCTAATAAAGAATTTATTTCTGACCCATGAGAGATATTAGTTATTTCTTGGATTATAAATATCAGATAAAATGGCAGTTAATCTAATCAACTCATGTGATGTTCTTCAATAAATTTGAAAATTATACGAAATGTCAGAACTGGATTCCTGAGACTAAACTAGGAGGACTGATGAAGTTAAATTTTGGGAACTTAATGAAGGAACATTGCAAAATCTTGGAACAAAAAGAAAACTAAAAAATACCACTTTTTGTTTGCTTTCAGAAATAACAGAATTGTACAACAATTTCAGTGTTTTAAAGCAGAAAGCTTCACAAATCTGCAAAGTAAAATTCACATGCTCATTGCATATGGTAAAAGTACACAATGCATGCAATCTCCTATTCCAATCTTGCTATAGGACAGGTGCATGATGTATCTCGTGAGCTATTCAATACTGATCTGGGCATGCAGTTGCTAAGAAAAAAAAATATTCTGAGGCAAGCGGTTGAGCCATCAAGCAGTTCCTAGGTGCTGAATATTGTAAACAATAGTAAAACTAAAAATGACATTATTATTACTAATAAAACTAGGAACGTTAGTCATCAATCTCAAAGGCTGTGGGTCTCTTAATAATGCTGTAAAGGGAGATTTACTTTCTCCTGCAGTTAATCAAAAAACTTGTAAATCCCAGCCCTGAAAATTTAATATTTTGCTGCTGCCCAGTGACACCAAAAGGATAATTTTAGTTAATTCAATTGTGCTTCATTGTTGTTTGTAGTGTTTGGTGAGAAGTAATAAATGAAAGAAACTGGTATAAATTGATTCCAATTTTGTACTTCAGCAAGTCTTAACTCCTGAATATTGAAAACAATGCTTTCTTGTACATTGTAAATTTTCTTAATGCCACACAATACCCAGAGATCAATTAACTTTGTTGACCAGAAGGCTGATTTGCAAAGCAAAATGATGGCAATAGCATGGCTACAATACATGCATTGGCTGAGGTCACCATGAATGTTCTGGCTTCTTCACCCTCTACCTCTCGCCTGAGGTGTGGTGGCCCTCAGGTTAAACTCTCCAATAGATGTCTCTCTCGAAAGAGACGACAGCCTTATGGTTTTGTTTAGACCATGGTGAATTTCCCTTCATTCTATATTAGCTCCCATTGTGACTCCACAAAGTCTGGGCAATGCAAGGTCGACATATCAGTGTTGTGAGGAAATAGGCTGAATTTTATAATCCATGATCTCCTTCTTCATTTGTTCAGCATCCTCATGCAAGGCAAGTGTGAGCAGGTGACCTCATAGAGTCATACAGTTGTACAGCAGGGAAACAAACCCTTCAGTCCAACTCCTCCACGCCAACCACTAACCTAATCTTGTCCACTAACCTAATCTAGTCCTATTTGCCAGACTTTGGCCCATACCTCTCAACCATTCCTATTCATAAGCTCGTTAGTTGCTACTCAAATTAATTCAGTTTTCATCATTCAAAGGAATAATTCTCACACTAAGGAGGAGATAGAGTGGGGAGAAATTAAATTCACGGCTGCTGCCCTGGACCTTGCCAGAGGAATTGACTGAAGATTTGATGGAATCGGAGCTAGTTTTAGTATATGTGAGATCATGTCAGTGCTATTTGTTTCCAATGGTGAACTCACTGACTGCAAGAAATGTTTGGTCGGAATGACGGATTTTTTTTAAATGATCTTTACAACTACCAGATTTGTACAATTAAATGGACAGAACAGAATCACAAACTTCAACAGGATAAGCTAATATTGTAACACAGGCAGGGTTTTCTTTATGCGAGTCATTTTACTTATTGTGCAATAAATCATTTCAGTGTTATTTCTGAGAGCTTTGCCATTTATCATAACTCCTCTGTGGTTTGTATTGATCAGCAGTAATAAAAAGAGAAAAACAATGGAAGAATTAACAGGCTTTCAGTTCTTTGAAGTGCACTGGGATCTGACTGTTTGTTTGGGACTTTCATAAGCCAGGTTTATGCAAACATTGGAGATGTCCTCAGGGAGATTCTATTCCTGTCACAATAGATCTCCTGTAGCCCCAATACAAACTTAGTCAATTGTCAGCAGCTTTTATTTGCAACATTAATGACTTATTTTAAAAGGGCTCCCTCTTCATAAATAAAATGTGGGCTGACAGTATTCTGTGGAATCGTGTGTAGAACTTGGCAAAATTAATCATATCATTTTATAGAGGATAGTGTATGAAAAGCAGCAGATGCTGCATGTCATTAGGTAAGGATTTATTTGTGGATTCTGTGAATCAACTAGGTCATTCCGCTGATTACATTGCTAAACATGGCAGTTATTTTATTACTGTAGGTTTAAACACAAATTATGGCAGTGTCTGTAGTAGGTATATGTTTTTGCAAAACTTAAATATGATTTAAAAGGGATAGGGTGGAAAATGTGGCTTGACAGCACCGAGAGCATCAAAGGTACAGACACTGGTTTGGTGAAAAAAGATTACACAAGTTTACTTCCTAATTCTTCACAGGTGACCTGCGACTACATCGTTGAGAATGTTGGCTGATGCATATGCATGAACTGGAAGTGTGTAATGTAGGTTAACAGTGATGCTGTTTGAGGCTAGCACTGCCATTTCATCAGTCTAGTGAATGTCCTTGCTTTAACATGCTCAAATGAACATGTTCTCCGAAGCAAGACAGAAAGCCACATTGCTTAATTTGCATCCAAACTACAGGCTTGTTAAAGGATCTTCAGAAGCATGTGGGAGTACTGGGTTGCTGGAAAATTGGCATTGCTGGCAGGGATTTGGGTACATGAATATCGATTGCTGATGAAAGACCTCAGGGTACACCACTTGCTGATAGGCTTGGAAATTATGGTTGCATTTTTCTTATTTTCAATCACAGAATGAGAGCTTCACTGGCTAACATTTATTGCTCATTACTAATTGCCAAGAGGGTAGTTAAGATTCAACCACATTGTTGTGAGTCTGGAGACACATGTAGGCCAGACCAGGGAAGCATGGCAATTTCCTTCCCTTTCGTGAACTAGATGGGTTTTTCCCAACACTTAATTCATGGTCGTCATTAGATACTTCATGCCAGATTTTTATTGCACTCAAATTCCTCCATTTGCCATGGCGGGATTCGAACCCAGTTCCCCAGAGCATTATCTCGGTCTGTGGATTAACATGGCTTTGTCAGCGCAACCGAAATTCTGAGATGAAAAACAATTACAAACAATACCATTCATTTCAGCCGGCATTTGTCTACGAAAATTACATCATGGTAATAAATGATTACTAACCTGGCATCAGTCTTTATTTGTTCATCCCAGGTCAGTCCCTCAACAATCTTTCAGCTACCATGGCATACCAGAGGGTGGCTATTGTAAACAAGAGAAATACACGCTGCACCTGCCCACCACAATACTTGGCAGCAATTATACCTGCCCAACTGGCATCTTTGAGCAGAGTAGCAGCCATGTGTACTATCTACAAGATAGGTCATTGCACATCATACAAGTAGCAGCAAGGACAATGTATGTGGCAGGGAGCATAGATGCTATCATCCTGAGGTAGTATAATTGGATTCTGCTGCACAATGCTGGAGTAGAGCATGCATTTAGATTAGAATATTTACAGTGTGGAAACAGGCTCTTTGGCCCAACAAGTCCACACCGACCCTCCAAAGAGCAACTCACCCAGACCCATTCCCCTACATTTACCCCTTCACCTAACACTACAGGCAATTTAGTATGGCCAATTCACCTAACCTGCACATTTTTTTTGGACTATGAGAGGAAACCGGAGCACCCAGAGGAAACCCACGCAGACACGGGGAGAATGTGCAAACTCCATACAGACAGTTGTCTGAGGTGGGAATTGAACCCGGGTCTCTGGCACTGTGAGGCAGCAGTGCTAACCACTGTGCCATCGTGTGAGACCCTAACATCACATTTTGAGCACTGAAAGCAATCTGATCCAGTATGTCACCAAGCAGAGGTTTAATGGCCTCAGTTCCATTAATGTTAAACTGAATACTTGGAGGTATGAGATGAAACTGTTAAAATCCCCTGATTTACCTTCTGAACCTTTTTCACCTTTGACTTATTACTTTCTTTTTTATCTTTACATTTAATTCTCTGTGCTGTATTGTACTTGCACCTTGTACCACAGCAAGGTTAATCTTTGCAAAATAACACAATGGCCACACAAGTTGAAGGATAATATGCTTTATTTGAAAATGTGCGATTCTGCAACATAAGCAACTTAGGTTGTACAATGTGCAATGACCTTTAAAATAATGGAATCAATATGTTCTTTTTCATTTTGCAGTTTTCTATATCATTGCAGAATTTAATATAATATTATTATTCCCTCTACTTCCCCATTGAAATATGTTTCAGGTTATATTTATTCTGGGAGAAACATGGATTGACCTGTTCTCGTAAGCACAGCAGTAGTTTGAGACTGATAATGCAGCATTGATTCTTGTCCAGATCCTAAATTGCCACAGAAAGAGATCTCAATATGTACCAGTGAATAGAGGCCTGGTGCAACATTGTCCTTGACTGAATTCAAGGATTTTAATTCTGCTCTACAGATGTCTAGTGTGTATGTTCCTGATGGCTCAGCAAAGCTTATTCAGTGATAAGCTGACCCATAAAGTCCAGGAAAGTGCCAAATCTGATTTCTGATCTATCTTAGGAGAACTGACTTCAAAGGAAGCTTCTTTACCAAAGAGTAGTGAAAAGTGGAACTCACTACCACAGGGACAGATTGAATAGTGTAGCTGAGTAACATCTGGCGAAAGTACTCTGAAATCTGAGCATACAAGCAGCTACACTACAAACTAATATAATCAATATGGGTGGCATGATGGCTCAATGGTTATCACTGTTATTCATAGTGCCAGGGATCCAGGTTCACTTCCAACTTAAGGTTCCTGTATGTGTGGAATTTGTGATGCTCCCTGTGCCTGTGTGAGTTTCCTTTTGGTGCTCTGGTTTCCTCCCACTGTCCAAAGATGTGCAGGCTAGTTGGATTGCCTATGAGAAATAGAACATGGAACAGTACAGCACAGGAATGTACCCTTTGGCCCACGATGATTCAGCCCAAACATGATATCAAATTAAACCCATCCCTTCTACTTGCTCTTGATCCATCACCCTCCATTTCTTATATACTCATGTGCTTACATAAAAGTCTCTTGAACACCCCTATCCTGCTTCCAACACCTTCCCTGGCAGTGCATTACATGCTTCTACTGGTCTGTGTAAAACTTGCTTCTCACAGCTCCTTTGAACTTTCCCCCTCTCACCTTAAAGCATGCCCCCTAGTTTTAGACATTTCAACTCGAGGAAAAAGATTCTGCCCATCAACTCTGTCTATGCTCCCATAATTTTATAAACTTTAATCAAGTCTCTCCTCAGCCTCTGCCATTCCAGAGAAGACAACCCAAGTTTTTCTAACCTCTCCTTATAGCTCATACCCTCTAATCCAGCAGCATCCTGGTAAACATCTTCTGCACCCTCTCCAAAGCTTCCACATCCTTCCTGCAATGTGACAAGTAGAACTGAATGCAATACTCGAAGTGTGGTTCAACCAAAGTCTTATAAAGCTGCAACATGACATCCTGACTCTTGTACTCAGTTCCCTGACCAATAAAGACAAGCATGCATACGCATTCTTTACCACCCTATCTACTTGCACAGCCACTCTCAGGGAGCTATGGACTTGAACACCAAGATCCTTCTGTACACCAATGCTGTTCAGGGTCTTGTCATTAACTTTTTACTTTTCTTTAACATTTGATCTCCCAAAATGCAGCATCCTACACTATCCGGATTAAACTCCATCTGCCATTTCTCTGCCCATATCTGCAACTGATCCAAATACCGTAGTATCCTTTGACAAACATCTACACTATCCACAGCTCTACCAATCTTTGTATCACCTGCAAACTTACTAACACATCCATTTACATTTTCATCCAAGTCATTTATATATATTGCAAACAGCAGAGGCCCCAGTACGGATCCCTGCAGAACCACTGGTCACAAACATCCAGCCTGACAAATACCCTTCCACCACTACCCTTTGCCTTATATGGGCAAGCCAATTCTGAATCCATGCAGCTAAGTCACCATGGATCCCATGTTTCTTAATCTTCTAGATGAGCCTACCATGAGGGACCTTGTCGAAAGCCTTATTAAACCTACGTAGATAACGGCCATTGCTCTACCCTCATCAATCACCCTCATTACATCTTCAAAACTTCAATCAAGTTAGTAAGACGTGACCTGTCTTGCACAAAGCCATGCTGACTATCCCTAATTAGGTCATGCATTTCCAAATGCACGTAAATCCTTTCCCTAAGAATTCTCTCTAATAGCTTCCCAACCACCAATGATAGACTCATCCATCTATTGTTTCCTAGATTATCCCTATTTCCCTCCTTGAGTACAGAAACAACATTAGCTATTTGCCAGTCCCCTGGGACCTCTCCAGTCACTAGCAAGGATACAACGATGGTGGTGAAGGACTCAGAAATCTTCCTTCTTGCTTCTCTCAATAACCTTGGGTAGATATCATTGGGTCCTGGGGACTTATCTATGTTAATGCTCTTCAAGAGACCTAACACCATTTCTTTCTTGATCTCAAAATGTTGTAGCATATTAGCATGCTCCAAAATAATCACACTATCCTTCATATCCCTCTCCTTGGTGAATACTGATGTGAAGTAATCATTTAGGATCTCACCCACATCCTCTGCCTCTCAGCACAAGTTCCCTCCTTTATCCTTAAGTGGTCCTACCTTCTCTCAAGCTATCCTCTTATTTTATGATGCATGTATAGAATACCTTGGGACTCTCTTTAACCCTACTTGTCAAGGTCATTTCATGGACCCTTCTTGTTCTCCTAATTCTCTGCTAGAGTTCTTTCTTGCTTCCTTTATATTCCTCGTGGACCCTGTCCAATTTTAAGCTTCCTAAACCTTACATATGCTCATTTTTTACCATTTAACTAAATTCATAAACTACCTCGCTATCCAAGGATCCCTTACCTTGCCATCCTTATCCTTTCTCCTCACTGGAACATGCCATTCCTGAACTCTCAGCAGCAGGTCTTTAAACAATTCCCACATGTCAAATGTTGACTTGCCTGATAACAGGTCCTTTCAGTTAATATTCCCTAGCTTAACATTGCTTAACATTGATGTAATTTGCCCTCCCCCAATTTAGTACCTTGCTACAAAGTCCTGACTTATCCTTAATCATAGCTATTATAAAACTTAAGGAATTGTGATCATTGTTTCCAAAATGCATTCTCACTGAAAAGTCAGTCACCTGACTAGGCTCACTAGCCAGTACAAGGTACAGTACCACCTCTCCTCTAGTTGAACTATCCACATACTGTTTCAAGAATCCCTCTTGGATACATTTAATAAATCCTGCCCTGCCTAAGTTTCTTGCTCTAAGTCCCAGTCAATACTGGGGAAGTTAAAGTCACCCACTATGACAACTCTGTTTTTTATTGCATCTTTCTATAACCTTCCTACATATATGTTCCTCAATATCTTGGTGGGTTTTTTTTCGAGGGGGGGGGGGGAGGCAGTGAGGGGAGCTACAGTATAATCCTATCAGAGTGATTGTGGGGTTAGAGGGATAGGGGTAGGTCTGGGTGGGATGGTCCTTGGAAGGTCAGTGTGCCTGTACTGTAGGGATTCTATGATAATCAGTCAAGATTGCAGTCTAACTCATTTATGCTCAGAAAAAACAAATACATAGTTGAGTTGAGTGAACCCAAAATGCCAGCACTGCTCAGTTGTGCTGAATGAGCTGCTTCTGTGCTACATATCCCCATATAGTCCTATATATGTAATAATTAACCTATGACCACAAGACTATCACTCTCCCATGACAGAAATTGCATTGTATCTGTTCTTTTTGAAGATAAGTAGGAATAATCAATAGAGGGGTAATACAGGTCAGGGTGCACCAAAGCACCAACTCAAGGGGAGATTAAAATCCTCATATAGGAACAGACACAATGAGAGTTGTTGATACTTGATGATAGAGTTGACTTGTAGACAAATCTTCTGAAGGAATGGCTTCGAGTCACAAAGTCATAGAGATGTACAGCACGGAAACAAACCCTTCAGTCTAACTCGTCCATGCCAACCAGATATCCTAATCTAATCTCATGAGCCAGCATTTGGCCCATACCCCTCTAATCCCTTCCTATTCATATATCTATCCAGATGCCTTTTAAATGTTGCAATTGTACCAGCCTCCATCATTTCCTCTGGCAGCTCACTCCATACACACACCACCCTTTGATTGAAAAAGATTCCCCTTAGGCCCCTTTTAATTCTTTCCCCTCTCACCCTAAACCTATGTCCTCTAGTTGTGGACTCCCCAACCCCAGGGAAAAGATCCTGTCTATTTACCCTGCCAATGACCATTATTTTATAAACATCTATGAGGTCATCCCTCAGCCTCCAACATTCCAGGGAAAACAGTCCCAGCCTCTTCCTGGATAGCTCTCAAGGTCAGACACATCTGTACCTTTTCAACTCTCGCCTCAGTCCAAGAGAGGAAAGTCAGTGACATTAGTCAATCAGATTTCCACAGATAAAGTGAACATATCACCAGCATCTTCTGACACAAGTGAACAATTCTATCTACTTCGCTGAAGACAACCACCAGCAATGAGAGGGCATTTCACCTCTACAGGAGGCAGAACTTGTGAAGGTTAAGAGTTGGCATTCACAGGCATGCAGACAACATTAATCCCAATGTGCGTTTGGTAGCATGTAACTATATTGATGAATAATTCACACCCAAAATCAGCATTTCTCAGGCAGTGAACATGACATTTCCAGAATGAGATAAAGTAGTCTGCTATCAATATTTAACCTGCTAAAGAAATTGGGAGAAAGTGAGGACTACAGATGCTGGAGATCAGAGTCGAGAGTGTGGTGCTAGAAACGTACAGCAGGTCAGGCAGCATTCGAGGACCAAGAGAATCGACATTTCGGGCATAAGCCCTTCATCAGAAATGAGGCTTGAGGGCCTGGGGCCTGAGAGATAAATGGGAGGGGAGGGGCACTGGGGCCAAGGTAGCTGAGAATGCGATAGATAGATGAAGTTGAGGGAGAAGGTGATAGGTTGGAGAGGAGGATGGAGCAAATAAATGGGAAAGGTGATGGACAGACAGGAGGATAGTGCCAAGTTGCAAGCTTGGGATTGTAATAATGTAGGGGGAGGGGAAATGGAGAAACTGGTGAAATCCACATTGATCCCATGTGGTTGCAGGGTCCCAAGGCGGAATATGAGGCATTCTTCCTGGTAATGGTTTGGCAATGGAGGAGGCCCAGGACCTGCATGTGGTGTTGGAGGAGGCCCAGGACCTGCCTGTGGTGTTGGAGGAGGCCCAGGACCTGCCTGTGGTGTTGGAGGAGGCCCAGGACCTGCATGTGGCAACGGAGGATGCTAAAGAAATTGGCAAGGCTGCTCCTGGCAAGGCCTTCTATAACCCTGGCCCATGATATTCTTGCCCAAACTGCTGAAAAAATATAATGAGACCCAATTTTCAATGAGAGGAATGGAAACACACTATGAATTATTTAGCGTCAAAATTAGAGCAATGTTGGAAAAGCACAGCAGGTCAGACAGCATCCGAGGAGCAGGAAAATCGATGTTTCAGGCAAAAGCCCTTCATCAGATTCCAGCTCTTTTCCACCACCACTCTAACCGTGACTATAATCTGCAGCATCTGCGTACCCACTTTAGCCTATGGATTATTTAGCTCCAGGTGAATGATCAGGTCTAGGGAATGTCTTAACTAGATTATCAAACATAATGGCAAGTTAATGCACGTTACCTACAGAGAGATAATATGATGGAGACATGGAAGAAGTTAGATGCTAAAACTGCTTTATTTATAGGAGCTGAAAGAGCACAAGACCCTTGCTAGCTCTCTGTATGAATCAGAATCCGACTTGTCATAGTCTGCCTTATGTCAAAAATCGCCATGTATCTTAAGTGCCTCTCTGCCAACACTGGAAATAAGTGCAGCACTTCAGATTTATTTTAGCTCTTTTATGACATGCAATGCAATTCAATATTCTTCAAAACGTTCTTCCACCTGTAAAAACACCTGCTGGTTCTAATTTGCCTGGAGTGCCACGGTAGAAGGAAAGACTTAAGAAGCTTGCAAAGTGGTTGCATTCCCAGTGCTTAACATGTATTTTAATTTCAAAATACATTACTGTTGGGAAGTGGCAGAAGATGTGAAATTTTATGCTCTCCTGTATTTATAATGTGATTGTAACCCATACAAATCATGGTGGGCCTTCCTGCCACCCTCCTACCTATACCTGACCTGTCTGCAATGTTTCACAGGGTGGCATTGTCTAAGAGAGCGTCTTTGCTTCAGGGGCAAAGTTGACCTCCTGAAGTGGCTATTTATTGACTGCTGCCAGCCCATCCTCAAGTTAGGATTGTGGCTACCATCTTAAAATATTTTGAGAGCTTCTGGTCTGGTCTGATACAAGGCCATCTCACTTGTTGCAATCTACATTAATGACTGACATGTGACTTTACCCCGGATTTATGTCTTTTTGCAGTGTGACCAGAGTTACAGTGCACTTGCAAGTGGAGCCAGTGCAGGAGGGTGTGCAGGTAGGCTGGTGAGAGTCCCGTCCTCAATTCTCAGCAACAGCAGCACAGCTCTTAACGTTGTTTCAAGGTCTCATAAACCTGACTCCCCAGATCCACATTTCTCCCCTCACCCCCTAACTATGTTTCCATTCTCCACAGCCACTCTCCCTAATATCCATCATGTAGTCTTCAGACTCCATGCAGCATCAATGGAAAATCTTTCACGTTCTCTGGGGAGAAAAGGCAACCTCTCACCATCCCTTAAAAGCCCCCATCAGACACATTATCATTGATACTGAGTGGCATTCTACCATCTGAAAACAAAAACATGGAAATAATTATAATCCTACCAGCTTGCATCAGCAAAACAGAAGAACAAAATCAGCAGAACATTAAAGAAATTACCTATAATTTTAATTTTTTGAAACTGTCATTCATTCTCAGAAAATGAAACACCCACTGGTTGAAGCCCACTTGAAGTTCAGCCAAGCTTTCATAATGGCCGCAGCTGTCCAAACATTTGAGATGAAATGTTTTGGGTGGCACGGTGGCACAGTGGTTAGCACTGCTGCCTCACAGCGCCTGAGACCCGGGTTCAATTCCTGCCTCAGGCAACTGATTGTGTGGAGTTTGCACATTCTCCCCGTGTCTGCGTGGGTTTCCTCCGGGTGCTCCGGTTTCCTCCCACAGTTCAAAGATGTGCAGGTAAGATGAATTGGCCATGCTAAATTGCCCGTAATGTTAGGTAAGGGGTAAATGTAGGGGTATGGGTGGGTTGCGCTTCGGTGGGTTGGTGTGGACATGTTGGGCCGAAGGGCCTGTTTCCACACTGTAATGTAATCTAAAAGCACAAAAAGTATTTGTATCAATTTAAAAGCAGGTTGTTTGTCAATCAATGGATGGAGAAGACATTCATTTTAGTTTAAGTGGCTAAAGCATGGTTTCTTTATCAGCGTAAACTGACTCTCTATTTAAATCATTCTGTACTTAAATTAAGACTAAAACTAGAGCTCAGAGTTTAAGAGACTAGAACAGTTTTAAAGTAAGTTGCCTTCCATTTAAGATGGTGATTAAGAGAATTTTTTTTATATCTCAGAGGACAATGAGTCTTAGAACCCCATTCCCCAGCAAGCAGTAGGTACAGAACCATTGAATATTTTAGTTTATAGGTTTAAATGGTCTGATCGAAGAGTGGTCGATAAAGACTGAAATAAGGTAGTCATTATGACCAACAAATGAAATGTGAAGATGAAGATGAGACAGTCATTGTGACCATGGGGGCAGATTTTGTTATTGAGATTATATCCAATCAACAATACTAGGAAAACTAACAGTTGTAACCTGGTTAACCCCATCAGTGCGTATAGGATTAAGAGTTAGTCCCATTGGGACTATAGAGACGTGTGAAAGTCCATATCAGTTTGGATCATCAGAAACAGTTGCACCTCGCCTTGGGTGGCTGTCAGGAGCTGTTTCATCATATGGATTTTAATGAATTAGGGCATTCACTAAATAGGCACTTGACAAAGATTCATCAGTTTGTCATAAATCCTCGATTTCTGGGGGCTTGGCAAATTGTGTCCTCCCGGTTCCCATGTCCATGTCCAGTCATTCCATCCAGTGGCGATGCTCTGCATGTTAGGTGTTTCCATCTGACGGTCCAGTTCAATCTGTTATTCCCTGGTCTGTACTAGTCTACCTGATAAAGGAGCAGGTCTCTGAAAGCTTGTATTTTCAAATAAACCTGTCGGACTATAACCTGGTGTCGTGTGATTTCTGATTTTTTTTAAAAGTAGAGGCAGTTTTTTTTGACTAACAAGAAAGTCAAAAAGGTATCCATGACATGCAGGAAAGTGGAGTTGAGGCCTGAACCAAATAAACCATAATCTAACCGAATGGAGAAAGAGGCCTTGGGGGTGAATAGTCCAATTAAGCTATTAATTCATGTGTTCATAGGCGCATAGCTTGAAAGGTGACAGGACAGGCAGAAATCTTTTTAAACTTTACACTACATTATGACACTATTTCCATCAGAAAAGTACTACAATACATGTGCAAATTTATACACAGTTCTAGTCATTATAAGGGTGAACTTATACTTTTGCAGAGCAAATTTTCAGATTGAATCACTGCAGTAAAAAATATGATACATAATATTTGAACATAGATCATAGAAAAGTACAGCACAGAACAGGCCCTTAGGCCCACGGTGTTGTGCCGAGGGTTAATTCTAATGTAAAACATAGTAACTTAACCTACACACCCCTCAACTCACTGCTATCCATGTGCATGTCCAACAGTTGCTTAAATGTCCCCAGTAACTCTGCTTCCACCACCACCGCTGGCAACGCATTCCATGCATTCACAACTCTCTGCATAAAGAACCTACTTCTGACATCTCCTTTATACCTTAGAACATAGAACATAGAAGAATACAGCGCAGTACAGGCCCTTCGGCCCTCGATGTTGCGCCGATCCAAGCCCACCTAACCTACACTAGCCCACTATCCTCCATATGCCTATCCAATGCCCGCTTAAATGCCCATAATGAGGGAGAGTCCACCACTGCTACTGGCAGGGCATTCCATGAACTCACAACTCGCTGAGTAAAAAACCTACCCCTAACATCTGTCCTATACCTACCCCCCCCTTAATTTAAAGCTATGCCCCCTTGTTCCTAATATCTTCAAACTATGACTCCTCTTACCAGTCAATCCTGCCCTAGGGAAAAGTTTCTGGCTATTGACTCTATCTATTCCACTCATTATCTTGTATACATCGATCAGGTCTCCTCTCTTCCTCCTTCTCTCCAAAGAGAAAAGTCCGAGCATATTCAACCTTTCTTTATAAGGCAAGCCCTCCAGTCCAGGCAGCATCCTGGTAAACCTTCTTTGCACCCTCTCCAAAGCCTCTGTATCTTTCCTATAGTAGGGCGACCAGAACTAACCACAATATTCCAAGTGCGGTCTCACCAGGGACTTGTAGAGCTGCAGCAAAACCTCACGGCTCTTAAACTTGATCCCCCTGTTAATGAAAGCCAAAACACCATAAGCTTTCTTAACAACCCTATCCACTTGGGTGGCAACTTTGAGGGATCTATGCACTTGAACACCAAGATTCCACTGTTCCTCCACACTGCCAAGAATCCTGTCTTTAATCCTATATTCAGCATTCGAGTTCAATCTTCCAAAATGCATCACTTTGCATTTATCCAGGTTGAACTCCATCTGCCATTTCTCAGCCCAGCTCTGCATTCTGTCAATGTTGTGCTGCAGCCTGTAGTAGCCCTCTATACTATAGACAACACCTCCAACCTTTGTATCATCTGCAAATTTACTAACCCACCCCTTAACTCCTCATCCAAGTCATTTATAAAAACTACAAAGAGCAGAGGCCCAAGAACAGAGCCTTGCGGAACACCACTCAACACTGACCTCCAGGCAGAATACTTTCCATCTACAACCACTCTCTGCCTTCTGTCAGCCAGCCAATTCTGAACGCACACAGCCAAATCTCCCTGTATCCCATACTTCCTGACTTTATGAATGACTTTATGAAGTTGTGATGTATTTTACCATTACCTTTCAGAATGTTCCAGACTCTCCAGCAGGCTTCCCATTTTCTTAAGAAATTCCTAAACCTGCTGTGCTGTTAATGAGTTTCCACAACACTAGACGAAAAATGGTGCAGAGGAGAAAAATCCAGTTTTCGCCCCACATTTAAAATGGGGCACCAACTTCATCTGGGAAGTTTTAACTTATTCTACAGCAGGCATTTTTAAAGACCAAAGGAAAATAGTGAAGAATCATGTTTGCAGAGGAAATTGGATTTCTTCTGAAATAAAAAAAATCATAAGATGGTCATTTGCAAACTATAAGGAGTTTCTGCATCCAGTGAAGTGGACACATCTGACTCTTTGAAAAAAAAATAATGGATAATATCTTTAAATCAGCAAAATCCACAAGGTTTCTTCCTTCATTGTATTTTAACATAGCCACATCTTCCAAAATACCTTACGTTGAACACAATCTAACCATAAAATATCAAGATAATATTTCATTCAGTTGGTGTGGCTGCCTTTTGAACAACACAATGAAATTACCATTTTATTTTCTGGTCTCAAGTAATGTCCTTTTGTTCCGACAATATAAGTCTTTCTAATATAGCTTTGATTTATGTTTATCGTGAACTCCGTATGATTAGTCCATTTTATAACTACATTTACTGAAATTTAAAAATTGGGTGACATGAAAAATCTCAACTGAGGCAAACATGATAAAAAGTGCAATTGAAATTTAAGTTTCGAATCACCAACCAATTTAGAATTGGATCTTAAAATGTCAGCCCATGAATCAAAATCTACTGCAATGAAATCCAAAATAAATCAGATTAATGTTAAAATCATTGGAATAAGGTAATATCAAAGAAAAGTGAAGATCAAAATATGTTTCCAGTAGTGTTAGATCACTGACAATTTAAATACTCTTTTCACATTATATATTAACAGGAAATAATACATAGAAAATGTTACCTCTATCGTGAATATCTATCAATAATTTGAAATTTAATATTTAGTGTATTCATCTGTATGTTATTAAAAATCACACAACACCAGGTTATAGACCAACAAGTTTATTTGAGAGCACTATCTTTCAGAGCGCTGCTCCTTCATCAGGTAGCTGTGTGGGTTTTAACTTTGTCCACCCCAGTCCAACATCGGTTCCTCCATATCATCTGTGTGTCATCAGAGTTTGGATTCATTCAAGTAAAGTACTCTCACTTTCCTCATCTCACAATACATCATCACTATCAAAGACATTTGCTTTAACATAACATTCTGATCTTTATCTATTTTATAGTTTGGAAGAGTAGCAATAGTTACAAAGACCAGAATGAGCGACATATAAATTCCATAAGAAAATGAATTACGGAAATGATTTGAGATAGAAGTTGGAATGAGGAAAGCTGCCTTTTCTTTTACCTGGTAACAGCAGATATTAACATAATCTATTTACACTTCAGTACTTCAGTTTATATGTAAAACTCTTTTGACTTTCGAATGAAAGGCAAATGGCAAATGGAAACAATTGATTTTTTTCATTTTCCCTTGTTATATTGTGAAATGATTTGAATAAAATCCATTCAAAGTTGACACTTCTCAAGATCTGAATACTCAGTGTGAATACTGCCAAACTAGTGGCAGCCAGAAACTGTACAGTTCCCTTTTTTTTATTATAAACTCCTTATTTGCTGTAACACGATTAAATTTAATGCAACTTGCCACATTAGCTCTTAGTATGCAAATGCATTTCAGTCCTGCAAACAGCATAAAACATAGGATTACCAATTCCAATGCATCTAATAATTAGGTCATATAGAGACCATTTTCATTTTGCTTTTACAGTAGAATGCAGGCAAGACGAACTGGGTAATCCCTGGGATGCTCTGCCTTGGAAATATTTCCTTTAAAATATTTTGTATTCCTGTATTTGAAGATAACTAGTGTGGGATGCATTATAAAGCACAGCATTTTCACTTTATTACCCAGTTTATTATCTTGAGGGAGACCAAAGTACAATTTAAGTCAAAGCGGAGTTTGAAGCATAGCTGATACAAAACATTAGCTCATGATTGGTCTTTGTTGGTGTCATATGTATAGACATTTACACAAGTTATAGCCCTTTTGTGTTGAAGTACATAATTCATGGAGCTGCATCTTACCTTATAGGATAAATTCAAAGTTTAATTTTTCCAAATTACTCAAAGTATTTGATATCATAGTGCAAATATGAAACCAAAATAACAATTAGTCGAAACAAGAAAGCTAACTTGAGAAAGTTATTTTTTAATAGAAAACTGAAGCTGATGGCTATCATTTCCAGGAAAAAAAACTATAAACATTCACCACATTGACAAACCTCTGTTTTCAAATTTCTTTATGTACATGCCTCTCCCTATCTCTGTAGCCTCATTCAAAGTTGCAAACCTTCGAGATGTCAGACTGCACAAAACGAATATTATCAGTTCTCTAGTGATAGGTTAGGCGGCTGGGGCTTCCCAGTTGGACACTCTATGACTCATGGAGTAGCACTGAGGTGGCAAGAGATTTTCTTGTGCAGGAGGGAGGGTTTCAGGCTTTTGGATAATTGGGGCTCATTCTGGGGAAGGTGGGGCTTGTACAAACAGGACGGTCTTCATCTGAACCAGAGGGGGACTAATATCCTGGGTGGGAAATTTGCTGATGCTATTCGGGTGGGTTTCAACTAGCTCAGGAGGGGGATGGGAACTGGAGGTGTAGTTGCAGTGCACAGGTGGATGAGAGTAGGAAGGACAGGGACAGGATTTCAGGGTCACAGGAATGTGCTGGCAGATAGCAAAGTGGTTTGAAGTGTGTCTACTTCAATGCCAAAAATATCCGAAATAAGGTAGGTGAGCTTGCAGCATGGATAGGTACCTGGGACTTCAATGTTGTGGCCATTTCGGAGACATGGATATAGCAGGGTGAGGAATGGATGTTGCAGGTTTCAGGGTTTAGATCTTTCATTAAGAACAGCCAAGATGGTAAAAGAGGGGGAGGTTTGGCCTTGTTAGTCAAGGATAGTATAACGGTGGCTGAGAACTTTTGATGAGGATTCGTCTACTGAGGTAGTGTGGGCTGAGGTTAGAAACAGGAGAGGAGAGGTCACACTGCTTGAAGCTTTTTATAGGCCTCCGCAGAGTTCCAGGGAGGTGGAAGAGAGGATTAGCAAAATTATTCTGGGTAGGAGTGAAAGGAACAGGGTGGTCATTATGGGGGGCTTTAACTTCCCCAACATTGACTGGAAATGCTGTAACTCTAGAACATCGGATGGATCAGTTTTTGTCCAATGTGTACAGGAGAGTTTCCCGACACAGTATGTCAAAGGGCTGACAAGAGGGGAGGCCACACTGGATCTGGTGCTTGATAATGAACCAGGCCAGGTGTTTGATTTAGTTGTAGGTGAGCACTTTGGAGAAAGTGACCATAATTCAGTTACGTTCAGTTTAGCAATGGAAAGGGATAGGTACATGCCAGAGGTCAAGGGGTATCGATGGAGCAGGAATTAGGATGCATAGAATGGGGTAGCAAAATGCAGGAGATGCAGACAATGGAAATGTGGAGCTGGTTTAAGGAACAGATATTGCATGTCCTTGATAGTTATGTCCCTGTCAGGCAGGGAGGAAGTGATAAGGTAGGAGAACTGTGGTTTCCAACAGAAATTGCATATCTTGTTACAAAGAAGAAGGAGGCTTATGTGTTGATGAGGCAAGATGGTTCAGATGAGGCGATGGAGAGTTACAGATCAGCTAGGAAGGATTTAAAGTGAGAGTTAAGAAGAGCAAAGAGAGGACACAAGCAGTCTTTAGCAAATAGAATAAAGGAGAACCCTAAAGTTTTCTATAGGTATGTGAGGAATAAAAGGATGATTAGGTTAGGAATAGGGCCAGTCAAAGACAGAAGTGAGAAGTTGAGTGTGGACCTTGTAGAGATCGGAGAGGTGCTAAATGAACATTTCTCATCGGTGTTCACTCAGGAAAAGGATAATATTGTAGAGGAGAAGAATGAGGTACGAGATATTAGACTAGAAAGGATTGAGGTTAGTTACGAACAGGTGTTATCAATTCTAGAAGGAGTGAAAGTAGACTAGTCTCCAGGGCCGGATGGGATTTATCTGGGGATTCTCTGGGAAGCTCGCGAACAGATATCAGAGCCTTTGGCTTTGATATTTGAGTCGTAATTGCCTAGAGGTTTAGTTCCTGAGGACTGGAGGATTGCAAATGTTGTGCCCTTGTTCAAGCAGGGCAGCAGAGATGACCCAGGTAATTATAGACCAGTGAGCCTTACTTATGTTGTGGGAAAGGTTTTGGAAAGGATTATAAGAGATAAGATTTATAATCATCTAGCAAGCAACAATTTGATTTCAAATAGTCAACATGGTTTCATCAAGGGCAAGTCGTGTCTCACAAACCTCATTGAGTTTTTTGAGAAGGTGACCAAGCATGTAGATGAGGGTAGGGCAGTTGTCGTGGTATACTTGGACTTCAGTAAAGCCTTTGATAAGGTTCCACATGGTAGGCTGTTGGAGAAAATGCAGAGGTATGGAATTGAGGGTGATTTAGCAGTTTGGATTAGAAACTGGCTTTCTGAAAGAAGGCAGCGAGTGGTGGTTAATGGAAAATATTCAGCCTGGAGTCCAGTTACTAGTAGTGTGCCACAAGGATCTGTTTTGGGACCACTGCTGTTTGTCATTTTTATAAATGACTTAGACGCAGGCACAGGTGGATGGATTAGTAAATTTGCAGACAACACTAAAGTCAGTGGAGTAGTGGACAGTTTGAAAGAATGTTACAGATTGCAGGGGGACTTGGATAAACTGTAGAATTGGGCTGAGAAGTGGCAAATGGAGTTCAATGCAGCTAAATGTGAGGTGATGCACTTTGGGAAGAATAACAGGATGGCAGAATACTTGGTCAATGGAAAGATTCTTGGTAGTGTGGATGTGCAGAGGGATCTTGGAGTCCATGTACATAGATCCCTGAAAGTTGCCACCCAGGTGGATAGTGCTGTTAAGAAGGCATACGGTGTGTTAGGTTTCCTTGGTAGAGGGTTGAGTTCCGGAACCGCAATATCATGCTGCAACTATACAAAACGCTGGTACAGCCGCACTTGGAATATTGTGTACAGTTCTGATCGCCCCGTTACAGAAAGGATGTGGAAGCATTGGAAAAGGTGCAGAGGAGATTTACCAGGATGTTGCCTGGTCTGGAAGGAAGGTCTTATGAGGAAAGGCTGAGAGACTTGGGTCTATTCTCATTGGAAAGAAGAAGGCTAAGGGGGGATTTGATAGAGACATACAAGATGATCAGAGGATTAGACAGAGAAAGACTTTTTCTTAGGATGATGACATCAGCCTGTATGAGAGGGCATAACTAGAGTTGAGGGGTGATAGATTTAAGTCAGATGTCAGAGGCAAGTTCTTTACGCAGAGAGTGGTATGGGCGTGGAATGCCCTACCTGCTAATGTAGTCAACTCAGCCACATTAGGGAGATTTAAACAATCCTTAGATAAGCACATGGATGATTTTGGGATAGTGTAGGGGGACGAGCTGAGAATAGTTCACAGGTCGGCACAACATCGAGGGCCGAAGGGCCTGTTCTGCGCTGTATTGTTCTATGTTCTATCCTGAAGTTTTGATCAGGATCAGAAACCCTGTTTCCTCCCTGAGACAAAATTAAAACTGACCCACTTTTGCTGATTTAGATAAATGGTTTGGAGGTGGTGCTAAGCCAGGGAGAATTGTCAATGGTGAGGATATCCCTGAGCAACTTCAGAGGGACACTGACAAGTTGGTCAAATGGGTAGACAGCTGGAGGATCAATTTAAAGGCAGAAAAATGTGAGATAATACATTTTGGTCGAAGAAACATGGACAGACATCACAGGCTCAATGGTCCAACTTTGAGGGGAGTACAGGAGCAGAGCCTGATTCTGTGAAGCTGGCCATGCAGCTGTTAAGAAAGTTTCTGGATTCTTGTGTTTATAAACAGATGCACAGAGTATAAAAGCTAGAAAGTGGTGCTATACCTCTACAAATGATTTGTCAGAACACGTTTGAAATATTGTGTTCAGTTCTGGGCACCTTATTTGAAGAAGACAGTTAAACCCGAACTGGATGAGAGATCAGCAGGGAGGCTGGAGCTGTAGCCAACCAAACCAGCAACTTTCCTGAACACCTATTAGCTTACATGAATTGTGCCCTCTGAAGCCTCCAACTTTAATGGACTCTTTCGAGAGTTCCAAATGTCAATTAATTAGTCGTTGGAAAAGTCAATTTTCTCCATAATTCCCTCAAAAGGTTCTGTGTCAGAATTTCCACATGGTCCCAATATGCAGCTTTAGTTCACACTGTTTCAATGACTCTGTGGTCATTGGAATATCTGGGCTGATGTTTTAGTAGTATTGGGAATTCATACTATGGACAGCGCCATGCGTTATCTTGCTGCTGTCTCAATACCTTATACTGAACCTGGTCACATTATTTCCTCAGACGTTAAAATTCACACAACCCCAGATTATAGTCTACCTGACAAAGGAGCAGAACTCTGAAAGCTAGTACTTTAAATAAACATGTTGGACTATAACCTGGTGTTGTATGATTTTTAACTTTGTCCACCCCAGTCCAGCACCAGCTCCTCTACATCATGCTTCCTCAGAATGTTGTGGTCTGAAACCTCACCTTGTGATATGAACCAGTGGCTATCTTGTTTATTTGCCAAGTTACATGGAGTATTATGAAATACATTCAATTTCACTGAAAGTTGCATTTCGCAGAGGTGATACCTAGTGATAATGACAATGAACTAGGGAATCCAAAATCGCAGCCTAAAGTTCTGGGGACAATGGTTTGAATCCTGCCATGGTAAGCAGTGAAATTTGAATTCACTTAAAGTCTAGAATTAAATAGCTGGACCTAATAGTGACCATCTAGTCACTGTCAATTGTTGAAGCAAATTTAGTTCCCAAATGTCTTTTAGGGGAGGAAATCTGCCACTCTGTTCTGAGGAAGGGTCACTGGACCTGAAATGTTAACTTTGATTCTCTCACAGATGCTGCCAGACCTTTTGAACCTTTCCAGCAACTTCTGTTTTTGAATCTGCCACCCTTACCTGGTTTGGCCTACATATGAGTCAAGATGCACATCAATATGGCTGAATCCTAACTGCAATAAACACTGGTCTGGTCAGCAATATTTACATCCCATGATTTTTTTTTAAATTGTGCTTTGACTACAATAAGTGGCTTCCTTGCTTTACAAGAAAGCTGGGCCCAGTATGATACTGAGTCCATTAAAACTGAAAACCTGTGAGACTATTTTCTGACTGACCTCTTTATTTATTTTCTTTTCTGGCAGTGAATCTTCCAAGCAGCTTTAAGTTACCATTATCCCATTAGTCAAGCAGCAGCTCACCCCTATGTAAAGGTCGTTGATGCTCTATTCAAGCACTGAGAGGTTCAAAATTATCTCAGTGGAGTTTACTAAGCAAGCAGAGCTAGTAATTCAATTCTACAAATTTGTGCAAGGAGCAATTGATGAAACACATATGTCATTCAGAGTCCCATTTATTAATAGCAGGAAGATCATTATGGTGTGGTAAAGTACTAGTCTAATGCTTGACTACCATTCTGTAGGCATGCATTCAAATAATTACATGACAGTTTATGAGTTCAAACTTGGTTTTAAAAATCCTGACCATCTTATCACTCAACATTTCAGATTCCCCCATCACCATTCTTGGGAATGTCCTGTGCTATTGAGATGTGGATGTCACTGGCAAGGCAAGTAAGTTTTACCTAGACACCCTGGGAGAAAGCCTTCTTTTCAAACTGCTTTTGTCGTTCATAACATTTTAAAACAACCAAGTGTCTTCATTTACAAAGCTGGCCTCGTGGCGAGCGTGTAATCACTGCTGCCTATTGTAAAAACTAATTTTTCAATAATCCATCCTCCCCTGTTATGGTTTACATGTGAATCCAGACTTCTAGCAAGGTGATTGGTTCTTATCTGGACTCTGGACAATTTGGGATGCGCAATAAATGCCAACATCTTGTGAACAATTTTTTTAAAATTTCAGAGCATGCTTAAGAGTTAACACATTGGTGTGAATATATTGGATTTTACAATAATCAAATATTATGATTATATTTACTCATACCAGCTTAATGTATCAGATTTTATTAAACTGGTTTCAAATTCTCCATCTGCTATGTTGGGATTTGAATTAAAATTCATTAAATTATTTGTCCAGCTCCCTGAATTGCTATTTCAATAAAATAGCTACTACCTTGCTGAGCCTCTATATTATATAAATGTTTGCTACGTGGGAAACTGTTATGACACTTTGATCCTCTAACAGCAGCTCAAAGCTGTGCAGCAGGCTGGTTGATTGATGATCAAGATATTCCCTGCAGTCAAGGCTAATATTTCCAGCATAGATAGGAGAAGAAATATAATGAGACCCATGAGATAACAAAAAAACACAATAAAACACCTTAATGATAATCTGAAGTCTTGTTTACGTGACTTCAAAATCTCGTGGCGTCCAGTGAGAATGCCAGAATCATTGGAGCTTGTTCCTTAATGCTGAGGTGAAAAAAGGTTTTTTAGTTTCTGAAGGTGAAGAGCCTAGTGATGAACTAGGGGCTGGTCTTTCACCTCTATTAAACAGTGTCCTTGAAACCAGAAATGATAATTAAAAGGTGCATGAACACAGACCCAGAGAAATGAGGTGTTGCCTTATTACTGATAACTTTTTAAAAATTGCAGGTAGATGGGAAAATAAAGAAGAATTCTATGCTCATAAGCAGGTTTGGCCAAAATCTATCAGAATTGTTAAGATCTGGGATCACCCAAGAACCTCCACTTTGCCTAAGTAAACAAAACCTCACTTTTTCCCATTATACATAAGAAAACATCATATGAAAATGTACAATGAATTTTGATTGCAACTAAAAATTGTGCAAAAAAATGAAAAGATACATATCAAGAGACTGTCTAAAACAATTTTGTCAATTTTGTCAGAAATCACCCCCTCTGAAGTCAGTCTTGAGCCTTTCCCTAGAAAATAGACTGATCACTGTATACAGCTGGCCAAAATAGGAAGAAAATGTAAAACAATTGAAACAAATAAAATAATAAAACAAGAGTGCTAAAAGTATATCGTTATGAAATTATAACGTTATGAAATAAAATATTTTTATAACTCTGCAAATATGAAAGATGGATCAGTGGTGCTGGAAGAGCACAGCAGTTCAGGCAGCATCGAGGAGCTTCAGCATTTTGCTGAAGCTCCTCGGATGCTGCCTGAACTGCTGTGCTCTTCCAGCACCACTGATCCAGAATCTGGTTTCCAGCATCTGCAGTCATTGTTTTTACCAAATATGAAAGATGTTCAATTCTAATACATCTCAATGTCAGCAAATGACAAATTGTCTGTGGACATGTAAAAGAATCAGGAAAAAATGTCCAAAACGTCGATTTTGCTGCTCCTTGGATGCTGCCTGACTGGCTGTGCTTTTCCAGCACCACTCTAATCTAGACTCTCATTTATCCTGTACTCCCAGTCATGGGAAATATGCATGTTGTGAATCTAAATAATGCTAAATAATGCAATCAATGAAATGAGTGACTATTTCAGGAAGAATTCCTTTGCACTCTTTCTTTAATTTCTTAAGTCAATAGGCAAGTTTAATCTACAAGCTGATATATGTGGTTTGTGAAAACTTAAGCACTGGTATAACTTCCAATCCTGGTCTTGTGTTGAATTTGGGTTAAACTTACTCCTCATATTCCTGAGCTCCATGTAGTTTTCTGGCTTGACAACATTTTTAAAAAATCTTTCACGACAGCTCTCTCTAAATTAATCTTAATAGATCTTTGAAATATTTCTGGCATTTTGAAAGCACAGAGTTTATTCTCAAAAAAAAATGTCAGAAGGCTTTGAGGGCAGGTTCAATTTTTAACAGAAGCAAACTTTTGTCAAATCTGGAAATCTAAAGTAAAAACAGAAAATATTGGAAATATGCAGCAGGTCAACCTTGAACTGAAAGGTGAGTCCATGGTTTGAATTTTTCCTACTTGGAGACGGGGGCTGAGAAAAGAGTGCGAGCTATGTCAAAATTGTTCTCTCGGGCTTTGTTGAGCTGCAATTAGAATCAGTTCCTGCTTCACGGCAGCAGACAACTAATTAAGATGGTTAAGGCGCCAATTGGGGCAATTTTACAATTTTTAGCCAATGCAGAGGTTCTTGGGCCATGTGGAAAATCAATGGAGATGGTTTAATTGCAGCAGGGCAGAGGGGTCTCTCAGCTGAAGGCCCATGCTCTAGTAGTCAATCTCTGCAAGCAACTGAGTCATCAGACAGTTTCTCTGGAGTGTTTTCCCGTGCCCTCTGTGGAGCATACCTGTTTTGGCTATCGTCATGTTTTTCTTTCAGGCCACCCCTATGAGGGTATTTCTAGGTTGAGGAGTCCCCATGGTCCCAGAGTTAGTTCAGCAGCAACAACTTGTCCCAGTACAGCTGGCAACTCTCTGATTGGGCCAGCAGCATCAGAGTTTAGATCAGAATGATGCTGGAAAAGCACAGCAGGTCAGGCAGCATCCTGCTCCTCGGATGCTGCCTGACCTGCTGTGCTTTTCCAGCACCACTCTGATCTAAACTCTGGTTTCCAGCATCTGCAGTCCTCACTTTTGCCTAGCAGCATCAGAGCTTACCCACTGTCCTTAACAAGCAACTAATTAGAAGGGCACCTAATTTGGGGAAAGTTGGTGCCAATTGGCATGCAGCCAGTAAATGCAGGATCAGCACCTCCATTTAGTCCCCACATCACAGAGGATAGTGAAGGCACCATTTGGTATGCTTACCTTTATTGGTCAGTGTATTGGGTATGGGAGTTCGGAGGTCATGTCACAGCTGTACAGGACATTGGTTAGGCCACTTTTGGAATATTGTGTGCAGTTTTGGTCTCCCTGCTTTAGGAAGGATATTGTGAAAAGATTCAGAAAAGATGTACAACTATGTTGCCAGGGTTGGAGGATTTGAGCTATAGGGAGAGGCTGAACAGGCTGGGGCTATTTTCCCTGGAGTATTGGAAGCTGAGAGGTGTCCTTACAGAGGTTTATAAACTCATGGGGGGGTATCGATAGGGTAAATAGACAAAGTCTTTTCCCTAAGGGTAGCCAGTCCAGCATAGGTTTAAGGTGAGAAGGGCAAGATTTAAAAGGGACCTAAGGGGCAACATTTTCATGCAGTGTACAGAATGAGTTGCCAGTGGAAGTCATAGAGGCTGGTACAATTACAACATTTAAAAGGCATCTGAATGAGTGTATGAATAAGGAGCATTTACAGACATTTGAGCCAAATGCTGGCAAATGGGACTCGATTAATTTAGGATGTCTAGTCAGTGTGCACGGGTTGGACTGAAAGGTCTGGTTCCATGCTGTTCATCTCTATGACTCTATGACTTTATCACATTCCTACAGCCTATAGCAAAATCCAGTCCACTATTTCCAATTGATCCAAGGACACCAACTTGAAACTCGCATTCTATTTCTCTCTTTACATGTGCTGGATGACCTATTGAGGCTTTGCTGTTCATCTCAATTCTACTTTACTGTCAGTCTAAAATTATAGAAAAAACTTTTAACTGCTAGACCTCCTCAAAGAAATGGGAAACCAAACTTAAAACATTTCTTTTATGAAAGAAATCTAGTTATGATTTCAACACCGTTATAATTCCAAGCATAGAATGATATTTATTTTGGTTGGAAATCATGCGTCTGTCATTGGAATTGAATTGATATGAACCAATGGGATGAAGTTTCAATGACAATCAGCCAAGATTCAAAGACAATCCAGAGACAACAGTCTGTTGAAAATCTCTAGACACTGGTTTCGATTTACAGCGATGCTGACCTTCAAACGCTGCTGATGAAATATATTAAAGGAAAGGAAGAACTTTAATGCCTATGAGAGAAAACCTCAACAAAATATTCTGTATGTGGAATGGAATGGTGGTGTAAATGAGTGCCAGATCCCAGACTCAGAATTACAAAACTGCACTTGGTAAAAGTAAATGGTCTGATATTGATGTATCAGTAAAATACTGTTTTGTTTCTCCTTGAATATTGTGGTCTCCAGTAAACGAGAGCATCAAAGGGTGAGAGGGGAAAGATTTAAAAGGGACCTTAGGGGCAACGTTTTCATGTAGAGGGTGGTGCGTGTATGGAATGAGCTGCCAGAGGAAGTGATGGAGGTTGGTACAATTACAACATTTAAAAAGGCATCTGGAAGAATATATGGATAAGAAGGGTTTAGAGGGATATAGGCCAAATTCTGGGAAATGGGAGTAGATTAATTAAGATATCTGGTCAGCATGAATGAACTGGACCGAAGGGTCTGTTTCTGTACATCTCTATGACTCTATGGTGTGTATTTTCAAAGATCCTTGAAGGCAGCACAACACAAAGATAAAGTGTTTATGAAAGCATATGAGATACTTGGCTTTATCAGACAAGGCATTGAATACAAAACCAAGAAGTTTATGTTGGAGCTGTGTGTAACATGATTTAGATCACAGTGCAGTTCTGGTCACCACACCATAAGAAGGATGTGATCGTACAAGGGAGGGTACAGTAGAAATACACCAGGATGTTGCCTTTCTTCAAATATGAAGAAAGATTGGATAGGCTAGGGTCATTTTCCCTGGAGCAAAGGAGGCTGAGGGGCACCTGATTGAGGTGTACAAAGTTCTAAGGGGCATAGACATATAGATAGGGAGAAACTTTTCCCCTTAGTAGAGGGGTCAATAAACAGGGGGAACAGTTTCAAGGTAAGGAGAAGGCAGTTCAGAGTGGATTTGGGAAAAAGATTTCTCACCCACAAGATGGTGGGTATCTGGAACTCACCATGTGAATGGCCGGTCGAGGAAGGGAACCCTCAAGATGTTGAAAAGTTATTTACATGAACACTTGAAACACCATGGTATGCAAGGTTTGGCCAATACTGGAAAATGGAATTAGAATTATTTGATGACTGGCATAGATACAATGGACTGAAGGGCCTCTTTCAGTTCAGCCAAAACTCTATAACTCAAAAAATACATAGCTGGTAAGTCATCCTTTAAACTGTGTTGTGGTTAAACGCCTAACTAGCTTTCTCGATATAATAAGTCCAAACAAATCACTTTAATATTCATTTGCATGTCACAATTATCTCGGATTCAATTTCCAGGACTCTAGCTATGTGACTTATAGACTCAGCACTAGCAGCATTGTCTAAAACCACTAATTTGAAGATTAAATGAAAACAAGAGGAACTGAACAAGAAATAAGTATTTTCTTGTCCCAGCAATCATAATCATTTTCTTTCTGCCATGTATTCCTCTCATGTGTTTGAACTTGTCAAAAACTTATTTGCCCAGTTTAACGTGATCGAATTTCCACTTTATTCTCTCTTCAAACCTCTTTATTTCACAGATTGTTGTATACAATTCAACAATTCTATGATTGATGTACTAAATATACCCACTAGGTGATGCACAAGAGTAATTCAGGCAACTTCCGCTGGTAAAGTACCTGCTTCCACTTGACAAAGAACGATCCTCTTTCTTTGTTCTTCAGTGCAAAGTTAGTGCAAACTCTCCAACATGTTTTCAAAAAAAGTTGTCTGTTAGTGTCCACTTCCTATCAATGCAGCATTTTTCATGCTTTGTAACCTTTCACAAATACCAACATAAGTCCTTTGTCTCCCTTAACCTTGTATTCTGGATTCGAGTGGTGCTGCAAGAGCACAGCAGTTCAGGCAGCATCCTCGGATGCTGCCTGAACTGCTGTGTTCTTCCAGCACCACTCGAATCAAGAATCTGGTTTCCAGCAACTGCAGTCATTGTTTTTACCTAGTTGATCTTAACCTTGTATTGCAAGGGTAAAGGTTATGATTAAGAGGGTGCAAAACAGAAGGGCCAGAAATCACAGACCATTTGCGACCAAGGATGCAGGAAATAGAAGCCTGAAGTCTTTGAGTCAGAGTTTTGGGAGCTTGAGAAGAGGTTAAAAAGCACAGCCAATGAAGAACAATTTCTGTTCCTTTTTTTCCCAGTGCCACACAGTAGCAAGTATAGAAATAACAGGATAAACTAGATTTATATGTTCCAACTGGGATTATATCTCAGTATTCCTGAAGAAGGGCTAATGCCCGAAACGTCGATTCTCCTGTTCCCTAGATGCTGCCTGACCTGCTGCGCTTTTCCAGCAACACATTTCCATCTCTGATCTCCAGCATCTGCAGACCTCACTTTCTCCTTATATCTCAGTATGACATACTAGCGAGAAATGGAAGATGGTGAGGTTAATGGGAGGTTTGAAGCATAATGGAAGAGTGAAGCTAACCTGTGCTTGAGGATTTAGGATATCTGTGGCAAAAAGCACCTATTCAAAAGGGATGGTTTGCACCTCATAGATAAGAGAGACCAAATGGCCCTCTTCTGAGCTATACCAGTTCTGTGGCTATAAAAGTGAAGCAGGAAATTGGGCATTAGATTCCTGGGGAACTGGGACCAGCTCTGGAGCAAAAGAGCCTATTCAAGATGGATGGATTGGTAGACAAAATAGAAATTGAACAACAGGAGACGTTCAATGAAGGAAGTGTGAGTTGGGAGTAGATATATTCTTATGAGAGATAAAGAAAAGTCTAGACCTCCTTGAATGATGAAAGATGATAGAGATTAAAATTAAACAAAAAAAGTATGATAAAAGTAGCACTCACTATGCAGTAGAAAATCATGCTGAGCACATAGACAGAGCTATAAAAGTAGAGGTGTAGTTCTCTCTGGCCAGGTTATTCAAAAGTCTACCTGTCTGAAGGGTCAGTGAATATCATTCAATCATTCTATGATTTTCCATATATCAAATTGCTTTTTGGCCTGTTTGGCCTTTTTGTTCCGAGCTCCTTTTGTGTGTTTAGCTTGATGGCCTTTCACAAATTCCATTTGCTTTTCCATCCTTATTAGTCTGAAAAAAACATCAAAATGTGAGTTAATAATACAATTTGAAGTACCTTTAAAGTTTATGTGCTCAATAAGCAATTACAAACAAAGGCTTTGACACTGAGATTATGGTACTTACAATCTGTGTGAGATTCATTTTAATGAATTAAACGTTTTGGAAACATTAGTGAAGTGTACATCAATAAATACTTCATACAAGAAAGTTGTGTCACAGTAAAAAGGCACAGTATTACAGGGAATTGCTGTAAACTCAATTACAGTAATAAACCACTGCATTTGTACTCTTGTCGAAACCTTTGTTTTCAACTTGTTGCAGTATCACTTCGTTGAGAATTGCCACTAGTAGCAAACTGGGAACAAGCATTTTGTACAGAACTTCTGATGCTACTTCACTCCAGTGCAATAAACTAATTAGAATACACACAAGAACATGTATCCTGTATGGAGTATCTGGAAACACTTCACCATGGTTCAAAGTTTGGGAGACGATTTGTAGCTCGGGTGCTCGTTGTTGTGGTGCTGTTCACCGAGCTGGGAATTTGTGTTGCGTCCCCTGTCTAGGTGACATCCTCAGTGCTTGGGACCCTCCTGTGAACCACTTCTGTGATCTTTCCTCCACCATTTGTAGTGGTTTGAATCTGCCGCTTCCAGTTGTCAGTTCCAGCTGTCCGTTGTAGTGACCGGTATATTGAGTCCAGGTCAATGTGCTTATTGATTGAATCTGTGGATGAGTGCCATGCCTCTAGGAATTCCCTGGTTGTTCTCTGTTTGGCTTGTCCTATAATAGTAGTGTTGTCCCAGTCGAATTCCTGTTGCTTGTCATCTGTGTGTGTGGCTACTAAGGATAGCTGGTTGTGTCGTTTCGTGGCTAGTTGGTGTTCATGGATGCGGATCATTAGCTGTCTTCCTGTTTGTCCTATGTAGTGTTTTGTGCAGTCCTTGCATGGGATTTTGTACACTACATTGGTTTTGCTCATGTTGGGTATCGGGTCCTTCGTTCTGGTGAGTTGTTGTCTGAGAGTGGCTGTTGGTTTGTGTGCTGTTATGAGTCCTAGTGGTCGCAGTAGTCTGGCTTTCAGTTCGGAAATGCTCCTGATGTATGGTAGTGTGGCTAGTCCTTTGGGTTGCGGCATGTCCTCGTTCCATTGTCTTTCCCTTAGGCATCTGTTGATGAAATTGCGCGGGTATCCATTTTTGGCGAATACATTGTATAGGTGTTCTTCTTCCTCTTTTTGCAGTTCTGGTGTACTGCAGTGTGTTGTGGCCCTTTTGAATAGTGTCTTGATGCAACTTCTTTTGTGTGTGTTGGGGTGGTTGCTTTCGTAGTTCAGGACTTGGTCTGTCTGTGTGGCTTTCCTGTATACCTTTGTGGTGAATTCTCCATTTAGGTATTCTCTGCACCATCACGTCTAGAAATGGGAGTTGGTTGTCCTTTTCTTCTTCTCTAGTGAATCGGATTCCTGTGAGTGTGGCGTTGATGATCCGGTGTGTGTTCTTTGCTCAGTGTTTTTAATGATTACAAAGGTGTCATCCACATATCTGACCCAGAGTTTGGGTTGAATTTGCGGTAAGACTGTTTGTTCTAATTTTTGCAATACCACTTCTGCTATGAGTCCAGAGATGGGTGAGCCCATGGGTGTGCCATTGATTTGTTCATATATTTGGTTGTTGAATGTGAAGTGTGTTGTGAGGCACAGGTCCAGTAGTTTGAGTATGCAGTCTTTGTTGATAGGTTCCTGTTGTCTGTTCTGTATGTTCAGCAGGTTGGCTATTGTTTCTCTGGCTAGGGTTTTGTCGATAGAGGTGAACAGTGCTGTTACATCGAATGAGACCATGGTTTCTTCCTTGTCTAGGTGTATATTTCTGATGATGTCCAAGAATTCCTGTGTTTACTGTATAGAATGTCTGGATCTGCTGATCAGGTGTTTCAATTTCTGCTGTAGTTCTTTAGCCAGTTTGTGTGATGGTGTCCCTGGTAGTGATACTATGGGTCTGAGTGGGATGTCTGTTTTGTGCACTTTAGATAGTCCATAGAATCTGGGGGTGTTGTTGCTTTCAGGTTTCATTCTTTGTAACATACCCGCGCAATTTCATCAACAGATGCCTAAGGGAAAGACAACGGAACGAGGACATGCCGCAATCCAAAGGACTAGCCACACTACCATACATCAAGAGCATTTCCGAACTGACAGCCAGACTACTGCGACCATTAGGACTCATAACAGCACACAAACCAACAGCCACTCTCGGGCAACAACTCACCAGGACGAAGGACCCGATACCCAGCATGAGCAAAACCAACGTAGTGTACAAAATCCCATGCAACGACTGCACAAAACACTACATAGGACAAACAGGAAGACAGCTAACGATCCGCATCCAGGAACACCAATTAGCCATGAAACGACACGACCAGCTATCCTTAGTAGCCACACACACAGATGACAAGCAACATGAATTCGACTGGGACAACACTACTATTATAGGACAAGCCAAACAGAGAACAGCCAGGGAATTCCTAGAGGCATGGCACTCATCCACAGATTCAATCAATAAGCACATTGACCTGGACCCAATATACCGGCCACTGCAACGGACAGCTGGAACTAACAACCGGAAGCAGCAGATTCAAACCATTACAAATGGTGGAGGAAAGATCACAGAAGTGGTTCACAGGAGGGTCCCAAGCACCGAGGATGTCACCTAGACAGGGGACGAAACGTCTGCAACACAAATTCCCAGCTCGGTGAACAGAACCACAACAACTTCACCATGGTAACAAGACATGAGCTGGAGCACCATTATGAAAAGGAAAGTGAGTAGCATTGGTGGGAGCATGTATTGAGGGAAATCAAAATCTGGACTAGCATTTCAGAAAAAGCAGAACAGTGACTATCAGTATTAACTAAAAAAATTTGCAGAATGGGCTGCAGTTGTGAATGTTATAGACACAATAAGTTCATACTAGGATGCAACTTTCAGCACTTATTTCCAATGGCATTTCCACACAATAGTAAGTCTAAATACTAAAGATATTGAGGGTAAACAGTATTCTCATTGTCAGAGAGGAATCACTTCAAGACAATAATTGTATTTCATCAATTGAAGATCTGATCTACTTTTTTTTGTGGATCTTTCATGATTTCTGGTGATATTCCTTTGCTACTGCTGATCCAAAAAAAATGCTCTAAATGTTACAATCGTTAACAAGAATGAGAATACTTTTATGATCAAGTTAAGAATTGGTACCTCTTCTATTTAAAGAGATAAACTTGAAATACCAATTGCTTAGTAAAAGAATAAAGCCACAAAATTCCACAATTTTAAATGAACAGATGAAATTTAACTATACAAGAAATAATAAGCAGGGGTCATGATTTATCTGATGTTCTAACATCTAGAATTAATAGGCAAAATATGTCAAACACATAACAGACTGCATATTAAATGGCAGACAGAACCAAGATAGGTCCCACAAATTTCTTAGCAACTCACGCAGACATGAATGAAGACTTTAATTCACAATTTGTTTCCAGAACTTCCTTCCGAAGGACAAGAACAGTCAATCTCTTTTGAAGATAGCTCTGTTTCCTGCATCAGCAACATCAACTTAGACAGATCCAACCACCTAGGAGAAAGTGAGGACTGCAGATGCTGGAGATCAGCGTCGAAGAGTGTGGTGTTGGAAAAGCACAGCAGGTCAGGCAGCATCCAAGGAGCAGGAGAGTCAACATCTTGAACAGCTTATGCTCGAAACGTCAATTCACCTGCTCCTCAGATGCTGCCTAACCAGCTGTACTTTTCTAGCACCACACTCTTCGAGATCCAATCACCACTCATTTTTCAGTTGTTCAATCTCTTCACTCCCAAGACTGAGTGCCACTGGAGCGAGAAGGATGCATTCTAGCCATTAACCCCAGCATAATGCAAGCTCGACAGCATAAAACCACTTTTCATGGGCATTGAGTTTGCTGACCTGCCAGCTTCACAGAACACACAGCTTGATTTCACTGAGAGGAAAACTGCTCCTGGTCTACTCTAAGCTCCAGTCCATGATTTGCGTGGAGCTATCAACAGTTACTGGGCTTCTCTGCGGCCCAGTTCTCGTGGAGTTTCTCTGAGGCCCAGTTCTCATGGTACTGTTCTGAGGTCCAGCTGCATAAAGCTACTGACAGCACTTCAGTTGCACAGACCTAGTGACATTCTCCTTCATCTGTTCTCTACCAATCATGTCGCATTGTTCCTTTCTGTGCTGCACACTCAGTCCCAATGATTGTGTTTTTTTTGCCACAAACTAAGTCACATGTGAAAACCTTCTGCATCGTCCCAGGTCCCACAGTTGTGGTATCAGTAAAACAAACACTTGCAGCACTCTTTCACAAATGCTTGGCTTATCTTCCTTCCCCTTTCTGGTCTTATGCTAGGGTTTCAAGCATAGTTCGAGACAAAAAAAAATGCAGATGCTGGAATCCGAAATATATCAGGCAGGAGACTGGAAGAACACAGCAAGCCAAGTAGCCTCAGGAGCTGGAGAAGTTGACGTTTTGTTTGTAACCCTTCTTCAGGACTGAGTTTCAAGCATGTCAGGAATTCCAGAGCTTGACTATCTCCCCAGCCATCTTGCAAAGGTGCGCTGTGACTACTCCCCTCTGCACCCCTTCCCATAGCATGATACAGACTGGCAAGCAGCATTACCAGATTCCCACACAATCTACTCAGTAAGGAGCTAAACCAAGTGGACTGGGAAAATGAAGGATTTGATCGCAATGTGGCTTTAATCAGCCATTGCCAGCCCAGAAAACTATTAGAATGGTGCAATTACTGGTTAACTTCAGATGCCTGGGGACAGGAAAATATCCATGAGATTATATTTAGCAGTTATATTTGATGAAGCTCAGAAGAGTTGGCCTGTTTCAATGCTGTAACATTTTACATGGCATTAATGAAACTGACTCTAAAGTTGCTACATGGGGCTAAATAGGAGGAGGGAGGGTGGATGAAGGCATGGCCCAGTTTGACCTGGCACCAGGAAACAAAGCTCAGATCACAGGAAGAAGGGAACGAAACATCATTTTGAATTAACTGGAGAGAAGAGTGTGCATGGAATGTTTCCCTTTCAAGAGGTGTGAATCCAGAACAGGAGAGTGCTTACTAAATTCAGCCTGTCCAAACGCCTGCCCGTTTCCGCTCCACAGTTAAACCAGTGAAGGTTGGCACATCAGACAATTCGCCGACTGTAGTGAGTTAATTGATGTGCTTCGGGAGGTAATTAATTCCCAATTAAGGGCTTCATCCTGCCCTTTGGAGAGATACATGCTAAGCACCAGTTCAAAAGGCTTTCCTGTGTCAGCTGATGACACAGTTGTAAGAAGGTCCCTCCTTAACAGACTTCCTGAGTCTATTGGAAACCGATCATCACCAAACGTGTAACTCCTCACCCTTCCCCTCACCCAGGTTCCCTTTTCCCTGGTCCTTCACTATAGTTTCTAGACTTTGATTGGTCATCAGCTCAATGGGGCAGCACTTCTTGTCCCTAAAGGAAAGACATCCCACCTCCATTCTATGGGACAGCTCTTTTGCCCTGGGTTGGTTCATCCATAGCACTTTAACCCCAGGCCAAGGTGCATTCCAGTGTGATGTGCAAATATCGGAGGAAACAGGAGTTTATCTGTAAACTTGGCTACAGAGTTGGAGGGGAAGCAAGTCTGTAAAGAGTAGAGTACATTCTGAAATGAATAGAAAGTGATTTGTGGGAGGTGATGTTCTGGTTGATCTGCAGCTAAGCTTTATTTTATTATGATATACAATATATTAGAGAAGTATATGAGTATTTCAGATTAACTAAAGGCATTGCATTGATATCCTCCTTACTTCATCTGCAAATGTGTCAGAAGTTGATATGACCATGAGGAAAGTATCCTAGAAAATGAAATAGCCTGAAATAATCGGAAACGTGAGGAGCAAGGAAGACAAACACTGAAGATGAAGCATGCACGGTTCTAAATTTGCTGCGACAGTTCTTGTTAAAAGAATCAATAAAATACACTTTGAATCGCCAATTTGCTACTTGGTCTTTTTTTATGAAAAGAACGTGAGTTACATGTTTTATTTCGAAAAATCAATTGTTTTCTGTTGCCAGGAGAAGGAAGTTATAAACTATAAAGAAAAATATTTTGTTCCAAAATAGAAAATTGAAAGTAGATTTCAATGAAATTCCATGGAATGTACAACAAGAAAGAGGCCATTGATCCAAGTTTCAACAAATGCAACTTCTAAAGATAAGCAAACCTGCTTTGCTCTCTTTCACAATATTTTATTGAGATCAATCTATAGTTGCAGTGTCCCAACAGTTTTCCTGGCTGCCATTACTTAACTTGACCAAACTGGGATCAAAGTAGGGATTTTCACAAGTTTATTTGACTGACCTATTCACTGTTTAAATTTAAGAGTTGTGAGGGGAGTAGTAGGTGTTGTGATTGCAACCAGAGTAACTGGCATGGTGATTGCTGATGACCTGAACAAAAATGGAATGGAACTGTTTCCTTTTGATGGATCTTGCAGTGTTGTGAGATGGCTCTCTCAATATCAGTTGTGTGTAGTCTATGGCACCCTGCACCTGGGAGGCCCAGTGAAGTCTCCAAATCCTCCAGCTCGGGCTGCAGCACTAACATTCAGACAAAATGAACCTGGTGTGATCTTCATTAGATGGCATGAGGCATTGTTCTAATGCATTTGTCAGGTCCCATGCATGTCACCTATCACTGCTTGGAAGGTGTCAGTTGCACCGAAGTTCAAATAAAAGGTAAATACTGGAAATCTGAAATAAAAAGAGAAAGGGCTGGAGAAACTCAGCAGGTCTGACAGCATCCATGAAACAGAATTAATTTTTAAGTCTGTTATGACTCTTATTCAGAACTGTGTTTTAAATGTTTTTAAGTAGCAAAATAGATGTGACACCTTACAAAATGTCCATATTACAGAGAAGGAAGTGCTGGATGTCTTGAAACACATAAAGATGGATAAATCCCCAGGACCTGATCAGGTGTACACGAGAACTTTGTAGGAAGCTAGAGAAGTGATTGCTGGGCCTCTTGCTGAGATATTTGTATCATCAATAGTCACAGGTGAGGTGCCGGCTGCGAGCATAAAAGATACAGTTAATAAGTTTGCAGATGACATCAAAATTGGAGGTGTAGTGGACAGCGAAGAAGGTTACCCTCAGATTATAACAGGATCTTGATCAGATGGGTCAATGGGCCGAGAAGTGTCAAATGGAGTTTAATTCAGATAAATGCAAGATACTGCATTTTGGGAAAGCAAATCTTAGCAGGACTTATATACTTAATGGTAAGGTCCTAGAAAGTGTTGCTGAACAAAGAGACCTTGGAGTGCAGGTTCATAGCTCCTTGAAAGTGGAGTTGCAGGTAGATAGGATAGTGAAAAAGGCGTTTGGTATGCTTTCCTTTATTGGTCAGAGTATTGAGTACAGGAGTTAGGACGTCATGTTGCAGCTGTACAGGACATTGGTTAGACCACTGTTGGAATATTGCTTGCAATTCTGGTCTCCTTCCTATCGGAATGATGTTGTGAAACTTGAAAGAGTTCAGAAAAGACTTACAAGGATGTTGCCAGGGTTGGAGAATTTGAGCTATAGGGAGAGGCTGAACAGGCTGGGGGCTGTTATCCCTCTAGCGTCGGAGGCTGAGAGGTGACTTTATAGAGATTTACAAAATTATGAGGGGCATGGATAGGATAAGTAGACAAAGTCTTTTTCCCTGGGGTCGGGGAGTCCAGAACTAGAGGGCGTAGGTTTGGGGTGAGAGGGGAAAGATATAAAAAGGACCTAAGGGGCAGCTTTTTCATGCAGAGGGTGGTACAGGTATGGAATGAGCTGCCAGAGGAAGTAGTGGAAACTGGTACAATTGCAACATTTAAAAGGCATTTGAATGGGTATATGAATAGGAAGGGTTTGGAGGGATATGGGCCGGGTGCTGGCAGGTGGGACTAGATTGGGTTGGGATATTTGGTTGGCATGGACGGGTCGGACCGAAGGGTCTGTTTCTCTATGCTGTACATCTCTATGACTCTACGACTCTGTTTAAAGTTCATAATTTCCTCAAATGGCAATTTACTGTTGCCAGTGAGAAACTCACCTCACTGCTCAGCAAAGTCATGAAAAAATGCAGAGAGTTGCTCCCAACTTTCTGATAGGCCCAACCAGACTTTTGCTGAAATGATTAGATTCCCTACAGTGTGGAAACAGGCCCTTCAGCCCAACAAGTCCACACCGACCCTCCGAAGAGTAACCGACCCAGACCCATTCCCCTACATTTACCCCTGTCTAATGCACATACACTGTGGGCAATTTAGCATGACCAATTCACCTGACCTCCACATCTTTGGATTGTGGGAGGAAACCCACACAGACATGGGGAGAATGTGCAAACTCTACACAGACAGTCACCCGAGATGGGAATTGAACCTGGGTCCGTGAGGCAGCATTGCTAACCACTGAGCCACCATGCCATATAATCTATTACAAATCCTGCCATAGTCAACACTGCTCTGGCCATAAGGTTCTGCTCAGTGGAACCGATCATGAATATCTATTTAAATGTAGATTAGTTAATGTGTGGAAACTCAAGCAGATACAAATATTGAAAGCTGTATCCAAGTACATATCTTTTACCTAATGTGGATATTATTGGAATGCTGATAAACTTCAGGGGTAGAGACATGACAGTGCATCTGAAAATCTAATCCCCTATGGGTAGTGTTGTCATCAGAAAGAAAGCAATGTAAGCTGACTGTTGTAATTTCTTCTGCTTTCCATGTTTGTATGAGACTTGTAAAAGCTAACATAGTGAAAATAGATTCTAAGATAATGGTCTAGATTTTGAATTTGACAAGAATGATATTGCTAACAGAATTCACCGCTATTACACGCTAATCCCGACAGCAATTTCCAGAATATTCACATGCACAGGAAATGTGAAAGTTACAGTCCAAGGTAACTGGGTGGTCCAAAAGTTGTAATAAAATTCAACTCTTTCATCATGTGGCTTGGTGCCATGCTGAGTTTGGGATTTTTACAGACTGTTTGAGGTAAAGGCACATTGTAGCACTGTCTTCAGGTTTAGGTTTCAAAGTACACTATTAAATTATACTTCCATATTAAATACTACTGCATGCAGTAATCAGAAATATACCAGGTCCTGATTATAGTTACATCATTAAGTAAGGACCAATCTTGCTACTTTGTGTGCTCATGTCTATATACCTGTGCTCTCAGGACTCTAATTTACTTGCAGCAATGTCCCTTTCCTTCAAGATGAAGGGCTGAATGATACTTTACCACAGGGGACTCTGAGCTGGAAGGAGTACATTTGGGAAAATTTGTAACTGCTTTTGAAGATGCACTTATTCGTGCTGCAACACCATTGGGATAATATCCTGCATATACTGTATACAGAGGGTAATGATAAGAGTTACAATGTTGCATCTACTGCATAACCCACCCAAAAAAAGGCCTGAAATGTAAGACAAGAATTGCAAAAACATGACAGGGTAAGTGGAGAAAATGCCAATGAGAAAGTCGCAGTGATACCAATGACTCTAAGTGGTTCCCAATTTGCTTATTCCAGATACATTCTAATGAAAATGTCAATTCTTCAGGGGGAGGCGATGACTTCATGGTCTTATCAGTGAACGAACAGGCTAGTAGACTGGATGAGATTGAGGTTCACAAGGAGGGAAGCATTAGTGATTCTGGAAAGTGTGAAAATAGATAAGACTCCTGGACTGGATGGGACTTATCCTAGGATTGTCTGGGAAGCCAGGGAGGAGATTGCCGAGCCTTTGGCTTTAATCTTTATGTCGTCATTGTCTACAGAAATAGCGTCAGAAAACTGGAGGATAGCAAATGTTGTCCCCTTGTTTACGAAGGGAAGCAGATACAACTCTGGTAATTATAGACCAGTCAGCCTTAATTCGATTGTGGGTAAAGTGTTGGAAAGAGATATGATATATAAACATTGAGAAAAAGATAACTTAATTAGGGATAGTCAACACAGTTTTGTGAAGGGTAGGTTGTGCCTCACAAACCTGATTGAGTTCTTTGAGATGGTGACCAAACAGGTGGGTGAGGGTAAAGCGGTTGATATGGTGTATATGAATTTCAGTAAGGTGTTTGATAAGGTTCCCCATGGTAGGCTATTGCACAAAATACAGAGGCATGTGATTTGGTAGTTTGGATCAGAAGAAGACAGAGGGTGGTGGTTGATGGGAAATATTCATCCTGGTATTCAGTTACTAGTGGTGCCCCACAAGGATCTGTTTTGGGTTCACTGCTGTTTGTCATTTTTATAAATGACCTAGGTAAGGGTGTAGAAGGATGTGTTAGTAAATTTGTGGATGATACTAATGTCGGTGGAGTGAGGATATTGCAGAAGGATGTTGCAGGTTACAGGGGAGGGTTCAGAGGAAGTTTACTCGGATGTTGCCTGAGATGGAGGGAAGGTCTTATGAGGAAAAGGTGAGGGACCTGAGGCTGTTTTTGTTAGAGAGAAGAAGGTTGAGCGGTGACTTATTGAGACATATAAGATGATCAGAGAGTTAGATAGGATGGACAGTGAGACCCTTTTTCCTCGAATGTTGATGGCTAGCACAAGGGGACATTGCTATAAATTGAGGGGTGATAGATAGATGTCAGAGGTAGTTTCTTTACTCACAGAGTAGTAGGGACATAGACCACACTGCCTGCAACAGTAGTAGAATCGGCAAGTTTAAGGGCATTTAAATGGTCATTGGATAAACATATGATGAAATGGAATAGTGGAGGTTCGATAAGCTTCAGATTGGTTCCACAGGTTGGCGCAGCATTGAGAGCTGAATGGCCCGTACTCGCTGTAATGTTCTATGTTCTATGTTAATCCAGAGACCCAGATAATGTTCAGGGGGCTCTGGGTTTGAATCCCACTACAGCAGATGGCGGAATTTGAACTTTTTTAAAAAATCCAGAATTAAGAATTGAATAATGACCATGAATTTATTGTCGATTGTCGGAGAAACACATTTGGTCCACTAATGTCTCTTTAGGGAAGGGATTCTGCCATTCTTATCTTGTCTGACCCACATGTGACTCCAGACCCACAGCAATGTGGTTAATGCTTAATTGCCCTCTGGTGTCGTGGCTACAGTCTGTGTGCTCCTGCTGATACTCTGTGTTTTGGAGGAGGAGAGTTTTCTTTTTCTTTCTCCGCCTGTTTCCAGAGGAGACATTTGTTCTTTTCTGTTTATCTTTATTGTTTTCTGTGTATATTTGTTTTTCCTTTAAAAAATAAATAAATAAATGCTGTCATGGCCAACTATGGCCTCATCCCGTGAATGTATAAAAACAAAGTAATTTGGAACAAACCAAATCTACCAAAGAACTGTGCCAAATCTATGTTGTCAATAAGTTTCTTTCTCAGCTAATTGAGTGAAATTTAGTAATTTTTTAATTCCAAATCTTAAATTTTTAAAATTGATCACACAGCTTGAAGCTTCAGCCAATGACACTGCGATTAAAAGTGCCATGATCCATCAACTGAGTAACCAAGTAGCACATGATTTGAATCAATTAAACCTTGTCAGCAAGGTGAATTGCAAACATCATTCCTTCATTGCAGAGCACATAATCCAGGACATGACAATTTCAAGTCATTGAAGAGTAGAGACCTGTCCTGTTTAAAATCATACTATTTTGAAATACATTTTAATTGTGCTGTCTGGGGAATTGCCTGTGAGAACAGTCAATTGGCAGGAAGCTCAATCCAATTAGGGATCCTATTGAATTCTTCTCTTCTTTAATTGAAATGCAAGGATAAGTATGTTGCCTCTGGTGTTAGGGTGTGACCATATCTACTAGATTTTTCTTTGAGCAGCTGAATGCTCAGGTAAAAATAAAGGGAAATTCTAGCCAGCTTTATTTAATTTCAGACTGACTTAATTCCTGAAGTGAATTATCATTTTTAGTGACTAAAATTTAAATCATTGATGAGCAGCATGAAAGTTAGCACTGAAGAAATTAATTCTGTTTAAAATTTTAATAGTATTCAAATAATAGTACATGTGATATTGAAAAAAAATATTAAAATCATATTCCTTCATGCAGGCAACCATTTATATATTTAATACTTCTCAAGGTAGTATAATAATTTTGAAAGGAGTTTACAAAGGAGGATGAAAGTGAAAAATAGATGATAGTCAACATAGCTTTTTGCATAATTTATTATTTAGCCAAAAAAAAGCAGGGACAATGATAACTTGATTATTTAATATTTAGTAAACTAGTGGGATGAACATATCAAATGGGAACAGTGGGGAAGTGTACTGTTGTCTGCACAGACGTCTTGTCAAAAAAAAGCCTAACACTGCAAATGCTAAAAATCTATAATAAAAACAGAAAGTTTCAGAAAAGGTCAGTGGGTCTGTCAATAATCAGTGGAGAGAGAAACAGAGTTTTGAGTTGAATGTCACTCTTCTTTGATTTGGAGATGCCGGTGTTGGACGGGGGTGTACCAAGTTAAAAATCAATACCAGGTTATAGTCCAACAGGTTTAATTGGAAGCACACTAACTTTCGGAGTGTCGTTCCTTCATCAGGTGATAGTGGAGGACACAATTGTAAGGCACAGAATGAAAGACTCACAGACAATCAAGGTATTTTTCAATGTATAATTTCAGTTACATCACACTGTAAATTCTTGCTATAAATTCTGTGCCTTACAATTGTGTCCTCCACAATCACCTGATGAAGGAGTGGTGCTCCGAAAGCTAATGTGCTTCCAATTAAACCTGTTGGACTATAACCTGGTGTTGTGATTTTTAACTCTTCTTTGACTTGGTGAATGCTACATTGGACACATTACTGAAAACAACCAATGCTGGAGATCACAGCAAGTCAGACAGCATTCAGAAAGAGAGAGGAAGCTAACATTTCAAGTCTAGATGATGCTTCATCAGAGTTGAAGTGAAGTGTGGAGGGGATAGCATTTATGCTGCAGTTTGGAGGAAGTGGAGTAGTGGGTGAAGGGTACAGGTGGAGAAAAGGTATTGACAGTTCAGATTAAGTGAGAATGGTAGGACAATGGTGTGTCTCCTGCCACTTGAAAGGACAGACTGGGGTGGGGGAGGAGAGAGAGAGGAAATGATAACAAGCTAAAAGAAAGGAAAGGAATGCGCCCCCCCTCCAACCGTAACAAGGACAGAACGCCCCTGGTGCTCACCTTCCACCCTACCAACCTTCACATAAACCAAATCATCCGCCGACATTTCCGCCACCTCCAAACAGACCCACTACCAGGGGTATATTTCCCTCCCCACCCCTTTCTGCCTTCCGCAAAGACTGTTCCCTCCATAACTACTGGTCAGGTCCACGCCCCCCAACAACCCACCCTCCCCTGGCACTTTCCCCTGCCACCACAGGAATTGCAAAACCTGCGCCCAAACCTCCTCCCTCACCTTCATATAAGGCCCTAAAGGAGCCTTCCACATCCATCAAAGTTTTACCTGCACATCCACCAATATAATTTATTGTATCCATTGCTCCCTCACCACCAGACGCGTGGAGGAAGAACGCCACATCTTCGGCCTTGGAACACTTCAACCCCATGGCATCAATGTGGACTTCAACAGTTTCCTCATTTCCCCTTCCCCCACCTCACCCCAGTTCCAAACTTCCAGCTCAGCACTGTCCCCATGACTTGTCCTACCTGCTTATCTTCTTTTCCACCTATCCACTCCACCCTCCCCCCCCCCCCCCCGACCTATCACCTTCATCCCCTCCCCCACTCACCTATTGTACTCTATGCTACTTTCTCCCCACCCCCACCCTCCTCTCACTTATCTCTCCACCCTTCAGGCTCTCTGCCTGTATTCCTGATGAAGGACCTTTGCCCGAAACGTCGATTTTATTGCTCCTTGGATGCTGCCTGAACTGCTGTGCTCTTCCAGCACCACTAATCCAGAATCATAATTTGAAGACGTTGAACTCAGTATTAAATCCAGACGGCTGTAACGATGAGCTGTCGTTCCTCCAGTTTGCGCTGTGATTCACTGGAACACTGTAGCATGCCGCAGACAGATCTGGGCATACGGGCAGAACACTGCGTTAATATGGAGAAAGTGAGGACTACAGATGCTGGAGATCAAAGTTGAGAGTTAGTGCTGGAAAAGTACAGCAGGTCAGGTAGCATCCGCAGAGTAGGAGACTCGAGGTTTCGGGCATTCCTGATGAAGGCCTTATGGCCAAAATGTCGATTCTCCTGTTCCTCGGATGCTGCCTGACCTGCTGTGCATTTCCAGCACAACTGGAAGGTCGGGGTCATGCTTGTGCACAAACTGGAGCTATTCTGCAAAGTGGTCATAGAGTCTGCGTTTGGTTCTCCATTGTAGAGTAGAGGTGCAGTGAATACAATATACAGATTAGAGGAGCCAAAGATAAAATGCTGCTTCACCTGGAAAGACTGTTTAGGCCTTTAGATGGTGTGCAGGGATGAGGGGAAGGGGCAGATGTTGCATCTTCTATAGTTACATGGGAAGATGTTGTGGATTCTGGTCTCAGTCTCTGGCTTGCTTCTTACAATTAACATCACACAGCACCAGGCTATAGTGCAACAGGTTTATTTGGAAGTATTAGCTTTCAGAGTGCTGCTCCTTCGTCAGGTAACTAGTGGGGCAAGATCATAAGACACTGAATTTAGAGAAAAAGATCACAGTGTCATGCAATTAAAATGATATATATCATTTCTTACAGATAGATTATTAATCAAGCAATCAAATTAGTCCCGAAATTCCAAAAGCATTTGTCACCATTCTGAATTTTTCTCCACAACATTTCCATATATGTCGTTTTGATTGTCTGATACTGTGATCATTTGCTATAAAATCTGTGTCTTATGAACCTGCCCCACTAACCACCTGATGAAGGAGCCACACTCTGAAAGCTAGTACTTCCAAATAAACCTGTAGGACTATAACCCGTGTTGTGTGATTTTTAACTTTGTCCACTCCAACCCAATACTGGCATCTTCACGTTAGTGCTTTTTAAAGATGGTGTCTAACAGGAAGAGAAAGGAAGACTTCAGTTCTCTAGGAACAGGGCTTTGCCTCGCTAGAAAAATGAAAATTGTTTGATGAAGCACTATACTATAAAATGAGCTCAGCCGTATAGTTCAGAGCAATAGGCTGTGCAGAGTTAAATGAGGCACAATTGAAAGAACAGAAATCCTGAAGGTTGGATCTGGGAACAGGGAAAAGAAAAGTTCTATTACTTTGTAGGAACGGATTAATCAGGATTGACTGTTTCGTAGAGGACTGTGGCCATGGGAACTCGCTTTGTCGACCATGGCTGTCAGGGAACCTCAGTGGTTGGATCTTGTATGGAGGAAGGAACTGGAATTCTATTTGAGAAAGCCAGACTCTGAATTACTTTGTAAACCACGGTTTCATTTTGCTTGGAAGATTACCAATAAATCTCTGAGATCGATCTCTGGTACATCTGTTATTTAAAGTAGAGTTTGTAGTTTATATTTATTATAAGACATTTGTTAGTTCATGTTTACTCAAGGTTAATTTTGGTTTGATTGTTAAGTAAAAGCTTGGTAAAGTGAAATCCTACTGTCTGTTTTCCCATTTGGTTCTTTTAGTTTGTTGAACTCCATAGGAATTGTCATATCAGAGGCCAAATCATTTATCAATTTACAATTTAGGAATTCATTGATATTTCTTGTGAAAAGTATGACACCAAAAATGGATCTGTATTCGTATTTATAACTAATTGATTTACACATTATGGAGCTTTTGGTACTTGGTTCATCTTACATAGTCTGATTGAGTGAAACCGATTCATTCACAATTTGGCTATCACCATGAGCAAAGTACAGTAACTGGGTTGAAAGCTCATGTCAGGTATATATATATGATTTCTAAAACTTGACAAATTTAAGCCAATAGACAAACCTCTGAAACAGTCTTGAAACCTCCTGAAATTTCTTGACATCTAAGTTTTGCCACTATTAGCAATAGTTGTATAACGCTCAACTTCACTGGATTTATTGTTACAAAGCAGTAAGTGGGACACAAAAGAGTTCAAATATAGACAAATTGACCTTATTTTGAGTTTTAATCCAAAATGACTTCTGGAGTTTGGTTATGCAAGGGAACAAAACTCTTAGTACTGACTGGGCCATTGAAGGAGAAAAAGACTCTGGAAAATGTTATGAATGTGTCAGTGTTCCTAAATTTTTATTCGTATTCATGACAAATCACAATTTCCATGGATGAAACTAAATTCTTAATAAACTGAAGGCTATAATTTAATTGTACAATGAATGAGAATAACATGCCTCAAGCTAACAATGGAAGCTGATACATTCAGATTAAGCACCTGAGGTCAGCTGAATACAAATCATACGTTCCCTCACTCTTTAATAGTTGGACAATCGCCATACTGCCAACAACAAATACTTTCATTTATTATTTGTCAGAAATATATGTTCCTATCCCCAGCAAGGAACCTGAAACCAGAATAACTAAATTTACTCATTTTTTTAATGGGATGTAGATGTTGTTAGCTCAGCCAGGATTTATTGCCCATCCCGACCTATGCTGGAGAAGGTGTCAGTGAGCTACTCCACGAGCTCCAACATCCTGATGGTGTAGGGGCACCCACTGTGTTGTTAGGAAGTGAATGCTAGGATTTTGATGCAGTGACAAAGAAGGAAAAGTGATACAGTTCCAAATCAAGATGTTGTGTGACTTAATGAGAACTTGAAGGTGCAATTGTATCTATGGATCTACTGCCATTGAACTTCTAGGACTTAGGAGATGCATTAAATCTCTGAAGGCTTCAAAGGTTTGTCACAACTGGCTTATGCAGAGGGTTTTGTCCAGTGAAGCAACAATGTTGCAGAGCTGCCAAAGTTTAACTGATCAAATTCTTGTGGTACTTAATGATTCAGTTGGTGGGTATTAGCACTTTTAATCAGTGTCAGTGCCTCAAGCCTCATGCTATGTGAACAATTTTAAAAATGTAGTGTTTGAAATAAGAAATTATTAAATTTTACTCAATTACCTGCAAAAGAAACTTATAGATGACATACTTGGTCACAGTTCTTTAACAGATGGTTTGTTCCAAAATTAATTAGATTCCCTACAGTGAGGAAAAGGCCATTCAGCCCAAGAAGTCCACATCGACCCTCCGAAGATTAATTCACCAAGACCCATTCCCCTATATTTACCCCTGACTAATGCACCTAACACTGTGGACAATTTAGTATGGCCCATTCACCTGATCTGCACATCTTTGGACTGTGAGAGGATACCCACACAGACACAGGGAGAATGTGCAAACGTCACACAGACAGTCGCCCAAGGTGGGAATCAAACCCAGGTCTCTGACACTGTGAGGCAGCAGTGCTAACCACTGAGCCACTGTGCCACATTAGTAGGGTATGGAATGGTAGAATTGGCATTTTCTTTGGAATGCATCTGGATTTAGCAGATAGGGAACTGGTTATTGCCATTGACATTGACGCTACCTTCTCTTTGGCATTGTCTCCTCTTACCCTGTCATTTATTTGCTATTCTAGTCTTACATTACAGGTATTTTGTAATCCTTATCACTGCCTTTGCATATATGCAGGATGTTATCATAATAATATTGCAACACTAGTACAAGCATCTTCAAAAGAAATTATCAATTTTTCTGAATGTGTTATTTCCAACTCAAAGGGAGTCACTTGTGATAAAGCAGCCTTAGGCCCTTCATAGGAGTGGCAGGTGGCAAGTAACATTCATGCCATACAGGTGACAGGCCATGACCATCGCCAACACAAGTAAATCTAGCTGTCAGTCTTTGATATTTAATGACGTGATCCTGACTGAATCACCCACTATCACATTCTGAGAGTCACCATGAACTGTGACAACAAAAAACAATTGTGGCTTCAAGAGCAGGCTAGAGGCTAGGAACTCTGCAGAGACTAACTCACCTCCTAACTCCTCAGATCTTGTCCACCACCGACAAGGCACAAGTCAGGAGTATAATGAAATATTTCTCACTTGACTGGGTAAGTGAAAATCAAACAGCTAATATCATCCAGGCCAAAACAGTCTCCTTGAATGATACCATTTCAAAAAATATTCACTCCCTCCAACATGACTGCCCAGTAACAACAGTGTTTATTATCGAGAAGATATACTCCAGAAATTCACCAAGGCTCCCTCAACACACCTTCCAAATCCATCACCTAAGAGGCCAAAGGTACATGAGAACATCACTGCCTGCAAGTTCCCTTCTACACCACTCACTATCATGGCTTGGAAATGCACGGTGGCTCAGTGGTTAGAACTGCTGCCTCACAGCACCAGAGAGTCATAGAGACGTACAGCATGGAAACAGACCCTTCGGTCCAACCCGTCCATGCCGACCAGATATCCCAACCCAATCTAGTCCCACCTGCCAGCACCCGGCCCATATCCCTCCAAACCCTTCCTATTCATATACCCATCCAAATGCCTCTTAAATGCTGCAATTGTACCAACCTCCATCACGTCCTCTGGCAGCTCATTCCATACACGTACCACTCTCTGTGTGAAAAAGTTGTCCCATAGGTGTCTTTTATATCTTTCTCCTCTCACCTTAAACCTATGCCCTCTAGTTCTGGACTCCCCGACACCAAGGAAAAGACTTTGCCTATTCACCCGATCCATGCCCCTCAGCCTCCGACGCTCAAGGAAAAACAGCCCCAGCCTGTTCAGCCTCTCCCTATAGCTCAAATCCTCCAATCCTGGCAACATCCTTGTAAATCTTTTCTGAACTCTTTCAAGTTTCACAACATCTTTCTGATAGGAAGGAGACCAGAATTGCACGCAATATTCCAACAATGGCCTAAGCAATGTCCTGTACAGTTGCAACATGACCTCCCAACTCCTGTACTCAATACTCTGAACAATAAAGGAAAGCATACCAAACGTCTTCTTCACTATCCTATCTGCCTGCGACTCCACTTTCAAGGAGCTATGAACTTGCACTCCAAGGTCTCTTTGTTTAGCAACACTTCCGAGAACCTTACCATTAAGTGTATAAGTCCTGCTAAGATTTGCTTTCCCAAAATGCAGCACCTCGTATTTATCTGAATTAAACTCCATCTGCCATTTCTTAGCTCATTAGCCCATCTGGTCCAGATCCTGTTGTAATCTGAAGTAACCTTCTTCGCTGTCCACTACACCTCCAATTTTGGTGTCATCTGCAAACTTACTAACTGTACCTCTATTACTCGCATCCAAATCATGTATGTAAATGTCAAAATGTAGGGGACCCAGTGCTGATCCTTGTGGCACTCCACTGGTCACAGGCCTCCAGTCTGAAAAACAACCCTCCACCACCACCCTCTGTCTTCTACCTTTGAGCCAGTTCTGTATCCAAATGGCTAGTTCTCCCTGTATTCCATGAGATCTAACCTTGCTAATCAGTCTCCCATGGGGAACCTTGTCGAATGCCTTACTGAAGTCCATATAAATCATATTTACTGCTCTGTCCTCTTTGTTACTTCCTCAAAAAACTCTATCAAGTTTGTGAGACATGATTTCCCATGCACAAAGCCATGTTGACTATCCCTAACAGTCCTTGCCTTTCCAAATACATGTACATCCTGCCCCTCAGGATTCCCTCTGACAATTTGCCACCACCGGCGTCAGGCTCACCGGTCTATAGTTCCCTGGCTTGTCTTTACCGCCCTTCTTAAACAGTGGTACCACCTTAGCCAATCTCCAGTCTTCCGGCACCTCACCTGTGACTATCGATGATACAAATATCTCAGCCAGAGGCCCAACGATCACTTCTCTAGTTTCCGACAGAATTTCGGGTACGTCTGATCGGGTCCTGGAGATTTATTCACCTTTACCCGTTTCAAGACTCCAGCACATCCTCCTCTGTAATATGGACATTTTACAAGATGTCACCATCTATATCCCTACAGTCAGTATCTTCCATATCCTTTTCCACAGTAAATACTGATGCAAGATACTCATTTAGTATCTCCCCCATTTTCTGCAGCTCTACACAAAGGCAACCTTGCTGATCTTTGCGGGGCCCTATTCTCTCCCTAGTTGCCCTTTTGTCCTTAATGTATTTGTAAAAACTCTTTGGATTCTCCTTAATTCTATTTGCCAAAGCTATCTCATGTCCCCTTTTTGTCCTCCTGATTTCCCTCTTAAGTATACTCCTACTTCCTTTATACTCTCCTGAGGATTCACTCGATCTATCCTGTCTATACCTTACATACGCTTCCTTCGTTTTCTTAACCAAACTCTCAATTTCTTTAGTCATCCAGCATTTCCTATAGTTACCAGTCTTCCCTTTCACCCTAACAGGAATATACTTTCTCTGGATTCTTGTTAACTCATTTCTGAAAGCTTCCCATTTTCCAGCCATCCCTTTACCTGCGAAGTTCTGCCTCCAATCAGCTTTTGAAAGTTTTTGCCTAATACCGTCAAAATTGGCCTTTCTCCAATTTAGAACTTCAACTTATACGTCTGGTCTATCCTTTTCCATCGTTATTTTTAATCTAATAGAATTATGGTCACTGGCCCCAAAGTGATCCCCCACTGACACCTCAGTCACCTGCCCTGCCTTATTTCCCAAGAGGAGGTCAAGTTTTGCACCTTCTCGAGTAGGTACATCCACATACTGAATCAGAAAATTGTCTTGTACACACTTTACAAATTCCTCTCCATCTAAACCTTTAACACTCTGGCAGTCCCAGTCTATGTTTGGAAAGTTAAAATCCCCTACCATAACCAGTCTATTAGCTGAGATCTCCTTACAAGTTTGTTTTTCAATTTCCCTCTGACTATTAGGGGGATACAATCCCAATAAGGTGATCATCCCTTTCTTATTTCTCAGTTCCGCCCACATAACTTCCCTGGATGTATTTCCAGGAATATCCTCCCTTAGCACTGGTGTAATGCTATCCCTTATCAAAAATGCTACACCCCCTTCTCTCTTTCCTTTCGGATATGTATCCTGGACCATTAAGCTGCCAGTCCTGCCCATCCCTGAGCCATGTTTCTGTAATTAATATGATATCCTAGTCCCATGTTCCTAACCATGCTCTGAGTTCATCTGCCTTCCCTGTTAGGCCCCTTGCATTGAAATAAATGCAGTTTAATTTATTAGTCCTACCTTGTCCCTGCCTGCCTTGACTGTTTGACTCGCTTCTGTTCTCAACTGTCCCAGTCTCAGATTGATCTCTTTCCTCACTATCTCCCTGAGTCCCACTACCCCCCCCCCCCCCCCCCCCACACACACGCACCTCTACTAGTTTGAATCCTCCCGAACAGCTGTAGCAAATTACCCTGCCAGTATATTAGTCCCCTTCCAATTTAGGTGCAATCCGTCCTTCTTGTACAGTCTCTTCTACCCCAAAAGAGATTCCAATGATCCAAAAATGTGAATCCTTCTCCCATACACCAGCTCCTCAGCCATGTATTCATCTGCTCTATCCTCCTATTCTTGCCCTCACTAGCTTGTAGCACCGGGAGTAATCCAGATATTACTACTCTCGAGGACCTCCTTTTTAAATTTCTGCCTAACTCTGTAATCTCCCTTCAGAACCTCAACCTTTTCCCTTCCTATGTCATTGGTTCCAATGTGTACAATGACCTCCCGCTGGCCCCTCTCCCCCTTGAGAACATTCTGCACCCTCTCTGAGACATCCTTGATCCTAGCACCAGGGAAGCAACACACCATTCTGCTTTTTTGCTGCTGGCCACAGAAACGTCTGTCTGTACCTCAGACTAGAGAATCCCCTAACACAATTGATCTCTTGGAACCCGACGTACCCCTTGTTGCATTAGAGCCAGTCTCATTACCAAAAACTTGGCTGTTCGTGCTCTAATCGAGAATCCATCACCTTCTACATTTTCCAAAACAGCATACCTGTTTGAAATGGGTATAGCCACAAAAGACTCCTGCACTAGCTGCCTACCTTTCTTAGCTTTCCTGGAGTTAACCCATCTATGTGACTGTATCTGAGACTCCTCCCTCCCCGCCTTCTTATAACTGCTATCCACCACATACTGTTGCTGTTGCAAGTTCCTCATTGCTTCTAACTGTCTCGCCAACTGATCCATTTGATCTGATAAGATTTGCAGCCAACAGCAATTATGGCAGATATAATCCGCAGTAATCCTTAAACTCTCCTTAGACTCCCACATCTGACAAGAAGTACATATCGCTCTATTAAAGCCATTTTTGCTCCTTCACAGTCTACAGACCTAAAAAATAACACCATCTTATTCCTCTATAAACACTGCCCAGGTTAATTTAATAGTTATGGCTTATATTTTAAGTTTAAGTAAGAGACATATCTCCAAAAACATATAATCAAGAAAGAACCTACTCCACTCACTACTACAGATTCTCTGTAGGCCACACTTAAAACAACGATTAATTTATCTGATTCTGTGCTGTGAACTTTGCCCAACAGTTCCTTCTAGATCAGTTGTGAATTTCACTGTTTTTAATTTTCCCAGATGCACACCGATGTCCAACGATACATGAATTCAAACAGCAAAGGCAGTAACTGTGCAGTTCTCTCTCTCTCTCTCTCTCTCTCCTGCAATAACCTCACCATGTGCTTTCCAAGGTTTGATTCCAGCCTCGGGTGACTGTCTATGTGGAGTTTACACGTTCTCCCCCGTGTCTGTGTGGGTTTCCTCCGGGTGCTCCGGTTTCCTCCCACAATCCAAAGATGTGCAGGTTAGGTGATTGGCCATGCTAAATTGTCCATAGTGTTAGGTGTATTAGTCAGAGGGAAATGGATTCTGGGTCAGTTCGTCTTTGGAGGGTCGGTGTGGATTGGTTGGGCCGAAGGACCTGTTTCCACACTGTTTAGAATCTAAAACAAAAGTTCCTTCCTAATGGCATAATGGATGCACCTACACCAAATGGACAGCAGTGGTTCAAGAGGCAGCTCACCGCCACCTTCTCAAGGGTAACTAGAGATGGGCAATAACTGCTGGCCCGGCCTCTAAAGTCCCAGTCCTGAATGAATAAACAAAAGGCAACATTTACAGCAGATAACAAGAAAGTGGTCAAATTGGTAAATTCTTAAAAGTAGACTCGTGAAGAAGTTTAGGGAGGCAATTCCCAACCTTTGGGCCTCAGTAACTAAAGACGTATCGAGCAGTGTTGCAAATGACTAAAATTCAGGTTCCTTGCAATGTAAGAATTCACAGAGTGTACATATCTAGGGCAACTGTAGGGATGGAAGAGATTGAAGAAAGAGGGAGAGTACAGATCAGGAAGGGATTTTAAAGCAAGAATGAGACTATGAAATTGTGGTATTGCTTATCAGGGAGCCCATATAGATCAGTAAGCCTAGGAATGAAGAGTAAATGGAACTTAGAACATATGTAGCAAAGATTTAGATGGTTTTACAATTGTAGAGTTTAGAATGTTGGAGTCAAGTCTATTCAAGTCTGGGAATAACAAACTCAAGAATGAGGATTTCACTAACTAATAAACAGAAGCAAGGACAGAGGGTAAGTGAAACTGTGAATCAAATTTGTTAGAAGAAAGTAATTCACACCAAGGTAAAATAATAAATGGCTGCACATTGTACTGTATACCGGACAATATTCTGAATTAAATCAATCCACTCCACAGTTTGAGGATTGTCTGCCAAAATTTTTAAAGAGAGAGATTTCATGCTGTTTTTCTTCAAATGCATCTTTGCACATCACAGCACAAAATAAAAATGCAGTTAACTTTAATGACCTGAAGATCATCAGATTGCTGTTTTCATTGAAGTAGACACCAGTTCCCTTGAAGACCATAAGTTGTTTCTTCCTCAACAGGCTAGTAATTATAATCTTAATTAGTTCCATAACTGAATGGTAGCTCCCATCTCTAACTGGAATGATGTATGTATATATACATAAGGATCAGATTTAATTCAAAACCTTTTGAAATTTCTATCTCACTATGTTAATAATTCTCCCAATCATAAATGAATGAGGCAAACAGGTATAACATAAAAAAAGGACAAATTTGTATATGTTAACACTCTCAAACTCTTAAGTGGATAAATATTGTCTCATCAATATTTTGTACAACATTATCTGCAGATCCTGAAACAGAGAGATACATTATGAATGTACATTAGCAACATAAGAATATACAAAGGAGTATATTTGAAATATTGTTGTAGTTGAAGTGACTTCGTTGAATCTGCTGGTGCTAATACGAAGAGTTAATAGGTTATAAAACATTATTTTATTTGCATTTTATTGGTCCCGTTTAAATAGAAAACAAGGGGTTTTATGTAAATGTGGTCATATATTTATTGCTAGCATCATGGAGACCACATTTAAACTAGACGTCATAAAATGTTACTGTGTACTTAGTTCTCATCAAGCAAATATAAGAAACTTTATAAGAAGAATGAATCTTTTTAATCTTATAGCAATTACCATTAAAATGCGAGAAACCTGCAATATTTAGTACCATAATATTCCCTCTTCAACAGTTAGGTCAAACTGAGCCTAGAGACAGCTTCAGAGAGAAATCCAAATCTGAAATGGCCTTGAGGCTGCAAGGAGAGAACATGGGGATCAAAGTGAGAGAAAAACTGCAGAATGGATGAATTAGACCAACAAGGACCAAACTAAAGGGGTGCATCTGGTTGTCTAGATCTTTGTTTAAGTATTTAGAGATTGTTATATTTCCTCTGTTTGTAATAAAAACACTGCAGGAGGATCCATTATCTCATACATTCACCTTGAATTGCCCCCAACAGAAAACTTCAAACATCAGAATGCTGCACAGGCACTTCTGTAGCAAATTAGTGCATACATCATAGAGACCCTACAATATGGAAGCAGGCCATTCAACCTATAACGTTCACACCAGCCCTCCAGAGAACTTCCCACCAAGATCCTCCCCGTCTCTGTAACCCTGCATTTCCCATGGTTAATCCACACAGCCTTGGACACTATGAGCAATTTAGCATGGCCAGCCTACCTAACATGCACATCTTTGGACTGTAGGAAGAAACTGGAGCACCCTGAGGACACCCATGCAGAGAGAGGGAAAACACAGGTGCACACTCCACACAGACAGTCACCCAAGGCTGGACCCTAGTGCTGTGAGGCATCAGTGCTAACCACTGAGCTACCATGCTGCCCTGGTGAAATAGTTTACATTACTATGGTTATACATTTCTTAAGAATAATGACTTTTACAATGACACGCAGCATTTAAAAGCTACATCATAAATATGTTTGCATGGATATACTAAGTAAGTATATATTTGTATGCCAATATAGTGTCAATATTCAGTCAGGAACTCATACTTCCAGATTCATTTTGAAGTGTTTTCCAACAAAAGTAATGCTAGGCATTCAAGAGGTGATCACAAATTGAATGAATGCAATTGAAGATATAACTGTTATATTAAACCTTTGTACAGTGTATCGTGGTAATATCACTGCACTAGTAATTCAAGATCCCAGGCTAATGTTCTGGGACAAAGTTTCGAGTCGGAATAGTAGATGATCGAAATAGAAATCTATAAGCATCAGAAATTAAAAGCTGGCCAAGAGGGCGCCATACAACCACTGTCATTTGTTGTAAAATCCCTTCCAATCCACTAATGCCCTTTCTAGAAGAAAACCTATCATCCTTACCTCATTTACATGTGACTCCAGACTTATTGCACTGTAGTTAAATCTTAATTATTCTCTGGACAATTTGGGTGGGGCAATAAACAGCTAGTGATGCCCACATCCAACAAACAAATAATAAAATCTTGCTGATTAAAAATAGCTTACATAAGAAACTGAAGCAGAAATTCAGCTCCTCTTGCCTCCACCACCATTTATAAGATCATGGCTGATCTGCCTTCAAGCCTCAAGTCCTTTTTCATGCCAAGTTCTTCATTGCCTTCAACTCCTTAATGTTTTAACAATCTATCTACCTTTTCTTTAAATCCTCCTTTCAATGCCCAATTTAGATCTGAACTTCACTGGAACTAGGAAAAGAGCAGACTTGCAGTGGTTGTACAGAGATAACAGAACTGAACTTCAATATTATAGTGAAATGCAAATTTCTTCTATCCCTCAGCGAAGTGCTACTTCCATTTGGTCTGGTGTGTAGATGACACTACACTACATGATAGACTACATCAGTGTCTGATGCAGCCCAGCAAAATATATAAGCGTACAAACAGTTGCCTGACATTCCCAAAAATACACTAGATAAAAACAAGGACTGCAGATGCTGGAAACCAGAGTCTAGATTAGAGTGGTGCTGGAAAAGCACAGCAGGTCAGGCAGCATCCAAGGAGCAGGAAAATCGACATTTCGGGCAAAAGCCCTTCATCAGGAATAGAGGCAAGGTACCTGCAGAGTGGAGAGATTATCAAAACATTGATTTTCCTGCTCCTCGGATGCTGCCTGACCTGCTGTGCTTTTCCAGCACCACTCTAATCCATTTCCAAAAATACAGGCAATACTTTAGTCCTGTCGTAATTGCTGACATCCCAAAAACACTTACAAATCAGAGCTGATAGAAGAGAGATCTGCTGTAAACTAATCCCAGTAATAATTCTGTGACATTTCAACTCTGCCCCTCCCTGTATCTATCTGTGGGAAAATCTGCAAGTGACTTCTGGATGCAGGTAGTAAGAAAACAATGATGATCTTCTCAACCAAATATCTTGCCAACAGTCTATTGACCAAGGTTACATGTAAAGAATGGTAGCTTGCATTAAATACCAAACGATTAGGATGCTCATTGAATTGCACCTCAGCAGCAGTTATTACTTCAAAATGAAGGAGAGAAAGGGAGGAAGGTTGTTTTGACAAAAATAAGAACAAAGGGAGACAATTAAAAAGAGCTAAGATTATATCCAGCTTTAATTAATTGGTTGTAAGCTCTAAATGGCCAGATAAACTTCAAAATTAAAAGAAAATCCTCTAACACATCGAACACATGGAACAATATATGTACTCAGTTTTGACTATATCTCTTTGCTTCATTCTTTTCAGAGACTCATGTAGCTTTTATTCTGACTCAATTTTCTCTGCTCTGTTCAGTGACTGAATTTATTACTATCCAAACACTCTTTGTGCCTGCCTAGGTAATAGGTTATTAATAGAATATAATAGTTAAAATCATAATAACAATCTTTGGCAAGTTATATGTTAATTGTTGCGATGTGTTTGTCAAAGCCATCACACTCTATTGCTTGGACCATTTGTTCTCTTTCTACTTACAACTTGTCTGTTTCTCTTCTCTGGCTCTTTGGTCTGTATTTACCTCTGGCCATCTAACCAATTTGGCATTCAACTCCTAGTTATTTCTATCTTGCCTTCGCACTGTGCCTTCCTCGTGTTTCCTTGCAGTTCCACTTCCAGCATTATCTTCTATCCTTATTCTGTCACATTCAATCTCTAATACTGGTCCATTCTTTCCTGTTCCATGGTTCTGATGCAAGTTTCATTATATTTTTACAGATAATGATTTCCTGAACATTTTTTATTGTCTTTCATGTGTGTCATCTGACTGCTAATACAAAATAAGCCCAGCAACACTGACAACTGAATCTCGTCAGGTAATTCCCACAAGAATTACAATTTGGAATATTCAAACTCTGGGGAAACAAAGTCTGCATAAAGTAAGCAAACTTTCATGAACAATGTGATAATAATGAAGCAAATTCAGCAAAAAAATGTACACTACATCCGTATAAATGGAATACATACTGAGACTGTGCAGAATAATGAAAAGTAATGTCTTGTAGAATGATGTCTGTCAGTTCATAAATTATACAGCAATAGTTTATCTCCCATCTCCTATTATTTCATGACTGTCTAGTTTATTTCCATAGACTAAATAAAAATAAAGTAATTGGACTTCACAGTTTGATGAAGTGATAATGTATGCACTGTAAAATCCATTATGAAAACAGAAAAGGATGGAAATATGCAACACATCATTAAACATCAGAAAGAGAAAGATAAATAACATTTCAGGTGTTAGTTCTAATTAAATCCCTTTTGGGTAAAGTCACAAGATGGACTCCTATTTCAATTAGTTTCAAATCAATCGTAAACATTGAACAGATCAATTTTGCAGTCTGGGTCTCATCTGCATGAATTTAGTGAATGACAGACAAAAACCCTGCCCTATTGTGTGATGCAGATTTGAGAATTTTGATCATCTTTCAAGATCCTTTGATGCTGCCTCCTGACTGAGCAAGGATAGAAACATCCCACCTCTGGCAGTGAGCCAGTTATCAGTTTGGTCATCGAGTATTTGTGTTTTTGTACAGTCATACAACAAATGCTGCACAAACTTGTACTAAAAAAATTACAGATCAAAATTGGTTAGGATCATTTCACAGAAAAAAGTGCAGTGTTCGCTTCCTGTTCAGTGAGAGAGGCTATTCAATTCACACATTAAAAGGAACACTCACAAAATAACACATTATATATGGATGCTACCCAAAATAGCTGAGCATTACAATTGTCCATCTAAAGGCCCCAGCCAATTTTGCGATCACTAGAGAGCCAGCAATAAATAGAGTAATATGTAACTTATGCCAGTTTTAGTTTATCAGCAGCTCATTTATGCCAAGAAACCAGTTAAAATCAACCCTAGGAGTGGGAGAATCTCCAAAACAATTCACCCCCCCCCCCCCCCCCCCCAGCAACTTCACACCATGAACAAAAACAGGCATCTATAAATTTCAGTCACTCTGCTATGTCCTCTCTCACATGAATAACTGCATCTGTACTGGGGATGCTGTGCATAATGTATTGTGATAAACCAAAAATAACACAAATTATAAAGGATGTATGCAAAATTAGATGGAATTATTAATGCTGTTTCAATCACTAGAATTGATTTCCACCAAATCAATCCTCTGAAGATAATCTCTGTGAGGATTGTCCACATATCAGAAAGAAATGACCAACCATTTCCTATCTACCCTTGCAGTCAAGTTCAGTACAATGATGAAGCATGGGTTGTTAAATATATGATTGTGTCAATATGATGTGCTTCAATTTGTTCAATTATTCTTAAAGAAGGTTTCTTCTAGAAGAGGAAGTAACTATAAATTGATATTTTACTGCATTTTAGCAACTTTTTAGCAAGCTCTGTAAACATTACAGCCCAATAGCTCACTGAGATATTTGTACTCATCTAATTTGCACCTCTTGAGCATCTCTGATGTTAATTGTTCCACCATTGGTCTTTGGGCCTTCAATTTCTAAGGCCTAAGCTAAACCTCTCCACCTATCTTTCCTCCTTTAATACATCTCATAAAATTTATCTTATTGAATTTCTACTTTAATTTCCTCTTACGTGATTTGGTGTCAAATTTAGCTTTATGAGGCTTTTATAGAATTCTTTATGTTAGTTTGTGTTAAAAGCATTAAATAAGCAAAACTTATATAGCAGTAGGACTACAACTGTTTGCATTTCAAAAATAGATACACTGCAGAAGTTCACCAAATTTCCTTAGATAGCACCTTCTAAACTCACAACCACTTATTTTTCGAAGGACAAGGGCAGCAGACATATGGGAATAACACAACCTTTAAATTCACCTCCAAACCACTCATTAACCTGACTTGGAAATATATCACCATTCCTTCACTGTTGCTGGGTCAAATTCCTGGAATCCCCTCCCTAATGGCATTGTGGGTCAACCCACAGCAGGTGGACTGCAGTGGTTCAAGAAGGCAGCTCACCACCACTTTCTCAAGGGCAACTAAGGATGGGCACAACACCATAAGAGCATAAAACATAGGAGTAGAAGTAAGGCCATTCGGCCCATCGAGTCGACTCCGCCATTCAATCGTGGCTGATGGGCATTTCAATTCCACTTACCTGCACTCTCCCTGTATCCCTTAATTCCTTGTGAGATTAAGAATTTATCAATCTCTGGCTTGAAGACATTTAACGTCCCGGCCTCCACTGTGCTCCATGGTATTGAATTCCACAGGCTCACCACTCTCTGGCTGAAGAGTTATCTCCTCATTTCTGCTTTAAATTGACCGCCTCTAATTCTAAGGCTGTGCCCATGGGTCCTATTATCCCCGCTTTACGTAAACAAATTCCCAGCGTCCACCCTTTCTTAGCCATGCATTATCTTGTAAGTTTCTATTAGATCTCCCCTCAACCTTTTAAACTCTAATGAATACAATCCCCGGATCCTCAGCCGTTCATCGTATGTTAGGTCTACCATTCCAGGGAACATCCATATGAATCTCTGCTGGGCACACTCCAGTGCCAGTATGTCCTTCCTCAGGTGGATACAGTATTCTAAAAGGGGCCTAATCAGAGCTTGATAAAGTCCCAGTAGCACATCGCTGCTTTTACATTCCAACCCTCTTAATGTTGGTCAGCCAGCAACACCTATATCCCACAAATAAATAAATCCTTAAAAATTATTACCAATAATGAAATATTCTATTGTTTTATGTTTTCAAACTTCCAAATATTGTTTTGAATTACATAGGGTGGCACGGTGGCTCAGTGGTTAGCACTGCTGCCTCACAGCATCAGGGTCCCAGATTCGATTCCAACCTTGGGTGACTGTGTGGAGTTTGCACATTCTCTCCGTGTCTATGTGGGTTTCCTCTGGGTGCTTTCCTCCCACAGTCCAAAAATGTGCAGGTCAGGTGAATTGGCCATGCTAAATTGCCCGTAGTGTTAGGTGAAGGGGTAAATATAGGGGAATGGGTCTGGGTGGATTGCTCTTCGAGGGTCGGTGTGGACTTGTTGGGCTGAAGGGCCTGTTTCCACACTAAGTAATCTAATCTAATCTAATCTAATTGTCCAGAGGACAGTTAATGGTTAATCACATTGCTGTGGGTCTGGAGTTAATTGTAGGCCAGACCAGGTAAGGATGGCAGTTTCCTTCCCTAAAGGACATTAGCAAACCAGATGGAGCTTTCCTGATAATTGACAATGGATGCATGGTCATCATTAGATCGTAATTCCAGGTTTTTATTGAATTTAAATTTCACCATCTACCAAAACGGTATTCATTTCTTGGTCCCCAGAACATTACCTGGATCTCTGGATTAATAGTCTTGAAAAAAATAACAGTAGGCCATTGTCTTCTTTAACTGATTAAACTGCTCCACTAGTCAGGTATTAAGTCCATTAAAATTGAAAATCATAGTCGGTTGATGTATATTTGAAACATTTTTGGACTAAATAGAGAAATGTGTGTTTAAGCTCCAACTAACTGCCAAACCAAAGGGATCTCTAAGATACAATTCCTTTTTATTTCTGTTGGCCTGAGAGCAGAATGAATGCTTCTCAGGCTTCTCAAATTTCGCCTGGGTCCTTGCTTCAGATTATTCCCACTCCAGACAACATGGGGCCCACCACAAGGCTATATTACACTGCCCAATGCCCTTCGCATCCAATACACACTCATATCCTCATTTACCATCTTTCATTCCAGAAACTAGATGATCTAATGTGAGTCCAGTGCAGTTGCTTTCTCTGAGGGCACAGCAAGCCTTCTTTGCGCTAATGAAAAAAACTTAGTAATAGACAAACTGAATCTATTTAAAATAGAATTTCTACAAAGTATAAAAAACAGAACTCGCAATGAAATACTCTCTTGATATAAGCAGAAATGTTTCTATTGGTTAGCACTGCTGCCTTGCAGCACCAGGGACCCAGGTTCAATTCCAGCCTTGGGCAATTGTCTGTGTGGAGTTTGCACATTCTCCCCGTGTCTGCGTGGGTTTCCTCTGGGTGCTCTGGTTTCCTCCCACAATCCAAAGATATGCAGGTCAGGTAAATTGGCCATACTAAATTGCCCGTAGTATTCGGTGCATTGGTCAGAGGGAAATGAGTCTGGCTGGGTTACACTTTAATGGGCTGCACAGTGGCATAGTAGTTAGTGCTGCTGCCTCACAGCGCCAGAGACCCGGGTTCAATTCCCATCTCAGGCAACTGTCTGTGTGGAGTTTGTACATTCTCCCCATGTCTGCGTGGGTTTCCTCCGGGTGCTCTGGTTTCCTCCCACAGTCCAAAAATGTGCAGGTTAGGTGAATTGGCCATGCTAAATTGCCCGTAGTGTTAGGTGAATGGGGAAATGTAGGGGAATGGGTCTGGGTGGATTGCTCTTCGAGGGTCAATGTGGACTTGTTGGGCCGAAAGGCCTGTTTCCACACTGTAAGTAATCTAATCTAAAAAACACAATAAGTTGAGAACAGCCAGATAAATTACCACCAGTATGGTTGCTCAGTGTTTGGCACTGCTGCCTCACAGCACCAGGGACCTGGATTTGATTCCAGCTTGGGTGACTGTCTGTGTGGAGTTTGCACATTCTGCCCATGTCTGCATGGGTTTTCTCTGGATGCTCCGGTTTCCTCCCCCAGTCCAAAATGTGTTGGTGAGGTGGATTGGCCATAGGAAATGCAAGGTTTCAGGGATAGGATTGAGAGGTTGGTTTGTATGAGGTGCTCTTTGGTGGGTCAGTGCGGATTCAATAGGCTGAAAAGCCTGCTTCTACAATGTTGGGATTCTATGATTTCTATGAATACAAACCGTTCTGAAAAAGTCACTGAGCTAGAAATGGTAACTCTATTTATCTGCTGTCAGACCTACAGAGGTACACCAGCAATTTCCATTTTAATGCAAACTGTTTCTGCAGTGGAGTGAGGCAAATGAAAAATAGTTAGTTGAAATTAATTATGCACATAAAATCAATCTCAACAATTTATAACAGTTGATCTTCAGGCATAATTGATAGAATAATCTCCATTCTGGTCTACTGCCTGCAAAAATGCTCTGATATCTTAATCTACAGCCCAAAATATCTTAAACCTTCAATATATTATACTCAAATAGATACTCTGTATTTCTAACTTCACAGCTCATAACACACCGTGGAGCAACAAATAAATATCTTGCAGGTGTACCTGTGCAGAAAGGCAGAAGTGTCATTTACATTGCCAAATTATTTTTCTGGACAGGAAGTCCTTCATGTAGCTGCGGTGTTACGTCAGCAAATCAAATCATAGTGCGAGAGACAATACATTTCATCTGCATATAACCTTTCCTGGATAATTGCCGAACATTGAGATGTTGATGTGTGGATTCCAAAGTAGTTCAGTAAAGCAGAGGTTGGCCTGAATTTCTTTTGTGTCTACTAGTTAGCATATTGTTTAAAAGGTCTGCACAAATTATTGCTGGTCTGAGTTTGATACAGTTTAAATAATAAAATGCATAAAGTAGAGACTGGAAGGTACATAAACATATTAATTAGAGAAGTGTTGCACTGAGCACATTAAAATTTATTAAGACACAAAAATAGACTGATCATTGGTACATTCCATATTATTTGATAAAATCACACTTACTAAGCAATAGGCATAACTCCATTCTGCATTTGTCATGCGAAAGTGAATGTAGCTGCTAATTTTATGCATTGTAATTACAACAATTACAACTATTTCCTGAATGTGCTGACATGAAACTATCCCAATATTGTTCTGTTCAAACCGTGAGCAGTGTACTTATCAGCTGAGCTACCCAGGAACCAATTATTTTTACACTTATTTAGTGTTAAAAATCAACAGATACAGCATTCATGAGTTAGGATGTTACACTTTATGGGCTGAATCTTACTTATTTCAGCTAGGTCTGAATTAGATTTAGTTTTTTGGAGCTTTTTTTCACTGCAAGGCTGAGTGAGTTTTCATATTCTATCGGGCCAAATCCATCTCATTAATTAGTTATTGTACCCCATGGTGTCTCTTAGTTCTGCTATCATCCACACCATCTTACCACATGCTTTTACCTCTACAACTTGCCACTCAGCAAATATATGCCAAAGGACTGGCATGCCTTGAATCGTGCTATGTTGAAATGGTTGCTGTAGACCTGGGTGAGCACTTGCATTCCAAAACTGCCCTGCTCCGTAGAGGACACAGGTGGAACATAGTAGTAAAGAGGAAGTTGGCACTGTGATTCCACAAGAGGGATCTGGTGGATTGGCTGATTCAAAAGAAACCTGTCCTCTTCCCAGAAGATGGGCAGAGGAGGTTGTGCCAGCAGTGACGGCCAGTCTGGTCCAAGGTTGCCAACTGTGTAAGTATCATCTCCAGGATGTGGAAAAAATGGCTAGTAGTGCCACAACAAGGTCAACGGCCTGATTCATTTACACCAGGTTAAGTGCCACATTCTGGTCTCTGCTGGTCTCACAGTCAATCTCTCTGTCTGCCACTACATCTACCTCCCACCAACACTCATCCTCTACCACTCTGATTGGAGTTTAGAAGAGTGAGAGGGGATCTTTTTGAAATGTGGAACAACTTGACAGGACTGATGTGCTAGATGCAAGGATGGTGATTCCCCTGCCTGACTGGTCTAGAACAAGGGGTCACAGTTTAATGATATGTAAGTAGGCCAATTAGGATTGAGATGAGGAGAAATGTCTTCACAGGTAATGAACCCAAGGAATTTTCTACTTCAGAAGATTGTGGAGGCCAAGTTGCTAAAAATTATTAAGAAAGCAATAGAAAGGTTTCTTGACTCATCAAGGGCTATAAGGAGAGAACATGTGTACGGTGTTGAATCAGAGGATCAGCCATGGCCATATTGAATGATGGAGTAGGCTCAATTCACTGATGGTCTACTCCTGCTCCTATTTACTATGTTTCTTTCTAACCTCTAGTTACATATCATGGATCTATTTGCTTGACTTTGGGTAATTGGCCTGTCCATGATAGGAATACGGCAGCAATCATATTGCCAAGAGAAAGGATTTTTATCACAGAAATAAAAAGACCTAAGTTCTAAGGGCTGGGTTTCAATTTGAGCAATCCTTTTGTATCTTTTAGTCATACACATTTCAGCATCATAACTGGCTCTCCAAAGATTTAAGCAATATATTAAAAATGTGTTCCAAGTAATTCATCATTTAGGCCTGCTCTAAAGGTTAAATCATGTTTCATAATAAATTGCTGTATAATAACACATATGTCACTCAGATTGTTAATTATGAAAAGAATGCCATCTTACAGTAATACATTGATTATTATTCATAATCTCTGATTGCTTTTCATTACTTGACATAGTTTAATTAAAATTATAATATTGGCGTGTCCTACTACCCAAAACAGCAGGAACATTAAACAATGGAAGGCAGTGTATTATAAAGATGATATGTTCTTCAATTTTTAAAAGGATTAACGTGTTGGAAATGCTGCTGTCCAAGCCAATGCAGCATCTCACACCCTCCCTATGACTGTAAATACTTATGAACCAATTCATCATAAATCATTGCACTGAACACCTTAATACTATAATATTGTATAACATAGATCTACACAGTGTACAAGAAATTTAAATCAATTAACTACATGAAGGGATTGAGGCATGGTGGCTAAATTTACAGATGACACAAAATTCAGCTACTAATTCATATATTCATTACCTTGCAAAAATACATTTGATTAAATCAAGCAATTTATATATATAATAAATAACTGGAGCCCAAACATTGATCCCTGCAAAACCCCACTAGCACTCTCCACTCAAAAAAAGACACAATTATTCTTATTCTTTGTTTTCTGTTTGCTACCCAATACTCAATCTATTGTTGAATCAATCTCAATCCATCACAGTTCCTTGTACTTTAACTTGCACACCTGACCTCATATGGTTGAGGTGAACTCCACGGAATTGTCCCAGAGCAGAAGGGAACTATTCAGCATTGTGTTGAGTTTGGCAAAACACAGTAAGAAAATGAACTTGGTTTTGCAAAGTTCCCAGAAAAAGTCAATGAATCTCAGACTTAGCCAGAAAGACAGAAGATTCAGCCTGACATCTTGCAAACTGCTCAACATCCTTGCCACTATATGTGTGATACTTAGGGCCTGGCTCCCAATCAGGAGTTGGTGTCTGAACATTATCTCTTTTGACATTTTTTAACAATACATTTAATTTTTCTAATACTAACTTTAAGCACTACACAAAATCTTGAGCATGAATAAATTCTGCAAATAACATCCAGTATGAAGCAAATAACAAGAATTAAACGCCTTGTCAAAAAAAATTCAAAAGCTAGTTACTTAAACCACTGACTATGAGAAAAAAACATAAAAGACTTATCTTGGAGTTTTTGTTCAGTGGAAGCATATCAATGTTAAAGAAAAACATGGAGGGACTTAGAGTCATAGAGTTGTATAGCACAGAAACAAACCGTTCAGCCCAACTCGTCCATGCCACCCAGATAACCTAAATTAATTGAGCCCCATTTGTCAATTCCATTTTATCATATCACTTTAAACCCTTTCTATTCATATACCCATCATTGTACCAGTATCCACCACTTCCTCTGGCAGGTCATTTCAGACACACGCCACTCTCTGAGTGAAAAAATTGCCCCTTAGGTCATTTTTAAATCTTTTTATTTAAAAAAATGTAACCTGTGATCGAAGAGTAAAACATTTACTCATTTGCGATTTCCTTAGATGTCTTCATCTCTTAGAATATCAATCTCTATTCACGCTTGGAGGCCCTTCAGAAATACAAGCATCATGGACAGTATGATGATAGAAAATGGTAGATAAGCAAAAATTTGGTTGAAGAAGTCAACTTTAAAGAGCATTGGAAATGAGGAAAGTGAAGTAAAGACACAAATAGATTGATAGACACACGGTTGTCAACAATAGAAGATTAAAATTAGGGAGGCTCAAATGGTCCAAATTGGAAGAGCATAGATTTCTCAGAGGGTTTTATGGTTGTAGGAGATTATAGAAATGGGCAGAGACAAGGTCATGGAGGGATTTCAAAACAAAGGGAAATAATTATATGTTTATATATTTATATATGCAGTCTGGATTGTTTGAGTTTCAAGTTTAGTTCAGTATTCTACGTCAGTTTGAAAAAAATGTAAAACTTAAAACTTACAATGCAGCTGAATTGTGTATCTACCAGTTCCTGGGTTAACCAATTAGACTTTTTATTTTCTTCTTATATTTTGTGACACTGAAAACATTGCTAATTTAATGATACAGAAATAATAGCAATAACTCATTCTTCAGCCTTTTCATTGCTGCTTGATTAATCTTAAACTACTTCAATACATTGGACACGATTTACTTAAAAATTGAAAGGCATGGTAGAGCTAACTGACTTTGGCAGCTGTGCAGTCAAATAAGTGAACAGAGGACTTCAGGATCTTATTTCCCCTGAGGGGCGTTTCAGGAGATGGTTTTCCTCAAGATATCAGTGGCGAAGTGCCAAACATCAGTGGCTGCCATCTGTGAAGCTGGATGCCACATATGGCATTATTTATGGCAATGGTTTTCACTTTGCTGAACTGTCTACTGTTCTTCCAACATCAAGAAATATCCTCAACAGGGCAATGAAAGGAGTGATGTTGATTGAAATCCAGCCCAAAGGGGGAATAAGTGGGAGTTTGGAAAAGGTGGAAGTTTTTACCACTAGAAGCCAATGTAGAAAAGTTCTTCATCACATAAACTTGCTGGAATTTAGTAAAAATGTTGTCTCTGTTTCACAGCAACTTATTTTATCCATTAAATAAATCTTCCATTGTTACTTAATGAAAGGACTGGTGCTACTTGCAGAGTGGCCAATGAACTTGAAATATAATTACACAATAAACAATTAGGGAATGGTAAAGTTACAAACTGTGCATGTCAGTCAAACTTTGCCAAAGCATCTTGGATATAAAAGAATTAACTTACATGTTGGTGGGATATAACAACAGCAAAATGTTGATAGTAATAATCAATTTCAGTAGCTTTAAGTTAATCTGATAGAATTCTATTTAGTCATTTTTTAACGGACAAGTGTACATAACTCAATAATACCTGAGATGTTCTTCCATATGTTAAGTGAAATTATTATTCAGTGAATGCCTTAGAAACATAGAAAATAGGTGCAGGAGTAGGCCATTTGTCCTTCAAGCCTACACCAGCATTCAATATGATCATGGCTGATCATGCAATCTCAGTATCCCATTCCCACCCTCTTTCCATATCCCTTGACCTCTTTAGCTGCAAGGGCCACATCCAGCTCTCTTTTGAATATGACAGAAGTGGGTACTGCAGATGCTGGAGATTAGTGTCAAGATTAGAGTGGTGTTGGAAAAGCACAGCAGGACAGGCAGCATCCAAGGAGCAGAAAAAATGACATTCATCCTGATGCTGCCTGCCCTATTGTACTTTTCCAGCACCACTCTAATCTTGACTCCCTCTTGAATAGCTTTCCACAGATTTACAATTCTTTGAGTGAAGAAATTCTGCCTCATCTCAGTCCTGAATGGCTTACCTCTTTATTCTTAGACTCCTTTTGTATGAATTGTGTGCGCCAAGGTTAAGGGGGATATCACAGAAGCATTCAGCCCATCCAGTCCACATTGACGGTCCAAAGGCATTGCACTAGACTTACCTCCCTACTCTAACTATCCCTGTAATAGCATGGCTAATCCATCTAACCTGGATATCCCTGGACACTATGGGCAATTTAGCATGGCCAATGCATTTAACATGCACATCTTTGGAGTGTGGGAGGAAACTGGAGCACCCAGAGGAAACCCACTCAGACACAGGGAGAATATGCAGACTCCATCCAATCACTGAATGCTGGGATTGAACCCAGGCCCTTAGTGCTGTGAGGCAGCAGTGCTAACCACTGTTAACCATTAATCTGTTAATGCCTGTTAAGGTACAATTACTTTTTTTATCAAAGGGTTGAAAAACAAGCCTTGTTATTCATTGTGTTGAATGTGTATTAGCTTTGTGCTGGGAGATGAGAAGTAAGGACTTGAGGCAGAATATACATTTACTTGGTGCCTTTCACATTTTTAAGACCTCTTACAGCAGTTCAGTTATAAGTGAGATAATCATCCTCCATCATTTACACCACCTACAAACAGACCCCACCACAAGAGATATATTTCCCTCCCCACCCCTTTCTGCATTCCACAGAGACTATTTCCTCTGCAACTCCCCCATACTAAGTCCATGCCCCACACCAACCCACCCTCCACTCCTGGCACCTTCCCTTGCCACCACAAGAGGTATAAAACCTGTGCCCAACCACCCCCCCCCACCCACCTCCGTCCAAGGCCCTAAAGGATCCTTCCACGTCTGGCAGAGATTTTCTTGCACCTCCACGCACGTCACCTACTGTATCCGTTGCTCCCGATGTGGTCTCCTTTATATTGAGGAGATAGGGTGGCAACTTGTGGAACGTTTCTGAGAACATCTCTGGGACAGATGCACTAAACAATCCCACTGCCCTATGGCCGAACACTTCAGCTCTCCCTCCCACTCCGCCAAGTACATGCAGGTCCTGGGCCTCCTAGATTCTAGCTACCCAACGCCTGGAGGAAGAACATCTCATCTTCCACCTTGGCACCCTCCAATCACAAGGAATCAATGTTGATTTCAGCAGTTTTTTCATCTCCTCTCACCCCACCTTATCACAGATCCAACCCCCCAACCTGGCACCGCCCTCTTGATCTGTTCTACCTGTCCATCTTCCATTCAACCTATCCACTTCCCCCACCCCCGACCTTTTACCATCACTTCCCACGTTCATCTACCTATCACATTCCCAGCTACATTCCCCCCAGTCTCAACCCCTCCCATTTACGTCTCAGCGCCCTTGGGCCTCCCCTACACTCCTGATGAAGAGCGTATGAAGAGCGGCTCTCCTGCTCCTCGGATGCTGCCTGACCAGTTGTACCAATCCAGTAAAACACTTTTTGACAACTACCTGAATAAGGAGAAAGTAAACACTGTAGATGCTGGAGATCAGAGTCGAGAGTGTAGTGCTGGAAAAGCACAGCAGGTCAGGTTGGAGGGTTACAAGGTGAAAGATAAAGCATTTTTTTCCTCCATTGCTGATAAAGGGCTTATGCCCGAAACAATGATTCTCCTGGTCCTCGGATGCTGCCTGACCTACTATGCTTTTCCAGCACCACACTCTTGGCAACTACCTGAATAACCCTTCCTCAGTACATACACTGGTTGAGGTGGCAATTACTGGAAGGTAATAAGAGTGGGAAAACACAACAGAATATTGAAGATATATTCAGCTTGATATTTGACTCTATTCGGCTGTATTCTGATCATATCTTCACTGGCCATAATGTCCTGGAGTTGGACAAGCCCAGAGAACACTCTAAATCCATATAGAATCATACAGCACACAGAGGAGACCCTTTGGCCCATTGAGTCTGCACTGACCTATCTACACTGATCCCACTTTCCAGGACCTGGTCTATAGCCTTGATGTCATAACATTTCAAGTCCTTATCCACATACCTTTTAAAGATTGAGGTTTCCCACCTCTATTACTCTCCTAGATAGTGGAAATTCCCGCACAACCATCTTGGCAAAAAGTCCCTCAAATCCCTCTCCATCTCCTGCCCTTCACCTCCAATAAATGGGAACTGTTGAATGGGAATCCAACCTGTTCAGACCCCTTTTATTTTATTTGCCTCAATCAGTTTACCCCTCAGATTCCACTGCCCTAAAGAAAACAACCCAAGTCTCTTCATAGGTAACATTCTCCAAACCAGGCAACATCCTGCTGAGCCTCCCATATAATCCTTGTGTGCCTGTAATCTATGAAGAAGGGCTCATGCCCGAAACGTCGATTCTCCTGCTCCTTGGATGCTGCCTGACCTGCTGCGCTTTTCCAGCAACACATTTTCAGCTGTAATCTATGCCATGATTGACAAAGACAAGTGTCCTTCATGCCACTTTAACTACCCTATTAACTTGTTTTGCTGCTTTAAGGAATCTGTAGTCAAGCACCCCAAGAGTTTTCTGTTCTGCTGTTACTGCTTCCTAGTGTCCTGCCACTCCATTATCCTGTTGCATCTTCCAAGTGTATCTACTTCACAATTTTCAAGATTGAATTCCATTTGCCACTGACCTGCCCTTCTAACCAACCATCTATATCTTGATTAAATCCCCTACAGTATGGAAACAGACCATTTGGCCAAACAAGTTCACATGACCCTCCGAAGAGTAACCCACCCAGACCCATACCCTATATTTTTCTATGACTAATGCACCTAACACTATGGGCAATTTAGCATGGCCAATTCACCTGACCTGCACATTTTGGACTGTGGGAGGAAACCAGAGAACCTGGAGGAAACCCGCGCAGACATGGGGAGAATGTGCAAACTCCACACAGGAGCCCGAGGCAGGAATCGAACCCGGATCCTTGGCACTATGAGGCAGCAGTGCTAACCACTGAGCCACCTTGCTGACCCAATAACTCATGACAGTTTGAAGGGGTAGAGGTAATAGAGTGTTCTTCTATCCATTTTGTTCCATCTTCCATCTGAAGCAGGCATTTGTCTGATGCAGGCTGCCTGAAAAGGGCTGTCTGGAGAGGATTCTCCCTGACTCTGAGCATTTTATGATAAAGTGTATTTCTAACAGCTGGTAGTTAATGCTGTTGTCAATCCTCTATTTGAAACCTTTCAGTGGATACTGAAAGTGTCATTACTGTAATATAAGATTTTGTTCCCACATTATTAAGCACCTGGCCAATCTTTGTGTCAATCTTATTATCACCACCCACATTCTAATCCATATTGTTTATATATGTCACGAACAACAAAGAGCAACACTGATCCCTGTGGTACGTCCTGTTACACAACATTGAAGACCAGTCTAGGAATGGTGGCAAACAACAGTGGAGTAGATTAAACTGGAAACAAAACCTTGTTTTCAGCAGAAAATACTAAGTCTCCTGCATAAACTATAAAAATTTATGATAGATATAGGTCAGATGTCAGGGGTAGTTTCTTTAATCAGAGAATAGTAGGGGCATGGAACAGACTGCCTGAAACATTGGTAGACTTGCCAACTTTAAGGGCATTTAAATGGTCATTGGATAGACACATGGACAAAAATGGAATAGGGTAGGTTGGATGGGCTTTAGATTGGTTTCACAGGTCGACACAGCATCGAGTGCTGACGGGCCTGTACCTCGTATGTTTACTGAGTGAAGGCAAGGGCCTATGGTAAGTGTGCGGTTAGCATGAAAGGTAATTAGGAAAGGGGTCATGGGTGAGGTTGGTAGGGATGGGTAGAGGGTCAGGTGGGTGAGAGGATTAGCTTGGCAGGTGGATGAGGTTGCATATGTTGACAAGTGGGTGAGGGGATAGGGTGTGAAATAAATGAATGCATACGTAGGGTAGGGCCAGGATTTAGGGTATGTCAGGCTGTGTTGAATCTGACAGGATTGAGGTAGGATCGGTAGGTGGGTACATACATTTTGTAGTACTTTCTGTGCAGTGGGAAATCTGATATAATTGCTTGTACCACAGCAAATGGCCTTATCCAAATGTTCAAAAACAATTCTCAGAAATCAAGACGAAAGGAAGGTAGAAAAAAATCACATGAATTGTCACATCATTGAGGCCATGATATTCGATTTTCTGATGTCTAGATTTATCCAGTTTTTTTCTTCAACAAAATGACAACTAATCCTCAGATGATGATGGCAATGGTCATTCTGACATCTTGAATGGCATCCCATCCACTGAAATGTTTCAAATAGAGGATTGACAACAACATTAACTACCAGCTGTTAGAAATACACGTTATCATAAAATGCTCCGAGTCAGGCAGCAATCCTCTCCAGACAGTCCTTTTTAGGCAGTCTGCATCAGATAGATGCCTGCTTCAGATGGAAGATGGAACAGAAGGGATGGAAGAACACTGAATTACCTCCAGCCCTTCAAACTGTCATGGGTTATTGAACAAACACATGATTTTTTGGAGAAACTCAGCAGGTCTGGCAGCATCTGTGGAGAGAAACTATAGTCAACATTTCAAAAGTCCAGTGACCCTTCATCAGAACCTGTAGGTCTTGGTTTTATGTTTTGGGTCACAGCCATTTCTGTCGAATTAGCTGACCTATTCTCTTGAAATCGTGCTTCTTAGCAAAGCTGATAAAGTATTTGAAAAACCTTCACAAGTGGTCGATTGCCTGCATTAAGTAACTATGGTAACATGAAATCTCAAAATCGGGCAAGGAATGGAGTCACATTGGGTGTTGTAGATGGGTTTGATACTGTCAGGTTTGATGAGCTTGGGGTTGGTGATGGATCAGAAGAGTTTTGGATTGTGGGAGGGTGGCAAGTGAGGGGGAGGGTGCTTGGTCAGGAGGGTGTCAGTAGTTGGAGGGGTATCATTAAGAGTTGATTTGAATGGCTACCGAGTCGTAAAAGCAGGTTTTAAAGCCTCTATTTTTTTGTTGGGTAACTTTTAGGCTTAAGTGAATCAGAACACTCCAAAATTTCTGATTCAAACAATGAGTTGAGGATTGTTTTGGAGGAATCCAAATTGCTGGGTAATCAAATCTTATGGAATCGGCTGAATTAGGATTTCTGCTTGGGTCTTCACACACTGTTCCAATCTATGCTGCCGTAAACTTTCTGAGCTATCACCTTTCCAACAGTCACAGTTGCACTTCAGTATTTTTTGAAAACATTTTTGCGTTTTTTGTTGTATAGTTTCCTTATATAGCTCTGTGAATGGGAAGCAATATTTTATTTTTTTCTGGATGCAAATATTCTGGATATAAACCAAGCCACTGCTCTCTCCATAATGTTTATGAAATTAAGTCAATTCCAGAGGAAATCACAAACGCATTAATCCCATAGAATGGCCATTGATTACTATAAAAGTATTATCACTGATCTTATAAAAATGATGTAATGTTCAGCAAGTTAAATGCAGACCATGCTGTAGGAAAGATGTTGTTAAGCATGAAAGTGTTCAGAAAATATTTACAAGGAATTTGCCAAGTTGCAGGTTGGAGCTATTTTCCCTGGACCATCAGAGGTTGAAGGGTGACTTCATAGAAATTTATAAAGTCATGAGGGGCATTGATAGGGTGGATAGTCAATGTCTTTTCCCAAGGGTAAGGGAGTCCAAAGCTAGAGGGCATGGGTTTAAAGTGAGAGAGGAAAAATTTAAAAAGGACCCAAGGGGCAATTATTCCATGCAGAGGGTGATGCATGTTTGGAATGAGCTGCCAGAGAAAGTGATGAAGGCTGGTACAATTATAGCATTTAAAAGACATGGGTATATGAATAAGAAGGGTTTAGAGAAATACGGACCAAATGCTGGCAAAGGGAAAAGATTAATATGGGATATCTGTTGGCATGGACAAGTGGGCCAAAGGGGCCTGTTTCCATGCTGTACATCTCTATAACTCTATTTGAAAACTACTGGTGACCAACCGTTGACTAATCTCTATTGAACAAACAGCAAGGCTCCTTTGATGTCTAGGAAGAGACATACTTGGCAGCAGAAACATTGGACCTGAATTAATCAATCCAGTGACAATCCATGCTATGTTCGCTACACAGGTCTGTGTTGCTGGATCTTCCTTTGTCAAAAGCTTCTGTCCTAACATCAGTCATCTCAATTTCTCTTCTCCATCTTCTCACTGTAATCTGCCTCTCGCTGGATATACTGCATTCTTTGCTCAAAGGTCTGAGCACAAAATTGTCATCTAACTTGCTGACATCTTCTCCTATATCCTCAACTGGATAGAGGTTTACAGCATGGAAACAGGCCCTTCATTCCGGCTTGTCCTTACTGCCCAGTTTTCACAATTAAACTAGTATCATTTGCTTGCATTTGGTCCATATCCATCCATACCTATCCCATCTATGCATCTGTCCAAATGTTTCTTAAATGACAAAATTGTAACCTGCCACCAAGTCAGTCACCACTGCTTCATCTCCTTCCAGTGCAATGCCACCACTGATCACATCTTCCCCTTCCTTTCCCTTTCAGAATTCTGAAGGCACTATTCCCTCCCTGACATCCTGACCAGTTCCTCAGTCAGCTGAACACTCTGTTCCCTTCCCAGGGCATGTTTCCATATCAGCACAAGAAAGGTAACATCTCCCTTCTTATGTCATCTTTCCTCACCTTCCATGACCCTTAACGATCCTTCCAAGTGAAACAGAAATTTACATGTACTTTTTTAAATTTACTCGATTGTACTTGCTGCTCACAATGTATTTGGACCTACACTGGGGAGATCAAATTTGATTGGGTAAATGTTTTGCAGAACACCTCCATTCAGTCCACTAGAGTTAACCCAAACATCAAATTGCCCGTCACTTTAATTCTCCAGCCTGTTCTCACACTGACATCTGAAGCTCCATATTAGTTCACAGAGCATGACTGTACTCTTTGATTTGTAACATTCCAGACTAAACATAAAGCTTAACGATTTCAGACCAAACATTCTGGACTCATTTCATTCCTTTTTATTCTTGTAGGTTTGTATTTTACTCTTATTTTTTCCCCAGTTCTGCTTTTGGACAGCAGTTAGACATTATTCTGCCATGTACTCTTCCTAAGCACCCATCATTTGTTTCATTACTTGGCCCACTACTATGCTCTTTAGCTCTGCTCAACCAACTCTTCTGTCATTTAAGCTCATTCACATTCCTCACTTTTGATCTTTTGCCTGCCTTCTCACTTATCGGTTCCTTAAAACCTACTGACAAGGATTTATCATAGAGGCAGTAGACCCTCTCATAAGCTCGAGAGGTGGGACTGAGACTGCTCCTGCTAGCTCTGGGAGGGGTGGAGGGGGGTGGTTCCACGACCACAGTTGACATATGCCAGAAAAATTCTTACCTGAACGTATGGCTGCCACATCACCCCATCCCAGCGGGGTATCCCACCTCCAAGAGTTGCCACCAATTAGATGGCTAGCAGCTCTTCAGTCTCAACAATGCCACTGGAAACAGTGGCCACTCCTAATACTGCCATCAATCCTTGACAGGGAGCAGAGGCGAATTGCCAGACAAGCAGTTAAGTGGGCCTTCTTCTCAGATGTAGCCTGACCTACTGAGCATTTTTTTGCAGTTTCTATTTTACTTACCATACATACCCAAGTAATGGTCACCTTTTTTGACAATTATTTAAGGTTAAAGTTATGGAGTCAACTATTACTACTACTTTTGAGGCGCTGAAATTCATGCCTGTCAAAATTCGTACCGTATCATTTGCATAAGTCCAACTGATCTCTGAACGAATAAAGATAAAAAACGCAATAAGATTATGGGAATTCTCAAAACCCGAAGCGGAAGTGAACAACCGGCGGACTGACTCATGAATGTTGATCTGTTGTCTGCAAAAAACTAAGCTGAAAATGTGTTGCTGGAAAAGCGCAGCAGGTCAGGCAGCATCCAGGGAACAGGAGAATCGACGTTTCGGGCATATGCCCTTCTTCAGAAATGAGGCATTCCTGAAGAAGGGCTTATGCCCGAAACGTCGATTCTCCTGTTCCCTGGATGCTGCCTGACCTGCTGCGCTTTTCCAGCAACACATTTTCAGCTCTGATCTCCAGCATCTGCAGACCTCACTTTCTCCTGCAAAAAACTAAGGTCCACTTTCACATGGAAATATGTGGGAAATTCCAGATTCGTTTGTCCAAAAATAGAGGGTCAATGTTTAATGAGATCGACTATTACTCGAGAATATGCAGTGCATTTTCAGCCTCTGCTGTTTTACTGCTATAAAGTGGACTTGTCAGACACCAACTGTCCAAAGGAAACAAAAGTTAGTAATATGAAGAAATAAGTCACAAGAATCTCTATGAATCAATACAACCTGAACTGGTGGGTGAGGTCAGTAAGGGAGTGTGATTGAGAGACAGTACAATGAAGGTTCCCCAGGCCAGTTCCTAAGATTGTAGACCCATCCTTTGAGAACAGATTGAGGTGACTGGTTCTGTACATTCCAGAGTTTGGAAGAATGAGAGGTGATCTCATTAAAAAATACAAAATTCTTACAGAGCTCAGAGGGGTAAATGTGGGGAGAATGCATCCCCCTGGCAGAAGGGACCAGTACTGGGGAGAACATAGCCTCGGAACTGAGGAAAAAAAAGAATGCTGCCATTTGGAATGTGGTGAATCTTTGGAATTCTACTCCTAAGTGTGCTATCGGAGCTCAGTCATTGGGTACTTTCAACAGTTTTCTAAATATTAAATGCATCAGGCACTGGGGATAGTGTGAGAAAATAGCATTGAGGCAGAGGATTGGTCATGATCTAGCTGAATGACAGAATAGGCTCGATGGACCAAATAGCCAACTCTTGCTCCTATTTCCTGCATTTAGCGATTGCACTGGATGCTTAAAAAGTTTACTTGGTTCAGGCCTGGTTAGCCAAATGATGCTACTATTAACTTACATGAAAGAAGCCATGGGGATATTATTGTTAGGCGGTATGTTTGTGGTTTTCTCTGTGGAAGTGTTCACATGCTGTTTTAATTTCCTCACTACATGTCTACATCTGTATCGTGTCAGAAAAGGTCTATGTTTGGCTGATCTAATGATTCTCTGCAAACCCTAAGGAGAATTGTAGACAAGATACTTGAATGTTGTACAATTTATTCATTCACCTAGTCCATTAAAGGAAAGTAATAGTGACAGCCTGTACTTTGCCACCGAATGCAAGCCATTACAGCAACAGAGTATTGTGTTGCCTTTTTAAAATCTAATTCTCTGGGACAATGGATACATGTGAGACAGTTGCAACAACAAAAGACAACCAGGAGGCAACCAGTTAATTAATATCATCTTCACCCCGAGATTGTTCAATGCCCATAACTCTCTCTTGGGCATTTTTTATATTAATATTCAATGCACAACACATACATAATTCATTTCCCATCACTGATATATAGCCTTACCAAAGCAATTGTGGTCATACAGTGATATAATAGGCACTAAAACTATTGTTATATGCTGTTCTTCATTTCTGCTTAGGAACGTGGTTGACCAGGTCCCAAATGCTGAGAGGTATAAGGTGAACTTGAAGTCACTGCACTGTTGTTTTCAAATTAGAGAAAGAAATGACTGGTGGTTTAATTTAACAGTCCCCATGCCTTTTGTGAGGGCTGAGGTGGAGAAGGAAACCTCGATTATCCGAACGAGATGGACGGGCATTATTCCGTTTGGATAATTGATGATTCCGTTAATTGATTGAATGCCTCTCCTCTGGGGCTCGGAGTTTTCTATTAAGTCTGCACCCTGTTCAGGAGACTAGGCAGCAGCACATCGCGCATGAGCGTGACCCCCCCCCGTCTGCTACCCTGCCCCAACCCCGTCCAACACCACCCGCTGCCTGCCCCCAAAACCTGCCCAACACCGCCCCACACCCCCCCTCCCATCCAACACTTCCCCCCTTCCCCCCACCCCCGACCACCCCCCAACCCCATCCAGCAGCACCGCCCCCTGTGCACCCCCTTTCCCCCCACCTCTCTGGGGCACCTGGACTAGACACCAACAACAAGACTGCTGCTGCTGCCTTTTGTTGGGGGGGTGGGGGGGGTGAGTCTCCAAATTCTGTGCGCGCGCATACACACACACAGACAACTTTTTACTGCAACTATTTGACAAGTTCCACCTTTGCCCTGTAAAGGACAATGTTGGAGAAATTATCTGGGGAAGCAGGGTTTAGAGTACATGCCTGTGCAAAACTCCAGGGAAAGTGTAGGGAGAGAGAGAGGGCAGGCGGTCAGTTATTTGGAGATGGTGCCTGGGGTCCCATCGATGTCCAAGACTGTTCTTGGCAGTACTTCAGTAAGCCGAGTTCATTTTTAATCACTGTAAATAGAAGACACGATCAGTTTTGGAAACATGTCTTTGATGTAATGTTTCCATCAGGACCTCAAGATTTCCTTCGGATAATCTAATATTCGGATAATTGATATTCTCCTGTATAGCAAACTCAGCTAGTGTGGGAATGGAACCCAAAGTGTTGGTATCACTTCATATTCAGAACATCCATCCAACAGTCCATCCAACTGAACTATCTCAACCCCAGACTCAGAGGTATACATGGTAAAGACACAAGTATGCTGTCTGACTTAAGGCCATGAGTACAGTAAATAGGATGCAGAATAAGGTTTTTCTTTCTCTCTGCAACCTTGGATACATCTCTGTTTGGATTTCTATACTTAGCATGCTCAGTTCTAATGCAAAGCAACAATAAAGCAACAGCTGCTATGTGGAATGTTGATACAGTTGACCTTGTAACATGAAATCCAGACTATTTTATGAAAATAATTGTGGGGCTCGTTTATATAGGATCCTCCATGTTTCTGTTGGCCACAGGAAGCTTTAGCTATGGCACGGTGGCTCAGTGATCAGCACTGTTGCCAGGGACCTGGGTTCGATTCCAGTCTCAGGTGACTGGCTGTGTGGAGTTTGCACATTCGCCCTGTGTCTGCATGGTTTTCCTCTCACACTCCAAAGATGTGCAGGTTATGTGGATTCGCCATGGGATATGCAAGATTACAGGGGTAGGGTGGTTCTGGGTGGGAAGCTGTTCAGAGGGTCAGTGTGGCCGAATGGCCTGCTTCCAAACTGTAGGGATTCTATAGTCAATGAACAGAAGTGAGAAAGCAAGAAACCGCTAGCAATGGGGACACTGTGAAGGGAGGGCTCTGAGAAAGTCAAATAATTAAGTAATTCTCGGCAAAGCCAAATGTTTCCTTATGAAAGGAATGCCTTTACTCACACCAAGTCCACAACAGCTTCCTTGTTCAGCTACAGTAAATATTTCAGTCAGGCCCCACCATCAAGGAGCAAATTACTGCAGATGCTGGAATCTGTCCTGAAATCAAAAATGCAGGAGATCACAGCAGGTCAGACAGCATCCATTGAGAGAGAGCAAACTAACATTTGGAGTCCACCTGACTCTTCATCAGCAGCTGTGATGAAGAATCATCTAGACTTGAAACGTTGGCTTGCTTTCTCTTCATAGATGCTGCCTGACCTGTTGCGATCTCCAGCACTTTTTGTTTTCAGGCCCCATCATCTGTCAATTAATGAGAGGACCCCACTGGCTTCAGGCAGACACTTTTACAATTATTCAGACAAGCAGGTTGAGAGATCAGACCTGTGCGTAAGCTATCTCAGCAATTTTAGCTGCCTGCAAACTCTCTACCCTTCCATTGTCAGGAAAAAAAGACACAAGGATTTCTCAGGATTCTCTTCCTTAGCTTTTCAGCAATCTTCATACTTGCTTTCCCAATAATCATCATGGAGTTATGTCCTGAACTTTAATCCTGAGATATATTGTGTGCAGAAGTTTGGTGTTATAAGTTAAGCAAATCTGGATGAATGAGTTTCTTATGAGTCTGGCTTGTATTAATTGCAGGGGAAAGGTAATTGCAGGGGAGTCCCATTATTCATGTTTCTGTGTCATTCCAACCCATTCCAGCAGCCTGTTAGGGAGAAAGAAATCTCTTTTGAGGGTAGCCTGTTTCACACGTCTGTAGGTTATGAGAGCTGGTAAATGTAATGAGGCCATGAGAGAGATCAAATTGGGAGAGGGGTTCCGCTAATTACTTGGTCATGGCCTAATCATAATCATGAGAAGTGGTGAGGAGGCTTCCAGTTATTGGAAAGTGGAGGTGGGAGGGCAGACGGAATGGATGGTGGTCACTTGAGGCATCTACAGGTGGGGGTTTACTGAAGCCGGATTTCTTCTGGCTGCTCCAGTTTCCTCCCACAATCCAAACATGAGTAGGTCAGGTGAATTATGCCCGAGATGTTGATTCTCCTACTCCTCGGATGCTGCCTGACCTACTGTGCTTTTCCAGCACCACACTCACAACTTTGATCTCCAGCATCTGCAGTCCTCATTTTCTCCGAGGTTAGGCGTTTTGGCTATGCTAAATTACTCACAGTGTTCGGGGATGTGTAGGTTAGGTGCATTAGTCATGGGTGAATGTAGAGTAATAGTGTAGGGGAATTGGTCTGGGTGGGTTACTCGTTGGAGGGTCAGTGTGGACTGTTGGACCGAAGAGCCTGTTTCCACACTGTAGGGCTTCTATGATTGTACGATTCTCAGACTGTTTGGGATGGAGATGTAGTCTTGTTCCTCTTAGCCCTTAAGAAGTGGTGTGAAGACATTTAGTTTATGGATACAGTACTTCTGTCCTCCTTTGAACTGTTGAGTTTCGACAAGGATAGGGTCCCAGTCAACATCAATGGATGTTAAAAATAAGGAGGGCAACCTCATTATAATGAAGCTGCTTCTTGAAAGTAGATTAGTTACCCATCCCTTGTCATATCACAGTTCAAGCCAGACGTAGATGGATTTTAGGTTAATTGGGCTCCTGTTTCAGATCTTTTGCTTTTTAACCTGTGTTGCAGCTCTAACCTGCCTGTGCTTTGGGGGTTAAGATTCTGTCCTATGTGTATGCATCAAAGTCTAAATTATCCCAAAGTCTAAAGGTGGATAGAAAATATCACAGTCAATCTTTCCTGAAGAATGTTTGAATTGGTCTTCTAAGTCCTAAGTATTGCACATGTATGGCGCCTCAGCCAACTCATTAAATACGTTCAATGTTCAAATCTGTCTGCATCCTTTCACTTCTTTTATATCAGATGAGGAATGAATCACTCTCTTGGGAGTGATATCAAGAGAGAACAATGTGCGTTTCATGTTTACCAGGTGATCGCTGGGAAGCGGAATAATACCATACACACTTGTAGGTACAGAGAAACTTTGATTATCCGACATTCAATTATCCGAATTTCGGATTATTTGAACAAGATTGCAAGGTCCCAGTGCTTGGCTAAACTGTTATCCGGCATTCAATTATCCGAACGTTCTATTATCTGAACAAAATACTCCCCACCCGTGTCATTCGGATAATCGAGATTCCTCTATATTTCATCTAGATGGCAAATGTTGATTATTCATGATGACCTAGCATCTATCTTCTCTGAGAAAGCTATTTACCAGTCTGGAATCTGTGCTACTTTTACCCATACTGTGCTACTTTTTATACACTTTTCTCATGTCTCATATAATGCAAACTGAAACAAATCCAACGGAAGTCTAACTTAATTAATGTAAATTATACTTATGACTGATGATAAAGTATAAATCTAGTCGATTATTAAATTTGAAAAATAATATGGAGAATCACCTATTCCAAGAAAGTTGGACAAGTGATTTCTTAATTATCTGTTTTCATGTAGTTACAGAGTTCCACAACCAACACCAAATATTATTTCAAGTTAATTATTGATTGGTTAGAAAGTAGAAATCTGATACAAGCCAGTTTGATTTTAGTAAATGATATTAATCTTTGACTTGAAAATAATCTCCACAATTTCAGAGACTAAAGTATGATATTGAAAAGCCATGACACATTGTTTTATTTGTGCAATGTTTACTTGCAATTACTCCAAATTACCAGAAAAGCTGAATGCATCAGTATGAACTGATTTTGGTCCCTGTTGTCACTTTGTATAAATATTGATATTGTACTAAATAACAGCTGAGAGCTCTGGAAATTTGGAATGATATTTAATTTTTAGTTTAGATGAAATCAACTATACTGCATGACTGCAGGCCCTTAACTTAAACATTTAGCTGTAAGGAAATAGGTGGCACATGATATGGAATGGCAAACAATCAATAGTTTTATTATATTTGTAAAAGTACTCATTCACACAATTAAAATGCCCCATTCCTTGAGATTGCCAACTGAACCAATCAAGCAACTTACCAAGTACATATAAAAATGGGTATCCTACTCACAGTGGAATGAACCTACAGCACTTTTCTGTAAGCTTGCTATCACTCTCTAATGAGGAATAGTTCTGAGAGTAGTTGTCTTTCCAAAATAATTCTGTACAAATGTCATTGCCTCAGTGATGCATTATTGTCCTATAGATTTCTCTAGGTCAGTGATTTCACCAAACAACATTTCAGGAGTCATTAGCAGAACAATATGGCCTGAAAATTCCCTACTTTACATGGCATTTGTGGGTAGAAGGAAGTTGAAACCATTCTGTTTACCTTGATAGAGTCTCAGGTTTAGTGTGGTAAAGGAATAAACAGTAATGAGTCTTAACAAGAAGAGGGTCTTGTCTTAACAGATGTAGTTTGTTGTATGATAGCAATTAGGTACAAATAGCACAATTATATTAGTAAATTAGACATTGTTACTAATACATTTAGGAGGCCATAGATAACCTATCTGCATCCTTTACGATCCAAGAATATTCTCCCAATTTCCCTACCCAAGTCGCATGATGTTGTTTAATTTGGGGGAAGAGTAGTGCAGTCTCCAACATTAATTCATTGAGAATAATTCACTTATATAATATCCAAGTTTCAATCACCTTAAGTGGGACTCAGTGCCCTTGTGGTATTGCTGCCGGACTATTTAATCCAGAAGCTCAGCTAATGTTCTCGGTTTGAACCTCACCAGCAGGTGGTGGAATTTGAATTCAATGAAAAAAATCTGAAATTAAGAATCCTCTGATCACCATAAAACCATTACCAATTGTCAGGAAAAGTCCACCTAACTAGTGCTAACTAGGAAATCTGCCATCTTCGCCTAGTAGATTACATGTGACTCCAGACCCAAGCTATGTAGTTGACTCTCAACTGAATTGAATTGAATTTATTGTCACGTGTACCGAGGCACAGTGAAAAACTTTGTCTTGTAAGCAATACAGGCAAATCACAGTGTTAACTGCCCACCAAAATGACCTAGCAAGTACTCAGTTCAAGGGCAGCTAGGATTAGGCAATAAATACTGGCAAGTCAGAGACACTCATGAGTGAACAATATTTGCGCAGTATATTAAGATGAAAATGATTCCTCTTCCTATTATAGATCCAAAGGTTAGTGAAGTTACTGACATTTAGCAGACATTAGACATATGTGTCCATGACAGAAGAGCAGCTGTTTAGTCTTCCTAATGTAGAAAAGGGTCAATATGAGCAACAAACTTATTAAGTTGAAATATTTACAACTTTCAGAGAAAACTCCCAACCAATTTACTGTTTCATCTGGAAGGAATGTTCAGGATGTTAGAAGATGAGAACAGAAGAGGTAAAACATATTCTATGATTATATTGATAAGCTTTAACCATGTTCTTTATGAAGTCCAGTGTGCTACTTTCCAGTAACCTGTGTACTTCAACATGCAACACAGAATTAATTGTTTAATTATTGTAGCTCAGTCGTATTGGAGTTGACCAGAAGCTACTTCTAGTTGTATCTTCTGCAGGAAATTATGTTCACTATGAAGCAGTTCGAACAGCTGTTCATTGGCTTACAATAATCTTTTATTATCATATTGGGTCCAAATTATATTCATCCATTACCCCATTCACTTGTGATACTGTATTATATTTTCTAAACTGATGAAAGTGCACATACACAGTTTCTTGCAGCAGTTGGCAAATCTTCAGCAACAATGTGATCCAGGATTTTAAACGTTGGTCTTTTTTTTTCTATGTTTTGTTTTACAGTGTGTGATTTTACACATCACCATTTCTCCTTCGTTCCTCCCAAAGCTATCTCTTTACGTAAATAGCATATTCAGAAAGCATATCTAATCCAGTCATTGAAGAATAAGGTTAACATTGATGTATTTACAATTTTGTGTTTTCCAGTAGGGGATGGTCTGGATATTATGACACTATTTGATGCCTGCTAAACACTTAGAGATTCTGAGATTACCTCTGCCATGTATTGTATGTTGTGTTTTGTGTGTTTTGGGGTGAGTTACTAGAGCTTACAATGAAGAGAAAGGAAATAAAGGCTGTTGGTCATTCCTTAGATTGTAACATTAACCATCCACTGTTGAGTCATCTGGTCTTCTTTCATATTATACTAGCAATAAACAAACAATTATCAATGTATTAGTTAGACATCCAAGGATATATGTCTAGTGTAATTTCATATATATCTTATAGACTGGTTGGGAATTTTCTCTGAGTGCAATATTTGATGTACTCCAGGGTCAAAAGATTTGTTAATTATAGTATGGAGGTGCTTTAATCTACAACCTAAGGTGAAGGTGACAGCTTCCACTATGACCAGTTCTGAGGTATTGTTGTTTGTCTATCTTTTGAGAGAAATGATTGATCCTTAAGGTTGCACAATGGTGCCCTCTATAAGATATCCAACTGGTATATCATTGTTCTTCCAAGCATTAATCCGTTGGTCATTGAGATTGAGGAAAGATCACTGGAGAGCATTGGTTATGATCCAAAATGTCCTTCTATATTTCAAATAGGTTGGTCAACTCAGCCTGGATTGTTATGATTTTATCGATGTAATATCTGTTGTTATTGGTTGCCAAAATCCTGGATGAAATCTGCAGCTGGGATCACTGTGCTCAAAGATCAGTTTAATACTGCAGATGCTGCAATCTGATGTAGAAACAGAAAGTGATGGAACACATCATCTGAAGTCCGAAACAGTGAGAAATGTGACATGCTTAAAGCAAGTATAGAAGCATTGAAAGAAAGGAAGAAAGGACAATAAAAGGAACGTCCTTGATAAAGTGGAAGGAAGGAGTTAGTAAATGTCAAAAACAATGGTGCAAGACAAAACCAGACGGTAATGGGACAGTTAAAGTGAGAAAAATACATTCAGAAGTGACATAAAAGGGAAATCTCAATTTCTGTCAGCTACCATAGAAAGCACATGAACCTATTAATTAGGAAGAGGCGTAGACCACTCAATCTCTTGGATCTGCTCCATCAACCAATAAGAGCATGATCATCTGACTTCTCCACATTGCTGCCTGCCCCAGTAAACGTTCAACCTTTGCTTATCAAGAATCTATCTATCTTTGCCTTAAAAAGATTCCTAGACTTTGCTTTCACCATATTTGAGGAAGAAATTTCTAAAGTCTCACAACCCTCACTGAGGAACAAATCTCCTCTTCTCTATCTTTAATGAGCAATCCCTTAATTTTAAACAGTGGCCCCTCGTTCTAAGTTGTCCCAAAAAAGGAAGTATCCATGCATATCTTGTCAAGGCCACTCAGTATCATGTATCTTCTATATAAAACTTCATTTTTTAACAGCAGAGCAAGTGGAAAGAAAATGGTGTCCGAGGTTAGGAGCTGAATTTATTGAGTTCAATACTGAGTCAGAAAGGCTGTGAAACGGTTTAGTGGAAAATGTGCTGTAGGAACCTGAGCTTAAGCTCATTAAAATCAATTATATACAAGATACAGAGGACAGAATATGAAAGCAATAACAATTAAAACATACAGGCAGATCAGAGACGCAATTGTGAACTGATTGAGGTGCTCCATAGATCTGTGTTTAGTCCTTCCAATATGGAAAAGACCATATTGCTAGCAACAAATACAATATGCTATACTGATGTATACAAGGAAACTACTGTTTCAAATGGAAAGAGGTTTTGGTATCTTGGATGGTAAGAATGGGTAGATTAAAAGGTGTTTCTTGGTGATATTGATAATTCATCTATAATGTTGTAAATGAAGTTTACTAAGACCATACGACATAAAGTAGTAACAGGAGTAGGCCATTCAGCTGCTCAATGCCGTTCACTAGAACCGTGGCTGATCCAATGCTATTTTATAACATTGCAACATGCAACACAAAATATCAGCTGTGTTTGAGTTGACCTATCCTTTCAAGGTGAGAAAATCTAATTGTAGTTAATGAGCCCAACGAAGGTTCAGTCACTATTTCATTCGTGCTTACAGATTGGTGGGAAAAGAAACAAAATTAGTTCCTGTCTGATGTTATACATACTTTCGACACTGAAGTGTGAGGATGTGTTGAGATGGTTTATACTTATAAACTGCTTTTGCAGCCTTTTTCTATTGAATACGTGAGCTGAGAAGTGGAGGTAAAATTAGATTATTATCGATCAATTGGAGCTAATTAATCTTCTGTATTTACTCCAGCATCTTCTTCATTGATAATTGCTTGACTGGATTCTCTGGAAGCTGCTCACTTTGTCTTATTAGGGCTCCAAGCAAGAAAGGGCCCAGACTGATTGTTTCATGTTAGCAGGTGTTTTGTTTTGATGCTGTCCAACAGTGTAACATCACGGCTTATATATCCAAAGGCTATCTAGAACAGGTTTTACTTGCAGAATTTCAACAGGAACAAAGTGTTCCCGCATGACTGCTGCTAGCCTGTGTAATATTCACTTTAAAGCCGTTAAAATGGTATTTGTTGGAATATATTATTCTGTGAAGAGAGTTTTGCCTGAAGTGCCATCATCTCTGCAGCCTCAACAATTTAAAAAAGGCAGACTTGTCTATTATTCCAGTTGACCCTGAATAAACTATGGTGGAAAGCTTGCAGACCTACAATCCGTCCACCTAATGACATCCCTTTGTATAAATGGATGAAAAATTGAGTGGGCTCCCTATTAAGGCTGAAGCACCAGCTACACCTCTGTAAACATTCTCCCTCTTCAACTCCCAACTGATTCTAGACTTGCAAAAGCCAGAACAGGAAACTTAGTGTTAAAAACTGGTTCTACAATCTCAGACTGGGGAGAATTTTGCTGAAAGCCTCAATTCAACAACAAAAACTTGCATTTATGTGGCCTTGTCAATTTAATAGAACACTGGAATTAGAATTAACTTGTGTATAAAGCAATTATCAGTTGTCATTGTGGATTGTTGTTCACAATGTTGACGCCTGTTGCCACTAATGATCATGCTGCCTCTGGGTGCTGTTCTTCTTTTCCTCTGTAATCAACTATTGTCTCCCATATGAAAGAATTGATGTTTAAGGTTTTCAGAACATATTTGTAAGCATCTGTGAGGACACAGCTTTGAGAATTCCACTGGTCTAATGGATCCAGCTACCTGACCAAACAAAAAATCCTAAACAACCACCCCCTCTCCTGTGAATATGTCCAAACCAGCAACGTCACCTCAGCCTGATGAATACCAACATACTCGGGAGCTTTCTTTTGAAGAGAACTGCCACATTTTTAATTTTCTCCTTCCTTGGGATATCCAGAACCTACTGCAAGCTTTTGCTAACCACTTGCAAGAGTTGTTACTTAATGTGATCAGATGCACAGATTTGATGAAATAAAAATGGAAAGAATTGTAGGTGTTGCAAATCAGAAACCAAAACAGCAATTGGTGGAAGAGCTCAGCAGGTCTGGCAGCATCTGTGGAGAGAAATCAGAGTTAACATTTCAGGTCGAGTGACACTTCCTCAGAACTCAGATATGAAAGCATGACACCCTGTCCCATGACTACAGATTTCTTGGTGCTTATTTTCGGGGTGAACAAGACATAGGCATGGCAGAGTCAATCCATTAGTCTTTGCGGCTGAGCTTCCATGTTAGAAATAAGCACAGATTCAGCAGCACAGGCGAGTTCTCTGATCCAGACATGCTGCATTTTGGTAAATCCTTTCAGTCAGGATGAATTGGACAAATTGAATCTGACTTAGTATGCAGGTAAACTCTGCAGTGAAGGTAGAGTTAAGAAGCAGGGAGAGGCAGATGCCAAACAAAGTAAGGGCTCAGACAAATCCCTGTTTATTCCATTCTTCATCCTGAAACTGCCAGATGTGATGCTATCATATTGACATGTAGGAAAGAAAGTTGTGAAGAGTACATAAGGAGGCTACAAAGGACTCATAGATAGACTATGGGACTGAGATAATGAGGAAAGAGATCAGTCTGAGGCTGGTACAGCTGGGAAAGGGAGTGAGTCAAACAGTCAGGGCAGGAAGGAACAGAGCAGAGAATGAGATAGGACTGATAAATTAAATTTTATTTCAAAGCAAGAAGCCTAACAGGTAAGACATATGAACTGAGGGCATGGTTAGGAACATGGGACTGGGTATCGGATGGAGGGGTGCTTTTCAGACTGGAGGCCTGTGACCAGTGCTGTGCCACAAGGATTGGTGCTGGGTCCACTACTTTTTGTCATTTATATAAATGACTTGGATGTGAACATAGGACGTATAGTTAGTATGTTTGGAGATGACACCAACATTGAACAGTGAACAGTGGACAGTGAAGAAGGTTACCTCAGAATACTATGGGATCTTGATCACGGGCCAATGATCTGAGGAGTGCAAGATGGAGTTTAATTCAGATAAATGTGAGGTGTTCAATTTTGGAAAAGCAACTCATAGCAGGATTTATACACTTAATGGTAAAGTCCTGGCGAGTGTTGCTGAACAAAGAGATCTTGGAGTGCAGGTTCATAGTTCCTTGAAAGTAGAGGGACAAGTAGATAGGATAGTGAAGAAAGCATTTGGTATGCTCTCCTTTATTGTTCAGAGTATTGAGTATTGGAGTTGGGAGGTCATGTTGCAGCTGTACAGGACATTGGTTAGGCCAATGTTGGAATATTGCATGTAATTCTGATCTTCCTATTGGAAGGATATTGTGAAACTTGAAAGGGTTCAGAAAAGATTTATAGGGATGTTGCCAGGGTTGGAGAATTTGAGCTATAGGGAGAGGCTGGATAGGCTGGGGCTGTTTTCCCTGGAGTGTCAGAGACTGAAGGGTGGCCTTATAGATGTTTATAAAATCATGAAAGGCATTGGGTAAATAGACAACATCTTTTTCCCTGGGATTGGGGAGTCCAGAACTAGAGGGCATAAGTTTTGGGTGAGAGGGGAAAGATTTAAAAGGGACTGAACGGGCAACTTTTCCATACATTTTCCAACATGTGTGGAATGAGCTGAGAGGAAGGGGTGGAGGCTGGGACAGTTACAACATGTAAAAGGCATCTGGATGGGTGTATGAAAGGGAAGAGTTTAGAGGGATATGGGCCAAGTGCTAGAAAATGGGACTTGATTAATTTAGGATATCTGGTCAACATGGACGAGTTGGACCAAAGGGTCTATTTCGTGCTGTACATCTCTATCACTCTATGACTCTATATCCTGTTCCCTACATGTCTCCCCTGTTTGACCAAGGAAAACATCTTGATGTCCCTATATCATCTGTTTTTCACTTAAACTATCATCTCTTCTGTTATTTAATGCTGTCCCCTTATCAGAAATCTAACTTATGTTTTTCCATATGTTTTCATTCTTGCTCCCCTATTCTGCTCCCCCAGGGTCAGTGCCTGCATATGAATGACTGTATCTCTAACTTCTTGAGTTCTAACAAAAGTTATCAATTTGAAATGTTAACTCTGTTTCTTTATCCATGGATGCTGCCAGAACTTTAGAGATTCTCCAACAATTTTTCACTTTAATTTTGTAAATCTCTCGTTTCAAGAATGGTCCTGACAGTGTTAGGACCGTCAATAATTTTTTAAAAGTTGGTCTCCAAATGGCAATTACTCACGGAATAATTAACGATCAATCAATACTGGGAAAATAAAACTATCTCCCTCCTGTGAAACATCATGGTTGTGCTCAACTACATTAAAGGCAGAATAGAAAGACATTTTTTAACAGCATTGCTGTTAAAAATGTGGAAATTCTGCATGTAGTAACTCTTCGCTAAACCTTTCAACTAGCCATCTTTGCCCCAAATGGCAGAGGTGCCACAACAATGTAACAATATATACTGAGATACATACTAACCCGAGAAAGTGATATTGTTGGGAAGTATGTCAGTGTCAGTGTGTCAGAAATACAAGCACGTAACATATATTTTTAAATTATATTGCATACATGATTCATCCATACGATATGATTTCCTGCATCAAATGCCTCTCAAATCAATGCTACTCACTAAAGCATTGTCCCAGCATTTCTCAACAAGGGAATTGACTTTACATATCTAAGACGTTGAAATAATTAGAGGATAAAAACTTTGAAGATCAATTCAAATAAGTTGCAAAATTCTGCTGCAGATTTTATCTTGAATAAGTCCTGTCGCCATCCTTTCCTTGCACATACCTGCTTCCTTTCAAGAGAAACATGCACCTGGAATCTTCACAGAGTCCTAATGGCTACAATGCTTATCTTAGCTTTCTTGACTGCCTCTCTTGGGCTGTTCTACCACAGATTACAATCTGTGACAGTTGGGACATTGATGCTCGGCTGCATTTTATCTCAGTTGTGGCAAAGTAAGAATAAAATCTGGGATCTTTAAAGATGTCTCCCCATGCATTTCTTCAGGTATGAGACATGGCTACAAACAGAGGTCAAGGGTGTGCATTACAATTAGATTACTTACAGTGTGGAAACACGCCCTTCAGCCCAACAAGTCCACACCAACCCTCCGAAGAGCCACCAGACCCATTCCCCTAACACTACAGGCAATTTAGCATGGCCAATTCATCTAACCTGCACATTTTTGGACTGTGGGAGGAAACCCACGCAGATACAGGGAGAATGTGCAAGCTCCATACAGACAGTTGCCTGAGGCGGGAATTGAACCTGGGTCTCTGGCGCTGTGAGGCAGCAATGCTAACCACTGTGCCACCAGTTCTGAGATCTCACTAAAACGATGCTATTAAAAAGCACACATTTTCTTTTTTTCTTTCCATGTCTCAGGACAAATATAGGTGGGTAATCTTTCCCCACATTCATCCCCACATCGCAAGGATGAATGCACAAAATTATATTGACGAGAAAAATGACACAAGGCCACTTCCAACAACTATTAATTAAAGATCTAGATAAAATAACTTCATAATAAAAATCAAATAATCTTCTGCTATTAATAATAGTATTTGCTTTTCACTAATTAGTGCCCTATGTCACTTGAAAGTCATTAAAATCCTTACAGTACAATTGAAATATTTGCATATGCACAATTTCAGATTGCAGTCTAATTATGATTTCTTCTACCGAAGTACTATAATGGAGAGTGCATCTTAAAAGAGCCCCATTTCTGTGACAGTTTGAAATAAACATGTTTGTTCACTTTAATTAAAATCTGGGGAGCATTCCTCATGGACAAAAGTATAATATGCCAGCAGGGTGTTAATTTGAAGTACTGGTTTCAGCAATGTAAGTGCTGTAATGTCAGTGTTCTGTGATTAACAATCATCTACAGAGCAGTTAGAACTGTAGACCTTTTCAGGATTTTTTCTCTCTCTCATCAGTCACTCCATGGGAGCGATTAACACACACTGCAGCACATATTCATTTTCTGTAATAAGTTTGTCGGATTTGGTCGCACCATAAATTGTTTAAATTACAACTTTGATTGTGCTTCAGCCATTGCACATGTCCCATAAGAAAAGACTTTATATCAGTCAGATGTTTTCAAGACTATTGCACTGTTACTTTGGAATTGGGTTTCATGATGAATCTGTCAATAATGAAGTAAACCAGACCTTTACCATCCAACAGTAAGGATTGCCTCATCATTTACTCTATTTTTCTTTCTTTGAATTTAGCACAATTCATTTTATTTATTTCTCCCTTAACCTCTCTTTCTTTGGCTGCTTGCGTTTGCCTTCAGTAGAATCAGCAGTGAGTATCATTCTTGTTTCTCTAGTTGCGGATTGGGCTCCCACTCCAGAGAGTTCAGCAAGTAATCTAGGTTCCCACTTCAGCACAGTGCAGTCCAAGTTGTGATGCTTTTGATGATCTATCGAGTGGAATGTTTTAAACCAGAGATGAGAGTGTTTCTGGCTGAGCTAAATTCTGTGCAGCATAGGGCTGCCATCTACATTATCCTACAGGGGGCTTTGAAAGGTTGGAGAGGTGGACTCTGGATCCAGTGGACAGCTTGTCAGCTCATGCCCCCAGCAAAAACTTTATCAACCCTCTAGTGAACCAGTTGAGGCCTTTAAGTGGGATCTAAGCAGCTGGGGAAAAGGTCCAAGCTGAAGAGCCATATAGAACATAAAACTTTACAGCGCAGTATAGGCCCTTCAGCCCTCGATGTTGCACTGACCTATGAAACCAAGTTGAAGCCCAGCTGATGTACACTATTCCATTATCATCCATTTATTCAATGACCATTTAAATGCCCTGAACGTTGTCGAGTCTACTACTGTTGCAGGCAGGGCGTTCCATGCCCTTATTACTCTCTGAGTAAAGAAACTACCTCTGTCATCTCTCTTATATCTAACACCCCTCAATTTAAAGCTACATCCCCTAGTTCTAGCCATCACCATCCAAAGAAAAAGGTTCTCACTGTCTATCTTATCTAATTCTCTGATCAGGTTATATGTTTCTATGAAGTCACCTTTCAACCTTCTTCTCTCTAATGAAAATAGCCTCAAGTCCCTCAGCCTTTCCTCATAAGACTTTCCCTCCATACCAGGCAATATCCAGTTAAATCTCCTCTGCACCCTTTCCAATGCTTCCACATGTTTCCTAAAGTGCAGCAACCAGAACTGTATGCAATACTCCAAATTCAGCCACACCAGAGCTTTGTACAGCTGCAACATGACCTCATGGCTCTGAAATTCAATCCCTCTATCAATAAAAGCTACCATACCATATGCCTTCTTAACAACTCTATCAACTTGGGTGGCAACGTACAGGGATCGATGCACATGGACACTGAGATCTCTGTGCTCATCCACACTACCAAGAATCTTACCATTAGCTCTGTACTCTGCATTCCTTTTACTCCTTCCAACATGAATCACCTCACACTTTTCCACATTAAACTCCATTTGCCACCTCTTAGCCTGGCCCTGCAGCTTATCTATGTCCCTCTGTAACCTGCAATATCCTCCCGCACTAGCCACAACTCCACCAAATTAGTATTATCCACAAATTTACTAACCCATCCAAGTCATTTATAAAAATGACAAACAGCTGTGGCCCCAAAACAGAACCTTGCAGTACACCCACTAGTAACTGAACTCCAGGATGAATATTTTGTATCAAACACCACCCTCTGTCTTCTTACAACTAGCCAATTTCTGATCCAAATCGTTAAATCACCCTCAATCCCATACCTCTGTATTTTCTGCAATAAAATTGGCTGAAGGTGAATGGTGAGGTAGTTGATACTGAAGCTGTAACAAACACCACCTCCCCACTCCATCCCATGTACCATCTTCCACTGTAATACATGGTGATAGTGAAATACTAAAAGCTAAACTACGTTAGCAGCGGTTTCTTGTGCTGCCCAGTTCTTATCTGGCTCCTAGAATCTGTTTGTGATATTAATTCAGACTCACCTCATGGTTAATCTCCCCACCTACTCCCTCGCCTTTCCCAAAAAACTATACACATCCAGTATAGTATACCTCCTCAATCCACGAGTGCAGTCCCGAAAGTAGTCTAGACTCCAGGAGGCACTGTTGGTACCAGGAAGCGATGAGCTTCTGATCCCCAGCAACTCCAAGGAACAATACCTAGTTTCTGACAGGCAGAAGTCCCACTTCCAGACCATTAAAGGCCAATTGACCATTGAAAAGCCACCATTTTTCATCCACATATGCTCCCACACATACCCCTTCCACCCACCCTTTTAGCTGGACTGACCCAGAACACATGACTCCTGGTAAATGCCAGCTTATATTTACAATAAGCTATTGTTCAGTTGCAATGTGGGATGAAACAAAAAATTTTGCTTTGAGCTAAGTGATACTGACAGATTGTTAACTACAGGGCCAGGTACTTAAATTAGACAATATTAAAAATTTGCTTTGGATTTAAGGCTACATGTTTTCAATCAACTTTCTGTTGAATGGCTGAGCAAGAGGCATATTAACTTACGGTAATCATTGTGCATGATTGATAAGTAAAATTTTAAATTGGCGATTTGTTTCAAATATCTTGTTGCAATCTTCCCATGAAATATGAACAAAGGCACAAAATCAGTTATAAAATTAACTCCTTCAGTGCAAGAAAGAACTGCCTTCAAACTGTGATGTGGAGGTGCCAATGTTGAACTGGGCTGGACAAAGTCAGAAGTAACATGACACCAGTTTATATTCCAACAGGTTTATTTGAAATCACAAGCTTTCGGAATGCTGCTCCTTCATCAGGTGAAGTGTAGGGTGTAGCGCTCCAAAAACTTGTGGTTTCAAACAAACCTGTTGAACTATAACCTGGTGTTGTATGACTTCTGACTTTGCCTTCAAACTACTCCATTTATTTATATTTTCAAAATGTATACTTCTTATATATACTTTGTCAAAAATATTTGCTACCCTTAAAGCATTCAAAGTCTAAAAGCAGTTAAAAATTGACCGAGATCTCATTGATTGTTCATCTATTTTTCATTTTAAAATTCTTATATTTTTACGCAATGATATTTCAGAGCACTGTTACTTGTTTTTTCTTTAGTATGTAACTGAAGTGTGCAGATTTTTCTTATTTGTTACATTTTACACCACCAATACCTCTGTGGGGTCAAATAGATTGTTTCAAATGGCTCCTACCAATTTTAAAAGGAGTTTGCAGAACTGGTTCAAGAGTTTAAATGGCCTACTCCTGTAGCTATGTTCTAATAATTGCATTGATAAATTGATTCTGTGTGATGCACTTTGTTATTTAAATGAAAACAAAGGATAAAAATCTTTTGTCTGAAAAATTCAAATAATTTTCTTTTTGTATTCTAAAGACAATAGAGTCATTGAAAAAGTTTTGAAAACAACCAAGTTGGCTGCAGAGAGTAAAAGATACTTCAAAGTGAAAACTGTTGATTCTCCTTTCAATTGTCAATGTTGAAAGAGTTAAAATAGTGAAACATCAAAGCAATGGCATGCAATAGTTTGTATAAAGGTTACTCAGTACAAAAACAGATGTGAAGATTTTTGCCCACAGTCATGATTCCCATGAGTGAACTATGGTATTTTCCCAGATAACTAGTTTCCTGAATTCTTTGTATAAGGAGGCACTCACACCATTTATAATAGTCTTCTGATTTTGTCTGGGACACAGAGTCATAGAGTCATAGAGATGTCAGCATTGCATCCTAGTCCCACCTGCCAGCACCTGGCCCATATCCCTCCAAACCCTTCCTATTCATATACCCATCCAAATGCCTCTTAAATGTTGCAATTGTACCAGCCACCACCACATCCTCTGGCAGCTCATTCCATACATGTACCACCCTCTGCGTAAAAAAGTTGCCCCTTATGGAATGGCAGGATTACCTTACACTGAAAGGCCGAAGCGACTGGGCTTGTATACCCTTGAGTTTCGAAGATTGAGAGGGGATCTGATTGAGATGAATAAGATTATGAAAGGATTGGACACTCTGGCAGTAGGAAACATATTTCCACTGATGGGTGAGTGCCGAACCAGAGGACACAGCTTAAAAATACGGGGTAGACCACTTAGGACAGAGCTCAGGAGAAATTTCTTCACCCAGAGAGTGGTGGCTGTGTGGAATGCTCTGCCCCAGAGGGCAGTGGAGGCCCACTCTCTGGATTCATTTAAGAAGGAGTTGGATAGAGCTCTCAAAGATAGTGGAATCAAGGGTTATGGAGATAAGGCAGGAACAGGATACTGATTAGGAATGATCAGCCATGATTATATTGAATGGCAGTGCAGGCTCGAAGGGCTGAATGGCCTACTCCTGCACCTATTGTCTATTGTCTATTGTCTATTGTCACTTTTATATCTTTCCCCTCTCACCCTAAACCTATGCCCCCCGAGCCCAGGGAAAAGATTTTGTCTACTTATCCTACCAATGCCCCTCATAATTTTGTAAACCCCTCAACCTCCGACGCTCCAGGCAAAACAGCCCCAGCCTGTTCAGCCTCTCCCTGTAGATCAAATCCTTCAACCCTGGCAACATCCTTGTAAATCTTTTCAGAACCCTTTCAAGTTTCACAACATCTTTCCGATACGAAGGAGACCAGAATTGCATGCAATATTCCAACAGTGGCCTAACCAATGTCCTGTACAGCCGCAACATGACCTCCCAACTCCTGTACTCAATACTCTGACCAATAAAAGAAAGCATACCAAACACCTTCTTCACTATCCTATCTACCTGCGACTCCACTTTCAAGGAGCTATGAACCTGTACTCCAAGGTCTCTTTGTTCAGCACTCCCTAGGACCTTACCATTAAGTGTATAAGTCCTGCTAATATTTGCTTTCCCAAAATGCAGCACCTCGCATTTATCTGATTTAAACTCCATCTGGCACTTCTCAGCCCTTTGGCCCATCTGGTCAAGATCCTGTTGTAATCTGAGGTAACCTTCTTCGCTGTCCACTACACCTCCAATTTTGGTGTCATCTGCAAACTTACTAACTGTACCTCTTATGCTCACATTCAAATCATTTATGTAAATGACAAAAAGTAGAGGACCCAGCACTGATCCTTGTGGCACTCCACTGGTCACAGGCCTCCAGTCTGGAAAACAACCCTCCACCACCACCCTTTGTCTTCTACCTTTGAGCCAGTTCTGTATCCGAATAGCTAGTTCTCCCTGTATTCCCTGAGATCTAACCTTGCTAATCAGTCTCCCATGGGGAGCCTTGTCGAATGCTTTACTGAAGTCCATATAGATCACATCTACTGCTCTGCCCTCATCAATCTTCTTTGTTACTTCTTCAAAAAACTCAGTCAAATCTGTGAGACATGATTTCCCACACACAAAGTCATGTTGACTATTGCTAATCAGTCCTTGCTTTTCCAAATACATGTACATCCTGTCCCTCAGGATTCTCTCCAACAACTTGCTCATCACTGAGGTCAGGCTCACCGGTCTATAGTTCCCTGGCTTGTCCTAACCATCCTTCTTAAACAGTGGCACCACGTTAGCCAAACTCCAGTCTTACGGCACCTCACCTGTGACTATTGATGAATGCAAATATCTCAGCAAGAGACCCAGCAATCACTTCTCTAGATTCCCACAGAGTTCTTGGGTACACCTGATCAGTTCCTGGGGATTTATCCACCTTTATGCATTTCAAATCATCCAGCACTTCCTCCTCTGTTATTTAGACATTTTGCAAGGTGTCACCATCTATTTCCGTACACACTATATCTTCCATACCCTTTTCCACAATAAATACTGATGCAACTTGTTGGACTATAAGCTGGTGTCGTGTGATTTTTGAACATGTCCAACCCAGTCCACCACTGGCACCTCCACATAATCATGAGGGAGGCAGTACCATGATAAAGGATAGAGCTGCAGATGGACGACTCATTGTATTCAAAAGATTTCATCCTTAGGTAGAACATAGAACATAGAATAATACAGCGCAGAACAGGCCCTTCGACCCTTGATGTTGCGCCGACCTGTGAACTATTCTCAGCTCATCCCCCCTACACTATCCCAAAATCATCCATGTGCTTATCTAAGGATTGTTTAAATCTCCCTAATGTGGCTGAGTTGACTACATTAGCAGGTAGGATATTCCACGCCCTTACCACTCTCTGTGTAAAGAACCTACCTCTGACATCTGTCTTAAATCTATCACCCCTCAATTTGTAGTTATGCCCCCTCATACACGCTGATGTCATCAGCCTAGCAAAAAGACTTTCACTGTCTACCCTCTCTAATCCTCTGATCATCTTGTGTGTCTCTATCAAATCCCCTCTTCACCACCTTCTTGCCAATGAGAACAGACCCAAGTCTCTCAGCCTTTCCTCATAAGACCTTTCCTCCAGACCAGGCAACATCCTGGTAAATCTCCTCTGCACCTTTTCCAATGCTTCCACATCCTTCCCGATATATGGGGACCAGAACTGTACACGATATTCCAAGTGTGGCTGCACCAGCGTGTTGTATAGTTGCAGCATGATATTGCAGCTCTGGAACTCAATCCCTCTATGAATGAAACCTAGCACATCGTATGCCTTCTTAACAGCACTATTGACCTGGGTGGCAAATTTCAGAGATCTATGTACATGGACTCCAAGATCCTTCTGCACATCCACACTGCCAAGAATCTTTCCAATGACTCAGTACTTTGCCTTACTGCCATTCTTCCCAAAGTGCATCACCTCACATTTAGCTGCATTGAACTCCATTTACCACCTTTCAGCCCAATTCTGCAGTTTATCCAAGTCCCCCTGCAACCTGTAACATTCTTCCACACTGTCCACTACTCCACTGACTTTAGTGTCATCTGCAAATTTATTAATCCATCCAGCTATGCCTGCGTCTAAGTCATTTATAAAAATGACAAACAGCAGTGGTCCCAAAACAGATCCTTGTGGCACACTAGCAACCGGACTCCAGGCTGAATATTTTCCATCAACCACCACTTCTTTCAGAAAGCCAGTTTCTAATCCAAACTGCTAAATCACCCTCAATTCCATGCCTCTGCATTTTCTCCAACAGCCTAACATGTGGAACCTTATCAAAGGCTTTACTGAAGTCCATGTATACCACGTCAACTGCCCTACCCTCATCTACATGCTTGGTCACCTTCTCAAAACCCCAATTCCTGAAGAAGGGCATGTGCCCGAAACGTCGAATCTTCTGTTCCCTAGATGCTGCCTGACCTGCTGTGCTGTTCCAGCAATAAAGTTTCAGCTTTGATCTCCAGCGTCTGCAGACCTCACTTTCTCCACCTTCTCAAAAAACATAATGAGGTTTGTGAGACATGACCTGCCCTTGACGAAACCATGTTGACTATCTGAAATCAAATTGTTGTTTACTAGATGATTATAAATCTTATCTCTTATAATCCTTTCCAAAACCTTTCCTACAACAGAAGTAAGGCTCACTGGTCTATAATTACCTGGGTCATCTCTGCTGCCCTTCTTGAACAAGGGCACAACATTTGCAATCCTTCAGTCCTCTGGTACCAAACCTGTAGACAATGATGACTCAAATATCAAAGCCAAAGGCTCTGCTATCTCCTCCCTAGCTTCCCAGAGAATCCCCGGATAAATCCCATCCGGCTCAGGGACTTGTCTACTTTCACTCCTTCTAGAATTGATAACACCTGCTCATAACGAACCTCGATCCTTTCTAGTCTAATATCTCATACCTCATTCTTCTCCTCTACAATATTCTCCTTTTCCTGAGTGAACACCGATGAGAAATGTTCGTTTAACACCTCTCCAATCTCCACAGGGTCCACACTCAACTTCCCACTTCTGTATTTTATTGGCCCTATTCCTACCCTAATCACCATTTTATTCCTCAAAAACCTATAGAAAGCTTTAGAGTTCTCCTTTATTCTATTTGCTAAAGACTGCTTGTGTCCTCACTTTGCTCTTCTTAACTCTCACTTTAAATCGTTCCTAGCTGATCTGTAACTCTTCATCGCCTCATCTGAACCCTCTTGCCTCATCAACACATAAGCCTCCTTTTTCTTCGTAACAAGAGATGTAATTTCTGTAGTAAACCACGGTTCCCCTACCTTATCACTTCCTCCTGCCTGACACGGACATACCTATCAAGGACACGCAATATCTGTTCCTTAAACCAGCTCCACATTTCCATTGTCTGCATACCCTGCATTTTACTACCCCATTCTATGCATTCTAATTCTTGCCTAATCGCATTATAATTGTCTTTACCCCATCAATAACTCTTGACCTGTGGCATGTACCTATCCCTTTCCATCGCTAAACTGAACGTAACTGAATTATGATCACTCTCTCCAAAGTGTTCACCTACAACTAAATCAAACACCTGGCCTGGTTCATTACCAAGCACCAGATACAGTGTGGCCTCCCCTCTTGTCGGCCCTTCGACATACTGTGTCAGGAAACCCTCCTGTACACATTGGACAAAAACTGATCCATCCGACGTACTAGAGTTATAGCATTTCCAGTCAATGTTGGGGAAGTTAAAGTCCCCCATAATGACCACCCTGTTCCTTTCACTCCTACCTAGAATAATTTTCCTAATCCTCTCTTCCACCTCCCTGGAACTCTGCGGAGGCCTATAAAAAACTCCAAGCAGTGTGACCTCTCCTCTCCTGTTTCTAACCTCAGCCCACACTACATCAGTAGGCGAGTCCTTATCAAAAGTTCTCTCAGCCACCGTTATACTATCCTTGACTAACAAGGCCACACCTCCCCCTCTTTTACCATCTTGCCTGTTCTTAATGAAAGATCTAAACCATGGAACCTGCAACATCCATTCCTCACCCTGCTCTATCATGTCTCCGAAATGGCCACAACATCGAAGTCCCAGGTACCTATCCATGCTGCAAGCTCACCTACCTTATTTCAGATACTTCTGGTGTTGAAGTAGACACACTTCAAACCATTTTGTTGTCTGCCAGCACATTCCTGTGACCCTGAAATCCTGTCCCTGTCCTTCCTACTTTCATCCTCCTGTGCACTGCAACTACACCTCCGGTTTCCATCCCCCTGCTGAATAGCACCCGAATAGCACCACCAAATTTCCTACCCAGGATATTAGTACCCCTCTGGTTCAGGTGAAGATCGTCCTGTTTGCACAAGTTCTACCTTCCCCAGAATGAGCCCCAATTATCCAAGAAGGTGAAACCCTCCTTCCTGCACCATCCATGCAGCCACGTGTTCAGCTGATATCTCTCCCTATTCCTTGCCTCGCTATCATGTGGCATGGGTAACAAACCAGAGATAACAACTCTGTTTGTTCTAGCTCTCAGCTTCCACCCTAGCTCCCTGAAATCCTGCCTTACATCCCTATCCCGCTTTCTATCTATGTCACTGGTACCTACGTGGACAACAACTTGAGGCTGGTCACCCTCTCCCTTCAGGACCCCAAAGATACGATCCAAGACATCACGGACCCTGGCACCTGGGAGGCAACACACCAACCGTGAGTCTCATTCGCTCCCAACAAAGATGGTCTCAGAAGGATGGCTAATGAATGAATAAAGAACTGCTGCAGAAACTTAGCAGGTCTGGCAGCATCAGTCGAGAGAAAACAGAGTTAATGTCTCAAGTTCAGTCATCCTTCTTCTGAAGTGACAATAAGTGGGAAAGTGTGGTATTTTATGCTGATGATAGAGAGTTGTGAGGTGTGAGGGAGTAGCAAATAGAATTCTTGGACAGAGAGCCCAGAGAGAGGAAGGAAAGAGAGAGACAAAGGATAGGAAAACAAAGCGATAGCTGCTGATAAGACGAGACAGCGATAAAACTAGATAGGGTGCTCATATGATTAAATAAAAACCGAAAGAACTGAGGATGCTGTAAACCAGAAACAAACACAGACATTGCTGAAAAAACCTCAGCAGATCTGGCAGCATCTGTGCAGAGAAATCAGAGTTAACATTTCGGGTCTGGTGACCCTTCCTCAGAACTGATGGTAGATAAAAAAATGTTGGTATATCTGCAGAAGATAGGTTGGAGGGAGGGGGTAAGAAGTAAATGATAAGTGGGGATAGAGCCGAAAGAGACAGAAGAACAGTTGGACAGAAAAAAAAGTGGCTAGGAGGGTGAATATCTGTTAAGGGAGACTATTAGTGGCTAACAATAGATAGTATGTAATGGTGGACTATGTGATAACAAGGTCTGGTGTGTGGGGTGGGGGGCTAGGACAGGGGGAAAGTTCAGGCCCTAAAATTATTTAATCGATATTGAGCCCAGAGAGCTGCAGGGCACCCAAGTGGAAAATGAGGTGCTGTTCTTCCAGTTTATGCTGAGCTTCGCTAGAACACTGCAGTAAGCCTGAAACAGAGATGTTGGCCAAGGAACAGAGTGATGTGTTCAAGTGGCAGGCACCTGGAAGCTCAGGGTCTTTTCTTGTGTGCAGCATGTAGATGTTCTGTGAAGTGATCACCCAGTCTACACTTGTTATCACATAGACTGCCATTACACACCAACACCACTAACGGTCTCCATTAATAGTCATCCACCCTCATAGCCAAAGGATATCTGGTCGGCATGGACGGGTTGGACCGAAGGGTCTGTTTCCATGCTATATATCTCTATGACTCAATGACTCCTTTGTCTGACTCTACTACCACAGCTGGCAGTGCATTCCACGCACCCACCACTCTCTGTGTAAAGAACCTTCTTTTGACATCTCTCCTAAACCTTCCTCCAATCACGTTAAAATTATGTCCCCTCAAGATAGCCATTTCCGTTCTGGGAAAAAAGTCTCTGACTATCCATTTTATCTATGCCTTTCATCATATTGTACATTTAGAGTCATAGAGCCATAGAGATGTACAGCATGGAAATAGACCCTTCAGTCCAACCTGCCCATGCCGACCAGATAGTCCAACCCAATCTAGTCCCACCTGCTAGCACCCGGCCCATATCCCTCCAAACCCTTCCTACTCATATACCCATTCAAATGCCTCTTAAATGTTGCAATTGTACCAGCCTCCACCACATCCTCTGGCAGCTCATTCCATACGGGTACCACCCTCTGAGTGAAAATGTTGACCCTTAGGTCTGTTTTATATCTTTCCCCTCTCACCCTAAATCTATGCCCTCTAGTCCTGGACTCCTCGACCTCAGGGAAAAGACTTTGTCTATTTATCCTATCTATGCCCCTCATAGTTTTGTAAACTTCCAAAAGGTCACTCCTCAGCTTCCGATGCTCCATGGAAAACAACCCCAACCTATTTAGCTTTTCCCTATAGCTCAGATCCTCCAACCCTGGCAACATCCTTGTAAATCTTTTCTGAATCCTTTCAAGTTTCACAACATCTTTCCAATAGGAAGGAGACCAGAATTGCATGCAATATTCCAACAGTGGCCTAACCAATGTCCTGTACAGCCGCAACATGACCTCCCAACTCCTGTACTCAATACTCTGACCAATAAAAGAAAGCATACCAAACGCCTTCTTCACTATCCTATCTACCTGCGACTCCACTTTCAAGGAGCTATGAACCTGTACTCCAAGGTCTCTTTGTTCAGCAACACTCCCTAGGAACATACCATTGAGTGTATAAGTCCTGCTAAGATTTGCTTTCCCAAAATGCAGCACCTCACATTTATCTGAATTCAACTCCATCTGCCACTTCTCAGCCCATTGGCCCATCTGGTCCAGATCCTGTTGTAATCTGAGGTAACCCTCTTCGCTGTCCACTACACCTCCAATTTTGGTGCCACCTGCAAACTTACTAACTGTACCTCTTATTCTCACATTCAAATCATTTATGTAAATGACAAAAAGTAGAGGACCCAGCACCAATCCTTGTGGTCACAGGCCTCCAGTCTGGAACACAACCCTCCACCACCACCCTCTGTCTTCTACCTTTGAGCCAGTTCTCTATCCAAATGGCTAGTTCTCCCTGTATTCTGTGAAATCTAACCTTGCTAATCAGTCTCCCATGGGGAACCTTATCGAATGCTTTACTGAAGTCCATATAGATCACATCTACTGCTCTGCCCTCATCAATCTTCTTTGTTACTTCTTCAAAAAACTCAATCAAGTCTGTGAGACATGATTTTCCACGCACAAAGCCATGTTGACTATCGTTAATCAGTCCTTGCTTTTCCAAATACATGTACATCCTGTCCCTCAGGATTCCCTCCAACAACATGCCCACCACCGACATCAGGCTCACTGGTCTATAGTTCCCTGGCTTGTACTTACCACCTTTCTTAAACAGTCGCACCACGTTAGCCAAACTCCAGTCTTCCGGCACCTCACCTGTGACTATTGATGATACAAATGTCTCAGCAAGAGACCCAGCAATCACTTCTATAGCTTCCCACAGAGTTCTAGGGTACACCTGATCAGGTCCTGGGGATTTATCCACCCCTCTGCATTTCAAATAATCTAGCACGTCGTCCTCTGTATTTTAGACATTTTGCAAGGTGTCACCATCTATTTCCGTACACACTATATCTTCCATATCCTTTTCCACAATAAATACTAACGCAAAATACTCGTTTAGTATCTCCCCCATTTTCTGCGGCTCCACACAAAGAACGCCTAGCTGATCTTTGAGGGACCCTATTTTCTCCCTAGTTTCCCTTTTGTCCTTAACACATTTGTAAAAACCCTTTGGATTCTTCTTAATTCTATTTGCCAAAGCTATCTCATGTCCCCTTTTTGCCTTCCTGATTTCCCTCTTAAGTGGACTCCTACTGCCTTTATACTCTTCTGAGCATTCACTTGATCTATCCTGTCTCTACCTAACATATGTTTTCTTCTTTTTGTTAACCCTCAATTTCTTTAGTCATCCAGCCTTTCCTTTCACCCTAACAGGAACATACTTTCTCGTTATCTCATGTCTGAAGGCTTCCCACTTTCCAGCCATACCTTTACCTGTGAACAGCTGCTCCCAATCAGCTTTTGAAAGTTCTTGCCTAATACCGTCAAAATTGGCCTTTCTCCAATTTAGAACTTCAACTTTTAGATCCAGCCTATCCTTTTCCATCACTATTTTAAATCTAATAGAATTATGATCACTGGCCCCAAAGTGCTCCCCCACTGACACCTCTGTCACCTGCCCTGCCTTATTTCCCAAGAGTAGGTCAAGTTTTGCACATTCTCTCGTAGGTACATCCACATATTGAATCAGAAAGCTTTCTTGTACACACTTAACAAATTCCTCTCCATCTAAACCCTGAACACTATGGCAGTCCCAGTCTATGTTTGCAAAGTTAAAATCCCCTAGTATTCGTACAGATGGCTGATATCTCCTTCCAAAATTGTTTCTCAATTTCCCTCTGAATATTACGTGACAATACAATCCCAATAAGGTTGTCATCCCTTTCTTATTTCTCAGTTCCACCCAAATAACTTCCCTGGATGTATTTCCAGGAATATCCTCCCTCAGCACAGCTGTAATGCTATGCCTTATCAAAAACACTACACCCCCTCCTATCTTGCCTCCCTTACTATCCTTCCTGTAGCATTTGTATCCTGGAACATTAAGCTGCCAGTCCCGCCCATCCCTGAGCCATGTTTCTATAATTGCTATGATATCCCAGTCCCATGTTCCTAACCATGCCCTGAGTTCATCTGCCTTCCCTGTTAGGCCCCTTGCATTGAAATAAATGCAGTTTAATTTATTAGTCCTAACTTGTCCCTGCCTGCCCTGACTGTTTGACTCGCTTCTGTTCTCAACTGTATCAGTCTCAGATTGACCTCTTTCTTCACTATCTCCCTGGGTCCCCCCCTCCCACCTTACTAGTTTAAATCCTCCCAAGCAGCTCTAGCAAATTTCTCTGCCAGTATATTAGTCCCCTTCCAATTTAGGTGCAATCCGTCCTTCTTGTACAGGTCACTTCTACCCCAAAAAAGATTCCAATGGTCCAAAAATGTGAATCATTCTCCCATACACCAGCTCCTCAGCCATGAATTCATCTACTCTATCCTTCTTGTCCTACCCTCACTAGCACGTAGCACCGGGAGTAATCCAGATATTACTACTCTCGAGAACCTCCTTTTTAAATTCCTGCCTATCTGCAATCTCCCTTCAGACTCTCAACTTTTTCCATTCCTATGTCATTGGCTCCAATGTGGACAATGACCTCTTGCTAGCCCTTCTCCCCCGTGAGAACATTCTGCACCCTCTCTGAGACATTCTTGATCCTGGCACCAGGGAAGCAACACACCGTTCTGATTTTTCACTGCTGGCCACAGAAACGTCTGTCTATACCTTGTACTGAAGAATCTGCTAATACAATTGATTGCCTGGAACCCGACATACCTCTCATTGCATTAGAGCCAGTCTCAATACCAGAAATTTGCCAATCGTGCTACGTTCCCCTGAGAATCCATCACCTTCTACCTTTTCCAAAACAGCATACTTGTTTGAAATGGGTATAGCCACAAAGACCCCTGCACTAGCTGCCTACCTCTCTTACTTTTCCTGGAGTTAACCCATCTATGTGATTGTATCTGAGACTTCCCCCTCCCCCCTTTCCTATAACTGCCATCCATCACATACTGTTGTTGTTGAAAATTCCTCGTTGTTTCTAACTGTCTCTCCAACCGATCCATTCGATCTGATAAGATTCGCAGCCAACAGCATTTATGGCAGATATAATCCGCTGTAACCCTTAAACACTCTTTAAACTCCCACATCTGACAAGAAGTGCACATCACTCTACCAAAGGCTATTTTTGCTTCTTCACAATTTACAGATCCAGAAAATAATACTGTCTTATTCCTCTACAAACATTGCCCCAGGTTAAATTAATAGTTATGGCTTATATTTTAAGTTTAATCAAGACACATATCTCCAAAAACGTATAATCAAGAAAGAAGCCACTCTACTCACTACTGCAGACTTTCTGTAGGTCTCACTTAAAACAACAATACGTTGTTTCTGTGCTGTGAACTTCACCCAGCAGTCCCTCCAAGATCAGTTGTGAATTTCACTGTTCGTTAATTTTCCCAGACGCACTTCGTAGTCCAGCGATACATGAATTCAAACAGCAAAGGCAGTGTCAGTTTCTTTCTTTCTTTCTCTCTCTCCTGCACTGACCTCACCACGTGCTTCCTTTGTCTGTACTTCTCCCTGTTAAAATTGCTGTTGTTTTGACTTTTTTTTCCAAAGTTCCAAAACAATGCAACAGCATATAAAACAGTAATTGCTGCTCCTGGAATTCGAGGAAATCACCTCCAGCACCTAAAATACATCAAAAAAGGAGCAGCTACTACAGCCAGAAATTTTTCCCATCCTCCATCTTGGATTAACCAGTATCCTTCAGTTTCTGTTAAGTCACCTCTCATCCTACTTCACTCCAATGGGAAAAGCCCTAGCTCCCTCAACCTTTCTTCATAAGACATCCCCTCCAGTCCAGGCAGCATCCTGGTAAGTCTCCTCTGCACCCTCTCTAAGGCTTCCACATCTTTCCTATAATGAGGCATCTAGGAGAAAGTGAGGACTGCAGATGCTGGAGATCAGAGCTGAAAAATTCCTGAAGAATTCCTGAAGAAGGGCTTATGTCCGAAACGCCGATTCTCCTGCTCCTTGGATGCTGCCTGACCCTGCTGCGCTTTTCCAGCAACACATTTTTCAGCTATAATGAGGCAACCAAAATTGAACACAATATTCCAAGTGTGGCATGAAGTGTATAAGATCATGAGAGACATGGGTAGGGTGCATGTACTCAGTCTTTTTTCCAGGGTTGGGGGATCCAGGACTAGAGGACTTAAGGATAGAGGGGAAAGAATAAAAGGCAACCTGAGAGGTAAGGTTTTTGCACAGAGGGTGGTATGCATATGGAATGAGCTGCGAGCAGAAGTTGTTGAGGCAGGTACACTAACAACATTTAAAAGGCATTTAGACAACTACATGGATAGGAGGGGTTTAGAGGGATATGAACCAAGTGCAGGGAAATGGTGTTAGCATTGATAGACATTTTGGTCGGCATGGACCAGTTTGGGCCAAAGGGGCTGTATCCAAACTGTAGGACTCAATGACTCTATGACTCTATATAAACCAACATTTTCCTAGCTGCTATCAGTTCTGAAGATGGGTCACTAGATCCAAAATGTTAACTCTGATTTCTTTTCACTGATGCTGCCAGACCTAATGAGCTTTTCCAGCAACTTCTGTTTTTGCTTATGTGACTAGTTACAAATGAGTTGGCTATGCAGCCCATGCAACACAAGACTTGGTGGGGGGGGGGGGGGGGGGGGGGGGGGTGTGTGGGGAGGCTAACCAAGACAGAGGACAGTGATCACATTCTGAAATTGTTAATCTCAATGTTGAGTCCTTCAGGCCATGAAGTGTCTTGGCCAACAAAAAAAGAAATTGCCGACTCTCAGCAGGTTTGGTAGTGTCTGTAGAGAGAAAACAGAGTTATGCATAAATGGTCTTTGTCAGTTGGGAGAATAGGAGAAGTGGAAGCTCTTGGGAGTCTGTGCCAAACTTCAAATTGTTTCAATTCCATCAATGACTTAGATGAGGCGAATTAAAACATGGCAGATAAATGTTCAGAGGATACCAAGGTAGGTAGGAAATTATGTCGTGAAGAAGCCATAAGAAGTTACAGACAAATAGAGATATGCTGAGTGAGTGTAAAAAATCTGGCAGATGAATTATTGGTGGGAAAATATATAAAGTTGTGCACTTTGGTAGGAAGAATGAGTAAGCAGAGTATTATTGAAATGGAGTATGGCTGGAAAGGTCCAATGTGCAGAGGGAATTAGGTGTCCTTGTGCATGGGTCACAAAAAGTTAGCAATCAGGTTTAACACATAACCAAGGCTAATGGGATGCTATCCTTTATTATGAGTAAGGACGTTATGATGCAGTTATGGAGGACATGGGTAAGACTGCAGCTTGAATACTATGTGCAGCTTTGGTTTCCTTATTTAAGGAAGGATATAAATGCATTGGATGTGGTTCAGAGGACTTTACTAAATTGATACCTGGAATGAATAGATTGGCTTATTTGGAAAGGTTGGACAGTCTGAGCTTGTTTTCACAGTCTACTGATTGTAATGATGTCAACCAACTGGATCTCATGTAACATGAATTCCCTGATTGGGGTTATTAACCTGGTCCAATCAGGGCGCCCTGGCTGACGGATAAAACAGGAGTGTCAGAGGTTCTGTTCACTCTGAGAGCTGGCTCTGAGGAAGCTGGATCAGTGTCAAGTTCTATGTACGTGTAAATAAAATGACAAGGTACCGGCCTGTGTGAAGTTATTTCACACCAGAATTTAGAGGAGTGAGGGTGACTCAATTGAAGTTTATAAGATCCCGAATGATCTTGATAGGGTGATCATGGGAATGATTTTCCCTCTTGTAGGTGTGCCTGTAACTAAGGGACTCCATGCTAAAGTTAGGGGGTTGTCCCTTTAGAATAAAGATGAGGAGACGTGTTTTTTTTTCAGAGGGTGGTACAGCATCAGAAATTGGAGGTGGAATCAATAAATATTTATTGTGGTAAAACAAATCTTGTTAAGTAGGGGAATAAAATGTAATAGATGGGGGTGAGATAGTATATGAAACAGGTCAGTCACAATCTCGCTGAATGGCGGAGCAGGCTCACGGTGTTGAATTGTCTCCTTCCACTCTTATTTAGTTTGTTCATATAAAACTCTCCCACTCCATCCCCATGGGTTTTGAGGCACTTGTTTTCATTAACAGTCATGAACGTTGCTGAAGATATCTAAACTCTGCAAATAAATTGCTAATTCATTAACAATACCATCAATAATTTTGTGAGTTGGAAAAGATCTCATGTAATATCAAATTCAGACAGAAAACAGACAGCCAATTCACAATGTGACCAGAATAAGTGGCATTTGAGTTGTTGTGACAAGAAGACAATTTGGCTGCGTTATTGTACTCAACTCTGGCCCGAAAAGAGAAGATCACCCATTTTTCAAGTATTAAATATCCCAGCTTAACATCAAATCCTAGATTTTTAAACAGAGGCTGCAAAATCCAAATCTCCCTGAAGGTGTCCTACAGTTCAATCTCCTAATCTACCATGGATTGTTGTATCTCCCAAGTAATGTCATTCAGAGAGCCAAACCTTGAAGCTATCACAGGAGGGAAATTATGGGTAGACAAGAAACCATAGATAATGTGGAAAATCGAGGATAAGGGGAGGAACTACCTACTAAAGCAGCAATGTTACAAATCATTAAGGATATCTTCTCTTCTGCACAGTAATCTCACTTCAACCTGCTCCTCATAGTAGATTAGATTACTTACAGTGCGAAAACAGGCCCTTCAGCCCAACAAGTCCACACCGAACATCCGAAGAGCAACCCACCCAGACCCATTCCCCTACACCTAACACTACAGGCAATTTAGCATGGCCAATTCACCTAAACTGCACATCTTTGTACTGTGGGAGGAAACCGGAGCACCTGGAGGAAACCCACACAGACACAGGGAGGATGTGCAACTCCCCACACAGACAGTTGTCCGAGTTGGGAATTGAACCCAGGTCTCTGGTGCTGTGAGGCAGCAGTGCTAACCACTGTGTCACCATGCTGCCCAATGCAAAGAGTGGCAAATGTCTCAACCAGTACTCCTGTTCACCTTCTTGATGCCCTTAACCACCTTGTCTGATGGATGTTTTTCTTAAATAACTAAAAACATTAAAATTGCATCAAAAACAGAAAAAAAAACCTTTTGGCTTCATGATTTGCTCTGTAGGAGTTAATGTTGGACCCTACATTAACCTCAACCCAATTTGATAATGTTTTAAGAACTCAATTGGCAAAAAGACAGAATCTCTTCAGATCTCAAAGATGACAGATCTATTAACCTAGATCTCTTCTCAGTCTTAACAATAATATCTATATTATTAATGCAATTTGTACTTGATTCCTGTCATGCAATAAACTACACAGTATTTTAGTCAAGAGTCTCTTCACATTCAGATTTACCAGCAGTTTTACTCTATCACTGTCAGTTAAGTCGGTCTTTAGACCCACCTAATGAAAGAAGATCGCAGCAACAAACCTACTCAGCCACAAGCTGCTTGTGGTTAACATCAAAGCAAGTGTAACAGAACATGGGAACAGGGTCTGCAAATATATTTTGGACTATTTATAATGGTGGCGGGCAAGTGGCGATGTGGAATGATTGAGTTGAATGTCTTATTTCTTTGCTGGAACATCTATGTGTTAACATTGAACTCTTCATTGGGAGAGTATGTAATGAGAAACTAGGCCAGGATACTTCTCAAACCTGCTCCCTCGCCCTCTGGAGAAGAGAGAGCAGTTCACCGAGCTCTGATGAACGGTCATCCAGACTCGAAACATTAGCTTGTCCTGTCTCCATGGATGCTGCCTGACCCACAATGATCTCCAGCATTTGTTGTTTTCACACCTAGAAAAGTGCCTGTAGTAATAACTTGTAATAAACTAAATGAAGAACTGCCAAGTTGACTTCCTAAGAAGAAATAATTAGGGTATTGCAAGATGAAAATGTCAAATTAGTACCACATGGGAACCTGTCAGGACTGGTAGTGCAAACCTAAGTGGATTAATTAACTTTTAACTTTTACATAGACATGAGATGGAATACATTGAACGTTAGCATTGTTTTTGGGAAAGCGAGCTGCAACCCTTCAGGTACAAAATATTTAAAGACATTTGACCCTGGGCTGAGAATGCAAACTGGCATTGAAGAGAAATTAGGGAGACTGAAGATAGGTTCAAGAAAGTGGGTTTTAAGGTATGTTTAGAAGTCAGCAGAAAAGCACAAGTTGGCTGATGGCTCTGCTGTTTGCAGGAATCTGGGGACAAGGCGAGGTCATTCTTGATTAAAGTGGAAAGAGGAGGGCAGATTAGCAGGGCAGGCAGATTTCAACAGCATACTTGCTGAGTCATTGAGGGACTAACAGAGAAGTGCATCTCTGCATTGATGGAATGAGAGACAATGAGCGAAGGAAGGTTGTAATAATGTGGGTGAATTGAACTTTGAACAGGTTTCAATGTAGGTAGCAGGGTTATGGATAGGATGTTGTTGTGCAGAGTATTTGAAAAATTAGGCCTAGAGGCAACAAAGGGAAACTTTCAGTGCTTATGGGAATAAAGTAAGAATCGAATCATATGATATTTCAGACATGGAATAGGATTTGAACAAACAATCAACCGATTCAGAAGTTGGAGAGTTAACAACTAAGATTTATCTCCATGTTCTTGATGCGTCATGACTATAATGCACAGAAAAAGTGTAGTCAAGCTTCAGCAAATTATGGAAATATCTCTCAGTAATGCTAAGAAGAGATAAACATGAATGAGGGCTGATTTTAAAGCCTATTTTTGAGCATATAACTGATGCATGCCTGAACCAGGAGACTGAAGAATTTTTCTCTATTGACCCTTGACTTGTATGGTAATATGCATGACAAGCTTCCAGTACCTGTTATGTACGTTGCGGGTAGTTTAGCTGTGTGGTCAGATGGAACTTGGGGCACTCAGTAAATCTCGAGAAGAATGAAGGGAAGGGAAATTGGTGGAGTGTTGGTGAGTGATGGCCAGCAGTATTTTATATTGCTGAAAGGAGTATTGCTGATCCTTCTGCCTCCACATCAAGGCTGAAAGAAACGTTTATATTATTGTGATGGCAGACTCCAGCAATTCCCCTTAAGGCTTGCTGGTTAGGTCACTTCCAAACCAGGTTGTACTGAGGACAGAAAAACCCCAGGGCAGAATCTTATAGTGGCCTATAGTGAGATTTGTGATCGAATCAGACAAGAAATGCAGTAAACCCCATCCCAACGTTGGGAGCAATTCACTGCATCTTTCGTTGTATTTACCAAGCAGTGAGGTAGGTTTCATGCTAGGGAGCAGTGAGTTGCTAATTAAGGAGAATTAAAACTTGCTAAATGCCTTTTAATATCACAATTCACTTCATTAATAATCAGTTTACCGTCTTACCAAATGCACTAAATGAGCTTTAACATCAAGAATTCTCGAGATGGAAGTCAACGTGGGTACCTGATGATTTCAGCTCCATGTTGCTCAGCACCAAACAACATCTCATACCACAATCTTTTCTGAGGGGCATGGTGGCTCAGTGGTTAGCACTGTTGCCTTCACAGCACCAGACACCTGGATTCAATTCCAACTTCAGGTGAGTATCTATATGGAGTTTGCATATTCATCTTGTGTTTGTGTGGATTTTCATTGGGTGCTCCGGTTTCTTCCCACATGCCAAAGATTAGATTACTTATAGTGTGGAAACAGGTCCTTCGGCCCAGCAAGTCCACATCGACCCGCCGAAGCGTAACCGACCCAGACCCATTCCCCATTTACCCTTTCACCTAACACTACGGGCGATTTAGCATGGCCAATTCGCCTAACTTGCACATTTTTGGATTGTGGGAGCACCCGGATTTGCAGGTTAGGTGAATTGACCATGGGGAAAGGATCGGTGGGATGCTGTTTGGAGAGTCCATGCAGACTTAGATTAAATTACTTACAGTGTGGAAACAGGCCCTTCGGCCCAACAAGTCCACACCAACCCGCCGAAGCGTAGCCCACCCAGACCCATTCCCCTACATTTACCCCTTCACCTAACACTACGGGCAATTTAGCATGGCCAATTCACCTAACCTGCACATTTTTGGACTGTGGGAGGAAACCGGAGCACCCGGAGGAAACCCACACAGACACGGGGAGAACGTGCATTGATGGGCTGAATTATTTCCATGTTGTAGGATTCTATGATCGTCATGGCATCTCTCCAATCCAATTGCAGGCTGCTTAGGAAGCGCACAGAGACTTGCAACATAGAGTATACCAACAGTTAACTTCAGAAGGCTGCTGCAAGGTCAAATTGCTCACAGAGACAGGCACCAAACTCATGAACTGGAGCTGGCTACATCTCAGGGCTGGTTGCTTACTCTCAGATCACTTTCTTCTTTAGTTCCTGCCTACATACTCATCAAATCCTAGCCTTGCCTTTTTAAAAATTCATTCATGGAATATAGATATCATGAAGTGGCTTAATTTTTAACAACTGCTGCCTCAAAGCGCTAGGGACCCAGGTTCGATTCCATGCTTGGGCGACTGTCTATGCAGAGTTTCCTTCAACACCATCCCTGAGTCTGTCCTGGTTTCTTCCCACAGTCCAAAGATGTGCAGCGAGGTCAATTGACCTTACTAAATTGCCCGTAGTGACAAGGGAAAAGTAGGGTTATAGGGGTGGGTCTAGGTGGGATGCTTTTCAGAGGGTTAATGTGGACTCAATGAGACAAATGGCTTGCTTCCATACTGTAGGGTTTCCAAAAATAAATTCAACAGCCAGACCAGTATTTCTTGCTAATTTTTTCATTGCTCAGAGGGCAGTTGAGTGTCAGCCTCATTGGAAATCCGATTTCCTCCCCTAAAGGACATTAGTGAACCAGATGGGTTTTTCTAACAATCAGCAGTGATTTTGTGGTTGTTATTAGACTCTTAATCCCCGATTTCTATTCAAATTCTATCTGCCATGGTGGACTTTGAAACCATGTGTTTCCCCAGTGTTTATTGCCCGTCCCTAGTTGCCCTTCAGAATGTTGTGGTGAGCTGCCTTCTTGAACCGCTGCAGTCCACTTGCTATGGGTGGACCTATGATACAATTGGAAAGGGTTTTGACCAAGCGGTGGTACATTTCGAAGTCAGGATGCTGAGTGGCCTGCAGGGGAACTTGAAAGTGGTGGTGGTCACATGCGTCTGTTGCCCATGTCCTTCTAAAACAAGTGGCAGAGCATGAGCCATTGGTGGGAGATAGGTAGAAGAGATAGAGTGATTGAAACAGTAGAGGAAAGAGTGTGCCACTTGCCTTAGAGAAGCTCATTGTTATTCTTCTGGCACAGTTGACAATTCTCTGCTCCATGGAGACTTCCTTGATCCGAGTGACGGTCTTGGACCAGGCTGCAAGAGTTGTGGGCTCCTCTGCTGGTGCTCTGGAAGGAAGATCCCCCCCCCCCCCCCCTCCTTTACACTACCCCATCCACCAAAATCTCTTGGTCGTTGTTTGAGAACCAATATGCCATCTTCCCCTTCCCCCACATCCTCGCACTGAGCAAAGTAGATTTGGAGTTCCAGTGCTCATCCAGATGCCTGGTGGCCTTTAAAATATAGCATGAATACCAGGGATGCTGGCCTTGGTGGATATCCAGTAAGTTGTTTGGTAAATGATGCTTGGTAAGATGTGGTTCAAATCAGACATGAAGGACATCATAGAGCCAGATGAAAAGATGATGAAGCGAGTTTGGTAAAATACATCAATAATAGAGCTAGGCCTCACAATGAGAAACTCTCCAAAATACTCAAGACAATGTGGACTTTGCCAAAAAAATTAAGAAGCAGTTCCAAGTGTCAATTCAAGTATGGACAAATAAATGTTATGGATGAGCCTGAAAGAGTTGCAGGATCTTCATTTCATGTTGAACTGAGGCCTGTGCAGCTCGTTGCTAAAATCTGGATCCTGACTAATTTACAAGTGGTCTGGGTGCAGGGCACAAATCAGAAATAGACATTCCTAATGAGTCATGACTGTGACAGTAACAATATGTTGTGAGATTAAATCTTCTTTTTTCATTTGACTGTGCACTTCAATACTTAGTGAATTATCATTTTCAGCAAGGTTAGCAATTGCAGTTTATTAAATTAGAACACTTTTAGTAAGTTTACTTCTTCACTATTTTAATGGGGCTGCTAAACTATTTAAAACAAGTAGTTCAACGCATCTCTTAAAATAGCCAACACTTTATATGGTCTTTTAAAGGATATGGACAAATTTACTGGAGTAACTTTTAAATTAAGTAAAGATTATAATGTGCTTATCTATATCAATCCATAAAATGTTGGATTTCAAACCAGTAGCTCCTTTGACGTTATTCCAAAGTTTTACTTGGATTGATCCTTTTGTCAAATCTTTCCAATTCACTTGGAGTCTTTATGCTGAAATTGTGTTTTGAATTACTACTGGTTTGTTATAAGCACAATATTTTTAACCAGTTGCCTTTTCTTTAATACAGTACTCAAAGTATGAATTATCTCTGTTATTCAATACTAACAACGGGTGCATTAACTCTTACAGATATATGTTTTGGGCATTTTTCCAGATTCCTGAGACAGTTCTACTGTCAAAAAAAACCAACTTGTCAGACTACGCCTGAGAGCTCATTACAAGGTTTTAGCTTTTACCATGATATAATGAAGTCTAATTGCATTTAGGTTTCCACACAGTTCATGGAAAATTGAATAGTTTGTGATTTATCTCTTAGACCATGACATAAGCACTCTTTCAGATGATGATGGCCCAACTGAAATGCACATTATCAGATATTATGCTTAATTATTTTAAACCAGATAGATTGCCATGCACATGTACTGTCAGTACACAAATTACTCTTAAAAAGATCTATGCCATCACTACATAATTGAATATGTTTACTTTCGCTTGCAAATAGAACTCCAGAGTGCAATTGCAAGGTGATAAAAGTCACTGATCCATTCATCTTCTGACAAAGTGGTAAATATAAAAATGATTACTCAGATTAAATTTAGCCTCATGAAAAAATGGAAAAAGTTGTCAGCAAAAAGGTCACCCAACATATCAATGTTCTGCTACATGTCAAAGAAGATGGCATGAACATTCATTTCCTTAAGTTCATAGTGACGCCTATCCACTTAGCAGGAAGGTAGACAGCTTTCCAAGTATAAAATGTACACTCACGGGTTTATATTTCCTCCATTCCTCGGCAGTGCGTGGGAAATTCAAGTTATACTTTTCCTGTGCTATTTCTCTTCAGGGCCATTACAGGAAACAGCCAAACTAGAAATGCCTCCAAACTGAAAGGAGACAAATCCACATTTGAAGAGCATTAAGTGAAACTACTTAACCTTTTTTTTCACATTAATGCCGTGGGTCACTTTTTGTAAAGAACAGTATGGAGATAGGGAAGTCTATAAATTGGTGACAATCTTTCAAGAATGGATGCAAGCAGCCAAGTGAAAATATAATATTTATGCTGCATTAAAGATGAGCAAGCAAGATCTGGCCAGTGCTAGTAATTAAAAATATTTCTGAACAGCAAAGCTAAATTAATAATGGATTAAACAAAGAAATGTTGATTTTGCACAGAGCAGCTTATTTGACTAAAAGCTTTGTCACATGATCTGGCATTTGTTTAAACAAAAAAATCTATTTTGGTTTGTCTGAATAGAGCAAAAATTTGAAAGGTTGTCCATTTTCGCCCAAGGAGGAAAGATTAGAGCTAGAATTTTTCAATAATTCGATGGGGTGATTAAATCCTGACTAAAGAGCTTCTGAGAGCAGCATGTTGTCTCCATTGGGGAAGACACACCACATGAAGTGCCAATCAAGTGACGGGTGTTAGAGCTTCAGGATCAAGGAACATGGGGGAGGAAGTCCCATTGACCCCCAACCCCCACAAGAGCTGCTGATCAATCAGGGGCTGGCAACTCTCCATTGCATTTGTATCATTGGAGTAGTAGTAGTTGCTGGCAATACACCCAGCAGTGGGTGAGCATCAGTAAAGAACCTAGGACACTCAGGCTGCATGTAAGTGGGGGCAGGATGAGAGTCATAGGGAGCAGGTAGCTGGCTACATTGGTGAGAGGGGGTGCAGCACATAGTCTTTCAATAAACACTCCTTCCCAAAGTCAAGTCTCTTGATGAGGCACAGACTTTCCTGAGAACCACTTAAAGACACGAATGGTAGAAAGCCATTCTCGAACCATTCCAGTTCAGGGCAGAGACAGGAGAGATTCAGAGTCCCTCCCCATTGTTTGCCACCAACATCACCATGTTCCCACACATCAATAATAACCTTAGGCCTGGACGTTAAATCACATCCTGTATTGTTTTTGGCTGTGGTTCGCGAGAAATATATTCTATTTCTCCAAGTGTTGTGCCAAGTCTCTTATTGAAGAAATAATTATGATGCAAGACAACTTTTATGCAATATTTTAAATGAAATGGTTTTAATTTGCTGATTTTCTTTTGTCATTTCACATTTAGTATACACCACATTTCCTACATTATTAATTTGTGGTAAAAGTGAATGCAAATTAATCTTCAGAATACAAACTACCGGTCTTCCTCATGAAATCTTATCAGGGCCTTTTTATTTTCTCGAAAGACCTTGACTCCTTTTTGGGGGATGTTTCAGAGGAATTCAATTCCCCATTATATCTCAGTAACATTGGCATATGGCACCAGTCTGCTTTATTATTGATTATTCCATATGTAAGAGGAAAAGATAAGCCAAGGTCTAGATTTTTGACCTCATTCGGCACCCTTGCAGGGTGCAAACAATTCAGAATCATGAATCAAATTGATTCTGCTCCTCTTCAGCTCCTACAGTTTAATACCTGACCCTTTACACTAGTTATTGTTCAGACTAGGGCTATCAAAAAGCATGACTTCAATATCTGCAGTTGAAACAGGAGTTGGCCAGCACTGCTGTTTAACATCAATTTCTAAAGGAATATCAAACATTTTCCAGTTTTATCTGACAGAAATGTGCTTTGTAGCTTCCTGTGTTATTCATTCAACATGACTGACTCTAAATACCTTCGTATATCTGCTATTTAAGTATGTAAAGGTCTAAAAGAATTAACACTGAACACAAGGTACTCTAATGTTGGGGAGAAAATAATTTAGGATCTTGGAGGAGTAAGGCCTACAATGTCATAGTCACTGTAGCAATGTCACATTAATGTAACTTGTGCATTTCCTGTGTTGCAATAAACTACATCTTGTTCAAAACAAGACCCTCTTCTCATTACACTACTAAGTAAGACCATAACGCCATAACACAAAGGAGCAGAAAGTAGGCCTTTTGGCCCACCATGCCTGCTCTGCTGGCAATCATGGCTGATAAGTTTTTAAACTCCATTTTCTCATTTTCTCCCTGCAACCTTTGATCTCCTTCGCAATCAAAACTTATCTATCTCTGTTTTAAATAAACTCAATGACCTGGTCTCCATAGTCTTCTTTGGCAATGAATTCCACAGATTCACAATGCTCTGGCTGAAGAACTTTTTCCTTATCTCCTTTCTAAAAGGTCTTCCCTTTACTCTAAGGCTGTGCCCTTGGATCCTCAGCTCTCCTGCCAATGGAAACATCTTCTCAATATCCACTTTGTCCAAATCATTCAGTATTCAGACAGTTTCAATCAGATCCCCCCTCATCCTTCTAAACTCAATCGAGTATAGTCCCAGAGTCCCCAGACGATCCTCATATGTTAAGCCTTTTCATTGCCGGGACCATTCTCGTGAATGTCCTCTGGATCCATTCAAGGGCCAATACATCTTTCCGGAGGTACGGGATCCAAAATTGCTCACAATAATCTAATTGTGCTCCGGCTAGAATCTCAGAAGTATACCTTTGCTTTTATATCCTCATCCTCTCAAGATGAATGACAACATTGTATTTGCCTTCCTAACTACTGACTCAACCTACAAGTTTACCTTGAGAGAATCCTAGGCTAGAACTCCCAAATCTCTTTGCACTTCAGATTTCTGAATGTTCTCTCCATTTAGAAAATAGTCCATGCCTCTATTCTTCCTACCAAAGTGCATGACCTCATACTTACACACATTGCATTTCATCTGCAACTTCTTTGCCCACTCTCCTAACCTGTCCATATTCTTCTGCAGTCTCCCCGCATCCTCAATACGACCTGCCCCTCTATCTACCTTTGTAGCACTTGCAAATTTAGCCAGAATGCCCTCAGTTCCTTCATCCAGATCATTAATGTATAAAGTCAAAGGTTGTGGTTCCTATACCTAACCTTTGTGGAATACCACTAGTCACTGGCTTCCATGCTGAGAAGGATCCTTTTATCTGCTTTCTGCCAGACAGACAAGCTTCTATCCATGCTAGTACCCTGCCGTTGACACCATCTTACTCAGTAGCCTCCTGCGCGGCACTTCATCAAAGGCTTTCTCAAAGTCCAGGTAGATAACATCCATTGGCTCTCCTTGGTCTAACCTGCTCATTACTTCCTCAAAGAAGTCTAGCAGATTTGTCAAGCATGACCTCTCCTTGATAAAACCACGCTGACTTTGCCCTATCTTACCATGCATTTCCATGTTTTCAGAAATGTCATCCTTCACAATGGACTCCAAAATCTTACTAATGACTGAGGTCAGGCTAATCGGCTTATAATTTCCTGTTTTTTTTTTGCCTTGCTCCCTTCTTAAATGGGAGGGGTTATATTAGCGATTTTCTAGTCCTCCAGGACCCTCCCAGACTCCAGTGATAGCTGAAAGATCACTACTGAAGCTTCCACTATCCCTTCAGCTATTTCCTTCAGAACTGTAGGGTATAGCCCATCTGGTCCAGTCTTTCAGATCTTACAATTTTTTGAGCACCTTCTCCTTAGTGATGGCCACCAAACTCAGCTCTGCCCCCCTACCCCGACTTTCTTGAATTAGTTTTATAGTAGTTTTATAGTACCACACCAAAAAAAACATGCACTGCAGCTTCCTGCCAGAAGATAGCAACAGATTAATCTTACAGTGAGCAATTGTACAAACAGCTCATAGAATATCCACATGGGATCAATGTGGATTTCACTAGTTTCCCCATTTCCCTGCCCCTCCCTTATCCCAGTCCCAACCTTCCAACTTGACACCACTCTCTTGAACAGTCCCACCTGTCCATTTTCCTTCCAATCTATTCACTCCACCCTCCTCTCTGACTGATCACTTTCATCCCCACCTTCATCTACCTATCGCATTCCCAGCTACCTTCCCCCTAGTCCCACCCCCCTCCCATTTATCTCTCAGCTCCCCTGGCCCATAAACCTCATTTCTGATAAAGGGCTTGTGTCTGAAAAGTCGATTCTCCTGCTCTTCAGATGCTACCTGACCAGCTGTGCTTTTCCAGCACAACACTCTTCAGCTCATAGAATATGAAGACCAGCTGTAAGGGTTGATCAGACAACACAGTGGCAAAAGGTATGGATTCTGTTTAGCTGCCTCCAAGTGATGGAGGTGAATACTTCTTCAGATAAAATTTTAAGAGGCTGCTTATTCAGACAGTCAGCAGTAGGAAGAGCTGAATATTCACAAACCCCACTGAAAGGAATCTCATGGCAAGCTGCAGAAAGGCAGAATCGACAGTCAATAGTGAAATATTTCAGACCTGGTAAGAGACACGCAGCAGGAGGAATGTGTTCAAAACTCCCTGGAGCTGAAGTAGTAGTGACTCCAAGACAGTGACAGATTGCATCAGGTGCTGATGGTCTGTAGTCGCAGTCCCAGCTCAGTTTCAGCCAGATAGTGACTAGGCATTTGAGGATTGATGTGTAAAGTTCAAATCCCTGATGGATGAAGGATACCTTTTTTAAAAAATGCAAATTTACAGGTGGAAAAGCAAAAAGTAAGAGAAATACGTCGATCTTATATTGAACATTATCACCAACAAAGATCATGAAGAAGCAGTGCTCCTAAAGCTTGTGATTTCAGATAAACCTGTTGGACTATAACCTGTTGTCGTGTGACTTCTGACTTTGTCCACTCCAGTCCAACACCGGCACCTCCACATCAGAAGGAAAGTGACAGAAGGACATTTTCAAAGATGGGATAGACAAGGCCTCATGAAAGAAGAATATCAGGACACTTTGTTAAGGCACTTGAAAAAAATTAGAGATCCATTATTAAAACCACAGTAAAGGCTGGAAGTATTTATTGAAACCACAGATGACTGAAATCTTTCAGGGAAACCAAGAGAGAAACGGAACCACAGACTGCAGGAAGGTCTGCACTATATCAGAAGATCTGGGCCAAATCCTATTATCGTTTTATCATGATGGAGAAATTGGATACTCCATAAATAGCCTGAGTCAGTAAGCCAGTGAAAATTCTGTCAAGTTCATTCAACGACGGGCAACACTTTTGTTTGCTTTACAATGAAATTAGAACTTATTAATTTCAAAAGATTTTGATCTGCTCCATTCAACAGTAGCCCCAGTGGAATTGCAGTGAATCGTTGGCACCAACTTCTGGAAATCAATAATTAACTGCTCATGTGCAGATGACGGGATTCCCGTTCGATCTGGAATTTTGATTTAATTTTCTCTCCACTGAGGCTGCTGATTATTTCCAGCATTTTCTATTTTCATGCCAGAAATTGTCGTCAGTCTCACAGTTACTGGGAAGGTGATGGCCTAATGGTATTATCGCTCAGCTATTAATTCAGTGATCCCAGTAATTTTCTGAGACCCAGGTTCAAATCCTGCCATGGTAGATGTTGGCACCTGCATTCAATGAATATCTGGAATTAGGAGTGTAATGATGACCATCAAACCAATGTTAATTTTCAGGAAAAACCCATCTACTTCACTAATGTCCTTTAGGGAAGAAAATCTGCCATCCTTATCTGCTATGTCTACACATCACTCCATACCCAGAGCAATGTGGTTGACATTTAACTGCCCTTGGGTCAATAGGGAAGGGTAATAAATGCTGGCCTGGCAAATGACACCTCCGTCTTCTGAATGAATTTTAAAAAGCGTGACAGGAAAGCTTAGTCATCGTTACAACAGCAAAATCCAGGTATAATAGTTTGTAGAAATTGAGTAATAATAAGCAATGTCGCAGTATAATAACTTGATAGTTTCTTGGGCAAGTTATTAAATATTATAGGAGTCTCACTCTCTCTTTCTATCTCTCTCTCTCTCCCTTATGAGTAACCTTGCTGTGTTGACAAACACTACAAGACAAAAGAGCAGAAATAGGCCATTTGTCCGATTGAGTCTGCTCCGTTACTCAATAAGATCATGGCTGATCCGATAATCCTCCACGTTCCTGCCTTTTGTTTGCATCCCTTGCTTTCTGTACTGATTAAAGGAGTGTTTATCTCAGCCTTGAATATTCAGCCTCTACAGTTCGCTGTGCTAAAGAGAGAAAAAATTCCTCCCTCTCTGTCACAAATAGGTGACCCCTTACTCTGTGATTATGCTTCCTTGTCCTAGACTCTCCCAAAGGGACAAACGAGCTTTCACTGGACAGTGTTGACCATTGTCTTGACAAAGGCATATCTTTTGCACACTTAGAAACAAAGCCTTCTGAGATTTGAAATGGGGTAGGACAGTGTCATGACCCAGATTGTAAACCAATAGTTTGAGTAAATGATAAGCTTTGTGCACTTTGGATGGCAATAGGAGGAATTACTTTGAACATCTGTGTCTTTCTAATGGGCAATTGAAAAATAACAGTAACAGTGAGAAAATTGAATCACTGGCATGAAGTTCCCCAAAATAGAACATATAAATCGGCTCTCAAAAGGGCAAACTCATTTTGGAAAAAAACAGAACTTCTTGAAGTGGATCAGTGCTGGTTCCAGCCTAGCAATTTGATTGGCTCAGGAAGACTTTGGACAGGGCAAAGCTTTTCTAAGTAATCCATGCAACTTTCAGCGTAGCATTTTGGGTTGTTCAAGACTGAAGGAAACAGAAGAGATTGCTGTGTTCAACCATGCAGATCAGCCTCATCCATGTGTTTGTCCAATCCTGGGCCAATAAATGGTTCTTTGAAAACTATCACAGCCAACTGCAGAGATCAACAGCCCCTTACTTCCTTCATCAGTTCATAAACCATTCTCACCTGTTATGCTTTGTATTTACCTTATTTACAATACCTCAACTGTTGCATTTTAATATATTGATTTAATATCATCTATGACGTTAATCCTCTTTGTTTAATCTAACTCCCTGGCAAAAATCATTGGAACAAATTAATTGATTGAATGGCCTGTACTTGTCCCAGGCTTCATTTTATCTCACATTCCTTTATTTCTGACAAACATAAACTTTTATGGCATTCATATAGCATTATTCACAGCAACTCAGCTGCGTAAGCAAAACTTGTTCAGATACTCAGGGGTAATAGGCTCTGGGTATTCCTCTATCAATGTAAAGGAAAGGACATGCAGCAAATCCATTGGTGATACGCTATTGCTGATTGCTAAACAGATCAGTCTATGAGAGACAGGTTGTATTACAAGTAACACATGAGAAGTAATCTTCGAGGGGAAAGTGAGGACTGCAGATGCTGGAGATCAGAGCTGAAAATGTGTTGCTGAACACGTGAGAAGTAGTCAGCTGATGTTGTAGTGACATAGAATCAATCAGAGGGCTGGATGGTACATGATTTTGGCTAAGTCCAAGTTGCTTCAAGTATTTTGGGAGGCTTTTTCACCATGTGGTCTAGTGAGTTTGCTCACCATATCTTACCAAACTTACCTCATAAACTACTTATCCTCCACCTTTGGCACCTCTCACATCCAATTCCATCACATCTTACCACACACCATTCCCAGAACAACTCACCATTAAGTGGTTATCCCAGAATTCACCAGCATCCCTTACACCTGCTCTAATTTTTAAAGCCAATTGTTCACCCAGATGAGCACTGTCAGTCCAGAACTTTCCTGCGACAGTTGTTGACAATTGCCCCAGATTTGTAAATGGGAGAAATCAGTACCCACTTTGTGGGCAGGGTCCTGAATGTTCTGCTTGCCAACTTGGAACATCCTCTTCACACAGGAAGAGCAATGAAAGCCATGATATTAGACCATGCCAACCTAGTCCAAGATTGTCATCTGGGTTGGAGCAGTCACAGCCATCTGGAGAAAGGCCCAGCAATACACACATTCATAAGCAAAAGTGATAAAATCTACTGTCCGATATCTCCCCTAACGTGTCCACCTCCTATCAAGATTCGTGCTCTTGCCTGGAAAATCTTCCCTACACACTCACACCAACCCTAGCTCCCAACATCATTAACCCTACATGCCCTCTGCACTACCCACTCACTCATTCAGAAAACCTCCCCATCTGCTCCAAAAGTAATAGTTGTGCAGCCCAATTTCATCTTCTATAATTCAGGTGGCACGGTGGCTCAGTGTATAACACATTGCCTCAGTATATAATGCAGTGCCTCACAGTGCCAGGAACCCAGAACCCATTGCAGCCTCGGCTGACTGTCTGTGCACATCCTCCCCGTGTCTGTGTGAGTTTCTGCAGAATGCTCTGGTTTCCTCCCACTGTCCAAAGACATGTAAATTAAATGGATGGGCCATGCCAAGTTGTTCATAGTGTCCAAGGGATGTTTGGGGTGGGTGGATTAGCCATGGGAAATGCAGGATTATGGGGATAGGGGATAGGTATGGGTGGGATGCTCACTGAAGGTTGATACTGATTTGATGGCCGAACGGCTTCTTTACCCACTGTATGGATTTTATACCTTCCTCTCTCTCTCATTCAAGCCAGAAACAGCTCACTATAGGGCATAAAGATTCATGACAGGAGCTGTGATCCTCATCATCTGGCTCCCTACACTTTACATGGAGAGGGTTCTGACTCCCACTGCCCTGAGCAGGGCCTAAACTCACACTAGAGGTGAAGGTGGCCCTTGATGCTGTATTGGCAACCGCTCAGCAAAGGTTACCCCCTTAAACTGACTGAGGGTGACTTTCCGGCTTTGTGTTTGTGTTAAATAGCATAGCAAGACAGAGTAATATGAGCTTGGTATCTCTGGCTGATGAGGCAAGACACAAAAAGGCATTGTAAGGCAATGTAAGGCAGGTATCCTGTGAGCTTCCAGGTAAGTTCAGACTGACTGAGTGCAATGCAAGACAGGTATGCTGTGAGTATACAGGCAGGTTCAGAGTGATTGAGCATAATGCAAGGCAGGTATACTGTGAGCATCCAGGCAGGTTCAGAGTGACTGAGTGCAATGCAAGACAGGTATGCTGTGAGTGTACAGGCAGGTTCAGAGTGACTGAGTGCAATGCAAGGCAGGTATGCTGTGAGTGTACAGGCAGGTTCAGAGTGACTGAGTGCAATGCAAGGCAGGTATGCTGTGAGTGTACAGGCAGGTTCAGACTGACTGAGTGCAATGCATGGCAGGTATGCTGTGAGTGTACAGGCAGGTTCAGACTGACTGAGTGCAATGCAAGGCAGGTATGCTGTGAGTGTACAGGCAGGTTCAGAGTGATTGAGCACAATGCAAGGCAGGTATGTGTGAGTATACAGGCAGGTTCAGAGTGATTGAGCACAATGCAAGGCTGGTATATTGTGAGCATCCTGGCAGGTTTAGAGTGACTGAGTGCAATGCAAGCAAAGAACCTTTGCCTGATCCAAGCCCATGGCTAGGCAGGCCTTTCCCTGAGTATAAAGTGTCTTTGTTGCAGCATTTTAGTGACAGCTGCTAGTGCAGTCCGAGGAACAACATTGAAGTGTAGAGGTGACCTGGTAATGGATTGAAGGTGTGCCATAAAGACTTTTAGAAGTTGGCACATTTTGGATGCCAGTGTCCATGGAACTGGGGTGCACGTTGTCCATGTAGCATGCCCTGAAGTGTCGGTGCCCAATTTCCAATGTGGAGGTCTTTTGGAATAACTGGTAAGTTCTATCCACTGGGTACCCACTCTGGTTACCTTGTCAAGTTTTCCTGATGCCAAGCTTGTTTTGTGAGGTTTATGAGATGGAAGACAGAATATTAATGAGGCAAGTCATGCCATTAACAGGCAGTTAAAAAATTAGAAATTTCTATCAATTGGCAAGTCACTGCTGTCCAGTGAGAATCTCACCACGCTGTTTGTAAAGAGAATGAAAGTGAACATAGATTACTCTTGATGTTGAGATGGGCCTCACTTTGTCACCTGCTGCTGCCACACATCTTGCTATAGGGAATCCATCAGATCCCAGTAAGACTCTGCCCATAGAGTTTTACTGCACAGAAGAAGGCTCTTCGGCCCATCATGTCCGAGCCAGTCATCAAGCACCTATCTACTCTAATCTTGTTTTCCAGCATTTGACTTTGTAAGCTATGCCACCTCAAATGATCATCGAATTTTTAATGTCTTGAATGGTCCCACCTACACCATGCTTTCAGGCAGTGAGTTCTGAAAGCCCCCCACCCACTACGCGAAAAAAAAGCTATTCCTCAAATCCCCTCTAAATGCCTGTTCTGTTCCTTGAATCTAAAGGCCTGTTCTGTTGCCTTTTCTTATTGATCCCTCTACTAAGACAAAATGTTTCTTAATGCCAACCCTTCATTATTTTGTACATCTCAATCAGCTCCCTCCAGAGTCTTCTCTGCTCCAAGGAAAATAACCCCAGCGTATCTCATCTCTAAAGCTGAAATAGTCTGGTACAGGCAACATCCTGTTGAATCTTTTCCCAGTATGTTGGAGATTAGTGCTGCAAGACACTACTCCGGCAATGACCTAACTTATGTCTGGGACAGTTTCATCAAAACTCCTTGTTCTTCTATTTTTAATTTTTTTTTTTACCCCCACACTACCGCCTAACTGCGGTAGTGCTTATATTTTCCCCAACACCTATGTTGTGTGTGTGCAGGTGTGAGACACAGTGAAAGACAGCAGGTGTACAAATCTTTATTCAATTTCCACCACCAGGAAGAAAGGAAACACCCGAGTGGCCAGTGACAAGCAGTGCCTTTCACATCAAAGTGCAATGCTGTGTGATCAAACAGTGAAGGGGAGGGCAGGGATTTAATTAAAGGGGGAAATAATGCACTCCACTCCCTGCGGTGCCCATCTTTCCCTGAAAATCTCAAGGTTTTGGTGGACACCTTGCTCCTTCTCCAGGGACACCCGGGCTCTTTCCTTGTTCTTCTATTCAGTGTCTCAAACAGTGGACACACGTATCCATATTCTTTCTTAACAACCTCATCCACCTTAAAGGTTCTATTTACATACATACACACCAAGGTCCCACTGATCATCTGTACTTCCAAGATTCCTATCATTCATTGTGTACTTTCTTGCTTTGGTACTCCTCTCAAAATGCATCACCTCAGATTTTCAGTATTGAATTCCATTTGCAACTGTCCTGCTCAGCTGACCAGCCTATTTATAGCTTCCTGAAGCCTCAGGCTTTCCTCTTCACTATTTGCAATTCCCCCATTTCTGTAATGTGCTGTGAAAGGGAGCCCTTTCTTTGGGGGGAGAGGATGAGGGTTACTATTAAGCTGTATTTTAGTAGAATTCTACTCCCCCAGTGTTGTATGAAAACTCTGGTTGTACGATATACGTTTAGAGGAGGCTACAAATCTCAGACTTCCCTATGGGGGCATGGCAATTACTTCACTGGAAAGTTTCAATGCCACAGTGTGTGAGGTCATAATATGAGACTTCATTGTGATGGATGTGGGGGGATCAAGTGTTCCTCCAGTAAAATTGTGCTATCTTTTTGACCTTCCCCACAGATGATCTGCTCATACATCTGACATGGAGTCCTTATGGCTGAAGTCCTTGTGGCCTTGCTTGAAATCCAGTGACCACATGGAAGGAGAAATCAATTACTATGTCATCAGAATGGGCAATACTGAGAACGGTCCATGAGTGAATAAAAAAAAGGTACTGGTGCCATTTTCTCCAGATTATCGCTGTTCATAACCTTCGCCTATAAGGAGAGGACTCAGGCTTCCCAGGCAGTATGGCTGTACATAATCACTTGTATCCACCAACTACAAGGCATGACCGATTACAGCCATGTTGCTTTGAGAGAACTCTATCACCAGCCTGAAGAGTAGATTGACAGAAACACTTTCACTTTATCAATGTGCCTGTTGATGGCAAATCCTGAAGGTCAGCACTGGGACTCTGATATACTGGAGAACTCACAGGATCCTGAATCTTTCCAAGGCCCTCAAGCTATACAGGGAGGCCAGGAGGACCCCTCATCAAAACATGGCTCATAACAACATTACGAAACATTAGACTGATGTCAAAGGAAGAGACAACACTCCTCTCATTTCCACCAATGTTTGATATCTTCGGGTGATGCCATTGTCAAGTACCTGCACAGTACAGGTCCTATTGATAGTCAGAGAAGAAGCAGCAGTCACTGAGATGGCGAACTGCCATTGCATGGCACTAAGGTTAGGTAACTCTTAAGGCTTCAGGCAGGTTTTTATTGCTGAGTTTTGTGTGGTAACGCCTCTTATAAAAGTCAGTAGAATGAGAGGAATCTCTTTTTGACTCTTCCTTCATGTGTTCGAGTGTGTGTAAGCTGCTAAATTTCCTTGAAATGCTTGAGTATCCTGTAGTACAGTGTTCAGCCTGTGAGAGGCAGCATTTTGTACAGCTTTCCTCAGCACACTATGAGGGAGAATAGACATGTGGGCTGACCATTTTTCATCTGCCAGCCTTTCGCTTTGGTGTGTTCCTTTGAAAATCTTTAAGATAGATTGAACCTTTCCCTGAAGAGATGTGTGGAACTGTCATTGATTCTGTAATTTCACTCACAAAGATTTTTTTTCATTCATTAATAAGATGTGGCCATCTTTACTTACCTATAGGGCAGTTAAGAGCTGTAGGTCTGGAGTCAAATGTCTATAAGAATGGCAGTTTTCCTTCCTTAAATAACATCAGTGAACCAGATGAATTTTTCTGACAATCAGTACTGGCTTCATGACCATTATTAGACTGTCGATTCCAGATTTTTATCAAATTCAAATTCCACCATCTTCCATGGCAGGATTTGAACCTGGCTCCCCAGAACATTACCTGGGTCTCTAGATTAATAGACTTGACAATGCCACCACACACATGCAGAGGACAGAAGATCAACAATCTTATCATCGAATCATAGAATCCCTATGCTGTTGTAAAGAGGCCATTCTGCCCAACAAGTTCAAGCTGACCCTCCGAACTGCATCCCACCTAGACCCAGACTCACCCCCTATTCTATCCTAGTAATCCAGCATTTCCCATGGCCAATCCACCTAACCTACACACTATGAGCAATTTAGCATGGCCAATCCACCTAACTTATACATCTTTGGACATCTTCTTTCTGCACTATCGAGCATTCCATTTAACCCAGGGCATTGACCTGTGTCCAAGCTGGCTGTGTCTTGGTGTGGCCTTCTTTGGCAGTCAGCAAGAAAAAGGACATCCATTCTCTGACACCAGCACTTGCAGGACCCTGTCTGTAAATCAGAGTGAGCTTTCTTTTCTGGGCCATATCTTCACTTACAATGGGCAAACACCAGAGTGTGTGGGGCGTTTACTGTCTTGTAGGATCTGAAGTGGCGAGCAGCTAAGCTTTAAATATGAACTCTGAAGAATCATAGAATCCCTACAATGTGGAAGCAGGCCATTTGACCCATTAAGTTCACACTGACCCTCCGAAGAGCATTGCACCCCATCCCAAAGCCCTGCACTTCCTATGGCTAATCCACCTATCCTGCATGTCCCTGGACACTATAGTGAATTTAGCACAGCCAATCCACCTAACCTGCACATCTTTGGACTGTGGGAGGAAACCAGAGCACCCAAAGGAAACCCCCACAGACACGGGGAGAACGTTCAAACTCCACACAGGCAGTCGCCTGAGGGTGGAATCTCACCTGGGTCTCAGGTGCTGTGAGGCAGCAGTGCTAACCACTGAGCCACCATGCTGCCCTATGGAAGGCTCCCTATGATTGATCATTGCCCCATTTCTGACTGCACAATTGCATAGCAAGGGTGCTGAAGATCCCAGCTACATCATTAATGAGATCACAAACAGATTATGTAAGCAACATCACTATGAGGCATGGTTAACCAGGTGTCATGAATCTCACACAGCAAAACATTTTTGCTGAAAATGGGAAAACTCCTTTGTCTATATCCAAAAGAACTTGTTGACTTGGGAAAGTGTTTAGAAGCAGATTGTCTGAAATGACATTGGGTTAACAGGATTAAATGATGATGATAGGTTACATAAAAATTGAATAGTATAAAAGCTGGAATAAAAATGAGAGGTAACATGTCAACTTACTTAAAGTGATAAAAAGATTCGATAAACTAATTCTGATGAGAGAACCCAGAAAATAAAGGACATAAGCTTAAAATTGGAAACAGATCATTCAGGAGTGAAATCAGGAAAGTGTTCTTCACACAAAACATAGTACAAATGTGAAAGACTTTCCCCAAAAGACTGTCAATGCTGAATCAAACAAAACTTCTGGAAGCAATAGGTAAGGATATTGACTGATTGATTCATTTATTGTTGTCACATCTACCTAGATACAACAAGAAGTGTTTTGTGTGCTGCAGATCGTACCATGCAAAGTGCATGAGTGTAGCAGAACAGAGTGCAGAATACAATGTTACAGCCACAGAGAAGGTTCAGCCACAGAGAAGGTTCAGCCAGAGAGACAGAGACCAGAATAAACATTTGAGAAGACCATGGAAAGATATCAAGGGATAATGAACAAACCCAGGTGAATGGTGTTGAGGTACAGATCAGCCTTGAACGAATTGAAAGTTAGAACAAGCTGAAGCAGCTGAATGATCTATTCTCATTTCTCTGTTCTTCTGGTGAAAAATTGTTTTATTGTGACAGCAATGTCAATGCTTGCTTTATGGGTGTAATATTGTTGTAAGGCTAAGGGTAAAATATTGCTGCACTGATAAGCTTTAGTGCCATTTCTTGCTTTTATTATTAACTTTAGTTATTTTCTTCCCTTTTTTTCTTCTTTGATTTGTTTTTAGAAAATAAAACTTTACTTTCTCATGTCCTGCAATTTTATTTTTCATTCTGGATCTAGGAAGATTACGAAAGTATCTCAATGACAAAGAATAGCAAAACAGCCCATTAGTTAATCGAAATGAATTGTGATTGCTTTCGCGTAAAACCAGGAAGTGCTGAAGAAACTCAGCAGGTCTGGGAGATTCTGTGGAGAGAGAAACAGAGTTTCAAGTCTAACGTGATTCTTCTTCAGAACTGTCCTGAAGAAGAATCACTGGTTTCACAAGGCTAATTTTATTTCTCCTACCACAAATGCTGTCAGACCAGACCTGCACTATGGGCAAGTTAGAACGGCCAGTTCACCTGACCTGTACATCTTTGGACTGTGGGAGTTTGCACTTTCTCCCCGTGTCTGCATGGGTTTCCTCCCATAATCCAAAGAGGTGCGGGTCAGGTGAATTGCCCATGATAAATTGCCTGTAGTGTTAGGTGCATTCGTCAGGAGTAAGTATAGGGTAGGGGAATGGGTCTGGGTGGGCTACTCTTCGGAGGGTCAGTGGGGACTGGTTGGGCCATAGGGCCTTTTTCCACACTGTAGGGAATCTAATCTATTATTGAGAAAATTTTAACAATGCATTTAGAAAATCATAGTACGATTGGACAAAGTTAATATTGTTATGACTTTGATGGGAGGCATGCATTGGAAATCAAGATCTAATACTTCATAAGCCATGCCAAAAGTGTAAATGGCTTATTCTATCACATGTAGTTTGCTTTATGAATATTATCCAGAACAAAAGAGACTTATATTGGGTTTCTTCAATAAATTCAGAAATAACTCATTTTCCTTTGTAAGAAACAAATACTGTAAATCTTTTAAACATGTGGCAGATTGGTTATCAACTAAGCTACTATGCAGAATTAAACTATATCCCCAAACCCTGACACACGTTTTAATCTGCAGACAGAATGTGACACACAGCTCTGCAGATCAGTTGTGAGTAGAAAAATTGAGAAAATCAAATGATTATATTAAGAAGACAAAATAAAATGTATACCCTACAGTTCCTTCAGTTCCTTCAGTTCCTTATCAAGTAGATCACATTGCTGTCAGCCATAGAGTGAGGTTAGGCCTTAGTTTTGATAGCAGGATAGTCTCATATCTCTCATATAGGTCTCACGATTGAGTTACCTGTTCAGTTTTCAGATTTTATGAGGAGATCAGAAATAATGCAGCTGAAGCTCTCTCTCATATTCAGGAAATACTTCACTGAGGTATTTTTTCAACTTTTTTGAAGTGCTCTCTTATTACTTACTGTAAGAGACAGAAACAGAGAGAGAGAGTGAGACAGAAGAAAATAAGTAGCATCCTTGCAAACCTGTCCACAACTGAGCAAATCTCAAGTCTGTGGCAAAACTAACACTAAAAGTCCAGAGGTTGCTGCTAGGCAACCTTCAGCACTAAGTCCCTTTCAAAACTCAGTCTGCTTATACAGCAATTAGGGTCATGAGACAATCCATTAAAAGTGTTTCTCCTAAACTGAGTTTTTGATTTTCTGATCAAGTTTATCTGACTTAGTTCCAATAAATTATAGGGTAAATTCTTTGTAATCCAGGAATTGTCCAAACCCTTATTTTTTTCTAATTCTCACACAATCATTTCAAAATGTGTTTCATTACAATCTAACAAGGTACATGTACAACCAAAATAACTATATTAATTCATCCACATTTACTCTTTACAGGATTTCTACCATTTGTATCACCTTTTAATCCCCAGAATCTTTTGTCATTTTTACATTCAGGATAGTACATCCGTAATTATATTTTTTCAACAATATGAACAATTATTATATCATAAAGTCGAAATAGCAAGCCCTGTCAAAATAATTTGAGTTTTGAAATTTGTCAAAGTCCCAGGGATTATGGTGAGTGTAGTCAGTGTTCCTTTCTGGTCATATCAGAATTAACTTTGGAAACTACAGACCTGTGAGTCTGACATTGGTGGTGGTTAAGTTGTTGAAGGTGATTCTGAAAGATAGGATATAAACGCATTTGGACAGGCAAGGATTGATTGGGGATAGTCAGCATGGCTTTGTGTAAGAGAAATTGTGTCTCACAAATCGGGTTTTTTGAGAGATTTACCAAAAAGATTGTTTATATGGAGTTGATTAAAGCCTTTGACAAGTTTCCACATGGCAGACTAATTTGTAATGTTGGATCACATGAGATTCAGGATGGGCTTGCTAATTGGATATAAAATTGGCCTGATGAAAGGAGACAAAGGTTGCTGATGGAGGCTTGTGACTAGCAGTGTTCCAAAGGAATGGGTTCTGGGTCCACTTTTGTTTGTCTTTATATAAATGAGTTGGATGAGAATTTAGGAGGCATGGCTAATAGGTTTGTCGATGACATCAAAATTGGTGGTATAGTGGCCAGTGAAGAAGATTATCTGAGATTACAATGAGATCTTTATCAATTGGGTCAATGGGCTGAGGAGTGACAGATAGAATTTAATTTGGATAAATATGAGGTATTGCATTTTGGTAAAGCAAACAAGGGCAGGACTTATAGAATTAATGTTAATGATTTTGGGTGGTCATAGAGTCATAGAGATGTACAGCATGGAAACAGACCCTTCGGTCCAACCCGTCCATGCCGACCAGATATCCCAACCCAATCTAGTCCCACCTGCCAGCACCCGGCCCATATCCCTCCAAACCCTTCCCATTCATATACCCATCCAAATGCCTCTTAAATGTTGCAATTGTACCATCCTCCACCACATCCTCTGGCAGCTCATTCCATACACGTACCACCCTCTGCATGAAAAGGTTGACCTAACCCTAGGACCTTACCATTAAGTGTATAAGTCCTGCTAAGATTTGCTTTCCCAAAATGCAGTACCTCGCATTTATCTGAATTAAACTCCATCTTCCACTTCTCAGCCCATTGGCCCATCTGGTCAAGATCCTGTTGTAATCTGAGGTAACCCTCTTCGCTGTCCACTACACCTCCAATTTTGGTGTCATCTGCAAACTTACTAACTGTACCTCTTATACTCGCATCCAAATCATTTATGTAAATGACAAAAAGTAGAGGGCCCAGCACCGATCCATGTGGCACTCCACTGGTCACAGGCCTCCAGTCTGAAAAACAACCCTCCACCACCACCCTCTGTCTTCTACCTTTGAGCCAGTTCTGTATCCAAATGGCTAGTTCTCCCTGTATTCCATGAGATCTAACCTTGCTAATCAGTCTCCCATGGGGAACCTTGTCGAACGCCTTACTGAAATCCATATAGATCACATCTACTGCTCTGCTCTCATCAATCTTCTTTGCTACTTCATCAAAAAACTCAATCAAGTTTGTGACACAAGATTTCCCACGCACAAAGCCATATTGACTATCCCGAATCAGTCCTTGCCTTTCCAAATACATGTGCATCCTGTCCCTCAGGATTCCCTGCAACAACTTGCCCACCAACGACGTTAGGCTCACTGGTCTGTAGTTCCCTGACTTGTCCTTACCACCCTTCTTAAACAGTCGCACCACGTTTGCCAATCTCCAGTCTTCCGGCACCTCACCTGTGACTATCGATGATACAAATATCTCAGCAAGAGGCCCAGAAATCACTTCTCTAGCTTCCCACATTCCCACAGAGTTCTAGGGTACACCTGATCAGGTCCTAGGGATTTGTCCACCTTTAACCGTTTCAAGACATCCAGCACTTCCTCCTCTGTAATCTGGACATTTTGCAAGATGTCACCATCTATTTCCCTACAATCTATATCTTCCATATCCTTTTCCACAGTAAATACTGATGCAAAATATTCATTTAGTATCTCCCCCATTTTCTGTGGCTCCACACAAAGATTGCCTTGCTGATCTTTGAGGGGCCCTATTCTCTCCCTAGTTACCCTTTTGTCCTTAATATATTTGTAAAACCCCTTTAGATTCTCCTTAATTCTATTTGCCAAAGCTATCTCATGTCTCTATTTTGCCCTCCGGATTTCCCTGTTAAGTGTACTCCTACTTTCTTCATACTCTTCTAAGGATTCACTCGATCTATCCTGTCTGTACCTGACATATGCTTCCTTCTTTTTCTTAACCAAACCCTCAATTTCTTTAGTCATCCAGCAATCCCTATAGTTACCAGCCTTCCCTTTCACCCTGACAGGAATATACTTTCTCTGGATTCTTGTTAACTGATTTCTGAAGGCTTCCCATTTTCCAGCCGTCCCTTTACCTGCGAACATCTGCCTCCAATCAGCTTTTGAAAGTTATTGCCTCATACCGTCAAAATTGGCCTTTCTCCAATTTAGAACTTCAACTTTTAGATCTGGTCTATCCTTTTCCATCACTATTTTAAAACGAATAGAATTATGGTCACTGGCCCCAAAGTGCTCCCCCACTGACACCTCAGTCGCCCTGCCTTATTTCCCAAGAGTAGGTCACGTTTTGCACCTTCTCTAGTAGGTACATCCACATACTGAATCAGAAAATTGTCTTGTACACACTTAAGAAATTGGTGTTGTAGAACAGAGAGAGCTAGGAGTTCAGGTCCATAATTCTTTGAAATTTGTGTTACAGGTCGATAGCATGATTAAGGTATTTAGCACACTTGGCCTTCATTGCTTAGACTTTTGAGTATAGGAGTTGAGATGTCATGTTAAAATTGTACTGGACGTTGGTGAGGCCTTTTCTGGAGTACTGTGTGCAGTTCTGGTCACCCTGTTATAGAAAGGATATTATTAAATTGGAGGAGTTTCAGGAAAGATTTACCAGAATGTTACCAGAAATGGATGGTTTGAGTACTAAAGAGAGACAGGATAGGCTGGGGCTTTTTCATTGGAATTTAGGAAGTTGAGGTGCGAATTTATAGAGGTTTATGAATTCATGAGGGGCATAGATAAGGTGAACGGTAAGGGTATTTTCCTTAGGGTGGGAGTGTTCAAAACTAGGGGACATATTTCTAAGGTGAGAGGAAAAAGATTTAAAAAGGACATGAGAGGCATTTTTTTCTTACAGAGGAAGTGATGGATGCAGGTGCAGTTACAACATTCAGAAGACATTTGGATAAGGACATGAATAGGAAAGGTTTGAAAGGATATGGGCAAAATGCAAACAGATGGGACTAGTTTGCTTTTAAAACATGGTCAGTGGGGACTAGTTGGACCAAAAGGTCTGCTTCCATGCTGTGTGACTCTATGATGCTATGATGCTATAACTTTGAAATGTTGAAGAGCCAGAAATGATCAAGGTTTATGTGAAGATTTGGAACTCAGGTGCTGGTTGTCATGGATGTGGGAATGTTCACCGAGCTGGGAAGTTGATTTGCATACATTTCATACTCTGTCTCGGTGACACCTTCAGGGCTGTGGAGCCTCCTGTGAAGCACTGCTGCACCATGTCTTCTGGAATTTATTTGGTTCCATTTATGTTGCTTCCAGTTGCCAGTTCCTGTTGTTCGTTGTAGTGGCCAGTGTATTGGGTCCCGGTCAATGTGTTTGTTGATGGAGTCTGTGGTTGAGTACCATGCATCTAGAAATTCTCTGGCTGACCTCTGTTTAGCTTATCTTATGATCGTTGTGTTGTCCCAGTTGAATTTGTCATCCTTGTCATCTTTGTGTATGGCTACCAGGGTCAGCTAGTCATGGCGTTTAGTGGCTAGTTGGTATTCGAGGACACATCTTACTAGTTAGTTGCCTGTTTGGCCTATATAGTGTTTCAGGCAGTCTTTGCATGGAATCCTGTAAATTACATTAGTCTTGCTCATGATGGGAATAGGGCCTTTTGTCCTGGTTTTCAATCCTGTTCAAAACAGCCAGAAATGATTCCAGAGGATCATTTTCCATGGAGACTTTTTTTTATGCTGATTCAACTTCATAGAAAACCATACTCCTGGATTCTCTGCACACAATTTATCAACCTGCAACAAGTTGGCAGGAACCCCTAAATCACAAGAATCAACTGCTATTTTAAACGATTTAGATTAGATTACTTACACTGTGGAAACAGGCCCTTCGGCCCAACAAGTCCACACCGACCCGCCGAAGCACAACCCACCCAGACCCATTCACCTACATTTACCCCTGCACCTAACACTACGGGCAATTTAGCATGGCCAATTCACCTGACCTGCACATTTTTGGACTGTGGGAGGAAACCGGAGCAAACCCACACAGACACAGGGAGAATGTGCAAACTCCACACAGTCAGTCGCCTGAGGCGGGAATTGAACCTAGATCTCTGGCGCTGTGAGGCAGCAGTGCTAACCACTGTGCCACCGGGCCGCCCACCAAGCAAAGTCAGGGGTAAGCAATACCAATTCATTCATTAGGATTACCTACAGCTGCCCATCAAATGTTTGGTACTTTGTTGGACATTTGATTGCTATTCAAATAAATCCAATAAGCAACTATTGTGCTAAAGCTTACTATAAATTTCCAATCAAATCCACACACCCCTAAGCACATTGTGATTTCCCATTTTGTTTTAAGTATGTGAATTCCATCAAGGCTGTTACTTTTGCTGATCCCAGCAACACTACTGTTTTTCTGCTGTGTTCTAGGTATGCACACGTTTTCTTTGCAAGATTTATTATTTGGTAGGCTAACGGTAGTTGCCTATATAAGGCTTCCAATTGTTTTACGTGGTGAGGCCTTTTCTGGAATACTGTGTCTAGTTCTGGTTGCCGAGGTTATAGGAAGGATATTATCATTGATGGAGAGCATTCAGAAGAGATTTACCAGGTATGGAAGGTTTGAGCTATAAAGAAAGACTGAATAGGCTGGGACTTTTTTCACTGGAGCGTAGGAGGATGAGAGGTGACCTTATAGAAGTTTATAAAATAATAAGACATATAGATAGAGTAATTGTTTTGTCCCTAGCATGGGGATTTCAATACTAGGGGCCACATTTTTAAGGTGAGAGGAGAGAGATTTTAAAAAGACATGAGATGTACATTTTTTACACAGAGGGTGGTTCACACGTGGAATGAATTTCCTGAGGCAGTGATGGATACAGGTAAAATTGCAACGCTTAAAAGACATTTGGATAGATACATGAATAGGAAAGGTTTGGAGGGATATAGGCCAGGAGCAGGTAGGTGGGGCTAGTTTAGTTTGGGATTATGGTCAGCATGGGCTGATTGGACCGAAGGGTTTGTCTCCATGGAGTCTGCTGTCTGACTCTGAGTCTATGTTCTTTCCAGGTGTTACAAAATATTAATAGATCATATAAGCAAATCTAACAATTGTGGTACACTCCTTATTATTTGATTCATAAGTCTTTGGAAAGTAGCTGGAGAATTTTTAACTCTAAATGACATGACTCGACATTGATACAATACATTTGATTTAACAAATGTTGATATTTCTTTTGCTCTTTAGTCAATGGTACTGGCCATTACTGCTTCAATAAATCAGTTTTAGTAAGGAATGACAACTCTGTTGATACAATCTTCTATTCAAGCAATTAGTTACGAACCTTTTTTCATAGCCGCATACATTTACTTCTGCAGAATTCTAACTGCTTTGCTTTGGTTTCATCAAGTCATTTTCTAACAAGTATCAAATCTCTGTTTTCATGTGAGTTTTTTTTAATAATATTGATTAACAGAGACTCGCCTTATATCTGATTAAAGATACCTAACCTGGTGTTTGTATACAGATTTCCTTGAATTCCTTCAATGTCCTTCCTCTAACTTCAGAAATACAGTACCTAACTGTACCAGTATTTCACGTTTGCCAATTGGATTCACTTTATGAATAATCTGCATCTCCTCTCTATCATTCTTACTGTCTCTGTCATCCTTTACTATTCCTAACAGCTCATAAAATTGGCCCTTCTTATCTTCTTCTCTCTATGATGATAAAATTTTAACATGTTTATGTGACATAACTGATTATTTTTCCTGCAACCTGAAGTAGTTGTCAAATGGCTCACTTTCCTAAAGTTCTTAATTATCTTGTGTGGACCAGTATGGACCATATTGAATAGATAAGATAGATAGCCAACAGTTTTTCCCCATGGTAGGAGAGTCTACAGGGCCTAAGTTTAAGATGAGAGAGAAGAGATGCAAAAGGGTCCAGAGGGAAAAATATTTTCAGACAGAGGGTGGTAAGTGTCTGGAATGGGGCAAGTACAGTTTTGTCATTTCAGAAACATTTAGTCAGGTACATGAATGGGAGAGCTACGAAGGGATGTGGACCAAACACAGGCAAATGGGACTAGTTTAATTGTGAAAACAGGGAAGCATAGAAATATTAGGCTGAAGGGCCTGTTTCCATCTTGTAAATCTCCATGACTACAACTCTATGACCAGTGCATCTTGCATTCAGAGGTTTGTCTTGTAAAGTTGTTAAAACTAACACCTAATCTTCTATTTAAAATGTCAGCATGTTTGCCTGCATATCCTTTCATTTTTGTCAGTGAAGTTTTTAAATGCTCTTTCACTGTTTGGCAAGCTTATGTGAGTCTGAAATATTGAGGATTTGTCTTTAATTTTAATGGAACTTTTATCGTAGATTAATTCCAATGGATGAAACCCAGTTGATTTGTGTAGGTAATCTTGATAGCAAAGAAATAGAAAATTTAAACCTTTCTTTCAATCCTGAGGATATTCGTATGCTTTCATTGAGATTAAACTTTTCATTGTTTCTTTTATTGAGTGTCTAATGGTTATCCTCTAAGGCTCCCTGTGTTTGTGGATGATATGCTGTAAACTTCAATTGTTTTTTACTCAGGTTATTTATGATTTTCTCTTGAAATTTAGAGAGAAATGGCATTCCTCCATTGCCGGGCACATTGAGAATCTGAAAGGCAAAAGACACCAGGCCAGCATTGTACTTTGGGATGGGGGACTGACAATAACAGGAGGTAGTTGAAGGAAGTGTGAGATACATGCTGACCAAATCTGCAGGTTGTGGGTCAAAAGAGATTGTGGAATGTGGAAGAAGATTAGATTAGATTCCCTACAGTGTGGAAACAGGCCCTTCAACCCAACAAAGCCACACCAACCCTCTGAAGAGTAATCCAGCCAGACCCATTCTCCTAGCCTACGTTTACCCAAACTACGGGCAATTTAGCATGGCCAATGCACCTGACCTGCACATCTCTGGAGTGTGGGAGGGAACCAGAGCACCCGGAGGAAACCCACGCAGACACGGATAGAAAGTGCAAACTCAACACAGACAGTCACCTGAGGCTGGAATCTAACTCAGGTCCCTGGTGCTGTGAGGCAACAGTGCTAACCACTGAGCTACCATGTTGCCCTAAATTTAAATAGAACAATTTAGAGATTCCAGAGAAGTGGGATTCCAAAAAGAAGATCACCCATTTAAATCCCACTGCCCTCAATTGATTCAAAGTTCACCTCTCCTTTAAGAGAAGCAAGTTAGTTTTAAGTGGTGCTAGCCATTTACAAAGTCAATCATGGGTAATGTCCGAACGTCTCCTAATGTCATTTGTCCAGATGGTACATCACATTGCTGTTCTGAAAATGTAAAACGGAACCAAATAGATTCCATAAAACACAGTACTGCAGCACTTCACAGGAGCCTCCAAAGCACTGATGATGTCACCTAGACAGGGGATGAAACGTCTGCAAATCAACTTCCCAGCTCAGCAAACATATCCACATCTAAATATATAAAGAAAATTCTGTTGATCAAGAATCCAAACTAAAGGGGTACAATGACATGACTTTCTCACAGTTCCTTCAATTTCTTATTAGAACATAGAACATAGAAAAGATATCAGCTATAGAAAAATGGAACACTCCATATTGGGTAGCAGATCAGTTAGACACAGGCCTCATGGTTAAGTTTAAAATACAACTTTCAGAGTTTGAGTAGATCAGAAATATCAATTCCTGGGGGCTTGAAATGATACTCAGGAAGTCTGTGACTGAAATATTGGGTTTTTTTTAAGGGTTATATAACTCACAAAAGGGGAAGGGAGGGAGATACAATTGCTTCCTTGCAAACCTATCCACAACTGAATGATTCTCAAATCTGTGGCAAAGTAAATCCAAAGCCAAAGGTCCAGAGGCTGTTGCTAAGCAACCTTCAACACTAAGCTTGTCCTAAAACTCAGTCTGTTTAGCAAGCAATTAATGCAATGCAGCAATCTGTTATCACACTTTTAAAAGCTCATCAGTCACTTGATACTTCTGCAAACAGCAGGAAATCCATAGCTCATCTGACCATTTGGCTTTCTGGCTTTCCAGTTCCATGAATCCACACAATGAAATCTCCGTAAGCCAGGAAATGTTCAAATCTTTCATCCTTTCCAACTGGCATTATCCATAAACATAGAAGTTCCCAACATTATGACTTAGAACATGGAAATATCAGAGCAGGAGTAGGCCATTTGTCCATTTGTGCTTGCTCCATCACTCAATATGACCATAGCTGATCATCCAACTCAGTATTCTGTTTCCACTTTCTCCCCATATCCTTTGATCCCTTTAGCCCCAAGAACTATATCAAATGCCTGCTTGAAATCATGTAATATTTTGGGTTCAACCACTTTCTGAGGCAGAGAATTCCATAGGCTCCATCCTGAATGAAGAAATTTCTCCTCATCTTAGTCCTAAATAGTCTACCTTTATAACCTTAGACTGTGATCTCTAGTTTTGGACTCCCCGATGTAATGATGCTGCTCCTTTAACAGGGTTATTCTGTCCTTGTTTTGTTTTGACAGGAGCCCTAAATGCAGAGGTGCCATAATGTCTGAATTGACTACTTGACTAATAGGTACTGCCTAAGTCAACAATCCGAAAAGGCTTTCAGGTTTTTTCTTAAAATACTCGTACAATGAAAGGGGAGTTGCCAGTTCTCCCAGTTCAGGGGTATTTTTTTCTAGTTTTGCGCTAGATTCAGCTGGGAACCCAAAGAAGCAGCTTCATGCTGATCCTTTCCCTTTCTCTGACATCTCTCTCCTGTAAGAACCTGAGTTTGAATTTACCTTTTTGCCAAGTATCCCAGTCATGTCAAAAACTAAGAAAATAATATTAGAAGAGGAGAACAGAGTATTCAACGAAGAATGGGGTTTGTATTATTGCGTAGTTGCTGTAAAAGACAAAATGATGTGTTTGCTGTGTGACACTTTAATTGAAGAAATACAATGCATATCAGCATTGTGTGGCTCATAAGGACCACAAATATGCTAAACTGGAAGAAGAACCCCAAAAGTCTGCATTTAAGAAAATGACAGATCAAAAGCAGCAGCAGCAGCAAGTACTTAAACTGATGTCAGTACAAGTGGCTGACATCACTGAAGCAACTCATAAAGTTGCATATATACTTGGAAGAAGAGGTAAGCCATTTAGCGATGTGGAAATCATAAAAGTATGCATTCCTGAAGTTGTAAGATGGTTAGATTCAGGTAAGGTTAATAAGTACAAACAACGAACAGAACAACTTCATACAATGTGCCAAAGCAAAAACACTTATTATTCAGTTGCCTTGGATGAATGCACTGACATTACTGACTCAGCGCGGGTTTTAATTTTTATTCGTGTAGTAACTGCAGATTTTCATTGCCATGAGGAGTTGTTGGCTTTGTGTGCTCTTACGGTGAGGACATGTGGAATTGACATTGTCACTATCTTCAAAGAAAAATACCATGAAGTAAAACTGAGTTTCTGTAATTCAGTATGTGTACGCACACAGACAGTACACTTTCCATGAGAGGAAATAGCGAAAAATTTGTTATGTTATTACAAAAAGATTTGCCAGATCCGCACACTTTGATTTCCTTTTCATTATCTTTCGCATCAACAGAATCTCTGTGACAAATCTATTGTTGTGACACAGTAAAGAAAGTTATAGATATTGTAAACTACACTTGAGCAATTGGAAGGATGTTGTGAAACTTGGAAGGGTTCAGAAAAGATTTACAAGGATGTTGCCAGAGTTGGAGGATTTGAGCTATAGGAAGAGGCTGAATAGGCTGGGGCTGTTTTCCTGGAGCGTCGGAGGTTGAAGAGTGACCTTATAGAGGTTTATAAAATCATGTGGAGCATGGATAGGATAAATAGACAAAGTCTTTTCCCTGGAGTGGGGGAGTCCAGAACTAGAGGACATAGGTTTAGGGTGAGAGGGGAAAGATATAAAAGAGACCTAAGAGGCAACTTTGTCACTCAGAGGATGGTACGTGTATGGAATGAGCTGCCAGAGGAAGTGGTAGAGGCTGGTACAATTACAACATTTAAAAGGCATCTAGATGGTTATATGAATAGGAAGGGTTTAGACGGATATGGGCCGGGTGCTGGCAAGTGGGACTAGATTAGGTTGGGATTTCTGGTCGGCATGGATGAGTTGGATTGAAGAGTCTGTTTCCATGCTGTACATCTCTATGACTCGATCACACTAAATGCATTATGGCATCACTAATTTTGCAACATGTTTCAGCTTGATGATGAAACATTCAATGAGGATCTGCCACATAACTCTAAAGTGCGCTGGTTGTCACAAGGACAAATACTTGTAAAACTCTTAACTATGTGAAAACAAATCACAAGATTTTTTTTGAGGAACTGAATGAACCACGTGAATTGTCAAGAGAGGATTTCTGCAGAAATGCTGCATTTTCGTGTGACATAATGTCAAAGCAAAATGATCGGAATTTGTTCTGCGAGGTGGAACTATATGTGGCTAAACATCAAGGCATTTCACAAAAAGCTGACCTTTTTCAAAACTCTCCTTACTCGATTAGAACTTTCAGCTGAACACTTTCCTGAGCTGGCAAAGATAATTAATGCTGAAAATGTGTTGCTGGAAAAGCGCAGCAGGTCAGGCAGCATCCAAGGAACAGGAGAATCGACGTTTCGGGCATAAGCCCTTCTTCAGGAATGCTTATGCTCGAAACGTCGATTCTCCTGTTCCTTGGATGCTGCCTGACCTGCTGCGCTTTTCCAGCAACACATTTTCAGCTCTGATCTCCAGCATCTGCAGCCCTCACTTTCTCCTCAAAGATAATTAATGAACAGGATACAAGCAAATCATTAAGGAAATGCAACGTGAAAGAATACACAGCTGTCCTAGAGTCCCTGATTGAAGAATACAATGAAAAGTTGGCAGATTTTGAGAAACATGATCTCACCCTAAAATTAGCTTTTCAACCTTACCTGGTTGATACCTGCAAAGCACATGATGACTCACTGATGGAATTGATTGAGTTCTCAGAAGATAATGATATTCTGAAGACTCTATTTGATGCTAAAAAGGATCACATTGAAATATAGAAAAATGTCTTTGAATACTCACATCTACGTCAACCTGCTCGTCAAATGCTGTCTTGTTTTGGCACAACCTGTTGTTGTGAATCAACATTTTCGTATGTGGCACAAATTATAACCTGCTTGCGATCTCAAATGATGGATATTCACCTGGAAGACCAATTAAAGCTACATTCAACGATGTTGGAATCACCCATCTGATTCCTATCTCGCAATAAGCAATCACAAAAAAAGTCATTAAATGGTCTGCTGTCTATGTCTTTCACTTATTATTAGTTCTATTGTCAACTTTGCCAGAGGAGGAACCAGGTATAAGTGGCCCACAAGTCTCCTCCCAAGAGGTGATCAGGCCCTCCACCTCCAACCTGTCTGATACTCTCATCCCTATGGTGGTTGAAGCCAAGAGGGTGTACCTGCCACTGGCAAGGACTCACTTCATGTGGGTCCTCTGGAGGTTGCCCGACCAGTCCTCTAAGGCCTACTGTAGGGCAGGCTCCCTTCAATCCAAGTTGTGCATCCCAAGTCTGCATTGGTCAGATAAGAAAGGAGTCTTTCTAAGACACATTGGTGGCATGGGTGACTGTTCATTGGAAATAAGTTCTTAATGTTGTAAATATATGTTCTGTTTTCAGCAATGTCTGTCTAGTCATAAGTGCAACGTTGCAGGTACTGAAGCTACCCATTCTTATCCCTTCACAATGTTCCATTGACCAAGTTGTGAGGTGAGGGACTGCTGCAGCCCCTTCAGGACCATTGCTTTTACAACTGTTTGGGAATCAGCTGGTGGCAAGGGGGAATCAGGAGGGTTTTTAGCTATCGAGATATCCAGGAATTAGACATGTTTTTAATCTGTCCAGCCTTTCATATCGCTACCAAATCTCCATATCTATTTTAAGAGATGGAGACAATTGTCCAGGGAGCTGGGAACTGCCCATTAAAATTTAACCTTCCCAGGCAGTTCCTGCACAGTCACTGTGTCGACTTGTCTGGGGATCCCATTACAAACCTTCAGGAGTCTGTCCAAGTATCAGGAAACTGGGGCCATTTTATGCACGAAATACACTGCTAAATCTGCTCAATACACAGTGAAATTATGGACATGCAGTTGCTAATTTGCAAATGAATATTAATGAAATGATCTTTGTTCCATTCCCTAAATTCATCACCCTCTTGTATATTAATCAATGACATCATTTAACAACACCATTCTTCACATTAAGTGGTTTGAAATCTGTGCTGCGTCAGGTGCAGACTATTTAACACTCAAAAAGACTGAAATCTGAATGACATCAAGAGCATCCATGTCAACTCTTGTACTTTTATCCTCAGTTGCCTCTGTAGTTACTCATTTCCAGCTTAGCTTCTGATTATTTTGAATCAGGAGAGAAACATTTTTATTTAAAGCAGCAAGCAAATAGAGATTCATTTCGAGCACCTCATAAATAATAATTTTTTGCAGGATGATTGATCATTGAGATTCTCTGCACCACAGAGGACCAGCTGAAAGTAATTGCAATAATATTGTACAGTAAATTACTACTTACAAGGGAGGGGTCATGCAATGGGGCTTTTGTATTATGTTTTGAATAAATTCTGCCTAATTGTAGACTTTGAGTGGTGCATGGAACCATATAATGATATGCTCTGTACTTTAGCAAATTGTATGTGTTTGTAAGCTATAAAGAACCATTCAATTGAACCCCAGCTGTTCAGTAACTAAATTCATACAGTAAACGCAATCGCTATCAGATAAGGTGCTGAACTTCTGTTTAACGGATTCTGGATAATTCCTTCCTCAATGCTTCGGGAAAATTCATCCTCATGTCATTACTATTTATGTTACTTAACTCTGTGATCTGCCTGTATTGCTTGCAAGACAAAGCTTTTCACTGTGCCCCGGTACACGTGACAATAAATTCAATTCGATTCAGATCATTGCAGTTCATGTACATTTGCTGATAAGTCAGATTTAAATAATGTCAGTATTCTATTTTTGCTAAGCTTGTCACAGTTTTGTTCTTACAATTTTTTCTCCAGGTCAGTTAGATGGGAATATTTTTTAAATGTACAGAATAAGCCAACCATGTACATTGTAACAGAGTGACAACCAGGAAGCACTTTGTGTAAATTTAGTCAGAGAGTGCTAATTTGGGAAGTATACAAAGCAAAGCTAAAGAAATATTTGATCCTTATCATCTTCAATAAAAAGAAAATCCGGCAAGAAAGTTAGCAAAAAAATTCAGCAGGGAATAAATAGAACTCGAGTGATGAAAAATATGAATTTACAACCACAAAGAATGCTGGAGAAAACAAACAAGTTGGCATGATCTATGGAGAGGCAAACCGAGATAACATTTCAAGTCCAATAGGACATCTTCAGAACTGGAACGGAATAGTGTTGTGATGGGGAATAATACTGAACTCAAAGCATTTTTTCTCTCTACAGATGTTGCCAGACCTGCTGAGCTTCTCTAGCACTCTCGATGTTTGTTTCAGATTTCCAGCATCCAGCTTTTAGCTGTGTGTACGTTACAATGTCATTCAGTCACTCCAGTTGGTTCTGTTTATCCAGCAGTTATCTAATCAGTGTCTTTTTTAATGCTAACATTTTTGAAACTCTATTTTTCCCCTACACTTCCAGGTGGGAAGAGTTTATTTTGTTGCATTTATTGCAGATTCCGGGTATTAACAAATACAGTGTTCAGCAATAGGACGGCACGATAGCTCAGTGGTTAGCTCTTCTGCTTCACAGCGCAAAGGACTTGGGTTTGATTCTACCCACAGGTGACTGTGTGCAGTTTGCACATTCTCCCTCTGTCTACACAGGTTTCCTCCAAGTGCTCTGGTTTCCTCTCACAGTCCAAAAATGTGCAGGTTAGGTGGATTGGCTATGCTAACTTTCCCTGTAGTGTACAGAGTGTGGATGTTAGGTGAATTAACTATGGGAAATGCAGGGTTACAGAGGTGGGTATGAGTGGGATGCCCTTTGGAAGATTAGCTTGGACTTGATGGGCCAAATGGCCTCATTCTACACTGTAGGTATTCAATGATGTTAATCTCACCTCAACACAACTTGTCATTTTTGAACCTCAATCATGTTTGATGGCCACTTCACAAAATATTTTAATTCTTAGCGGCATGATGAAAATCAATGAATTATGAGCAATTTATCTTTATTCTTTATAATTTTATGCTGCTTTTAACATTATGTAAAATGTAACCTTCTATTCCTGACAGGATACTGTACTATTCTGTCACAAGAATTATGAGATACATTACAAGTACAAGGATTAAATACCAGTAGGTTTGAGCAGCACAATAGATCCATTATTGCGATATGGATTAGTCACAATATATTACAAGAGATCATCCATATCAACACTGACAGAGTGCTAACATTCCTGCTTAACATGCCTCTCTGCAGTTGACCAATCATTCTATACAAGGACTTTTACACCTCCATTTGCAAGGTTGGCAGCCTGTTTCATTTAAGGAATTTGACTGTCTTATCAAAGTTTACTTTAAGTTGCAATTGTCTAAGAAAGCATCAAATTCTTGGATGCAACTATGATTTCAAAGAAGGCCTCAATAATGAGCATATGTTTAAATTTCATTGATTTTAAGTTTATTTCAGTAATTCCATCTCTCACAAAAGCTGCAGTATCTTCAAGGTCTCCATCAGTAATTACAACAGTAGCTTCTTTTCCTGATTGCACACACATTTCAAACTTACAAGACTATTAAACAATCCAAGTCCCTCAGACACCTTACAAACTGATGCTTAGAGACTTAAAGAAAGTTTATTGGATAAAGCAGATAAAAATCTATGGCCTCTAAGCCCTCTGCATTTCAAAATAAAGCAAACAACAACATTATGGTTGGCATTTGATGGCCCCAATCAGAGGAACAACAGAAATCAAATATGTTGCGAAGAAGTTTGACCTGCACGTGCACATTCTGGGAAGATGAAATTGGTTAATGTGGGATTTCCACCTCTCATTACACAGAAGTACCAGTCTCTGAGATAATCAGACTGGCCAACAGCTTAAGTACCCGGGCCAGTAGTCCCTCAGTAGTGGATCTTGTGCGGAGGTTCACAACTCTCCCAGAAAATTAAATCCCTAGATACTAGAGAGGAATCATGGAGTATGGAAGGTGGAGTAGGAGAGAAATAAAGTTCTGGATTACAGATGCTGGGGAAATGGGAGTCAACAGCTTGCTGAGGAGTGGTCCAAATGGCAGCAGAATGACCCCTGACTGACTTGCCCTGCCTTTCCTGAGACCTTTTCTCAGCAAGACCAAGGAAATCAGCCAGCCTACTCTTGCCCCGCTTCCCAATGCCAGCTGGGTTATGCAAATTACCGCACATTATCCAGGTCAGTAGAACCTAATTACCCCTTACTTAAATATTTACATGAGATTGGCTTGCTGCTAATTTCATCACCCGCTCACCGAGTGTATTATAGGATTGTACTTAAGGTGGGCAGGAAGTAGGTGGGCTTGCCAACCAATCTATTTCACATTCCCTCCCACCATAAACACACACTGCACAGCCACATGAGGTCCAACTCCATCGATTGACATTTGTCTGTGTCACTTCCTTGTGGTTTAAAAGTATTTAGGCTAGTTGAATTAGCACTTCAGCAAAATGCTTAATCATGTCACTCTCTTACTTATGTATTTCCAGATGGTTCTATGCCCATGGTTCATGAATTTTGTGCGCACAAAACTTCTCCAATGCTCTGACTTGGCATCAAAGCAAATAGCTTTGTAGATTGTCTGTTTATTGGATTTGACTCAATTTTTGTAACTTTGCTGCTTTTTGTTAAACATCTTACAGTCTTAAATTGTTTATGCCAATAACTCTGTTATCTGTAATGAAAAATAAGCAGCTGCCGTTGGAAAAGGGTTACTTTGGCTCAAAAAAGCCCTTTAGGCTTTTGCAAAACACATTGCTCAGTTTGAGTCAGTTTTCTGTAAATCCAAATACAACAAAGTTTCTGTATTTCATTTAAACTGTGGATGGTCTCCCCTACTCCCCATCGAATAGCTTCCACAAATCTCAAACACAATTTTCAATGAATATAACAATTACATCAGTCAAAACCATTAGAGCTTAGTACAATATTGTATAGGTATTGGATGTGTGCAAAAAAATGGCTGCTATACACCAGATCTTTTTCTTTTGTCGTATTTGGTATTTCCCATTTTAAAGAAATTTTTCTTTTATCACAATTCATAAGTTTGTCTTGAGTGGTTGTATTGAAGTGTTTGCCTATGGATTGCGTAATTTGACTACATCTGGCCATATGATTAGAGAGAGGTTGAATAGGCTGGGGCTGTTTTCCCTGGAGCGTCAGAGGCTGAGGGGTGACCTTATAGAAGTTTAAAAAATCATGAGGGGCATGGATTGGATAAATAGACAAGGTCTTTTCCCTGGGGTGGGGGTGTCGAGAACTAGAGAGCATAGGTCTATGGTGAGAGAGAAAAGATACAAAAGAGACCTAAGAGGCAACTTTTTCATGCCAAGGGTGGTGCATGTGGAGAATGGGTTGCAGAGGAGATGGTAAAGGCTTGTACAACTGCAACATTTAAAAGGCATCTGGATGGGTATATGAATAGGAAGGGCTTGGAGGGATAAGGGCTAGATGCTTGTAGGTGGGACTAGATTGGGTTGGGAAATCTGGTCAGCATGGATGAGTTGGACTGAAGAGTTTATTTCCGTGCCATACATGTCTATGTCTCTATGGCTCCATGAATATATGAACTAGAGCAGAAGCACACTATTTGGCCATTCTTTAAGATCTTGACTGATACTATCTATTGATCACCTTGTTAGTCAAGAATCTATCCACCTATGCCTTGAGAGCATTAAATAAATCAACCTCAACCATTTTCTGAAAAGAAATTTTCAAAGACTCACAACTTGAGTGAAAATATTTCTTCTCATCTCTATTTAAATAGAAATGAGTTAATTTTTACCAGTGTATCCTTTTGTTCTTGTCGCTTTCACAAAGGGAGCCTTTTTTTTAGCATCCACCTTTGTCAAATCCTCGCAAGATCTTAGATGCCTCAATAAGGTCGCCTCTTATTCTTCTAAGCCTCAGTGTATCCAGGCAAAGTCCATTTGCTCATAAAATAATCTCCCATGATTGGTATCTGGTAAATGAAACCTTTCTGAATTCTTAACACATTTGCATGCTCTCTAAATAAGAGGAGCAAAATAGTACACAGTGCCCCAGATTTGACCTCATCAATGCTCAATACAGCTGCTGCAAAACCTCCCTATTTTTATATTCCATAATTCTTTGCACTTGTACCAATTGGGTGCTTCAGAAGACTCCTGTAAAAGCTAATGGAAAAATTATCCTACTTTAGAAATTTCGAAGGTGAAGTGATCCACGTCCCCCTGCCTTCAATATGTTTCCCTCCATCCTCTTCTACCCATATGACCATGAAATAAATGTTAGCTGTTTGAGCATTGTTGTGGAACACATCTTAAGTACCAATTCACAGCTCTTCTGCTGGTGAAATGTGTTGTGAACCAATTAGTGGCTGCTGACATACGACAGATACTTTACTGAATACTCACTATCCTATTGGGTAGTCAAGTATAAAGCAGTTTTAGTTTTGACAGGATGCAGGCATTCAAAGCCTTTCCAAGAATGACTTGTTCAGCTGCATGCACATCAATATTTATGAATGAGAAATGCTAGACCACACTCAATACAATTGAAAAGTGGGAGAGTGTCAATCTATTCTTGTGAGTGCTATTTTATGCAGAGACCTTTCTGCCCCTTTAATAGTAATTTTGCAGTTGAAAAGTACAGAATGGCCACGGAACAATCACAACAGAAAAAAATTGGTGGGTGTAATTGAATAAGCAATCGGTTCAATAGAATTGTTCAGAAACATCTTGGGGGTAATCTCAAAGGACACTTTTACTGCGCAAGGCAATGTATTCATACAGTCATCCCAACAAAAACAGAGTTTAATTTTAATTAGAGATAAATGGGGTGGGTGTTTAAATTTGATCGTCAATGAAATCAGGCATGGAGATTGAGAAGCATAAATTAATCCACTCCAATTTAAAGTGATATAGTTAGCACACAAATGTCATGTTGCCTGCTAATTATACTGTCTATGGTATGCTAGCAGCATGCAATGCACAGTTCAGTGCCAGTCTGTCTCATCAGGGCCCTGAGTTCATTTGAGGCTAATGCTGCTTGAAGTGCTGCTTGACATTGTTTAAGACCAGCCTATACCTTGTATGAAGGTATGCATTTCATGGATTTGACCAAATCTATTCTTGTAACAGGAGTATAATTAACATATCAGCATGATGTGAGAATTTGAGGGAAGTGCTGCTCAGCGTATGTCAGATTGTAGTAGTTTCAAGCTATCCCATCTTAACATAATTACTTGTGTGGTCTAAATTCTTGTGCTGTGTGATCGATCATGATTGTCTGTGGCAAGCTACAAAGGTAATCTGAATAGACAAATCAGAATAGAAAATAACAGCTCCACCATTAAGACATTAATATCTCAGTTAAGGAAGTGGACTTGGCAAAATTCTGCAAGATTAACTTTGAAGACATTACAAATTGAGAATATTCTGCAACTCCTGTAGAGGTTATGATGAGGGCCATTGGCTACAGAGAAAAAACAAGAGATGTCATTGCCTGACAATCATTTAAAAAGATCTTGGAGATGTATGTATTGGGAAGCTATGAAAGTTATAGGTTTAAAAGTGACAGTTCAAGGACACTCATGTTTGTTGCAATACATTGAGTGACATAATTGGTCATACAGTCAGACAAATGTACTAGTCACCATAAACTGAAAGTGAGCTGATGCAATTGCATCTGTACAAATGCTGATGTTTGCTTGTAAGGATTAATGATTTTAAGGAACAGTTCCCATGAAGTCTTTATCTTAAGTTGTCTGTTCCACTCTGAGTGGAAATATTGAGTACAGTTAGAGCGAGACAAATGTGGTCATGTGTCCTACAAATGTTTTGGGGAGCAGAAGTCCAGCTCCTGCTTCACCCCTTAATGAGTTAATGGCTTTTTAAATAATCCTCAACACCACTCTCCTGCCTTCTTCCCATTACTCTTGATTCACATATTAATTAGAAAACTGTCCATTTCAGCTTTCAAAATTCTTAAAATCCCAACATCCGTAGTCCTTTGTGGGGAAAAGAATTCATGAATTCACTACCCTCTGAGAATTAAGGATTTTAAGAAACAGTTCCCTTGAAGTCTTTATGTCAAGTTGTCTGTTCCACCCTGAGTAGAAATATTGAGTACAGTTAGATCGAGACAAATGTGGTCACAAGTCCTACAGGCGGCATGATGGCTCAATGGTTAGCACTGCAGCCTCACAGCGCCAGGGAACCTGGTTCAATTCCCACCTTGGGCAACTGTCTGTGTGGGGTTGCATATTCTCCCCCTGTCTCATGGGTGTCCTCCCACAATCCAAAGATGTGCAGGCCAGGTAAATTGGCAATGCTAAATTGCCCATAATGTTAGGTGCGTTAGTCAGGAGAAAGTGAGGGCTGCAGATGCTGGAGATCAGAGCTGAAAATGTGGTCTTGCCAAAAACAAGGCTAAACTAGTTAGACCACATAAAATATATTTGTTCCCCTTTTTGAAGGAAATACACACTGTATTGGAGGCAGTCCTGAGAATGCTCTCAAGGTTAGTATTGGGTATGAAAGGACTTTCAGGAGAAGTTCAGTGGAGCTGGACTGTAATCATTGGAGTTTAGAAGAAAGTAAAGCACCTTTGTTGAAACATGTAAGATTCTTCATGGACTTGATATAGCAGACAAGGAAAGGCTGATTAGAATGAAAGAGCAGAATCTCAGAATAAGAGGCCGTTAGATTCCTTATAGTGTAGGAACAGGCTCTTCAGCCCAGCAAGTCCAAACTGACCCTCTGAAGAGTAACCCACCCAGACCCATTTCCCTCTGACTAATGCACATAACACTATGGTCAATTTAGCATGGCCAATTCACATGACCTGTACATCTTTGGATTGTGGGAGGAAACCGGAGCATCTGGAGGAAACCCATGCAGACATGGGGAGAATGTGCAAACTCCAAACAGACAGCCGCCCGAGGCTGAAATCGAACTTAGGTCCCTGGTACTGTGAGGCAGCAGTGCTAACCACCGAGCCACCATGACACCCCATTATTAGATAGATTATCTACAGTATGGAAACAGGCCCTTCGGCCCAACGTCCACACCGACCCCCCCCCCCCGGAGAGTAACCCGCCCAGACCCATTCCCCTACCCTATGTTTACTCCTGACTAACGCTGAAAATGTGTTGCTGGAAAAGCGCAGCAGTTCAGGCAGCATCCAAGGAGCAGGAGAATTGCTGTTTTGGGCATGAGCCCTTCTTCAGGAGGGCTTTCCTATTCATATACCCATCCAGATGGCTTTTAGATATTGTAATTGTACTAGCTTCCTCTGGCAGTTCATTCCAGACACGCACTACCTTCTGTGTTAAAAGTTGCCCCTTAGGTCCCTTTTAAATATTTCCCCTTTCACCCCCAAATCTATGCCCTTTAGTTCTGGACTCCCCCATCCCAGGGAGAAGACCTCGTCCATTTACCCTATCCATTGTTCCTCATGATTTTATAAACCCCTGTAAGGTCACCCTCCCAGCCTTTGATGCTCCAGGGAAAACAGCCCCAGCCTATTCAACCTCTCCCTCGAGTTCAAATCTTCCAATCCTGGCAGCATCCTTGTCAATCTTTTCTGAACCCTTTCAAGTTTCATAACATCCTTCCTATCGGAAGAAGACCAAAATTGAATGCAATATTCCAAAAGTGGCTTAACCAATGTCCTGTACAGCCACAACTTGACCTCCCAACTCCTATATTCAATGCTCTGTCCAATAAAGGAAAGCATACCAAACGCTTTCTTCACTATACTATTACCTTGGTCAGTAGCCTCAAGTGTTGTACCTAATCACTCACCTTCTAAAAGTCCTATCCTGCGTGCACCTCCTCAAAACTTCATCATAATTTGCCTTTCTTGTAGCTATGCTGATTCTGCTTGATCATGTTTTATATTTCAAAATACTCTGGCATACTTCAAAATATGTGCCCTTGACAATTGACTCTTACATTTTCCCAATACAGTTGTTAAACTAACAGGCCTGATGGTTTTTTTTTTATTCTTTCACTGAATGAGGGCTTTGTTGGCTAGACCAGCATTTGTTGCTCACCCATAATTGCCCAGAGGCCAGTTAAAAGTCAACCACATTGTTGTGGGTCTGGAGTCACATGTTGGTCAGACCAGGTAAGGATGGCAGTTTCCTTACCTGAAGGCCATTCGTGAGCCAGATATACTTTTCTCGACAATCAACAAGCGCTTCATGGTCATCATTTCAGATTTGAGATCATTTAAGATCATGGTCTTAATTCCAAACTTCTATTGAATTCAAATTTCACTAAACATCATGGTGGAATTCAAACCTGGCCCCCAATAACAATTCCGAGATCTCTGGATAAATAGTCTACTGATAATGTTATTAGGCCAATGCCTCCCGATTGAGCATGCAGTTCATCATTGCAACTTGAACCAAGTCAAGGCAGAAGCAATCAAGAGTTTCTGAACACATAGATTTGTGGAAAGGTATTGTGTTGTGTCTACACTAGGTTATACAATGAGTAGTGGTCACATTCTGTGAAGAAATAGGTGACATATCCAGACTGCATATAAACAACCACCTGCCACATTAAATGATAACTCAGCCACTGAGGACGTTGTGCTAGACAACATCCACACATGATAGGCATCCATCTGAGACAACGGACAGCAGACCACAGAGTGAACCTACAGTGCCAAATCCTGATAACCACATAAGGCCCAGATCTGGTCATGGTGTACAAACACCAAAACCTTACATAATGTGCATGGGTAAGTTCTGTACATGCTTCCTTGTACATGTTAATCAACAAAGTGTTCCTGCTCTTGAAAGGGAAATTTGAATTTGAATTTAATTTATTGTCATGTGTACTGAGGCACAGTGAAAAGCTTTGTCATGCGAACAATACAGGCAGATCACATAGGTAAGTAACATAGACAAGCAAATAATAGGCAAGCAGCAGTACAAACAAAAACACAGGTACAGCGGGCCTGTAGACAGATTCTATAGATGGGAGGTTGGCCTTTGTGATTGTCCGAGCCAAGTTCACCACTCTTTGTAACTGTCTCCGATCTTGAATGGTACTGTTACCATACCAGGAAGTGATACATCCTGACAGAATGCTCTCGATGGTGCACCTATAAAAGTTGGCAAGGGTATTCGCTGTCATACCACATTTTCTCAGCTGCCTGAGGAAGAAGAGGCGTTGTTGGGCCTTTGTAACCAGTGCATCCACATGAAGAGTCCAAGAAAGCTTTTGTGGATGACTACTCCCAGGAGCTTGACGTTCTCCACTTGTTCCATCTCTGTGCTGTTAATGTGTAGGGGGCATGAGTAACATCCTACTGAAAGTCAATAACAAGTTCCCTGGTTTTGCCAGCAGTGAGAGCTATGTTGTTCTCAGTGCACCATTTTTTCAGGTCTTCCACCACCCACCTATAGTCTGTTTCAGCGCCATCTGAGATTCGACCGACAATGGTGGTGTCATCAGCAAACTTGTAAATGGTATTAGTTTGGTATTTGGCGACACAGTCATGGGTATACAATAAGTACAGTAGGGGACTGAGTACGCATCCCTGGGGGGCTCCACTGTTGATTGTTAGTGAGGATGAAATATTGTTCCCAATCTTGACTGATTGTGGCCTGGGGGTCAGGAAACTGAGGATCCAATTGCAGAGAGTGGGGCTTAGTCCAAGATCACTAAGTTTGGTAATCAGGCTCCAAGGGATAATAGTGTTGAAGGATGAATGAGTAGGATTCTTGTGTAGCTGTTTTTGGTGTCAAGATGTTCTAGGGAGGAGTGAAAGGCAAGTGGTATGGCATCTGATGTGGATCTGCTGGTCCAATAGGCAAATTAGCGTTGGTCAAGTGTAGTGGGGAGGCTGGAGTTGATTAATGCCATGACCAGCCTTTCAAAGCACTTCATGACCACCGAAGTTAGGGCCACTGGGCGATAGTCATTGAGACATGCTGCATGAGCCTTCTTAGGCACTGGGATGATGTTAGCCATTTTGAAACAGGCAGGGACGGTGGCCTGCTGCAGGGAGAGGTTAAAGATGTCCGAGAAGACCTCTGCTAGTTGATCTGCGCATGCTCTGAGTGCACGGCCTGGTACTCCTGTCTGGTCACATCCTTTCCTTGGATTGACATGAAGGAAAACTGATCTGACCTCTGAGGCAGTGACTGTTGGGATATGTCCGTCAAGACTTGTCAGAATAGGTGTTACCCCTCTGCCAAAATTCTGCTCAAAGCAAGCATAGAAGGCGTCGAGACGATCCGGGAGGGATGTATCATCATCTGCTATCTTGCACTGATAACAATTTAGAAGACAGCAGGGGAAAATCGTGGATGTTGAATTATTGCAAACCATATAGGTTGTGTACCTTTTAAGATAGGTTACATGGCATTGTGCCATGTGACGCTCCACTATAACAATTGTCACAGCAGTGACTCCCTGCTCAGTGCAATGGAGTCAGTTCAGTCAACCAATTATGTAAATGCAATGCAACAGTAATAGTCAATAAGCATAAACCCAGACTATATGTGAGCCTGAGATATCATAATAGTGCAAATAGTTAATGTTCTTAATAAACTGAGACATCTGTCTTAAAAAGCACCCACTCCTTATGGTATATGTTATTTGAGCTAACACTCACTCCGTGTCATACTGATAGTGGTTTTTGACCAAATAAACCATGTCAGCATGTTCCTTCTGTGAATTAAATAGGCAGAGTACATGCCACAGTCAGGAATCATATGCTTATAAACTCAAAACATTTATTGTTAATTGTGATTTGGCACCACTTGCTGTATGTTCCTGAGTGTCCTTATAGTTACACTATCCACCAAATTAACATAAGTATTTCAGCTGCCAATGTGGCTAATTTCTACTTGCTACAACAGACATTCATTCACACGTGGGAACCTGTTCTTTGCAAACAAAAGAAATGTTTTCAAGTCTTGCATCTTTTTTTTGAATTACCAGTGATCTTCTAGAATCTACAGTTTCATATTGTTTTCACCATGATAAGGCCTTAGCTGATAAATCAAGAGGGGCATGGATAGGGTAAATAGACAAAGTCTTTTCCCTAGTCTGGGGGGATCCAGAACTAGAGGGCATATGTTTAAGATGAGAGGGAAAAGATTTAACAGGGACCAAAGGGGCAACGTTTTGATGCAGAGGGTGGTGCATGTATGGAATGAGGAATTGGTCGAGGCAAGTACAATTGCAACATTTAAAAGTCATCTGGATGGGTATATGAATAGAAGTCATTCAGAGGAATATGGACAAAGTGCTGGCAAATGGGACTAGATTAATTTAGGATATCTGGTCAGCATGGGCGAGTTGGACCAAAGGGTCTGTTTCCGTGCTGTACATCTCTATGACTCTCAGTGACAACTTGCTAACAAATTGGTACCATTTTCTCCTGTAGGATAAATTGGTTTGATTCATTGAAATCTGACAAATCTTGAATTTGTCCTGATCAATACTGGATGAAAGGATTCAGCAATGTGTCTTTCTTTTCAATATACAATAGATGACACATTTAATTCAGCTGTTGGCAAATGGCATGAGTTTCATAGTTAATTTTTAAAAATCCTATTTTCCAAATGCTGGATTATACGCAACAAAAGTGAGTAGAGTTCATGCTTACATAACAGCTGAGAATGGTCCTACTTGGGCCGCTTTATCCAATCATAAACTACAAGGTCAACCTGGTCAGGGATGAAGACAGAACTACACAGACACAGTATTATCCATGCTGAAAACCCAATTGTTACAATTTCAGTAATTGCCTCACAGATAAACTGAAACTGATCATGATCTCAGTCTCACTGTGAAAATCTACTTATCCTTTTTTTTCTCTCCATTATATATGCCCAATAATTAGTGATCCCAAGCTACAGTGCATTTACAGGATTTCTTTGCTAATTTAAATTGCTTTGTCCTTCGAGCCTTTCTCTCCAGCAGTAAGGGTTAGATAATGAATTAATTTGGCTGCAAGGGATAATAAGAGATTATCCACTCAATAGGAAAATGGAAGATTACGTTTCTGTTTAGGAGATTTGTAGAAGTTATCCATCTGCATTAGGTTACTGTTGAAATGGCTATATTCACCAGGTCTTATATGAATTATATAAGGCCTGACTTGGAAGTACAGAATGCTTGAAGTGTATATAAAATTGAAAATATCAGCAGCAGAAATAGGAATCACAGGGCACCTGAACGATCAGTTGTATAGTGGGTCCAGATTGATGAATGTCTTAATTACAAATGTTCATCCTTATGATCTTATACAGGGGTGTAATTTTTAAAATCCGACATGCAAACATTTCCTGTACATGTAAATGGCTGTTTAATATTATCCTGCATTGTGTTCTGACTTACTTACAAATCAACTTGCAAACAAACACAAGAACGGAAACTGTTCGCAATCTAGGGACTATATCTTTTTAAACAAAGAGATTAAGAACGATATCAATATGCAAAGAGTCACATTCTTCATTGAGTCTCAGCTTGGATTAGTTGGCAGTACCTTTGCCTCCAAACAAAATTATAAATCCCAGCATCATTTCAACATTTTAACATACATGCTCGGCTGTCAATGCGGCTTTGAACAGAGGGTGCTGCATTATGGTACCAATCTTCAGACGAGATCTTACAGTGCAGATTACTGATTCCATGATGTTATTTGAAAGCAATCTGGGAGTTTTGTTACAGATTGAATTTCCCCACTGTGTTCAACCTATCAGCCCATCAGAAAAGAAACACTTGCATTGATATCCTGTTTTACATGATGATCAGATGTCTCAAAGCAGGCAATATAGAATTTTTGAAGTGCAGTCATTGTTGTAAGGAAAGAGAGCATAAATAATGCATAAAATGTTTTTGATGAGGAAGCACAGGAAGTGCTGTGCAATTTAAGTGTCTTCTTATGCCCTAATATTGAAATTTCTTCAGAATCCTTTCCACCTTTTTTCCTTATCTTTTCTCCTTTATGATGCTCTATAAAACGTCTTCCTCTGACAAACCTTTTGATAATCTTTCATCCTTTATAATATCTCCTTATGTGGATCAGCATCTGATTTTGCTTAATTATGCACCTATGAAGTATGATTTTTCCGTGTGGAAGATGCTGAATAAATATGCGCTGTTCTTCATAAATGTTCTCATGTATTTTCAATATTGTCACAGCCCATATGATAGGTTCCTGCTGACCTTTGTGTAAAATTTGCCAAGGTGAAAGGTGCTTATTTACCAACTTGTTAAGACTTCAAGCCATCTCAAACATCTTCCTTCAGTATTTTCATGGTGAAGTTCCATTCACTCTGAGTCATTGCATCACAAATGCAAATTTGCTAAGTTTGCACTGCTGCTTTGGGATTATGCTGACTGGGATGTATAGGATGTAACATCTGCCTTGAAAGTGAGGGATTCCTAATACAGAACAGTCTAGAGATTATAAATACAGAGGTTTGCAGCTGAGAATCACTACTTAAATAGGTTTTGGAGGGAACGGCTGTTCCATTTTATTGACACACCTCTCACAGCCTCAGAAAACCCCAAAGCACATGACAGCCAATGAAATCTTTTGAAGAGTCGATTTTGCCAAATGCGGGCTACAGCAGCCAATTTTCACAAGTGATAGTTGTGTGTGTATTGATGTCTTTAAGAGACTTACTTCTCACCATGTCATATTTATTGCTATGTCATATTATTATTAGATAGCAAAGCGCATGTGCCTGGAAATATTAGCTCTGTCTCAGTTAGTAATCTCTTCAATGGAAGGTCATGGGTTCCAGCCCCATCTAAGAATCAAAAGCACAGAGGAGCTCCTGTTTTCTACAAGAGGTGTGAATCTGATTGACTGTGCTGTCAAGTGAATGGAAAAGACTTAGTCGCCATACTTTAAAGAAGAGCACGGGTTTACCTCATTTTCCAGGCTAATATGAATCCCTCAACCAATATCACTAAAGCAGATTATCTGATCGTGATTGTCAAGTTAATGATGTTGATTGCAAGATCCATCAATTTTTGGGGATTGATTAATTCCATGGTGAGTTTATTTCAAACAAAAGAAATTAAAAGTTATAAAACAAATATTTCAGCAGAGCAACTAGTTTCAGTGGATGCAGCTGACATATGCCCAGCCAGACAGACTGGTCGGTTATAGCCATATACACACAGCAACTGGAGTCTTTAAATGTAAAGTCTCTTCAAGAGAAAGGTATGCACACAATTATCATAGTGCAATTTGTGGGGCTGCATTCCCTATCTTACAAATGTGCCCACTCTTCAAAAGATTTCTTCAGCTGTCAGGTGCTTTGGGATGTCCTGAGGTCATGAAAGGCACTTTATAATGAAAGCTTTATTCTTTTTCCACTGTGACCTGCCTGTCAGCCTGATGCTATTGAAAGGTGGAGGTTGAATTGTTTTTTTAAAGGTTGCATGAGAGTCTCCAGACAATTCAGTTGTTAATATGAATTTCATCCTGTTTTACACCAAGGAATTCACTCACGAGATCATGAAGCAGGGATTTGACAGTTCCTTTGTATCTCATCCCCTGTAGGTTATAATGCAGGTTTTTAAAAGAAGAAGCAGTAGCACTACTCATTTTGTGAGAATTCTAGGTCCTCACATCTTGTTCTTTATTCTTTGCTCAATTATCATCAGAAATAGGTAACTCTGGGATGTGGGCATTGCTGGATAGGCCAGGACTTTTTTTATTCACTTGTGGGACACGGATGTTGCTGGCTGGCCATCGTTTATTGCCCAAAGCTAGTTGCCCTTGAGAAACTGGTAATGAGCTGCCTTCTTAAAACGCTGCAGTAGATAGCCCCACAATGTTGCTAGGGAGCGAATTCTAGGATTATGGCTCGGCCACAGTGAAGGAACAGTATTATATTTCCAAGTCAGGATGGTGAGTTGTGCGGAAGGGAACTTGCAGTGGCTAGTGTTCCCACATATCTACTGCCCTTGTCCTTCCAGATGGAAATGGTCGTGTTGGTTTCGAAAATTCTGTTTAAGGATCTTTGGTGAATTTCTGCAGTGCATCTTGTAGATGATACACACAGCTGCTACTGAGCATTGGTGGTCCCTAACTGTTCTGGAGTAGTTGGTGAGGAACTGCCTCTTGAACCATTGCTGTCCTTAGGGTGTAGAGACACATAGTGCTGTTAGGGTTCGAGCTTCACAATTTCAACCCAGGGACAGAAAAGGAACAATGACTTAATTCCAGGACATGATGATGGTGTAAACATGCAGCTGGTGATGTTCTTGCGCATCTGCTACCCTTGACCCTCACGGCGTTAGAGGTTACGGATTTCAAAAGCAGCCTTGGTGAGTTACTGCAGTGTACATTTTGTAGATGACACTCACAGCTGCCATCGTGCATTGGTGAGGAAGGGAATGAATTTTGAAATTGGTGGAAAGGTAGCAATCAAGTGAGTTTGTCTGGATTATGTTGAGCCTCTTGATTGTTGGAAAGGCTATACACTTCCAAGAAAGTTGGACAATCTTCTGCCTATTAGCAGGTGGACAGGCATTGGAGAGATTGAAAGTAAGTCACTCACTTCTGACTTCCAAGCATCAAATCTGCTTTTGTGGATGCAATAGTTAAATGGTTGGCCAGTTTATTTTCTGGTAAATGGTAACAACTAGAATGTTGATAGTGGGGAGTTCAATAATGGTAATGTTGATAAATGTTGAGGGGCCATTGATTAGATTCTCTCTGGTTGGAGATGGCTATTGCCTGAAATTCAGTCTGTCTGGGGGACTTAAGGATGAACAGCACGGAAACAGACCCTTTGGTTTAATTCATCCACACCAAACAGATATCCTAAATTAGAGTAGTGCTGGAAAAGCACAGCAGGTAGAACAGCATCCGAGGAGCTGGAAAATCAATGTTTCAAGCAAAAGCCCTTCATCAGGAATGATTTTTGCCCAAAACGTTGATTTTCCTGCTCCTTGGATGCTGCCCTACCTGCTGTGCTTTTCCAGCACCACTCTAATCTTGATTCTAATCTCCAGCATCTGCAGCAGTACCCACTTCCACCTAAATATCCTAAATTAATCTAGTCCCATTTGCCAGAACTTGGCCCATATCCCTCTAAACCCATCCTATTCTTGTACCCATCTAGATACCTTTTTAAATGTTGTAATTGTACCAGTATCCACCACTTCCTCTGGCAGCTCATTCCATATACACACTGCTCTCTGTATGAAAATGTTGCCCCTTAGGTTACTTTTAAATCTCACCCCTCTCACCTTAACCCTATGCCCTCTAATTCTGGACTCCCCCAACTCAGGGAAAAGAACTTGTCTGTTTACTGTATCCATGCCCCTCATGATTTTGTACACTTCTATAAGGTCACCCTTCAGCCTCTGACACTCCAGGGAAAACAGCCCCAGCCTATTCAGTCTCTCCCTATAGCTCAAATCCTCCAAACCTGGCAACATCCTTATAAATCTTTTCTGAAACTTTTCACATTTCACAACATCCTTCCTGTTGGAGGGAGACCAGAATTGCACACAATATTCCAACAGTGGCCTAACCAATGTCCTGTGCAGCCACAACATGACCTCCCAACTCCTGTACTCAGTGCTCTGATCAATAAAGGAAAGCATAACAAATGTCTTCTTCGCTATCTTGTCTACCTGAGACTCCACTTTCGAGGAATTACGAACCTGCACTCCAAGGTCTCTTTTTTCAACAACACTCCCCAGGACCTTACCATTAAATGTATAGGTCCTGCACTGACTTGCCTTTCCAAGTGTAGCACCTCACATTTATTCAATGCATTTCTAGATTAGATTAGATTGCCTACAGTGTGGAAACAGGCCCTTCGGCCCAACAAGTCCACTCCAACCCTCTGAAGAGTAACCCACCCAGACCTATTTCCCTCTGACTAATGCACCTAACACTATGGGCAATTTAACATGACCAATTCACCTGACCTGCACATCTTTGGACTGTGGAAGGAAACAGGAGGAACACCCAGAGGAAACCCACGTGGACACGGGGAGAATGTGCAAACTCCACACAGACAGTCACCCAAGGCTGGAATCAAAACCGGGTCCCCGGCGCTGTGAGGCAGCAGCGCTAACCACTGAGTCACCATGCCACCCTATCTACTACTACTCTACTACTGATTATGGTGTAGCAATAATATCAATTGGCAATTACCTCCCCTTAAAGATTGTTAAAACAAAACTCATATATTAATGAAATTTGATAAGCCATGTTTACTCACACTCACCACGTTTACTTCAGAAAAGATTCTGGAATAAGCATTTCTCATATCTTGGCAGTCTCCGAAACAAAATATTTCTGCCTGATGTACAGCAACAGCAGTTGTCACTCCATTCCTGCCCTGCAGTGAGACCCTGATGTTGCTTCAGTGACTCCAGAACCTCTGGGTTTCATGGCAAAACTTTCAAAAAATCCTAGTTTCTTCACAAAACCAACTTTCTTTCCTTTAAAATCAACTGCAATGGACAGGCTACAAGGATCAATGGGCAAAAAAAACAACTCTTCAGGCAAATACGATCCCTTAACCTTCAAATGGTCAGTGAAAACAAGGAAAATGCCACCAAAACCCTCTGATGTTCACCTTGAAGTGTGGAAGACATTGATATTAATAAGTGGGAGGAGCTTACTGCCAATTATTCGAAACAGCAGCAACTCAACAATCAGTTAGTATCAGGCTTTGAATCCAAATGCATTCATTAGAAGGCAGAACATCATCTCAGAGGGAAGAAAAGGAAACAAATCCTGATCTCTGAAAATCACTTAATTTTGGTAAGTCCTGCCAAATAAGCTCTCATGTTTGGGTAGACCATCTCCTAAATAGACACGGCAAACCCATGACCGTGAGCAGTTGTCATCTGTGCTGACAAATGGACCTTACACTGGGACCTGAGTGCCCTGGGCTGTGTCCATATCCAATCTCTATGGAGTGGAATTGAGAAGAAAACTTGAGTAATGCCAAATAACCAGATAATCTTTTAAGAATCGGAAACAGTAATAATAGCCTCCGTTCATTTAGTTTTAAAGGATAATATTCTTTTTAAGGCAGCGCTCTTCCAGAGTTAAACCTTCTTCAGGCATTGAGACTTCAGAGGATCATGCACTCCTGATGAAGAGCAATACTATAATAGACACTATTCAGATAAATATGCACAGCAGTGTGTTTTTTTATCCATTGACTTGAATAGCTGGAAGATCAGGGACTGTCAGCCTGTGATTTCCTGCACACCCTGATTGAGGAAATCAACCCTTACCTCAGTGCAGAAAGATCAATTTAAGGAAAAGTGTCTTGAAACCAATTCAGTTAAGTTTCTCAAGTATTTTTGTTGAAGCTAGCACATCTGTCAGCAACACGGGACATCTAGACAGATAACACATTAGTTGTGAAGCTGCTGTTATGGGAGCTTGTAAAGACAACATGACATGAATATGACCCCATCTGTCAACTGAACTACAGTGAGGAGTATACACCATTCGCCTGTGGAGAAAATAACATGACACAAAACACATAAACCTATAAAAATGACAAGGAAAATAGATACTTTGCTCCTCATGACAACATTTTTTAACAACCTAATAGCAGAATGAAATTGCATTGAAAATTTCAGTCCACTAGGAAAAAGGCAGAAAAAAAATTGTTCCGACAGGGAGATGCCATCCTGAAGAACAACTTATTACTGTTATTATTTACACATAGAACACCTACAGGGGGAGAAAAAAATGAGTAAATTTTGAGAAAGTAGATAAATTACTTCAAGAGCCGGACCTGATTTTCAGTCTTTTGCCCAAAACGTGAATTCTCCTGCTCCTCGGATGCTGCCTGACCTGCTATGCTTTTCCAGCACCACACTCTTGACTCTGATTTTCAGTCCTGTCCAAGCTCATAGAGATGTACAGCATGTACTCGTCCATGCCAAGTAGATGTCCCAACCCAACCTAGTCCCACCTGCCAGCACCCGGCACATATCCCTCCAAACCTTTCCTATTCATATACCCATCCAGATGCCTTTCAAATATTGCAATTGTACTAGCCTCCTCTAATTCCTCTGGCAGCTCATTCCATACACATACCATCCTCTACATGAAAAAGTTGCCCCTTAGGTCTCTTTTATATCTTTCCCCTCTCACCCTAAACCTGTGCCTTGCAGTTCTGGACTCCCCCACCCCAGGGAAAAGACTTTGTCTATTTATTCTATCCATGCCCCTCATGATTTTATAAATCTCTATAAAGTCACTCCTCAGCCTCGGATGCTCCAGAGTAAACAACCCCAGCCTATTCAACCTCACCCAATCTCCCAATCTCACCCAATCTCCCAATCTCAACCAATCATGGGTTAATTATTCTTCAGTCTGCCACCATAAACTATACATGAAAGGCATTTCCCCTTATAACTCAGCATTGAGCACTTGATATACTCCAAGAGCAAATAATGGCTGCTGAAGTGACAAGGCAACAACTGAAAACTCCCACTGGAGAAGCAGGGGGTAGTCTTTTGAAGCTGGAGGGAACATGTTTAAGTTAAGCTTTCCAGTAACGCTGATAGTAAGTTATTAAAATAATTTTCTCAAAAGGATTTTTCAAATCTAAAAAGAATCATGACAGTGCAGAGATAGTTTGGCCCAATGAGGCTGCACTGACCCTCCACACAACATTCCCCTGCCCCCTTCCACCATAACCCTATATTTACTCTAGCTAATCCACCTAGCCTGCACATTACGACGCAATTTAGCACGGCCAATCCACCCAACCTGGAAACCAGATCACCCAGCAGAAACCCATGCAGTCACAGAGAAAATGTACAAACTCCACACAGTCACACGAGACTTGAATCAAACCTGGGTCCCTGGTGCTGTCAGGCAACAGTACTAACCACTGAGCCACTGAACTACCTCTAAATAAGCAAAGATATGGTTTCAGATCTTTAGCTGCATTTGAGTTTGATGTCCTCTTTTATGGCCTTAGGTAGGAATTTATGCTGACCAACCTTGTTTGATTTTCTTTGAAACTGTGGGAATTGGTTTAACAGATAATCCCGTTTAGTACTTGTTAGTAGCTACGTGATCAATAATTTTGATTAAGATTTTCTGCACTTCCAGTTTATAAAGTGAAAATGTATGAAGTTGATAGTTTTCATTGTTAACATTCTTCGAAGAATTCATTAAAACAATGGGAGTATACTTAGTGTTAATATTATGTTAAGTGAGCTATAGGGAGAGGCTGAACAGGCTGGGGCTGTTTTCCCCGGAACGTCGGAGGCTGAGGGGTGACCTTACAGAGGTTTACAAAATTATGAGGGCATGGATAGGGTAAATAGGCAAAGTCTTTTCCCTGGGGTCGGGGAGTCCAGAACTAGAGGGCATAGGTTTAGGGTGAGAGGGGAAAGATATAAAAGAGACCTAAGGCGCAATATTTTCACACAGACGGTGGTACATGCATGGAATGAGCTGCCAGAGGAAGTGGTGGAGGCTGGTACAATTGCAACATTTAAGAGGCATTTAGATGGGTATATGAATAGGAAAGGGTTTGGAGGGATATGGGCCAGGAGCTGGCAGGTGGGAATAGATTGGGTTGGGACATCTGGTTAGCGTGGATGGGTTGGACCGAAGGGTCTGTTTCCATGCTGTACATCTCGATGACTCGATGACTCTAAGTGTTTTGCTACATTTAAGAAGGGCACTGTTCTACCTTGAATAGCCTACCTTCAAAATGATGACTGAGTGGTTAATATATTCAAACAGCAACCAGTTTATTCACAGAATTTTATAGCTGTAACCTCTAAAGGTACTGAAAGAGGCCATTCAGCCCATTATGTTTGCATTGGCTCTCTGAGCATTTTAACTTAGTTCTAATCTCCTGACTTTGCCTAATAAACTTATGCATCATTTCTATTTAAATAATCAATCAATGTGCTCTTGAATGTCTCAATTTAAACTGCCTTCACTTCACTTTCAGGCAGTGTATTCCATACCATAAGTACTTGCTGAGTGAACATTTTTTTTTGTCATCTTGCATTTACTTCTTCTGCAGGGCATTTAATAAGCCTTCTGGTTCTCGATTCATTCGCAACTGAAAAGTTCCCGAACAACTTTCTCCACATCCTTCGTGATTTTGAAAACTTCGAACAAATCACCTCTTAACCTCTCCAAGGGAAGCAATCCTAACTTCATCAATCTTCCCTCACAACTGAAGTGTCTCATTCCTGAACACATGCGCTTTAATTCTTCTGACTGTCTGCCATGATGGATCTTGTCCACTGCCTTATTAAATTCCATATAGACAACATGCTCTATGCCAATCCTAGTTGCGGATAATCTTATCGCTTAGCATTGATTCCAAAAATTTGGTCACCAGCCTATAGTTATTTGACTTATTACTCGCATCCTTTTTGAATAATAATATAAAGTTTGCAAGTTTTCAATCCTCTGGTATTTCACCTGTAACTAGTAAGGATTGGAAAATGATCCTCAAAGGATCTGATATTACCTCTTTGGCTTCTACTAATAGTCTCAAATACAAATCATCCTCCCCTGGTGATTTATCTACCATCAAGGAACTCAGTCCTCCCTACCCCTCCCGCCACCCTCCCCCTGCTTCCCTTATATTGTTTTTAATTTTACCTAATATTTCACACTCCATCTCTTTAGCTAGAATGTCTGAAATATCTCTCTCCTTTGTGAAGACGAGACAAAGTATTCCTTTAAAATTCTGCTCACATCTGCATCCGCGCACAAGTTACCATGTACATCTTTGATAGACCCAATCCATTCCCTTAGACAACCTTTTGCTCTTAATGCACTGACATAACATCTTCCAGGCAGAGATTCTTCAATTTAATTAATAGCCTTATCGAAAGCAAACCCTTCACTTCAAAACATCTTGCCAAGATAGCAAATCTGTCTCCAGGACATTTTTGATGCCAGTAGTTCTTTATGTTGCGGCAACTCTTTCAAGATTTTATGGTCTCATGCATTTTCAATCCCTGTAATAATTTTGATTCTAAAGCAGTTTTTACATTCCTCTACTTATGAAGCTGTATGGTGTGTAAGAAACTAGAAGATTCCTAAGCCAAAGATTTCTTTTAACTCTCTGTACTGCCCCATTTGGCTTACTGACTCAGCAACTGGATTACTTTTCTAAAATCCTTCGATGACAATAAATTCTTTTGGACATCCAAACACATAACATCCACCAGTTCACCTCTATTCAGAGCATATGTTACTTCCTCATGGAACTCCAATGCATTAATTAAATATGATTTCCTTTTCTGCCATTAATTATCCAGAGCCTGGATCCCCCAGTTGTATCTCAGTTGACCGTACCACCAACAGTGGCAATTGGTGATGCTGCAAAGCAATGAAGTGCTCACAGCCTCTGATTGGTTCACAAAACCTTGCAGGCAAATCTCCCACAACTGGAGTTCACGATCTCAGCAAATGTGTGTTGTTTGAATAATCAATTGGCACTTAATGTGGTGGACATTCGCAAGAAGAGGTGAGGCCGAACTCTCTCTGACTCTCCAACCAATGGATGAGATCTCCCCTCCTCACCTCTCCCATTACCCATTATATTCCCAATTGGGAACATTTGATAACTGTCTTTGTAAGCTTGTCCAGAAGCATTCTGTGCATATTATAAAAGTTGTTAATTACTTTGCCTAATTTCAAAAATGGCAACTTGTGCAATTGGAGCTTCATTCTGTTGTGTGGCTGGCATCACAAATTGTAATATACAGGAGGATGTGCCTTACATCAAAATGGCACAAAATCAGGATTACTCCAAATACTTGAGGAGTTTGGCACTTTTTTCCTATCTGTGGCACATGTGAGGTATGGACATGCTTTTCACTAATCTTTATTGAATTCTGCTTTTTGTCTCCTATTGTAAGGTCCAAGCTTTCTGCACCAAAACATGAACTTTTCATTCTCAGAGAAAATTCCAAGCTGCTAATTATTTTGTAGAATGACCAACACTACAATTTAATGTTAGCTACTTAGTAACACATTGACTTGTCACTTTATTCTTTCTAATGACATTTGAATCCACAAGTAGTGGATTCATTCAATGTTGCCTACTTTAAATTGCAGACACTTGGATATGAATGCTTCGGATTCTATTCTGCCTGTGTTGACATGTGTCTTTTCACGTTGGCATATATGTGATGTGCTTGTCTGGCTTAGATGTCTTCACCTGATTGATGAGCTTTTCTTGAGTTGACCTGTCTTGCTCCATCCAATGCTAAAAAATGTGTTGCTGGAAAAGCGCAACAGGTCAGGCAGCATCCAAGGAGCAGGAGAATCGACGTTTCGGGCACGAGCCCTTCTTCAGGAATCAGAAGCCTAACGAAGCTCTGATCTCCAGCATCTGCAGTCCTCACTTTCTCCTTGCTCCATCCAATGTACTGTAGCTTGCTGGTCTTGACCTGATATTTTGGGCGAATGTAAAAGTAGGTCACTATGGCCCACATATTGCTAGTGACAGCAAAACCATCAGCATTCACCATCTTTACACTTCTCAAAAGCCAGTAACTGCTTCAGGAGTCTACACATCTGCAGTTAAATGCAGAATTCTCGAAGTCTTTGTCAGAAGGTCTACATTTCTCCATGGGGTGCATGGCTAAGAGTATCATTAATTGGAAATCACTGAAATGACAGAAAAGTCTCCTTCTATGCTATTAGTCACTGAGTAAAAACTCTTGAAACAATGCATTTTGTTCAATAAAGTGTAAGTGGGTTTCAAATAGTATATTAATTACATAAATACAACTGGAAAACCTCTCTAGGCTTGCTTTACATTAAGATTCAAGGTAAGGTGCAGGAAGTTGAGAGGGGATTTGAGAAAATTATTTTAACCCAAACTCACAGCCTAAAGGGTAGTTGAAGAATGTACCATCAAGATGTTTAGGAAGTTGGGGGAGGGAGAGAGGCTGAACAGGCTCGGACTATTTTCCCTGGAGTGTCAGAGGCCGAGGGGTGGCTTTATACAAGATTATAAGATCATAAGGGGCATAGATAGGGTGAATAGGCAAGGTCTTTTCCTCAGTGGAGGGGAGTCAAAAACTAGAGAGCATAGGTTTAGGGTGAGGGGGAAAGATTTAAAAGGGACCTAAGGGGCAATATTTTCACGCAAAGGGTGGGGCATATATGGAATGAGCTGCCAGAGTAAGTGGTAAAAACAATGACTGCAGATGCTGGAAACCAGATTCTGGAAGTGGTATAGGCTGGTACAATTACAACATTTAAAAGGCTTCTGGATGGGTATATGAATAGGAATACAGGTCGTTCTCCTATAATGCATCTTTGATCAATGTGATTTGGCTGTAACATGATTGGTGAATTGGGAACGATGTTTTTGAAATACAAATTCCCATTGGCTATAACTTGATCCCATCCCCGGTTACCTTAAGTCCACTCTCGGTGCTTACTTTAACAAAAGAGGTTGGATGACGGGATGAATCTTCCCTGACCTTAATGTTGATGTTTTCAAGCATTTATTTTTAGAAATTATTACAGGAGAAAAGATTTGGATTTCAAGATTGTCCTCATTTTGGACAATGCGCCAAGCCAACCTCCCACCACTAGTGAGCTTTTTGAAAACACCAAAGTTTTATTTCCACCTCCAAACACAACCTCTCTTATTCAACGCACAAGCAGGGTGAAATAGCAGCTTTTAAAGCTTATTATTTAAGGCGCACATTCAGGAAGCTGATTTCAGCTACTGAGGGGGACAATAAGAAGAGTGTCCCTCAATTTTGGAAGAGCTTTAACGTTAAGAATGTCACTGACATCATTGTGGAAGCCTGGGATGATGTCAGTAAGGACTGCCCGCATACAGTTTAATGGAAGTTTCACCCAAATTTTCTTCATGATTCTAAAAGCTTTGAACCATCAGAGGAGCTTCCAGCAATCAAAGAACATTGCGTCGCTCTTGTAAAGCAAGTTGGATTTGAAGGAGTGGAAACTGATCTACAACAACTTGTTGCTGTGGGGGAAATTGAAGCTGGAGATGAAGCTGATGAAGTCCAGGATGCTGCACAACACAAACTTTTCACTTTTGTCCTCTATCCTGAGGGAAGTTGAGAAGCAGTTGCTGCTCTTAGACAATGACTACAATGAAGAACATGGCAGGATGGCATGTTGTGGCATAAAGTCTTAACTGGCTCCTTATGACCAGCTTCTTTGTGAAAGAAGGTAGATGCCAAAACAACAAAAACTATATGCCCTTTTTAAGCCAACCCTCAAGAAATAGTCTGAGGACAATAAACCACAGCCATCCACTTCTGGACTAAATTTTTTTTTCGCACCGGAAGGTAATGATGATGCTGATGATGGCCCTCTGTTCTTGTCTTAATCCAGTACTGTAACTCAGCATACTCAGAAACCCCTTTAAAGTGTTAAATTTATTGTATTATTTCATTAAAATCTATAACTTTAACATTTACATAGACTGTGCTGTTGTTTATATTAGGCTACCTCCTATTTTTGTTTCAGTTTTTACTGATATTTTTGGTGGCTCACGCCAATCCTGTTTTTCCCATAGGCCCCACTATTTCTTTTGCGAGATTTTCTATAACACAAGGTTGCACGAGAATACAACTACCCCGTTATAGCAGAACAGACTGTCCAGCTCAAATGCTAGCAAAGGGTTTAGACTAATTTAGGGTATCTGGTCAGCATGGATGAGTTGGACTAAAGGGCCTTTTTCCATGCTGTACATCTGAATCTATGACTCTAAATATTTCGATGAAAGCACTTAAAATGCCATAGCATACAAGGCTACTAAATTAAAGGCTAGAAAATGGGATAGATTCTTGATTACAACTATCAACATCATGGGCAAACTGGCCTTTATCGGTGCTGTAAATACTCAATGAGTCTCAGGATATATTTGCTTTAGAAGCAATATAAGAAGCATTCACCAGATTGAGTCACTGGATGAGAGTTATCTTTGATGATAGTGTGAATAATTTAGATCAATAGCCTCTGGAGTTTAAAGAGATACATAAATTAGAAGGGGCTTGACAGACTAGACACTATGACATTGTTTCCCCTAGTTAGGGAATCTAGAGCACAAGGCACAGTTTTGAGTAAGTGGACGATAGTTTAGGGCCAAAGTGAGGGTGAATTACTTTGCTCTGAAGGCTGAAGTATTAGGAATTGTCATTGCCAGGATGTGTGGATTTCTGTCATTGAGTATGTTCAAGGCCTAGATTAACAGGTTTCTGGTCTGTTTGGAATCAGGATAAATGAGGAATGGGAAGGGAAGTGAAATTGAAGCACAAGCAGGAGATTAGCCATGATTGTACTGAAAGGTACACAGCCTTGAGGGACCAGATAATCCACATCCCATATCTCTTATGCAATTAAGTTTTCATGAAGACTAATTGTTGAGATGTAAGCAAACATAGTAAATTATTTTCATTAATCCCACAAACAGTAACATGATAAATGACCAGCAATTCTAATTTTGTGAGGTTTTATTTGTGGAATAAATGTTGCCAAAAACATCAGAAGTTTTCTCACTCTTCTTCATACAATGTTTACGTTTACATCCACCTAAATAGAAAGCCAGGACCTCAAGTTATCTAAATTGAGGTAACCCAGACAATGAACATTGCACAGCTCAGAATAGAGAGATGGAATACCTGCAGGGCAGAAAGAGGCCATTCACACCACCGAGTCCATACCAACCCTCTGAAGAGCATCCCACCCAGACCCACTGCTCCCCCACCACCTTATCCCCATAACCACACATTTACAATGGCTAATCCACTCAACCTGCACATCCCTGGGCACTACATGGCAATTTAACATGGCCAATCCACCTAATTCACATACCTTTGGACTTCAAGATTATTTGGAAAAAGTGCATTTCCCCAAGTATTGACAATAAATATATTCAGTATATCTTTCTCCAAATTCTATTTGTCCCTTTCTATGTTGGATTGACATTTGCATGTAGCCTTGAGTTCTTTGCATTAATCAGGGTTTCTGCACCTGATGGAAATGGCAAATAAAAACTAGGGACAGCAATGTATGAAAGTATTTTGAAATGATGCTTCCAATGTCTATAGGGAATGGAGAAAGATGTAGCAGGGCAGAGGAGAGCAGGAAAATGTATTGTCTGGCCAGAAGGAATGAACAGAATATTAGGAAGACCACATGGACAGAGCTTACAAATGTGCAAGGTCTAAAGTCATTAGGGCAGGAGGAGGACCCAAGGCGGTCTTAATAAACAAAACAGGGAGGAAAGGAGCAGAAAATTGGAAAGAGGAAGCAAGAGACGTTTCTGAAAAGAGAGCAGAAATGATATGGAAAAGGGACAGAAGAATTAGTTCCACAGGAATTGAAACAAAGCCAGTCGTGAAGTTAACAGTAGGGTGAAATCAACACATTTAGAAGCAATGGATGAAAATGTAGCCAAAGTCTGTAATATGCACAGTGGAAACTAGTAAATAAGTTGAACAATTGCCATCTGGCAGCAAACCTTGAAAATAGACTAAACAACTGTGACATGAAACAAAGAAGTGAGAATAAATCAAATCACAAACTACAGACAGGTTCCCAAAATAGTTGGATGTTTGTTTGCGTACTTAAACAGTGTCCAAAACCATGGAGCATTTGTAATGAAATCCGAAAGATCCGGATGCTGTAAATCAGAAACAAAAACAGAAGTTGCTGGAAAAGCTCAGCAGGTCTGGCACCAGCTGTGAAGAGAATCAAAGTTAACATTTCAGGTCCGGTGACCCTTCCTCAGAACCTTCAGTCTTGAATAGTCTGTGAGACTTAAACAAGCAAAAATGAGTCAAACAGAAAGGAAGTGAAAAGCTAAGAAGCTTTATGATTGGGGAAAAGGAAAGCTAATAAGCAAAGTAAATTCAAATTAAAAGATGAGAAGTGTAAAGGACTGAGGACCAGGGTTTGATTCCACTCTCAGGCGACTGTCTGTGTGGAGTTTGCACATTCTCCCCATGTTTGCTTGGGTTTCCTCTGGGTGCTCCAGTTTCCTCCCAAAGATGGGTGTGTTAGGTAGACTGGCAATGCTGAATTGCCCATAGTGCCCAGGGATGTGCAGGCTAGGTGGGTTAGCCATGGTAAAATTAGGATTGTAAGGATAGGGTGGGGACATGGGCCTGGGTGAGAGGGTCAGTGTAAACATGATAGGCTGAATGGCCTCTTCCTGCACTGTAGCAATTCTATTCTATTGAGGGAATAAAACTACCTGCAAATAAGCCAAAGCTATTGATGGAGGTCGCTATCTGCGTCCAAATATTAGTGGTATTGCTCCACCAAATGGTGGAGACATGCAACTACATTGTGACATGACAGTTAAAATGTTTACAATTGAGATAGAATACTTGTACTTGGATTTCCAATACTAAATATTGACATAAACTGTGTAGCTACAAACTGTTGTGGTGAAAATAATGATTTATCAGCAAGAATAGCACAATATTTCTCGAAGAATAGAAATGTGGAAGCTTTTCAGACTTTGGAGCAATAAATGTAGTAAGGTATTCTTCAGCTATTACCAATACTTGTCCCCTTATTCATGCATAATTTATGTTGATTTACCCCCAGTATCTGATGTGTTCTTTTCTGCTGTCTCATGGAGCTGCAATAGATGATGAGCAAAAACTCACTATTTTCAAAACTAAAATGATCAGGTGAGAAGATTTTGACCTTGTTGGATAGTACAGAATAAGAGGCAAGGAATTGGCAGTCTATTTCTATTTCTTCACATTTTTATTTCCAAAAGATTTGCTATACCCTGTTTAACACTATTAGTCAAAACTAAAACCTACCCTGAAAAGTTTATCCAGTCATAAACTGAGCTTTATTAGCCAGGACCTTTGGATCCTGCTGTGTGTTGAGTTACCTAATCTGAGCAAGTGTGATGGTGAGACTGCCGGAGCAGGGAAATAGTCACGCCTTGTGATTTTCACAGGGCTGTTCTGTAAACAACACAGAGGCAGCTTTGCTGGCCATTGGAGGATGGCAGATGGATCCTCAAAGCTGGAGGACAAATCAGCTTTGAGGGGAATTGAAGGCCGCAAAAACAGGTAAGCAAGAAAGAGGGTGCTCAATCTCCTTTTTTTTCATCTTAAATTATAAAAGAAAATTTGCAACAAGGCCATCAGGGTGGGGGAAGTGGTGAGAGGTAGCTCACTCTATAAACAGTGCTCCTGCAATCAGGAGAGCATGGAAGGAAGGTCTCAAGGTTGCTTTTTCTATCCATCCTGTCACCCAGGAGGCCAGCACTCAGACTACCACCTTCTGCAGAGACCTGAAAAATCCCAGTCATTTAATTGGCCTACTGGGGCCTGTAATTAATTTCAATAGACTCTTAATGAAGTGTCCTGTCAAAGCTCCACATGTGGAGTGGGGGAGGATATCGACCTGAGAATCAAGAAAGCTGCCTCAGAAAGCTGAGGAAATTCCACATGTCCACAGTGATACTCATCAGTTTTAATAGGTGCACCATAGAAAGCATCCTATCTGGATGCATCACAGGTTGGTACAGCAACTGCTCTGCCCAAGACCAGAAGAAATTACAGAGAGTTGTGAACACAACCCAGTCCATCACACAAACCAGCCATGCATCCATAGACTCTGTCAACAACTCCCGCTGCCTTGGGAAAGCAGCCACCATTATCAAATACTCTCCCACCCCAGTTATACTCTCTTCCAGCCTCCTTCATTGGGCAGAAGTTACAAAAGTTTGAAAACATCGACCATCAGTTTCTTACCTGTTGTCATCAGACTTATGAACGAATCTCTCACATATGAGAGTTAATCTTTCTCTGCACCTTCTCTATCACTGTAACACTATTATGCATTCAGTTCTATTACCTTGATGTACTAATGTAAGGTCTGCTTTGTCTAGTTAGCATACAAAACAATATTTTTTTGCTGTATCTCAGTATATGTGACAATAATAAATCAAATCAAATCAAATCAAGGAGGGAAACTGTAATTTATGAGCGCACCTTCATCCCTCTGCCCTCTCCAATGGCACACTTGCAAAAATATCCCAGAGTTGGAATAAACCAGCAAATTGGCTTGCCCAGTGGCTGTACTATTTTTAGGTCCTAATCACCTCTGATTACTAAGTAGGCCTCCAGAAACCCAGCCCCAGGTCCCACTGTTTCATCGTCCATATGCATAACTAGTAGGTGAGGATTGGATCAAGCTGAGCTGCAATAGCCAATTGCAGACTAGCAGCTTTCAATGGGACATGTTAATAATGTTGAAGTACCAGAAGGTGCATTGCATCAGTTACTGCCTATCCAGAGATGAAAGAAACTTGGCATCCTACATAAAATAAACAGTTAAGTGCGCACTCTTTTACATCGAGAGGAGACTCAAGATACTTGTGTGGGGTATAATCTACAAAAATATATTAAAAGTTCATAAGTCGACAAAACAAAGGTTGTTCATGAATGCAATTGTCAGTGAAAATATAAGGACAAAATACAAATGTTGTTTTGCGATGCAAAAAAGAGTAGCAGCATGCAAATACTGTGCCTAATAGTTTCAATGAAACACTTGCAGCACAATTCTCATAGTGGATTTCAAAGGTCATGTTCACTTTCAAAAGCATATTGCTGGTTTCTCATAAATGATATAAGTTGTGGGGAAATGATTACAAAGGATAAACTAAGAAAGGAATAATCTGATAAGACAACAGGTCCAATGTAGCAATCGATAACATTGTTGAGCTAAGGCAGTAACATGAAAAATGATCGATATTTCATTACAAACCATTAATTTACATTCTATATACAGACTCTAACCATATGTCATACAATATATAATCACTGTATTATTTTAATGTGAAAGTAATTCTAAAATATTTGATGCAGTCCAAGCACATTTATCATTCTCACTAGTTATTTGTATCTCAATCAGTTATGTGATGCATCTTATGACATAATAGCAATAACAATAATGGAATTCTGTGTACTGTCTTGGCAAATTGTAGTTTGGATAAGATTGACAAATTGCATTCTCATATTATTAAGATTTTCCTTTAATTTGGAAATACGTGGCATTTACTGTTTAATTTCTTTGGCCACTTTGAGCAACTTTACCAAATATTTCAGTCTGTGCATTTGCTGCTAAATTTCTAAGATGAGGCTAAATTTATGTTAAATGTTACAGCGATCTTTGGTTTCTTTAAAGAGATGAATGTCTGTTTTCCTCTTTAGCCAATGATCTTCTGATAATGCAGACCTCCAGCTTTGAGGTTTATGCCTAATGCAAATGAGGTTTTATTAATGAGTCATTCATTATGGAGAGAAATGCCATCTTAATTTTGTTAAAAGAGCAACTTCACTCTCAAAATTCTTTCTTCTTCCTGTTATAGTGGCTTAGCCATCCTATGAGTTGTTAGAAAATGTGGTCGATTTCTTTCTAGCCTTCATGATTAACTTATTGTTGGGAGAAGCTCTGCCTTTCTTGGATGTGTCTTCTAACACAAAATTCTTAAAGCAGCATATTAAATTAAATCTGTTGGAATGAGAGTCATATAAGGTTAATCTGATCATATGTCCCAATATAAATACCAGTATGTGGAAATTCAATCTCATTCTACTTGAAATAGAGGGTGATTCTTACAACAAGCTTGTTCTAAACCAAAATGCAAATCCTGCTTGAATCCAGAGATTTATCTACAATCTACTCAACGCTATCCTTAACATCCAGCTGTCTCCTTGTGATTCTTTTTTTTTATATCCCAGGCAATTTGGTCACATTATCAGTTACTAGAGATCAGATGCTTTACTATAAATCATTACCGAGTTTTTAAAGGAACCTTATCTATAAAATAATGCTTTTTTCTCACAGAAGTACAAGGGCCACCACCCAAGGCTGCCACACTTAACAGAAAAACTAGGAGCAGGAGAAGACCATTCAGTCCTTTGCGCCTGCTTCACGGCTGATCCTGTATCTCAATGCCATATTCCCAATTTCTCTCCTACATCTTGATGCCTTTAATATCTAAAAGTTTTTCAATCTCTTGACTATACTCAGTGACCTGGCCTCCACAGCCTTTTGTGGTGGTGAATTCCATGGATTAACCATCCTCTGTGTAGAGTACTGCGTCCTCATCTCAATCCTAAATGGCCGATCCCATACCCTAGTTTCACCAACTGGGGGACGTGTCATTCCTATATCTAATCTGCCTGCTCTGTTACAATGTGATACACTTCGATCAGATCTCCTCTCACCTTTCAAAACAAAGCGAAGTAGAGTAGAATTGCTGACAACAATGCATCGCTCCCCAACAGGCTCAATGCATTCTTTGCTCCTTTTGAACAGAAGGTCAGTGAAATGATGTCACCTACCTCAACAACCTTGGGTGCACTTGTACCCACAGTCGCCATCACAAATCAGCGTTTCTTGGAGTGAACCCACGGAAAGCAACTGACCCTGATGGATTCCCCTGCTGTAAAGACTGATCCTGTGCGGACCAGCTAGCAGGAATATTCGCAGACATCTTTAACCTCTTCTTACTGTGATGTAAGGTTCCCAGATATTTCAAGAAGACCACGATCATCCTGGTGCCAAATTAAAATCAGGCCACATCCCTTAACGACTATCACCCAGTGGCTCTGATATCCATTGTCATGAAATACTTTGAGAAGTTAGTATTGAAACACATCAATTCCAGCCTTCCAAACTGCTTTGATCCACTACAACTATCCTAATGTCACAAAGAGTCCACAGCAGACTCCCTGGGCCTTCACTCTTCCCTGGAACTTCCCAATAACAGGGACCCACAACCGAATCCTCAAATTCCTGAACCACAACCACAAGCAGTAAGGATAGGTGACAACATCTCCTCCACAATAGTCCTCAACACCCGTACCCTGCAAGGCTGTGTACTCAGCCTAAACTCTTTACGCACTCACCACTGCGTGGCCAAATTCCACCCTAACTACATTTACAAATTTGCAAATGGCACCACCGTAGTGGGTTGGATCTCAAGCAACAGAGTACAGGAAGGAAATGGACAGCTTCTTGGCATGGTGTAAAGACAGCAATCTCTCCCTCAATGTCATCATAATTAAGGACTTCAGGAAATAGAATGGAGGACACAGGCCTGTTTGTATCAGTAGTGGGGAGGTGGAGGTGGTTGAGACCTTGCTAGGAGTAACTATCACCAATAATCTATCCTGATCCAACTATGTTGATGCTACAGTTAGGAAAGCACACCAGTGCCTCTACTTCTTCAGAAGGCTGAGGAAATTCAATAAATCCTGAATGATTCTTACCAAATGTTATGGATGCAATATCCAGGTGCATCACAGCGTGGTACAGCAACTGCTCTGCCCAAGACCACAAGACATTATAGTGAATTAGGAATGCATCCCAGTCCATCACAAAAACCAGTCTTCCTTCCATTGACACCACCTATACTTCCCACTGCCTCAGGAAAGCAGCCAGCATCATCAAAGACCCCCTCCCACCCAGGTTATACACTCTTCCACCCTCTTTCATCAGGCAGAAGATACAAAAGTTTGAAAACACATACCAACAAATTTAAGAACAGCTTCCTCCCCACTATTAAATGGATGTCTCAAATATTAGAATTGATTTTTCTCTGCACCTTCTTTGTAACTGTAACACTAAATTCTGCACTTGGTCCTATTATCCTAATGTACTAATGTAAGGCATTAGTCTGGTTAGCATGCAAAGTTTCATTGTACATCAGTAAATGTGACAATAATAAATCAAATCAAATCAAACCCTAGTGAAGACAGGCCCAGTCAAATGAGTCTCTCCTCATTTGACAGTCTTGCCACTCATTTTATTAGTCTAATGAACCCTCACTGCATCTTTCTACTGCAAATATATCCACTCTCAGGTAAGGAGAGCAAAACCGCGCACACCATACTTACTTCTGAACTTGAATCCTCTTCCAGCTAAGGCCAACTAAACTTTCACCTTCACCTTGCTTGCTGCACCTGCATGTTTACTCAAGATGTTAGCAACACCTACAATTAAATAACAACTGGGGGTAATTTGAAGATTTGAATGGACATTTCCAGAAGTAAATGGAACCCCAAGAAATCTTAGCCTTACAGAAACGTTTGCAACAGAACTCAAACCAAGTGGTTAATCTTCAAATTTTGGATAGATGTCTGACATAAGTGGGTTGAAGGAAAGTCAAAAGTTCAGCCTGAGTGGTTGGACTTTTAAATTTGAATTAACTGGTGTTTTAAGATACAATACAGTTATTTGTATTCATGATCCTTGCCTTTTGTCTAATGAAACTCCTTGGGTTTAAACCATGAACTATGAGGTTTTATTGTTTTATCTCTGGGTCACTGAGTTTAAAAACAACAGTAAAATACAACATTGCTGGTCTCTAGAATGATACTACAGATGAGAAGGCAATGACATAATACTCGATACTAAACTACCATGATTACTACAAGAATTAATATTCATGGTTATATCATTTGCAATTGAAAAAAAATGTGAATTGTTGCTCTTTAATTAAAATCAACAACCCATAACAAAATGGAAGAAATTGAGTTGTGTTGACATACAGAATAGCAACAGACCCTTTGATCCAACTAATCCATGCTAACAATGTTCCCAGACCAAACCAAACCAATTGCCTCTGTTTGGCTCATATCCCTCCAAACCTTTTCTAATCATGTACCTATCCAAACTTTGTAACTGAACCTACATCCATCACTTCCTCTGGCATTTCATTCATTACATGAACAACTCACTGTATGAAAGATGTTGCCCCTCACATCCTTTTCAAATTTTTCTCCTCTTATCTTAAAAATATGCCCTTTACTTTTGAACTCCCCAACATAAGGAGAAGATGTTTGCTGTTCACCTTATTGATGCTCCTCATGGTTTCATACACCTCTATAAGAACAAAGAACAAAGAAAATATACAGCCCAGGGCCCTTAAGCCCTCCAAGCCTGAGCTGATCTAAATCCACTGTCTAAACCTATCTCTCAATTCCTAAACATTTGTATTCCTCTGCTCCCCATCTACTAACTCTGCTGGCAATGCTTTCCAGGCACCTACCGCCCTCTGCGTAATAAAGTTAACACTCAACCTCCTATGCTCTGGTGAAAAAAGTCCTAACCTATCCAGCCTATTCTTATAACCCAAGCCTCAATTTCCAGCAACATTCTGGTAAGTATTTTCTGCACCTTTTCTAATTTCACAATAGCCTTCCTATAACAGGATGACAAGAACTGTACACAGTACATCAGGAGAAGCCTCACCAACATCTTGTGCAACCTCAACTCCTATAATCAAAGATCTGAGCAATGAAGGCAAGCATGCTAAATGCTTTCTTAATCACCCTGTCTACATGTGACACACATTTCAAGAAAATATTTACCTGCACCGCCAGGTCTCTTCTAAACTACTACAGAGGACTCTACCATTAATTTTGTGAGTCCTGCCTTGTTTGTTTGAGCAAAATGCAACATCTTGCACTTATTCAAATTAAACCCCGCCTGCCACTCCTCAGCCCATTGGCCCAATTCATCAAGATACCTTTGTAATCTTCTTCACTGTCCACTATACCACCAAATTTGGTGTTATCCACCAATTTACTAACCATGTCTCCTAAATTCTCATCCAATTTGTTCATATAAATGATAATAAAAGTAGACTCAGTACTAATCCCTGTGGAACACTGCTGCTCACAGACCTCCAATCAAAAAAAACCTCCACCACCACCCTGTGTATCCTTCCGTCAATCTAATTTTGTATCCAATTGGCAAAATTGACAAACACTCCCTAAATCCCATGTGATCTATGTTTACTAATTAGTCTATTATATGGAAACTTGTCAAAATCTTTACTAAAATCCATGTAAACAAAATCTACCGCTTTGCTGTCCTCAATCTTTCTGAATACTTTCTCAAAAAACACAATCAAGTTTGTGAGATACAATTTTGCTCTCACAGAGCTGTGCTGACTATCTTTAATCAGTCTTTGTCTCTACAAATGCATGTAAATCCTATCTTTCAGACTAACCTCCAAAAACTAGCCACCACCAACGTCAGATTCACAAGTCTACAGTTGCTAAGCTTCTCCTTACAGCCTTTCTTAAATAAAACCATAATATTTGCCATCTTCCAGTACTCCAGCATCTCATTTGTAGTTATAGATAATACACATATCTCAGCAGGTAGTCCAGCAATTTCTTCCCTGGGATACCTTTGATCAAGTCCTGGAAATTTATCCACCTTTATGTTTTCTAAGAACTCCAGCACATCATCTTCTGTAATGTGAACTGTTTTCAAAACATCAATATTTATTCCCCTGCATTCTCTAGCCTCCCTTAGTTCCCTCACATGCAAAATATTTATCTAGCATCTCTCCCATTTCCTGAGATTCAATATAATGTCAACCACGTTGATCTTTAAAGGGTTCTATTCTCTCCCCAGCTGCTCTTTTGCTCTTAGTGTACTTGTAGAATCTATTTGGATTATCCTTAAACTTAACTGCTGAGGTTATCTCCTATCCTCTTTCTGCCCTCTTGATTTCCCTCTGGAATGCCTCTACATCCATTAGACTCTTAAAGAGATTCATTTGATCCCAGTTTTCTATATCTAATATATGCCTCTTTCCTATTCTTGACCAGGTCTTCAATATCTTTATTCATCTATTGCTCCCTACACTACATATTATCATGGTTTACATATATCATTATTGCTTTTCAATCAGCTAAACATCACCTAATGGAAATAAAAATCAGCAAGTTTGTTAAAACAACTATACGATAGAGGATCGTGAGCAAGAATCTTCCTATTATATTGGTGCAGCCCATTGATTTCTATTGAGATTTGTGTTAGAGAATCTTAAAGACTTTTAGTTAGAGGTGGATAGTGCCAAGGGTCTAGATTAGAGTGGTGCTGGAAAAGCACAGCAGTTCAGGCATCATCCGAGGAGCAGGAAAATCGACGTTTCAGGCAAAAGCCCTTCATCAGGAATACAGGCAAAGAGCCTGAATGGTGGAGAGATAAATAAGAGGAGGGTGGGGGTGGGGGTGGGAAGAAAGTAGCATAGAGTACAATAGGTGAGTGGGGGAGGGGATGAAGGTGATAGGTCGGGAGTGGGGAGGGTGGAGTGGATAGGTGGAAAAGAAGATAGGCAGGTAGGACAAGTCATGGGGACAGTGCTGAGCTGGAAGTTTGGAACTGGCATGAGGTGAGGGAAGGGGAAATGAGGAAACTGTTGAAGTCCACATTGATGCCCTGGGGTTGAAGTGTTCCGAGGCAGAAGATGAGGCGTTCTTCCTCCAGACGTCGGGTGGTGAGGGAGCAGCGGTGAAGGAGGCCCAGGACCTCCATGTCCTCGGCAGAGTGGGAGGGGAGTTGAAATGTTGGGCCACAGGGCAGTGTGGTTGATTGGTGCGGGTGCCCCAGAGATGTTCCCTAAAGCGCTCTGCTAGGAGGGTGGATAGTGCCAACTATGGCAAGTAAGCAAACATGAATGCACATAACCTGAAGTCAATAGCGAGCAAAACTGCAGTTTGTATGAAGGCAGTCAATCGATGCACACACATTGAAACTGAACATTGTTTACTGCACTTGAAGCTCTTCGGCACACTTTTGACTGAATGCGCTGCAGATGGTATTTATAATCAACCTGTTTAGTGATATCATTACAAGTCTCTGGAGCAGATGGGATATGAACAAAGCCCAGAAGTAAGGACACTACTATTGCACCTTAAAAGTCCTCCAGTTAGGCTCAATACTGCCATGAAATAAATGCTAACAGGACATTTCAATATACAGTATTCTTATGTACTGACTCAATTATGTTAGGAACAGTTTATATCATCATTCTTAGAATGTGTTGTTTAATAAAACAACTTGCTTTCCAAAGATAAAAAAAACTACAATTGAGTCCTACCTTTCAACAATAATAGATGTAAAATGAATATGGCTGGACACTAGTTGCCAGACCAGTTTTATTCATGGTCAAGATTAGAGTGGTGCTGGAAAAGCACAGCAGGTCAGGCAGCATCCGAGGAGCAAGAAAATCCATGTTTCGGGCAAAAGCCCTTCTTTTGCCCAGTTTTATTCATGGTAAAGACTTTACTTGTGATGGTCATGGATTGTATGCATTTCTACCTCGCAAGCTAAATCTAATAAACAAAAATGACGATTACAATATCCTTGTATGAGATTACCTGAGCCCATTTAGTAGAGGAACAAAATAATCTTCTGGCATTCATGCAGATAACCATGTTGCCTTTTTTAATATTTTTGAAGTCCTCATTTTAATTTTAGTGCATGTTTTGTTAATCGTTTAGGAACTTATGGAGTATATTACTTGGCACAAATAGAATATCAATCTGCAAGTGAATTCATTTTTAAGCACAACAGCATTAGCTTTCAAATTGCATAGAAGTAAAGTGTAATAATCTGTGTGCTACTCTAGTTATATGTAAAACTGGCTGAGAGTTTTACACATACCCAAACACAAGTAGGTTTGATTCTTTGTACTGTCTGATAGCCAAAAATATAAACAACTCAAATTCTTCTCAGCCCATGATAAAATGATTAATATTAATGTCAACATTCAAGCTGTAATGCTGAAGACAGAATAATGATATTGTCACTTGAAATATTGACTGCAATATCAAATGCCCAACATAGGTACTGTATTTAATGCAATTAATTATGAGACTTCAGATACCACATCAAATTATGGAAATCTTATTGATCAGCTGTTAGAATTCTTAAGTCTCTTATTGCTCATGAAGGTTTTCAGCTGTACAAATTTAATAGCCAGGTGCTTAAAATGCATGTTGCAAAACCACTAGCATTTGTATTGTTGACTTACTTGTCATTAAAAGAATATATCAGCTAATCTAATCAGCAGGCTAGTTTATAACATCAAAATGCTAAAGAATAATAACACTTACATGGTGTTTTTCATGTTGATACATAAATTATGGCAGTTTATGCCTGTCCTTATTTACAGAGAGGTACTTTTTATGTAATTGTTCAACAATTTGATCATCTGAGTCAGAAGACATGAAGGTGACATATTGTTTAGCTCGAAATACATCTGTGGCTGGGGGAATTTTCATGACTGAAATCAAGTTAACATTAAATTCCAATTAGTTTCAGAATTTCCACAGAATTACTTCAATGAACATTTCAGCACTGATGTTATCTTGCAGGTTAATTATGAATTCTGTTTGTTAAATAGTGCACATTGAAATAAAACTATGACAACAAACAGGATACTGTGTTTTTTAGGCTTTACAAATACTTTACAAGTCTATGACCTTTGTTTGGACCATTGGTAGATGAAGAGAAAAGATGAAGATTAGTCCAATAGTGTTTTGCATTATTTTTCAGTTTCCCTTATCCCCTTAGCCTGTATCATTTATGTTCGCTTATCTTTAACTGCTGTAAAGGGTGAGTCCCAAATCTCTTATCCTTGACTGTGTCTATAATTATCTTAGCCTTTGATAATATGCTACAGAAAGTGAACAGCAATCCCTTCTTGATGGTTGTTCTCAGCCACAGGGCTTTTTTCACATCTTCATATGATTGCACTGCATCCGTTGAACTATTGTGTCACACCACAGCAATCTGTGCTTCAGTTTGAAATATTAGATACATTTATTGCATAAAAGTTGAGCAAACATATATGTAGATATATTCTTTGCCTGTTACATCATCGAAGAGTGTGGTGTGGAATTCCTGATGAAGGGCTTATGCCCAAAATGTCGATTCTCCTGCTCTTCGGATGCTGCCTAACCGGCTGTGCTTTTCCAGCACCACACTCTTCGACTCTGATCTTCAGCATCTGCAATCCTCACTTTCTCCTTTGCCTATTATATGTTTACTGTTAATGACTTCAGGAGAAACCTATCTCTTTGCAATTAACGTTTGAATAATGGAGTTTTCTATTCTTTCAACCTCACACAGCATTAGGAGATTAATTAATCAACAATGTTGTTTTGAATTTCAAACTGTTTTTTTTTTCTATTTCTTGATTTTAAAACTATTTAATTATCTCAAAAGTGATTGCACCAGCAGGACCTTTGGAGGGAGTTTTAACTTGCTCTGCTTCATGGAAATGGGGTTAGCTCTATTACTGCAAACCTTTCATTTTAGCATTGCGTATATCAGTGGCAGATGCAGTGTCCATGGAAATTACACTGGACCTTATCGAGAAGGGTTATTTCAGGACCTATCATATCATTTGAGCAGGAGTTGGCATAACCTTTGAGTGGAGAATTAAGGAGTTGGTAGGTTTCTGGGCAAGAAGATGCTGCAGGTCATATGCTTAAGGTGTTTTTTTTTTGTTTGTTCACTTCTGTACCTTCCAATTACATATTAGCCTGTGTAGGATTGATTAGGTCAGTTGGCCGAATGGCTGTTCTCTAATGCAGTGTGGTACTAATAACAAGGGTTCAAATCCTGCAGTGGCTAAGGTTATGGTAAATGCCCTGCCTTGTCCCTTGCTTGAGGGACCATCATTGCAAATTCTCTGTCTCTAATGGGCAGGGGAGACTAGGATGACCTCACCTTTACTTTGTCTGTGTAAATCAAATAGAATATAGTTTCCAAAAGATAATGGTGAGGCCAAGAATGTTAATGGATGGACTGACAAAAACAAGGCCAAGAACAATTTGAAGACTTTTTTTTATATATGTGGTATGAGCTCATTGTGATTGCTGTTACTTCGGAACATGGAGAGAATTTTGGTGAGACTTCCAGGTCTGAGAGACTTCCTTGAAAGAAAAACTTAGAAAGACACCAGTTTGAATATCATCACTGCATGCTTGTAGTAAAGAATTAGTGACATAGAGCAACTTTGGCTCCAAGTGTGGCATTTGTGCCACAACAACTTTCTGATCACCTGGCAACTCCAAGAAAACACGTCCACTCAGAGTGCAGACACCAGATAGTGAATACTGTTTCTTTTATACAGCCCATAGGCCTCACTAACTGCTGAGCTTCCTCAGAAGCTCAGAGACTGTGAGTATTGGAACAGAGTTGGTGTGGCTGGAAGTATGGGCGGCACGGTGGCACAGTGGCACAGTGGTTAGCACTGCTGCCTCACAGTGCCAGAGACCCGGGTTCAATTCCCGCCTCAGGCGACTATCTGTGTGGAGTTTGCACGTTCTCCCCGTGTCTGCGTGGGTTTTCTCCGGGTGCTCCGGTTTCCTCCCACCATCCAAAAAGATGTGCAGGGTCAGGTGAATTGGCCATACTAAATTGCCCGTAGTGTTAGGTAAGGGGTAAATGTAGGGGTATGGGTGGGTTTCGCTTCGGCAGGTCGGTGTGGACTTGTTGGGCCGAAGGGCCTGTTTCCACACTGTAATCTAATCTAATCTAAAGACTAAAAAAGGGAAAACAATGTAAACAGCAGGAAATATCTTATGTCAAAAAGTGTGGTACTGGAGAAGCACAGCTGGTCAAGCCACATTAGAGGAGCAGGAGAGTCGACATTTCAACCATAAGCTCTTCATCAGGACTGTGGGGGGTCGGGACGTGGGGGTGGTGCCCAAGGAGGCTGAGAGATAAATGGGAGAGGGGTGGTGCCGGGGGGAATGTAGTTGGGAATGCGATAGGTAGATGAAGGTGGGGGTGTGATAAGTCAGAGCGGAGGGTGGAGCAGATAGGGGGGAAGGAAGATGGACAGGTGGGACAGTTCAAGTGGGTGGTGTTGAGTTGGAGGGTTGGATCTGGGATAAGATGGAGGGGAGTGGGGAGTATGAGGAAACTGGTGAAATCGACATTGATCCCCCTTGTGGTTGGAGAGTCTCAAGGCAGAAGATAATGCCTCATTCCCATCAACCAATACCTTCATCTACCTATCGCATTCCCAGCTACCTTCCCCCCCAGTCCCAAACCCCTTCCATTTATCTGTCAGCCCCCTTGCCCCAGCCCCACATTCATGATGATGTACTTGTGCTCAAAACGTTGACTCTCCTGCTCCTCAGATGCTGTTGACCTGCCATACTTTTTGACTCTGGTGTCCAGCATCCGCAGTCCTATTATGCCATCATCAGCCAAAGGGTAAACTGGGGGAGGAGTTGTTGCAACTCAACCCTGAGCAAGGTTCGCCAGTTTGTCATGGTTCCAGACAGATTACCCCAAACTGTTAAGATCCATATTGAGGAGGGATGAATTGACTCCCTTTCTGTCCTGATGAGGACTTCCAACATTTCCAATTTCCTGTGTGCGCGCAGTTTCCTCAGTCTCCCAATTCTATTCTTCAGGTTGGTTAAGGGTGACTATGGAAAGGCTTTTCTAGAATAGGGGTTTGTGGATCATAATCATCAGTCAGTGTAGCTGCTTTCCTGAACCCAGTCACTCTCTGTTCCTCTCTGTGCATTCTTATTGGGACAAGAATTGAGATTTCAAACTCTTCAAGGAGAATTATTTTACAGAACATTTCATAAGTGGCTCGATTTTATGTGCTCATAATCAAGGGTAAAAAAGAAGCAGATTAAGCCTTTCAGATTGTAGGTGTGTTTGGTCATGTTGTTTCCTGAGCATATGGACTTTGTCCTGGTACACCGAGTAAATACTAAAGATGGCATTTTAAATGGCTTCATTTTCAGTGGCAATCTTCCTCATGCAAGAGGAAGTAACCTGGTGCAATTTCCCCAAAAACCTAATTCGGCAATAATAAAGACCAATGTTGGTTTGGTTACATTAACTGCTGTGCTAGCCGTTTGAAAGGCGCAGAGAAAGCTTTTACTTCTTCCTCTGTCTCTTCAAATTGAGGAATTAAATGAGAAAATCAAGACACCTCAAGTCTGACCTAATTGTGTCTTTATAGGACACAACAGGGTCCTCAGCTCAATCTATTTTAGTTCAACACCTTTTCCTACAGTTTTGCCTGAAACTCTCATCCTTCTCTCCTTGCTCTTTCCCATCTCTTTCCCCTCTATTTCCCAGTCTTTTTTCTTTATTTTGCAATCCTTTTTTCCTTGACTTCAATTTTAATCTTTTTACTCCTTCATCGTCCTCAACTAATCTGCAGTTGGCCAACCCTTTTAACATTTTAAGTCTTCTGGCTTTGAGGTAAGATTCTAATCCTAAGTGCCTCCCTAAATGTTTTAACTGTTTAAGGTACAGAACATTTGAATGTTGAATATAATTTTCCCTAATATCAGCAAGACTGATCTGACCGTGAACGCAAATATTTCTCTATCATAGCAATGCAAGCCCAAGAAAGCTTTTCATACTTTTTCCCCTTAAAATCATATTCAAAGTGGCAACTTGCCCACTATAATGTTTTTATTTTTGTTTTGTTTGTGGGTCCAATCATGGACAAGCCCCAGTTTTGAAACCACCAGACCCCAGGGGAGGTTCCTCAATTTTATTCTGGTTCTGGACAGGGAACTCCAAAATGCTAAGATCCCAGGTGAGGAGAGATGAGGGTTTTATTCACTCACCCACCTTGGTTGGTTGTAACAAGGTTAATTTAGAAAGGATCTTTTCCCTTGAGGATACTTTTCTTTCAGACAAAATTAACTTCAGCTTTAAGAAGAAGCTAATGTAGCCAGGCTTTCTTGTTGTGACAAAATCTGATTTTATTAATTGCTAAAAATGAATAGAATCAGGAATGCAACAAATATATGTGCAGTTGAGAAATGAAAGGTTAAACCAATAAGATTTGTTTTGTTTTTAAAATGAACGGACCATTCTCTGAATTGCCTGTGAAGAGTGAAATGATGAAAGTTGAAGATAACCTGTAAGTTTCATATTTGTACTTGAAACTTCAGTTTCATGATCGTTAGTTTTGCAGACTGGTTGAGATTCTGCAGCTTTGGTTCCTTTTGATCATGAGTGAATTCCTGCGATCAGGGTGCAAGTCCTTTTATTGGCCTATTTCCTTTTTTAACTCTGGATGGTACACAAGAGAACATGCATTCTCAATAGCACAATCCAGGAGAATTGAATTTTTTTTAAGCTCCTTTGTTGTTTATTCTTCAAAGGGAAAACACAAAATGCACCTGCAGTTTGGGACATAATCTGCAGGGAGCAACTTCTTATTGACTGGGGGCTCATCATTCCCTCATTTCCCTGGTCGTCACAAGAGATCACAGTCCAGTCTCTTTTGTTGTGTGCCTTCAAACCTTCAAAGAGCTGTTATTCGAAGTTCCCTTTGGGTGTGACATTCCATGTGTCCCTCTCTCTATCGCTTTCTCCAGGCAGCCAGTTAATTTACAGCCTCAGCCAAGTTTGGTTGCATTTGTTCTCACTTGCAATATAATTATTGGAATGACAATTCAAAACTGTCAACAGTACTTTGGGTTTTGACACATGTTCATGATAGCATTGAGTTGAAGACCTTCACCAGGCTTCCTGACTGGGTGCTGGTCATGCTGGAAATACTTAGCAGAAGCTTTCAAAGTGAAAAACGGAGTGTGTAGGATCAAGGATCTCGGAGAGAAAGCAGAATGCTGTACAAGCTACTGAGATTAGATTCAAACACAATAACCCTGCCTTGAGAATATAAGATTGGTACACCTGTACCACTATTAATGTTAGCTGAAATCTGAGTAGCAGGATTAATTAATGGAAATTTAAGGTGAAGTAAATAAATGAAACTGGAAGTTACAATGCCATTGACATATTCTAGAATGTGTTTATCAGAAAGTTTGAAGGAGGAGATAGCAGCAACATGAGCTATACAAAAACTATGGAAGTGTGTTGGAGATTACAAGTGTGTCCTCAGTAGGTTTTCTAAACAGGTTCTGGAAGGAAGTATTGTGTTAGAAACAGTCAGAATAAGTTGATATGCACTAAATATCTTTGTGCACTACAACTGGGAAAAAAGAAGCTGGTAGCTGTTAATAAAGTTACACAGGAAAGCAATGGCTGACCGGAAAACGCAGCTGTTCTGTTCAATAGAGTAAATTACACAAGGAAGAAAACTACTATTAGAATCAACATTTGAAATGATTATTGATTTACCAGCAGAAAATAGCAAAGTTAAGTGAGAAGTTAGAAAATGAAATAGACATTTGTTTAGTGCCAGGGACAACAGCACAGTAAACGGCAAGCAGCCAAGGATTCCATTTTGAAAAACAAGACAACTGACATTGGGCTTTGTTGGAATCTGCTTCTCTCTGCAATGAGCGAGTGTGTAATCACAGAAGCTAGGGTCACGAAACAGGCAGGACAGAGGTAGAGGAGAATTGTAAAAATAAAATACTGAACATGGTTGGAGGAGAGATCACAATCTGACACCAACCTCTTGTCCCCCTCCCCTTGGTGATATAGTACAGAAAGAGGCCATTCATTCCATCGAGTCTATAGCAACCCGTCAAAGAGCATTCAAAACTCTACCCAATCCCCATAATCTTGCAATTACCATGGCTAATCCACCTAGTTTGCTCATCCCTAGACACTACGGGCAATTTCCCATGGCCAATCCACCTAACGTGCACATCTTTGGACTGTGGGAAGAAACTGGAACACCTAGAGGAAACCCATGGAGCCTGTGCAATCTCCACATGGATGGTCACCGTGGCAATGTGAGGCAGCAGTGCTAACTCCTGAGCCACTGTGCTGTCCCTAAAAAGTGGCTTCTATCCTCATGTGACATGCAAATCTGCTAAACATGTAAAAAGGCTATGACCATACCAAGAAAAGGCAGGTTAGGTGCCTCATCATGGATGCTACTTGGGAGTGATGTGAAGTCCTTCAAAGGGAAATTGTGTGAAACAGACATACATAGTACAGATTGAAATCTATTTGTAATCATGGTACCATGCGTGTGAAATGCACACAGTGTCCATCCACATGGCATTCAAACCTTGTTTACAAGCGATCTTAGTCAGTTCATTGGCCATTACAAACTGATCATGGTCATCTCTGTAAAGCAGAATTAATTGCAGGTGACCTGCAGGTTTCAATTGCAACCAATATTCACCAAGGCAATTGAAGATATCACAGACTACACAAGAGCTGATGTCCTCTAGTCTAGTAGAGGACCATGAGTATTCACCAAAAGATTTGCATATGAAATATGACTTTCTTAGCTGATGCGTGAGTGGGGACAAGGTTTTAATAATCGAAAAGTCTGGCACTGGAAAAGCATAGCAGGTCAGGCAGCATCCAAGAAGCAGATAAATCGATGTTTTGGGCATAAGCCCTTCATTAGGAATGTTGGGGGGTAGGAAACGGGGGCTGAGAAATAAATAGGATGGTGGGGGTGGGGCTGGGGGAATCCTATTTATCTCTCAGCAACTTGCAGTCTGCAGTCCGCACTTTTTCCACAAGGGTTTGGTAACCATACAGCACTTACAATCTCCTGCCACACAAGCAGTGTATACAGTGTACACTGGAATAAGTTGTGTTGTTTCAAAAGTCCATGTAGATGCAATCCCCAGCCCTCCTTGTCAGAATCCTCCCAATCCCACTCGATGGTGTATGCATACAAAACAGTCATTTGTATGTGATGCAAAAGCTGACTCTTCCCATTACCAAGAACCAGTTCTGTTTCTGATATTCTCCAAGTAGTGTTATTCGTACCATGACCAATAGATCCAGCCACAACAAGGATCATCAATCCTGTGGCCATGTTACTGTGAAAGCTCAGAGAAGTTGATGAGAATAAGATGCAGCAGGAGCCCTGGGACCATCGGAAATCCTGCTATGCCTCTCCAGGGTAGCATGATGGAAACCAAGCTTTGCCATACACAGAGGCATCACAAGGAAGTAATTAGAGTAATTATTACTGAACAAAAAGAATGAGAGAAAATAGTATGACCAAAGAAGATAAGTCTCTGGGCCTAATGGTTCGCATCCTAGGACAATAAAGGAAATCAATATCGAAAAAGCGGATATACTTCTCAGGATCCTCAGAATCTGCAAATTTCTCAGAAGATTGAAAAGCTGTCAACACTTTTATTCATAAAAGGGAGCAAGACAATAAAAGAACCAGAGGCCAGTTAGCTTAACATCTATCATTGGAAAATGTTACGGTCTATTATAAAGGATGCAATAACAGAGCATTTGCAAATACACAGCATGATCAAATTGTCGTGGAAATTAAATTGACTCCACTCAATTATTAGCAAGAGCAAAGAAAAAGAACTTTATTATATTTTAACCTCTGCAATGCAGAGGGACCAATACACTTGGCAAAAATGCCTTGTGTAAGGCACTTGAGCATAATTCAGAAACTCTTCTTATACCATTCTTATCACGGTCTCAAGGACAAAGATTGGGAAGACTTAAGTTGTTATTTTTTTCATTCCCTTGTTGTGGACATACTGTTTTGATGTTTTCCTTAGCTCAAATCTGAAATCGACTACTCACAAAGCCAGTTTGAATGTTTACAAAATTCCGCAGAGACAAGCTGTCCCACGACTGCAGACTTCAGAAAAGTTGCAAAGTATCAGAAAAGTTTTAAATTTAGTAAAGCATTGTCTTTCAGATTTCAGAGTAAATGTTAAATTTGTTAATTTTCCATTTTCCAGCATGGTTTCATGCTGGATCAATGCTGAAAATCAATTATTTACAATATACATTAATGATTTGGATAACGGACGTGATAGTAATGTTTACAGATGACACAAAATAAATGGGAAGGTAAGTGGTGAGGATGACAAAATGAATCAACAAATGTATATAGACAGGTTAAGTGAATGGACAGAAACTTAGAAGATGGTCTACAAAGTAGAAAAAATTGAGCTGATTGAATTTGGCATGGGGAATTGAAAGGCTAATTATTATTTAAAGACTGGGAGAGATTTTTTCAAGAGAAAGATTTAGAAATACATCAGAGTTTCAGTATCATCACTTTCTTCTTGTATAAAGTAATTTCTGCCTTGAGGTATCTTTGGCTCGGAGGCAGAACTAGGGACAGTACACATAGGTTCTTCAGTTTCCTAGTGACAGCCTCTTTGTGACAGAATATCCCTCACTTCATTTAGGTAAGATAGTTGCCTTAAGTAATTCCTCACTCACCTACCTACAAGTAGGAAGTGGTCAAGGGCTATTTTGTCCCCCAGTGCTGAATGAGGGAGGCAAAGTTTGAGGGATTTGAGAAGGAGGCAAGTAGATCAGGAATAGTGGGGGATGGGAGATGGGAAGCAGGGTATGGACCAAGATCATGTATTTGCTGAAAGGAAGTTGACTGGCAGAAGTGGCTGATCATTAGGAGTATGCCCATGAGACAGGGTTGACCTGAAGGGATGAGCCTCGGCATAGTTACAAACTCAACTAAGTATATTTTTAACAACATGGTGGTGGTCTGCAATAGCGTCACCTTCAGGTGATATATCTGTAGAAATGGATTGTTAGAACGATGTCTTGATGCGCATAAAATACAGTTTTTAGCAGACAGAGAAACCTTGGCAGTAAATGACTTGGAGAACTGATTGTAAAAGAAGAGCACTTGAAATTTGTGATTAATTCTGAGCTGGAAATCTTCCAACTCCCTAATCTAAATGCCACCTGTGATCTTCTTTCTAGAATTTAATGGCATTAAATATGTGAAGAGTCCTCTAAATGCTTTTCCATATTATTTTGGGCTGTAAGAATAAAAATAAAAGATAAGAACTTTCAATCATTAACAGGACGTTCAATTGCATCTGCTTTTTACACTTTATGGAAGGGTTATCATTGAACACCCTGGAGGAATCCCCAATCTGAGAACTGATGCAGCTGGAGCTAGAAGCAGTGGAGAAGAAACATCTTACATTGCAAAAAATCAGCACAGTAGGTAATGCATCAGTGAACAGGCAGAAGGCATTGTGAAATAAGTGCAAAATAATCAAACTCTCCAGCCAACATTCAAAATGCCAACACAACTTAAGAAGTAAATCTGAAAGATAGGGTCAGTTAGTCATGGACCTTTTTTTTATGTGGGCAATTGGCACCATAGGGATGAGCTGTCACAAAGCGCATGATATCCAATATGAGATTGATTTGGATTGGAATAAGAAGTGAAAGGAGACTGACAGTGACCTAAATGCTGTAATAAATTAGCTCTAATCAGCTTGGTTAGTTCAACAGCCTACACTGTTGAGACGTCTGTGCATCAAAATAGATAGTTTGGCCCCTATACAGTGTTTTCACATCCACCAGATGGAAACCTTGATTCAACATCTTCTCCAAATGAAAACATCACCCACAATGCAGCATTCCTGTGGTACTACAGTGAGTGTCAGCATAGATTATGATGTCCCATGTAGCTTGAAGCCAAATTCTTCTAACTCAGAGGCAAGAATATAACCAACCGTGTCAGTAACTGATAACAGTGTTTATCCCTTCATCTCATAATCAGATATTCTCAGCAGGTCTGGCAGCATCTGTGGAGAGAGAAAAACAGTTAATATTTCAAATCTTGTTTGAATCTTCTTCAGAGCTGAAAGGTGTCAGAATCTTTTTAATACTCTTCTGACTGAGGAAAGAGGAGGAGCAAAGGGAACAGATGGTATAGAGACACAGTCATGACAAAGGAGTCTTCAGTGGTCATGAAAGAGAAAAAGGAGAAAGATTTTAAAAAGACATGAGGGCAATGTTTTTACATACCGGGCAGTTCACATGTGGAATGAACTTCTTGAGAAAGTGGAGGATATGGGTACAATCATAACTTTTAATAGACATTTACATGAGTACATGAACAGGAAAGATTTGGAAGGATTTGGACCAGGACCAGGCAAATGGGACTAGTTGGTTTGGGATTATGTTCAGAATGGACTGGTGAGACCGAGGGCACTGTTTCCATCCTCTATGACTCCATGACTGTAAATTGAGGTTTAAATGGAGAGATTGGGTCTTCTCCACTATTCATCAAAACACTTCATCCAGAGCTGTCACAAAGACTGGCCAGGTCTCTTTCATTTCCTAAGAAAATTTAAATTTGATAGTAATGGAGGCAAGATACATGAAATACAGAAAGCTAGCATTAAAGTATGACAAGTAACTAGGACGCAAATGTTATGCGCTCTTTCATTGCAAAGGATCTGCATTTCAAGTGTAAAGTAATTTAGCCACTACAGGTAGAATATCCTTTATTCGAACATCCAAAAACCAAAAAGCTCCAAAATCCGAAGGTTTTTTGTGGAGTTTTTTTTCTCAGTAACAAGGTTGTTTGGTGTGCAAACAGTTAACCCAAGTCGACACCCACTCGATGTGTGTCACTCAGGTGCGTCTTCAGAGGGGGAGCATGGCCAAGCACCGACGGCGTATTCTTACTTGGAAGTCTGCTCCTCCAGTAAGATTTTTAAAAATTTCACCATTAAACTGTCACTTATTCTGAAAAATGAAAAATTCTGAATTCCAAAAAACAGCTGGTCCCGAGCATTTCAGATAAAAGATCATCTACCTGTAGTATACAAAGCTTGGAAAATAAAGCCAGATACTGTGTGTGGTTTTGGTCTCTGTTCCCATGGAAGGATATTTTGGAAGCTGTACAGCAAAGGTTCACTAAACTGACTCCTGAGATGACCAAACTCTCTAGCATTTAGAAGAATGGAAGACGATCTCAATGAAACTTGGAAGATTGTTTGGTGGTTTGACAAAGTAGTTAGTAAGAGGTTGTTTCATCTCACAGGAGAGTCTGGAACTGGGGTCATGCTTTCAGGATAAGACATTGATCAAGACTGAAATGGGGAGGATTTTTTTTCATGGGAGTTTATAAATCTTTGGAATCTTTGGAGTTGATATCAAAAGTAAGCCATGAACATATTGAATAGGAGAGCAAACTTGAGGTGTCATGTGAGATTCTACTGCTCCTATTTTGTATATTCTCATAGATAATAAATCTTGAAGAAAGAGAGAAGACACTCATTTCCAGTCAGATGAGGACTTCACTCCTAATGTTGTGTTTAGATGATAGATTGAATATGACTTCAGTTGAATTTGAAGGATTACTGAAGTAAGAATATCATAGTGGTGGTGAATGATTGCAGATCAATATTTCCTGACTGAACATCAAGCAGCCACTTATATGCTAAGTGTATCATTTCTATATCCTACCAAGAGATGCCTGTGGCTTTTCTGTATTAGCATGTTACTTGCTGCTAGAATATCAGCAAGGTTGACTATGGCTAAGTACTACTTAGTAATTATTTGATTAATTGACGTGTCAAAGGGAGAAAGATTTCATCCTAAAAGCTGATTGTGGCTTAAAGCTCAATTCCCATAACTTGGCAGCTTGAACGTTTTCATAATCCTTTTGAAAAAAGATCAAAAAGTTCAGGATGGTTTAAACTAGTTTGGCAAGGGGGTGGGAACCAGAGCTACATATCTAAGAGGGGGATAGTTGTAGATGGGGCAGCAACAGGATGTAGTGAATCTATCGGTAAGGGTTTTCATATGATGAAACAAAGGAATCAGTTAAAGTGTGTCTGATTTAACGCAAGGAGTGTCAGAAAAAAGTGATGAACTTAGAGCATGGATCAGTACTTGGGACTATGATGTTGTGGCCATAACAGAGGCTTGGGTTTCAAAGGGGCAAGAATGGTTGCTAGATGTTCCAGGGTTTAGAATGTTTAAAAAGAACAGTGAGGGTGGAAAAAGAGGAGGGGGTGTAGCATTGCTAATCAGAGAGTGCATCACAGCTACAGAAATGAAGGTTGTCAAGGAAGGTTTGTATGGGTGGAAGTTAGGAACAGCAAGGGAGCAGCCACCTCATTGGGGGTTTTCTACAATCCCCCTAACAGCAGAAGAGAGATTGAAGAATTCATAGGTCAGCAGATTTTGGAAAAATGCTGATATAGCAGGGTTGTTGTTATGGGTGACTTCAACTTTCCCAATATTGACTGCAACCTCCTTAGTGCAGATGGTTTGGATGAAGCCGTTTTTGTCAGGTATGTTCAGGAGAGTTTCCTTACTCAGTATATAGACAGGCCGACGAGGGGAGAGGCCATTTTGGATTTGGTGCTCGACAATGAGCCAGTACAGGTGTCAGATCTCGCAGTGCAAGAATACTTTGGTGACAGTGACCACAACTGCCTGACATTTACCATAGCCTTAGAGGGGGAAAGGAACAGTTACCAAGGGAAGATATTTAATTGGGGAAAAGGAAATTATGACGCTATCAGACAGGAGTTGGGAAGTACAGAATGGGAGCAATTGTTCCACAGAAAGGGAGACTGCTTAAGGAGCAACTGTTGCGAGTGATGCACAAATTTGTTCCTCTGAGACAGGCAAGAAGTGGTAAGATTAAGGAGCCTTGAATGATGAGAACAGAGGAACTTCTCACCAAAAGGAAAAAGGCAGCTTATGTAAGGTGGAGGAAGCAAGGATCTAGCACAGCTTTAGACCATTACAGGCTTACTAGAAAGGAGCTCAGAAATGGACTGAGGAGAGCCAAGAGGGGGCATGAGGAAGGCTTGGCAAGAAGGATTAGGGAGAACCCAAAGGCATTTTACTCATACGTGAGGAATAAGAGAATGATCGGGAGAAGGTAGGGTCAGTGTGGGATAGCATAGGGAACTTGTGTGTGGAGTCTGAGCAGATAGGAAAGCCCTAAATGAGGGACCTTGTTGTGAATGAGAACTTTGAGGAGCTGGGATATAGACTTGAACAGATCAAGATTGATGAAGTTGATGTGCTGGAAAATATCAAACATTAAGATTGATAAGTCCCCAGAACCAGACCAGGTTTATCATAGGTTGTTCTGGGAAATGAGACAGGAGGTTGCTAAGGCGCTGGTGAAGATCTTTGCTTCCTCACTCTCCACGGAGTCGAGCCGGAGAATTGGAGGGAGGCGAACGTTGTTCCTCTTTTCAAGAAGGGAAATGGGGAAATCCTTGGCAATTACAGACCAGTCACTCTTACGACTGTGGTCAGCAAGTTTTTGGAAAGAATTCTGAGGGATAGGATTTATGATTTGGAAAAGCATAGCATGATTAAAGACAGTCAGAATGGCATTGTGAGGGGCAGGTCATGCTTCACAAATCTTATTGAGTTCATTGAGGAGGTGACAAAATAGGTCAACAAACGTTGAGTAGTAGATCTGGTGTATATGGACTTCAGCAAGGCATTTGATAAGGTTCCCCATGGTAGGCTCATTCATAAAGTCAGGAGGTATGGGATACAGGGAGATTTGGTTGTCTGGATTCAGAATTGGTTGGGAGTAGATGGAAAGTATTCTGCCTGGGGATCAGTGGTGAATGGTGTCCCGCATGGCTCTGTTCTTGGGCCTTTGCTCTTTGTAGCTTTTATAAATGATTTGAATGAGGAGGTTGAGGGACAGATTAGTAAATTTGCTGGTGACACAAAGATTGGAGGTGTCATCGATAGTATCGAGGGCTATTGCAGGCTGCAGTGCGACATGGATAGGATGCAGAGCTGGGCTGAGAAATGGCAGATGGATTTCAACCTGGATAAATGCAAAGTGATGCATTTTGGAAGGTCAAATTTGAATGCTGAACATAGAGACAGGATTCTTGGCAGTGTGAAGGATCAGAGGGAACTTGGTGTTCAAGTGCACAGATCCCACAAAGTTGCCACCCAAGTGGATAGGGTTGTTAAGAAAGCATATGATGTTTTGGCTTTCATTAACTGGGGGATTGAGTTCAAGAACTGTGAGGTTTTGCTGCAGCTCTGTAAGACCCTGATGAGACCACACTTGGAATATTGTGTCCAGTTCTGGTCACCCTATTATAGGAAAGATACAGAGGCTATGGAGAGGTTGCAAAGGTTTACTAGGATGCTGCCTGATCTGGAGGGCTTGTCTTATGAAGAGAGGTTTACTAAGCTTGGACTTTTCTCCCTGGAGAGAAGGAGGAAGAGAGGAGACCTGATCGAGGTATACAAGGTAATGAGAGGCATGGATAGAGTCAATAGCCAGAGACTTTTCCCCAGGGCAGGATTGACTGGCATGAGGGGTCATAGTTTTAAGATATTAGGAGGAAGGTATAGAGGAGATGACAGAGGTAGGTTCTTTACACAGAGAGTTGTGATGTATGGAATGCGTTGCCAGTAGTGGTGGTGGAAACAGAGTCATTGGGGACATTTAAGCAACTGCTGGACACGGACAGCAGTGAATTGAGGGGTGCGTAGGTTAGGTTATTTTACTTTAGATTAGGAATAATCCTTGGCACAACACTGTGGGCAAAAGGGCCTTTTCTGTGCTGTACTTTTCTATGTTATATGTTCTAAACTCCCATACACATTATAATTACAGAGGAACCTCGATTAACCAAAGGACATGGGTAGGGAGTATTTTGTTCGGTTAATCGAATTTTTGTTTTTAAGATTCCCTACAGGGTGGGGGACAGGCCCTTCAGCCCAACCAGTCCACACTGACCCTCTGAAGAGTAACCCACCCAGACCCATCTCCCTCTGACTAATGCACTTAACACTATGGGCATTTTAGCATGGCCAATTGACCTGACCTGCACATCTTGGATTGTGGGAGGAAACCAGAGCACCCGAAGGAAACCCACGCAGACAGTCAGCCAAGGCTGAAATCAAACCTGGGACCCTGGTACTGTGAGGCTGCAGTGCCAACCACTGAGCCACCGTGCCGCCTGTAGGACCTGCGACCACATTTGTCTCGATCTAACTGTACTCAATATTTCTACTCAGGGTGGAACAGACAACTTGAGATAAAGACTTCAAGGGAACTGTTCCTTAAAATCCTTAATTCTCTGAGGGTAGTGAATCCATGATTTTTTTTCCCCACAAAGGACTACAGACATTGGGATATTAAGAATATTGAAAGCTGAAATGGACAGTTTTCTAATTAATATGTGAATCAAGAGCAATGGGAATTTTAGCCGAGCATCAGGACCTTGCGATCTTTCTGGATAATCTGATATTTGGATTATTGAATGCCAGATAATCGAGGTTCCTCTGTATATAATTATCCCAGTGGTTCAAACTGTTGCATGCAGTATTCATAAAGTTGCCACATTGGATTGTACAACAAGATGTTGCTTCACAAGGGTAGTAACAGACAACATTTAACAAGAAGCCACATAGGAGATGTTAAGACTAGTGACCAAAAACCTGGTCACTTGTAAGAACTAACTTAAGCAGAAGAAATATATAGAGAAGTAATTTCAGAGTTTTGGGTCCATGGAGGTGAAGGCATGACGACCAATAGTGGAGTAATTGAAATCCGGGATAGACAAGAGGCTAGAATTTGGGAAGCATAGATATCATGCAAGTAGGTCAGACTGGGGGCAGGGAGTAACAATGTCATGGTTTGATTGTAAATCAAGAGAATTTTCACAAAAAAAACAATAGGTGTATCTCCTTTCAGTGAAATATCTTACCTAACCTAATATCCTAAATATGAAACACAACGCACATTAAACCATTTTATAATTATAATGATGATTTGGATGTAAATGCCAAGATTTATCTATTTGTTATTCTTTTACTTCGGTTGTATTCATAAGATACAACATTTGCAGTGATGATGACTTAAATGACAAATGTTATTGGAGATGCATTAATGAATCTTATAATGCAAAACCATACACTGATCATTTGTCACAAAACAACTTGGTGTTAATGTAATCAGGGTTACATATTATTGCCCATTTTAAATGCATTGAAATCAAATTTGACATTTAGATCTGTAAAAGGAACATTAATGGGCTCATTATTTTTTTGTAGATTAAATGAAATACAGCATTAGCACTGTCCAGTGCCGGTTTATTAATAATCTTAACTACCCCTGCTATGATTAGTCAGCTTAGCCCCTTTCTAATATATAGTCATACACAAGAAGCATAGCGAATAAAATAGAAAATGTTTGACATGAGGACCATGTTAATTCAAAGCTTCATTAGTTTAGATTTTCTACTTTTGTCACATTTGAATAGCTAGAGGCTAACTGTGGACAAATTTGAAAAGAATTGTGTTGCTGCAGTCAATCTTCTGAGGTCAGGTAGATATATACTAACATGCAAATTAGGTACAGAAATAGACCAGTCAGCCCCTGGAGCCTCCTCCTCCATTCAATAAGAGTCTGGCTAATCTGATTATTCCTGATGAAAGGCTTATGCCTGAAACATTGAGTCTCCTGCTCCTCGGATGCTGCCTGACCTGCTGTGCTTTTCCAGCACCATACTCTCGACTCTGATCTGATTATTTCACAGTCCTGGCTAGCTCTGATAACCTTCTGTCCCCTTGCTTATCAAGAATCTAACTTCCCTGCCATATGCAGATCAGATCGGACAATTATTTCACACAGCTGGAAATCTGCCATTGAAAGTGCCATATGGTAATTACGATATGCTCATGGTAAAAATGCATTCTTTGTGTGATCATCCCCTACCTGTATCCATATCCCTGCGCATTGTTTCAATATAAGTAATCACTCAAAGCTCTCTGGAAAGCTTCAATTGAACCTGCCTCCACCATACTACACCATAAGCATTCCATTCCCTAACCACTTGCTCTGTGCAATAGGTTTGCTCAGTTTACATTTGCTCTTTTTGCAAAATGCTTCAAAACTGTGTTGTCTGAATTTCCATTCACTTACGAATGGGAACAGTTTCTCTGATTCCCCTCTGTCCAGACTCCAACATCTTCCCAAAGTGTAACTAGAATCACAAGTCTTTCACCATATACCAGGAAGTACTCCACAATTGTGAACTGCCACTAGTGCTCAAAATCTGTTTTCATGGCTAACCTACTGGGCCTTCATTTGACCAACCCTCAACATTATACTAAAGAATGGTGAAATATTTTGGACCTCTTTTTTGCCTATGTTGTATTTCTTTGAGGTGGTTGTGGCTTGCTCGACACAGTCACTTGTCTACAGCATGCCAATGTAAACAATCATAAAAGATTCTGTATTTTGGTCTATTTGCACCATGTGCCAATGAAAGCTTTTACCTAATGTCATTGAGCTGGTTATTCCATTATTATCTATTCATTAACTCCATGTCCCTTGAACTGTTATTTCTGGACCAGTTGTTTCTTGACTTTTAACTAATTCCACTATTTGAAGAAAGTTACAAGAAACATCCCAGATTCAGGTTTAATGGCTGAAGTATTCAAATTCACCCTTTAAATGCCTAAGTTGGATAACGATCCGGTGGATGGCTCCTTTATCTCTTTTAAAAGGTTAGTGCAGCAGTTGAAGTGGCCAATCCAGCAATGGACTTACAATAGAGTAGTTTAACAGGAAAGTTCATGAAATTTCCTCCCTCTTGCCTAAGGAGAGTGCAACCAGCTATAAGGCAATAAATAAGACAATTTTCAACATGTGTCATTCAGTGCCAGAGGCAAGCTAGTAAAAATTCTGTATCCTTGGGGAATAGTCTGGTTGGGCATATCTGGAATTTGAACAGTTTAAGCAGTTTGCTTTTGACTGCTATGTATGGCTGCTTAAAATGGAGGGCATCTACAAGAGCCTTTTGTGAAGTAGCTCTCTGCAGAATTCAGTGACTCCATAAACTTGCTAAACTGTGTTCTGATAAATCAAGAAAAAGTTGTGAGCCCAAAAAGAAGGCATTACAGCCGATAAACTTGAATTGATGGATTGGCATGTAAGCCCAGGTCTGGGAGGTCTAAAAAGGTTTACAGACCAGGAATATCACGGTGAATAGTGCGGAGACAAGCAGGAAAGACTGCAGCATTACAGTGCCACTGTCTCCTCAGGTATGACTGTTGGTCAGGATAGCTGTCAGAAGCCTATGCTCAATGGAATTATGGCCATTCTGTTTTAAATAGCAGAGAGAAAAAAATAGCATTCTCTGAGATACTGACAATGGTCACAAACCTTGTTCATTTGAGAAAGGAAGGGCTTTCTGATGGAAGCAAGTAAAATTCTAATGTACAATGTGATGACCATGTAAGACATGATATTCCTGCTCCTCTCTTTGCAGCCTCCTTACTTGCTGCAAGATTATTTTTTATACTTTCTGCCTCTTTTTAGCCAACAAATTCCCTGCAGACATTTTATATTCTGATTAAGACCTTCATACAAATGATCATACCGTTGGAGATGGAACCTCAACTCTGATTAACAACCTAAAACTTGCATTTCAAGAAGCTGTTTCGAGCAGAGATTCCATATGAAACTTAGAATGTAGCATCAAACAGAGGTTGGGAACTATTTTTCTCTGTGTCTCATGAAGAAAAAGTACCCAGTGACAACACTAAATAAAAAGAAATATCAGAATACTGAGAACTCAAGAATAATTTTAATATTCACAACTAGTGATGGCTTAAGACACCAACAAAACAATTGTGGTCTTAAAACTGTGTCCTCTGGATTTCACTCCATTTACTAGTGTGAATGGTATCAGTTAAACCTGATATTTCAAGAGCTGTCTAAGGACTTCAAACTGTATATTTCTTGGCCACCATTAACACTGGCCATGTTCCACTTTTTCAGAGTGTGTGTGTATGCATGCATGTGTACAAATGTGAGAGCTCACGGGGCTATGTGTCTGATTATTTTTCTCAGGTTTAGCAGATAATAAAATTGTTCTTTCCTTCCATAATGAAAGACTTGTAATTGGTTTCTTATTGTTTCCAGTGAAAGTAGTTAATTACATTGTAATTGGGTTGGCGAAGGTTAAATACCTTGTTTGTGTCAAACAGCCAAAGAGACTAACGTTTGACACAGTCTGCCAGGTTTTGGGATGTACAGCCCACATACACACTATCACTGCATGAATTCATATATCACATCACTCTTTTGTGTGAAGTATTTTCAGCTTGATGGCAGAATTCTCTTTGTGTCATACAGAATGTGGCATTGCACCAGCACAAAATAGCTACCTTCAGTTGCTCAAACTTTTCAGATTCTTTACCAGAGTAACTTGAGGCAAACCGGGTACTTTTCAGGTCCATGAATGACCTCCTTAGGACCTTTCAGATCTGTGCAATAAACAGTACAATATAAAGATAGCCATTATCCTGCAGGATGACTTGGATGCATGCTACTTCAGCATTAGGTTTGCACATTGAACAAATGACTCTGGACCTACTGATGAGCTTAAAGCTCCTGCCCGTTTCAACTCAATAAAATAAATGGCAGCCATTTGCTAGTCCAATTCTCAGGGCAATGCCCTGACTTATCAGTCAACCTATATGATTTACAACATGAATAAACCTGGCAGTTAACTGTTAAACAGAAGTAATGGCTGCATTCTCGTGGCAACACCTCAAGCAATCATAGTTTGTGTACTAGTGATGAAGGGCTTTTGCCCGAAACGTTGATTTTCCTGCTCCTCGGATGCTGCCTGACCTGCTGTGCTCTTCCAGCATCACTCTGATCTAAACGCTGGTTCCCAGCATCTGCAGTCTTCACTTTTGCATAGATCATGTACTAACCAATCAACTCTCTCTTACACAATTTAAATGTTAGTTTTCCCTTTGACTTGGTGATCTTGCAAATTATCCTGCTGTAGTGCAAGATGAACAGCCTAAAGAAAGTATATTTTTCAGCAATACTCAAACTAATTTATTCTTGTTAGCTTACATTCTCCTACCCTAACCATCAACTTTCAATGCAACAATTGGAATTTATGGAACAAAAACAGAAATTGCTGGAGAAACTGAACAGATCTGGCACTAGCTGTGGGAGAAAGCAGAGTCAATGTTTTGAGTCTAGTGACGCTGATTTAGAACTGTTCTGACCTGCTGAGTTTCTCCAGCAATTTCTGTTCTGGCTTTCAATTTCCAGCACCCGAGCTTCCCTTGGTTTTTCTGTCGAACAGGGCCTGCAGTGCATCATGCTCTGTTTTATAAGAACTGGCAACACTGTAGGATTTTTGACCTTGAGCATGGTTAAAAGGAGGGTGACTTTCTACTATCATGCATGATTATATATAGTTGTGTGATGATTGCCTTGTTTTTGTAATATATTCTCATGCTTTGTAAACATTTATAGCACAATTGGCCAAGAGGTAAAACAGTCATTCTGTGCTTCTGATGATGATGATGATAACAATAAAGTGACTCTTCTCCAGCAGATATCATAATGTATTTTATTGCATCAGGTGGAAATATTTAACAAATAAACAGTGCTTCCTTCTAATGCCAAATGTGCTTACATTCAAGATTCGTGGAAGCTTAGAGATCTCCTTAGGCAAACTTTTCAAACCATATTGTCGAATAGTTTGTTGTTCCCCCATGAGCTAATTATTTTCCTCTTTCAATATTCATACAGAATATAGAGTGCCTGAGCTAAAATATAGAGTCCAGAGACAGTATATTCCTGTTAGGGTGAAAGGAAGGCCTGGTAGGTGTAGGGAATGCTGGATGACTAGAAAAATTGAGGGTCTGGTTAAGAAAAATAAGAAAGAATATGTCCAGGTATAGACAGGAGAGTTCAAGTGAATCCTTAGAAGAGTATAAATGCAGTAAGAGTATACTTAAGAGTGAAATCAGGAGGGCAAAAAGGAGACAAGAGATAGCTTTGGCAAATAGGGTTAAGGAGAATCCAAAGAGCTTTCGCAAATACATTAAAGACAAAAGGATAACTAGAGAGCGAATAGGGTCCCTCAAAGATCAGCAAGGCAGCCTTTGTGTGGAGCTGCAGGAGATGGGGGAGATACTAAACAATATTTTGCATCAGTGTTTACTGTGGAGAAGGATATGGAAGATTCAGAATGTACGGAAATACAGAGAAACCTCAATTATCTGAATATCAAATTATCTGAAGGGGATCTCAAGGTCCCGCTGGAAACATTACATCAAAAAGCTGTTTCAACCCTGATCACGTGTTTTGTTTACAGGTACAATGATTACAAATGTACTCAGCTCACTGAAATGCTGCCGAAAACAGTCCTGGACAGTCCAGGCACCATCTCAAAATGAGTGACCTCCCGCCCTCTCTTCCCACACTTTCCCTGGAGTTCTACACAGAGGTGTACCTTAAACCCCCTTCCCTAGATAATCTCTCCAGCATTGTCCTATACAGAGCAGAGGTGGAACCTATCAAAACGGTGTGTGTGTGTGTGTGTGTGTGTGTGTGTGTGTGTGTATGTGCTATTTGGAGACTTACCCCACAAAGGTAGCAGCAGTCTTACTGTTGGTGTACAGTTCAGCTGCCCCAGGGGTTGGGGAGGTGGGGATTGCGGGCAGTGGGGGGGAATGGACGGAGGAGGCGGGGTTAGGAACAGACGGAGGTGGGGGTGGGAGCAGATGGGGCTGGGGGCGGGGATTGGAGTGGGCAGGGGGTGGGGCCTCCCACGCAGTGTGCTGCTGCCTAGTCCCTGAACAGGGAGCAGACTTCACAGAAAACTCCAAGCCCCAGAGGAAATTAATTAACAGAATAATCAATTATCCGAACGAAAACCGTGTTATCCTTGAAAACCGTGTTAGGGAATTGGAGCTGGAGCTGGATGAACTACGGATCATTCGGGAGGCTGAGGAAGTAATTGAGAGGAGTTACCGGGAGTTGGTCACTCCTAAGGCTCAGGACAAGGATAAATGGGTTACAGTTAGGGGGAGGAAAGGGGACAGTCAGACAGTGCAGAGATCCCCTGTGGACATTCCCCTCAGCAATAAGTATACCATTTTGGATACTGCTGGGGGGATGACCTACCAGAGGAAAACCATAGCAGTCAGTTCTCTGGCACTGAGCCTGACACTGGCAAAGAAGGGAAGGGGGCAGAATAGAAAAGTACTCGTGGTAGGGGACTCGATAGTTAGGGGAATCGACAGGAGATTTTGTGGTCAGGATCAGGATTCCCGGAAGGTATATTGCCTCCCTGGTGCCAGGGTCCAGGACATCTCCGATCGGGTGTATAAGTTCTAAAAGGGGAGGGCGAACAGCCAGAAATCGTGTTACATATTGGCACTAATGATATAGCCAGGAAAAGGATCGAGGATATAAAAAGTGATTTCAGGGAGTTAGGATGGAAGCTGCAAAGCAGAACGAACAGAGTAGTGTTCTCTAATTTACTACCAGTGCCACGAGATAGCGAGGCGAGGAACAGGGAGAGGGCGCAGCTAAAAAGTGGCTGCGCAGCTGGTGTACGAGGGAGGGCTTCAGATATGTAGATAATTGGGATGCCTTCTGGGGAAGGTGGGACCTGTACAAAAAGGACGGGTTGCATCTGAACTGGAAGGGGACCAATGTCCTGGGTGGAAGTTTTGCACGAGTAGTTCGAGAGGGTTTAAACTAGTATGGCAGGGGGGTGGGAACCTGAGCTGTATACCAGAGATGAGAGTGATGCAGATGAGGCAGTAGCAAGAGGTAGACCAGCTAGTGGGAAGGATTTTCCTGGCAAGGAACCAAGGTATCAGTTAAAGTGTGTTTGCTTTAACGCAAGGAATATCAGGAATAAAAGTGACGAACTTAGAGCATGGATCAGTACCTGGTGCTATGATGTTGTGGCCATAACAGAGACATGGGTTTCTCAGGGGCAGGAATGGTTGTTGGATGTTCCAGGGTTTAGAGCATTTAAAAATAATAGGGAGGGGGGAAAAAGAGGAGGGGGTGTAGCACTACTAATCAGAGAGGGTATCACAGCTACAGAAGCTTCCATTGTCAAAGAAGATCTGCCTACCGAGTCAGTATGGGTGGAAATTAGGAACAGCAAGGGAGCAGTCACCTCTTTAGGGGTTTACTACAGACCCCCCAGGGAGCAGGGAGGGAGATTGAAGAAAGCATAGGTTGGCAGTTTTTGGAAAAGTGTGGACGTAGTAGGGTTGTTGTAATGGGTGACTTTAACTTTCCCAATATTGATTGGAACCTCCTTCGAGCAGAAGATTTGAATGGAGCTGTTTTTGTAAGGTGTGTTCAGGAGGGTTTCCTAACTCAGTCCATTGACAGGCCGACAAGGGGAGAGGCTATTCTAGACTTGGTGCTCGGCAATGAGCCGGGGCAGGTATCAGATCTTGTGGTGGGAGAGCATTTTGGTGATAGTGACCACAACTGCCTCACATTCTACATAGCTATGGAGAAGGAGAGGATTAGGCAATTGGGAGGATATTTAATTGGGGAAGAGGAAACTATGATGCGATTAGACATGAGTTAAGAAGCATGGACTGGGAGCAATTGTTCCATGGTAAAGGCACTATAGACATGTGGAGACTGTTTAAGGAACAGTTGTTGCAAGTGATGAATAAATATGTCCCTCTGAGACAGGCAAGAAGTGGTAAGATAAAGGAACCTTGGATGACGAGAGCGGTGGAGCTTCTCGTCAAAAGGAAAAAGGTAGCTTACGTAAGGTGGAGGAAGCTAGGATCAAGCTCAGCTCTAGAGGATTACAGGCAGGCAAGGAATTAGCTTAAAAATGGTCTGAGGAGAGCCAGGAGGGGGCACGAGAAAGGCTTGGCAGAACAGATTAGGGAGAACACAAAGGCATTTTACACTTATGTGAGGAATAAGAGAATAGTCAAAGAAAGAGTAGGCCCGATCAGGGATAGCATAGGGAATTTGTGTGTGGAGTCTGAGGAGGTAGGGGAAGCCCTAAATGAGTTTTTTGCTTCTGTCTTTATGAAAGAAACGAACTTTGTAGTGAATGAAATCTTTGAAGAGCAGATGTGCATGCTGGAATGGATAGAGATAGAGGAAGCTGATGTGCTGAAAATTTGGCAAACATTAAGATTGACAAGTCACCAGGCCCGGACCAGATTTGTCCTCGGCTGCTTTGGGAAATGAGAAAAGCAATTGCTTTGCCACTTGCGAAGATCTTTTCATCCTCGCTCTCCACTGGAGTCGTACCTGAGGACTGGAGAGAGGCAAATGTAATTCCTCTCTTCAAGAAAGGAAATAGGGAAATCCCCGGCAATTACAGACCAGTAAGTCTCACGTCTGTCGTCTGCAAGGTGTTAGAAAGGATTCTGAGGGATAGGATTTATGACCATCTGGAAGAGCATGGCTTGATTAAATGCAGTCAACACGGCTTTGTGAGGAGCAGGTCATGCCTCACAAACCTTATCGAGTTCTTTGAGGATGTGACTAGAAAGGTTGATGAGGGTCGAGCTGTGGATGTAGTGTATATGGACTTTAGCAAGGCATTTGATAAGGTTCCCCATGGTAGGCTCATTCAGAAGGTCAGGAGGAATGGGATTCAGGGGAACATAGCTGTCTGGATACAGAATTGGCTGGCCAACAGAAGACAGCAAGTGGTAGTAGAAGGAAAATATTCTGCCTGGAAGTCAGTGGTGAGTGGTGTTCCACAGGGCTCTGTCCTTGGGCCTCTATTGTTTGTAATTTTTATTAGTGACTTGGATGAGGGGATTGAAGGATGGGTCAGCAAGTTTGCAGATGACACAAAGGTTGGAGGTATCATTGACAGTATAGAGGGCTGTTGTAGGCTGCAGCAGGACATTGACAGGATGCAGAGATGGGCTGAGAGATGGCAGATGGAGTTCAACCTGGATAAATGCGAGGTGATGCATTTTGGAAGGTCGAATTTGAAAGCTGAGTACAGGATTAAGGATAGGATTCTTGGTAATGTGGAGGAACGGAGGGATCTTGGGGTGCAGGTACATAGATCCCTTAAAATGGCCACCCAAGTGGACAGGGTTGTTAAGAAAGAATATGGTGTTTTGGCTTTCATTAACAGGGGTATTGAGTTTAAGAGTCGTGAGATCTTGTTGCAGCTCTATAAAACTTTAGTTAGACTGCACTTGGAATACTGCGTCCAGTTCTGGTCGCCTTATTATAAGAAAGATGTGGATGCTTTGGAGTGGGTTCAGAGGAGGTTTACCAGGATGCTGCCTGGACTGGAGGGCTTATCTTATAAGGAGAGGTTGACTGAGCTCGGACTTTTTTCATTGGAGAAAAGGAGGAGAAGAGGGGACCTAATTGAGGTATACAAGGTAATGAGAGGCATAAATAGAGTCAATAGCCAGAGACTATTTCCCAGGGCAGAAATGACTAACACGAGGGGTCATAGTTTTAAGCTGGTTGGAGGAAAGTATAGCGGGAATGTCAGAGGAGGGTTCTTCACACAGAGAGTTGTGAGAGCATGAAATGCGTTGCCAGCAGCAGTTGTGGAGGCAGGGTCATTGGGGACATTTAAGAGACTCCTCGACATACATATAGTCACAGAAATTTGAGGGTGCATACATGAGGATCAGTGGTCGGCACAACATCGTGGCCTGAAGGGCCTGTTCTGTGCTGTACTGTTCTATGTTCTATGTTCTATGTTCTATGAAATAGTGCCTGCCCATCTCGTATGGATAATCAAGGTTCCTCTGTGGATGGTGAAATCTTGAAAAATGTCCATATTACAGAGGAGGTGGTGCTGGATGTCTTGAAACGCATATATGTGTATAAATCCCCAGGACCTGATCAGGTGTACCCTCGAACTCTGTGGGAAGCTAGGGAAGTGATTGCTGGGTCTCTTGCTGAGATATTTGTATCATCGATAGTCACAGTTAAGAAGCCAGAAGATTGGAAGTTGGCTAACGTGGTGCCATTATTTAAGAAAGGTGGAAAGGACAAGCTAGGGAACAATAAATCAGTGAGACTGATGTCAGTGGTGGGCAAGTTGTTGGAGGCAATTCTGAGGGACAGGATGTACATGTATTTGGAAAGGCAAGGACTGATTAGGGACAGTCAACAGCTTTTGTGCGTGGGAAATCATGTCTCACAAACTTGATTGATGCTTTTGAAAATGTTACAAATAGGATTGATGAGGGCAGAGTGGTGGATGTGATCTATATGGACTTCAGTACTGCATTCAACAAGGTTTCCCATGGGAGACTGGTTAGCAAGGTTAGATCTCATGGAATACAGGGAGAACTAGCCTCTTAGATACAGAACTGGCTCAAAGGTAGAAGACAGAGGATGGTGGTGGAGGGTTGCTTTTCAGACTGGAGGCCTATGACCAGTGGAGTGCCACAAGGATCGGTGCTGGGTACACACTACTTATCATTTATATAAATGATTTGGATCTGAACATTGGAGGTTTGCAGATGACACCAAAATCCGAGGTGTAATGGACAGTGAAGAAGGTTGTCTCAGTGTACAATGGGATTAGATGAGCCAATGGACTGCGGAGTGGCAGATGGAGTTTAATTTAGATAAATGTGAGGTGCTGCCTTTTAGGAAAGCAAATCTTAGCAGGACTTATACACTTAATGGTAAGGTCCTAGGGAGTGTTGCTGAACAAAGAGACCTTGGAGTGCAGGTTCATAGCTCCTTGAAAGTAGAATTGCAGGTAGATAGGATAGTGAAGAGGGCAATTGGTATGCTTTCCTTTACTGGTCAGAGCATTGAGTATAGGAGTTGGGAGGTCATGTTGTGACTATACAGGACGTTGGTTAGGCCACTTTTGGAATATTGCATGCAATTCTGGTCTTCTTCCTATCGCAAGTATGTTCAGCAAAGATTTACAAGGATGTTGCCATGGTTGGAGCTATGGGGAGATGCTGAATAGGCTGGGGCTGTTTTCTGTGGAGCATGGGAGACTGAGGGGTGACCTTATAGAGATTTATAAAATCATGACGCGCATGGATAGGATAGATAGACAAAGTATTTTCCCTGGGTGGGGGAGTCCAGAACTAGATAGCATAGGTTTAGGGTGAGAGGGGAAAGATATAAACGGGATGTAAGGGCAACTTTTTCACGCAGAGGGTGGTATGTGTGTGGAATGAGCTGCCAGAGGAAGTGGTGGAGTCTGGTACACTTACAACATTTAAAAGGCATCTGGATTGGTATGTGAATAGGAAGGGTTTAGAGGGATTTGGGCCACATTCTGGTGAATGGGACTAGATTAGGCTGGGATATCTGATCGGCATGGATGAGTTGAACCGAAGGGTATGTTTCCGTGCTGTACATCTCTATGACTCTATATTGAGCCGTTTTAATAAAACCAGAACAGAAAATGCAAGCTAACAAGCCAGGTGAAAACCTATTAATCTTAAAATTAGTGGAACTAAGCTTCAATGGAAAATAAAATTGCAGTGACTTTCTAGGCGAACTCATGCAAAGCATACACGAATGTAAGAAGGTTTAAGTCATGCCCTCTGGATTGTACAGAGGGTAGAAAGTGTTAGTAACTGAGAGTTATTGAGTGAAGGTGCTTCATGCAATAATGAAATTGGTAATCCATGAGTATTGGTGAGGTTTGTCCCCAATGAAAGAGTTAAATTGAGTCTCAGGTAGCAGAGAATAGTTGGTAGATCGCTATATTCTTGTGACGCACAGATCATTGACCATTTTCCTGCACTGTTAGACTTTCCATTTGACCCCCTGAGAGAACACTGACCCAGGCCATGATTTATGTCCAGGCTTTGGCTTTCTCTGATGGCCTATTAAAGTACGTATCAGAAATGGCTCAGGGAATCCCTGATGGACTCGACCTGTAACCTTTCTTGTTTCATCGTACTCTGTGATTGTCTGGAATATAAAACTCTTACAGACAGTATAGTTTAAATTATTACCTTTATTTACCAATGGCATCAATGTTGCACTATAACGTAGATACCTACAAGCAAAAGTGAGGACTGCAGATGCTGGAGATCAGAGTCAAGATCAGAGTGGTGCTGGAAAAGCACAGCAGGTCAGGCAGCATCCGAGGAGCAGGAAAATGAAGGTTTTCAGGCTAAAACCCTCCTTATTGCTACAAACAAGCTGTCTTTATACTGAAATTGGTATTAAAATTACAAAAATGCCACATGCCCTTAATCAGATAAGCAGCAATAAAATGGCAAAGGTTTGTAGAGTCACTTTGCTTAACTAACATGCCCAATATCATTGTCCTACAAAATGGCTATTTATTTTATAATCAGATTCCCAAAATGCAATTTAAATTCATAACATTCACAGATCTCAAGCTCCAGGGAACAACACACACATTCAATCCATGACAAGCCAGTGTTCACTCAACTCAGACCATCAAGGGTTAATCTTTCCACCAGCTTCCATCCTGTCTGTCTCTCTCACTCTCTCTCTCTCTCTCTGTGTCCCGTGAACCCTTCAGTCAGTGAGTGTAATTTACAAAAGAATATTTTCTCTCTCACTCATGCATGAACATCTTCCAACTTTCAGCCTTTGTGTTTTCCTAGCCTGTCAGGGTAATGAGACATTCACTTCCCTGAACAGTCAAGATGAGGGAGCTGAGTTTTATAAATTCAAATCTGCTCAGTGTGCTATATAGGAAAATGTATCAGGATTGTTCTATCATGTGCATATTCCATTCAGCTTATTAAATTACAAGTTCTTTTCATATTGAGTATGAGTTTTGTTAAGAGTCTTTGAACTAAACCAGCAATTTAGTTATCTGACATTTCACTGTGAAATAGGCATGGCTCCAGCCTCCAGCATGAGAAGGAAGTATTGCCACACATTCCACAAGTGAGCAAATTTTATGACCTTATTTACGCTGATCCATCGACATGAACAACAGATGCCCCAATTCTTCTGAACAACTATCAACACCTCCCCCCCCCCAACTGTGGTCGAGTGCTTTCCCGCATCTCCTTAGCAGATGTAAGAAGATCATCAACGGAACATCCCGAAGCACCAATGCCATTTCCAGTGTAGCTGTGAGTACATTGGCATTCTACACGTAGATTGCTGGTTTTATTTCTGCAAGTAGCATTGGGGTGACAAATGGGACACTTTAGTATTCCCATGGAATCATGGGTGGTGTTCAGATTCTAAATAGGGATAGCAAAATGGGTAGTGGTTAGCAGAGTGAGTGTTGTTAATTTTTGTTGTTTCATGGTCATCGGGGTTGTCTTGTCATGATTAGTAGTAATGACGTCTGTGATAGTGATGGTTGTAGGTGATGATATGGTCGTCGGTATAGGGGCAAGAGTCATTGATAGGCATCTAACGTCACATTGGTTCGGCATGTGGCATCCTCCAAAATATCATTTAGATTGATAAAAGTAATTCTTGTGACATTGTTCTTACCAACAAATTTACATACCACTTTGGTCACTTCTCCATTTGATTCATTAGCATTGACACAAATTCCATTCATACAGTCACATTGGAGGTTTAGCCAGTCAGAGATATTACAGATGGGCAGATTACATCTGGGCGCATGTACTTGGTTTGTGTATTCATCGGATGATTGCACTCGTACTAACACTAGGATTGTAGGGTGATACAAGCTTGCAATCTCCTTTGTAGACCCATGTTGACCATCCTTCTGTTTTTACTGCAGTTTCAGTTGTCAGAAGAACTTAATAAGGGCCTTTCCAGCGAGGGCCCAATTTTTCCCAATTAAAGTCTTTTAATAATACATAGTCACCAGGGTTGATGTCTTTAAATGCTGGCACTCTTTCTTCTTTTTTCCCTCGATAGGCTTCTTTGACCTGTTGATGATAAGACTGCAATGCTTTGGTTAGCTTAATCAGGTACCTGTGCATTTCTTCTGCAATGACATGCACATCAACAGGATGTTGGGCCATCGATGGTGCAGATCAGGGAGTCCTCAGGGGCTTTCCATATACTAGTTCAGCCGCTGAGAATCCTGTCTTTTTCTGGATTGTAGTTCTCCTATTAAAAAGGGCAATTGGGAATACTTGCAGCCAATTAAGGCCTGTTTCCTCTACCAACTTGCTTGGCTGACCTTTTAAAATACCATTGGCTCTTTCTACAATTCCTGCTACTTGGGAATGGTAGGGACAACGGAATTTTTAATTCATATTCAGACTCTTACATAGTTCCTTGTTTAGCTCCACACAGAATGGGGGCCATTATCGGAAGAGACCTTTGCTGGTATCCCAAACCTGGGCATGATTTCCCTTAGTAGAATTTTACGGCTAGTTTTTGCTGTGCAGTCAGTACAGGAATAAGCTTTAATCCGTTGACTAAATACATCAATAATCATGAAGCAATACTTATAACAATGGCATCTAGATAATTCTATAAAATCTGACTGGACAGTATCAAGAGATGCACTTGGCAAGGGAGTTTCACCTGGTGGACACTTTACTCCTTTTCCGGGATTATGCTTTTTTGACAAATTAGACAATTTACAGCTGTTTGTTTTGCTTTTTCTTGCTGGTGGGGATTCCACCAAGTTTGGAGAATTCTGTCCACCATTCTCTCCTTACCTACATGTGCGCGCGCATGAACATAATCAACTAGAATAGGCAAAAGCAAATCGGGCAGACATGTCTGTCCAATGGCATAATCCAAAGTTCAGTATAACTATTTACATAACAACCATGGTTCATCCATGTTTGTGTTTCCTCATCAGAGGCGTGCCTCCGATGAGTCCGTATTTGCTCTCGATCAGGCATGGTCAGAGTATCAGTAGAGGATAAAGGAGAAGCTTCCTTTGGCTTCCTGTTTGTCATTTGGGTGACCATAGCTCTTTGTCAAAACCTGCCACCTTAGCAGCCACGTAAGCAGCATGGTTGCCTTTAGTGACATCAGAAGCATCGGAAGAGTGAGCGGAACTTTGATAATTACCAATTGAGAGGGAAGTTGAGTAGCGCAGAGGAGGTTCGTAACACAAGCAGCATTGAGGATAGGAGTTCCTAACGAGGTAAGAAAGCTGCACTGTTGCCAGAGTTGACCAAAATCATGGGCACATCCAAAGGTGTAGTGAAAGTCATTGTAGACATTAGCTGACTTCCCTTCAGCAAGTATGCAGGCATGGGTGAGAGCAAGGAGCTCGGCTTGTTGGGTAGAGCAGGGTGGATCGATGGAATAAGCTTCTATCATTTGAGACAAAGTGACAATCGCATATCCTGACATGCATTTGCCTTCTGGAGAGATGGAAGAAGAACCATCAACAAAAAGTGTAAAATCTGGGTTAACAAGAGCCTGATCCGCAAGATTAGGATGTGACTTAGTAACAAGGTTATTTATAACAACACAGTCATGGAGAGGATCAAGGTCCATCCTCAGAGCTAGCGGTAACCATGGGAAGATTCAAGGGATGTTGATGACCTAAGTCAGGGAGCCAGGTTTGGAAAGGTTTCTGTACAGTAAAAGGGGCAAACTACTGGGGTCCCTGAAGAGGGTGAATCAGAAGGTTGCTGGTGGCTTCCATTCTGGTGATCAACATGGGGCTGCTTTGGGAAAGAGCAGTTCTTGGACTAATGTCCTGGTTGATTACAGTTGACGCAAATGTCTGGCCGTTTAGGGAATCTTAAGGGTGGGAGAAGTGGAGAGGAATAGGAAGAGGATGTATAGGGAGTAAGGGGCATCATGGACTGTTGGGTAGGGTACCTAGCAGGACCCCAAGGTCCATAGGATATTGTTGATATATGGTACCAATCCTATTGTCTTGCCATACTGGATGACAGTATGAGGGTTCCATTTGATAGCCTGGATGGTCTTGCGGATGAGAAGGTCTATTCGGAGTTCTGGTTTTAGGTCTAGCCCCTGCAGTTTGGGCAAATTCGGTCTTGACCTTAACTGTTGAGGCCTTAGTGTCGGGGTCCTTTAGTTCCCAGAAGTAACATACTTCTCAGCTGAATTGTTCAACATTGGCATGTTGCCAGTGCATATTACGGGTTTTAAGAGCTTTCTGTACCTAGCCAGGAAGGACAGTCATACATAAGGCATTAAATTGGGTAATTGTCATTGTGGGTACTGAGAATTACGAGAGTAAGCACCATAGCAGTCCTTAAAGCAGACAAGGAAATCCTCAGCTCCTTTACTTGAACGAGGTTTGTGTGTAATAATCCAATCTGACCTATTAGGTTCAGCTGGATGCATTAGCATGAGTTGGGTATGATTATTACATTGCAAAATTTCTAAGAACTTAGTCCATTTTCAGGGGAAAAAGCGCATTCTATGAGGTTAAGTAAGTCTTGGGAGGCCACTTTGTTAATGGTCCTAGTCCAATTAATATAACTAACGAATCCTTCGGGAGTCTTTCCACAGTCTGAAGGCTCATTGATGATGCTAGAGATTTCATGAGGCTTCCAAGGCTGATAAAGATTAACAAATCCCTGATTCTGGATAAGCAGGATTGGGGACTCTTCTAGTCGGGAAATTTCCCTTTGGCCATTTCATATCAGGGTGAGTGTGAGGACTAACGTTAAGGACCCTAAAATTTTATTGTAATTATCAATGTCTTCAGGACTCATTTATGGACGGGGGAGGGGTCTGATTTTCATTGACCGGTTTCCCTTTCCTTTGGGACCCCTGAAATTTCAGATTAGGTTGTGGTTCTCTGCCTTTTTTATTTTTTGCTTTTTTTTCTCTAGCCAACTCCAATTCTGTTTCTAAATCATGTGCTTCACATTTGCATTTTAGTTCTGTCCAATCTAATTCAAATCCTTCCTCAGGTAATGGACTGATACCCCTTTTAATACAGCTTTGTCTCCATGATGACTGCATGGATTTTCCCCACTCTTCTTTAGCTACATTTTTTCCATATAGCTGGCTTTTCTTTTTACTCCCACAACCGTTTTTCCATATCGCTTATTCAACTTCCATAAGTAGCTTTAGATCATGTGTGCCTCACAGAGGTTAGTCCTTATTGTATTGGGCAGCTGCACCTGATATTCCCCTGAATTGTTTCTCAAAATTAGGATACATACTGACTATCTCTATTAAGGGACATTTGCCCTCTATCTTATCTAGGGTTGCACCCATACTTATCCTATTTATTGTATACCTTCACAAAATTCTTGCTGTTGTCTCTATTTTTAGTGCCTATTTAAATCATCTCATTCGGGGTTCCATCAGGGTATGTGAGAGTGAAATGGGAGAGGCGGCATACAAAAATACAGACAGAGAGCAACCAAGGTATAACCTTAGCTTGTGGGCCTGTTGGTCTCTAATCTGACCTTTAGATGAAGCTCCTCTTTTCTGGTTTCACTCACATGAATCCCTTGTTGGAACCCTGGTCTCAAATTGTTAAAGTCCCTATTTGAGACAGCTTAGGGAATCCCTGATGGACTCGACCTGTAGCCTCTGTTATTTCATCCCAGAGATCGTACTCTGTGGTAGTCTGGAATATAAAACTCTTACAGTTTACATTATTACCTTTTATTTACCAATGGCATCAATGTTACACTATTACATAGATATCTACCTTACTCGTAAGAGCTCTCTCAGGCTTCTCCCCTTATTGCTGCAAACAAGCTGTCATTACACAGAAATTGGTATTAAAATTACAAAAATGCCACATGTCCTTAACCAGATAAGCAGCAATAAAATGGCAAATGTCTGCAGAGGAAGAGAAGCTCTGAGTATGTTTGACTAATTAAGCTACACACACATCAAAGTGGGAAACCTTGATCCAGCCAGGCCAAATGCTCAATTGCTTTAGATAGTACATTATGATGAGAGACTAGTCTCAACTATGTGAGAAAGGTCATAGGATCACCTTGCTCAGCCAATATGTCTAGTATCATTGTCTTACAAAATGGCTGTTTCTTTTAAAATCATCTTAGATTCCCAAAATGCAACTTAAATTCATAACACACCCGATTCTCAAGCTCCAGGGAGCAACACACATTTAATCCATGCCAGTGTTCACTCAAATCAGACCATAAAGGGTTAATTTTTCCATCAGCTTCCATCCTCTCTCTCTCTCCCTCTCTCTATCTATCTCTCTTTCTCTCTGTCCCTTGAACCCTTCAATCAGTAAATGTAATTTGCAGAGGAATGTTTTCTCTCTCTCACTCGCGCATCATCTTCCAACTTTCAGCCTTTGTGTTTTCCTAGCCTGTAAGAGTAATGAGACATTCACTCCCAAAACAGTCAAGATGAGGGAGCTGAATTTCATAAATCCAAATCTGCTTAGTGTGATATACATGAAAATGTATCAGGATTGTTCTATCATATGCATATTCCATTCAAGTTATTAAATTTCTTTTCGTATTGAGTATGAGTTTCATTAAGAGATATAAACCAGCAATTTACTTATCTGACATTTCACTGTAAAATAGGTGTGGCTCCAGCCTCCAGCATGAGAAGAAAGTACTGCCACACATTCCACAGGTGAACAGATGTTAACACCTTATATACACCAATCCATCAGCACTAAGAACAGATGTCCCCAACTCTTCTGAATAAACGGGTCCCCTTCTATCGTCAAGTGCTTTCACGCATCTCCTTAGCAGGTGTAAGGCTACCACTTTCTCAGATCTGCTGGGTTAAAGTTTGTACTCCTCTTCACAGGGCCATCTATTGTGACCTCCAGATGTCTATCTTAAAATTGGAGTGCCAAGGTCTCCTTCCTAAACACTGCAGTTTTCTAAATTCACAGTTTGCAAGATAGTTCCTAGCGGGCAGCATCTGAAGTGGTGTGTAGCTAGACTTTAAATATAGTGCCAATGCTCGTTCAGCAGAAGGTGCAGACAGCCCCATGGAAGTTCTATCTCTCCTGCTAAGTGATTGTAAGAGGCTGGATACATAATTAACAAGTTGAGAATTGGAAATGGAGAGACATCACTGTGAGCCATGATGGGAAATAACACTTCACCTGAAAATGAGTGAACCCAGCCCCATTTTCCTTCAGGTACAAATATGACACAACATTTTAACAAACAGTTCATTTGTGCAGGCTCGTACAATTGTCCAGAATGATTATACAAGTGTGTAAAAATCAACGTAATTCTGCAAAATCTCACTGTAATATAGCACAGACTTGTTAAAATTATTGTTTGCACAAATTTGCTGCAACATCAGCAATGCCAGGTTCATTTCTAAACTTTCTATTGATGGGGATTTTGTCTGTTATGTTCAAAGTACCACAGGGAATGAAAACATTTCAGTAAGAATTACTTCTGCTTGGTTTAATTTTCTAAGTTCCATAGTGCATCGCAAAGCACAGTCATTTTACAAACTAAGTACACATTACCTAGAAATGGGTCATCAGCATTACAGCAAATTAATCTGGTCCATTGGTGAGTGACTGTTTTTAAAATACATTTCACTTCTGATCCCAAAGCAATCTTATTGTGAAGTAGCTTATTGTGAATGCAATCAGTTATTTACCGTCTAAAAAGACATTATACAAAGTATGAAATACGCTAAGGACAATGAATGTGTCGTGACCTGCTCTATGTAATAGGTCACACATAATTATTACAGTCAACCAAATTATTTAACCTCTCAGGAGATGACCGGACTTCAGCCAAATGTTAAACAAAAATTGGCCTTGTCATTTTTTGTGAGTAAGAAAGTCATAAACTGTAGGATGATGTCAATGAAGTGGCCAAATGGACAGAAGACAAGCAGATAGAATTCAATCCAGAGAAATGTAAGGAAATACATTTGGGAAAGACTAATTGACAAGGGAATAAAAATTACTGAAAGCATGGAAGAACAGGGGGAGCCTTGCAGTTTCAAGTGGACAGATTTTTAAATGTCACCAGAGAGTTTGTTGAGATGCTTAAGAAGGGATATGGGGTACATTCAGTTATTAACCAATGCATAGAATATAGGAGCAGGGAAGTTATGCGAAAGCTGCATAAAACACTAGTTTGGCTACAACAAGAGAATTCTGCAGATTCAAGATCACTGTATTACTGAAAGGATCCGTTCTGAAGAGAGGACAAGAATGTTGTATGAGGATGTGCTCAGGATTGGAACACTTTAGCTACAAGGAAACAACAGATACCCTGGAGTTGTTTTCTTTAGAGCAGATCATGTTGAGGGATGCAGCAATTGAAGAATATAACATTATGAGGAATTTAGGTAGAGTGGATAGGAAGAACCTATTTCCTTTAAGGCGAGTCAACAACTAGCAAGGTAACTTTAAAACCATTGGCAGAATGATTAAAAGAGAAGTGAAGAAAATTATTTTCACCTAAGCTAGAGAAATTGGATCTCATTGTCTGAAAAGAAATCAGAACTCTCATTTCATTTTTAAAAAACTGAGGAACATCTTGAAGGGCCATAACTGCCAAAAGTAGTAGGCCAAAAAGTGCAGAGCGGGATTTGGCCGGATGACTCTTAGCTGGCAGAGACATGATGGAGTGATTGGACTCTCTCAATGCCATAGTGTGTATATGTTTCAATATATCGTTCACTAAATGTAAGGGAAACATTTTATTATTCAAGGTGTTTCATGGGCCTTGTTTTAATATTACTGTAACGATCAAGGCAGCTGTATCACACCTACGAAGTTGTTAAAAACCTCCACTGAATAAAAATAAACTTGATTCACTGTTTGTGTGGCTGCTGCTCCACATTTTACTTTTATTGACTCGCCCACTCAAAAATAGATTAGAAAATGCCAGATCTCTATTGACATAACAGCTGGCTTTCAACAGCATTCAAGGCTACTTAATTTTAGGAACAATGAAGTAGAGATTAATAATTCATAAGACTGCTAATCTTGAGTAAAATTAGATATTTTCAATTGGTCATTAGGCACTGAGAATGATGTAGATTTGTAGTACGCTTTGCTGATCAAGAAAATAACACTGAAAAAGATGCATAACCAGAATTACACAGAATGCTAAACATACATTACCCACTGGTTCTTTAACTTGTTATATCAAAGGTAAAATAGAATCATAAAAATGCTACAGTGCAAAAGGAAGCCATGCAACCTACCACGTTAGTGCCAGCTCTCTCAGCATTTTGACTCATTGCCAATCTTCTTCCTTTCCCCTGTTTTCATATAAATAATCATTTAATGTCCACTTGAATCTTCCATTGAACCTGCCTCCAGCAATTTTTCAGGTTGTGCATTCTAAATCATAACTCTCACTCCGCGAAAAAGTAATTGTCACCTTGCACTTGCTTCGTTTTCAAAGCACTTCAAGTGGATTAGTCCTGGTCTGTGATTACTTTATGACTGGAACAGTTCCTTGCCATGTACTCTGCCCATGCCCATCTTGATCTTGAAAACCTTTATCAAATATCCTGTTTACTTATTGTTCTCAACCATCCCAGATGTTTGGAGAAACATGGGGGAAGCATTTGTGAAGTTCTCAACCATAAATTTCACTTAAAGGACTGTTATGCTGTTCGCAATTAAGAAAGTGTACACTTAGGCATATGCATGAAATTCAATATACAGAGGCATTTGAAATTGTACAAATGAAAAGAACTCTAAAAATGACAGCTCATAAAGAAAATATCAATAGCAACAGTTGGCTGTCATAGAAAGCTTAGAGCGTGGATAGAGGCCATTTGGCCCATCAAGTCTGCACTGACCCTTTGAAGAGCATCCCACCTGCACCCACCTCCTAATCCGACATCTACCATGGCTAATCCACCCAGCCTATGCATCTCTGGACACTAGGAAAATTAAACATGACCAGTCCACTGAACCTGCACATCTTTGGACAGTAGGAGGAAACTGAAGCGCCTGATGGAAACCCACACAGACACTGGGAGAATGTGCAAACTCCACACAGAACCAGATACCAAAGTCTGGTGTCAAACCTGGTTCCTTGGTATTGTTTGGCAGCAGTGTTAACCACTGAGACAATGTGCCACTTTGTTTAGACTCTAAATGAGAGAATTCAATGCCAAATTTGCACCAATCAGGAAACACCAATTCTGTACAGGAAACTTATTTTAATGACTTTGCTGACTTTTTTTTTCAAATTGTCGTCATTTAACAGTAAATAGTAATTGCAAGTAAAAACACCATCAATTGCAATAGTTATTAGAAAGCAAATCCATTGCAATCTAATGTAATGGAGCCTAACATAATATTATCTAAAGCGATCTACTCTAATATTATCTAACTTGACATCATCTCATCAAATATTATCTAATCTAGCCCGATGCAATGTAATCAAGTAAGTAATTCTGTCATTTATTGGTATGCTGTTCATATTCACCTAATTTTTACAAACACATATTTGGGCAAACAGACAGACAACTAGCAATTGCACCTTAATAAGTTAAGTGGACAGGCAGGTAGTACTGAGGAGGTGGGGAGGCTGCAGAAAGATTTAGACAGTTTCGGAGAGTATCCAGGAAATGGCCGATGAAATTCAATGTGAGCAAGTGCGAGGTCTTGCACTTTGGAAAACAGAATGCAGGCATGGACTATTTTATAAATGGCGAGAAAATTCATAAAGCCAAAGTACAAAGGGATCTGGGAATGTGAGTCCAGGATTCTCTAAAGGTTAACTTGCAGGTTGAGACCATGATTAAGAAAGTGAATGTAATGTTGTCATTTATCTCAAGAGGGTTGGAATATAAAAGCAGTGATGTGCTCCTGAGATTTTATAAAGCTCTAGTTAGGCCCCATTTAGAATACTGTGTCCAATTCTGGGCCCCACACCTCAGGAAGGACATACTGGCACTGGAGCGTTTCCAGCAGAGATTCACACGGATGATCCCTGGAATGGTAGGCCTAGCATATGATGAACAGCTCAGGATCCTGGGATTGTATTCATTAGAGTTTAGAAGGTTGAGAAGAGATCTACTAGAAACTTACAAGATAATGCATGGCTTAGAAAGGCTGGATGCTGGGAAGTTGTTTCTGTTAGGTGGGGATAATAGGACCTGTGGGCATAGCCTTAGAATTAGAAGGGGTCAATTTAGAACAGAAATGAGGAGACATTTCTTCAACCAGAGGTGGAATTCATTGCCACAGAGCGCAGTGGAGGCCGGGACATTGGGTGTCTTCAAGGCAGAGATTGATAAATTATTCATCTCGCAAGGAATTAAGGGCTATGGGGAGAGTGCAGGTAAGTGGAGTTGAAATGTCCATCAGCCATGATTAAATAGCAGAGTGGACTCAATGGGCCAAATGGCCTTACATCTACTCCTATGTCTAATGGTCTTATGGACCTAGACCCAATATGCTGGCCACTACAACAAAAAACCGGAACCTGCAACCAGAAGCAACAGAAACGGAACCAAATAATTCCAGAAGACACAGTACAGCATTGCTTCACAGGAGGCTCCAAAGCCATGAAGATGTCACAGAGACATGGAACGAAACATCTGCAAATCAACTTCCCAGCTCGGCGAACATACCCACAAACACAGGAACTCACTTTAATTGCAAATACAGTTTATCTATTCACCAATGTTAAAGTAAGCCAGTAACTACCAAACTTTCCTGACTGAATGGAAAATTTAATTTCTTACTAATTCTGATAAAATAATGAAGATGAGACATCAAATACTCATACAAATACACAAACATCAGGACAAAGTTCTAAACTTTTAAAAGGATAACATCTAGTACAAAAAGTAAATAAAAGTAATATGCAATTTTAAAATCCTTAGAGTCCTTAAGTTGCTAGATTTTAACTTGGGTTGACAGTTTGTTTAGTTGATGCCTTATATCTCAGCTATAGTGAATGTTAAAGCAAATAAGTCACAGTGAAGGGAGTTCCTCGAATTTGTTTTATCACTGGGTATTGAATTTGAAAAGGCTGAAAGGAAGTTGGTTGAGAGAGAGCTTTCCAGTTCTGCTGAAAAATGTGTTGCTGGAAAAGCGCAACAGGTCAGGCAGCATCCAAGGAGCAGGAGAATCGACGTTTCGGGCATAAGCCCTTCTTCAGGAATCTCTTCCTGAAGAAGGGCTTATGCCCGAAACATCGATTCACCTGCTCCTTGGATGCTGCCTGACCTGCTGTGCTTTTCCAGCAACACATTTTTCAGCTCTGATCTCCAGCATCTGCAGTCCTCACTTTTTCCAGTTCTGCTGTTAGGAATCCATTTCCCTCTCCCTGCTCTGCCCAAAAGCAGTTGCTTGACATACAACTAATCGTTGTATTCCCAAGTCTGGCTTCATTGTTGTTCCAAGGTGGATAATTAACACACAGGTCATTCATCCTACAACTTGTGAAACATAACAGCGTGAAGTAAACAGAATATACAGATTTGAATTTCAATGTCTTTTGATCCAATGTTAATTTCAGCTCAGATTGATTCTTGTTATTGATGGCTTCAAAAGTTAGCTGAACCTGTGCTGTGGCCATCTTAAATCAGTGTTTTCACCTTTTAGAAGCATCTTAATGTACTTTTTCTAACCTATTTTCCTAACCAACTCAGAGACGTTATCGCACATCTCTGGAGCAAGTGGGACATGAGCCCAGGCCTCTCAGTCCAGGGTTTGGGGCCTTACTACTGAGGAGAAAGTGAGGTCTGCAGATGCTGGAGATCAGAGATGGAAATGTGTTGCTGGAAAAGCGCAGCAGGTCAGGCAGCATCTAGGGAACAGGAGAATCGACGTTTCGGGCATTAGCCCTTCTTCAGGAGCGGTAATTCTATTCTACTTTCACAGAATTTCCTGAAGAAGGGCTAATGCCCGAAACGTCGATTCTCCTGTTCCCTAGATGCGGCCTTACTACTGAGCCATAAGTGACCCGAAAAGAAATTATTCAAGTAGTTTGTGAAAGCTCCAAGTGTTAAAAAACAGGTGATGTGATTCGTTACTATTTTTTCACTATCATAACAATAACCATTGAGACAGATACATAATTAGGCAGAAAATGTTCCATTAAAAAAATATAATCCTGCCTGGCCATTTAGTCTTTACACTCTTCATGAATTCATCACTCCTGTTTATCTCCACTATTCCCAGTTCCTCATTCTATTATACACAAAGAAGCTTTAACTGCTAATGCTGGCAAAACCCTTGATTGTAAGAGATCACAGTAAGCCTAATCATGTCTCATCCTGTATCAAAATAGCATTTCAAATAAAAATAGTTGTACAAATATTACAAGTAGTACAGGAAATTGAATCAAATAATACTGCTCCTGCTACCGGATATACAGAGAGCAGCATTCAATACAGAGCGGCTTCCATGGTCTGTACAGCCAAAAGTCAGGAGCTTATGATTTCTCTGCAGCCTCTCCTAATTTTCTATTCTACTTTCACAGAATTACCGCTGCAAAGTATATTAACTGTAGGGTTCTTTGACATCCATATTCTGAATTTACAACAAGAAAACCCACAAAGTTTTTCTCCCAGAAGGGAATCCTCTAAGCCATCAGGGAAATAAGCAACATTCTTAATATAGAATGAATGCAAAAGAGAAAGCAGTCAAAGTAAGTAATGGTGTTCAGTAAATGGCTTGAATACAGCAGTTTAATTAGTTTTTTCTAAAATAAAGAACACTTAACCCAAGCAGTTCAACAATAAACAAACAGCTCAAAATCTAATGTGTGACAAAATGTTATAAATTATTGTACTTAGAGCCTATGTTTCAACAAATCATGTGCATCAAACTGCAGATCTCTAAACTCTCGATAAGATATTCATTATTAGTGTAATTAATTTAATATTCTTATCTAGTTATATGTGCCACTTTGTGGTAACTTTGATGAGCGTGCTTTTATTCAATGAGTGGGAGCACAATCTGCTCTAAGACATCATTGTGACACTCCAGCGTACATTGTTCAGTTCAGTGGAAAGTGTTGACTCAATGAACCAGGAAATAGGAAAAGGAGCCCTCCTGAAGAACAAAAAAGGTAAATTCACTGAAGCAAGAAATGGGAAACAGGCCTTCGGAGAATCAAATGCACATTTACTAAATTTGTTTCAAAAAAAATAATTACCAAGGTAATTACATTTAATAGCTTTTATCAAAACAATAATTAAAGAGGTGAGTTGTTTTTCTCCCATTAAATGCCGAGGAATGGTGAACATTGAATTTCAATGGTGTTCAGTCTACTGTGGGCTTCAACCATGGTGAACGGGTTACAGTGTGAAATTTCTGGTGGCTTAGACACAATAGCTTATGAGGTGATATTCAAGCAATTAAATTTGTAGTATTTAAACTGCTTGCTCCATGCCATTGTAGTTTGAGGCTGATAGCAGTGGCAGATCAATGTGATGATGTGCAGGGAAACTTGGGTGAGGTGACTCTCCTGACTTTAGTTTCCTTCCCTCAATCTCACCATGCCTCTCAACGCCCAAGCTTGGATTTTCAATTGTGCCTCCTGTTTTTACCTTGCAGATCTCCAACTGCTGAGTAAGTAGCGAGACAGAGAGGTTTTCAGGCTTTTTTCTCACATGAGTATTGAATCTTCCTAAAGCTTCACAAAGTATCATCACTGTAGTGATTACAACAAGGTCAGCCAAGTCGACCTCATAGAATATCCCTGATTGGGAATGTTAACCTGGTCCAATCAGGAAGCCCTTCACTGTTTGATCACACAGCATTGCCCTTTGATGTGAAGGGCACTGCTTGACACTGGCCACTCGGGTGTTTCCTTTCTTCCTGGTGGTAGAAATTTGAATAAAGATTTGTGCACCTTGTGTCTCTCACTGTGTTTCACACCTGCACACACACACAACATTCGTGCTAGGGAAAAATAAGCACTACCACAGTTAGGCGGTAGTGTGGGGGAAAAAAATATAAACAGAAATGTCAGAGGTTCTGGTCTGTCTGAGAGCTGGCTCTGAGGGAGCTAGATCAGTGTCAAGGACCTTCTAAGTGTAAATGAACATTAACTTGGTGACAGGATTTTAAAAAATGAGAAAAAAACAGGAATGTCAGAGGTTCTGTTCTCTCTGAGAGCTGGCTCTGAGGGAGATGGATCAGTGTCAATGACTCTCCAAGTGTAAATAAAGGGGAACTTGGTGACAGGATACCAGCCTCTCTGGAGTTATTTCAAACATCATCTCTCAGCTGTTGTACCTTGGTTCTCTCCAAATAAGGCTAATTGTTTACTCTTTGCAGGCTTATCAAGCCAAAACAATGCTTTTAATTCCTTCCAGGTGTCTTTGCTCCTTTCCAGCACCAAGCCAACCTCTACACAGAGTATAATTACAGCAAACTTTATTTTAACCTTATCAACCTACACACTTGGTAAATCAGCAAAAATTACCTACCTCAAATACTGCGATCACACTTCGATGTTCAAGTATTTATGCTGCAAAACAGTGACGTGTAAACCTCCTGCATGACATTTTGATTAATTACTATGTATTCTTGCATTGATTTTGGGAGGTGTTGATGTTTTTACATTGGTGTTTTTAGGGGATGTGGATGTCTCAAATCTTCACCTGGTCAGGGGTTGCTGTGGTTCTGTGTAATATTTGATTATCAGGAATATTTGATCAATCAGCTCACTCCTGGTCCTATAGGTACAAGTTAATAAAATGTATTACCATAATTGTCTTTACCAAAATTCATCCCCTAATACTGAGTCTCATTTCACTGCAGGCATGATAGGGTGGCATGGTAGCTCATTAGGTAACACTACTGTCTCACAGCGCCAGGCACCCAGGTGCTGACTGTGTGTGGAGTTTGCACATTTTCGCTGTGTTTCTGTGAGTTCTTCCAGGTGCTCTGGTTTCCTCCCCTCATCCAAAGATGTGCAGGTTCTGTGGATTGGCTGTGCTAAATTGCCCATAGTGTCAAGGGATGTGCAGGCTAGGTGGATTAGCCACGGGAAATGCAGGGGTAGGGGACAGGCCTTGGTGGAATGCTCTTCAGAGGGTTGGTGTGGACTCGATGGGCTGATTGGCTTGCATCCACACTGTCGGGATTCTATGATCATACACATATGCCATACCTCCCAAAGAATGACAGATCACACTAAACACAATATTCCTTCAGAGGACATAGATTTAAGGTGAGAACAGTAAGGTTTAAAAGGGACCTAAGGGGGAGATTTTTCATGGATAGTCATAGAGTCATAGAGATGTACAGCATGGAAACAGACCCTTTGGTCCAACTTGTCCATGCCGACCGGATATCCCAATCCAATCTAGTCCCACCTGCCAGCACCTGGCCCATATCCCTCCAAACCCTTCCTATTTATATACACATCCAAATGCCTCTGAAATGTTGCAATTGTACCAGACTCCACCACATCTTCTGGCAGCTCATTCCATACACGTACCTCCCTCTGCGTGAAAAAGTTGCCCCTTAGGTCTCTTTTATATCCTTCCCCTCTCACCCTAAACCTATGCCCTTTAGTTATGGATTCCCTGACCTCAGGGAAAAGACTTTGTCTAGTTATCCTATCCATGCCCCTCATAATTCTGTAAACCTCTATAAGGTCACCCCTCAGCCTCCGACGCTCCAGGGAAAACAGCCCCAGCCTGTTCAGCCTCTCCCTATAGCTCAAATCCTCCAAACCTGGCAATATTCTTGTAAATCTTTTCTGAACCCTTTCAAGTTTCACAACATCTTTCCGATAGGAGGGAGACCAGAATTGCACGCAATATTCCAACAGTGGCCTAACCAATGTCCTGTATAGCCGCAACATGACCTCCCAACTCCTGTACTCAATACTCTGACCAATAAAGGAAAGCATACCAAACGCCTTCTTCGCTATCCTATCTACCTGCGACTCCACTTTCAAGGAGCTATGAACCTGCACTCCAAGGTCTCTTTGTTCAGCAACACTCCCTAGGACCTTACCATTAAGTGTATAAGTCCTGCTAAGATTTGCTTTCCCAAAATGCAGCATCTCGCATTTATCTGAATTAAACTCCATCTGCCACTTCTCAGCCCTTTGGCCCATCTGGTCCAGATCCTGTTGTAATCTGAGGTAACCCTCATCGCTGTCCACTACACCTCCAATTTTGATGTCATGTACAAACTTACTAACTGTACCTCTTATGCTCACATCCAAGTCATTTATGTAAATGACAAAAAGTAGAGGACCCAGCACTGATCCTTGTGGCACTCCACTGGTCACAGGCCTCGAGTCTGAAAAACAACCCTTCACCACCACCCTCTGTCTTCTACCTTTGAGCCAGTTCTGTATCCAAATGGCTAGTTCTCCCTGTATTCCATGAGATCTAACCTTGCTAATCAGTCTCCCATGGGGAGCCTTGTCGAATGCCTTATTGAAGTCCATATGGATCACATCTACTGCTCTGCCCTCATCAATCTTCTTTGTTACTTCTTCATAAAACTCAATCAAATTTGTGAGACATGATTTCCCATGCACAAAGCCATGTTGACTATCCCTAATCAGTCCTTTCCTCTCCAAATACATGTCCATCTTGTCCCTCAGGATTCCCTCCAACAACTTGCCCACCACTGAGTTCGAGGTGGTGTATGTATGGAATGAGCTGCCAGTGGAAGTGGTGGAAGCTGGTACAATTATAACATTTAAGAAGCAATTGGATGGGTACATGATTATGAAGGGTGTAGAGAGATATGAGTCAAGATTAGAGTAATGCTGGAAAAGCACAGCAGGTCAGGCAGCATCCGAGGAGCAGGAAAATTGATGGTTCAGGCAGGAGTCCTTCATCAGGAACCTTCATCATTCAAGGGATAGGAGTCAAGTGCTGGTAAATGGGACTAGATTAATTTAGGATATCTGGTTGGTATGGACGAGTTGGACCAAGTGGTCTGTTTCCATGCTGTATACCCTTATGACTCTATGAGTATGAATGCTGTTTTCCCTTTACGTTGATATTTCTTGCAAATTGCCTTCTTGAGACAAAAAGTTTGAGTAAATGTGTCTTCTTTCCCAACAGTATACAAAATCTACTAGCAAATGGCTAAATAAATGGTGAGTTCTAATTTAGTTCTAAGCATCATTCTACGTTTTGACATTTGCAGGATCTTTGACAGACGCTTAGGCTATGAATTTCATAGTTGCATTCTCCTTCTAAGTCAGCAGAACCTGGTTGCCTTCTTCCCTCAGGATGAGACCTTCTGAGTATAACAGGTATGATGACTCCAACAAGTCAAACCAAGTTTAGAATTTCTCTGCAACCTGCTGTAGAGCATGCTTTTAAATGTATTCCCAAGACATCTTCAAATTGGCTGTACGTGTGTTAGTATCTGCCAATCTCTTAAAATGGTAAGTGTTGTAGTCTGGAATACAGACCTGTGCAGTCTTACAAGTCCAGAACTTTCATCCAACCTGGCAAATTCCATGTGTAGAAAGTGAGGACTGCAGATGCTGGAGATCAGAGCTGAAAAATGTGTCACTGGAAAAGCACAGCAGGTCAGGCAGCATCCAAGGAGCAGGAGAATCGGCGTTTCGGGCATAAGCCCTTCTTCAGGAATTGGACATAAGCCGATTCTCCTGCTCCTTGGATGCTCCCTGACCTGCTGCGCTTTTCCAGCAACACATTTTTCAGCTCAAATTCCATGAAGAATGGACGAATCTGGAACATTGTATGGTTACAGAGTAATTGCATTCGGATCTGCTTTTCTTTCTGTTCGTTGCAGTTGATCTAGTATTCATATGATGCACAGCTCTCATTTCTCAGGGACATATAACGTCAGTTTTGTCAATCATCATTTCATTTGGGTTACAATAATATTTTTGCCCCTGCTTAGCATGCATATTCCCTTGTAAGCTACTGGCTTTGAACAGCTTCCTACAGAAACTGATTCCTTGAGCTCATGACGAGACCGTCCAAAGTGAAGACCAATTCTAAAATAACAAATGGTTTAATTTACGTATACAATTTCATGTTTCGAGGGTTTCAAGAGTACCAATCCATTCCCTCCTCCAAACTGTCATTGAAGATTGCTTTGTCCCAGCTGCTATTAGTTATCTGCCCAGATATGAAATCATGTGGAAAGTACTGAAAGCAGAAGTGTCATAAATATCTGTGAACCTACCACCAAAATCCAAATGACTCATGAGTATGTAATAAAATTGACTATAACTCTTATCAGCCACCTTGTTCCAATGGTAATAGGTGTATTTGTAGACTAGAAAGCTTTTAATGATCATTTTCAAGAAAACCATTGAGAATGAACTTAACAGATATGTTATGATCAGCTCTAAGATAATTTAATACCTCATTAAAACATATTGTGGGGTAATTGAAAAATTCTAAAAGATAGTTTTATTCCAGTTAGCCAACACATGCATTCAGAAACACCTTTTCAGGAGAAACACCTTACTCAGTGAATCGTAGCACACGTTTTCCCTGAACATGAAACCTCATTCAAGTTGATCCAGTTTTGGAAAGACTACGTTCATGTCTTTTGGGTAGGCAGAAGCTTAAAAGTACAAAATAAAACAAAAAACTGAAGATGCTGAAGATCTGGAACAAGAACAGAAATTGCTGGAGGAAGCATCTATGGAATAAAGCAAAGTTAACAGTTTGAGTGCAGTGACCTTCTCTCAGGACTCAGTTCTGAAGAAGGGTCACATGACACAAAAGGTTAACCTTGCTTTCTCTCCAGAGATGCTGCCAGACCCACTGAGTTTCTCCAGCTATTTTTGTTTAAGAGGCAACCCTTGGGGAAACTTGAAGAGTAAAGAAAGCATTTTCCTTTCCATCCATGACCAATCGATATAAGTGACATTGATCCTACAGCTACTGCTCTTCCTAAGGTTTAAACAGTGAATTTAAAAAGTAATATTAAATTTTAAAAATGTGTTCTTTTGCTCCAAAGAAAGCAAAGTTGTTTTACTCTTTTCAAAAGCAGCTTAAGTGCAAGAATTGTTTCATGATGTCTCATGATCAGCATATCTGTACATCTTTAAGAGGCATGATCATGATATCATAGCACATAACCTGAGCATATAAAGATCTCATATTCTATCTTATCTCAGACCATTTGAGTATGACACTGTATTGGAAGTAAGGTCTTTTGTTGTAACATAATAGTATTTTGTCAGATTAGACATTTATGTGTATCTGAGAAATGAAATATTTGAACATAATTGTTAGTCATAAGAAATATCTGTTAAATCCTTCAGTCCCATAATGTCCTTGTCCATTTTATTATTTAATGGGAGATAACAAGCATTACCGCGTCAAGTAAAATCCTGTTGGAGGTCACCTTACTCCATGGTAGCTGCAGTGGCCATCCATAAAACATAATGTGGGCAAAAGGTAAATTCACTACCATTAAGCAGTATCATTTTCTGTGAATACAGACAACTGCACAGATTAGTAGATAGGACATTAAACACCCAGAAAACAGAACTAATTTTTTTTTATTCGAATGTAAGTTCATTCAAGATATTCTTTTTTTTACAATTGCCTTAAGTAAAGGAAAGAATATAATAAAAAGATTGAAAAGTAACACTGAGCTGAAACACAAAGAGAGTGAAGAGCACCACAGGTATCTGGGACAAAGCTCTGTTTCCTCCCATTCAATACATATGTAACAGTTTCTGATAACTGTAGCTGCAGAGACTGTGTCCTTAACGAAGGGACAATTTTAAACTTACAGTGCAACAATGTAAGAAGTAAAGGACTTACAGTGGACTCGTCCAATCATTTTTAGGCAGAATCATTGATAGCATAAATTTCATTATGCAGTGGGGATCCAGTGCTACCTTTACTGAGTGACAAAAATTCAAACTAAGGAAGCAATTCTGCTTTACAGATCAAGTAATAAATGACACTGAGAAAAGAGTTCTAAAAATCTTGCTTACCATTGACAAAGGGTTGATTCTTAGAATCAATGAATCTGACGTTTCCATGGAAGATCGTAAAGATCTGAAGGTTCTTGAAGACAAGGTAAGGATTAATTTCATAATTGATAGACTTCATCTAATGTCTTGCAAAAAGAAACACGGAGTTGATTAATTAATTTGCAGGAAAACTCTACAGCAATGAGCATAAGTCTCTATTTTTTAAAGCTGAATAGTCAGAGAAGCTGATTGAGTTGTAAATTGTCACAATATTAATTAAGCTTTAAGGAAGGTCCATTGTACCCTGCAGGTTACTGCACAGGTGGACAGAGTGGTCAAGAAGGCATATGGTATGCTTTCTTTCATTGGACGGGGTATTGAGTATAAGAGCTGGCAGGTCATGTTAAAATTGTGCAAGACATTGGTTCGGCTGCATTTAGAATACTGTACAGTTCTGGTCGCCATATTACCAAAAGGATGTGGATGCTTTGGAGAGGGTGCAGAGAAGGTTTACGAGGATGTTTCCTGGTATGGAAGGTGCAAGCTATGAAGAGAGATTGAGTAGACTAGGATTGTTTTCATTAGAAAAAATGAGATTGAGGGGGGACCTGATTGAGATTTACAAAATCATGAAGGGTATAGACAGGGTGGATAGAGACAAGCTTTTACCCAGGGTGAAGGATTCAATAACGAGAGGTCACGCTTTCAAGGTGAGGGGTGAAAAGTTTAAGGGGGACACATGCGGCAAGTACTTTACACAGAGGGTGGTGGGTGTCTGGAACGCATTGCCAGCGGAGATAGTAGAGGCAGGCACGGTAGATTCATTTAAGATGCGTCTGGACAGATGCATGAGTAGGTGGGGAGCAGAGGGATACAGATGCTTAGGAATTGGCCGACAGGTTTATACAGTAAATTTGGATCGACTCAAGCTTGGAGGGCCGAAGGGCCAGTTCCTGTGCTGTAAATTCTCTTTGTTCTTTGAAGGATGCTTTTGGCAAGAAAAAGAGCCATAACATTAACAAGTAGAAAGTAGATGTTAGAATGAAACCATATTTCAGGTAAACAATAATTTGGTGGTTATGATCAGCAAAGCACATCAAACTAACAAAATGTGTAACAAATGTAGTTTGTCACAACTACCCAAATGCTGTCCAGCATTTCTTAATATCTGCAAAGCACTTGACATCAAGAGACATTGGGAACATATGAAAATCTGATTTCAAACAACAAGCTAGATCCCAGCACAAAAAACAGGTGACCGTATAGACAGTCAACAGTAAACATTGTAGTTAGAGATATTAAAAAAAGCTGCAATTGCTGGAATCCAAAATAGACAGGCAGGAGGCTGGAAGAACACCACAAGCCAGGTAACATCAGGAGGTGAAGAAGTCAATGTTTCGGGTATAACACTTCTTCAGGGCTAGGGGTGGGTATGAGGGGAGCTGCAGATAAAGGGGGTGGCTGGGGCAAGGGGATGAAGTGGGGATAGGTGAAGACAGGCAGAGGGTATGATCTAGCCGGTCAGTGGGAGGAATGAATCAGGTAGGTGGCTGGGAGCAGTCAATGGGATGAAGAGGGGCTGTAAAGGGAGTCTGGGAATGGGGAAGGAGGTTATTTGAAATTGGAGAACTCAATGTTGACTCCTCCGAGCTGTAGGCTGCCCAGGCAGAAGATGAGGTGTTGTTCCTCCAATTTGCGGTTTGGTTCATTGTGGCAATGGAGGAGGCCAAGGATGGCCACGTCGGAAAGAGAGTGGTTAGGGGGATTGAAATGGGCAGTGACTGGGAGGTCCGGTCAGCCCCTGCGGACCCAGTCCTCACCTACTATCTCACCAGTCTCTGCATCCAACATATCAATCTTAAACACTTCCACTGTCTCTAACTAGACCCCACCACCAAGAAAATCTTCTCCTCCCTACCAATCTCTGCCTTCAGAAAGTGCCATTCTCTTTGACAGTCATTGGTTTGTGCCACTCTCCCCACTGACCACTGCCCCCCCCACCCCGAACCCTCAAGTACCTTCTCCTTCAACCAGAAAAGATGCAAAACCTGCCAGTACACCACCCCATCACCTCCATCCAGAGCCCCAAACAGTCCTACCAGGTGAGACAGAGGCTCATCTGCCTCTCTTCCAAAATAGTTTACTGCATCAGGTGTTCCCGCTGTGGTCTTCTCTACATCGGGGACATTGAATGTAAACTTAGGGAATGGTTCGCCGAGCATCACAGCCAGGCTCACAGTGGCTGCCCGAACCTCCCAGTCACCGCCCGTTTCAATTCCCCCAACCACTTCCTTTCCGACATGGCCATCCTTGAACTCCTTCATTACCAAAACGAACCACAGCACATATTGGAGGAACAGCCCCTCATCTTCTGCCTGGGCAGCCTACAGCCCAGAGGACTCAAAATTGAGTTCACTAGTTTCAAATAAACTCCCTCCCCATCCCCCGATTTCCTTCCCAGCCCCTCCCCCTCCCTTCCACTGCTCCCTGCCACTAACCACATTCATTCCTCCCATTGACCAACCAGGTCATACCCTCTGCCTGTCTTCACCTTTCTCCACTTCACCACCCTGCTCCCTCCTTCCCACTCCCTTTATCTGCAGCTCCCCCCACATCACCCCCTGAAGAAGGGTTACGCTAAAAACATCGACTTCTTCACCTCCTGATGCTGACTGGCTTGCCGTGTTCTTCTAGCCTCCTGCACTACACAAATCACTGGCAGCAAGGAAATTGCTAAGAAGGTGCAAAAACATGAATGAAATTCAGAGTCAACCAAATAAGAGAGAGACTTCAGAAAATGGCCACACTTTCTACATTGTGATCAGTTGATAAAGTAGAACATAAAAACAAATTTGCATGTTATTTTAAACTTACATTAGAAAGGACCTCAGTTTTAAGAAAATGTCTGACAGAATAATTTTCAGAGGTCGCAAAACAAAAATACACGGGGGTCATGGGAAAAGCAGCTGGATGATAAAGCATCAGATTCTGAACTAAAAGGATGAGCTTGAGCAGACAACACAGCTTTGCTCATCCATTCCTTTCCTTATGCTCTGTTGCTTTCATGACAGTCCTCAGTGTGTTAATGGCTGGCATTTCAAAATGTCCACCATCACAAGCAGCAGTGTCTTCTTCATCGCTCTCATGTACTTGCGCTGACAATAAAGCAATTTTTTTTAAATATAAATGAATACATTTCTTTTCAGCTTTTCTTTTTCAATGGGGTGAGGAAGTCTCTGAAACCTAAATTTCAAGAACATCTCTGGGGATTATTAAACATTTATTTAGTCCTCTTTGCAAGCCTGGCTCTTTAGCATAACTGTACCGTTCGTCGTAGCAATTATATCTTTGAATGTTGGATTGCATTAATTATTAAATACAGTTGTATCATCTAAGGCAGAGTAGTACATAAAATTTTAAATAAAAGTGCAAACCAGGAAACCCTTACTAACTAGAATTACAATACCATTTCAACTAAGTGTTTCCTGCTGAAGAGTTACTGCACATGCCAACAACGGTCTTCGGTTTTCATGTTGCTCCAAACAGATTTTGTAGACAGTTGTAAAATTCCACTCAGAGTAGCATCATTTTTATGTCAATGATAATGGAGTTAAATCCAAAGATAATTAATTTAAGCTTTTGTGAGTGGACTTGTTTGCATATCTACTAAAGTGGTGGTTGGTATAACCCATGTGTAAAACCAAGAAAATGCTTCAGGGCATATAGGAATTAGCACATAACTTTTAAAAGATGCAGTTCTGGCTGAATGGGGGCCTGGGAAAGTAATAGGTAAGAAGATTAGTGTCAATGTCAGCATGATGGACAGCAAATGGCGGAAGGGTAGGCAAATAATTGAAAAAGTGGAGGTGTAACTCCAATGATGGCTTAAGTGGTTAAAGGTAACAAAAAGATAGCACTAAGCCATTGAGATTTGGTTCGTATCAAGGAAGACTAGGATTCTGCTCCTCCATTGAGGGAATGGAATTTCCCACCTAATAATGTAGGCCTTCAACAAATGGTGAACCTCTGACACCAAACAGAAATTGTCAGAAGAGAGCAGCAAATCTGCCAGCATCTGTGGAGAGAAATCAGAGTTAATGTTTCAGGTCAAGTGACCCTTCCTCGGAATTGGAAGCATTTTAAGACTCCCCTCGCCATAAATTTATGGAAAATTTGGCATTCACAGGGCCCAGTGAGCATGAACCCAACTCGGTCAATTTGAGACCTATTTCAACTTCTTGGTATGTGTAAGGAGTGTCAGTTGGAATGCGGCTGGTGCTACAATCATCTCTGAGTCAGGGGAATGTGAGTTCAAGTCAAAGACCAGAAATGTGAGCACAAAATCTCAGGTGACATTCCAAAGGAGTGAGGCATTGTCTTTTAAATGATGTATGTGCGTACTATCTACAAGATGCACTGCAGAAATTCACCAAAGATCCTTCCAAATCTACAACTATTTCCATCCAGGAAGACAAGGGCAGCACCTGCACGTTCCCCTCCAAGTCACTCACCACCCTGCCTTGGAAATATACTGCCATTCCTTCCCAGTCATTGGGTCAAAATCCTGGAATTCCCTCCCTACCAGCATTGTGGGTCAACCTACAGCAAGTGGACTGCAGCTATTCAACAAGGAAGCTCACCATCACCTTCTCAAGGGCAAATAGGGATGGGTTATCAATGCTGGCCAGCCAGCAATGCCCAAATCCCACAAATGAATAAAAAAAACTTCTTTCAAAATATTCAATTGCTTTGTTTAGAAAAAGAGCAGCAACATTCTCCTCAGTGTCCTGACTAATATTGATTCCAAATAAATATCACTGAAACAGATTCCCTGGTCATTTTTACATTTGCAGTTTGTGGCGGTCTTCTGCTTTTGGCTGCCACCTTTGCAATGTTCCAGCCAGGGATACAATCCAAAATTACTCCACTGGGCTGGAAGCACTTTCGGACATCTTAATGCTGTGTAGAGGCTCTATAAAAATGCAAGTGTTTCTTCCAGCTGATAGGAAAATTGACTGCTTGAAATGGGTGATAAATGCAGTTAGCCAGCTTCAGACAGATCAAAAACGTAAACACCGGATATTATGAGCTGGTTATAATCTCATGGCAGATATGATCAAGGCCACTTTACTGGTGGATGTGTCTAGAGTAGTTGGAAAGCCTTCAGCAGCAGAAACCCAAAAGTGCTGGCCTGACAAAAGTAATATTCTCACCCATCTTTAAAATGTATTCCTCATTACCAAGGTTTGGACATGAAGAATCTTTGAATCACCAAATCCCTGCACCACATTCTTGACTAAAAGGTTGAATGGTTTCTTCTTAACCATTGTCGGAAAGTGTGGAGCTGGAAAAGCGCAGCAGGTCAGGCAGCATCCGAGGAGCAGGAGTGTTCACGTTTCGGGCTGCTCCTCGGATGCTGCCTGACCTGCTGTGCTTTTCCAGCTCCACACTTTTTGACTCTGATCTCCAGCATCTGCGATCCTCACTTTCTTCTTGATCATTGCCAATCTCAAATGAGTTCCTCGTGAATTTAAGTTCAGAACACAAATGAACATCAATTCATCAATAAACTAATGAACTAATTAACAATTAACTCAGGTGTCTTTTATACTTAATTGGCTAGGGCCAGTGAGTTAGATTTAAAAAGTTGTTTGGTTCATACATTTGGTTCATAATAGCTCATACATATTAATAATTTAGATGGTGCCCAAAATCTGAAGGTGTTGCCCATATGCCAAAACATGCTCTTGAGTTATTAAAGTTAAACCAAAATGACTGATTCAGCTTATCATAAGCATGTTAAAGCAATCTACCATGACCTGAGGTGAATTTGATTCATTCTCATGCATGGAAAGAGAATTTGCGAAGGAATTCTTGAAGGACATTGGGCTCTGGAAAATTGCTTTGCTTTTACTGTAGATTATCCATTAAAGTGAATCTTTCTCTGGTTGTATCTGAGTGTTGCATGGTATTTGGTTTTTTTTTGACATATAAGATATGAAATTTTCACTACTCCAACAAAGAGAAAAGCAAAATATATTTAATGTTTTGAAATAGCATGGTGCAGTGGACAACAAAGAAGATTACCTCAGATTACAACAGGATCTTGGCCAGATGGGCCAATGGGCTGAGAAGTGGCAGATGGAGTTGAATTTAATTCAGATAAATGCAAGGTGCTGCATTTTGGGAAAGCAAATCTTAGCAGGACTTATACACTTAACAGTAAGGTCCTAGGGAATGTTGCTGAACAAAGAGACCTTGGAGTGCAGGTTCATAGCTCCTTGAAAGTGGAGTCGCAGGTAGATAGGTATGCTTTCTTTGGTATGCTTTCTTTTATTGGTCAGACTATTGAGTACAGGAGTTGGGAGGTCATGTTGAGGCTGTACAGGACATTGGTTAGGCCACTGTTAGAATATTGCGTGCAAGTCTGCTCTCCTTCCTATCAGAAAGATGTTGTGAAACTTGAAAGGGTTCAGAAAAGATTTACGAGGATGTTGCCAGGGTTGGAGGATTTGAGCTATAGGGAGAAGCTGAACAGACTGGGGCTGATTTCCCTGGAGCATTGGAGGCTGAGGGATGACCTTATAGAGGTTTACAAAATTATGAGGGGCATGGATAGGATAAATAGACAAAGTCTTTTCCCTGGGGCCGGGGAGTCCACAACTAGAGGGCATAGGTTTAGGGTGAGAGGGGAAAGATATAAAAAGGACCTAAGGGGCAACTTTTTTCATGCAGAGGGTGGTACGTGTATGAAATGAGCTGCCAGAGGAAATGGTGGAAGCTGGTACATTTGGAATATTTAAAAGGCATTTGGATGTGTATATGAATAGGAAGGGTTTGGAGGGATGTGGGCCGGGTGCTGGCAGGTGGGACTAGATTGGATTGGGATATCTGGTCGGCATGGACGGGTTGGACCGAAGGGTCTGTTTCCATGCTGTATATCTCAATGACTCTATGACTATAATTAAAATTATAGACTACATACAAGGAGATCATTCAGCTCATTGTGCCCATGCCAGTTCTCTTGAAGAGAACACTCAACTGTTCTCACTTAGAACATAAAACATTACAGCGCAGTACAGGCCCTTCGGCCCTTGATGTTGCATCGGCCTGTCATACCAATCTGAAGCCCATCTAACCTATATTATTCCATGTACGTCCATGTGCTTATCCAATGATGACTTAAATGTACTTAAAGTTGGTGAATCTACTACCGTTGCAGGCAAAGCATTCCATACCCTTACTACTCTCTGAGGAAAGAAACTATCTCTGACATCTGTCCTATATCTATCACCCCTCAATTTAAAGCTATGCGCCCTCATGCTCACCGTCACCATTCTTGAAAAAAGGCTCTCCCTGTCCACCCTATCTAACCCTCTGATTATCTTATATGTCTCTATTAAGTCACCTCTCAACCTTCTTCTCTCTAACGAAAACAGCCTCAAGTCCCTCAGCCTTTCCTCATAAGACCTTCCCTCCATACCAGGCAACATCCTAATAGATCTCCTCTGCACCCTTTCCAAAGCTTCCACATTCTTCTTATAATGTGGTGACCAGAACTGTCCACAATACTCCAAGTGCGGCCGCACCAGAGTTTTGTACAGCTGCAGCATAACCTCATGGTTCCGGAACTCGATCCTTCTATTAATAAAAGCTAAAACACTGTATGCCTTTTTAACAACCCTGTCAACCTGGGTGGCAACTTTCAAGGATCTGTGTACCTGGACACCAAGATCTCTCTGCTCATCTACACTACCAAGAATCTTACCATTAGCCCAGTACTTTGCATTCCGGTTATTCCGACCAAAGTGAATCACCTCACACTTGTCCGCATTAAACTCCATTTGCCATCTCTCAGCCCAGCTTTGCAGCTTATCTATACCTCCCTGTAACCTACAACATCCTTCCTCACTACCCACAACTCCACTGACGTAAGTGTTGTCTGCAAATTTACTAACCCACCCTTCTACGCCCTCATCCAGGTCGTTTATAAAAATGACGAACAGCAGTGGACCCAACACTGACCCTTGCGGTACACCACTAGAAACTGGACTCCAGGATGAACATTTCCCATCAACCACCACCCTATGTCTTCTTTCAGCAAGCCAATTACTGATCCAAACTGCTATATCTCCCACAATCCCATTCCTCCGCATTTTGTACAATAGCCTACTGTGTGGAACCTTATCGAACGCCTTGCTGAAATCCATATACACCACATCAACTGGTTTACTCTCATCTTCCTGTTTGGTCACCTTCTCAAAGAACTCAATAAGGTTTGTGAGGTACGACCTACCCTTCACAAAACCGTGCTGACTATCCCTAATCAAATTATTATTTTCTAGATGATTATAAATCCTATCTCTTATAACCTTTTCCAACAATTTACCAACAACTGAAGTAAGGCTCACTGGTCTATAATTACCAGGATTGTCTCTACTCCCATTCTTGAACAGGGGCACCACATTTGCTATCCTCCAGTCTTCTGGCACTATTCCTGTAGACAATGACGATTTAAAGATCAATTCCAAAGGCTCGGCAATCTCCTCCCTGGCTTCCCAGAGGATCCTAGGATAAATCCCATCCGGCCCAGGGGACTTATCTATTTTCATACTCTGCAGAATTTCTAATATCTCTTCCTTGTGAACCTCAATCCCACCTAGTCTAGTAGCCTGTATCTCAGTATTCTCCTCGACAACATTGTCGTTTTCTAGAGTGAATACTGTCGAAAAATATTCATTTAGTGCTCCACACACAACTTCCCACTACTATCCTTGATTGGCCCTAATCTTACTCTCGTCATTCTTTTATTCCTTAAATACCTATAAAAAGCCTTCGGGTTTACCCTGATCCTATCCGCCAACAACTTCTCATGTCTCCTCCTGGCTCTTCTGAGCTCTCTTTTTAGGTCTTTCCTGGCTACCTGGTAACCCTCAAGCACCCTAACTAAGCCTTCACATTTCATCCTAACATAAGCCTACTTCTTCCTCTTGACCAGAGATTCCACTTCCTTCGTAAACCAAGGCTCCCGCATCAACAGTTTCCTCTCTGCCTGACAGGTACATACTTATCTCGGACACACAGGAGCTTTTCCTTGAATAAGCTCCACATTTCTAATGTGCCCATCCCCCTGCAGTTTCCTTCTCCATCCTGTGCTAAATCTTGCCTAATCGCATAATAATTGCCTTTCCTCCAGCTGTAACTCTTGCCCAGTGGTATACACCTATCCCTTTCTATCACTAAATTAAACATTACAGAATTGTGATCGCTATCACCAAAGTGCCCACCTACTTCCAAGTCTAACACCTGGCTGGGCTCATTACTCAGTATCAAATCTAATGTGGCTTCGCCCCTTGTTGGCCTGTCCAAGTACTGTGTCAGGAAGCCCTCCTTGATACTTCCTTGTCTTTTCCCTGTAGCCCTGCAATCTGTTTCCCTTCAAATACTTTTCCATTCCCTTTGAAAAGTGCAACTGACTAGACATCCACCACACTGTCAGACAGTGCATTCCAAATCCAAACTACTTGCTGTATTAAAGTATTTTTCTCATGTCACCATTAGTTATTTTGTTGTTAACTCAGGATCCTCCTGCTTTCAATTCTTTCACAAAGGGTATGGTTTCTCTCTGTTTAATCTGTCTGGACCACTTTGAACATGTTTACCAAATCTTTTCTCAACATTTTCTTCTACATGGAGAACAACCACAGCTTCTCCAATTCATTCTTATAACTGAAGCCTCTCATCCCTGGAGCCATTATCGTAAATCCTTTCTTCAACCTCCTTAAGTATACTTATTATTCAGAAACATCTCAATACAATGATCACTTGGAATGAACACAACCATTTCCTATCTCATGGGTCTCGACAGAGTATATGGGAGAGAGATTGTTCCCTTTGACAGAAGGTCCAAGAATAAAAGGAAAACATTTAAACTGATTGATGAAGAAACCAAATTCAATGTGAGAAAATGTTTTTACTTTGTTCTGAATGGTTAGGATCTCACTATCTGAAAAGGTCCCAGCAGTATATTCATGAGCTTTCTCAAACGAAAATTGGATAAGCACCTAAAGGAAAATTTTTGGCAAGGAAATGAAGAACGAGCAGGAGTTGGATGAGCTACATTGCTCTTGTAGAAAGCCTGCGTTCATGGTTAAATGATTTCATTCCATTCTACTCTGTTAGTCTGAATCACTTTAGTTAACAAATTATGCACATTCTTGGAATATTTTCACATTTAGAATTAAAAGTCAAATTATCTGGCAATGAATAAGGAAATCCCTTTCTTTTTCTGGGGTGACAGAACAAAAATATTCAGTTGCTACATTAATCAGTGATTAAATGCATCATACGCTTTTTATGAGTGCGCCATTTTGTTCTTTTTTTAATCGATACACCCAGCACTGAATTAAACTGCATTAGACAATATGACAGCAGCAGCAACTTGACAGTTAATGTGACATAAAGTTCAAAACAAACTGAAAACATTGATGAGTATACTTTTGTTGATGGAATTACAATGAAGATCAGCAGAAACAGTGCATTCGATGATACTTGTATGCTATCTCACTGATTGTTAGTATTTATCTTTCTATCAGCTAAGTAAGGTACTAACAGCAATCATCAAAGAAGCACAATAAATGTAATTTGCTATCAGCAGGGCTCATCAACAGTATTTGGGCCAAGGATCAAGATTGATTTCATAATAAGCTCTGGATGTCTGGCAGTTCTGTCTGATCAGTTTTGCACTCAGAAGGTGTTACTTAACTTTTGCAACTGCTGGCAGTATCATCACTGAATTGAATTGATTCTCCCCTGTGAAGCAAATTAAATGCTTAAAAAGAACAGGAAATGGCTTTTCTTTCCCCCTGAACGTGAACTGTGTTGCTAACTGGTAAAGGTGGCACTGAAGGAATTAATGTTGCTCAGTCCAATAAAGCTGAAATTAAAGGGAGCAACAAATAGGTACCAACTGAGCTGAGGAGAGGGTTGGATGAATTACTCGCATTAGGTTTTGAGTCTTTATTTTTGAAAAGTAAAAAATTAAAACAGTCGAAAGAATCAAAAGCTGAATTTGTTGATGCAACAAAATAAAAATAACTTGAATTTACATAGCACCCTTAATGTTATATAATGTGCTAAGGTGCGTCATTGCAGAACTATGAAACAAAATTTGACCTTGAGTCACATTAGCTGATATTTGGGCTGATGCCTAAAGGCTTGTTCAAATAAATGAGGTTGAAAGGCCATCTTAAAGTGGAAAAAGAGATGCGTTGAGGATATATTTAGAGAGGAAATCCTAGCACTTAAGACCTAGGTAGTGAAATGGCACCTTTTATAGAAAGGCAAGATGAGAGGTTTGTCAAGGCCTATGTTGTTGAGATGGCTGTCTTTCAAGAAAAAGATGACAGCAAAATCATGCCAGTTGGAATCCATCCAGAATTGATTGAACATTACGTCAGAGAGTGCTCCATCTTTGAAAACTCATCAATCAGAATAAACTGGCACCAATGTCGATCACTTGTCCAGATCCATTCCTTTGAAGTAAATTATTTTGATTGGTAAATAAGACAAGTTCTACTTGTTATGAAGATATGATTTCTGAAATATGCAGTCATAATATAATCAGCTTGTGGTGCAACAGGGGGAGGGTGTTCTGAAATCCATATTACTGGTTCCTGGAAAAGAGAATTCAACCAGACAAAACTGATCAAAGGAACCCCAGTGCCAAGAGATTGGGTGGAAAGTGACAGTGGCTGCAGCCCAGTACTTGGATAGCAAGTGGGATAACAAGAAATCCATCATTTCATCGGTTTCATGGAGGGTTTCTCCCTTTATGGACTATCAAATTTTCTCAACCTAGTCTGAAATTTGCTCCATGTATTAACTGCAACACCCCTCTGGTAACCTCCTTATCTGATCCTGCCAGGTTATCCCTGTTGTTGTAACCATCTTTAAACTCCAGCCATGCACCCAGTCAAGCCTGGTCAGTGCGGAGTTATCCTTCACAATGCATGTAGTGGGTCTGTATCCACAAACCACAGCCTTTCAGAGCACATGGGTGGCCTGGATGAAACCTTATTGCATATACAACTGCACATTCCTACACTATTGCTGATCCAGTATAAAGGCACACAGTTTATGTGTCCTTAGTCACATCCAATCTGACATTCCTCTCTAAGCCACTGCGACTTATTCCAAATGCACCCTGTAACCCAGCATTTTATTTTTGCTCAAGGTGGGACTATACGTACAAACCAGTCTTTTTTTTTTATTCACCACTACCAAAAGTGAACAGAAATCAAATAAACAGAATCTGCATTTGCCTCTCAGACTAGAAAAGACTTCTTGTCTTTTGAGCACAGACAATTTTACAGTCAATGAATAATCATTGCACACAGCACTCATTCGCTGAACCAACTGTTAATTAAATCCTGACTGGCTTGATGTTCTGAGCTCTGTTGCATTCCTTCATGCAGAAGATGATGTTCCTCCTGCTCAATGTCCTCATCTTCCTTCTTGGAAGACTACTCCTGCTATCCCAGCTTGTCAGTCTTTAAGACATTTCCTCTTTGCCGACTCCAGTTGTGCAGAGAGCAAAACCCCATTTTCAGCAGGCCAATCATCTACTTCACCATGGCCCTGGTGGAAGAATAGGCTATGTATGTATCAACTCGCCACCTTATTTTGGGAGTTGCATAGTCGGTTCATCAGCCATGGTCATAGTGGGTAACCCTAGACCCCAGTAACCATCCTTGCACATCATCTTGGCCCTCAAACATAGTAGGACAATGAGCCCCCTAGGGATATCAGCATCATGGTATCACCAAGGTTTCTCACACAGACTTCCTAGATGCGGTTGCCAAAGGGTCATATATGGACACAATCTTGGAATAGAATTCATCTATTGATGAATTCATATAGCCCTCTCAACGTGATGTGTGTGCAATCTACAGTGCCTTGCACCAAAGGAAAGACATCTATATTGCCAAAGCCTACTGCTCCTGTTGTAGCCCTACAGCACAAGTGGCATTGGTAACAGCCTCGATACATTTATAGAGTTAGAGAGTCATAGAGATGTACAGCATGGAAACAGACCTTTCCATCCAACACATCTATGCTGACCAGATATCCCAACCTAATCTAGTCCCACTTGGCCCATGCCCATCTAAACCTTTCCTATTCATATACCCATCCAAATGCCTTTTAACTGTTGCAATTGTACCAGCCTCCACTACTTCCTCTGGCAGCTCATTCCAAACACGCCCCACCCTCTGCATGAAAACGTTTGCCCCTCAGTTCTCTTTAATATCTTTCCCATCTCACCCTAAGCCTTAGCCCTCTAGTTATGGACTCCCCCAGCCAAGAGAAAAGACTTTGCCAATTTACCCTATCCATGCCCTTCAGAGTTTTATAAACTTCTATGAGGTTACCCCTCAGCCTTCAATGCTCCAGGGAAAACAGCCCCAGCCTATTCGACCTTTCCCTATTGCTCATATCCTCCAAATCTGGCAACATTCTTGTAAATCTCTTCTAAACCCTTTCAAGTTTCACAATATCTTTCCAATAAGAAGGAGACCAGAATTGCACGCAATATTCCAAAAGTGGCCAAATCAATGTCCTGTACAGCCACAACATGATCTTCCAACTCTTATACTCAATGCTCTGACCAATAAAGGAAAGCATACCAAATGCCATCTTCACTATACTATCTACCTGTGACTCTACTTTCAACGAACTGTGAAACTGCACTCCAAGATCTCTCTGTTTAGCAACATTCCCCAGGACATTACCGTTAAGTGTATAAGTCCTACTAAAGTTTGCTTTCCCAAAATGCAGCACCTCGCATTTATCTAAATTAAACTCCATCTGCTACTCCTTAGCCCATTGGCCCATCTGATCAAGATCCCATCGAAATCTGAGGTAACCTTCTTCTCTGTCCACTACACCTCCAATTTTTGTGTTATCTGCAAACTTATTAACCAAACCTCCTGTGTTCATATCCAAATCATTTATATAAATGACAAAAAGTAGTGGACCCAGCACCAATCCTTGTGGCACTCCACTGGTCACAGGCCTCCAGTCTGGAAAACAACTCTCCACCACCACCCTCTGTCTTCTACCTTCGAGCCAGTTCTGTATCCAAATGGCTAGTTCTCCCTGTATTCCATGAGATCTAACCTTGCTAACCAATCTCCCATGGGGAACCTTGTCGAATGCCATACTGAAATCACACACAGGTCCCTAGTGACTCCTTGGAAGGAGCCAGTTGAAAAATGTTCAATTTGGTTGTCATTCTGATGGCCACTGGGAAAGGACTGTCACCCACTACTTCAGATGGCAGAACACACTCCAGCAGCTGGCATTGTTCAATGGTGTAAAAGACTGAACTCTCTTCCCTATACCTCCTGGACATCTTGAGAGGACCTCCAGATGTAGCCTTTTCATGTTGAGGTTGTTTGGCAACTCCTGGATGTAGCTGCTGGTTCTGGGCTTGCTGACCTATCCTCCTCCATTTCACTTGACCTTTGTTGCAATGCAGCAACAATAATGGAAACCCCTGTTGTGGATGGATTCATCACTCACATGGTAACTGAGCCTGGGGCACATAAGAAACAGAACAGGTCTTTAGTAATGTGGGCAGTCAGTATGAGTGTCAATGATTAATAACAATAACATTAGCACTGATAACTCACAATACCAGGGATCCAGGTTCAAATCCAGCCTTGGGTGACTGTGTGTGGAGTTTGCACATTCTCCCTGTGTCTGCATGGGTTTCCTCTGGATCCTCTGGTTTCCTCCCACAATCCAAAGATGTCTAGGTTAGGTGGATTAACCATGGTGAATGCGGGGTTGAGGGGAGCTGTTATCTGGGTGGGATGCCAGGATTGATGCAAATACTTCTTGAAGAGTCTCCAGTCCATCAGAAGTAAAGCTCACATGTTGGGACAGGAAACAGACACTGACTCAGCTGATTACAGCTATTTCCCACTTGTAGTTTGCATTTAGGAGTCAAGAAAATGTAGAAGGTAGAGCAGGACATAGTTGGCACCATGAATAATGCACTTAGCCTTATAATCCAAGACTGTTGCAAACCAGCCACTAAACCTCCATGACTATACCTACCTAGTATGCTGTGAACAGTCCAGCACTACGGATTCCACACATGTTCCAACACACCCCCTGCACAACCGCAAATCTTGTGGTTACTCCCTGAACCTGGTCCCTAAAGTTTACTCATGCCCACTCTTTTGTGACACACACTCCCCCATCAAGGCCAATGTGTTGGTGACTCCTACATTGTTTTCCACTAGGAGACCTCCCACACCATCCCATTTGGCACCACACACCCACATTGGAGAGTCAGGGACTATCATGAATCGGCAATTCATCTGAGTCTCCCAAGGCTCTGCTGCAAAAGCGCCACCAAGATAGTCTAGTCTGTTGCAGTGACTTCCAGAGTGAAAGGGGGCTCTCCATCTGGCACCTGTACAGCCTGAGACTTGGCCAGGTATTGCCTTAGTTTAGAAACAACTTGGTCCGCAATCACAGGGCATTCTGTTTCAGGAGGTCAGACAGTGGAGAGGCTTTGGTAGTAAAACCATCAATGTGGTTTCAACAATATCCCACTCATCCTATCAAAGACTCAAAGGGACATCACATTCCTTCAGAGGGATAATTGTAATATTTACAACGGTAATTGTAACAATGACTTGAAACGCATTTCCTCTCAATATCTTACTTACCATGAACTTCTACAGTTTCTAAACACATGACTTAAGGCTTTATTCTTGAGCTTTATTAGGATTAACCTTCAGTTTTAGGGAAGTGAGACAGGCTGACAGTTCACTAAGGAGTTGGAGCTGTTCTTCCTTAATGTTAGTCTGAAGGAGCAGATCATCTACATATTGGATCAGCTATTCAGGCCATGAGAAATTATCAAGCTCTTTCATCAGTTGCTGGTGAAAAATCAAAGGGGGATTGTGGAAGCTTTGATGTAAACAGTTTCACATGTAATGTTGGCCGTGGAAGCTAAAAAAGCTGTCTTCTGGAGTTCATCCTCACTTACTGACTGATTTAGTTTTTAACTGCTGCTAATTATCCATTCCGCCAGTAAAATAACTGGTGTAATGATTCAATTACTGGTCAATTACTGCTGCTCCTTTAATCAGTTAATTCCTGGCTATCACATGGGGCATTTGTCTTCTTACATCAGACTCAGGCTGAGGAATTGAGATGTATGAAGTTTTGGTGGTCCAAATCCTGGAGTGACTTCAGTGACTCACCCACTTGGGACACAGGAGACAACTGGTAGTGGATTGGGCTTCTCAATGATACCTATTTGTAGGGAACATATGCGTGGCCTCCTTCCGGTACAACCTCCAGCATGCAGATCAACAGCAGCAGGCATTTGCTCTGTATGTCCCCTTGTGCTGGTTCCCATCAAACCGAAACGCACCTTGCTCATTTGGAGGAAGATTGCATATTTTTCATATCCACACTGCAGATCCTGGATCCACTTTTCTAACAGTTCCATGTGTGCACCTTGAACTAGTGAAATGTATAAGCTGCAATCTCTGTGGACTCTTTCCACTGGTAAGGGCAGGGAAAAGGGAAACATCTTGTCCTGGCTTATCAATGAGTTTCTAATCTCATGAAATAATAAAGTTTGAGAGGCAATTGGCCATGCGGGGAATGTATCACTGAACTGTAGGGCCATGTATTTTTGTTCTGAGACATATTGCATTGTTTTTAGGAACAGGCAGCCACTGCTGAGATTCAAAATAGGGCGTGACTTTCAGTGATGCTGCTGGCTTACTGCAGTGGATGCCTGTCAAGTTCTGTATAAAAACGGGACATGGACCTTCCTAGCTTGTGAGATTACAGTGGAGTCGCCAATTTCCTAATTCCTCCTGCTGCACCACTGGCCAGCTCCCAAGCCTCTGCGTTATCTAATTGGTGGGTTGCCATGTAATTGGGCATGCTCCATCTTTCCACAAGCAAGTGTAATGCCTGCAAAATTTCAAATCTGTCATCAAGACAGTACATTTCCCCCTGGAGCAGAGTTCCACCCATTATATTTGAATTTTCAACTTGGAGAGAACTTTAAAACTTGTGGCAAATTAGTGGAGAAAGAAAGGATGTGGATATCAAATGTTAGTCTTTGTTTATACTAACACCTACTTTTTCATGACAATTAGGAAGCAGGAACGCATAGTCAGAAACAAATGATTCTATCTGCAGTCGTTCATTTTTAATTTGAATAATCACTAGTTACTTTCGATGTTATTTAAGTTAACTTATTTTGAAGTTCATATGATAGACACAAATATCTTTGAAGGGGGCATAGGAATATAAAATGCTAAATCGTGTAGCGATTAGCAATTGTTTTGCACTTCGATCTTTGCTTCCATAAATCATGTCAATAAATGTGGTTATTTCTCTGTTGTTGTCTCTGTTGATAATGTTTCAACCTTGTGTGCAAATCTTTCACACTGATTCTGAACAATGCATACCAATTTTTTTCGAAGTGTTTCATTAATTTTACAATATACATGCAAGTAATTCCTTTGATTGTAATTTACTGACAACTTTGTATTCTATGGAATTTAATAAACAATAGCAACAAGCTTTCACTGTTTTGTACTCTTACATTGTGGACTATTTAGATACATAGAATTCAATAGATATTTACATGTGCCACATACCTCATGTGTGATAGGCAGAACACGCTATTGCTTGATGGCAGCACCCTGTTAGTGGCAAACATCATTAATGTTGCTATTGTAAACCAGCTGGATAAATTCTTTGTTGTTGAAACTTTTGAGATACAAATCTGAGGTAGATGGGGCACTTTTCAATGCATGTTTGTATGATGTACAACAATAAATGATCTAATCAGATTTGTCATGATCTTGCAGGAAGGTTTTCGTAGAATCCTTACAGTGTGGAAGCAGGCCATTTGACCCATCGAGTCACACCGACCCTCCTAAGACCATCCCACCCAGAAGGAGACCCGCCTCCACCCGCTTCCCCACCACCCCCCCCCCCCCCACCCCCACCCCAGAGCCCTGCATTTACTATGACTAACCAACCTAACCTGCAAATCTCTGGACACCATGGGCAATTTAACATGGCCAATCCCCCTAACTCGCACATCTTTGAAATATGGGAGGAAACAGGATCACTGGAGGAAACCAATGCAGACATGGGAAAATTTTGCAAACTCTACACAGACAGTCATCTGAGGGTGGAAGCAAACCCAGGTCACTGGTGCTGTGAGGCAGCAGTGCCAACCACTAAGCCACTGTGGCACCCATGCCATATTGATGCACTGTATCTCAACACCAAACTGAACAAATGTGTCAGTTTCTATGTATGATGTTGCTGTTTAGTCCAATCTTAGATCACTTGGAAGTTTCGAGGTTTCAGTATATATATATCGATCACTTTATATCATGCATTTCTCAAGTATATAATTAATAGTTAACTTGAAGTAAGCAAAAGAACAGTTTAATGTTGTAAATTGTTTTCCTGGAACCCATTTCAAGTTTTATTTCTGGCTAATGACAGAAGCATCCAGTCTGTGGGAGGCACATGGATAGACAATGCTTCTGCAATAGAGGATGGGAAACACATTAAAAAGTGAAACTTACAACTGTACACAGAAGCTGCATTAAGCTTGCTCAGTTCAGATGCTTGCTGAAATTTGTAAAATAATTAGTGTGTGGAAGTAAAAGAAAAGCTATTTCAGTCATGATCTAAAGATCTCTATGGATCAACAGCTTGTTAAGAAATAAGAATGGCGAAATGAATGGCCATTATAAGCAAGTTCTTAGCAGACCTCTCAAACAGTCTTAGATAACTGAGAGTGAAATGAAAAGAAATACTGAAATTTCTTGAATTAGATTTGACTGGAATATGGAGTTTAGAGAGAGTTTGCATGTTACTGTGGATTATGTCTGCAGGAAGTGTGTTTGGTTGCAAATTCAATCAGATTGAATGGATTGATTGGAGTGGCAGTTAGAGGCAACGAGGAATCTACAAGAGCTAGAGAGTGTGATAGATGGCAGTTATGGGAAGGAAGAAAAGCCACAGATACAGTCAGGTAGATGTTACTTCCAGGAAAGGTAGGAGAGGTAGGTAGGTAGTGCAGAAGTCTTCTGTGGCTACCCCCATTTCAAATAAGTATGCTGTTTTGGAAAAGGTTGGTGATGATGGACTCTCAGGGGAATGTAGCACAAACAGCCAAGTTTCTAGTATCGAGACAGTCAGTTAAGTAATGAGGGGTACGTCGGATTCCAAGTGATCTATTGTGATAGGGGACCCTCTAGTCAGAGGCACAGACAGGCATTTCTGCAGCCAGCAGTGAAAAATCAGAATAGTGTGCTGCCCCCCTAGTGTCAGGATCAAGGATATCTCAAAAGGGGTACGGAATGTTCTCAAAGGGAAGAGAGACCGGCAGGAGGTCATTGTACACATTGGAACCAATGACATAGGAAGGGAAAAGGATGAGATTCTGAGGGGAGAATATAGAAAGTTAGGCAGGAATTTAAAAAGGAGGTCCTCAAGTATAGTTATATCTGGCTTACTCCCGGTGCTACAAGCTAGTGAGGATAGGAATAGGAGGATACAGCAGATGGATGCATGGCTGAGGTGCTAGTGTATGGGAGAAGGAATCACATTTTTGGATCACTGGATTCTCTTCTGGGGTCAAAGTCACCTGTACAAGAAGGACAATTGCACCTGAATTGGAAGGGGACTAATATACAGAAGTGGGAAGTTGAGTGTGGACCCTGTGGAGATTGAAGAGGTGCTAAATGAACATTTCTCACCAGTTTTCACTCAGGAAAAGGAAAATATTGTAGAGGAGAAGAATGAGGTATGAGATATTAGACTAGAAAGGATCGAGGTTAGTTATGAACAGGTGTTATCAATCCAAAAGGAGTGAAAGTAGACAAGCTTACTGGGCCGGATGGGATTTATCCGAGGATTCTCTGGGAAGCTAGGGAGGAGATAGCAGAGCCTTTGGCTTTGATATTTGAGTCGTCATTGTCTACAGGTTTGGTACCAGAGGACTGGAGGATTGAAAATGTTGTGCCCTTGTTCAAGAAGGACAGTAGAGATGACCCAGATAATTATAGACCAGTGAGCCTTACTTCTGTTGTAAGAAAGGTTTTGGAAAGGATTATAAAGGATAAGATTTATAATCATCTAGCAAGTAACAATTTGATTTCAGATAGTCAACATGGTTTCGTCAAGGGTAGGTCATGACTCACAAATCTCATTGAGATTTTTGAGAAGGTGACCAAGCATGTAGATGAGGGTAGGGGAGTTGACGTGGTATACATGGACTTCAGTAAAGCCTTTGATAAGGTTCCACATGTTAGGCTGTTGGAGAAAATGCAGAGGCATGGAATTGAGAGTGATTTAACAGTTTGGATTAGAAACTGGCTTTCTGAAAGAAGGCAGCGAGTGGTAGTTGATGGAAAATATTCAGCCTGGAGTCTGGTCACTAGTGGTGAGCCACAAGGATCTGTTTTGGGACCACTGCTGTTTGTCATTTTGATAAATGACTTAGACGCAGGCACAGGTGAATGGATTAGTAAATTTGCAGACGACACTAAAGTCAGTAGAGTAGTGGACAGTGTGGAAGAATGTTACAGGTTGCAGGGGGACTTGGATAAACTGTAGAATTGGGCTGAGAGGTGGCAAATGAAGTTCAATGCAGCTAAATGTGAGGTGATGCACTTTGGGAAGAATAACAGGAAGGAAGACTATTGGGTCAATGGAAAGATTCTTGGAATTGTGGATGTGCAGAGGGATCTTGGAGTCCATGTACATAGATCCCTGAAAGTTGCCACCCAGGTGGATAGTGCTGTTAAGAAGGCATACGATGGGTTAGGTTTCATTCGTAGAGGGATTGAATTCCAGAGCTGCAATATCATGCTGCAACTATACAAAACGCTGGTGCAGCCACACTTGGAATATCGTGTACAGTTCTGGTCCCCATATTTCGGGAAAGATGTGGAAGCATTGGAAAAGGTGCAGAGGAGATTTACCAGGATGTTGCCTGGTCTGGAGGAAAGGTCTTATGAGGAAAGGCTGAGAGACTTGAACCTGTTCTCATTGGCAAGAAGAAGGCTAAGGGGGGATTTAATAGAGACACACAAGATGATCAGAGGATTAGATAGGGTAGACAGTGAAAGTCTTTTTCCTAGGATGATGACATCAGCGTGTACGAGGGGGCATAACTACAAATTGAGGGGTGATAGATTTAAGTCAGATGTCAGAGGCAGGTTCTTTACGCAGAGAGTGGTAAAGGCATGGAATGCCCTACCTGCTAATGTAGTTAACTCAGCCACATTAGGGAGATTTAAACAATCCTTAGACAAGCACATGGATGATTTTGGGATAGTGTAGGGCGACGAGCTGAGAATAGTCCACAGGTCGGCACAACATCGAGGGCCGAAGGGCCTGTTCTGCACTGTATTGTTCCATGTTCTCAGTTTTTGAAAGTTCTTGCCTGATACCATCAAAATTAGTCTTCCTCAAATTTAGAACTTCAACATTTAGATTTAGTCTAAATCAGGGAGATTTGCTAGAGCTGCTTGGGAGGATTTAAACTAGTTGGGGCAGGGGGTGGTGGGGGAGTAGGGGAGAGACCCAGGGAGATAGTGAGGAAAGAGATCAATCTGTGACTGATACAGTTGGGAAAAGGAGCGAGTCAAACAGTTAGAGCAGGCAGGGACAAAGCAGAGAACAAGGTAGGACTGAGAATTTAAACCGCATTTACTTCAATGCAAGAGGTCAAACAGGAAAGGCAGATGAACTCAGCTCATGGTTAGAAACATGGGACTGGGACATTGTAGCAATTACAGAAACATGGCTCGGGGATGAACAGTACTGGCAGCTTAATGTTCCAAGATGCAAATGCTACAGGAATGATAGAAAGGAATGCAAGAGAGAAGGTGGAATCGTGGTTTTGATAAGGGATAGCATTACTGCTGTACTGAGGGAGGATGTTCTTGGGAATACAAGGAAGTTAGATGGGTGGAACTGAGAAATGAGAAAGGGATGGTCACCTTATTGGGATTGTATTATAGACCCCCCTAATAGTCAGCGGAAAATTGAAATCTCCTCACAAATTAGTTTCTCAGTGATCTGTAAGAATAAAAGGGTGTTTATGGTAGGGGATTTTAACTTTCTAAACATAGACTGGGCTGCCATAGTGTTAAGAGTTTAGATGGCAAGGAATTTGTTAAGTGCATACAAGAACATTTTCTGCTTCAATATGTGGATGTACCTACTAGAGAAGTGCAAAACTTGACCTACTCTTGGGAAATAAGGCAGGGCAGGTGACTGAGGTGTCAGTGGGGGGGCACTTTGAGGCCAACAACCATAATTCTTTTAGTTTTAAAATAGTGATTGAAAAGGTAAGACTAAATCTAAATGTTGAAGTTCTAAATTCGAGGAAGACTAATTTTGACGGTATCAGGCAAGAACTTTCAAAAACTGATTGGGTGCAGATATTTGCAGGTAAAGGGATGTCTGGAAAATGGGAACCCTTCAGAAATTTGTGATGACGAGAGCCCAGAGAGAGTATATTCCTGTTAGGATGAAAGGAAAGGTTGGTAGGTGTACGGAATGCTGGATGATGAGAGAAATTGAGGTTTTGGTTAAGAAAAAGATGGTCGTACATGTCAGGTATAGACAGGAGAGATGGAAAGAATCCTTAGAAGAGTATAAAGGCAGTAGGAGTCTACTTAAGAGGGAAATCAGGAGGCCAAAAAGGGGACATGAGATAGCGTTGGCAAATAGGGTTAAAGAGAATCCAAAGGGTTTTTATAAATATGTTAAGGACAAAGGGGTAACTAGAGAGAGAATAAGGTCCCTCAAAGATCAGCAAGGCAACCTTTGTGTGGAGCCACAGGAGATGGGGAAGATACTAAACAAATATTTTGCATCAGTTTTTACTGTGGAGAAGAACATGGAAGATACAGAATGTGAGGACATAGATGATGACATCTTGAAAAATGTCCATATTACAGAGGAGGATGTGCTGGATGTCTTGAAATGCATAAGAGAGGATAAATCCTCAGGACCTGATCAGGTGTACCCTAGAACTCTATGGGAAGCTAGAGAAGTGATTGCTGGACCCCTTGCTGAGAACTTTGTATCATCAATAGTCACAGGTGAGGTGCTGGAAGACTGGAGATTGGCTAATGTGGTGCCACTATTTAAGAAAGATGGTAAGGAAAAGTCATGGAACTATAGACTAGTGATCCTGACATCGGTGGTGGGCAAATTGTTGGAGGAAATACTGAGATATAGGATTTAAATGTATTTGGAAAGGTAAGGACTGATTACGGATAGTCAGCACGACTTTGTGCGTGGGAAATCATGTCTCATGAACTTTATTGAGTTTTTGAAGAAATAACAAAAGGATTGATAAGGGCAGAGTGGTGGACATGATCTATATGGACTTCAATAAGGCAAGGGCCTGTGCCCGAAACGTCGAATCTCCTGTTCCCTGGATGCTGCCTGACCTGCTGTGCTGTTCCAGCAATAAAGTTTCAACATTTGACAAGGCAGGCTAGTTAGCAAGGTTAGATCTCATGGAATACAGGGAGAACTAGACATTTGAATACAGAACTGGCTTGAAGGTAGAAGACAGAGGGTGGTGGTGGAGGGTTGCTTTTTAGGCTGGAGGCCTGTGACCAGTGGAGTGCCACAAGGATCAGTGCTGGGTCCACTACTTTTCGTCATTTAGACAAATGGTTTGGATGTGAACATAGGAGGTATAGTTAATAAGTTTGCAGATGACACCAACATTGGAGGTGTAGTGGACAGTGAGTTACCTCAGAATACAATGGGAACTTGATCAGATGGGCCAATGGGCTGAGGAGTGGCAGATGGAGTTTAATTTAGATAAATGTGAGGTGTTTTATTTTGGAAAAGCAAAGCAGAGCAGGAGTTATACACTTAATGGTAAGGTCCTAGGGAGTGTTGCTGAACAAAGAGACCTTGGAGTGCAGATTCATAGTTCCTTGAAAGTAGAGAGGATAGTGAAGAAGACATTTGGTATGCTATTCTTTTATTGGTCAGAGCACTGAATATCGGAGTTGGGGGGTCACGTTGCGTCTCTACAGAACATTGGTTGGTCACATTTGGAATATTGCATGCAGTTCTGGTCTCCTTCCTATCGGAAGGATGTTGTGAAAGTTGAAAGGGTTCAGAAAAGATTTATAAGGATGTTGCCAGGATTGGAGAATTTGAACTATACGGAGAGGTTGAATAGGCGAGGGCTGTTTTCCCTGGAACGTCACAGACTGAGGGGTGACCTTACAAAAGTTTATAACATCATGACGGGCATGGATATGGTAAATAAACAAGGTCTTTTCCCTGGGGTGGAGGTGTCCAGAACTAGAGGGCATAGGTTTAAGGTGAGAGGGCAAAGATATAAAAGGGACCTAAGGGGCAACATTTTCATGCAGAGAGTGGTGCATGCACGGAATGAGCTGCCAGAGACTGTGGTGGAGGCTGGTACAATTGCAGCATTTAAAAGGCATCTGAATGGGAATATGAACAGGAAGGGTTTAGAGGGATGTGGGCCAAGTGCTGGCAAATGGGACTGGATTAGGTTATGATTTGGAGATTTGAACAACCACCTGATGAAGGAGCAGCACTCGAAAGCTAGTGTTTCCAATAAACCTGTTGGACTATAACCTGGTGTGTATGATTTTTAGATTGGGTTGGGATATCTGCTTGGCCTGGAGGAGTTGGACCGAAGGGTCAGTTTCTGTGTTGTACATCTCTATGACTCTATGACTCTATTTCTTGGGAGGATGAAACTCTCATTGCACAGGCTAGGGAGGGATAATAAAAGAACAGAGGTATGTGTGAAGGTCGAAGTAGCTAACATCAGTAAATTATGTTAAAGGCAGGTTTTCACATTAAGGTTTAAACAATGAATGTATATTACGTATCGGACATTTGGTAACAATCAATTAAATCTTCCCAGCCCTTGAGTAGCTTGGGCAATAGTGAGAAATTTGGGAGAATGTGGAAAGAATAAATAGAAGAGTTTCCCAACATCAAGAAAAGAAACACAACTTTCCTCTTAAGTTTCAACAACCAGAGTAGAATCTCGCTACCCGCGAGGTGCCTACTTGAATGCATTGCCATTTCATTATTAGCTAATCTGGCCCAATTTCTGTGTAGTTCACAATCCTAGACCATCTTCAATGTCTGAATGGTTCCCTGGTGATTGCAGCTCTCTAAAGTCCTCCCTAGGCTGAATGATGACCATCATTCCTCAACATCTCCAGCACGCTCAATAACTGCCTTCACCCTCCGACCACAGAAGTTGGCATTGGCAAAACACCAGCCTCCCACATCATCGTGGCCAAACCTGGAGTACCTCAGAACACACTTTACTCCTTCGCCATTACTTTTTGGAACTCATCAACACCTTTGCATTGCAATGCTTATGCCAGACTTTGCACACCCATCACAGGTTTCTGTGCAAGATGCATATTAGGGATTTAGCTTCATATTGTTGTTTTCATTCACTTTATGTTTATTTTGAAACTGTATTTTTACCTTGCCTTGTCCATTGCCAGTACATTCAGAATGTACAACCTTACAGCTTATCTGCCTCGTTGTGCCTTGTCATACAGAAAGAAAACCAAGCAAAGGAGTGGGCATGTTGTTGCATGGCACCATCCTATGTCAATGTCACACGTACTGCATGTGCCAGCAACCTGCATGGCAAACACACCGAAAGTTCATTAACCAAATGGCCATGCCTGACAGTCTAAGGGGACATCTTTAATAAGCTGTAGGGGACAGTCACAAAGTGCTTAACCTGATCCTACAACCAAAATAATAATCAATGAAAACAGTGAGGATTGAAAACGGATATATTTAAAGAGCAGGAATTATAATTGCAATGCATGTCTATGCTAGCTATATTTTTCCTTGCCCTTTCACTTCGCCTATAAGCAGCCCCAGAGTCTGCAGCTTGGATGGATGGAGTGTGCTCTGTAGTCCAGTGTTGGCCCGAATGATTTGGTCAGAGGACTAAGGGGTCAATGAGACCACACATAGTGAGAGAAGAAGAATAAAGAGCTTTTTGTGTATGTGGCTTTATACACTGTAACTTGCCAATTTCATTTTCCTCTGATGGCAAGGGCTGAATCTTACTATAATTTGACAAAGTGTCATTTCCGCTGAGTTTCATGAAGAGTTTCTTCCCATGATGCCAAGCAATTTGTCTTGCACTATTATTCCAACCACATCTCATAATCTACCAATCATGTTCCTATGGCACCCCTCTAGTTCAATGCTAGCCCAATGCTTCCACTTGGTATATATAGGCTATGAGACTCACGTATTATGCTGCCAACATACCAATATCCCTGGCATCATCACTGTAAATAAGTTCTCACATTTGTAAATTCACATTCTCTTTTCACAATCATCTGGGTGAGTGATCCTCTGTTCAGCTTAAAACTGCAGCATGTCAAGTATAGAACCCACCCATCATTAGTGCTTCCTGATGGTCTCTGGTCCATGGTGTGATGCATGCTGTTCGTACACCAAATGTAGGTAATCGCTAAATCACAGGACACTGCTATTCTTACAGCTCCTAGGATCAATATTTCAGATGGACAAACATTGTAATTACATCCCACAAATTAGTGAGATTCCGTTGTTATTAGATTAGATTAGATTAGATTAGATTAGATTACTTACAGTGTGGAAACACACAATCTTGCACAATATCTTGCACAATATGGTCAGGAATGCTTGGGGTAAGGATTTGAACTGTACACACCAGGCCAATGACTCACAAAGAATGTCATGCTCACAGCTTTGGTGTGTGGATATCTGTTTCGAGAGTGTAGTGCTGGGAAAGCACAGTAGGTCAGGCAGCATCCATGGAGCAGGAGAATCGACGTTTCAGGCAAATGTTTTTCATCAGCCCTTCCTGATGAAGGGCTTTTGCCCAAAACATTGATTCTCCTGCTCTTTGGATACTACTTGACCTGCTGTGCTTTTCCAGTACCACACTCTTGACTCTGATCTCCACCATCTGCAGTCCTCACTTTCTCCCTGTATGGATGTCTCTGCCTGATGGTCTTGCCCTTTGATAGGTATCACATCATTCAGACTTGCAGCCCCTCCCTCACAGAATGAAGCACTTACCCTGACCCCTCTGCCTGTGGGCACAACCATTTTCATCTCCTCTGTGAACTTGTTCTTGATGGGAAAATGGCAGTCTCAGGCTGCAACTTTCTGTGTTCAGGAACCCCTAAGCATAAACATCCCCTTTCTGGAAACCTTCCATGCCAATGACATCTGCTTTGCTCTTCTCCAAAGAGCAAAGCCTATGAAGAGCATCAAATTCTAAAGAGTGACAATAACTGACAACCTGTCCTGGACTTCCCATGTAGACACATGGTCAAGACAACACAACAATGCCTCTTCTTCCTCAGGTGAATCAAGAAATTTGGCATATCCATAAGGACCCTCACCACCTTCTACACTCCTGCTTGATGCACCATTGAAAGCATACTGTCTGGATGCATAACAGACTGGTAGTAGTAACTGCTCTGCCCAGGACTATAAGAAATTACAGAAGGCGGTGTGCACAGCCCAAACCATCATAGAAGCCAACCTTCCACTCATGGTCTCCATTTACATGGCTTGTTGCCATGGAAAGGCTGCCAACATCATCAAAGACCCATCCCACCCCGTTAATGCTCGTGTACAATCTCCTCTGTCAGGCAGAAGATACAGAAGGAGAAAGTGAGGTCTGCAGATGCTGGAGATCAGAGCTGAAAATGTGTTGCTGGAAAAGCGCAGCAGGTCAGGCAGCATCCAGGGAACAGGAGAATCGACGTTTCGGGCATAAGCCCTTCTTCAGGAAGATACAGAAGGTTGAACACATGTACCAGCAGGTTCAGGAAAAGCTTCTTCCCTGCCATTATTAGACTGATGAATGGACTCTCTAATTTCAATTAATGTTGATCTTGTTAATGTTGATCATGCCTAACACATGCCCTATGGGACATACCCTGTATGCCTCTGTCTAAGTTTTTATACACCCTATAATCTGTATATTGTAGCTTACTGTGGTCTGTTTGTACTGCTTGTAAACAAAGCTTTTCACTGTACTTCGATACACGTGAAAATAAATCAAATAATCAATCAGTTCCTGGTGATAGAAAATATAGAATAAAGTTTCAGAACAATGACATATTTTAACAGTGTCCCAACACGTATACACACAGCCACAGATGATTTGAGATTTTTCTGCTAGGCTCCCTTTGGGTGCAGTGGTTGTGTGGGGGATAGGAAAGAAAAGCAAAACAACAAACAGGAGATTCAGAGAGTCACCTCACCCTAGGAATCCTTAAAAAAAGCTTAACATCCCATAAATACATTCTTGGCAGAGGCAAATTCAGTAAAACAGATTGTCTCAAGTGTAACATTCATCTAGTTCAGGAGGAAAGAATATCAGGAGAAAATTGTGAGAGAAAATTCAAGTGTTTTGCTGTAGCAGGGAGAAATGTATAGCGCTTCCAAACCCCAACAGCTATTGAAAGTTAAACTAAAATCCTGGTTCTGTGGGAGCTTGACCTTCCCCGTTCATGTTGTTTTTCTTGTTCCAACTTCAAAAATAAACAAACCTAACTGGGCTCAGAGCAGACAGCTCATCTTCAAGTTTACAACACTGGCTTTCGAAAGAAACATGACAGAACAAATCCTTCTTATAAGTACATCTCGTAACAGCAATAGACAGGGAGGAAGGTGTTCATGTTTTGAAATTGTTAGCCCCTCGATGTTGAGCTCTGAAGGGATGAGGTGTTGTTCTTTCAGCTTGCATTGAGCTTCACTGGAGCATAGCAGTCAGCCTGAGACTGAAATCTTAGACAGAGGCATACAGGTTATATCCCAAGCAGGGGATGAGGTGTTGTTCTTCCAGCTTGTATTGAACTTCACTGGAGCACAGAATTCAGCCAGAGACTGAAATCTTGTCCAAGAAACACATTGGAGTGTTGAAGTGCCAGGCTGCTGCAAGTTTTATGGCTTGAGTGTGCATATTCTGCGAAGCAGTCACCCATCTACAAGGGCCTGTTTCCACACTGTAAGTAATCTAATCTCATCTAATCTAATAAAATATAAAGGAGAACAGATTTTGAGCAGTAACTACACTAGACTAGATTGATTGAAGTGCAAGTAAATTGCTGCTCCACCTGGAAGATGTGTCTCGGGGCCTGAATAGTGAGAAGGAAGGAGCTAAACGAGAAAGTGATACAACTCTTGTGATTGCATGGTATGGTCCCATGATGGTGTGGGGAGATGTTGGGAGTGGACTGCGGTGTCCCAGAAGCAACAGTCCCTGACTGAATACCTCAGTATCAATATCCTGGGGGTTACCATTCCCCATAAATTGAACCAAACCAGCCATATATTTCACCCAGTCTTAATGATGAAGATATATATACACCTAATAAACATTGTAATTTTATGACTGCTTCTGAATGTAAGGCAAAGTTTGGATTCAATGAAACCTAAAATGTTAACAGTGCATTTTCATTAAAATAAGGTATTAGAACTCATTTGAATCAAAATCACATAAGTGTTAAGCATTTTCTGCTTTTTTAGAGCAGATTGGCTTTGATCATTGGCTCCCTGTTTTCTGCTTCAAGTTCAGTTGCAGTAGATGTCTACTGTTCATGGTCTCTCCACAGTCACCCCTGTAGATGACTAAAAATATGGTCAGCACTTCTAACAAGGCAGAATGAATTGTGAGATGTAGATTAGAAATGTACTCAAGAGACCATTTTTTTAAACAATGTTCCTCTGAAAGTGTGCACCTTGGCAACATAAAAGATAATAATGAATGACTGTAATTGAATACTCATACATTATGAATGGAAGAAAAATGCTGGTTGCAGTAATTGTATAACCTGTATATTGTATAATGCATTACAGAATTTAATGGCCCAGGCAGAATGATCATACCCTATACTTATTATACTTGCTGAAGAATGAAAACCAGGGTATGAATACCTGAATTGCTAACTTGTTAACTCATCTGGCTTGTACGATAATGTTCAGCCATCATGTATGATGATGCATATTCATGGGTAAGTCAACTGAGTGAATTAAGGCATGAATTAATGGTTATACTGGATTAAGACATGCTATTAAGTGCCCGAGGTTGCTATCTAAAGCTGGAGGAAACTTTAACTCTGCTTTCTATTCAGAGATGCTTCCATACCTGCTGTATCTCTCCAATAATTTTGTTTTTTGTTGCAGATTTCCAGCATCTGTAGTTTTCTGTTTATTTTTTGTTGCTAATTGACTATAACTATTTGTCAATGGGAGAAACCAAGCAACCTGTTTTAAGTAACTTATGTTCTGCAAAGATATGGGCAAAGAGTCAAATTAAAATAAAACTAGTTTTTGAGGGATACCATGTATCTGATGCCTATGCTCTCAGAGCCAGGCTGATTGGTGTGAGTGGACAAACAGTAGCATATTATTGTGTGGAGTGATGTCGTTGCTTGTCCTTTAAAACTGGTTTTAGTTTCAATGACCATTTAAAATGAAATTTACCTTTTTACTTAAAGCACGCTTTGCCCATTAAGTCATGTTTAGTTTGCATTGGTTCTGATTTATGTTAAAGTACAAATTCCAAAAGTGGAATTTCATTGGTAATATCTTCATTTGGATTTCCTTCAATTAATTTGGTTATTTTGTTTATAGTTCCCTAGTTGTGATCACATTAGAGTTGGAGGTCACACAGGGTTAGACAGCATCCATGGAGAGAGAGAAAGGTAACATTTCGAGGCTAGATTACTCTTCAACAGAGCTGAAGTGAAGTGTGGAGGGGGCAACATTTATGCAATAGTTTAGGAGAGATGACTGGGGGTAGTGGTTGGGGGTGCTGGTGGAGAAAAGCTGTCGATAGTTGAGATTAAGCGGTGGTAATGTGAGAATGGCAGGACAATGGTGTGTCTCCTGTCAGACTTGAAAGGACAGACAGTCCTACTGGGGTGGGGGAGGGAAGAAAGGACATCATGCCAGAATGTAGCAAGTTAAAAGAAAAGGAAGAAATGGTTGGAAGTGTTGAACTCAAGTGTTGAAGGCAGCAAAGTGCCGAGTCTGAAGCGGTCACCCAGTCTGTGTTTGGTTTATCCAGTGTAGAATAGGTCACATTGGGTGCAGCAAATACAATATTTAAGATTGGAGGAGGTACAGGTGAAATGCTGCTTCAGCTGCAAAGACTGTTTAGGCCCTTGGATAATGAGCAGGGAGGAGGGGAAGGGGGCAGGTGCTGGCGGCTGTGGAATGGGCTAGGGTGTCCCCGAAGGGGAATGATCCCTACAAAATTCAGACAGGGGAGTGAGGAGAAGATGTGTTTGATGATGACATTTTGCAGGAGTTGTCTAAAATGCTGGAGGATGATCCTTTGAATGCAGAGACTAATGGGATGAAAAGTGAGGACAAGGGGGAACCTAATCCTGCTGTTGTGAGTGATGGCAAGGGGCAAGGGTGGAAACATGGGTGATAGGTCAGATACAGTTGAGGGCCCTGTCAACCACAGTGAGTGGGAAACCACGGTTATGGGAGAAGGAAGCCATGTCAGCAGTATTGTTTTGGAAGGTGGCATCATCAAAACAGATACGACAGAGAACATGGAGTGTAGGAAGTGTATTGGGAATCATTGACTATCTAGTGGATGGTAGTGGACAGTTTATTCCCCAAAATAGAGATGGAGAGGTCAAGGAAAGGAAGAGAAATGTCAGAAATAGACTATATGGAAGTTATAGAGAGGTGGAAATTGGAAGCAAAATTAACAATGTTTTCAAGGTCCAGGTGAAGCATGAAGTCACACCAAAACATTTGTTGATGTACAACAAAAAGCATTGTGGGAGGGGGCCAGTGTAGGACTGGAACAAGGATTCTGCCACGTATCCCATAAAGAGGCAAGCATAACTAGGACCCATGTGGGTGCCCGTAGCCACTGCTTTGACCTGGCAGACTGAGATGAATTAAAAGAGAAATTGTTCAGTGAGAGAACAAGTTCAGCCAAGTGGGGGAGAGTGGTTCAGATGAGGTGGGGGGGGGGGGGGCAGAATCATGGCCGAGGGGAGGTAGGAAGAAGTGTCAGAGAGTTGGCATTAAGCCTCCACAAGGTAAAGATCAGTGCACCAGACAACAATGACACCACCTTTGTCAGGGGGTTTGACAACAAAGTTAGGGTTGGACCTGGGAGCATGAAGTGCGGTAATTTTAGAAGGAGGCAGTTAGTGTAGGTAAGGGGGCAGAGAAATTGCGACAGATGACGTCACGCCAGCAGTTTCAATGAAGTGATTGAGGCCAGAAAGCTTCACCAAGCTAATGCCACAATGTGTCTTTTTCCCCAAGCTCTAGTCTTGCTCAGCTGCATTAAGCAAATATTGTTTGTGCAATTTTCAATCCCCACTATCAACTGACACTGAACAAGACACACAGTGTCTTCTGAGCCCCCACAGATTAATAGACTTTTCTGGAGTCCTGATTCTAACAATTAGGTGCCCAATAACTCCTAAAGAGCACAGATCTTATTTTTTTTAAATGTGGTGGCACGGTTGCTCAGTGGTTAGCACTGCTGCCTCACAGCATCAGGGTCCCAGGTTCAATTCCAGCCTTGGGCGACTGACTGTATGGAGTTTGCACATTCACACCGTGTCTGCGTGGGTTTCCTCCGGGTGCTCCGGTTTCCTCCCAGAGTCCAAAGATGTGCAGGTCAGGTGATTTGGTCGTGCTAAATTGCCCATACCATTATGAGCGTTAGTCAGAGGGAAATGGATGTGGGGTGGGTTACTCTTCAGAGGGATGGTGTGGACTTGTTAGGCTCAAGAGCCTGTTTTCACACTGTAGGTAATCTAATCTAATGTCCTCTCTCCCCACTGCCCCTCCCAGGGCTACCGTCTGTCCTTTCCAGTCTGGCAGTAGACACACCATTGATCTGCCATTCTCACATTCCCATCACTTAATGTGAACTATCAACACCTTTTGGCCACCAGCATCCTACACCAACTACCCCCACACACCCCACTCTAAATTAGAGCAAAAATGCTGTCTCCTCCACACTTCACTTCAGCTCTGATAAAGAGTCATCTGGCCTTGAAACCTTAGTTTGTTCTCTCTCCATGGATGCTGCCTGACCTGCTGTGAACTCTAGCTCAGATTCCAACATGTGCAGTAATTTGCTCATATATATATTAGAATTGATCTTTCTCTGCATCTTCTGTGTTGCTTTGACACTGTATACTGCATCCTGTTCTTTAACTCTGATGTAGTCATGTAAGGTCTGATTTGTCTGGTTAGCATACAAAACAATATTTTTACTGTATCTCAGTACATGTGACAATAATAAATCAAATCAAACCAAATCAAATTCTTCTATTACTTCCATTCTATTACTGATGATGCCACCTTCTCGAGAGGGGCCTCAGAAATGTCCACAATTTTCCTTAATCAAGAATTCTGCACCATTGCGGTTGATTGGGCTGTTTAGCTGTGTCTGACCCATTTCCCACACTTTTGCCCTCACCCCCACAGACCAACAGAGTCCCTGGTCTCACTTACCACACCACCAGCCTCCACATCCAAAGGATCATTAGCCACTATTTTAGCCACGTCCAACGGGATGCCATTACCAGACACATATTACCCTCCTCTCCCTTGACAGTCTTCTGAAGGAACCATTCCCTCCGGGATACCCTCGTCCACTTTGCCTCCATTCCCAAAAACCCCCATGCTCCCATGACACTATCCCTTGCAATCATAGATGGTGCAACACTTGGCCGTTTACATCCTTCCTCTTCATTCTCCAAGCCGTAGACAACCCCCCCACCCCAACCCCCACCCCCAAAGTAAAACAGTGGTCTACCTGTACTTCCCTCAATCTAGTCTATTGTATTTGCTGCTCGCAATGCGGTCCTGTCTACACTGGGGAGACAAAATGCAGACTGGGCGACTGATTCACTGAATGCCTATACTCTGTCTGTAAAAATAACCTGTGCCTAGCACTTCAACATGCCACCATGTCTCAGGCATGCTGCAGTGATCCAATGAAGCTCAACACAAGCTGGGAGAACAGCATCTCATTTTATACAGGGAAGTCCTGCAGCCTTCAGGATCAATATTGGGCGGCACGGTGGCACAGTGGTTAGCACTGCTGCCTCACAGCGCCAGAGACCCGGGTTCAATTCCCGCCTCAGGCGACTGACTGTGTGGAGTTTGCACGTTCTCCCCGTGTCTGCGTGGGTTTCCTCCGGGTGCTCCGGTTTCCTCCCACCATCCAAAGATGTGCAGGGTCAGGTGAATTGGCCATACTAAATTGCCTGTAGTGTTAGGTAAGGGGTAAATGTAGGGGTATGGGTGGGTTTCGCTTCGGCGGGTCGGTGTGGACTTGTTGGGCCAAAGGGCCTGTTTCCACACTGTAATCTAATCTAATCTAATCTAAATATTGAGTTCAATAATTTTAAAACCTCAACACTTTTTTACACTGCTGCACTCCGGGCCTTCTCATGACGTGGTCTGCTTTCAATCCAGCCAACTCACTTTTACCTATTTATAGTCTCCATTAACAGCTTTTCTTCTTCCTTGGAATACTATTATCCAGCCCTTTGTCTGCCCAACTGTTGTGTTCTCTCTTTCTGGGCTCCACCTCTGTCTTTAAGTCCAACCCCTTGTCTTCAGCATATGTATATACCATCTTTTCCTGGCAACTGTTAGTTCTGAAGAATGGTTACTGGACTCCAAATGTTAATTCTGCTTTCTCTGACAGATTCTGCCAGACCTGCCGAGTTCCTCTAGCAGTTTTAGTTTTTTGGGGGGAGCTATAGTTATTTGTTTTATTATCCTTCAATTACTTTGGTTTTCAGTGCTGAAAGCAAAAATTGAACATGAACTTAAATATGACGAGGTAAGTTCAATTGTTATGAAGAATGATCTTGATATTTGGTTGGTTGAAGCATTTTTCAAAGGCAAGCAAACACAGAAAATAAGTGAAAACCAGGGAATAAAAACTGAAAAGTGTTTCCGAATCTTTCTAAAAAGTGAAAACACGCATGACAATTTGGCTTTCAGAAGCCACTGAAATTCATCAAGTTTTATTTGGCTTCCTACACCATGTGGTAGCAATTTCTGCATTGTCACAATGCTCTGAGTGAAGAAGGTTCTCTTGAATTCCATCTTGGATTGATTACTGTCTATACTTTACCAATGACCTCTAATTTTATACATCCATACTGGTGCAAATAGAAAGCTGTAAAGAGCAAACTCAATGTTTCAGCTTGAGGCCATATTTAATAAAATGAGTAACATTGCATTCAATACTGTTCAACAGTCTCCAAACTCTAAAGTTTATAGTACTACAGGCTATATATTAAATATTGTACATAATATCTTCCTGCCCATTTGTTTTAACATGCATTTCATAGAAGTAATCTGCATTAGTTAACATCAATTTATTTTCTTCCATTCCTTTAAAAACTGTTTGCTGTTATCTTACTGAGTTATAGCAGTTTCCCACATGCCTCTCAGCAGACTGGAACATTTTACTTTAAACTTTAATGATTCTCAGGACTTTAATTCAAATTAAATATCTTCCCCAGACCTGTGCTAATGCTGATATTATTTTCCTGATCTATGTTCCTCAGCACTTTAAATCTTCGAAACAGTTACAAACCTGCTTCATGAAAGTATTTGCCCAACCTTCAGTTGTAAAAATGCTTCTTTTTGTTTAATTATATTTGTTCTCTCTTTCATATGTAACCTTTGAGATACTTTATCTTGTTTCTCATGTTTTATGAGCTAACGTAAGATTCTTACATGTAATCAATATTACAATGACTTCTTACTATCAAATTCTTGTATACTGATTTATCTTTCTCATTTAATATCTCACATCCCTCATTATAGCTGCTTACCCTATGGTTATCTTTGTTTCATATCATTCTTCCTATCATCTTGTTTCTCTTCTACTCTGAGTCCAAATGTTTTCCAATCTTATTATTTTTTGATTAAATTTCCTTCATCTCTTCCAAATTGTTCACAACTTCCTAGAAAGCCTATTTCAATTTAACTTTTTTATACTTTAAATTAAGTGCTGTTATGCCAATATTCAGGATAGAGAAACTTTCAACAATTCAACCTCAACTTCTTAATGCCTTCTTAAGAATTGCACGGATTGTATGTAAAGGAGGAAGAAAAATCTTTTTTGCTATTGTATCTTGTTGCAGGAAAAATATTTACAAATTAACGGCACTTATTACTCTTAGTTTAGAAAGAAAAATCAATCCATTTACTTGTGGTGAAACGGAGATATGTGTGAGCTCCAATTCTGCACAAATTTCTGGAATGATCTGTGTCAATTTGCCTCAACAAAACTGAGCAAATTGTAAACTTGCCATCAGCAACTCTGGTGAAATTCATTGCATATCATAAAATTGTTAGATTGGCACCATAAATGTGAATTAATCCAATAACCTCTGTTTAGGTAGGCATAATTTAAAGTGGATGTCTTAGGTGATATACTTTAGGAGAAAAAAAATACAAGTAAATCAAATTACCTGGCATGGAGCAAAATTGGAACATTTGGATGAAGAGTGATCTTGGAGTTCAGATGTGCAGTTTCTTGAAAATGTCAAACACATTTCTATGGGTCTGGAATTACATTTAAGGGAGGCGAATTTTCTTCTGAAAAGGACATTAGTGAATAATGTGGGTTTTTATTATAACTAGCTTTATGTTCCACATTTATTCATTGAATTTAAATGTCACCAGCTGCCATGATGAGATTTAAATCCGTGCCCCAGAGTATTATCCTGGACCTCTGGGTAACTAACCCAGCAATATTACCACTATAGCTATCACCTTCCTTATGGCAAGTGCAGCAAGATAGGAAATACGGAGAGACAGAAATTCAATGAGGTTAATTTTAGATTGTGCTAACAAAGTTAGCATAGTCACAATGGAAAAAAACATAAAATCTTTCTGTGCTGTAATCCCCAATGGTTTGCATGCATAACAATAATAGAATTTAACTAGGATGGTTGAGGTTCCGCTATGAACGATGAAAGCAGGGGGTAACCCTGTTACAACCCCAGATAAGACCACCACATTATGTTATAATTTGGCTTTTTTTCAAAAGTAGATTAAGTGTGAGATCCAAAGGACTTACACAGTGAATAAAACCATAAGATTGCAAACAACAATAATAGACTTTATTAACAATGTCAGAACAGTGATAAAATCTTCACTGTGTGTACAACTATAACACCCAGAATTAATGTGGTAAATATGGGTAATAAACTATGCACGAACATCTCACATCACACAAACAGAAAATGAGATTAAGACAGATCACGCATCTGAGAAATTTCTCTTAGATGGGAATGACATGGTGAATCATCAAAACTCATTAAACTTCACAAGGGATTTGTGACTCCCATCCAAGTGCTGCTCTATTATGGACTGCCTCTATATCTGGTCCTTGATCTGTTCTAAATTGAAAAAAAATCACTATGGAAAAGGTTGCAGCTTGTCCTGAGTGTTACTTTTAAAAAAAAGCTGACTTAGAATCATAGTAAATGGGAGCAGAATTAAGCCATTTGGTACATTGAACTATACAACATGATCATGGCTGATCCACTATTTCACAGCTACACTCACACTCTCTCTCCATTTCCCATGATACCTTTAACCTCTGGAAATCTATTTATTCCTTTCTTAAACATATTCACAGCTTCCATGCCCTTCTGTGGTGGAGAATTTCACAGCTTCACTGCCCTCCTTATCTCAGTCCGAAATGGCCTACCCCCTATACTGTACTGACATGTGATCTCTTGTTCTCTGTCCTCCACCAACAGAAACATTACCCCTGCATCCAATCTGTCCAGCCTGCCAGAACAGAAGAGGAAAAATAAAGTTCTGAAGAAGAGACATGTCAGACTTGAAATATAATTCTATTTCACTCTCTACAGATGTTGTCAGACCTGCTGAGTTTTTCCAACAATTTCTTGTTTTGTTACTATTTGAATATGTTCTGTCATTCTGCCATTTTTGAATACTCTGTGCAATCCTGGTCTCCTATCTATTGGAAGGATATTGTGAAACTTGAAAGGGTTCAGAGAAGATTTACAAGGATATTGCCAGGGTTGGAGGATTTGAGCTGGAGGGAGAGGCTGAATAGGCTGGGGCTGTTTTACTGGAGCATCAGAGGCTGATGTGTGATCTTAAAGAGGTTTATAAAATCATGAGGAGCATGGATAGGATAAATAAATTAGGTCTTTTCCCTGTGTTGGGGGGATTCCAGAGCATAGGTTTAGAGTGAAAGGGGAAAGGTTTAAAAGGGACCTAAAGGGCAGTTTTTTCACACAAAGGGTGGTGTGTATGTGTATGTGTGTGTGTGTGTAATGAGATACCAGAGGAAGTGGTGGAGGCTGGTACAATTGCAACATTTAAGAGGCACGTGGATGGATACATGAATAGGAAGAGTTTAGAGGGACATGAGCCAAGTGCTGGCAAATGGGACTGCATTAGGTTAGGGTATCTGGTCAGCATGAATGAGTTGCGCCGAAGGGTCTGTTTCTGTCCTGTACATTTCTATGATGCTATGACTCCAAATTCTAGCCATTGCCTATCCACTGTCATGTCTTTTAATGAAGTTACCCGGTCTATTGCAGCTAACTCACACCATGCCTTTGTCGCTTTATTTGTTGAGATTTGAGACCCTGGCTTTGGATTGGACTACTTCTCTTTCTATCCCAGTGAAGAAATCTATAATATTATCTTCACACTTTCCTCAAGGATCTTACACAACAAGATTATTGTTAACTTCATCTAATTACACAAAAACAAATCTAGGATAACCTGGTCCTCAACAATTTTGTTGACTTACTCATGAGACATGGGCATCGCTAGCTGACCAGCATTTATTGCTCTTGAGAAGGTGGTGGTGAGCTGCTTTCTTGAACTGCTGCAGTCCGTGTGCTATAGGTTGACCCACAAGGCCCTTAAGAAGGGATTTCCAGGAGTTTGATCCAGTGACAGTGAAGGAACAGGGATATACTTGCAGGTCCGGATGATGAGTGGCTTGAAGGAGAACTTGCAGATGGTGGTGATCCCACGTATCTGCTGCATTTGTCTTTTTAGATGGAAATGGTCATGGGTTTGGAAAGTGCTATCTAAGGAGTCTTGGTGAATTTCTGCAGTGCATCTTGTGGTCAGTACACACTGCTACTACTAAGCATCAGTGGTGGAGGGAAATGATTCTTTTGGATGTGATGCAGGCTGCTTTGTCCGGGATGATGTCAAGCTTTTTGAGTGTTGATGGAGTTACGCCCACCTAGGCAAGTGGGCAGTATTTCTAACTTGTGCTTTATAAATGGTAGACAGAATTTGGAGAGTCAGGAGGTGAGTTGCTCGCTGCAGTGATCCTAGCCTCTGACCTGTTGTTGTAAGCACTGTATTTATATGCCAATTCTGGTTGAGTTTCTGGTCAATGATAATCCCCAGGGTATTGATAATGGGGGCTATCATAACAATAACATCATTGAATATCAAGGGGATTTGGTTTCATAGTTTTATAGTTTCATAGTAATAGAAGCAGGAGTAGGCCATTTGGCCCATCGAGCCTACTCCGCCATTCATTAAGATCATGGCGGATCATTCATCTCACCTCCTCCTACCTGCCTTATTCCCATAACCCTTAATTACCCTACTATGCAAAAACACATCCCACTGTATCTTGAATATATTTAATGAAGCTGCCTCTACTGCTTCCTTTGACAGAGAATTCCACAGATTCACTATTCTCTGGGAAAAGCAGTTCCTCCTCATCTCTGTACTAAATTCACGCCCACTGATCTTGAGGCCATGTCCTCTAGTCCTAGTCTCACCCATGAGTGGAAACAACTTGCCTATCTCTATCTTACCTATCCCTTTCATAATTTTATATGTTTCTTCTAAATTCTCGCGAGTACAGTCCCAGGCAGCTGAACCTCTCCTCAGAGGGTAACCCCCCCTCATCTGCAGAATCAACGTGGTGACCCTCCTCTGCACCGTCTCCAAAGCCAGTATATCCTCCTTCAAATAAGGAGACCAGATCTGCGCACAATACTCCAGGAGCAGCCTCACCAACACCTTGTACAATTGCAGCAGAACCTCCCTGCTCTTAAATTCAATCCCTCTAGCAATGAAAGCCAATATTCCATTTGCCTTCCTGAATATGTATTGCACCTGTAAATCAACTTTTAACTATTCATGTACAAGCACTCCTAAGTCCCTCTGCACAACAGCACGATGCAATCTTTCACCACTTAAATAATACTCTGACCTACTATTTTTACTTACAAAGTGGACAACCTCACATTTACCAACATTGTACTCCATCTGCCAGACCTTTGCCCATTCACTTAGTCTATCTAAATCTCTCTGCAGACCCTCCACCATCTTCTGCACAGTTTGCCTTTCAACTCAATTTAGGGTCATCTGCAAACTTGGATACAGTACATTCGGTCTCCTTTTCCAAATTATTTATCATGAACCTAACCTGGTTAGATTGCCTGTTAATAGAGATAGTCAATGCTTGGCATTTGTGTGACGCAAATGTTACTTGCCACTTGTCAGCCCAAGTTTGGATGGTGTCCAGGTCTTCTTACATTTGAATGTGACTGTTTCAGTATCTGAGGTGACGCGAATGGTACTCAACATTGTACGATCATCAGCAAATATCCCACACCTGGCCTTATAATGGAGGGAAGGTCATTGTTGAAGCAGCTGAAGATATTTAGGATCTAGGACACTACCTTGAGGAACTCCTGCAGAGATGGTCTGGGGCTGAGTTGATTGACGTCCAACAACCACAGCCATCTTCCTGTGTACCATGTATGACTCCAGCCAGCAGAGAATTTGCCCCCGGATTCCCGTTGATTCCAGTTTTGCTCAGGGTCCTTGATGCCACACTTGGTTGAAGGTGGCCCTGATGTCAAAGGCTGTCACTCTCACTCTCCTCTCTCCTCATCTGAAAACAATCTTGCACCCACTCCCGAAATTCATCCACCATAATAGTTACTGCTAATGTGATTTGAGCAGTCAACAAGTGGATTAATGACACCAATGATTACTGTAACATCTTTGCTGTATGAATTTTGGTGTCATCTGCAAACTTATTAACTGTACCTCTTACAAAGACAAATGTAAAGCTGAAATTGTAAGGGAATTACTCAAAACACAAGTGTGTAAGAGAAACCAACAAGTGCAGTAGAGGTAGAAAAACTTAAATTAGAATTGAGGAAAATGGAGTTACAAGACAAAGAGAGAGAGGGAGAGGAAAGAGAGAGAGACAGAGAGAGAGAAAGTCCTTAGCTGAGTAAAGAGAGGGAGAAGAAAGGGAGAGAGAAAAAGAGAGAGAAGAGAGAGAAAGAGAGCGATGAGGGAGAGAGAGGGAGAGGGCAAAAAGAAAGAAAAAGAAGGTTCTTAGCTGAGCAAAAAGAGAGAACTTGAGAAGTTGCAACTTAGTCAGCAGTCAACAGGATGGAGATTAAAAGTGAAGGTAGTGATATATATACAAATATGTTAAAATGTTGCCACATTTTGATGAGAAAAAATGTTGAAGACTTCTTTATTTCATTTGAAAAATTGGCTAGGCGGATGGAGTGGTCTGAGGATTTATGGGTAATGCTAGTTCAGAGTAAACTGGTAGACAGAGTGAGTGAGGTATTTGCCACATTTTCAGATGAGGTATCAAGAGATTATGAAGGGGTTAAACAGGCTATTTTAAGTGCTCATGAATTGGTACCAGAAGCATATAACCAGCGGTTCAGAAACACAAAGAAGGAACCACGTGAGACTTATGTTGAGTTTGAAAGAATTAAACATAGTAATTTTGATAGATGGGTGTGGGTTTTAAAACTAGATAGGACCTCTGAGGCTCTATGAGAGATTATTCTGTGGAGGAGTTTAAAAACTCACTTCCGGAGATGGTAAGAATTCATGTGGAGGAACAGATAGTTCAGGAAGTGAGAAGGGCAGCAGAATTAGCAGATGAGTACATGTTGGTGCATAAGACAAGCTTCCAGCCAGAATTTCATCCTGTGAGGGATAGAAGTTGTGGGAAGGGGAAATCCTACACTATGAAACCAAGGGTAGAGAGCACTGGTAAGAATTTACCGAAGGATAAAAAAGAAGCCCAAAAGGGTGGAAAGGAGGTGAAAGGTCTTAGGTGATTCCACTCTGGTAAAGTGGGACATGCAAAGTCACAGTGCTGGTTGTTAAAGAAAGGCACTGTGGGAAAAGATGTGGTAAAAGAAGCTAAGCCAATGGCATTAGAGAAGGTAGTAAAGAAAACTCCAAGAAGAAACAAGGTGCTGCAGGAGACTGCACAGCCTGGGCAGGGGCTAGTCATGGAGTTAGTACCTGATCTCTATAAAGAATTTGCCTCTGTGAGTAAAGTTTACTCAGAAAGAACGGGGGGAGAAGGACAAGAAGTTATAATTTTAAGAGATTGAGGATCTAACCAGTCGCTGAAAGTAAAGGATAAGCAAATATGCACTCTTTCTGATCTGTTACCCAAGACTGTGGTAACTTGTGGGATAGAAATTTAGCATTCCTCTATGTAAGGTTAGGTTGGAGTGCCAACTCAAGGCTGGGGAATTTGCAGTGGGAGTGGTTCTCAGAGTGTTAGTTCCGGGAATTCAGTTTGTTCTTGGGAATGATTTGGCAGGATTCAAGGTGGCAGTGACACCCCTTGTTGTGGAGAAGCCCAAGGGAGACCAAGAAACCAAGTAATATCCTGGTATTTTCCCAGACTGTGTGTTAACCAGATCCAACTATCATAAGTCACAGCATGAAGCAAAAAGTAAAGAGAAAGATGAAGGAGTTGAGGTTCAGTTCTGTTTGATGTAATGGCTGAGGAAAAACCTGAACAGGCAGAAGGTCAGATAGAAGTGCTTAGTCCTGAAAAGCGAAGAGACTTGCAACAGCAAGACAAGACAATAAAAGATATATATGTGGATGCATACTCCGAAAAGGAGGCAGAGAATATTCCAGAGGGTTATTATCTAAAAGATAGAATCCTTAGGCAGAAATGGAGACCACAGCAAATTAGTGCAGGGCAGAAATGGGCCTAAGTGCATCAGATTGTATTGCCAGTAGCATACAGACAGGAGGTGTTACGGGTACACATGAACTACCTGTAGGAGGTCACCTAGGGGCATAAAAGACTCAGGCTAAGATACAAAAACATTTTTATTGGCCTGGACAAGGCTATCGTTAACTTTTGCCAAATGTGTCATATGTGCCAAATGGTAGGTAAGCCACAGGTGGTAATAAAACCAGCACCTTTCTTGCTAATTCCTGCATTTGAAGAACCTTTCACACGGTTATATTTGATTGTGTAGGTCCTCTTCTGAGGACTAAAAGTGGGAACCAGTACTTGTTAACCATAATGGATGTATCTACCAGATTTCTGGAGGCAATTCCATTACGGAGTATCAAGGCAGAAAGGTGGTAGAGTAGTTAATAGCTTTCTTCACATGGTCTGAGCTACCCAGAGAGATTCAGTCAGACCGAGGATGTAATTTAAATCAATGTGTATCATTCTGAATCCCAGGGAGTTTTAGAAAGGTGCCATCAGACCTTGAAAACAATGTTGAGAGCATACTGTCAAGGCTCCCTGAGTGATTGGGATGAAGGTATCCCATTTGTATTATTTGCTATTAGAGATGCCCCAAACAAATCTCCTCAGTTCACTCCCTTTGAGTTAATATTCAGGCATAAAGGGAGAGGTCCTTTGAAATTAATTAAAGAAAAATTGGCAGGACCAAAGTCAGAGATCTCACACTTAGATTATGTATCAGAGGTGAGGAAGAGACTAAATAGAGTAAGTGAGTTAGCTAAACAGCAATTAAAGAGGGCACAGTGTAGAATGAAGCAGGTGGCAGATAAAAACTCTAAGACTCGGACGTTTTCCCGAGTGGATGACATGTTAGTACTGTCACCAGTGATAGAAAATCCCTTCAAAGCCAGGTTTTGTGGTCTCTATCAAATTGAGAAAAAGTTGAGTTGGGTAAACTATCCAGTAAAGATGCCAGATAGAAATAAAGGTATTGGGTATGTCATGTGAACATGTTGAAACGGCATTGTACGAGAGAGAAAGAACTGGAGAAATAGGTGTTAGTTACTCCCCCCGCAGAGTGAAAAATCATATCCAGATGATGTGGATTTTGATGTGCCTCAAAGTAGATTAAAAAATGAAGAAGCCCTTGGGGAGTGGGATAGATTAGTAAGCTATCTGTCTCAGGAGGATAGAACACAGTTGAAAGATGTATTACTGCAGAATAAGGACATATGTAAGAATCAGATGCAGAGGGCTAATGTTATTGTACATGAAGTAGACGTAGGGAGTACTGTTCCGATAAAACAACACCCCTATCGGTTTAATCCTTTCAAAGTCAAACAGGTCCAGAAGGAGGTGGAGGCCATGCTCAACAAGGACATGATTGAACTAAACTAGAGAGAATGGAGTTCATCGATCATCTTAGTTCCCAAACTGGACAGTACTCAACGATTCTGTGTGGATTATCGGAAGCTCAAAGCAGTTATAAAATCAGACTCATATCCAATTCCTAGATTGGAGGACTGTATCAAGAAAGTCGGACAAGCCCGTTACATCATGGGCGGCACGGTGGCACAGTGGTTAGCACTGCTGCCTCACAGCGCCAGAGACCCGGGTTCAATTCCCGACTCAGGCGACTGACTGTGTGGAGTTTGCACGTTCTCCCCGTGTCTGCGTGGGTTTCCTCCGGGTGCTCCGGTTTCCTCCCACAGTCCAAAGATGTGCAGGTCAGGTGAATTGGCCATGCTAAATTGCCCGTAGTGTTAGGTAAAAGGGGTAAATGTAGGGGAATGGGTGGGTTGCTCTTCAGCGGGTCGGTGTGGACTTGTTGAGCCGAAGGGCCTGTTTCCACACTGTAAGTAATCTAATCATCAAGTTGGACTTAATGCATGGTTACTGGCAAGTCCCTTCATCAGAGACGGCGAAAGAAATTTCTGCATTTGTAACCCCAAATGGGCTATATCAGTTTAAAGTGATCCTTTTGGAATGAAGAACGCACCCGCCATATTCCAAAGACTCATGAACAGAGTTATGACTGGGTTAACAAACTACACAGTCTATTTGGATGATGTAGAGATCTTTAGTAAGTCCTAGAAAGATCACATGGTACAGTTGGCAGACTTCTTTGAATCACTATGAGAAGCAAAACTGGTGATAAACGTAAATAAAACTGAATTCGCAAAAGCAGAGGTGACATTCTTCGGCCATAACATCGGTCATGGAAGGTTGATCCCACGGAGCGCAAAGACCAAGGCCATCGAGGAATTTCCACGACCCACCTCGAAGAAAGAGGTGCTTTGATTCTTAGGATTCAATGGATTCTATCAGAAGTTTGTTCCAAACCTCAGCAGTGTAGTGGCATTGTTAACTGATTTGCTGAAGAAGAACACAAAGTTTCGGTGGACAAAATAATGCCAGGAGACATTCGACCATTTGAAATCAATATTAACCACCAAACTAGTTTTAGCTACACCAAACTTTTCAAATCATTCAAAGTTGCCATCGATGCTAATGACATAGGAGTTGGAGCTGTACACCTACAGGAAGATGAGGATGGGATTGAACTGCCGGCTGGTTACTTTTCAAAGAAGATCAACATCCACCAGAGGAAATACTTCACAATCGAAGAAGAACTACTGAGTTTGGTACTGGCCGCACAACATTGTAATGTGTATGTCACGAACAATGTGTTGGAGACGGTTGTGTACACGGATCACAATCCGCTTACATTCTTAGAACACTTTAAAGGCAAGAATATGAGTCTATTTTGTTGGAGTCTTATGTTACAGACTTTTAATTTAAAAATCGTATAGGTTACGGGTCATAAGAATGTAATCGCAGATGCGTTATTGCGGATTTAACTGATAAAGTTTAGATGAGATTTGTATTTATTCAGTGCTTTATGTATATATATGTATATATATATATAGAAGTTAAGGTGAACTTAGATTAAAGTTATTGGTATGTTAGAGTAATGTTTTTAAAGAATAGAAAAAATGAAGCCATATTTTCATTATGATGTTTCATTTTTTCTTAAGGGGGAGGCGTTATGAAGATGTGGGTGTACTGTACCTTTAAGAGAGCTAAAAGCTAACAGAACTACCTGACAGCACCAACTGTTCTGAAGAAGATACAATGTAACATATGGCCAGCAGCGAGGGTAGCTGGTTGCCTTCAGACAAAAACAAAATTGAATTAGGCCAATCAGTTTAAATTATACACCCCCTCAAAAAAAACCAAACTCCAATCAAGTTTGAATTTAGTATATTGACAATATTAAAAGCCAATTACCTAATCCAATGCTTTGGGGGTATAAGACCAGGAAAAATTGAACAGTTAAGGGAGAACTGCCAAAAGACCAACAGATGTAGACTGCTAGTCAGAACTCTCTGAGAGGTACCTGTCTAGAGAAGGGGTTTGCACAGAGAAAAACCTCAGCACTGACCTAGAGAGCAACTCTACTGAAGAAAATAAAGAGAAGATTCGACCACTGGCTGGTTTTGAAATTTGAATTTTTCAGTAAATTATAATCAGGACTGGTATTATAGAAGGGAAATTAAAAGATAAGGTTGGGGAAGGAGTTGTAAATAATTGCTGGTTAATTATTCTCTGTTACACTTTAAAATATAAAATTGTTAATTTTTACTTTAAATAGTTCTTGGCCTCTCGAATTTTCAGATTACTGCACGGGAAAGATCCTTTCTGTGTTACTAGCTTAAATTAAGCAGGAGGGTTCACCTATGACATAACAGACTCTATCATTCTATATCATTCTCCTGAATGAATTCTGATGCAAAGTACTCATTTAGGATTTTGCCTACATCCTCTGCCTCCAAACACAAGTTCCCTCCTTTATCCTTGAGTGGTCCTACCTTCTCCCTAGTTATCCCTTTGCTTTTTATGTATGTATAGAATACTTTGGGATTCTCTTTAACCTCACTTGCCAAGGCTTTTCATTTCCCCTTCTTGCTCTCCTAATTCCCTGACTAAGCTTTCTCCTTCTTTCTTAATATTTCACTTGGGCCCTGTCCGATTTTAGTTTCCTAAACCTTACATATGCAAATCTTGATTCTCCCTCTCACACCTAAAATACTAAATCTTATCAGAGGCAGATTGCATATAGTGGACGGGATGGTTAAACTTTATCAGGAAACTTGGATGCCTGAATTTCCCTGTTAATTGTTGAGTTTTGACTTCACAGTGGGTGGAGGCTTACTTTGATAGTTTCTTGCTTGTAAATAAACCTCATTCATGGAAACACAGAATTGTTATGCATAGAGGCAGGCCATTTTGTCCATCATGCCTGTACTTACTCTTCAAATAAGCATCATTATCGAGTGTCAATCTCGTGTGTTTTCCCCATACCCTTGCACACTTTTTCTATCCAAGCAATCATTCAATGCCATCTCGAATGCCTCAATGAACCTACATCTACTGCACTTTCAGGCAGTGTATTCCATACGCTACTGAATGAAAACGGATTTTTTTCTCACACCACCCTTCTTTCTTTTGCAGATCACTTTTAATCTATGCTCTCTTATTTCTTTTAAGATAGGGATCAGCTTCTCCCTATCTACTCTTTCCAACCTGCTCATGATTTTGTAAACCATTATTAAATCTCTCTCAGCCTCCCTCTCTCCAAGAAGAACAGTCCTAACTTCTTCAATCTATGGGAGGGGAGACAATGGCCTAACTGTATTAATGCTGGACTGTTAATCCAAAGATCCAAGTAATGTCCTGGGACCCTGGGTTTGAATCTGCCACAGCAGGTGGTAAAATTTAAATTCAATTTTAAGAAATTAGAATCTCTAGATGTCTAAGGTGGCCATGAATCCATTACCAATTGTTGGGAATAACCCATCTGGTTCACTAATGCCCTTTAGGGAAGGAAACTGCCATCCTTACCTCGTTTGACCTACATGAGACTCCAGATCCATAACAATGTGGTTGACTCTTAACTGCTCTCTGGGCAATTAAGGACGGGCAGTAAAGGCTGCCGAGCCAGTAACACTTACATCGCGTGAATGAATAAAGAAAAAAAACACATCACTGGAGTTTCACATTCCTCTACCCATTCTTGTACAGGTACACAATCCTTTATCCGAAACCCCTGGGGCCAGCTGGTTTTCAGAATTTGGAATTTTTTGGGTTTTGGAATAAGTGACAGTTTCACGGTGAAATAAGAAAAATCTTACCAAACAGCAGGCACACTTGTAAGTACTATGAGTGCTGAGACCGAATTGATGCCTACCAGTGCTGGGACACGCTGCCACATCACATCTGAGTGACGTGGGTCAAGTGGGTGTGGAGTTGGGTTAACTATTTGCACGCCAAACAACCTTGTTATGGAGAAAAGAACTTTGTGAAGAAAGCTTCGGATTTCTGAGCTTTTCAGATTTCGGGATTTCTGATAAAAGATTGTGTAGCTGTAAATCATTTCTGCGCTCTCTTCAATGCATTGACATCTTTCCCATAGTGTGGCACTTACAACTGTACACAGTGGTCTTTGCCCTTGTACTCTATGCCATTATCGATAAAGCTGAGGACACAGCATGCTTTATTAACTGCTTCCTCCAACTGTCCTGTCACTTTCAATGATTTACATTCATATATACCCAGGTGCCTCTGCTCCTGAACCCTCCTTTAGAAGTGTACCCTTTATTTTAAATTCCCGTTAATGTTCTTCCCACCTCACACCTGTTGATTGAAATTCTGTTTCCAGTTGACCAGGGAACATACTGCAGGAAGCTGAAGCTGCATATAATTCATATCTCATACCAGTAGGAGCATGGGGTGAGTCCTGATCTATGACCCTGGTGTGAGGGAAGGGCCTGATCTCCGACCCACGGTGGGAAAATCCAATTCCAGATCTGGAAGTGGCAGAGGTAGGGATGGAGAGAATACTAATGTTAATGGGTCAACTGTGAGGGAGGGGGGAAGCTTTTGGGCACACTGCTAAAAGAGACATCTTCCAAAAGTTACTATCACATCTCCACAGCTGATGGCCTTCCTGGAAAAGTTGAAAACACAACTCTCTACATTAAACCTGCAAAGCATGTTACATTCACTCACCTCACTAAATTATTTAATTGGCCATTCCACCTCCTGGTGCAACTTGGTTTCTGCCTCTTTTCCTGTCTCAACCGGCTGCAAGGATGGTGCAGGAAGGAGGGTTTCAGATTCTTGGATAATTGGGGCTCATTCTGGGGAATGTGCGACTTGTACAAATAGGACAGTCTTCACTTGAACCAGAGGGGTATTAATGTCCTGGGTGGGAAATTTGCTGGTGCTATTCGCTAGTAGGGGGATGGGAACTGGAGGTGTAGTTGCAGTGCACAGGAGGATGAGAGTAGGAAAGACAGGGACAGGATTTCAGGGTCACAGGAATGTGCTGGCAGACAACGAAGTGGTTTGAAATGTGTCTACTTCAACGCCAGAATATCCGAAATAAGGTAGGTGAGCTTGTAGCATAGATAGATACCTGGGACTTCGATGTTGTGGCCATTTCGGAGACATGGATAGAGCAGGGTGAGGAATGGATGTTGCAGTTTCCAGGGTTTAGATCTTGCGTTAAGAACAGGCAAGGTGGTAAAAGAGGGGGAGGCGTGGCCTTGTTAGTCAAGGATAGTATAACGGTGGTTGAGAGAATGTTCAATGAGGACTTGTGTACTCAGATAGTGTAGGCTGAGGTTAGAAACAGGAGAGGAGAGCTCACACTACTTGGAATTTTTTATAGGCCTCCGCAGAGTTCCAGGGAGGTGGAAGAGAGGATTAGGAAAATTATTCTGGGTAGGAGTGAAAGGAACAGGGTGGTCATTATGGGGGACTTTAACTTCCCCAACATTGACTGGGAATGCTGTAACTCTAGTACGTCGGATGGATCAGTTTTTGTCCAATGTGTACAGGAGGGTTTCCTGACACAGTATGTCAAAGGGCCGACAAGAGGGGAGGCCACACTGGATCTGATGCTTGGTAATGCACAAGGGCAGGTGTTTCATTTAGTTGTAGGTGAGCACTTTGGAGAGAGTGACCATAATTCAGTTACGTTTAGTTTAGCGATGGAAAGGGATAGGTACATGCCAGAGGTCAAAAGTTATCGATGGAGCAGGAATTAGGATGCATAGAATGGGGTAGCAAAATGCTAAAGATGCAGACAATGGAAATGTGGAGCTGGTTAAAGGAACAGATATTGCGTGTCCTTTATAGTTATGTCCCTGTCAGGCTCGGAGGAAGTGATAGGTAAGGGAACCGTGGTTTACTACAGAAATTGCATTTCTTGTTACCAAGAAGAAGGAGGCTTATGTGTTGATGAGGCAAGATGGTTCAGATGAGGCGATGGAGAGTTACAGATCAGCTAGGAAGGATTTAAAGTGAGAGTTAAGAAGAGCAAAGAGAGGACACGAGCAGTCTTTAGCAAATAGAATAAAGGAGAATTCTAAAGCTTTCTATAGGTATGTGAGGAATAAAAGGATGATTAGGGTAGGAATAGGGCCAATCAAAGACAGAAGTGGGAAGTTGAGAGTGGACCCTGTGGACATTGGAGAGGTGTTAAACGAACATTTCTCATCGGTGTTCATTCAGGAAAAGGAGAATATTGCAGAGGAGAAGAATGAGGTACGAGATATTAGACTAGAAAGGATTGAGGTTAGGTTCGAACAGGTGTTATCAATTCTAGAAGGAATGAAAGTAGCCAAGTCTCCTGGCCCGTATGGGATTTATCCGGGGATTCTCTGGAAGCTAGGGAGGAGATAACAGAGCCTTTGGCTTTGATATTTGAGTCATCATTGTCTACAGGTTTGGTACCAGAGGACTGGAGGATTGCAAATGTTGTGCCCTTGTTCAAGAAGGACAGTAGAGATGACCCAGATAATTATAGACCAGTGAGCTTTACTTCTGTTGTAGGAAAGGTTTTGGAAAGGATTATGAGAGATAAGATTTATAATCATCTAGCAAGCAACAATTTGATTTCAGGTAGTCAACATGGTTTTGTCAAAGGCAGGTCGTGCCTCACAAACCTCATTGAGATTTTTGAGAAGGTGACCAAGCATGTAGATGAGGGTAGGGCAGTTAACGTGGTATACATGGACTTCAGTAAAGCCTTTGATAAGGTTCCACGTGGTAGGCTGTCGGAGAAAATGCAGAGGTATGGAATTGAGGGTGATTTAGCAGTTTGGATTAGAAACTGGCTTTCTGAAAGAAGGCAGCAATTGGTGGTTGATGGAAAATATTCAGTCTGGAGTCTGGTTACTAGTAGTGTGCCACAAGGATCTGTTTTGGGACCACGGCTGTTTGTCATTTTTATAAATGACTTAGATGCAGGCATAGGTGGTTGGATTAGTAAATTTGTAGATGACACTAAAGCCAGTGGAGTAGTGGACAGTGTGGAGGAATGTTACAGGTTGCAGGGGGACTTGAATAAACTGCAGAATTGGGCTGAGAGGTGGCAAATGGAATTCAATGTAGCTAAATGTGAGGTAATGCACTTTGGGAAGAATAACAGGATGGCAGAGTACTGGGTCAATGGAATGATTCTTGGTAGTGTGGATGTGCAGAGGGATCTTGGAGTCCATGTACATAGATCCCTGAAAGTGGATAGTGCTGTTAAGAAGGCATACGGTGTGTTAAGTTTCATTCATAGAGGGATTGAGTTCCGGAGCCACAATATCAAGCTGCAACTATACAAAACGCTAGTGCGGCCATACTTGGAATATCGTGTACAGTTCTGGTCCCCATATTTCAGGAAGGATGTGGAAGCATTGGAAAAGGTGCAGAGGAGATTTATCAGGATGTTGCCTGGTCTAGAGGGAAGGTCTTATGAGGAAAGGCTGAGAGACTTGAACCTGTTCTCATTGGCAAGAAGAAGGCTAAGAGGGGATTTGATAGAGACATACACGATGATCAGAGGGTTAGATAGTGTAGACAGTGAAAGTCTTTTTCCTAGGATGATGACGTCAGCATATATGAGTGGGTATAACTACAAATTGTGGGGTGATCAATTTAAGATGGATGTCAGAGGCAGGTTCTTTATACAGAGAGTGGTAAGGGCATGGAATGCATTACCTGTTAATTTAGTCAATTCAGCCACATTAGGGAGATTTAAATAGTCCTTAGATAGGCACATGGATGATTTTGGGATAGTGTAGGGGGACAAGCTGAGAGTAGTTCACAGGTCGGCGCAACATCGAGGGCTGAAGGGCCTGTTCTGCGCTGTATTGTTCTTTGTTCTATGTTCTAAAGTGGCAGGTTGCGGCTGAGATTCAAATTTTAAAATGTTTTAACATCTCATTCGATGTTTATCCAATCATTTTTATAGGTAAGATTGAGCCCAAACCCCTGTGGAGATCTATACCTAAAAACCAACATCCTATTGCCATCAGATATGATTATTCTGTCATATATCCAGAAAGGTCTTTGTCACTAAATGAATCATCCATGAGATGATTGTGACTTAGGCCGATAATGTTAAATGGTGATATTAGATCTGCTTTGCAATTTACACATCTCTCCTTGTGTTCACTCCCATTGACTTCAATTGAGAGAAAAATTGCCCAAGGTTAAAACTTGCCTTGTATGGGATTGAACTTAGATGCAAAAGTGTCACATCTATTTGAACTTTCCTCTTCATTTTGGCCTCATAAACGCATTGATGAGGCAGCCCTGGTGCATAATAAAACAACATACTGCAGTTAGATGAAATACCATCCCTTGGGATTACTAGTAGACCAGGTCTTCTGAATAATTTAATGTACATTAAGACTTGCATAAATAATCCAATTTTCCATTTTACAATGGTAATTGCTGGTTGTGAAATGTGTTATATAATTGCAATTTTTTTCTGCATTTTTATTTATAGACCATAATTTGGGTTGCGCAACATTGATTTAAGGAGAATTATGTTTTTCTTTTGAAAGTAGACCTTTTTTAAAATGAAATTGTTTTTATCCACTTTCATTCTATTCAGGTCTGTTCTTTGTATAAATTTGTAAATCCCAGTTACACAGTTTCCTGCAGCTTGTCTGCCTACAATGTTTAAGTATCAACTTGCCTGTAATGGAATTTTTTATTTTCATTTTGCTTCAGCAAGAATAAAATGCTCCATCCAGTCATGCATTGATAATATTGATGAAAGGTCAGAAAATGTATGATGAATGAACTAAAATATCTGTGAAGCTTAATCAGGATCACAGCATTAAGCTTTGCTACAGCCTGCATGTTCCATGTCAGTGATCCCTCTATGCATGATCAGTAGTCCAATCACAAAACACAAAGCCAAAAATTGTTCTGATGTTTTGATTAGCTGTTTATTCTCATACAGTCCACGAGTTACAGATGATTATGAAATTGAAGATATTTCAAACCATCATATCTATCCAGCGGTTATCATAGTCATATAATAAAAGTCCTAAAATATTAAAAAGTGTGAGAAATATTGACTAATTTTCTGTTAATAATTACATTAGATGCAGTTTCAATTGCTATTCCTGTTCTTTTTTTACCATTGTGTCAGCTGTATTAGATGACATTTCAATGATGCCCTTTACATATCTTGGTAGGTGAAGCACTTAACTTCAAATTTATTCATATCAAGAGAAAATGTTTCACCAAATTGGCCATATTGACTTGTGAACACATATAACACCTTGAAAGGTTACATGACTCACAATATATATTAATTCAATTCCATTATTTTAGGAGCAAATAGAAACCACTCAGAATGAGCAGGCAGAGGTGTTAGGTTCTAAATAAATATCGGTTGGTTTTGTTCGCTTGTGAGTATAAGTAGCTACAAATTAGAAACATGAGCACAATCCACCTTCAAATCTTTCACTGCCAATGTTAACAGAAGTGGGAAGCAGTACTTTCATGAGAGACTGCATGCCAAATTCTAACAGTGATTCTATTTTCAATCCGACAGTGAATACACATTAATATCTGTGAACCATGAATAAGACCTGATGGCTGCTGGATTTGGTTTTCCATGTCAAGTACTTGGTGGAGGACAGAAACTAAGCAACGATGTGGTGAGCAGTTAGAAAAGGAGATAGCAGCCCCATGGAAGTGAAAAAAAACCACAACTCTCTCTTATCGCCTGGTGGAATTTGGGAACTTTTTTTAATAGTTCCATCCTCAATATTTAGACTACTATTGCCAACCCAAAAGAAAAGTAAAGCTGTGACCTCTATTCAAAGGCTTGTGTCTAACTGGATTTCCATCCAAGTTAAAGCTTACTATGAAAGATTTCCTATCCATCTAATGTTGTCAGAGATTCAGCTTGGTCCACAGGAGTCACCATTTCCAAAAACATTCAACAAACGTTATCCTTTTGATCTGTTTCCACACCGTAAGTAATCTAAAAAAAAGTTCTTTCCTATTTTAAAAAAAATCCTTCAGAGCTTATTGTCATTTTGCATCATGTGAACTTGTTTGTATGGGATTAAATAGATATAGTTCTAGATCCAGGTAATAGTTTAATTTTTAACCTGTTTTCGCAATTGTTATAGAAATAAATAGATTGCTTTTCAGTGTGTTAAAGAAATCTGGTGGAAGCATCTGCAATTCTGTGTAGTGGTGTACAAGGAGTAGCAATTCGCCATTTAGTGAAAGCATTAACACATTTGTAATAATGATTGCTGGAGTAGTGGGGCTTCATTATCAGCACATCCCTCCCAGTACAATAGGAACAGATTGCAGAAACAGTGACCTTGTTACTATAGTTATTGAATCCTCCTCCCAGCAATATGCAGAGGAGCCACCTGTGGTGGTGTGGATTCAGATTGGTTCACCTGGGGAGTTGAGCCTATGTCCTCATCAATATTCAACTGAATGCAAGATTTTTTTAAAAAGCTGCCTAGTCCTGCTTGCCAGTCTAATGGTCACCTACTTCCATCACTGACTGCACAGTCTTAAACTGCAAATGACCACATCATGAACCTGTTATGTTAATGTCAACCTCACAGACATATGCAGTGATACCGATACTGAGGTTCTACCTGGCCCTGGTGTTGTGAAGGATGGGTTTGTGCTGCTGTGGAATGCTCTGAGTAGTTGGACTGTTCCGTATCACCTGTCCTTTGTGGAGAAGTTTATGAAGAAAAGCACCTTTGACCACAAGTCCATCAGGAAGTGGTCAGCACGTAGTGTCCTTGAGACCCTTTGGGAAAAGGAGAGGGCGGATCCTATTGAGCGGTTCCCTGAGCAGACTGTCAAAGCCATTTGGCAGAATGCCTCATTGCCAGAACTTTCCAACAAGCACCAAGACATGGCTTGGCTGGTAGTGAGAAGGGCTCTGTCTGTGAGATCCTTTATGCACGCCCGGACCCTCAGCCGCACCGCACGCTGCCCTTGAAGCGGCTGCGGGGGGGACGAGACTGTCACACACATCCTTCTGGAATGTGCCTACGCAGAAGAAGTCTGGAGAGGAATGCAGTGGTGTTTGTCGAGGTTCGTCCCAAGCAGCGCCGTGACGCGGGACTCCATGCTCTACGGTCTGTTCCCCGGGACGCACACCGAGACGAACATCAACTGTGCCTGGAGGATCATCAACTCGGTGAAGGACGCTCTCTGGACGGTCCAAAACCTGTTGATCTTACAGCTGAAGGAGTTGACCCCGACTGAGTGTTGCAGACTGGCACATTCCAAGGTCCAGGACTACGTGTTGAGGGACGCACTGAAGCTTGGGGCAGCTGCCGCCAAGGCGTGGTGGGGAAAGACCACCGTGTAACATCTGCCTGCCTAAAGAAGAACAGGGGGCCCACCCAGTCATTTGGGCTCTGCTGATGCCTCAGCTAAAAATGTAATTGTACAGACCTGTAAATAGGAATGATTACTCTGTTTTCCTGTAAATGTAAATGGAATGTTTACATATGTATGGCATGTCCAACTGTACAGACCATTAAAGTATTTTATGAATAAAGTATATTTTGATATAAAAAAAAGGTCACCCAGTCATCAATGTGCATAGCATCAAATCGGCTGTGCGATGTGTTTCTACGATGGCCTTCCTGGCCAACGTTAAAGCTGATGTCCAGTTTCTGCAGGAGTGTGGGATACCGTACCTTAGCAGCTACAGGAGATGGTTGAGCTTGTGGGCCCATGGGCCATCGGTTTGGTCGGGGTGGGGGGCAACGATAGCTGTGCTTCCAGCCTGGGTATCCTGTTGCGAGGAGGCAACTTCACCATCTCTGAGGTTAAGGAGGTGGTGGACGGGCGCCTCCTCGTCACCAAAGTCATGTACAGGAATGCTCCCCTGAGACTGATTAATGTGGACGCGCCAGTGGGTAAGAGTGAACGCTTGGCCGCCCTGCAGTAGCTTCCGCTGTTGCTGGCTACGTCCAGGCCGGTCATTCTGGCTGGACACTTCAACTGTATCATTGATGCAGATGGACGATCTGGCGGGGGGGGGGACAGTAAACTGGACGCCATGTCCAGAGCCCTGATGGACACGGTCAAAGGTGCCAAGCTGCACGACGTTTTCAGCACCCCTGCAGACGGAGCGCAGCGTAGATAAACCTGGTCACGGGCAGACGGGTCTAATCCACTCAAGGATAGATTACCTGTTTGTGTCCTGAACGCTCTCGGTCAGATCCACCGACGTCAAGCCGGTGTTCTTCTCTGACCACTGCCTCCTGCTGGCCGACTGTCACCTACAGGACGAGCAGCAGGCTGGTAAGGGGATGTGGAAGCTGAACGCAAAGCTGTTGACCCCGGGAAACATTGAGGAGCTCAAGAGGGACTACACAGATTGGAGAACCGTGAAGCCCCTCTTTGAGTCCCCAGCGGACTGGTGGGAAACAGTAGAAGGGAACATCAACAGGTTCTTCATCCTCAAAAGTGTTCAAGAGGCGAGAGAGAGGTGGGTAAAACTGTCCCAGCTCCAGGAAAGTATGCAGAACCTGCTCCTGGTGCAGACGATGGGGGTTGATGTCACGGAGGACCTCAAGGAGGTGAAGGGCCAGCAAGCCTTGCTCTTTGCCTCGGAGGCCTCCAAGATAATCTTCCGGTCCAGGGTCCGCTCGGTGGAGCAGGACGAGATGTGCTCACGTTTCTTCTTCCAGAAGGTGCACAAAGAGAGCTCCGTGCTCAGCAGCCTGAAGGAAGAAGATGGCTCGATAACATCATCTCAGGCTGACGTCATGAGGATCAGCAAATCCTTCTATGGCAATCTGTATGATGCGAAGCCGACCGACAGCGCAGCCTCCCAGACGTTCCTGTCCTCTATCGCGGAGGTCTTAGACAACAGAACACGGGAGAGGCTGGACCAGCCGCTATCTCTGGACGAGCTGACCAATGCCCTTGAGTATTTCGAAAAGAATAAAACTCCCAGAAGCTTAAGCTTACCGGTCGAGCTCTATTCCACTCTGTGGGACTTGATTGGCCAGGACCTGCTGGAGGTGTATGTCAGTATGCTTCGGGCAGGTACCATGAGTGAATCCATGAGGAAAGGCATCATCACCCTCATCTACAAGCGGAAGGGGGAGAGGGAGGAACTCAAAAATTGGAGACCAATCTCACTGTTGAATGCGGATTACAAAATTCTGTCAAAGGTAATTTCCAACCGGGTCAGGTCTGCTCTGGGGTCGGTGATTCACCCTGACAAAACCTGTGCTGTGCCGGGCAGGAAGATCGCTGAGAGTCTCGCACTCCTCAGGGATACAATCGCTTACGTGCAGGACAGAGGGTTGGACACCTGCCTGATCAGCCTGGACCAGGAGAAAGCCTTTGACAGGATATCACACAGGTATATGAGAGATGTTCTCTCCAAAATGGGCTTTGGGGAGAAATTCTGCAATTGGATATGTCTGCTCTACACCAACATTGTCAGTGCAATCTCAATCAATGGGTGGGAATCAGATAGCTTCCCAGTCAGATCTGGAGTCAGGCAGGGCTGCCCTCTCTCTCCTGCCTTGTTTGTGTGCTGTATTGAGCCATTTGCCGAGTCCATCAGGAAGGATGTGAGCCTGAGAGGGGTGACTATTCCTGGCAGCGGGGGCCTGCAGGTTAAGGCCTCCCTGTACATGGATGACGTCACCGTTTTCTGCTCGGATCCACTGTTCGTGCGCAGATTCATGTGCATATGTGACCAGTTCGAACGGGCCTCGGGGGCCAAGGTAAACCGAGGCAAGAGCGAGGCCATGGTCTTCGGGAACTGGGCTGACCAATCCTCGATCCCCTTCACCGTTTGGATCTGAAGGTGCTGGGTATTTGGTTCGGAGGGGCTGGGGCGTGCGCCAAGTCTTGGGAGGAGCGTATCAGCGAAGTGAGGCAGAAACTCGGCAGATGGAAGCTACGGTCGCTCTCCATCGTGGGAAAAAACCTGGTCATCAGGTGTGAGGCACTGTCATTGCTATTATACGTGGCACAGGTCTGGCCTATTCCCAGAACCTGTGCCGCTGTAGTCAACCGTGCCATCTTCCAGTTTATATGGAGTTCAAAGATGGACCGGGTCCAAAGGGACTCACTGTACAAAGATCTGGGCGACGGGGGAAAAAATAAACCCAATGCCACCTTCACCCTGATGGCCACCTTTGTGTGTGGCTGCATTAAGCTGTGCGTGGATCCCTGGTACGCAAACACCAAGTGTCACTACGTACTGAGGTTCTACCTGTCCCCGGTGTTGCGAAGGATGGGCCTGGCCTCGCTGCCGCGGAACGCTCCAAGTAGTTGAAACATTCCATATCACCTGTCCTTCGTGGAGAAGTTTATGAAGAAAAACACCTTTGACCACAAGTCCATCAGGAAGTGGTCAGCACGTAATGTCCTTGAGACCCTTCGGGAAAAGGAGAGGGCGGATCCTATCGAGCGGTTCCCTGAGCAGACTGTCAAAGCCATTTGGCAGAATGCCTCATCGCTAGAACTTTCCAACAAGCACCAATACATGGCTTGGCTGGTGGTGAGACAGGCTTTGCCTGTGAGATTGTTTATGCACACCCGGACTCTCAGCCGCACCACACGCTGCCCTCGAAGCGGCTGCGGGGGGGGGGGGAACGAGACTGTCACACACCTCCTTCTGGAATGTGCCTACACAGAAGAAGTCTGGAGAGGAATGCAGTGGTGTTTGTTGAGGTTCATCCCGAGCAGCGCCGTGACGCGGGACTCCATGCTCTACGGTCTGTTCCCCGGGACGCACACCGAGACGAACATCAACTGTGCCTGGAGGATCATCAACTCAGTGAAGGACGCTCTCTGGGCGGTCTGAAACCTGTTGATCTTCCAGCTGAAGGAGTGGACCCCAACTGAGTGTTGCAGACTGGCACATTCCAAGGTCCAGGACTACATGTTGAGGGACGCGCTGAAGCTTGGGGCAGCTGCCGCCAAAGCGCAGTGAGGAAAGGTCACCGTGTAACATCTGCCTGCCTAAGAAGAACAGAGGGCCCATGCAGTCTTTTGGGCTCTGCTGACGCCTCAGCTAATTATATGGATATATGATTGATAAACATACAGACCTGTATACACAAATGATAAATTCTGATATCTGTATGCAAAGAAATGGAATGTTTACGTATGTATGGCATGACCAACTGTATAGACCATCAAAACATTTTATGAATAAAGTATATTTTTGAAATTAAAAATAGGAGAAACATCCTGAAGTTCCATCACAACACAGGATACACAACTGATGGAATTGATGTGTTCTCCTATGTATTAGATTACTGTATAAATTTACTAGAAATAAACTGAAGACTTTGTCCCAATGTGGACAAAAAGAAACACAGTTAATTATCAATCAGTTCCTCTTCCAGTACTGACATCATTTTAAGTTTTTTATTTCCTGTCTCCGGGGGCTCACATTCTGTTATATCAGTCTTTACATACGTTTGCAGATTGTTTTGTCTTTCTGTTAAATGTTTAACTCACAACAAAACACAATCATTAATCATTATCGCCATTATCCAATAAATGTAATATTTGTCTATAGTTTTCTCTGTCCCTGCCTGCCCATATTCTGCTGACTGCGACATTGCTTTTTGAGTTCTTTTCTCCCTTTATTTCTCTGTTGTTTCCAATTCTGTTCCTGATAGCCTTTTATAGTTGCTGACGCTGTCATGTTGTTAAAATCTATGATTCTGCTCCCAAAAGACCAGTTCTTGCACACACATTAAATCTGCCATTCTGCTGCCGATAGGCTCTATGCTTTTGTGTAGTACAATTAATCTACATGAATATTCGTAGTTGCTGCAAATTACAGTAATTGTATCAGCTTTGGAATGCTGCTGCTTTGGATATCTGTTACATCCATCCTACATAGAATGATTAATACGGTGGACTTTCCATCAATGTGAATTTGCTACGTCATCACATTCATCAAATGTCAAAATCATTTTTATTCCTTTCCAAAGAAAAAAGTATAGAGCCCTCCAATGTCATCTTATTCCATTCTAGCTGATGCACTTTGGTGGTGAAACAATCACTGCCTCAGTCTCCTGGAGCAACGTGGCTGGTTATGAAATTATTGGCTTTGCTGCATTTGTTAAATCACTGTCACAAGCCTCCTAACTATCTTAAGACTTAGGATAATGATCGGTAGCAGAAATACATGGAATAAGAGGTATCAATAAACAGTTGATCTTCACTCTACTTGCCTGAAGCATTAGAGACAGAGTCGAAAAACTAATAATTAGTAATCCATTAAAAACTACTTTAAATATCTCAAGGCTCAAAAGGACAAATGTGAAAGCCAATAAGAAGGTATGGAGTAGATTAGATTCCCTACAGTGTGGAAACAGGCCCTTCAGCCCAACCGGAGAGTAACCCACCCAGACCCATTTCCTTCTGACTAATGCATCTAACCAAGGGCAATTTAGCATGGCCAATTCACCTGACTTACACATCTTTGGACTGAGGGAGGAAACAAGAGAAAACCCACGCAGACACGGGGAGAATGTGCAAACTCCGCACAGACAGTCACCCGAGGCTGGAATTGAATCTGGCGCTGTGAGGGAGCAGTGCTAACCACTGAGACATCGTGCTGCCCACTTGGAGTACCACAATAAAACAAATCATGGGGTAAAAGGACTATCTGGAAGAATTAAGCCAGAACAGAATACTGGATGACTGACAGTAAACTGTGAAGTGTTGTATATCATTGCTATAATTCCATTTGACATTTTGTAATGAATTAACCCATTCAATTCTGCTGACCTGTTTTTCTGTTTTTTTAATACTTTACTAATTCCTTCAATGTGCAAAGGACTGAATATTCTAGACACGTCTCAAAAATCTGGTACAAGCACTTCGGAATTCATTTTATGAATTGTCTTTACAGTTGTTTTATAGGATTTCTTTTCCTCTTTCATTCACAGAAAGTGGCCATTCTGGCTGTATCAGCATTTATTGCCAAGGGGTCAGTTTAGAGTCAACAACATTGCTATACATTTGGAGTCACATGTAAGCAAGTAGTTTCCTTCCCAGATGGGTGTTTCCAACAATCGAAAGTGGGTACATCATTAAACTCTTAATTTAATATTTTTATTTATTTCAAATTCTATCATTAGCTTTAGTGGAATTTGAAGCCAGGTCCTCAGACCACAATCTGGCTCAATAGACTGCCAATGATATCATTAGGCCATCACCTCTTCAGTAACCAAGGAGCATATATGCCCATTTGTACACCTCCTTTCATGTCCTTGTGACATTCTCAAGAGGCACCCCTTCACTGGCAGCAGATGATGCAAACAGTGGTCATCATTACCAATACGATCACCAATGCCTCTCTCCATGGAAGTATCCGCTATGCACCAGATGCTGGCTCCCGCTTCATGGATGCCACACTCAACACTCTGCTCCAAGCTGGCAGAAAGGAGTCTTTCTTCCCCTCTGATGGGCTAAAGGAAGCTCTCCCTTCAGACGCCCAACAGCCTGGGCTGAACTCACGCATGAGGTTGGTTCTTCCAACAGGAATATGCACAGCAGGACTCAGTGCTCGGCGCAGATGAATGATCTCCTGCAATGATAAGTGTCATCATCTTCTCACTACAGCCTCACATTCATAGGGTCATACTTCTGTCTAACTCTGCCACTCCGCAGCCATTTCACATAGGAATGTTGTCGTCACCATCACGTGGGTGATGTGCACTGAAGGACTCACACATGCCCCATGCTGCCAATCTCCTCACACTGCCCAGGCACTGCGCCTCTGTTTCACTTACTAGGGAGGGCTACCACGTGGTATTCTCGCCAAGTCCACATGCACACATTCCAATCGCACTCAATCCTTCTCCTTTCTTATTTCAGGACTAATTAGCACTCAACAGAGTGGAATGCCTGATTGCTGTATCATTGCCAGCTTTGAAGAAGCTGCAATCCAGGTGGCTGAGGACCCCCTGCTGGTCCTGTGCCAACAGAGACATCAGAATGGCAAATGCCAGTGAGGAACATTGTTCTTTGATCTTCTGAGATGTGCAGCCACTCTCATATTCACTCTGTCTAAGGGTTTGTGCTTCTTCACCAACTGTACCTAGAACATACAACATAGAACAGTACAGCACAGAACAGGCCCTTCAGCCCACGATGTTGTGCCGACCATTGATCCTCATGTAAAGTAAACCTAATGTATGAACCCTCAAAGTTCTGTGACCATATGCATGTCCAGCAGTCTCTTAAATATCCCCAATGACCTCGCTTCCACAACTGCTGATGGCAATGCATTCCATGCTCTCACAACTCTCTGTGTAAAGAACCCGCCTCTGACATCCCCTCTATACTTTCCGCCAAACAGCTTAAAACTATGACCCCTCGTGTTAACAATTTCTGCCCTGGGAAAAAGTCTCTGGCTATCAACTCTATCTATGCCTCTCATTATCTTGTACACCTCAATTAGGTCCCCTCTCTTCCTTCTTTTTTCCAATGAAAAAAGTCCAAGCTCAGTCAACCTCTCTTCTCTTCCCCAGCTATAACAGACAGCAAAGCACAAGAGGTCCCAGAGGATCTCTAGCACCAGCACATTAAAGGATACTTGGATAGGAAAGATTTGGAAAGCTATCGGCCAAGTGTGTGGAAATGGGGTTAGCGTGGAGGACATTTTGATCAGCATGGACCAGTTTGGGCCAAAGGGCCCGTCTCCATGCTGGAGGACTCTCTGACACTATGATGAACCCTGTAAAATCTCAGAGGAGTCACTGGCATGGTGTTCAGATGCACCCTCCACCAGCACTGAGACTGAGGAGGAGGTACTGGGTTTTGATTTGGCAACCAACCCTGCATGTGCTGCAGTTTGGTGGGATGGTGCTGGGGAGTGGTGGTGTGGAAAGTAGGTGTTGTAACAGCTCCATGGACAATATGCACAGGCTGACATTATGTGGCTGGTGTGGGACACAGGTGATCTACAAACTCAAGAAAACAGTTTGCAATTAGACGAAGAGTGAGAGTAGACTCGGGGACAGACGCTGGTGAACACTTCACTGAGACGTAGAGTTACAGACGTATACAGAATGGAAACAGATCCTTCAGCCTACTTTGGCTGTGCAGCCCAGTTTTTACAATTTAAACCAGTCCCATTTGCCTGCGTTTAATCCATACTCTTCCATACCTATCCCATCCATCTGCCTGTCTAAACATTTCTTTAATGACTGAATTCTACCCACTTCCACCACTACCTTGGGCAGTCCATTCCAGCCACTTACCACACTCTATGGGAAAGAACTGCCTCTCTGGATTATTTTGTATCTCCTCTCTCACCTTAAACCTACGACCGCGGTTTCTGACACTCAGAGGACTGCTGGAGACATAGGCCATTTTCAAGCTAGAGAGAGAGGCAGGGGAGCATCAGGCAGGGATGCTGGAGGCCCCCTGCAGTAAAAAACAGGGATGGTCCTCAATCGTCTGTCTGCTCTGGTGGGCTGCAGCATGCAAGCCCTTGGCTGCCTCCATAGAAGGAGTGACATTCACCTTGGAGACCAAAAGCCAGTGGAAGGCTGAGTGGCTGCTGGAACCCCAGTCAGACCTCCACCCCATCACTCTAGTCATGGGTGCTCAACATCAACGACAAAGTGAGAGGGAAATGAGGCCCCTTGACCACACTCCACATGCTCCTTCTTCTCAAGGAGGCAATTTGGTGTCAAAAGGCACCCACAAGGAGCAGAAGCAATAAACAGTGGCCCCAAGAGTTTTCATTTGGAAGCACTGTAGTAGTGCCCTGTCCCTGTAATTTCCCTCTGCAGATAACCCCACTGCCTACAAGAAATCAAGCCAAGAAAGGTTCTCCTGCTTCTACACATGAGCATCTCAGAAGGCCACAGAGGATGCCAGTTACCTGGGTACATCAGTCAGAAAGCTTCCCCCTCATACGTCGATTAGTGACCTAGATATAGTGGCAGAAAAGGAATAGGAAATCCTTTTGAGTATTTCATTAATGTACATAAATAATGCACATGTATACATTCTGTTCTTAGGTTTAATATCTCATTTCGATTCCAAGGTAAAAGTGAAGTGACAGCAGGACAGTATCCTCCGCCATTATATCAAAATGCTGTCATTCCTTTCGTACACCTTTGAACGTCTAGCTGTATCAGCAGGTTGTGTGCCTGCATTCCCTCTCCTTACGTAGTGAAACATGAATTTATGATTTGAGTAATGTACTCAAAGCTGCAGAGGTAGCATTCAGAGACACACACTTTATTCCATCAGTTCGACAGCAGATACTGGGCCTGTGTCAGCTTGATATTAGTCTTCAGAGCCACATAGCCAGATAGCCAGGCAGCCCAGTGTCACATTATGAGGGAGGTAAAGACTATAGAACATAAGGGAAGAAAGTACTCCAATCAATCCATCGAGTCTGCTCCACCTTTCAATGAGATCATAGCTGATCAAATAATCCTCAATTCCAATTTCTTGCCCTTTCCCCATAGCTCTTGAATTCTTCATTGATTAAAAATCTGTCCATCTCAGCCTTGAATCTGTTTAGTGGCCTAACTTCAACAGCCCTCTACAGTCATGAATTCCAGAGCTTCCTGCCCTCAGAGAAGAAATTCCTCCTCATCTCTACTTTAAATTGTGCAACCCCTTATTCTAAATTTATTCCTACTGGCCTTAGATTTTCCCACAAGGGAATACAATCATTCTGCATTTAAATAAAACTTCAGCTCCTCTATTCTTCCAGCTAAAATGCATGACTTCACAGTTTCCAAATTACATTTCACCTTCAAGTCTTTGTTAACTCACTTAGACTCACAGAATCATAGAGATGTATAGCACAGAAACAGACCCTTTGGTCCAACTTGTCCATGCTGACCAGATATCCTAACTTAATCTAGTCCCACTTGCCAGCACTTGACCTATATCCATCTGAACCCTTCCTATTCATATACCCATCCAGATGCCTTTTAAATGCTGCAATTGTACCAGCCTCCACCACTTCCTCTGGCAGCTCATTCGATACACGCGTTACCCTCTGCATAAAAAAGTTGTCTCTTCGGTCCTTTCATATCTTTCCTATGTCAACTTAAATCTATGCCCTCTAGTTCTGGACTCACCCACCCCAGGGAAAAGATCTTGTCCATTTATCCTATCCATGCCCCTCATGATTTTATAAACCTCTATAAGGTCACTCCTCGGCCTTCGACACTCCTGGGAAAACAGTCCCAGCCTATTCAGCCACTCCTTATAGCTCAAATCCTCCAATCCCATCAACATCCTTGTAAACCTTTTCTGAAACCTTTCAAGTTTCACAGTATCCTTCCGATAGGAAGGAGACCAGAAATAGCACATAATATTTTAGAAGTGCCCAAACCAACATCCTCTACAGCCCCAATATGACCTCCCAACTCCTATACTCAGTGCTCTGACCAACACAGCAATCATCACCCTTTCACGTCTGAAAGCAGGCTTGGAATCCACCTCAGGTATAAACAACATACTCTATAAAGGCAAAGTATGAACAAATTGAAAATGAACTGGAGGAATCAAATGTCCGTCCATACTGGATGGCCAAAAGGAGATAAACACAGAGTTAGGAAAGGGGAAAATGATACTCTGCAATCTGAAATACTTCTCTGATTCCTTGAATCAAAATTAGTCCAGGTCATCACATAGACCAAGTAAGTCTGAGCAGTTCCTTTCTCAGGGTGGTTTGTTGTACTTTAGCCCAGAACCCACTTGAAACTTCTTAGAAAATGTTACTGAGAAACCAACAGTTGGGCGGCAGTTAAATTAGTCAATGAGAGGTGACTTGCACCTTTACTTGGAGATTATGGGGTGCAGGTAGTAGTGTTGTAGGATAGTGGCGAAGTGTGCCTCTGGCGATACCAGAGGATCAGTCCTTGAGAATGTGCCACCATTATAACAATACAGTATAGGATCCTAAATTTCTACATGAGTATTTGGAGAGAGAGAGAGGGCTAATGGGATTATCTACATCATGGACCTACTGCAACTGTTGTGCAGTTATTTTGAGAAACTTTCAGCATGGTAAGATTCAGCTTTCTCATTAGGACGTTTGAGAACCAGCCCCATCAACCACCAATCTATCCCAGCCCAACTGTGATTCGACATCTCCCCTTGTTCTGTTCCATCCTCACCAGTTTTCCATCCCAGTTGCCCTGTGAACATCCACCCTTCCGTCCTTTGTGTGTTGGCAATCATTGACATCAACGACTTCCCCAACTTTCCCCCAGAACTTCTCACAATCAAGGTGCCGCATCTCCTGCTGAGGCTTAGGCCTCACTTGACTCATGCCAACTATACGCTGAAGTCCCTCGTCAAGCCACCTTCCACCTCTTGAACTGATTGGAGCATATGCTCTGGACCAATAGGTGCATACTACACATCTCCTCACTCCACCTCAGCTGACTGGAGCATCCCCTAACACCCAGCCTGTCTAGAGCACAACCACTCTCTGGACTGACTGCAGCACACCCCTTGCCTGACTTATCCTTCCTCCTCTTCACCTCTTTCGCAGATCCATGCCACTCTACTCAATGCCACTCCCTGTTTCTTTGCCTTCCTATTTCCTTTGTAAAGTGCCCTAAAAGTCATCTATTCAGCCAATAAGCTTGTTTGTCTTGTGTCAGCTGAACTTGGCAATGGTCCAGGGGAACAGGTGGCCTTCCTCCAATTGCACACAATAACTGTAACCTGTAACGCTACAAAGACGAAACAGCAAGCATCAAAACCTGCCTGGTTCACATTTGTTCTTTTTTCTCTGCCAGCTTCCTGAATCAATAAGTGTGTCATGTGGGTAAAAAAAAATTTGGGAATGAGTTGGACTTAACAGGATGCAAGTACTTGCAGATCAGCCGGTCACCACATGCTGGAGAGATAAAGGGGGGAACTTGATTGTTGACTTCTCACCCAAAAAAGTTTACTCACCGCCATTATGTTTTCTGTAACAGAGGCTGAAAGATCCTACCCATTGTTCTGAAACATTAAATAGATACAAAGTAGATGACTGAAAATTTAAAATTAAATTGTGCGATTTGTACAAAGCCTAGACTAACAATAATGCTGTATAATATTAGCAGTAGAACTTGACGATTAAATTACTCGATCTCCCATTTTAATGGAGACATTTAGTCATTTACGTAAAATAACAAAGAATTCATTCATGCATTAAAATGTCAAAGAAATATTATATAAATATATTAAGTGTTCATCGACTTGATCTTGAACAAGATCATTTCTAGGCCTGTGTTTGTTAGAGCGATAAGATGCTGATTAATGAAATTTATTTATTAAAAAGAATGTCAATCTGTTGGTTACTCAACTTAGTAGGACCCACCCCCTATTTAATAGAGATTTACTTTTTGTATACCACCTTCCAAAAAGCATTTGTCGAAGATTGAAAGATTCAATAATTTTGCATCGGTCTCCACTGCTGTAAACTGTACTGGCTATATTATATTTAGATGCTGCCCTTATTTTTAAAAATGTCTCCTCTTCGATTAAATCTGATTTCTTTGCAGATAGTTATCATGGTCTCTAAGAAATAATTAGATGAACATTGAGGTAGTTATTCATAGTAATTCTCATCACTGTAAATTGTATAACATGAAGTGCACTGACATTTGTGAGACTGAACGATCCCAAAGAATATATTGCAGCCCAACCAAATGTGACTGTGCATCCCTGTAAATAGCATCAATTATAACATGGACAAAAACTTGAAATCGCAGCATAGATAATCAGTACAAAACTTATAACTGAACTTTAAAAAGGAAAGTCTCTAATCTTTAAAACAATTTGGCTCTTTTCTCAGTTTGCTTATGAAATCTTTAAACTTTGATGAGAAAACAAAGTTTGTTTATCATGACACTTGAACTTATCACAAAATGGCTTCACTGGGTAGCTCACTAGATGCAACCTTTGACAATATAGCTATGGGGTCACCCAGTTGCTGTTGGCACATCCGTGGTTTCAAAAATGGTCAGAGACAGGCCATCAGGAGTAGAAGACATTAGTCATCTTTGTTTACTATAGGCTTGTGGTTAACTGTAGCAGCCATCCTGGCACTGTTGCTTAGAAGTCACATGGACCTGTTCAAGCTGAGCTTATAGTTAAAAATATAGTTTTTTTTTACAACACTTAAAATAGCTGAGGTAGCAGTGAATAATGAGTGACAAAATTATTCTTTTAGTTAAAAATGAACAGATTAATATCCGCAGAGGTAATAACTGGAGCCATTAATCAGAGTTTTAAACCTGTCTTGGATTAATGTACTGCAAAATTATACATGAAAACTAAAATTATTCTGCTAATTATATATGAAATGTAAGATTCTTCCACAAATAGCTCAAGGTTTTTGAAACAAGGCTAGCTGGTCCTCTATAAGAAACTTCATGATGACTTAATAATAGCTTTGTAAGATCAGGAAATGCTATTATGCCTCACGGTTCTAAGAAATTAATAGGAACATTCAAAGGGGTCCTGAGATCTGGAAACATTAGGTGAGAAACCTTAAATACTAATAGGTTTGAGAGGGAATGTAGGGGCATTCTAATGATTGGGGAATAAAAAGATTTGGTGTCAAGATTTGTGACCATGAGACATGGCCTACAAATGTATAAGGCGGGAGGCTGGATGGATGGTATTTTGGACCATGACTGGGGAGAAGTCAAGAGCAACAAGGTGTGGTGTGATGGTGGCAAAGAGTTTGCTCGGGCTGGGAAGTACTAGCAAATAGGTCATAGCCAATATGTGTGATGGGAATATACATTGGCTGTGCCAACTACAGGCACCATGTATTATCTGTTCTCCTTGCCATTAGAATCACGGCCAGAACTATTAACTTTGTTGGGTGGGGAGTGCAATGATATATCCAAACTGCTTCCAAAGGTAAGCATATGATTAAATGGCTAAAGCAGGGAGAAGGTCATCATCTTTGAGAGGATCAAGTTTTTTCAATGCTGTAATAAAAGGATTGCAGAAAAGGAGGGGCATCTTTCTCCTCCAAGTGGTCAGAGCTTGTCAGTATTCACTCTGAAGAGGGTAGGTGAAATTACTGCTCTGAAGAAGAGACATACCAGTCTCAAAGCATTAACTCTGATTCTCTCTCCACTGGATTAGCCAGATCTGCAGAGTTTCTCCAGCACCCTTTGTGTTGCAGAAGAAATTGTTGTGTGGGTGAAAGATAAGAGATTGGCTACAAGAACATGGCTGTAATGGCATTAACAGATATTCTAGCCAGTTATTAAGGAAAGGAGTGATAAGACATTTTTCAGCTACTGCTTTTGTTTGTAACTGCAAGGCTGAAAGCATTCATAAAACTATTCTTACCCAGAAGCCAGCACTGTACTGCAATATCACACTCCAGAAAACTTCCTTCTTACACACTTATTTACAGACCAATCACATCTCGCCTATGGAGGTGCCATCTTTTCCGTATCACAGCAACATTCTCCAAACAGCTCGCAAGATTCTTAGTAACACATGTCTCTCTTGCTTGGAAGAGAATCTCTGACACGATATAAGACTGTGACTGGAGAAGAGAGTTTGCAGACCATCCTGTGAAACAGTAGACACCTGAGAGCTCATCTCATTCAAGATCTCTTTACGAGGAACCTCGATTATCCGGCATTCGATTATCTGAATATTGGATTATCCGGCAAGTTCACAAGGTCCTGATGCTCGGCTAAACTATGTTATCTGGCATTCGATTATCCGGAATTTAAGTAACCAAATGAAATACTGCCCACCTGTGTCCTTTGGATAATTGAGGTTCCTCTGTATACCTAATGCTCATTATGTCTGCTTCTTCCTCTCTTCTTCCACATACTCAAATAATAAGCTTTAGGAGCTTTCAACACAATTTCATTTGTCTCTCACATCAGAGCTAACACTCTTAAGTCTCATTCAGTTTAACCACTGCAAATGTTAATAACCTTTAGTTAGCAAAGGGAGAGAAATGGAGTGTACCCGAAGACACGCCATTGTTTGATTTGAACCTTCATGCACCAGCTTTTAAGGCTATATGTTATAGAAAGAATCTATGGGTGAAACACACAGACCTGAGTATTGGAGACAGGATTTCCATTGATTTTTGACACTGATTCTAATATGAAAATATAAAACAAACTGCTAAGACAGAACAGAAAAACAATAATTCATGTAAATGTAGGATTCAAAATCTTAGCTACAATGTATTCAGATACATTAGTATTTGTACTGCAGGTGAACCCAATAATCAAGATTCCCTCAGGCATGTGGAAAAAAGACATCAATTTTCAGAAAAGTAACTGGGGATTTAAAGGCACAGTATAAATCATTAAAATTATGCCAGTTAACTGTCCTGTTATAGCTACTGATGGACTCAAAGTGATAACCAGAGCAGTAGGTGAATGATTGTTATTGGCACTTTGTTGATTCCAGTGCAATATTCCTGCAGGCACTTTGCAGTAAAATTTCATTTCTACAGTGGTTCCAATTTAATAGCAATGTATCTCAGTTCACGGGGAGGGATGATGGGGCAAAAAAATTCCTACTAAAAGTTTTGATCATTCAGCAACATTCACTAGTAAATTGCTGCACCCCAGAATTAATATTTGCCTTTCTTTCTTGACATTTTTCTGACATTGCAACATGTTCTCCCAGGTCTGAGAACACTATTCCACACTTACTTTCTATTCTTCATATCCCAATTACCAATAGTGCTCTATCCAGGTTGTAATGGGAAGACAATCGAAGAGAAACCTTCTCTGATGCCCATGTGCACATTTTACCGCAGAGCTCACTGCATAGCAATTGGCATGGCAGTCCCGGTTCATTTCTTTTTAACTTCCTTCCTTCAAAATGATAAGCTGAACGCACTCATCAGAGTTTCAATAACACCTCGGAACCTGGAACTGAAGGAACCTGGAGGAAGATTCAGCTCAAATGTAAACAAACCATGACCTAACTGAATGGTGGAACAAGCTCTAACTGGGAGATTCCTACATCCCTATCTTGTTTCACATCGATGACCATAACCTATATTTTGAATTTAAACTGAAAGCTGTAGCTACAATCGGTGCTCCCATTTGAAAGATAGCAAAGGCAGATTGGGAAAGCTGGAGTTGCAAGTTGTTTTATTTGCTTTTCTGAGACTTATTCATTCTGATGACCCAGGAGCAACGTGCCCAAATTAGTTGAGGCAGGAGTGGAATTTAATCATTAGAAACTATTCATAAATGTTTGCATTCTTATTTGAGATTATGGAATTTTCATGGAAAATTAGCATTGTTTTCTTCAATCTAGTGCCTCAAACAATTGTAGGCTGCACATCTTTGCTTCCTCTGATTACAAATTAAGTTAGAACAAGCCAAGGGATCTGACAGAAAATATTGATTGTTATATACCATATTGGAATGATCTGCAACTTAAGCAGGTGTTATAAAACATTTTGCTGGGTTGTGGTTTAGATCAAAATATGCAAAATAGAAAAAGTAACCTGATTCTGACTTAAGTGAAAAAAGATGGGATTAATTGTATTGCTCTTTCAAAGAGTCAGCAGAGGTACATTGGATTGAACGGTCTTACCCTGTACTGTGCTGTTTTATTATTCTCTCAATGTTACATGATTACATTTGTTACAGGGTTTAACAGTCAACAGGTAGAAAAGTTTAAGCACCAATACACAATGTGCAGTAAACTAAACTATAAGTTAAAATTAATTTTCATGTGATGATTCAAAGCTGACTATTCAAAGCGACTTTGGCCAATTTGTTTCTTTTTGAGAACTAATTGGGCAGTTCAGAAAGAACTGATATGGAACGCGAGATTTTGCTTTTAATGGCACTGTTTCAGCATGGCTGGGGTTCCATTCATTCAAGTCCTAACATCCGATGCAACCACACTTCAAGTAATATGATTCAAAACATGGTTGAGTTTATTGTCTTCCTGCTACTGCAACAAGTTTGAATCATACAACATTGGAATCAAGGAAACGTTAAAACCATCATTCTCCTACTGCTCTGTTTATCACCTCTAGTGGTTGTCCTGGGACCTTAAACTGCCACAATTATAATGATATGTTATTGACATTTTAAATTCCCAGACTCTCTTCTACAAACTTGGTGGTTACTCTTATCTCTCTAAGAAAACATAGTATTTCCTTGCAAGCATGTCATAGCTTTGTCATACATGTGAGAGGTGCTATAAACCAGCACTGCAATGTTATATTAGGTGCAACTTAATAGCTTTAATTTAACTAGGCTCTTTCGGTATTGGAACAGCTAAAGGAATGGGACAAGTGCCTGAAGCTTTAACTGAAGAAAATTGCACTTTTAGTCTTGAATAATTCAGAGTGAAAAAATAAATTCTAGCAAATAATTATTGACAATAAGGAAATTAACATTAATTTTATTGATTTCCCCAAAGAAGGTCATAGTGTGTAACGTGCCTGCTTTGTCAGCATCAAATTCTGAAAAAGGAATGTGCACAATAATTTAATGCTTAATGCCTTGTTTTATTCCATCAAACATTCAGTACAAACATCAAAACAGATTTTTAGGAATAGATCTTATCTCATTCATATTGATTTGTGTAACAAAATATAAAACTGCATTAATGTTTGATATAGAAAATGTAATCAGTTTGGGTTATAAGAGAAGTAATAATGTGTCAGATCTTGTGATGAGAAGAACAGTGAGACTTACATGCTCAGTTAAACATCAAAATTCAGAGACTGTTGTCAAAATGCACTGCTGCAGTTCTCTTCCACGACGTCAGCACTGAAATGCATGCATGAACTCGTTCCAGCCAAAGAGTGCAGAAAAAATTTGAATAGGATGATGCATTCAGAAAGAAGTGAGTTTTCAATGACTGGATAAGTAATCATTGCCATTCATCAGCTTCATTAGCACTGAAAACTTAATGTTACAACTGTATAATCCCATTCCTTCAAATGATTATTAATGCTGGAGATTCAAAAAGTTTATTTCACTTTATCAACTTCCAACCATCATTGCATGGACGCAAAGCTGGCAGCCAATGCAGGACTTGGGAGTGGTGGGCCAGGTTACAAGTCATACGTTGCAATGAGACATGCAAAGGTATTAATACGAAGTCAGGCACTCTAATTCTTCTCATTCCAGAGCTTCTTGCCAAAGCAATAATAGTACTATAAGAATATATTAAGGGGCAAAAATAATGAATTATCCACAATACCTTATCTCTAGCTCCACAACAACTGCATACAAGCACCATATGAATGAATCCTCATCGGCCATTAGTTCTGCTAACCACCTTCAGATCCACCCTTACATTGCTTTAATTTACCATCAGATTCAACTGGTCAATAACTTCTACTTTTCATAATTTGTTAATAAAGCAGACAACTAAAGTATTTAAATTAGTTGAGACATTCTATGTGGGTTTTGAATTCAGAATGAAAATGCTGTGCTCAGAATTATCCAAGTATAATTAAAACAAAATCGAGTTGATAAATGTCAGTCTAATTTCACAATCCAATTTGAGCAATGTGATTAACTTCATGACCATTGATTAATGATGTTGACCTTCTTACTCGTTGGTACGAGGTTCAGCAGTTGTTTGAATTCGCTTTGCAATGTGATTTCACGGTACCACATATTCCACACCCAAGTAGTGTTTTATTGAGAAAAGCAAAAAGACCCAAGGACAAATTGGCACTTGTAGTCAAAGGCTATTATAAAGTAGGGATGCAGGAAGAGAACAAAGGAACGAGTATAAATTTTAAAGGTTGCAAAAACAGAGAGGTCTAAAGGCTCACAGATGTGAACACAAACACAAATAGGTTATACTTTTGAAACCCCTGTTTAGTTCTCCGCTAGATTATTGTTACCATTTCTCTGCATTTATAGATTCTTCACCTGGAAGGAAAAACCAGTAAAACTTGAGAATGATGCATACTGCTCTGATTTGTCTTGTATACCTCAGAACTGTACTCCAGTTTGACCAGTACATTCATTTCCAGATATCCATTTCTCTGCACTTCACTTCACCAAGTGTGTCAAAGTCTTAGAGAGATACAGAGATAGTGCATTGAAATGATAATGATGGCAGAAGGGGGACTGCTGTTAAGTGAAGAGATGACAGTAGAAAGAAACACTTTAATTTCCATGAATGTTGAATGTCCCATACTTCATTTCAGTTAATGAAGGACTTTTTAAGTGGCATGACTATTGTAAATAGCAGTCACAGGAGCCAATATGTATGCAACAAACTCACACAAACAGCAATGTGACCAAATAATATGAGAATACCCTGAATGTTTGGCTGAGAGCCCAGATATCAATTGGTTAATTATAATAACTGAACCCACAAAAAGTCATTGCTTAATTGACAGCTCTCGCACTCTGATGTCTTATGGTAATTAACCAATGTTTATTTACATAAGATAAGGTTTCAAATGCTTACAGTTTCTGCTATTGTTACTTTAATGAGTCTGGACTATTGATAATTGTACTGACCTGTTATGAAAGAAGTTATATTTTGAAGGAAGTGGACAGTTGTGAATGAATAACTCCTTTTAAAAGTTTATTTAATTAACACTTTTTATTGTCAATTTAATGTCCATTTATTCAACACAGAGTTGATAGTGGGTAAATGGGTATAGTGGTGCCATACCTGGCATGGGAATTAGGAAGAGCTGGTTGGATGGAAGGAAATTTTGTAATGGGAGGTGACAAAGGGCCAAAGGGGATGAATGGGGGCATAGCATGGAGGGGAACATGCTCAGAGGGAACATTCTCAGACAGAAAAACAGTAAAAGAGTCATCAATATCTGGAAATGAATGTACCGGTCATACTGGAGCACAGTTCTGGGGTATACAAGACAAGTCAGAGCACTATGCATCATTATCAAGTTTTACTGGTTTTTCCTTCCAGGTGAAGAATATATAAGTGAACATAATTTAGCACTGATCATGCAAGGAATCATATGGTTGGTGGGGGAGTCATAACTTTATATTGGGGACATAGATAAGGCTTTTGAGTTTAACTTTCTAAAGGTTCCTCTTCCAAACTGTGGTTCATGTTACCTCTAAGGTGCCAGGAGCCACAACCCTTTGAGAGGCTTGATTGGAGTCCATGTAAATTGTGGAAGACTAGGTCACACCTGACCACAAAGTGAGTTGAATTTGCCTGCATCCTTAACAGGCATTCCTGAAAAGCAGAAACCCAGTATTGTGATCTGGAAATCCAACACTGGCTTCGATTGTTAAGTGGCACACCCCAACTCAATGAATATCCAGAAAGCAAAATATGCTGAAAATCACAGCGGGTCAGAGTTCTGATGAACAGTCATCTAAACTTGAAATGTTAGCTTGCTCCTTCTCTACTGATGCTGCCTAGTCTGTGGTGATTTCCAACATTTTTTGTTTTCAGTACAGATTCCAGCATCTGCAATAATTTGCTTCTATGCGATCAAAGTCTAGGTTTCTTTGTCTTCACTGCCTGACCTGTCGAGTATTTCTAACATTACCCCTATTGGTTTCAGATTCCCAGTATTTTGCTTTTGTTTTAGAGAAGCAGTAGCTTGAACGCTCCTGAGTTTCCTGATTGATTATTTACAGTCTTTATTTATTCAAGATTGGAATGTAAACCTAAGGTTAATTTCCCCATTATAGTTCAAGTGCATATTAAAGACCCATGATGTTCCTCAAAGAAGAGCAGGGAATTCCTTGTAAATTATTTGCCAGATTCTGCTCCTTCTCAACAATGCCTCCTGCAATAGCTCATTTATCTCAATGCTGATTCTTTCACCATTACCATGTTGAAAATGGTTACTGTGTTTGCCCAGTAACAACTATAATAATAGCTTTAATTTAAATTCATTGTGCATGATGTGCTTTCGCAAACTTCTGAGAGATATGCTAAGAAGCTGTGTAAATGCAAATTCTTTCTGATAGGATTACGAAGTAGCGGCTATTATTTTGGATTGTATTTCTAAATAGATTTATAAAATCCATTATTTAATGAAAGCACCTCATGTCCTAGACTAAATTGAAAAATATGATATCAGTGTTTACATTGAACTTGTTTCTGCAGGGCTCAAATTACAAACTTAGCTAATAATCTGCTTAAGTGAAGATAAATCTGTTGGAATTGCAAAATTAGATATTAGACAATACCCTCTAAAATGTGCCATTGATTTCTGCAAGAACTGGATGACTGATATTGTGTTCCTATGTTTCTTCTAGCTGTGAAGAAAAGTTGAGTAGGTTACGTTTATTTTCATTAGAAAAAAGGAGATGGGAGGGGGGACCTGATTGAGGTTTATAAAATCATGAAGGGTATAGACAGAGTGGAGAGAGACAAGCTTTTTCCCAGGGTGAAGAATTCAATAACCAGAGGTCACGCTTTCAAGATGAGAGGTGGAAAGTTTAAGGGGGATACACGCGGTAAGCACATCACACAGAGGGTGGTGGGCATTTGGAATGCGTTACCAGCAGAGATGGTAGAGGCAGGCACGATAGATTTATTTAAGATGCGTCTGGATAAATGCATGAGTAGATGGGGAGTAGAGGGATACAGATGCTTAGGAATTGACCGACAGGTTTAGATAGTACATTTGGATCGGCTCAGGCTTGGAGGGCCGAAGGGCCTCTTCCTGGGCTGTAAATTTTCTTTGTTCTTTTTTTGTTTAAGAACAGAGGGAGATGAGTAGCCTAGGCATTCTCTTGAGCCTATACCACCAGGTTATAGTTAAGCTTTGCTGCACTTCAATTTGCCCACTTTTGATCTGGATCGCACAATTCTCCTACCTTATAACAATCTTATGATCTCAATCTTGAAACTTTCAATTGACCCTGCATCCATAACCCCATGGGCAAATAAAGAAACAGAGATACATATAAGTACATAGGTGTTTTTTATTGCAATTTGTTCAAGCAAAGTGGACATCACTGACAAGATCAGCAATTATTTCCCATCCTTAATAGCCCAGAGAAAAGTTAAGAGACAACAACATTGCTGTGGTTCTGGAGTCATATGTAGACCACAACAGGTAAGTATAGCAGATTTCCTTCCCTAAAAGACATTAATGAATCAGATGGGTCACTACAGCAATCAGCAATTGTTGTATGGTCACCTTTTAGCCATCATCTTAGTTACAGATTTTAATTTGTTTGAAATTTCGCCATGTGTATTATGCGCACATCTGAGAGATTGGGTTTGAAGAATTTCGCTGTAAGGAGAAATCAAGGTCAAATGCTTAGTCTTAGACTTCTTTAGAACTCTGTTTATTGCATATTAATATTAAATAGAACTGGGAAGAGTGATGGCCTCATTATATTATTGCTAGACTGTTAATCCAGAGTCCCAGGTAATGTTCTGGGGACCCATGGCAGGGTGGTGGAATTTCAATTCAATGAAAAAAATATGGAATTAAGAATCTAATGACGACCAATTGTTGGATAAACCCATCTTGCTCACTAATGTCCTTCAGGGAAGAAACTGCCATCCTTACCTGGTCTGGCCTACACGTGACTTCAGACCCACAGCGATTTCATTGTCTCTTAACTGCCCTCTGGGCATTTAGGGATTGGGATAAAATGCTGGCCTGGCCAGTGAAGCCCATAAATGAATTAAAAAATAGAACTACACTTGACAATCTAACATGTATTATATTTTAATCTTGTAGCTTTGAAAAATAATTCTCTTCATATATTTCTTCTGTATCAATCTCATACACATCTCTGATTAACTCCACCACACTGTGCTAATTGTGCCCAGTGGTGAGCAGCTTTATGACATCACCACAACATTACTCCAGCTTCTGAAAATCTTTATACAACATCCCTTCCCAAGCTGTTATACCTCATCATTGATTACCATTTATATAAATTCTCAAATGAGTTAGCCAAGTTACTCTTTTTTAAAACATGTATTGTATACATGTCTCCAAACCCTCCCAAAACTTGAGTTGATTCATCTGGGTCGAGAGGTGGTAAAGAGACTTTATGACAAGGTACAGAAACTCTTGAGGTGAAGTTGGTGAGCATTCTTTATATCTGATGCCTTCTGTTAGATCAGAGATTTGATCAATCTGGCAGTATGTCCACATGCTCTGAGCCTGTAATCTGAACCTCGGGATCAGGTGAAGGTAGTATTTCTTTATGGCACACTGTGAGTGGTGCCTGAGTGTATTCCATTGGAGTAGATGGTTCTAGCTTTAAGGAACATTCATGGGTAGCCCTACTGTGCCAGATAGGACCTATGGTTATATCCAAAAGTATAATCAGTGTTGTACTGGCTGTTGGACTCTGTAGGTCTTCTGCAAGTTGTTTGTCTAAGTTCCAAAATAGGCAACGTTTTGATCTGGTGACATGTATTATAATTCTGTATCTGTCCATGGTGAAGTCAGTTCTTCTGGAAGTTCCTTCTGGGAAGTGATCTGGATTACCCTACTATTGCTTCTTAGATTCCAATTTCATGGTGGTGTAGCAAGTTGAGATTTTATTCTGTGCCCCAACAGCAGTTCAGATGGGGACATCCCTGAGGAGAGATAAATGAGCAGAGCAATAAAACCAACATGGATTTTTCATCAGCAGATTTTTCACTCTGTGAGCCAGTCATTGTCATTCGATGGAGGTTGTCACACAGGCAATTGTGTGACATGCTGTAAGCCCAGAGGTTTTGCACAATCTTTAACTATCTATGTAGACAACATCCACTGCCCTTTCCTCATCAATCATTCTTGTTAACTTCTCAAAAACATATGTTGCTGTGCATTCCAATGCTAAGCTTATGATTTCTGTAGAGAGTTCTCAGGGATACTGTAATAGAGGTGAGACGTTGAAAAAACTTATCCAGCTAATCTCCATGCTCTGAAATCATTTCAGATTGTGCACCGACTTTGGACTTGGACAGTTTAGTTTTCTGGGGACCAGTTTACCTCATCCTTGTTGATAATGTGATCAAGAAAGTGGATGGTATGCCTAGAAAATTCACATTTGTGAGTTAGTATAAGACCTGCTGCTTGTAAATCTTACAGAACATCATGTACTTTACTTGCATGATGCTGGATAGTTTCAGCATGTAGCAAAATATAATCCAAACGATGCCATCTAATCCACGTAAAACATTGGAACATCTTTAGGGCAGAAATTGTATGAAACAGAATCCATTGAAACAGTGTTGATGAATGTGGTAAGGAGTCGAGACATCTCATCTGGAGAATCCTGTCAAAGCGATTGTTAGTCGTTGCTGCTCTTCCTGGTCCTACAAAAATAGGCATTATAGTTACCTGTGAAAACATTCATGCGTTGTCCATCATAATTTACTGCATATTGCAGGGAATGTATATAAAGCAGGTTGGTGTACATCATATACAACAAACACAAAGAATGCTGGTGAAACTCAATTGTTCTGCTGGTATCTGTGGAGAGAGAAACCAAGTTAATGTTTTGTGTTGGATATGACTCTTCTTCAGAAGTGTAGATCATGTAATCTACTTCTCTAATTTCTGACACTTTCTAGCAGATTTCTGACATTTAAAAGTCTTCTCATGGCTGATAGGAATTTAACCTCCAGTAACTTTGTTGTTGGGTTGGTCTTGTTCTTCTGATCCACATGATTTTAATTATCCTTTTACTGAAACATTTTAACCTCAATTTGCTAGTTTCTTTTGACTTTCTTAATTTGAAATCATGACACTTGATTGTTGAACATTTATGCAGTTAACTTCAAATTATTTTTGATTTGGAGGTGCCAGTATTGGACTGAGGTATACAAAGTTTAACATCACACAACACCAGGTTATAGTCCAACAGGTTTATTTGGAAGCACTAGCTTTTGGAACGCTGCTCCTTCATCAAGTGGTTGTGGAGTATAAGATTGTAGGACGCATATAAATTCTGTGTCCTACAATCTTATACTCCACAACCATCTGATGAAGGAGCAGCACTCCAAAAGCTAGTGCTTCCAAATAAAACTGTTGGACTATAACCTAGTGTTGTGTGATTTTCAAATTATTTTGGACCTAGTCCAGGAGCCCTTGTAGTTTTCCCTTCAATACCTTAAGATCCCTCTTAAGAGAGGGAGACCAAGGACTAAATCTGTTTAGAATCAGGAATCTCTGTGGAAGGGTGAAAGTGATGACTGGTACACGGTTCTATTGTTTCCAATATCTTCCTATAGTTTTCAGTTTTCCATAATGCCTTCTCAGGAAGCAGGCGGAGTTCAATCATAGGTACATATCCTGCACTCTCAATCTGGTCATTTATATTGCTGAAATAAGCATATCATAGTCCTCCACAATTGTCACTGAATGATAGTGTCATAAAGATATACAGCCCAGAAACAAGCCCTTCAGTCCAACGCATGCATACCGACCAGATATCCTAAATAAATCTAGTCCCATTTGACAGCATTTGACCTAGCTTCCTCTAAAGCCCTCCTCTTCATATACTCATCCAGATAGCTTTTAAATGTTAAAGAAGTTTCAAGTGCCTGCTATTTCTGCTATTGATATTTTAAATAATCTGGATGATTTCTACATTTTTAGTCTGTAGCAAATCTGATTGTTTTTAAGGAAATGCAAAGCATCAAGGAATGACTTTTAAACAGTTACCATAAGACTCATTTGTTTAATATAGTGTGTAATAAGTGAATGGGCATTGATGTGTAATACTTCGTATGGGGAGGAATGAAAAGCCACAAAGGTGAGAGGGGCACATTCCCTGGCATGGAGGGCATGTGAGGCCTTATGGAATTGGTTGAGGCCATGGCTTGGCACGGGGGCAATCCATCTTAGCCTTCAGTAGCCCCTGAGGCTGCTTCCACATGTTTTCCCTGGGTCAGCCTGTCTAACGGCAATCACATGCACCCCACACCCCAGAATAAAAGTCCCTGCTCTTATATATTCTCCTGAGAAATTATTAAATATTATTAAATTAAATTAATACTGATGATATTATTAAACTGGGGAGGGCTCAGAAAATAATTACTAGAATGGTACTGGGACTGGAGGGTTGACTTAGAAGGAGAGACTGAGATGTTTTTCACTGGAGGAGGTTGAGGGGTGACCTTATAGAGATTGATCAAATCCTGGGGGCATAGATAAGGTGAATAGCAAAGGTCTTTTCCCCAGGTTGGGGGAGTTCAGAACTACAGGACATATTTTTCATGGTGAGAGGAGAAAGATTTGAAAGGAACCTGAGAGACAACTTTTTCACACAGAGGGTGGTTCATTAGTGGAATGAACAGCCAGAGCAAGTGATAGATGCAGGTGCAGTTACAAGATTTGAAAGACATTTGGAAAGGTACATGAATAGGAAAGGTTTAGAGAGATATTGGCCAAATGCAGGTAAGTGGAACTAGTTTAGTTTGGTCGGCATGGACAAGATGGGCTGAAGTGTCTGTTTCAATGCTGTATGACTTTATGCCTCCATACTCTTTAATATAGACAGGTCGGGCTGGGAATTTACCAACTTCTGTTATGGCATTTCTACACATCACTGATCAGAACTTCTACCAAATACAATATTACTCATATATTCAGAGCTTAAACCATTTATCCAGGCTTCTTTCAAATGCTATTGAACTACTACCCACTGATGGTGTGCAATGGACAGATAGATAAACAGACATTTTAACAATGTATGTCAAATCTTATTATTAGCTATTTAAGAAGATTATTATACTCTATGTATTATGGTCAGCTACTTATCTTTCTCAAATTTGTTTCTTCAGGATTCCGCACGTCATAAATTACTCTGATTTTATTTTAAAGGCAAATCAAGATCTTTTTCCAATAATTGGAACTCCATTTCCGACATCACATTTTCAAGCATTCACATTCAGTTCTACTCCAGTGGCTCTTTAGCTCATTGATCCATTATCAAGGCTTTAATTATACTTGTTTGGTTTTCAATACCGATTTTGAAGAAGTCTTTCACTGGAAAGCAGCCAAACATAACTAAATACCACAGACCTCCACTTCAGTCTGAAATAATCTAAATTAGGTTAAAGAGAGAAAGAGAGAGAGAGAGAGAAGTTGAGAATAAATGCAAGATCCTGCAAATGGTGAAGATCTGAAATAAAAACAGTAAGTGCTGCAAAAACTCAGCAAGTTTGGCAGCATCTGGAGAGAGAGAGATCAAAACGTTTAAAGGTAGAATCTCATAGGGCTCTAAGTAATTTGGGCTGTGGCAAAATTTGTGGCAGAATTGAATGAGTAGTCCAACAAGGACCATCTCAACATTGGGAGCATCACGCTGCATCTTTGGCAAGTTTCTTGATGAGTTCCAGTTCAGGAGGACCTATTCCCAGTTTATGTTGTTGATGGCCAACTCACATCGTTAATATTCAGCTTACTAACTCACCTCACAAGCTAGACTTGAGAATCTCAACAAAGAAATCAGAGCAAATAACTGACAGGTTCAGCTCACCACCTCCTCCAAACTACCTCAATTTTGCACAACATCAAACTACAGCTCAGGGCACATTCCACTGGCACTAGCCACATGCAACCCTTATCCATGGATACTGACACCCAGTATTCAGCAACCCCACAGAATCATGGCTCCTCTCCACTACACTGCTAGACCTCTTTGCAAACACAGACTTGCATTGCAAGCTACACAAAAATCACTTGACCTGAATAGAGAGGTACCCAGCTCAGGGGTTGGACCAAGTTGCATCTCAGCGTGACTTGCTTGCTCTTTTAATATTCACTCACTTAACACCTGCCTGCAAGTTCATGTCATCCTTGCCTTTCCATTAGTACAGTCACACAATTCGACAGCTTGCTTGTTGCTCAGTGGTCCTCAGTCTAGAAGGAGCACATCTTGCTATACAGCAGAGTGCTACATCAATCTCACACCGATACCATGTGATTTTCAACTTGGTTCATCAGATGAGGGGACGAATAGTAGATTAGCATTAACAGGAGATTTCCTTGTTCATGTTTGATCCAATGCCATGAAACTTCATGGAGCATGGGGCCAATATTGAGGACTCCCAGGACAACTCCTCCCCAGTTGTGTCTCACTGTACCAAAGCGTAGAGAAAGTGTTTTTCCTTTAACAGTTGATTATGTTGGTGTCTGGAGCATTATCTATAAAATATGATTCCATGAACATGTCTATTTTAGGCTATTTCTTGTCTAATTTATGAGATAACTCTCCCAATTTGCAGAATTGACAGGGCAACGTTTGCTGCTGTTGTTTCCAGTGTCTAAGTCAATGCTGGCTGATTGATCTGATTTTTTTTGCTTTATTCTTTCGACTTTGGAGCAGTTTTGAAACAACTGTGAGGCTTACTATGTCAGAGGGCATGTTAAGGGTCACCAAAATGTCTGTGGGACTTTGCTTCAGAAGGTGATGACTCTTTCCCTTGAAATTTTTCTCTCTCTAATGCACTGGCCACTTACTCCTTTTAATACAATCTATGCTGTGTCAATCACTTGTCTGAACCCTTTTAGCCAGGGACAACAACTCATAATATCAAAATGACCATTGTCCCTTTGCTCACCTTCATCTGAAGGTTAGTTTATCATTCTTTTGAAGAACAAACTTATTTTCCAAAAGACTATGTCGATAATCGGGAATAGAAAGTGCAAGATAAATCTTTGATACCAATGCTCATCATTACTTCGTGTGATCATAGTGATTCTGCTAAACTTTCCTTTTGTTTTCATATGCTAGAAATCTGGAAAGATGCTTACTGATGCCACAGCCAGTTAAATATGGTCTCATGCTACACAGTAATTGCTATGATAATTCAGTTTGAAAGGGATCTTGGTTTCAACAATCCATAGCAGTGGGCTATTGGAAACCAAAGATGTTTTCGCGCGTATTAGGCCACTGTGCAGGAGTCATGTGTTTGAACTGTGGAATCCAGAATTATGAAAAGCTAATGGAAATGCTTCCATGAAGATTTGGCCAAAGAGACATAGAATCCCTACAGCGTAAAAACAGGCTCTTCAGTCCAACAAGTCCATAACGACCCTCCAAAGAGTAACCCACCCAGACCCATTCCCCTCCATTGCATTTTCCCCTGACTAATACATCTAACCTACACATCCCTGAATACTATGGGCAATTCAACATGGCCAATTCACCTAACCTGCATATCTTTGGATTGTGGGAGGAAACCGGAGCACCCCTAGGAAACCCACACAGACATGGGGAGAACATACAAACTCCACACAGACAGTCGCCCGAGGCTGGAATCAAACCCAAATCCCTGACACTGTGAGGCAGCAGTGCTAACCACTGAGTCACTGTGCCAAAGCTGGAATATTAAGGAGATATCAAAATGAGTTCGAGAGATATGACATATCTTTTAAATTGTTTGAAAAGTGAATGAGGTTTTTTTCCCAAAAGATTAGATTACTTACAGTTTAGAAACAGGCCCTTCGGCCCAACAAGTCCACGCTGACCCTCTGAAGAGATCAGATTAGATTACTTACAGTGTGGAAACAGGCCCTTCAGCCCAACAAGTCCACATCGACCCGCCGAAGCGCAACCCACCCAGACCTATTGCCCTACACTTACCCCTTTACCTAACACTACGGGCAATTTAGCATGGCCAATTCACCTAACCTGCACATTTTTGGACTGTGGAAGGAAACCGGAGCACCCAGAGGAAACCCACGCAGACACGGGGAGAATGTGCAAACTCCACACAGAGAGTCGCCTGAGGCGGGAACTGAACCCGGGTCTCTGGCGCTGTGATGCAGCAGTGCTAACCACTGTGCCACCGTACCGCCACGCAACCCACCCAGACCCATTCCCCTACATTTATCTCTTCACCTAACACTACGGGCAATTTAGCATGGCCAATTCACCTGACCTGCACATCTTTGGATTGTGGGAGGAAACTGGAGCACCCGGAGGAAACCCACGCAGACATGGGGAGATCATACAAACTCCACACAGAGAGTCACCCGTTGTAGGAATCAAACCCAGGTCCCTGGTGCTGTGAGGCAGCAGTGTTAATCACAGAGCCACCATGCCGCCCCATTTAACAACTTCAAGTTTTTGGAGTTGTTTTTACAGCTTAGTATAATAATCATGATCATTCTAATTTGATAATGTTTTGGGAAGTCTTTATTGCCCCAGGTGTATATTAACTTGGCATTGATATTGTATTTGGGGTGTGAAATTGCATTTGTAATTTTATTAATTTGTCTAATTAAAATGTGATGTTCAGGCATTCAGATACATGGATTATACTCTAATTGTCTTTGCCCTCCATCTAGTTTATTTTGACACTAGTGGAAACTATGACCAACCCATTAAAAAAAGGTCACAGAATTTCACTTATTAAGCTCCTTAATTCACATCATCAAATCTAATGTCCCTTTGGACAAATTATTTTACCACTTGCAGTTAATTAAGATGCAAAAGATTACTTAAAAAAACATTAATTTCATGCATGTTAATTGTGACTAATTAACTCCAGTTTAAAAGCTAAATACCTTTATGAATGTATTCTGATATTCAACTGTACACAATGTATTCTGTAAGGAAGTGTATATGGTCTTTTGATTATTTTACTTGTTAACCACAAATGGTGTTGATTCAAGGGAGATTTGGAGCTCCACAGAGATCCAGGCAGCAATCATCGAAGGTCAACTGCAAAGGCCAAGGACAGCCTGAAGATTTTTACTACAATACTAATGCAAGTAAGAATATTGGTCAAAGCCATTTGCCTGATCCACCAATAGAAGTAACTAGTTAACCCACAAAAGCCATGTTTAATTTTATGAGCTGTATCCCTTCGGTTTCTTTAACCTTCCAGCTTTACTGTTTTATTTCTTTTACATGAGCTTTCATTGGACCAACTAACTAAGTAAACATAAAGTATGTTGGAGATATGAAATAATAACAGAAAATGCTGAGGAAACTCAGCAGATTTGTCAGCATCTCAGCAGGGGCTTGCATAGTTAATGTTTCAAGTCTTCTGACGCTTCTATCTGCCTCCCTCTTTATCATAACCCAGGTATCAATTGTGCACATCATCGCCCAAAGACATTGGCATCCGGCATCTGCCAAACCTTGTGAACATCATGGCATCTCTGTAATGTACTGAGAGTATACTCTGGAAGCACAGACTTGCCAAGCAGAATGTACCAGCATTTGGTAGCGAAAATGCTGAATGTACACCCCCAGTAACCAGCTCCCAGACCGAAGTAGGCTGCATCTCAGGGCTTCATGTCAGCTCTCTTAGTGCTCACTCACTTTGCGCCTACTTGTTCATTTACAGCTTCATTCCATTTCTTTGCCTTGCCAATTAGCAGAGCCACAAGAGCAAGCCCTTTTGCTTTGCTGCTAAGCAGTCCTCTGACTAGGGGCTGCACATCTTGCTGTATGGCAGTGTGCTTTGTCAATCTCACATGTGCTCCATGTGACAGCAGCTTACACTGTAAATATACTGTATTTGCAGCAAGCAGCAGCCATGTTTCCAGCTTATAGAGGGGGCAGTCCTCAATGAAGTCCATGGAGGCACCCACCAGTCACAGACTCCCAGCTCAGTGAGAAAAAGTTAGCCTCTTATACCATTCAAAGGTATTAGCCACCGTGATACATCCAGTCAGAGCCTTACTAGTGAGGGTGTCTGTATTTCCACAGTCAAGGCAATGGGCCATAAGCAATTTATTGACTCCTCAGCATCTGGTCCAGGAGATAGGGCTAATGCAGTAATGTAAGGGCACCAATCATATCCATGGCCAGTCCATCAGGTCCCTCCACAGAAACTACAGAGGAAGAAGGATGCAAGTGTAGCCATCGCTATAGGACTGTGCCTCGGCAGGTTATTGTCCAGCACCAGGGCCTTCAGGCTCTGGGAATGATGTAGTGCAATTGTGAAGGGGGGGCGAGGTGGGTGAAGGGGGTCATAGCAGGATTTACTAGCATGGAATATGCTAAAACATGGCTGGGTAGGGTGTAATGTGGATGTGGGAACAGTGTCCACAGTCAGGAACACTCAAGCTTAAAGGGACAGGCTGTGTGCAATCCTACTTGGCATGGTAACCTCATATACCAGGGGCTGGGTGGGAAAGGTAGGCAAGTAGGAGCACATAGACAGGTTCAGTGGGGATCTGGGGAAGTGTGGCCTCTGTGGAGTTTATAGGATGGACTACTAGAAAAGGGATGTGAATGCTTGGGGGCTTACCAACACATTCAGGAGGACACTGGAAGCCACTGGCCAAAGAGTGCTGTCTATCACCTTCCATGGAGCTGGAAATCAGAAATATTCAATGGGAAGAAAAGAGCTGTAAGCACTCACAGAGTGGGTAGAGCAAGTGACTCGATCTGTGAGAGAGGGTGTTGCTACAACCTCCGATCATAGGGACTTTAAGAACATGAGAACACAGGATGCCTCCTCCCAGGTCATTGATCCTCTGTGTAATCTACTTCCCAAGTGGACAACCCATTGGCAGCAATTCCTTTATGGACAGAGGAAACAAAACATTAGAAATACTTAATGTGAAAGGAAAAGGTGGCCCAGTGGCCTGTGTACACGTTGTTCCCCTGGTCCCAGATGGTGTAGTCAGCTCTCAGCACAGACTCCATCTATTTAACTTCCTTAGTGGAGGTCAATAATTTGAAAATTTATTTAGGTCCACAAAGACAGCCTTATAACCACAGAAAGGTCAAAATCAGAAGCATTCCTGCATAAACCACAAGTGCTCCCTCTCACTACCATTTGTTGCAGCCCCTCAATCTGCAGCTGAGTTGCAGCGAACCTGCTTGGATGTTGAGCCCATTAGCCCTGGAGGGTTTGTCAAGTGACATCATTGGCACTAGTGTTCTGATGGGCAAGGCATGCTGAGGGTCACCTTGACAGGGGGCTTCAACTTCCAAAGATTAAAGAGGCGGCAGGCTGGGGGAGGTGGACGGCCTGGCCACCTCTACAGTTCCTTGAGTAGAAAGCGCTGAGGGACTTTTGTGTGGTTCCATGTCTGCCTCGAGATGTCCAGGGACCACCCTGTCTCTTTGTGATGAGGAATGTGAAGGTCCCTAACCCCACCCCCTGTTGCCATGACTTTGGGTCTGAGAACCAATGGCTGGGTGAAAAAGGTCAGATGTATTGGCTTCTGCAGCAACCCCTGAGGGTGATGGACCTGGATCTCCATCGCAACTGTCAACCTGTCCATCGAGGTAGCCAGGCGGGCGAATGATCCATTGCACTGCTGCAATCTCTGGGCAGGGAAGACCATTGCCTCCCATCTGCCTTTCTGTTGCTGCTGCTCCTCCCTCTGCGTTTGGATGAAGTCCCTATTGCAGACTGGACAGTGTCCTCTCCTCTCTGGGGTTGAGCAGGTTCCTGGTTTCTGGCAGTCCTCCAGGTACCATTGACTAAAGATGTTTCTCCCTTGGCTAGCTACAGGACTGTCACAGTGAGGTGCTCACTACAGTATGGATCTACACTTTCCATGCCTAAGGTTTACCCCAAGATGTTAGTACCTGGCCTGGTGTGGGGACAGGAGGCAGTCTTTACAATGAGTCGTCGCGGACCTTGATATTCCCATCCCCAGCAATGTTCGCTTTAAACCGTGTGACCACATGCTTGCATAGCTGCTCTGATGATCCACATGCAACGATCGGCATGAGCACACCAATCGCAACATTGCCTTTCAGTTCCGGAAGTCACTGCCGCACACTGGCCTTGGAGGCTAGTGAGAGGGAATGCTGGACCTCAGACATCTAGCAGGGCACACATTGTGGTGCCAGGCATTTCTCTGCAGAAGGCGCGGAGAAGCTGGTACAACATGCGAGAGACAAAACAGCAAAGGCAATGCAGCCAGTGGTTAGAAATCATGTGGCAACGACTGAGATCAACAGCACGGTTAAAGGCAGAGCGGCAGTCGAGCTAAGAGTGCTACGTATTCATATGGCACCCCTTCTGAGGACAACATCCCAGTGTTCTCATGCAAGGTCCAGGATTCTCTCCTCAGTGCGGACTTGGATTTCAGGCACCCCGTTGGGTTCTCTCTGCCTTCTTATAGGCTGTCTTCTTTCTTGACCAGCCACAGAGACATGCATCCTCTAACAGTTCAAATTCTTCTTCTTCAGAGGTAGGGATGGAGCTAAGGGTCTCTGCCACTGAACTCATTGTGAAGGTTTACTAGGCACCACTAGTAGAAAGTGAGGACTGCAGATGCTGAAGATCAGAGTTAAAAAATGTGGTGCTGGAAAAGCACAGCCAGTCAGGCAGCATCCGAGGAGCAGGAGAGTCAACATTTCAGGCAGAAGCCCTTCATGATGAAGATCTAATGTTCATTATCTCTCACTAGTCTTGGACCTCGCAGCTTGCTCATGGGCCAGATTTTCCTGTAATAAGACAAAGAAAGGGACTGAGAATTCAAGACTTGGGTAGAAGAGTAGTTAGTGGTGATATTTGAACAGGAGAAGTTGTAAGGAGGAGTGAGTAGGAAACATAAAGGAGAGGAAGGGGCATAAATTGGGATGAGGTGGGTGAGAACCATTAAGTGAACATGTTACTCACAATATTGAGACCTGTCATCCATAAGCCTTGATAAGATGTGTTTGCAATGACAGAATTAGAGTGAATAGTAGCCCTGAGAGTGTCAGATAGCAGAGATAAAATGATAACCCTTATCATCGTGCAGACCAGATGATCATCAATTTTCTTTCTACTCTGCTGGGCATCTCTTTTCACTCGTGACACCGCAGGCTGGTTGGGTCATATGGAGGTCAGATTGAAAAAAGAGTGCCCTCTTCTTCACTACCCCATCCACCATCATCTCCAGTTCTCTGGCCACAAAGCAAGCAGCTCTGTTGTCATTTGGCTAGGCCATATCTTCGTTGATAACAGTCAGGCTCTCTTCTTGGTTTGTAGTGCTTGGAGTGGTGAGCAGCTGGACTGAGTATTGTGCCAAAGGCATCTAGTTTGCAAGGTCACACGCACCACCCCCCCCCCCCCCCCCCCCCCCCCCACTCCGCCCCCCGGCTGCACAATTCTTGGAGTAAAGCACTTAACAAGCCGACTGCAGAGCTAATGAAGTGAAGAGTAGAAGACTGAGTGAGCAAAGTTGTTCGGAGCCAGTTGACATGAAATTCACTTGCCAAAGCAGTTCAACTGAAGTTGGAAATATCCTGTCAATGTGTGCAATACAAGTGCAGGGGCTGACAGAAATAACAAACTGCTAAAGAATGAGAAGAGTTCTGCACATAATGGTGAACTTAGATAACTCATAGTGTAAATTCTAATGCATACAAGTTTTATTTTGATTTAAAGGGGATGTGTGAGATAGAATCACTATTAGACCAATGTACTTCTTGGTTTGCCAGAGTCATGTGACCTTAGTAATGAGGCACTCAATGTTGTCTTGCATCTTACAGCCAGTTCAATAAAGACACAGTAAAAGCTAGACTGCAATTCTGTGAGCTCATAACATTAAACTATTGCGGTCTGAGTATTTTATTATCCTTAGGTAGCTTGATCCATCATCTGTTGAAGGTTCCTCTGAACAGTAGCACTATGAATCTTCACACCTCAATTATTACATGATAGAAAAAATGACCGTTGTGGGATTGCCTTGACAGTATCATATAAAATTGCTTTCAAACACTGATTTACTGCCTAAAAGTAAAACCTATATTTTACAATTATACAGAGAGCCTTTGGGCAGAATGTTTTATTTGTTGGCATTGTTGCCCAAACGAAGAGATACCAAACTTCTTCTGAGGTTCTGCCCTGTTCCCAACACAGCTCTGGATCCCCAAATGCACAACCACATATATGCTAGGAGAAAGTGAGGACTGGTGATGCTGGAGATCAGAGTCGAGAGTGTGTTGTTCGGAAGACACAGCCGGTCAGACAGCATCACCAAGACACAAACAAAACAACCTCCAAGTGTAATGAAATTAGAGCCGCATCTTACGTGCAGTAGGTGCCTGCATTAGGATCTCCAATTTGTTTTATCACTCAGTTAAGGAGATTGAGGGAGGTGAGGCCTCCGAAAGGCTTCACCAAACCAATCTGGAGAAGACGAAACAAAGACTGAAGATATTTGGTGGCCAAGAGAATTGAAGGGAGGGAAGGCTAGTCAAACTTCCCAAAGAGCAAGAAAAGTTTTTATTTTCTGACTGCATGCAGCAGGTAAGTGTCAAAGTGATATTACTTCAACAAATTAATTCAACCCATGCTGAATGCACAAATTCTGATAAGGTCAATGCTGGAGGAAACAGCTGAGAATGATCTTGGTAAATATTAGGATTATATCTTATGAATTTTTGAAGCTGTGAAAATTTTCATCATGCGTAGAACATTGCTAACGTAAATATTTCATTCTGAAGAAATTGTCAAGACTCTTGTTGTCAACTACTTAAGTTATATCCACATATCCTCAATTCTCAATCCAAATTCTCAGTTCAAACACCTTCCACTCTCATCCTTGTTTTCAAATGCCTCTCTGTGGCCTGTCTCTTCCTTACCTCTGCAATCTGCAAGAGACCGACATGTGACCTTATAAGTCTGGATGTTTAAACATCCCCAATTTTCACCAGATTATCATTAGTGACTGAGCCTAGAATTCCCTCCGTGAACCTCTCTACTTCTACACTTCCTTTAAAACCCATGAAGTACACCTTTGGTCAGCTTCCTGAATATTTCCTCATGTGGTTTGGTGTCATATTTTGTTTTATAATGCCTTCATGAAGTACCTTAGGATATTTTTTGTTACATTAAAGGAGCTACATAAATACGAGACTTTTAGCAGAATGAAATGTTGGCGGCGATGTTTGCAAAGGTGATCTTTTATATGGACTCAACAACTAATTGATTCATTCCAGTTGTGCCAATGTTGTAAGTTTGGGTATGTTAGTCAAGTCCAAGGTTAAATGGGTAAATGTTAATATTTGGATCTAGTGTAGACATAATTATAGAGAAAGTATGTATGCACAGAGAATTGAAACATCTCAATTAAATATCTTCCTGCTTAAAATAAGACAATTGTAACAACGTGTACCATTCCAAGACAATAGAAATCGAGCAATCTAGGGATATTAAATAGCATAACTTAGCAAGAGAATCCCTTTTGTGCAGAAGGAGGTCATTTGGCACTCAAGTCCACACCAACCCTCCAAAGGATATCCCAACCAGACTCACTACCATATCCCATAAACGCACATTTACCATGGCTAATCCGCCTAGCTGACATATCCCTGAATGCGATGGACAATTTTTCAGCATGGCCAATCCACCTAATTTTCACATCTTTGGACTGTGGGAGGAAACCATGCAGACCCTGGGAGAATGTGCAAACTCCACACAGGCAGCCACCCAAGGTTAGAATTGAAACCAGGTCCCTGGTGCTGTGAGACAGCATTGATAACCAACTGAGCCACCATGCCATCTAATACCCTCACACCTCCTCCGCCCCCCTCCCCCCACCCACCCTCTCACCAAGGTGTAATTGGAAGTAGCTCCTATCAATCCTATTTCGTCCATGAAAAATAATATAGCTATACCCAAACAAAATACTTGTGAAGTAAGCTACTTTTGGTTTGTTAATGAGAAACAATACACTCCTGGTTACTTGCTAGCACTTAATTCAAGATCTTTTCATTAGATGTTCAGTCAGGTACTTCGGTGCTCAAGTAAGGCCAGAAAATTAGCAACTGCCTCAGTTATTTGTCTCAAATGTTCAGCAATAATGTGAATCCAATTTAAGTGGAATCCAATTTGTGAGATGTTGTGCAGAAACTCATCTTTGAAACTATGCCAGCCACAATTGCTTCAAGACAGCAATGCATTTTCAACAACAACAATAATTTCTACTTATATAGTGCCTTTAACATAACAAAATGTCTCGAGGTCCCATACAAGTACTCCATACAGAAAACAAACATTATCAATCCACATAAGGGGATACAAGGGCAGATGACAACGAGCTTTGGATTTTAAGGAGTACCTTAAAAGAGAATAGCAAAGTCGGGAGGTGGCAAGGTGTAAGGAGGGATTTCCAGAGCTTAGGACCTTGGAAATCAAAGACCAGGCCAACAAACAATTAAAATCAATGCTAGTCAATGGGCTGCAATTAGAGGGTTGTGAAGTTGGAGAAGATTGTAAAGATAATGGACTTCTTTGAAAATAAGGTTGAATACTTTTTAATTAAAATGTTGCTTGATTTAGAGCTGGTGTCAGCAGGCAGGCATAGGGGTGACAGAGAAACAATCCTTCTTCTCAGTAGCAGTATTTTGGTAACCTCAGGTTTATGAAGTGTAGAGTATGCAAAGCCAGCCAGAAATGTTCACATGGCCAGGCCGACAGGTAACAAAGACATGATTGGCTGTTGCAGTAGCAGATTAGCTGAGACATGGGAAAGGTCAGACAGTGTAACAGAATAGACAATCTTATTTATGGCATCGATAATTGATTGCAAATTCACTTCAATGTAAAATACTGACACCAAGATGATACATAGACTGACTTAATTTCAAACTGTCGGGAAGAGAACTGAAATAGGTAGTTAGGAAATGGAGCTTGGAGCAGGGACCAAAAGATCTGTTTAAATTTTCCCAAAACTTAACTAGAGAAAATTTCTGCTCATGTAGCATTGAATGTTGGCTAAGCAGTGTACTAATTGGGTAAGGTGGAGGAGTCAACAGATAAGACACACTGTATTGAAATTTCTAACGTTGTACAAAATATTTCATAAGGTATTCATAAGATTTCTTTGGAATTGTGGATAACTTCCCTTTATCCTTAAAGTTAAGCAGAACCTTTTCATTTTGGAATAGTTTCAAGACTCATTTGTGATGCCTATGGTATTTTCAATTAATCATACAATTAATGTGATGCATAGACTTGTCATGGACAATGGAACAAATGGAACAAATAGATGATAATGGACCACATGCCATTTTACATTCCATTCAAATTTATTTTCTATTCAAGTTGGGCAAGATGCGAAATAGACTGCCAATTTGCTGCTCCACAATTTTTTTCTCTCCTGTTTGAATAGAATTTATACCACTTAATTGTATTCATTCCTTTCTCTTTGTTTGGATTACACCAAAGAAGCAATTCTCTGAGAATATTTGTGTCATTGTCAACATGGATCCACCATGCAATGATAAAGCTAGTTTTCACGGATGCACAGTTATCGACCCAATTGCCCTTAAAGCTATTGCTGGCAGTACTACCTAAAAGTAAGTTAAGAGATTTTTATTTATCTGAATCAGGAAACAGGCAGCAAACAAATATTTTTCGTAGCTCCATATTTCAACCACGGACCATGTAAACTCACAATCACCCTCATCTCAAAGATTTCCTCTCCCCATTACTCCTTCAATTTGAATTTACTTGATCTTTAGCAAGCATAGATATATGTGCATATGTGCTTCACCAATCAATAAATGTGATAGACAACTGAAACATTTGATTTTATAGAATGACCTATCACAACTCTCAGTCTTTTTTTCTCAGCATGTTTCATCAATTAAAATCTGTTGGTCCATTTTTAATAGTATTGACCTAACATTCTTCTGGTCTTCAAACTTTTACCCAAAGGTAGCATATCTAATAATAAAGTACTATCTCAGTCCTACAAGGAAGTATCAGCCTAGTTTATGCTCCTTTTAAGTATGGAGTCAGTCTATGGGGGAAGTGCTTGCCAACTGAGTCAAGCCAGCACACCGAGAATCATACAGCTTAAAAAAATTGGGTAAAGCTTGATAACATTTTCATATGTTGATTTATTAAGGTTATAATTAATCATTTGATTCATACATTTCAGCAGACTTAAATTATATGTAATTATTCTATCATATTTATGCATAGATAATTAATTTATGCCTGTACCTGTTCTCATATTCATTGAGGAAATACAATCAGAATAATTTTATTATGGCTTTAGATCCATCTAAACCTCCACAGCTTTTGTGCCTTCTGCTGAGTGTGTTTTGGCAGATACAGTGTGGTGTGCTCATGCCTGGGCCATCAACAGAGATTGTCCACACTCATGTCAGTGATCATTAACAATCTTTATTAAAATATAAACAGGAGGTGGTAAAAGAGGACATCTTTGGAATCCTACATACTTCAATCCCAGTACCATGTGACATCACTATAACATAGTTTTTCTATACACCTCTCTGTCTGAGTTTATTTTTCCCACAAACTCTTAAAATCATGAACTACTGATTGTCTCCATTAATCCATACATTTCTCCACCATGCCCTGAACCCTCTTTGTATGACCCAGCCAGTTCCTTTGCCTGATGTGTCAACCTCTCACAATGTTGGCAGATCTCATGGAGGTTACGTAGGCTGTATATGCTTCCATATCATATTTTTGGAAGGTGAGTAAATTGGAGGGGTGCTTGGGCTGCAACACTTTGAGATAACCTGAATCTAATGATAGTGAAGATTAACAAAGGAAAAACTGACACATGTGGACACAAACCATCGCAACCCTGGAAAAGGAAGACAATGAACTGAAATTCATATTCTGCTCTTCTTCTGAATTGCATAGCTGGAGAAAGCATAAAGCACTTGTTGGGAAAAAAAAGAAAGCACTTTTGTCACATATGAAAAAATTAATAAATGCATTCTCCATGGTAACTGTGATGATGAAAAACCCATTCACCACATTTCTAATAATTCATGTGGTAAAAAGAAATAAAACAAAGAGCAAGACAGTTATGGAGAAGTGAATAAGGATTATCTTGCTAGTCCTAGAGCAAGTATTTCTCTTTCTATAGGTAGTGCTATCATTCCTACACTTGTTTCTGCTTGATATTTCTCCTCTGCTGAGACCTGCTGATCTCAGGAACTCCATCAGAGTGCAGGAGTGTATCATCACCAAAGTGAAGATTTGTTGAAGTGTGATCCTTTTGGACATCTGCATCAGGATTCAAATCTAAGGAAAACTGCTGCACGGTACTTGCCTGAAAGTTCAGCATTAGCATTATATAGCTTCTGTATATGAATATGAATGTTAATAAGATGTTGTTACATCTTCAGATAGTTGCTGTCCAGCCAACACCTTGTTTTGATGGTCTTGTAATCTTGGTGCAGCATAGTATTTGTGCACTCCAGTACTGTAATATGTTCACCTTCTGTTATTTGTAATGTGTGAATTCCTCTTTGTGGCTTGTTAGTCCTGTGTGACGACTAACAGCTGGACTTTTAGCTTAGGAATTTTTTAGATAATCAGATTTCTCCAACACTTGCTTATGAATGCTAGGCTTTACGTTTTCTAAGATACTCTACAGCTCCTGAATCTCTGAGCCTCTACTGCCTTACTAAAAGAAAATTTGATGAATTCCCTGACTTGCTAATGTGAATCTGTTGCTGACTTTGGCTGCCAATTGTGCAAATCAGTAATCTCTGAATGTTCAATATTGGCTTGGTAAATTTGGGTTCATGCGTATCCTTTTCCAATTCATTTGGATGTTCTTCACACCTAGTTGTATGGATGTGTCACATATAGTTAAGTTCTGTGAAGAGAGATGGGATATTATCCACACTCTCTGAAGCTTCAATGTTCATGAATCTGTGCTAAAGCCCTAAGACCTCCTTCTTGTATGATTGATGATCTCTTTCTAGCTCCATCTCAGACTCCCCAAATATTGAGGCCATTTTGCTGACTGTAGAAACTGTGGAGTTTGATGGTGATTATAACTGAGATACTATAAAGTCCTCTTCAGCTGCTGTCCTTTTAACTGTTAAAGCATCTACAATTTCTGCCTGCACATTACACTTAGCCTCCAGCATTGGCAGTTCCTTTATCTTCAGTTTGAACTTTCTGTGACATTGCGAATGTTCCATGCATCTGTAAGAGATGGTGAGATTTGGCCAACAGCAGCTAAGATTTCTGGATGTCAGTTTCTTTCTCTTTCCTTATTGTGTCCTGACGTTCATCACAGTAAGAAATGTCTATATCCATTTGCAACCACTGCTGCTGTTACTTTTCATAGCATCATAGAATCCCTACAGTGTGGAAGTGGGCCATTCAGCCATCAAGTCCACATTAGCCTTCCAAAGAGCATCCCACATAGACCTGCCCACCTACCCCATTACTGTAACCCTGCATTTCCCAGGCTACCCCACCTAGCTTGCACATCCCTAGACACTGTGGGCAATTTAGCATAGTCAATCCACCTCACCTGCACATCTTTGGACTGTGGGAGGAGACCAGAGCACCCAGAAGAAACCTATCCAGACATGGGGAGAATGTACAAACTCCATGCAGACAGTCACCTGAGGCTGGAATCGAGGCTGCGAGGCAGCAGTGCTAACCACTGTGCCTGTACTATCATTTGATGGTTCAGTGGAATTAGCAGCCATATTCACCTTTTTGTTATCTTCATCAGCACAAGGGTAATTCTTCTCAAAGGAGGCAATAGATTCATCATGATCATTGTTGGTTGAATCAAAGAGATTGGAAGATCCAGGATATCTGCTTCCATTACATCAGGAACATCAGTCACAGCTTAATTCTCTGCCATATTTTTCCGAAAAAAAAAACAAAGTTCTTGAATGCCCTCACGCTAGTCACCTTCATCCTTGATGGCTTTTTTTTTTTGCCTTTGCTCATAGTGTCTTCTTTAATAGGAATGAAAAATCTGCACTATCTTCCTGTGGTGCTAGTTCTGAAAGTTCTGCAGTGGAGACAGTTTCGCGGCGTGCAAGAGTGAATTTCATGGAACTGCCAAATCACGAAGATACAAAGTCACACAAACATCACTGTTTAATAAGGAAGAGTGACAATTAGCAATAACAAAGCAAGTATTAGGGATCTCTCTCCCATTATGACTAAACATAAACTGTATCTGCCCTCTCACTCTTATCTGGATCACTTGGAATTGAATGGAGAATGGCTGGAGAAATCTTGATTTAACTACCATGCTGGATCTGAAAGAAAGGATACTCCTTTTCTTTTACTTTAATTAAAAATTAGTTTCCTTGTCATTAACTATTATATCTACATACCAGAAATTTTCTTAGGCCTCGGCATAATTAGGAGAGCCAAAATCTTATAGTATGTCTATTATGTAGCCCAAAAATAATTCAACCTGCTCCTTACTTTCCCCACCCTTTAATTCCTTTTGATTTAACCTTTAATTTGTGGCGTCCCCCATGACAATCCAATCAATGGCAGAACGTAGCACTACCTATTTTGTAAAACTCTTCATGATCTTGAAGAACTTAACTTAGACAACTTATCAGCTCAGTCCTTAACCTTAATTACACTTGTCTCTGTTGATGAATGCACTGTCCTTATACCTTTAAAGATCTGAAGAGATTCCTGTAACTGCACTCATGCACATGCACATTCAACAGTCGTCATTTAATTTCTCTCTCTTAGCTTGGCACATGCTCATTTAATTCTGAAGTTGATCATAACTCAGATAGCAATCATCTTTTACATGCAGATTCTGTATTAGTGATGAATTGTAACTGATTAGGAACAGTCTGTTTCACCTTCAATATTCACATTTGCCCATATGAATACTTCCTTGTGATGCTTATTGAGAGTTGGTTTGTTCAGGAACATGCTGCTATAAGGAATTACACAAATGTAAGCTTTTATTTAAGATTTCTATATAACAATGGGTTGAGTATATCTAATGTTGAAGCATGGTCATGTAATGAAAACGTTAGGTGGACTGTTATCAATAATGCAGGGTGTAATTCTATCAATGTTTAGATTAGTCCAACACAGAATTAAAATTACAAAGGTACACTTGATGGTTCAAAGGTTTGGAGAAATATATAGCATTGTAAGCTGCACTGTTGTCTTCACAGCATTTTTCAAGTCACTCATCTTTTTCAGCAGAATGTTCAGCTCTCCCGCTTCCATGTGTACTGAGGAGTCTTTTTATTTTTGTAGTTGTCAACACTGCACTAGCAACAAAAACTAATACTGTTCCTTTCTGAATGCCATTCTTCAAGATCTTCAGACCTTAGACATTGAAACATGACATTGTCAATTTCCCAATCTCTATACCACATGGAAGCTCAGTGGAAGATCCCAGGCCTATTATCCTCTACAAAAATGTAAGAGACCTCTCCCAAAAATCTTCCAGAGCCACTAATTAACCTTGAATAGCACACCAACAGGACTTTCCAGGCAATTATGAAATATAATTGTTGCAAATTTGCCTGTTACAAAGTGTTTCAATGTCAGATAGCAAGCGCTGTACAGCAAAGTGGTATATATTACATACTGCATTTGTTCAGAATACAAGGGTGGTAAAGTGGATTTAAAAACTGCATATGAACAGAGTAAAGAATGAAAATTTATTCCTGACGTGTCCACATGTATTAGCAGCAATATTGTTGACTAAACATGCTTAAACTTGGGTTAATTGTTGTTTTGACATCGGGAGAGAAAGACTTCACACAGAGTGAATCTGGCATTTAAACCCTTACAATAAATTTATATTCAGCACTCAATCAAGAGACAGATAGCAAAATAATGAAATATATCACTCAAACTTGCACAATGTTTTGATGGCTGGATTATTCTGTGAGAGTAGATTTTTGAACTGATTTGATTTATTACAGTCACGTGCACCGAGATACAGTGAAAAGTGTTGTCTTACGTGCTTTACAGACAGATGGTGCAGTACAAGTGCATCAGGCAAGCAGAACAGAGTGCAGGATGCAGTGTTATAGTTACTGAGAAGGTGCAGAGCGAGATCAATATTAACTTTAAGGGTGGCACGGTAGCTCAGTGGTTAGCACTTCACAGCGCCAGTGACCCAGGTTCAATTCCAGCCTCAGGCGACTGTGTGTGTGGAGTTTATGCATTCTCCCTGTCCACAGTCCAAAGATGTGCAGGTTAGGTGAATTGGCCAAGCTAAATTACCCATAGTGTTCATGGATGTGTAGGTTAGATTAATCAGGGGTAAATGTAGAGGAATGGGTCTGGGTGGGTTACTTTTCAGAGTGTCAGTATGGACTTGTTAGGCTGAAGGGCCTATTTCCACACTGTAGGGATTCTATGATTAAAGAAGTCCATTCAAAACTTCTGATAACAGCGAGGAATAATCTGTTCATGGATAAATTGATTTGTGGATGCTTGGAGAAATATCATGAGTGCCCAGCAAGATGATGGGTTTGTTTTCACTAAGTGGAATGTAAAGTATAAACCAGAATAATTATAGCTGACAGGGCCAAAGCACAGGCAAGTGACTGAAGGTGACAAAATTCAGCAGCTTTATTGAATGACTACCTGAAGAAGATGAGGGGTGGGGTGGTGATGGGGAGTTTAGAATCTCTGCTCCGACAGGAGGTGAGCTGGGAGCTGGGAAGGATATTTAATTAGAGTAGAGTTCTAATTAAACTGGCAGCTGCAGGCAGTCTTGGAGTCAGGGAGCACGCACGTCAGTCAAAACAGTGCAGACAAAACTGTGTCACCTCTGAACCCAGGATAGAACCCCTCGACCAAAAGCACTTTGCATCTAACTGAGTTATTAACTTCAGAAAGGGGTGCTGCTGAAAGCCAGCAAGCACCAAGCCGCCCCACCCCACACACCTCCATACAAACACCACCGTTGCTGGCAATGCCCCCCAACATCCTCTGTGAACACCTCTGGCTTGGTCACTTCATAATCCTGGGTTGTTTATTTCTGCTCAGCGCGACATACTTTGCACATGTTCAGTACAGAAACATTATATTGCTCAATGTATTACAGTTCAAATACATTTACTTCCAGCTTTCCATGAATATTTCCACTGTTTTAAAACTGGCTGGTTACTAGCCTACGGAAAATCAACAGATCGAATCCACGGGTAGTGAGCTATGAAATGTGAGCATTTTAGGACCATTTCTTTTTATTTTATGTTTTTGAAAACTGTGGACTGAAATGAGAAAGAATTGTTTAAAGAAACAATTTGAAAGCCTGCAGTTTTGAAAGCAAGTAACGTGCTACCAACTGCAAGCATTGTGCAAACAGTTGTTTGAATGAGCAGGAACTGAAAGTTGAATTGCAGACTATTTGAAACCAAGGGGCTGTACTAAGGCAGCTTTTGCTGGCAACAAGAAATTGATAGGAATAGTGACGAGTTAATAATGACAGAGAGGTTTTTTTTGTCTGCCAATAACTGTGTAATTGGTTCTCAGGTAGCTGAATAGCTGGCAGCTGGAAATAGATTACAGCCAGAAAGAAGTGTTCAGTCCTTCCCCAATTCGGGAGCAGTCTCCCTGTTCTCTGCTGTCAAAACACACTGTAAACCCAAAGAGAACCAGTTTATCTTTCCTGCAGCAGATGTATATATTATGGCTTTTAACTGAGAAATCAGAAACTTTTCATGAGGGAATCAACTGCCTTGTGTCTCTCACCAACTACGAAGCAACTGGAGAAAGGTGATTGAGGCAATGTGCTGGCCAGCAGAACAGTCATTAGGATTATCTCAACAATATAACCTGGGAACAAAAATGACTGAACTGTATTTTCATTTTTCTCCCCTCCGCCCATAGCCTGTTTGACCTGTTTGTCTATCTGTGAATGTATAAGGGGAACTTTATACGAATTTATATAGAGTTTAATAACTAGTCATTCTTGTTCAGTACAGAAATATACTACCTATACTTCCTATCAATCTAGGTCTGAAAGTCAGATAAATTGGGAAACTTTTCATACCTTATAAAATCATTAACATTTGGATGGCTCTAGAAACAGCAGGGCTCAATTTCCAATGTACTACACTAGTGAGTCACAATGGAATAGTACTTTCTAATTTGTTATTGAAATGACATGAACTTACACCATTCTGGATGTAAATTAATAATCCCTCGGTAACCCTGTAATACTTTTAACAAGGCTATGGCTTCCTTCACTTTTATTTTCAGAGAGAACATAAAAGACACAGACTCTGAAAAGTCTGGGCTTGGATGGGTTTTAGGGCAAGTTTGATTATAGCTAACAGATACTGTCTCAGGCAACTGGCTTTTAAGTTTAAAAAACCTTGTACAATGAAAGGGGAGTGGCCAGTTCTCCCAGCTCATCTTTGCTCTGGTTTGGTTTGGCTGTACACTGAAAGTAGTCAAGTGGTTGTAAAAACTGCTGGTCCCTCCTCTCTCTCTGACATCTCTCCTGTAAGACCCTGTGTTTAATTTTATCTTTTGTGCCAAGGGGAGTTTATGGGGATTGTTGCAGGTATTGGAACTGCATCATTAAGTTGGGATGAGTTTTTGGATAGTTATTCACTATTCTGGTCTCTTTTGTTTGTGTTTCATTTGGTAATCTTGTAAATAAATTCTGTTTTGTTTAAAACTACGTGGTTTGACCAATTGCATCCCTCCTGGAATATCCATGTTACACCCACTTAAAACAATGTGCAAAGTTAGGGTCTGGGCTACATTCTTGAAATGTTTTAAGGGGCTCTGGCCTGATCGATAACAGCACTGATATAAATTGTATTGAATACAATTTCCAGATGCAATGTTATCATCTTCCTCCATTGCCTCTATCTGATCTGGCGTGGTCTATGGATGTCAGAGTACTTCATCTTTTACATTATCATCATTAGCACATTCATTTCCCACTCTACTACAGCCCTCTTGACTGGCGCTCTCTTCCTCTGGTGACACAAAGCAGATGAGTGGGGACACACTCTATTGATTCACTCTGATTCTGAGACTTTCTCTAAAGTGGTTAAACTGAGGCATGCTGCTGCAATCTCAGGTATGGCCACTCTGTCCTTTATGATGCTGGGACTGAGTGTGGTATACCCTCTGTTTGGCTGACCCTTTAATGCACAGAGACAGTCATTTGCTGACTGCCATTGAATTCCATCTCAGCCTCCAAAATTGGCCTCCACAGTCATGAAATTCAGCCCACTATGTCTAAGTTGGAAGTCATCTGCACTTTAACTCCCCAAACCAAAACACTAAAATATTCATGATTCTGAAATGACTAATTGTAATAGAAAGAATCAAATGGTATTACATCACCTCTACTCTCACCTCCCACAACTTATGTCTGGAAAATGTCCTGATTTGGATGGGGGAAGATAAAGTTGTTGAAACCTATGCGGTAGGAATGCATCAAACTGTTTTTTAATTCGTTCATGGGATGTGGGCATTATTGGCTGGTCTAGCATTTATTGCCACTGAGATGATGCTGGTGAGCTGCTGTCTTTAATCACTGCAATCTAATTGCTGTTGGATAGACAAAGAGAGTTCGAGATTTTGCCATTAGAGAGAAAACTCTAAGATTTTGACGCAGTGACACAGAAGGAACAGTGCTATATTTCTAAGTCAACATGATGAGTTACTCAGACAGGTACTTACAGGTAGTGGTATCCCCACGCATCTGCAGCCCTTGTCCTTCTAGATGGAAGTTGTCATGACTTTGGAAGCCAAGCTGGTCCAGTAAAGGGTGAAACTGGTCTCAAACTAAAGCCAAATATCTAAAGGACTCTAAAGACTTATGAACTGCATATTCCTTATTCCTTCCCTTTTGTGCTAGACATACTCCCCTTTAAAATATGATATCTGTTTGTGATTGATGTTTGATGTGGCATTTTATTACTTATCTCAGAGTTAGTAAGTAATTAAATTCCTTTTTCCTTAATGCAGGAAAAGTTAATTTTAGACTAGAACTACATTTTTATTAAAGTGTGAGATAGCTGTATGCTAAAGAGAATTGAAACTCTTATGGAAAATTAACAGAGATAAAGAGAGGGAAGCTGAATCACCCCTTCTTATCTATCTATAGCAAAACTTGAATGTTTTTTTCTGTTTTCTTTCTCAAACGTTTCTTTATCAAATGTAAGATCCTCACTTACTGATTATAGCAGAATGTTTTCTTCAGATAATAATTCACAGCAATTTTATTTCAGTAAAAGAGAGTATTTTTCCACATTCAGGACATTGTTTCCCTTCTCAATTGAATAAGAGCAATGTCTACCTCCACACAAGACTTGTGGAAATTTTCTGTAAGCTTTTCCTCCTCAGTCTCCAAGATGTTACACCTTTAGTTCAGCAATCTCTTTCACTGGATTTCTCCAACTCTTGTTTCATTTGAACATGTTCAAGCTTCCTTTAGTGCTTACATTTAAGCTGTGCTAAAGTACTCCCCAGGTCTAGATGCTCCATAGTTTGGGCCTCTGGTTATTTACTGAAAAAATGCTTGAGTGCTTCTGTGAATTGCTAATGAGACTCAGTTGCAGACTTCGGAAATGAATAATGCAGATGGCCTTGGAGAATGACCTTGTATACATTTGGATCTGAACAAGGTGATCAAGTTTGTGCTCCATGGAGTCATCACTGCTCACCCAGGGTGGTACCTCAGCAATCCTTGGTATCTATTGGAAGATAAATTGTGATACCATGCTATCCCCTCTGAATACTGAAATCTGCAGCGATCTTGACAGCATTCAGATATTGGTCGATAGCTGATATGGTACAGTGAAAGTTGTAACATCAGTCATCATGCTTGGTACTACAAATATACTGACAGAATTTGTCACTATGTCCAAGTTGGAAAGGCAGGGCCCCAGATTCCACATCAACCCTAGATCAGGTATGAGAATATCACCATTTCTAACAGCTTGTGTCCAACCTCTGGCTAGGACTTGAACATTGGTCATTGCAGTAATGGCCAATACCATCACTTTCAGAGTGTTCTAATATACCTGATCCTACCAGTTAATTCTACTCTTTCTGAATGGATACCACCTTATCCTGCAAGAGCAAGGCAAATATGAGAATAAGTGTCATGTCTTCTGTTTGCCTAGTGTGGCTGTCATGATTTAAATCGGTATTACCGGTGCTAGTTGTGGCATTGTGTGTGTGTATGTGTGTGTGTATGTATGTGTGTATGTGCGTGCGCATGTGTGTGTGTGCGTGCGCACGGCTTGCTGCAATGTAGTGTAGGCTGAACTGAAGACCATAAGTCATACAAGCAGAAATTAGGCCATTCAACCTATCGAGTCTGGTCCACCATTCTATCAGGGCTGATAAGTTTATCAACCCCATTCTACTACTTTCTCCCCATAACCTTTGATCGCCTTGGCAATCAAGAACCTCTCTATCTCAGTGTCTTAAATATATTCAATGACCTGGCCTCCACAGCCCTCTGTAGCAGTGAATTCCATAGATTCACCACTCTCTGGCTGAAAAGTTTCTTCCTATCTGCATTCTAAAAGGTCTCCCCTTTACTCTAAGGCTGTGCCCTCATACCAATGGAAACATCTTCACAACATCCATTCTGTCCAGGCTTTTTAATATTCTGTATGCTTCAAATAGGTGCCCACATCCTTCTAAACTCCATTGCATATCGAGCCAGAGTCCTAAAATGCTCCTCATAATGTTAAGCTTTTCATTCCTGGAACCATTCTCGTGAACTCCTCTGAACATGCTCCAGGGCCAGTACATCCTTCCTGAGATATGAGACCCATAACAGCGCACAATACTCCAAATGTGGTCTGACCAGAGCCTTATAGAGCTTCAGAAGTACATCCCTGCTTTTACATTCAAGTCTTCTCAAAATAAATGCTAACATTGTATATGCTTTTCTAACTACTGATTCAACCTGGAAGTTTACCTTGAGAGAATCGTAGACTAGAACTCCAAAGTCTCTTTGGACTTCAGACTTCTGAATCTTTTCATTATTTGGAAAATAGTTTATGCTTCAATTCATCTTATCAAAGTGCACGACCTCATATTTTTCCACAATTTACTCTATCTGCCATTTTTTTGTCCACTCTCCTAAACCCGTCCAAATCCTTCTGCAGCTTCCCCTCTTCCTCAACCCTACCTGTCCCACTACTTATCTTTGTATCATCTGCAAACGTAGCCAGAATGCCCTCAGTTCCTTCATCTAGATCATTAATGTAAAAAGTGAAAAGTCCAAGCTATGGACCTTAGATATGTAATCTGATTGATAAAGATTTTTGGTAGGCAAGTAAATGGGATTTGGTGAATTGAGTTGTGGCTCAGTCTGAGGGTGCAATCCATTTGAAGATGCATTCACTGACTTTGACCACTCATGTCCCATCTTTAAACTTATCTTGAAACTGCATCCAGCTTTTCTGGCTTGACCCCTGACATTGACCTCTGCAGCAATCTGACAATATTAGCTTTTGACTTGTATCTGGAGAATCTCCTGTCTGCATGAGAAAACAGCGCATTTCTCCCACCCTCATCATTCAAGACCTCCAGCCCAGTCAGCAAAACTCCAAGCTCATTCTTTTCCATAGTAAAAACAAATTACTGCGGATGCTGGAATCTGAAACCAAAAAAGAGAAAATGCTGGAAAATCTCAGTAAGTCAGATGCTGCCAGACTTGCTGAGATTTTCCAGCATTTTCTATTTTTGGTTTCATTCTATAGAACATAGAACATAGAACATAGAAGAATACAGCGCAGTACAGGCCCTTGGGCCCTCGATGTTGCGCCGATCCAAGCCCACCTAAACTACACTAACCCACTATCCTCCATATACCTATCCAATGCCCTCTTAAATGCCCATAAAGAGGGAGAGTCCACCACTGTTACTGGCAGGGCATTCCATGAACTAACGACTCGCTGAGTGAAGAACCTACCCCTAACATCAGTCCTATATCTACCCCCCCTTAATTTAAAGCTATGCCCCCTTGTAATACCCGACTCAATACGCGGGAAAAGGTTCATACTGTCGACCCTATCTAACCCCCTAATCATCTTGTACACCTCAATCAAGTCACCCCTAAACCTTCTTTTCTCTAGTGAAAACAGCCCCAAGTGCCTCAGTCTTTCCTCATACGATTTTCCTTCCATACCAGGCAACATCCTGGTAAACCTCCTCTGCACCCGTTCCAATGCCTCCACATCCTTCCTATAGTATGGCGACCAAAACTGCACACAATATTCCAGATGCGGCCGTACCAGAGTCTTATACAACTGCATCATGACCTCAGGACTCCGGAACTCAATTCCTCTACCAATAAAAGCCAGTACGCCATATGCCTTCCTCACCGCACTATTTACCTGGGTGGCAACTTTCAGAGATCTGTGTACATGGACACCAAGATCCCTCTGCTCATCCACACTACCAAGCATCCGACCATTAGCCCAGTACCCCATCTTTTTGTTATTCTTCCCAAAGTGAATCACCTCGCACTTAGCTACATTGAATTCCATCTGCCACCTTTCTGCCCAGCTCTGCAGCTTCTCTATATCCTGCTGTAACCTGCCACATGCTTCCTCACTGTCAACAACTCCTCCGACTTTCGTATCATCCGCAAACTTGCTCACCCAACCTTCTAACCCCTCTTCCAGGTCATTTATAAAAATGACAAACAGCAATGGTCCCAAAACAGATCCTTGCGGAACACCGCTAGTGACGGCACTCCATGAAGAAACTTTGCCATCAACTACTACCCTCTGTCTTCTTCCATCCAGCCAATTCCTAATCCAAACCTCCAACTCACCCTCAATGCCATATCTCCGTATTTTGTGCAGTGTTTTGTCCATGTTTTATCATTCCTCAGTTTTCCCAAGTCACAGACTATTGAGCACAATTCACTCCAATCGCTGCAGCCACAAGACTCTATCCCTCATTAAGGTGCAGCCTGATTTTAACACAACTGGTGAATAGTGTGGTTAGCTCTGATTATGTACAGCCATCATTCTAATTCACAGGAATCTCAAGGTTGGTGGATTATTCATATATCATGATTCCCATGCCTATTTTAGGGGGTCACTCACTCGGGGTTGTTTTCCCTGGAGGGTCAAAAGCTGAGGGGTGACCTCATAGAGGTGTATAAAATTATGAGGGGCATGAATAGGATAAATAGACAAAGTCTTTTCCCTGGGGTGGGGGAGTCCAGAACTAGAGGGCATTGGTTTAGGATGAGAGGGGAAAGATATAAAAGGGACCTAAGGGGCAACTTTTTCTTGCAGAGGGTGGTACATGTATGGAATGAGCTGCCAGAGGATGTGGTGGAGGGCTGGCACAATTACAACATTTAAAAGGCATCTGGGTGGGATACGAATAGGAAGGGTTTAGAGGGATATAGGCCAAGTGCTGGAAAATGGGACTACATTAGGTTGGGATATCTGGTCGACATGGACGAGTTGGACCGAAGGGTCTGTTTCCATGCTGTACATCTCTATGACTCTATGACTCTATACTTGCCCCTCTCTTACAGGGCAAGGTTGTATACGTTCAGAGGTAGAGTCAAGATTAGAGTAGTGCTGGATATGCACAGCAGGTCAGGGAGCATCCGAGGAGCAGGAAAATTGATGTTTCGGGCCAAAGCCCTTCATCAGGATTTTATAAAATTCTATGAGGTCACCCCTCAGCTTTCAACACTCCAGGGAAAACAGCCTTGAGTGAGTGACCCCTAAAATAGGCATGGTAATCAAGATATATGAAATAACCACCAAACTTGAGATTGACCAGGAATTTCCTGATGAATGGCTTTGGCCCGAAACATCAACTTTCCTGCTCCTCAGATGCTGCCTGACCTGCAGTGCTTTTCCAGCACTACTCTGACCTTGACTTTAATCTCCAGCATCTGCAGTACCCACTTTCGCCTCCATTCAGAGGTAGCAGAATTAACCGGTAGGATCAGTTGTATTGGAACACTCAAAAAGAGATGGCACTGACCATTACTGCGATGCTCAATTTAATCCCTTGACTATGTTTAAATCTAAAGCCACATTTCTGCCTTAGACAATATCATGTCATTTACCAGCCTTTTGACTCTCTGCTATCCAGTTCTGGTCCATTTCAATTGACAAGCCAGAAGTTCTAGTTTAAAGGGTGGATGATCAGATGACACTGGATATTCCCTCTTAGTTTGTTCACATTATAAAAAAACCCTATTACATTATCGTCAACTTAAATCAAGTCCTCAGTGGAATTAGATAAGATTATTACTGAATTACTCCAATTAATTTGAAAATGTGGAATTAGAAACTGTAAAGAACAGATCATCTGGAAATTCAACATTTATGGTAGAGGATGGTTTAATGTTTGATAATGACTTTAGTATGTTATTAAATCCTAAATATGGGGAGCCCTTATATTGAAATAGACGCCCACATTTCCAAAGAGTGTTTGAAATGTGACTAGATGTGAAACAAGATAAAATTGTTTTTACAGCTTTCATCTCAAAAAGTAAATGCTTATCCAAAAAGATTGCCAAATTCTATGGTCTGTGAAGTACACTGAAAAAGAAATCAAACTCAGATTGGCATCCTGCATTGTATCAATGCAGTAATTCTAGTTTACTGTTTCTATTCTAAAGTCTCTCAGGAAATGGTCAGCATCAATAATCCAAAGCACTTATTAAGATATGTAGCCAATAATTTTTATTATTCCTTCTATTTGCGTTGTCTTGGTTGTAAAACTTAAAAGATAAAACATAATTTCTCCCTACTCAATTTCTTTCATTGCCTTACAAAAGGTTCAGGATGTATGTCTGAACTTTGACCAATCATGCAAATTAGAATCAGTAGCTTTATATCTCCCATGACTTTTACTTCTATTGAAGTCAATGGAAATTAAGTTAAAAATCACACAACACCAGGTTATAGTCCAACAGGTTTAATTGGAAGCACACTAGCTTTCGGAGTGACGCTCCTTCATCAGGTCATCAGGACAATCACCTGATGAAGGACCGTCGCTCCGAAAGCTAGTGTGCTTCCAATTAAACCTGTTGGACTATAACCTGGTGTTGCGTGATTTTTAACTGTGTACACCCCAGTCCAACACCGGAATCTCCGAATAATGGAAATTAAAGTTGGGAGGAATGTAAAATGGACTGGTGTGTCACTATCACTTGTCTTACTCTATTGAACAAAGTTGAAACCCACCTTTAACTCCTTTAGCATTTCTGCATCCTTCTGTACAAATCATCAAAGGTTAAGTATGAATTAAAGGCAAGTCATCTTGATACATCTGTTTGAAGTGTGCAGTTGTTTCGATTGGAAATAGTTGGGTTTACAAAATAGTGTGGTTAATGCAAGTTTAAAATTACTTTGCCCATTGATAGACAGTGGTGCCTCGGAATCTGAATTTAATTCGTTCCAGGAGGCTGTTCGGATTGTGAAAAGTTCGGTTTCCGAAACTATTTTCCCCATAAGAAATAATGGAAAGTGAATTAATCCATTTCTGGACCCAAAACAAAAACATTTTAATGACACTTTTCACTGCAAATACACATGGTTAAGGTAAAATAGGATGAGCAAATTACCTAAATATCAAGTAATAATAATAAAAGCAAGAAATGAATGTACTAACATAAAAATAACTTCATTTACCTTAGTGAGGAGTGCTAATGGTGAATGCACTTATTTGCTTCACTGCACTTCTTGGGTGCCATGGTGAATGTACAAGGGTGATAATTAAAATAAACAGCACAAATCAAGGTGAAAACACGAGGTAAACTAGTGATGGACACACGAGAGGTGCTTTCACGACTACTTCCCGGGACGAACTGAACAAACAATGTGCGACCTGAACGGTGGTGTTCGGATTCTGAAAATGTATTCGGATTTTGGACAAAATTTTCTTGAAATAATTGTTCGGATTCCAAGTTGCTCGAACAATAGGGCATTCGGATTCTGGGGTCATCACTGTACATACAGGTTTGTTTCGAAAACAATCCTGACAGCCTGTAACATAATTAAAATGTGAGGTATTTCTTAAAATTAATGATCAAAAGTTAATGACTTGGAAATATAAATTGCCTTTATTGATTGAGTTTTAATATCTGGTCACAGCTTCAGTATTTCAATGATCTAAAGGGATTAATGATGCACAACTAACATCTTGGTGATATTGCAGTCTCCTAATTAGCCGAAAGCATGAAGTTGTGAAAATGGACTGAAAAAATTTGTTCTAACTGACAAGTACAAGTGAAAAATTTGACTTTATTTATATGGAATCCCTGCAGGAAAGCAAATATCCCAGTAAGATCGCAATGGTTTAGGAAAGCAACGTCAGTGGTGAAATAAATCTTCAAATTCACCCCACGATCATTAGTTAACCATTAGCTCCCTTACTTCTCTGCAAAATACCTTTAGATAGCCATAACAATTTCTACTGATCTTAAATGAAGAGCATGACACTATCCCAAATTGTTGTATTATTTTCTCTCTGGGATATTTACAAACGAGAGGGACCGTATTGTTGAAGAGGAGAGTGTGAAATGGACTGGTAAGCTAGAGGAGATACTTGTTAGGAAGGAAGATGTGTTGGACATTTTGAATAACTTGAGGATAGACAAGTCCTCTGGGCCTGACGGGTTATATCTGGGATTATGTGGGAAGCAAGAGAGGAAATTGCAGAGCCGTTGGCAATGATCTTTTCGTCGTCACTGTCCACAGGGGACTGGAGAGTGGCGAATGTTGTGTCCCTGTTCAAAAAAGGGAATAGGGATAACCCCAGGAATTACAGGCCAGTTAGTCTTACTTCAGTGGTAGGCAAAGTAATGGAAAGGGTACTGAGGGATAGGATTTATGAGTATCTGGAAAGACACGGCTTGATTAGGGATAGCTAGCATGGATTTGTGAAGGGTAGGTCTTGCCTTACAAGTCTTATTGAATTCTTTGAGGTGACCAAGCATGTGGATGAGGGTAGAGCAGTGGATGTAGTATACATGGATTTTAGTAAGGCATTTGATAAGGTTCCCCATGGTAGGCTTATGCGGAAAGTCAGGAGGCATGGGATAGTGGGAAATATGGCCAGTTGGATAGAGAACTGGCTAACCGGTCAAAGTCAGAGAGTGATGGTAGATGGTAAATATTCAGCCTGGAGCCCAGTTACAAGTGGAGTTCCGCAGGGATCAGTTCTGAGTCCTCTGCTGTTTGTAATTTTTATTAATGACTTGGAAGAGGGAGTCGAAGGGTGGGTCAGTAAATTTGCAGATGATACAAAGATTGGTGGAGTTGTGGATAGTGAGGAGGGCTGTTGTCGGCTGCAAAGGGACTTAGATATGATGCAGAGCTGGGCTGAGGAGTGGCAGATGGAGTTCAACCCTGCCAAGTGTGAGGTTGTCCATTTTGGAAGGACAAATAAGAATGCGGAATACAGGGTTAACGGTAGGGTTCTTAGTAAGGTGGAGGAGCAGAGGGATCTTGAGGTCTATGTTCATAGATCTTTAAAAGTTGCCACTCAGGTGGATAGAGCTTGTAAGAAGGCCTATGGTGTATTAGCGTTCATTAGCAGAGGGATTGAATTCAAGAGTCATGACGTGATGTTACAGCTGTACAAGACTTTGGTTAGGCCACATTTGGAGTACTGTGTGCAGTTCTGGTCGCCTCACTTTAGGAAAGATGTGGAAGCTTTGAGAAGATTTACCAGGATGTTGCCTGGAATGGAGAATAGGTCATACGAGGATAGGTTGAGCGTGCTAGGCCTTTTCTCATTGGAACGGAGAAGGATGAGGGGTGACTTGATAGAGGTGTATAAGATGATCAGGGGAATAGATAGAGTAGACAATCAGAAACTTTTTCCCCGGGTACAACAGAGTGTAACAAGGGGACATAAATTTAAGGTGAAGGGTGGAAGGTATAGGGGCGATGTCAGGGGTAGGTTCTTTACCCAGAGAGTGGTGGGGGCATGGAATGCGCTGCCTGTGGGAGTGGCAGAGTCAGAATCATTGGCGAACTTTAAGTGGCAATTGGATAGGTACATGGATGGGTGCTTAAGCTAGGACAAATGTTCGGCACAACATCGTGGGCCGAAGGGCCTGTTCTGTGCTGTATTGTTCTATGTTCTATGTTCTATGTTCTATGTTCTATGTTCTATGTTCTATGTTCTATACCAAGGATAAATCTTGATACAAATGAATAAGTGATGGAGTAGAGGGGAAGTTCAGGTTTTGTTGAAGAATAGTTCTAAAAAAACATTGAAATAGCACCTCATCATGTTGACAAATGTTTAAAAATTTCTACACAATAAGTAGAATGTACTGATTGTTGTCATACAACCAACTAGGGCAGCCAATAGTATCTGATGAACAGCAATTTGATTAATCACCAATTTATTTGGTTTTCAAGGTGTTTAATGAAGAAGGAAAGTTAGCTTGAGTACTGGAGAACTTCCTACACCTTTTATCATTCACTCATGGCATGTGGCTATGCCAGAATTTATTACCCAAGCCTCACTGTCCTTAAGAAAGTAACATTGAGCTGCCTTTTTGAATGGCTACTGTCCATTTGCTAAAGGTATCTCTCAGTGCTGTTCGGGAGGAAGCACCAGGATTTTGACACAGCAACACTGAAGGAATGGTAATGCAGTTCTAAGCTAGGCTGGTGAGTCGCTTGGAGGGACTCTATTACTGTACTGTTAAGTAATATATAATAATATGTAATTTACTGATGTATGTCTACTTTCTACCTAAGATTAAATTATTATCAATAAGAACAGTTGGTGTCAAATCCATACAAGACATCCACATAGTACCTGACATTACAAGCACACCAAAGTATATGAGATTAAGGTTATTTTCCATATCAATGTATGTTAGGTTTTTGTTTTTCATCTTATGCATTGATGAAAATATCTTATCTGTACCTTTTCACGTTTGGCCGAAGCTGATTAATTACATAGCAATTGTTTAGTTCAACTAGTGTATGACTTGGCTCCTGTAATGGAGGATGATCCTGAAATTCTATGCACAAGTACAGTACAGTAATAGAGTCACTCAGCATGGAAACACATCTTTCGATACAACTCAAAACGCCAACTATGTTTCCCAATCTAAACTAATACTACTTGCCTGCATTTGGCCTGTATCCCTCTAAATCTTTCCTGTTCATGTATATGTCCAAATATCTTTTAAATGTTGTAACTATTCCTGCATCTACCACTTCTTCTGGAAGTTCATTGCACATATGAACCACCCTTTGCAAGAAAAGGTTGCCCCTCAGGTCCCTTTTAAATCTTTATTTTCTGACATCAAAATTATGTCCCCTACTTTTGAAACCCTTGCGGAAGATGATAAGGGCCATGGGTTTAGAAGATACAGTCTCAGGACCCTTGGTGAATTTCTGTTGGGCATCTGGTAGTGGTATGCACTACTGCTACTGAGCGTCTTTGATGGAGGAAGTGAACAGAATATTTATGTCTATGTAAGCGAGTTAATGTTATTATATTTAACCTCAGTAGTTTCACTGTGTTGATGACTTATGCATAGAATTTCAGGATCATCCTCCATTACAGGAGCCAAGTCATACACTAGTTGAACTAAACAATTGCTATGTAATTAATCAGCTTCGGCCAAACGTGAAAAGGTACAGATAAGATATTTTCATCTAATGCATAAGATGAAAAACAAAAACCTAACATACATTGATATGGAAAATAACCTTAATCTCATATACTTTGGTGTGCTTGTAATGTCAGGTACTATGTGGATGTCTTGTATGGATTTGACACCAACTGTTGTTATTGATAATAATTTTTTTTAAAAATTCTGTGTTACGATCGAGCCCTCCACAATCACCTGATGAAGAAGCATCGCTCCGAAAGCTAGTGTGCTTCCAATTAAACCTGTTGGACTATAACCTGGTGTTGTGTGATTTTTAACTAATTTAATCTACTTATATCTTAGGTAGAAAGTAGACATACATCAGTAAATTATATATTATTATATATTACTTAACACAGGACAACCTCAATTATCCAAATGAGACTGGCGGGGAGTATTTTGTTCAGATAACTGAGAGTTCGGATAATGGATAACGTTTTTATGGAACCTTGAGATCTTATTAAGCTAATCCAAAATTCGGGTAATTGATGCTCAGATAATCAAGGTTGTTCCATAGCTAGTTACATTACATTAGATATACATGATGTTGTCTTGTGTTAGGGACTAGACCAGATCACCTCAGAATATTTTAAGGTAGCCTAGACCCTATTTTTTAAATATATTTTAAAGGAAAAGGTAAAGTTTTGTGTCCCACATGCAATTTGACTGGTCAAACTACTCGAAATTAAGCAAAACGCAGTTTATTCAAACACTGTCATTAAAATATAACAAAAGAAAGAGGAATTAAGAATAACGTAACTCTATTGGAAAACTTAACAGAATAATAGACACAGTAACTATTACTAATTAACTGTTCCAATATAGTAACATCCTATAAATATACATCTTGGCAAAAAAAGAAAATTCAGGCATAGATTTTCACATGCAGTTCTCTAATCCAGGAGGAAAATAAATCAAGAGAAAATTCAGAAAGAGTAGCAGACCCCATTAGCTTCCGATGCTGCTGAAGAAAACCCAAAACCCGAATATCTGGATCTGTGAGAGCTGACTCCACCAATTCAGGCTGTTTAAAAAAAATACCAAGGCCTCTCAAGCTGGTTACTCAAGTGGTCTCCAGTGGCTAGCTCGGCATCTCTTTAAAAAAAAACACAACAAAATAACTTCTTAAAGTGACGGCATCACCACGCTTGTAGGATATCAGGCTCAACATATGTGTAAGTACATCTCTAATTCCAAGAATAATCACTGAAACATACTAATTAACTCCTCCTGGGAGCAGTCCTTCATACCGTGAAGAGCAGAGCTTATCATTTGATGGCAGTTAACCCTTTCAGATACAAACTGCCTTATACAACAGCAGCATTGTAGAATTTTGCTCATAGCTTCAAAGATCACATCAACAAAGGTGAAAGTTTGTTCACCTGAAGAAGCAACATTTTAAGCAAGCCACTTTAAATATGGAACTGATCTGAGGACTTTACAGACAGCTGCCCTTTCCCAAGTTACAATAAATGCAAAGTTACACAAATGCTGAAGATCTGAAACAAAAACATAAAAGAGACTGAACAGGTCTGGCAGCATCTGTGGAAAGAAAAACACAGATAACGTTTTGGGTCCAAAATTACTCTGAACTGAAGGAAATTGAACTGAAGGAAACTGAAAAATAATGTTTTGTGCTTTTGACAAAAGGGGAGAAGAAGCAAATGGAAAAGATAGGGAGGTGCCGAGAGCAAAAGGCAATTGAATGGTAATGGTAGTAGTGAAGAGATCTCGATGAGGAATTATTGTAAATGCTAGGAGTTAACAGCAGAAAAGAGCTCTCCTGAGAGAAAATCCATGTAAACAATACAGTGGGAGTGCAAGGGAAGCAGATAATGGAATGTAATCAAATGGAAGACAATTGTCATGTTCAGAAGATGTTAAATGCAATATTGAGTCCTGATGGCTATGAAGTACTAAGTGGAAAATAAGATATGTCGCTCTCACTTACGTTGAGCTTCATTGGAATACAGCAGAAGGCCTAGGACAGAAATGTTAGTGGGCGATTAAAATGGTGCATTGAAATGACAAGTAATTGGACGTTCGGGATAATGTTTTACAGACAGACCTAGGTATTGGCAACTAGGAATAGTTATACAGTCAGAAATCTGTGATTGTGAACAAGTATCCTCATGATGAAACAGTTTGTAGATTTCCTTCTACTTCCAGAGCCACATGGCCATGAAGATCCGGATAATATTTTCAGATATTACAGGACGTGGTGTTCTGGTTGGGTAGTTTACCATTACCAACCCTCCTTTCTTTACTCATTTAAAATTAACCAAATAAGTCAAGAGAGCCCTGGCTGGGACACAGAAACAAAAAGCAAACAGTCAACCGAAACTGACAGAACCGGAATAGAAATTTACTAAAATTAAATTGCAATATCACTATAGAGGTGAAGATGCACCCCTATGCTGAATATGGGGCCTGTCTAATTATTGGTGGTAAAGGACAGGCCATTGATGAGTCTAAACAGAAAAACCAATTGTCTCACATTAGGTAGCTTTATTCATGGTAGCAGCAAGTACAGTTTGCATTACTGGCCAGGCATTATTCCTAAGAATTTTCTGGAGGTGTAATAATATCTGATACCGTTGGATACTCATGCAAAACACAGTTGCCTCCATCCAAAGATACCACTTATGGGATTGGGTAGCAGTTACTGCAACACTAAGTCTCTTAGAGACATTATCATATACAACTGAAGATCTTCAACTCTCGAGTGAGAGCCCATGTGGAATGGTGGCAAAGAAAGGTATAGTCATGCAAGGAGGAAAAGAACCACCTTTGAGTCAAGCTGGGCCAATAAATAAATAGCCAATTATTTTAGGACCTATTTTCAGATGGAAAGCCGATGATGTTCTTTGAGCATATGGTTAAATAGAAGGTTTAAGGCTAGATGGAAATACCTCAGTGCTCACTGGTGAGTGATGGTGAACTGCTGGCACCTCTCACAATTCCAAAGGAACTTGCCCAGTGACTTGGATGCAATTTTATGTTGCTGTCTCATTGATAGTAAGGGCCAATAGTAAGAATCATTGAGATGTTATTAAGCTGACTAATGAATAAGCATAAACTAACAGGCCCAGAAGAGTACAATTTTGTGGTCAATTAATCTAAAAATAAACACCCATTACACTGTAGCATCTGATTCCCATGAAGCACTGATCTGCTCTTTGTAATGCTAATTCCATCATATTCAAAGACGTTCCATGGCACAAATCACTTGACTTACATTATTATGTTGCAAATTGCAGAAACAATGTGTGAATGCATGCTTTCAAATTAACAGCAGTTGAGCAGTTAGTATCAAAAATCTGAAAAGATAGATTGAACACCGTGAGCTTAGCATATAAATAATACAAAATTTGGGAGACAGAACATAAACTTTAAGAAAAAATTATCTCTGTTTCATTTTGCTGAGGCATTTTTAAAAATGCTGTTTTGCTTTCCATAATGTTAAGAATTATATATCTGAAGGGCAAAGAAATGATTGATGGGGGTAGATTTCCATCTGCACAACTAAGTGCAGTGTAATGCTGAAACAGACATTAGAGAGGATAATGTAATGAGTAAGATTGCACTCTCATGGCAAAGCTTGCTCAATTTTGTGACCATTTAATCAAATCAAAGGGAAATCTTACAGGCATTATTATAGAATTATGGTTCTTGCTTTCTATTTGTGCATTATTCCAGTGCAATACAGATTCAAAATGTGACTCCCCTCTAACTTTACCTAAGTGATGTGTGCAGGTGAAACACTTTTTTTATACCCAATCTAATTTAACTCCCTGTTGAAGTGACAGCACCATAGATTCAGCAGAGCTGCAAAATTAACACACATCCCACTCCTGTCATATTCAGGTCAGGCAGGTTAGGTTAAAATTACCTTTATAATTGCTTGATTCTGCAAAAGGTACATATGTCATTATTTTTGAAAGCAGCTGTAAGCTTCCTCCTTCAGCATGCATTGCATTCAAAAGGAAACATCCCTTCCTAGATATTCAGAGGTATATAAGACAAAAGACAAAAATACTCTTTGAAGAAGGAATACTGTGAGTTCAATTTTATGCTCCCTTTAATGACACGGACAATGTTTGGAAAGTATGATAAGAATAGAAAAATCAAAATCTCGAAGTCAAGAAAAAAAATTCCAAGTTCATAATTAAGTTTGTAAATGTGTTTAGAGCTATCAAATAAAGAAACGACACTTTCTCATTCTGTTGTATTGTCTGATGTGCTGAATGTTCCCTTTGCCAGCTTTACAAAGTTACTGAAATCAGGCATAAAAGCCTTCATCTTCTTCATCTGCGGCACACAGCATGCAGTGGTTGCATTAAAAATTCTAACTGCTGAGAGCAAAGTACTTCATTCTAACAGAGAGGAAACATGGAGGTACCCACCAAAATAAGACTTTGGTGTTGATGAGTTTTTAAAAATTTTGCCTGCAGCATGTAGTGTGCACCCTGTAGATGCATACGTCTTCTTGTGATGAAAAATTCATACATTTAAATACTAAATATACTGCCACCACCATTTATAACTGCTACCATATTTCATTGGAGAGCAAAAAATGCAAATAGTGTGATTTTAGACACAGTGTGAAGAACTTATTTTTGTCAAGTCAAAAGAAACTGCTTAAAACCAGAAGTTCTTCTGTTTACAATGGTGCTCCTTACAAAGCTTTTCTCCTTCAGCTTCCATTGCATTCACATGGAAACATTCCTTCCCAGATATTCAGGGAAATACAAGACAAAATACAAAAATATTCCTAAATGAGGGAATACTCAGTTGAGTTTTTTCCTCCCTTTAGTGGTGCAGACAATGTTTGGAAAATATGACAAGAAAAGAAAAATTAGAATCTACATGTCGAGAAAAACATTCCAAGTTCATAATTAAGGTTTTAACAGTGAGTTTAGAGTCTCACTAATGAGCATTGATTAAGCTTGTTTCCATATATTTGCAATTCAATATCAGTCTACCCCCATCTCATTTCTTTGCACTTCTCTGATCTCTCCTTCCCTGGGAAACTAATGGTACCAGTTTCCAAAATGAAACTGACAGCAATTACCTGGTGATAACAGCTTGCGTCCCTAGACTGTGTGTCTTCACCACGAAGTCCCTGCAAGCTCCACAAACATTGTCTCAACATGGGAGCATCAACAAATCACCAGCTTCACCACATTGACATGGCTGCTCTCTGAATAACTCACAAACCATTTCAGCCCTCCAGGATTCTACCTTAAAGCTCAGGGACACCCAGTTTTGCATACTTCTGCAAGTTGCTTTATACAAGGAGTGACAAATCCATCTTTCTGTGCACTCGCTTTGCACTTACTTGGTACTTCTCAGCCTCTCGGCCAGACTTGCTTTTCAAAGCATAGGGAGAGGCCAGTAGCTTATCACAGTCCAGAGCACTGGACAGTCAAAGGGAAGTCATGTTGCTGAATGACACCATGCCACATCAATGTCACATCTGCAGAATGTGCCAGCAACTTACACAACAAACCCACTGCATGTGTATAAATTAAATGATCGCTGTTAAAAGTGAAATGGAAATCAGTCTTTAGTGGGAAGAAGTGGTCGATAATCAATCAGAGGTAATGCAATAATCCATCATGAGGCTCGTCTGATTCCAGTCCAGGGATTCTGACCTGGGCAGTCCTACAGGACTATTGTCACCAGTGCAAGGATTACATCTATGTCAGTTGGAGTGCAGTGGAGACATCAAACCAGGATATGGGCAGATATTTCCAGCAATGAGTCAAAGGGAGGGACTGAGTACAATGCCAGTGGATGAATTAGCATCAAGTGGTGATGCAGGAGACATGGTGAAGTGTGTCCAGTGCAGAAGGCAGGAAGTGTGAATAGTTTGGTGGGCTAAGGTAGCTAAGAGCCATTGAATGGACAGCTGGTACCAAATGTTGCAAAGTCCCAGCAGCAGCAAGCACTTCTGTATCTCCTGCCATACAATTCTATGAGATAGGTATCACAGAAGCCAGGTACACAATTAATGAGATGAAGAGCAGAAGATTCTTCAGGAAAATCTGACCAAAGCCATGGCAGACTGCCAGCCATAACTGCTCTGCCATTCAATGAAATCATGGCTGATCTGATAATCCTCAACTCCACTTTCCTGCCCTTTCTCCGTATACCTTGATTCACTTACTGATTAGAAATCTGTCCCCCTCAGCCTTGAATATAATTATTGGCCCAACCTTAACCAACCTCGGCAATAAAGAATTCCACAGATTCATTACCATCTGAGAGAAGAAATTCCTCCTTATCTCTGTCTTAAATGGGTGACCCCATATTATGATATTATTGTGCTCTGATTCTAGACTCTTTCACAAGTGGCAACAACCATTCTGGATCTACCCTGTCAAGTCCCTCAGAATCTCATGTTTAAATACGGTCTTCTCTCATTCTTCTAAACTCAAATGAGAACAGGTCCAATGAATTTAACCTGTCTCCCTATACCTGCTATCAACCTAGTGGACCTGTTCTGAACTGTCTCCAGTGCCAGCATGTCTTTCCTTTGATAAGAGGCACAATACTATTCACAGAATTCCTGTTGTGGTCTCATCAGTTTCTAGATTAGAGTGGTGCTGGAAAAGCACAGCAGTTCAGGTAGCTTCCGAGGAGCGACAAAATCGACATTTCAGGCAAAAGCCCTTCATCAGGAATACAGCTGTATTCCTGATGAAGGGCTTTTGCCCGAAACGTCGATTTTGTTGCTCCTTGGATGCTGCCCGAACTGCTGTGCTTTTCCAGCACCACTCTAATCTAGAATCTAGTTTCCAGCATCTGCAGTCATTATTTTCATCCCGTGGTCTCATCAATGTCTTGTATATGGAATCCCTACAGTGTGGAAATAGGCCATTTGGCCCAATAAGTCCACACCGACTCTCCATAGAGTATCTCACCCAGATCCATTCCCCTTGCCCTATTCCTCTACATTTCCCCTGACTAACGCACTTAGCCTACACATCCCTGAACACTGTGGACAATTTAGCACAGCCAATTAACCTAACCTGCATAGAATTGTGGGAGGAAACTGGAGCACCCAGAGGAAACCCATGCAGACACAGGGATAATGTGCAAACTGCACACAGACAGTCGCCTGAGGCTGGAATCGAACCCGGGTCCCTGGTGCTGTGAGGCAGCAATGCTAACCACTGAGCCAAAGTGTCCCGTGTAATGACTTTGCATTAGATTCTGCTGTACTCTGAGCTCAAGATTTAACAAAACCTCCAATTTTTATATTCTATTCCATTTGCCTTCCCTATTACACACTGAACTCGGATGCTCACATTTTGTGATCATGGACAAGGACTCCCAAATCCCTCTGCGCTGCATCCATGAATCTTATTTGAGCATTTTGAGAAAAAAAATGGAAAATTCAGCTGATGTGCTTGGCCTTAGTTGGGCCAATATGGCTCCCATATATTGAGTAAGTTTAAGCACGGCATTGGTTTCCTACTTTTTGCAACATTTGTGCCATTCCAAAATGTTTCATAGTAAATGAAATATCCTGAAAGTGTTGTCACATTATTGTGGTGCAGCAAAACATGGCAAACAATTTTCACCCAGCTGCGCAGTAAATACCAGGTAATCTTTTGTGGAATTGTTGTCTCAGAAATGAATGTTGGCTGGAGATACTGGAGTTCCTGCCCTTCGAATGCTGGAATAGGATCTGTGACATCCAGCAGAGTGGTAGATGGGACCTTGCTTGCACATCCAACAGTATAGCACTGCACTGAGACATCAAGTTATATTATGTCCTTAATTGTTGCTTTTGTGCTCGGAGAACAGCAGAATTTAATGGTAAGTCATTACTGTTGGTCTTCCTGTTCTGCAGCTCTTTGCTCTATTGAGATACTTGTGAACAAACATCAATTACACATGTCTACATGCTAAAACTTGTAATTCACTTTTTATGATTTACTTCTGTGATGTTTCTTCGAGACTTCATAAAGTGTTATATAACTGTAAATATCAATTTCTTTAAAAGACAGGATCACCCCATCTTCTTTACTCTTCCAGTTAATGGATAGAGAATGACCAGCAAGCAAGAGTTGAATTGTTATTCGTCTTTTGCCTTGTGTTGAATATGACTGCGATCAAATGTCGGTCCGGCAGCTTATAAGGTTTCCAGTCAGCTTTCCTAAACCTAATCAGTGACATAGCTTAAGCTACAAGTTCAATAACAGCACAAATAAAATAAAGTAATGAGGTAAACTATATGACACTGAGCACAATCAACACTAAAATCCAATCACACACTGTCTGTCCTAAAGTCGGCAATGAAATAAAGAACTTAAGTTCAATTTTCAGCTCAGAAACGTTAAAGAAACAGTAGCCAAGAAAATGAATCACCTGATTTATCAGCATTTGTCAGCAGATGAAGCTAAGTCAGGCCCGTATTCCACAATAGCAGTCGCTAAGGAACATCATGTTACGGACCTTTCACATTCAGAGACACGAATAAGATTACTCTGTTGCTGCCTTCAACAGAGAAGGAAAAGGAAGAGAGGTGTCAAGAAGGCACATCTCTTCTTTACGCAACCTCCATTAGGCATCAAATGGATGATTCACAACTGAATCTATAAACCGGGTAACTACCATTGGCACATTCAGATAAAGTAGTTCTCTCTGGCTTGCAGGGATAGTGCCAGAATGTTAGTGTTTTAAAGTATTCAGTAGGATTCAGTGTCCAATTTGGGGTATGTAAGTAGTAAGTAAGCATTTAGAAGTCCATTTCATTAGTAAGCTCCATTTGCAAAAAAGACTGATACTTTGTTGAAGGGTCGTAATTCTAATTTCTTCTTTTAAGATAATCCTTAAAATCAACCGCCTTTCCATCTTAATATTTCTTTCTGTGTCTCAATGCCAAATTTTGTCTGATGAGCCTCTTTGAAATTGCCTTAGATGGTTTAACTCCATTAAAGGAACTAGTTAAATAAATAATGTGGGTTGTTATTGAGTATAACAGGTAGGTGGACTTTCTGTTAAAATGTACTGGTTTGTCCAATGCAATTTGCCTAGAATTGGCAAAAAGCATACAAAAGATTGCAGAATTGTAAGCAAAAGTTACATTCAGCAAAGTGTATCTCTCCACCATCTTTGCACTAATTTAGAAACAATTATACTCAAGGCCAGTCCCACCCACAAAATCACACTTGCTCCAATCAGAATCAATCACCTTTTGGAGTCTTCACTCAATGCACTCATTTGCAGGCTAAGCTTATTCAGAAGGGTATAACAGCATGACCCAGTGATTTAAAGGATTTCAAAAGTCTTTTATTTTAGCATACTAAGAAACTAACTATTGTACCTCAGAGTGACTAACAAGGTATCTGTATATTTTATTAACTCATTTCTATAATATAGGGCTGAATTTTACTATATCTTACCAAGGTGTTAGTTCAGTGAGATTCATGGTCTGCAGCAGCCCATGTTGACTTTTCTCATGCAGTCGTTTGCTCTTCAGCTCATTCATAATACAACTGGCCCCTTCGGTGCCTGGCTCATGCAATCATCCAACAGGAGATGTTGAAAAGCTAAATCCTGCTGAGACTCTGTGATGCGTACATCCTTAATGCTATGTCTCTGTAGTACTTCATGCGTTGCAAGCCATGACCTGCTCTTCATAGTGTGACATTCAACTGTCATTACTGAGGGACATGGCACAGAAAGGGAAATGAACCCCTTTCTTTATCAACAGGAATCCAGAGGCACTGGTGGCTGCAGATGGTGGAAAGAAAGGTGTCTCAGGATTGGTCTTAATAAATTGTCTATAATGAGAAAGTCACTGGACAACACTTGGATCAAATATATTGCTTGATGTTTTAAGAGCCGTCTAACATCAGCACCATATGATGTTACTGCCTGTCTTGATGATTGCTGCTTTCTTCTGAATGGACCCATAAAATGCAAATACCTTAAGGCAAATATTTGAAGAGACCAAGCATACAATGATATAGAAATAATTTATTCAGCAACAAGAAATTACAAAGAGTGCGGAAATTACCAGGTCCATAAGCACTGTGGACTGACCAAGGGCTATTTGTTATATAATCAACAGCAGGTTACACAATGAAAGGAAGTCCAAACCCAGGGGGCTTATTCATCCTGCAACTGGGCTCAGGGAGGTTCCTTCTGGCCTCTTGCACTCAACAGACCTCACTTTTATGATGGTTTCCTGGATGTTCCTTTCAGGCAATGCCCTAATCCTGGACATCCTTACTTTTTCTTCTCTAGTTGGGAACAGCATAGCACATCCTTTCTGGGCCATAGAGCAAAGCCGCACCAAACCAGTCATGGAATCAAATATTTGTCCCCATGAAATCATGGTCTATTCTACCATGACCCTGACAGAAACATGAGCAGCATTGTAACTCTGCTCTGCTTCAATCAGAGCTTCATAAATATGTCATGAGTCATGTTAGCAAGGAGTAACTTTCATATCCCAGCAACCATCTCTGTATGGCCCAAGAACCTTGGAAGGAGATGGGAATATGTGATATGTTACAGTCATGACACTCTCCTGGTATCTAAAGCATATCTCCAAAATTTGGCATCGAAGGCCACTCAAAATGTGATTATTGATGGCGTGGAAGACTTTTTTGATGATAAACTCTTGAGGTTGTTCATAAGGCACTCTTAAAGTAAAGTGGGTGTTGTCTATAGTATTCCACAGCTGGTGAGTGCCAGCAATGGTGGGAAATCCTACTGACTGTGAAGTTTGAATAGCAGCAGTTACATCCCAAATGCATTTACGGCGGGGGTGGGGTGAGGCAGGTGGAGGATTTGGAGACTTCACACAGATCCACAGTTGCCCCTTGGAGCCAATAATCTGTGCAGAATGTCAGAAATAGAATCAATAATAGTAACCAATAACAGTAATCACGGGCCTTAACATCAATCATTATGAGAAGCAACATTATGACCCAGTATGTTATGGAAGATTCACAAGGAGGGCAATCTCAGGCCTTCATATGGAGCTCTAAAGTATGTAATCTTATTTAGATATATGTTGCAAAATCTGTAACTTATTCTGCCCACTCTGAATGTAGTGGCCACTATTTTTTCTTGTTATTGCACAGTTGAATTGTTACAAAGATTACAAGATTTCAGCTGAACATCCTAATCTATGAGTTACAAACACCACCTGGAATGAACAATGATCACTGTCCTTCATGTTCCCATTTGTGTCACTGTCCCTGTGTTTCCAATGACCTTTCTACCTCCTTGCCCTGCCATTTCCATTCGGCCCTTTTATATTACTGTTAATGTTCCCAATTCGCCCCTGAGCCTTTGACTTTGCAAATTGTGGGCCAGACACTTTACACTCTCCTCTTGTTCATGCCATGGTGACTGCGACTTATGGAAAAGCCCTTGACCCCACCCCACATCTGCTTCCCCCTCCTATGCTCTAAGAAATCCTTTCACTATCATCGTTCACTCAATGACCCAGTCTAATGGAACACCAATCCAGATTTCAGCTTCCCACTTTCCCCAGAACGCACCAACCATTAATACTCAAATCCCCAGTACTGCCAATGGCCCATCCTCTGGACTGACCTGGCAACTGAGGAGAGCCCAATCCACAGACAGGTGTGTCTACAGTACTCTGCCTGATGGACCTGTGATTGTCAGATTAGTTACACCTGGTCCGAAGGGCTTACTGTGACCAGTTCCACAGAGGCAAGGACTCTGATCCCTAGATTCTGGACCAGACTAAAATTGGGCAAACATCTTCATTGACGATAATGGCACTTCCAAACTGACCATTGGTCTCTTACATTCTACTCTGGACTACTCTCCTTTGACTTCAAGATGTGGTTGTTTATTTGCTTGGGAGTTGGTTAGCTCAGGTAACTGGACAGCTGGTTTGTCATGCAGAGTGATGTCATCTGCCTAGGCTCAATTCCCACACCATGAAGGCCCCACCTTTTCAGTCTTGCCCCTCTCCTGAGGTGTGGTAAGCCTCATGGCAAACTTACCACCAATCATCTCTCTCTATAATAAGATAGCAGTACTATGGTCCTCTGTGACCAAGGCATCATTAGTTGGTTGATGCACATGCAGTGTGCTTGCTGTAGAAGCTGCTGGTACATGTTTTAGGTGTGACATTGACCTGGCACACTGCTGTGTAAATTGGTGACAAACAGCCTGCCTCTTTACCTGTGCTAAATAACAACACCAGCCACAAAGCCTGTAAGTTAGAGCAGAAGAGCCTATAGACTAAAAAGCAATGCAAACCAAAGATGCTGGTGACCTCCGAGTCAGTGCAAGGTGAGTGAGTGCCAGGACATTAAGCCAAGAGTCATAAGATTCTGGATTAGTAGTGCTGGAAAAGCACGGCAGTTCAGGTAGCATCCGAGGAGCAGTAAAATCGACGCCTTGAAGGAGTCCCTCTCCTACTGCAACTCCCAGGTCATTTCCTCTGCCCTGAAGATGCTGTGCTTTTCCAGCACCACTAATCCAGAATCTGGTTTCCAGCATCTGCAGTCATTGTTTTTACCTAAGAGTCATAAGAATGTCAATGCATGCATGTCAGTGCACAAGAGACGACCCGACAGAAGCATGGAAGTCATCAGTGGTGCTGCACTCTAACGAGAAGGGCTGAAGTGGCAAGAAAGTTGCTCTGAGAGCTGGTATGATGATATGGTGAGGCTGGTGCCTACTTGCATTGTTGAAGGTAGAAGAGGATAGACCATGGAGCATTCAGAGATATGCTGATGATGGTGGATAAAAGCCCAGTGAACCGCTGCTGCTAGGGTAACCTCCTGAACTTTCATGTCAGGAAATGGCACCATCCAAGATGGCGCCAACACTAGATGACCCTTTTTGAGCTCTCCATAGCAGATCTTATTTTCACATTTCTTACAACCATTCCACACTTTTAAACCTAAATTCTAAGCCTGTAAACTTATTAGTGATGTTCTGTTAAATCTACCTACAGGTCTGAGGCTTCCCAGCTGTTATTAGTTTACTGAATGGACCTCTCTAATTTGAAATCCAATTTTGATCTTGCTGTTGTGCACCTCCTTGTATGCCTCACTCAATCTAAGCACCCTGTGATTTGTATGTCCTTGTTTGTTATGTTCTGCCTGTACTGCTCGCAAAACAAAACTTTTCACCATACTTCAGTACATGTGATAACAATAAATCAAATCAAATCATTTTGTTTCTCAGAAAAAGAGAGGAAATTAGCGAACTGCAAAGAAATTAAGTTTAAACTTTAAAGGGAAAATTGAAAAAAAATTTCCTGGCATTGGGAATCTGATTTTTTTTCATTGTCACTGTATTTTATCAGCGTTCTCATCATTGGGTATGTCAGTCAAGACAGTGGGCAATTTGTAACAGTATCAGATTCCTTATTTGTGACACTAGTATTAAAATGTGTTCATTACAGTGCTAATCAAACTGAATCTAGTCACCATTCTTAAATTTACCAAGGAATATGTTTAAAGTGAGAATCTGTGTATTTCTGCCTGGATCACTGATTCTATCCCAAAGTGGAACTCAACCCCAAAATCTCCATCATTACGTTAGTAATTATCAACAGTATAGGCTTGTCAGTTGTGGTTTGGGGGGGGGGGGGGGGTGCAGAGGCAGTGAGTCATTAACAAATTCATCATGTATATGCCAAAGAAAGCCTTGATTTTCTAGACTCCTTACACAATTACCAATGGGTAGAATAGTAACTGTTTGATGGAGCTGCAGACTATCTGAGGCCAGACTGTGCTTTAAGAATCCTTTACAATCAACGGTTTTGAAATAGCTCCACAAAGTATCCCGTCACTAGGTCACCCTTTATTTACATGTGCATATTACTTGATACGGGTCCAACCCTCTCAGAAGCAGTGAACAGACCCTCTGACACTCCTGTTTATACCTATTAGCCAGGGGTTTCTGATTGGACCAGATTAATAGCCCCAATCAGGGAACTCATACTCTATGAGAAACAAAAATAGAAATTGCTGGAAAAACTCAGCAGGTATGGCAGCATCAGTGGAGAGAAATCACAGTTAATATTTTGGGTCGAGTGACCCTTCCTCAGATTTGGGTTCTATGAGGTCAACCTGGCTGACTTCATTACAATCACTACAGGTTTCAACTTCATTACAGGTTTCGTCTTCTCAGCTTCTTCAATGGTGCCAAATACCTTGAAACCTTTCTTCAGTTTTGTGCAGTCCTTGTGGTACTGGTTCTCTATTTCCTACGTTTTGCTTTTTTCTTAGATATTGTATTTCAGACAGTGTCAGTTGTTGCAAGTGGAATATGGTAAAGGACAATAAATCCTGCTTAGGCTTCACTTTCACCAGCATAATAGCAAAGAATATGATAATCGAGTGAAATAATATTATGAATATGGGAAATGTACACACATTCACAAATATAAACACACATACATCACTCATGCCAAGGAACTTGAGAAACGCTTAGAGTGGTGCACTTTTAGACTATTTCTCAAATTAAAATCCCCCTTAATATTGTAAAATACAATTTTAAAAATACAACAGCCATATCACTATAATTTTATTGAATAAATTAAACTCCTGATTATGTATTAATTTTCCGGTGTCAGTATCCAAATGTTTCACACATTTGAATTCTTTCTGTTGTGTTAGATCGGCACTTTTCGGTTAAACTTGGAGGGTGTATTATTGTTGGAAATAAAATGCTGACATTAAAATCTGGGAACCCTGACAGGTGTGTGAAATGGAAACATTCCATCCAAATTATGAAGAAAATTGAGAATAGCTAAAACTATGTAGTATATATGTTAATCACTCAATAATTGGGTTTGCAAAAGATTTTGGCATGTTGCTATAGACCTCTAACTCTTTCTGCAATACAGTCAAATGAATTACTTTTTAATTGATGCATAGTGATGACTGTGAATTCAGCTACTCAATGTATTGCTGCCATCTACAGGTAATAACTTACCGAAGAGATCAGATATTACTGCTCATTCAGCGAGTTAGGATTTCAGTCAGGTAACTTGACTTTGACATGGTTTGCGGTTTTACTAAGTCTCATTTCTAAGTTTGATTACATGGAATAAGAAGAGATCGCATTGACTCTGGCATGTCGGCAGTTCCCCTTTAAGCTTCTGTTTGGCATAAATCAACTCAGAGAAATATTTCACTGTTCACCTATTGATCTTGGGACACACTATAGGTGCTGTGATATTTCATTCAGAAGTGCTGCTATCAATCTAATGCCACATCTAAACTAAAAGTAGCATGAATTTAATGTCACACATAATGTGACAACAGCCAAAGTCAGGCTATAGTGCAAAGAATAAATAGAGTACAATCTCAATACTTTGCTAATGCTGACAAGTTAGGGGAAAGTTTTTCCCTATTGGACAAATTACTCTTCTACATGGAGTAGCTGTCCACTTAAAACTCAATTAGTGCAGATTTTCAATGCATTGAAGTTATATTCAATATGACTGACATTATTAGTTTGTAACAGACAATACGACAGACATTATCCACATTGCAACTACTATTTGTTTCAATGGGAAACTAACAGAAGTCATAAAATTGGCCATTTTAAGAAATGCTTACAATTAAAATACATGCCCCATATGCCGAGGAGAAGTATAGAACAAATAAATCAAAAGTTTGATTTCAATTTTGATTAGCGTCAGTTAGCTGTTTGTTGTTGACGTAGACCTTAGATAGACAGTACATAAAGTTTGCATTTTACAGCAAAGGTGGCTTCCAGTATTCACCATTTTTTAAGCAGAAAGTTGTACACCAACCTCTGGTGACCACACATGTGCAATTACATCAGGAAAGGCAGTTGCTGTCTAGGTCACACAGAACTTCCACAAGTTTTATTACATCATTATCTCATTTGGAAATATGTATCATTAAAATATATGTAAGGACCAGCAAAATTCAACATATTCACCCAACCGCTACTCTGTTCAGCCAAGACATTTAGTGCTTGCCATTTAATAAAAACCTGCCCCTTTGGTGAAGTACTGAAGAGCTTTAAGGATGCAAATATACAAATGTGTTGAGAACAATCTTACCCATGATACTGTTTAGCTTGATCCTGCAGGTAATCCCCATCCTTTCTTTTTATTCATTCACAGGATGAGGGGATCACTTTCTCGGTCAACATTTGTTGCCCACAGGATAGTTAAGAGTTAACTACGTTGCTGTGGATCGCAATCACATGTCGGCCAGACCAGGTAAGGATGGCAGTTTCCCTCCCTAAAGGAGGGAATCAGATGGGTTTTTCCTGACAATTGACAACGGATTCATGGTCATCGCTAGATGTCTAATTCTAGATTTTTATTGAATTCAAATTCTACCATTTGCTATGGCGGGATTCGAACCTGGGTGTCGTGATTAACATTTTAGTGATAATACCACTAAGCCACCACCTTCCTGTAATAGTTAACATTTGGGCCCCATAATGGTTAACACTGACAAGGCCTTCATGGTAAGCTGAAAAGAATACAGAATAACAGTCATAAAGCACAGTATTGTTCCATGGAAAGTTAACTTAAAAGTATTGAGCAACAATAGTTAATTTGATCCAATAAACTTACTTATTCTAAATAAAACAGATGTAATTTAAATAGTTTTGTAGCTTCCTTAATATCTTGAAAAAAGCAAAGTTACATCCCTAGCACTTTGAAGAAGAATACTTGATTGCAATTGCTTTCAGGATCTATAGCCACTGCTTATTAAACCTCCAGTCTAGCGGGGTAACATTGTTCAATCCATGGACATCCTTTCTGCACAATAATATAGAAGGTGTTTAATGCAATTGGAGTTCAACGTATGTATTACAGTGAGCAATATCTGCAAAGAGTACAACAATTAATTGTCAGGTTTTTTTCATGGTCAGCAGCACGGTGGCACAGTGCTTAGCACTGCTGCCTCACAGTGCCAAAGACCCGGGTTCAATTCCTGCCTCAGGCAACTGTCTGTGTGGAGTTTGCACATTCTCCCCGTGTCTGCGTGGGTTTCCTCCCACAATCCAAAGATGTGCAGATTATGTGAATTGGCCATGCTAAATTGCCCGTAGTGTTAGGTGTAGGGGAATGGGTCTAGATGGGTTGCTCATCGGAGGGTCAGTGTGGACTTGTTGGGCCAAGGGCCTGTTTCCACACTAATCTAATAAAATGACACCAACTGTTCATCACACTTAGACTTATCAACAGTTTTTTGCTTTGTAACCCAAAATCACTCTTCATTCAACATCCTGATGTGTACTTTTTCACCTGAGGTCCTTGGATAATGATTAGGAAAAGTATATTGCTTATTTTTCATCATTTAGACAGTAGTTTTATCAATGGTAGTATCTTACAACTGCTTTGTCAGAGATTAGTTAACTACTTATTTAATGTGAACCATTTTAATCCATATAACTCAGCATCATACCTGGCAGGGCACAAACCTATCAAAAGGTGAATCAAAAAAGTTATCAAAAAGGCGTATATTGTTGCAAATATACAAAGTTGACTGTTGAAAGGAAAAAGGTGACTTTCTCTTCAATGAAATGAACATAAGTGGAATTGATCTTTGTACCTTGCGTATTACATTCACTCATGTTTATCTTCATAAAAATAGAATTCAAGTACAAAGCAATAAGCAACAGGTCAAAGCTGTACTGATTGTTAAGCATGGGAGATGTGTATTGTTTGCTGGAATGGACTTTTCACAATTCATTTATCTCTTAAGTCAGGAACATGAGGCCAGCATTTCACTGCAACTCCAAAGGTAATTGAGGACGTTCCAGCTTGACTCATATGTGTAACAAAAACAGAAATTGCTCAAAAAACTCAGCAGGTCTGGCAGCATCTCTGCAGAGAAATCAGAGTTAATGTTTCAGATCTGATGACCCTTCCTCAGAACAGGCGTCCTGTTTGTAAACTATTTTATATAATCCTGAGCAAAAACTGGGAAGTATGTAAACCTTATTCACTCAAGGGTTAAATTGGCAGGATAGGATTGACAATCTGTATGGTAATGCACCTAATTCTGCTATGTATTTATATACTCCATTGGCATTTTCATTTCCACTCGTGAATGGAGCAGACTATGTGATTCATGAAATATTGAATTCCTCATATCTATGGTTACTCTAAAAGTTTTCCATGCACAAGTGACACAGCTGTCTGCTTTTCCACATGCTCTTGAGTAATTGCTGCAATTTAAACCTAGTTGTCAGCAAGATATGATTCCTCACCATACAGAAAGCATACCAACTAAATCTCAAAAAAAGCCACTATAACATTTGCCAATGGTTTAAAATACAAGCCTCTCCACTCTAGTAAAAGCAAAAGTCACCAAATATTTTCTCCCTGTATTGTTCCAACACAGCAAGAAAACAATGGGCATGTCATTGGGTTTTACTCAATCAGTGATAGAAATCTTAGTTATTTTTGGAAATCCAAGGGAGCAATACTTTCCACCATTGCAGGCAAAATCTCCCCAGTGTCATTGCTAATATTTATCACTCAACCACTATCTTGAAGAAGATTATTGCATTACTGCTTTTAAGTGCTTGCTAAGCATGTGCCACAGTGGTAGTGTCCCTACCTCTGAGCTAGGGGGCCTGGGTTTAATTCCTACCTGCTCCAGAGATGTCTGAACAGATTGATTAGAAGCTATCCACAACAGGTTGCTACATTTCCTATATTATAGCAGTGACTACATTTACAGACACTTAATTGGCTGTCAAGCACTTTTGGACATGCTGTGGTGGTGAAAGCTGCAACATAAATATAGATTTTCCTTTCTTACTCCTCAGACTTATTTCATGTAACTCAGTATAGAGTATGGAACAAACTGTTATCTTCTAGATCCAAAAGGCTCAGTACTATGCCTCACAATGGCCTCATCCATTGATGATGCAGGTCATTTTCAGAGCTTAGTCATGAACATGTGGATTTGATGGTCCAGGCACACCATGATAGAAAGCTTTAGCAAATTCATCAAGAGTTGATACTTTTTGCCAAAAATAAATGCAATAGAAAAGGGAGAATTTCACAGTTGAAATTACTGTCATCAAAATTCTTGTATAAATGTTTAAAGTGCTTGCATAAAATTCTTCTCCACAATCATAAGGGATATGCTTAAGACATAAAATGACTACTCTAAATTGTATGCGCTTCTTTTTTAATTAGGGTCTGACTTGACAATGACCATTTCTGTTCTTATACGTTTGCTTGGTGGGCCATCAACAACCACACACATGGAATACAGTGCCTTTAACACAGTAACACTTCATATTCATAAGTGCTAATTGGCAGTTGTTACAGATATGAATAATTAATGTTAAATTTACTTCTTTAAGCTGTTTTATTGTCTTTCAGCAAACCAGTTGGGGACACTAAACATACTCATTATCCGTGAATCAGTCAGTAGCACTTACACATCTTCAGATGGTTGTGAGTTCAAGACTCACCCCAGGGGTTTGAGCATGAAATCTGGGATGACACCGTGATACAATACCAGGAGACAGACACAATGTGACACAAATCTTTCTGCTTTTTAATTTTACTTGATCATGCCTAGTACACATCCTTCAATAATCTAATCCCAAAAGCAAAATTTGCTGAGAACAGCAATAAAACAGAAAATGCTGGAAACGTTCAAGCAGTCACAGCCTCGGGAGCAAAAACACCTAGAAAACTACAGGTTTTTAATCAGAACTGGGGGAAAAAATGGAAACATAACAGGTTTTAAACAAATGTAAAAGCAGGGAAACATGCGAGAAAGTTAGGAAATAAAGAAGAAAATGAAAGGCATGGGATAGAATGGAATATGGTAGGAGCTAAATGACAAAATGCATGAGGAGGGTGAATGTAAAACTAAGTGAAGTCACCTTTGTCTTACCATAGGGCTGCTCTCTCATTAGGAAGAGGTGACTGGTAGTGGTTTAGCTGGAAATTCACCACACCTCAGGAGAGATTGAGAAGATGAATCTTTCAGCTGGTGAGGTAACTGAACCTACACTATTGACATCATAAACAAACCATCCATCTACTGCGCTAAACCGACCCCCAACGATCGCTAAGTAATAGGTAAACAAAAGAGACCAGCATTTGTACATCTTGCATCAAGGCACTTCACAACCAACAAAGTACTTCTGAAATGTTGTAATGTAGGAATCACAGCAGCCAATCAGCACAGGCAAAAAGAAATGTGACAATACCAGATAATCTGTTGATTGGAGATAAATATTGGCCAGGTCAAAACAAGAATAGTGGTAATGATCTGAATTGTTCAATTCAAAGCAAGTTTTGTCATTCCTTGAACTATTGTCAAACTTCATTAGAACTGTAAGGAAGCTGAGAACAGGGACTGGAGAGGCAGATTGTAAATTAAAATTTTAAACAAACAAAAAATTGGGTCACCCTTGCACACATAATAAATCACCAAACCAAGCTCTATTCTACATTTGATCCTTTCAATATGTAGGAGATCACCTCATGAGAATTGATATCAACATATGAATGTAAGAGAAATGTAAGTATATTGCTCAGATACAAAATGGTGTGGAAGATTGAAATCTATTAGAAGGTCATTGAGCTCAAGCATTAACTCTGTTTCTCCATCTAAAGATGTCACCTGGCCTGCTGTGTATTTCCTGCATTTTCTGTTCATTTCAAGTAAATTGTTATTCCATTTGGAAGGCATGCTTCGGAACCAGAAAGAGGTAAGAGAACTCCAACAATTGAATGGAAAAGTGCCTTGGAAAGGAGATGGGGTTTCAGGGGTGATTGAAGGTGGATTAGGAGGGAATAGTCCCTTTTTGAATACTGAATGGAGAGAAGTGTGGAGCAAAGATGTATTCAGTGATTGCGTCACACATTGAAAGAGTAGGCAGAAGGGGTGAGATGAAAAGGAGGACTACAGGAGCTCTATAGTGGTTCTGGGAAGGTGGGACACTAATCAAAGCAGAAATAACAAAAGAATAATCACTAATACAGACACGTCACTTGCTTCCAAATAACATACAACATCTTACAAGATCCAAAAGCTGGATTTGAACAAGGCATTTTGTCAATGCTCTCAGGTCAGCATTGTTGAAAAATCTTTTGGCTTCACATCTGTTCTTTGAGCTGAAAAATGAAAAAACTTAACCCAAGTGGCAGTTCACAGAAAAGTAAAATTGAGGGCCTCATTATGATTTGCTTCTAGCTTCCTAACTGCAATTTAATTGGAACCTCTCTGAACAGATCTATATCATGAACAGAAATCTATATGGTGAGTAATTATTTTCTCCCACACAAAGCTCTAGTGGGAAATAAAGTGCAGCATGTCATTTACATGCATTAATAATAGGGCCCTGCTGTTACCTCACCTTAGATGTTGTATGCAGATAAGAAAAAAGCTCCAGAGGTTAGGAAATGGGTTTTGGCCCATTTTTAGAGCTGTGATTATCGACATGTTTGATGCATACACCAGAGATTGGAGATCCGAAATGCAATGTAAGTTAGGCCTTTAATCTCATCTTTTCTAGTGAGATATTGATGTCAATGTCAATTCATGTCAACGCAGTTCGCAGGCCTTCAAGTATGTTCTGGGATGGATGAGTATTGCGGGAGGGCAAAGTGTGGGCCAGTATTAGGCACAACATTATAATATGTAAGTGGTCAAATTCTGTTTAAAGTAGCTAATTTTTAATAATGCTCAAAGTTTGTGAGAAGATTTGTAGCTCGGGTGCTCGTTGTTGTGGTTCTGTTCGCCGAGCTGGGAATTTGTGTTGCAGACGTTTCGTCCCCTGTCTAGGTGACATCCTCAGTGCTTGGGAGCCTCCTGTGAAGCGCTTCTGTGATCTTTCCTCCGGCATTTGTAGTGGTTTGAATCTGCCGCTTCCGGTTGTCAGTTCCAGCTGTCCGTTGCAGTGGTCCGTATATTGGGTCCAGGCCGATGTGCTTATTGATTGAATCTGTGGATGAGTGCCATGCCTCTAGGAATTCCCTGGCTGTTTTCTGTTTGGCTTGTCCTATAATAGTAGTGTTGTCCCAATCGAATTCATGTTGCTTGTCATCTGCGTGTGTGCCTAGAGGCATGGCACTCATCCACAGATTCAATCAATAAGCACATCGACCTGGACCCAATATGCCGACTACTGCAACGGACAGCTGGAACTGACAACCGGAAGTGGCAGATTCAAACCACTACAAATGCCGGAGGAAAGATCACAGAAGCGCTGCACAGGAGGCTCCCAAGCACTGAGGATGTCACCTAGTTGGGGGACGAAACGTCTGCAACACAAATTTAATAATGCCTAATTCAGCGTATGCCTGTCACACTTACATTGTGGCTCAGGTGTGGAATATGACCACGTAGACATAACCCTGATTGTTTTTTGGCCTTGTTCTGCAACCAGAAAATAGCACAAACAGGCTCAAGGCTTTCCAGTGTAACTAAGGAGAAGCTACCAACAGTATTCCCTGTAATATATTTTGTCCAGTGCGTGGACCTTTGAAGTCCACACATGGCAACAGCTTCCCAAAGTGGAATCCAATATATTGACACACCAACCAACATGCACCTCCAAGTGACTACATGGCAGTGCAGTTCAGAGGGAGTGCTGCCTACCAAAGATAAATGATTGAAACTGATAAATACCACTCAGAATCAATTCTGCCAGTACAGGAGATTTGCATTTGAATCACAACCTGTCACAATTTGTGAAGTTAATGGTACCGGAAAAGACTGAAATGCTCTCTGCAGGGAATTAAATCAGCCCCCAGCAGAATAAAAGGCTCAGCACCATTGATTATGCACTAGTTGAATTTCATACTATTTGACATGGAATTCTCCCAAAATTTGCTTGGAATTTCAAATGCACTAATCTGAAAGAAGTTGTTGGAAAGATAAAGATTGCTGTGTTTTATCTCCCCAGAGGAAGTTTTATTTTTTCCATGATGTTTTATTGCAAAAAGTGGCTGAGATTTTGATCTGTTGCCTGTGATTGTGAAGCTGTACTGTTATTAGATGTCAGGTATCCTCTGATTATTAAGCTCAAAGTCAAGTAGTTAATTATATTGCAATCAGCATGAGTTTGGTTGTAAGCTTTGGTAGCCATTGAAAATTATTCTGAAATAACATCAATACGTGGAACAAAATCATTAAAAACAACCATCTGAGGGAGGGGACTGGGGTAGGGGTTTTGAACGGTGGTGATAGGAATGGGGAAAGCTTCAGTTCCCACTGTGTTCTACTGCACTTTATTTACATTTATTTGCAACCCCCGCCCCCACCACCAGAAAGTTGCCTGTCCCAGATGAATTGTCTGTGATTTGGAGTCATTGTAAGTGAGTGTGAAAATAAATGATTGTGTGTAAGTAACCCCTGGAGCTCATATTCTCATCACTCAGGATTCCCAGAATGGGGGGGAAGGAGATATCAGTGACTGGACAGATTGTTGGGAGAATGGCTCATCTATTTCCACCTCAACAATAAGCCTGTTTCAATGTATCACGGGTTGGCTGAACCCAATACCGTGTTTTCTTTGTGGTATATTCTGAGTTAAAATGGAAGCTATAGTTTTATGTTTTATAACAGCATATTTGGTCACAGAGCAGTGAAACATGAGAGCTGTTTGAAATAAAGTCAAGCAGAACCACTCCTAAAGAGCGATTGTTTCATTTTTCCTTTCACCGTTGTTTATTCTGTTACACTAGTTTAAATTAATAGCAGCATTTTCTGTCGAAGTGAATGGATTTGAACATCAGGGACAATTTACTCTGTGATACAGAATTAATGGTGTTTTATTGCTTGCTGAAGGGCAAAGGTAAATGCTTTACACACATAAAACAATAATGATCCAATGACACAACTGACTTTCTGCCTTACCTGAAGCAGCTCTGAAGCTCAATGTTTATATGATACAATTATTTCTCTGCTGGATCCGGTGCAATTGCTAATACTGGAGAGAGACAGAGATATGGCCCAAGGTTAGATGTGAATTTTAGAAAAGGTGAACTGTTGATTCTACACAAGGGCTGGAATGATATGCAGCTAGTTTTGCCAAAGTGTATTCTCTAACATGCATTAGGACAAAGAAGACAAACCAATCAAACATGAATTCACTGTCAGCGCAAAAGAGTACGGATGTAATACAATGTGTCACAAAATGGTTGGGCGCTGGAGCTTAGATCTTTGAGCGCAATATGGGGAGGAACAGGGAATGATTCTTGACGTTGAGGGTCCAGTGTACCCAATATTGGGCTTCATTTTCACTGGCGTGGCAAGCTGGGGACTGTAACGTACCGTGTCAAAAGTGGGCATGAGAATGGAGGAAGGCAAGAGAGGGGAGATGATCTGGAGTTTGGTGATTGGGCAGAATGCAATGCACAGGGCGTTCTGATGTAACGTGACAGCTGTGTTCATCTGCAACCCTGTGCTACAGAAAATCGCATTATGGAAAGTAGCTATAGACAATCGCTGTACCCGTTCAGTAGAATGTTTACATTATGCAAATAGCGTCCACAATTCGTCAATCACATTATGGTCAATTCGCACTGGCGAAATGTGCTTAAACCAGAACGACCTGTAATTAGAGCATGAACTTTGGTTTATCTAGTTGGTGTAGCACATAGAACATAAAAGAGTACAGCACAGGAACAGGCCCTTCAGCCCACAATGTTGTGCCAAAAATGACACTAAATTAAACCAATCCTTTCTGCCTGCCCTTGATCCACATCCCTCCATTGCTTGCATATACACATGCTTATCTAATAGTGCCTTAAACACTCCTGTTGTATCTGCCTCCACTACACCCTGGCAGCATGGTTCAGACTCCTACCACTCTCTGTATAAAAAAATTTGTCCTCTCATCTCCTTTGAACTTACCCCCTCTCACCTTAAAAGCATGCCTTCTGCTATTAGACATTTCAACTCAGGGAAAAAGATCCTGACCCTCAACTAAATCTATGCATCTCATAACTTTATAGACTTCATTCAAGTCTTACCTTAACCTCCACCACTCCAGAGAAAGTAACCTGAGTTTTTCTAGCCTCTCTTTATAGCTCTTTACCCTCTAATCTAGATAGCATCCGGGAAACCTCTTTTGCACATTCTCCAAAGCCTCAACATCCATCCTGTTGTTATGGACCAGGCCAAGATTCTCAAAACATTTCAACAAAATGGCCCAGTTCCTAACTTTGCTAGTTGCTTTAAGCAGGTACAAAGTGGATATTCCAGAAAATGTGTCACTGGTGAAACCGCGTAGTTTTAAACAAAACAGAATTTATTTGCAAGATTATTGAATGAAACACGAACAAAAGTGAACAGAATACAGGATAAACTACCCGAAAACCCAACAGATTATCCCAACTTAATGATGCTATTCTAAAGACTTGCAACAATCCCCACAAACACCATTTGGCACAAAAGGTAAAATCAAATACAGGGTCTTGCAGGAGAGAAGTCAGAGAAGGAGGATCAGCACAGAACTGCTTCTTTGAGTCCAGCAGCTTCAAAACTACCTGACTGCTTTCAGTGAATAGCCAGACTGGTAAAAACCAAATCAAACCAGAGCAAAGCTTAGCTGGGAGAACTGGCCACTCCCCTTTCATTATAAATATATTTTATTTTCAGACTTAAAAGCCTTTTGCCTGAGGCAGTACCTGTTAGCAACAATCAAATTGCTCCTAAAATCTTTCAGCTTAAACTTTTTGGAGTCTGTGTCTTTTCCAACCTCTCTGAAAAAAACAACATAACCTTGTTAAGGGAGAAGCGGTGTCACACTGTCGTGTGGCAACCAGAACTGAACACAATACTCTAAGAATGGCCTAACTAAAGTCTTATAAAGCTGTAACATGACATCCTGACTCTTGTACTCAATTCCCCAACCAATAAAAGCAAGCATACTATGTGCCATCTTTACCACCGTATATACTGGCATGGTTACTTTCAGAGAGTTATGAAATGGAATATCAAGATCCATCCATACATTAATGCTGTTCAGGGTCTTTCCATTAACTATGTACTTTTTCTTAACATTTGACCTCCCAAAGTGCAGCACCTCACTCCATATCTGCAACTGATTTATATCTCTGTATTCTTTGACAGCCTTCTACACTATTCACAACTCCACTGATCTTTATATCATCTGCAAACTTACTAACCCATCCATCTATATTTTCATCCAAGTTATATATATATATATATCACAAACAGCAGAGGTTCCAGTATGGATCCCTGCAGAACACCACTAGTCACGGACCTCCAGCCAGAAAAAAAAACACTCTTTCACTAATACCCTCTGCCTTCAATGGGCAAGCCAATTGTTGATGAAGAGCTTTTGTCCGAAACTTCGATTTTCCTGCTGCTCAGATGCTGCCTGACCTGCTGTGCTTTTGCAGCACCACACTCTCGAAGTCAATTCTGACTCCTTGCGGCCATGTCACCACGGATCCCATGCATCCCAATCTTCTGGATGAGCCTACCATGAGGGGTCTTGTTGAAAGTTTTATTAAAATCCATATAAACAACATCCACTTCCCTACCCTCATTGATGACCTTCACCATGTCCTTGAAAAATTCAATCAAGTTAATAAGACATGACCTGCCCCACACAAAGTCATGCTGGCTGTCCCTAATTATGTCATGCTTTTAAAAATGCAGGTAAATCCTATCCCTAAGAATTCTTGCCAATAGCTTTCCAACCACCAATGTAAGACTCACTGGTCTATAGTTTCCTGGGTTATCCCAATTTCCCTTCTTAAACAAAGGGACAACATTAGCTACTCTCCAGTGGCTAGCGAGGATACAAAGATCTTGGTCAAGGCCCAAGCAATTTCCTCGCTTGCATCTCTCAAAAACCTCAGGTTGATACCATTGGGCCCTGGGGACTTATCCATTTTAATGCTCTTCAACACCATTTCTTTCTTGATCTCAAAATGCCTGATCATATTAGCATGCTCCACACTAATCTCACTATCCTCCATATCCTTCTGCTGGGTGAACACTGACAGGATAATTTAGGATCTCACCCACATCCTCCAAGCACAAGTTCCATCCTTTATCCTTGTGGTTCTACCTTCTCCCTAGTTGTTCTCCTGCTTTTAATATATATGTAGAATGCCTTGGAATTCTCTTTGACGCCACTTGCCAAGGTCACTTCATGGCCGTTCTTGCTCTCCTAATTCCCTGCTTGAGTTCTTTTCTGGAATCAGGATAAATAAACTGTAAGATATCTTCTGTCTAAACCTAACTTCTTCAATGTTAATCTTCACTGTTAATCATGTATTGTTGATTTAAACTTCTTCAGAATCATCAATTCATGGAATGATACAGCTTAGGGTTTCATTCAACCAATTGTGATGGTTTCAGATCTTTGATTGAGCTATTCAGTTCAATACCCCATTGCTTTGTAAATGTTCCCCTCATGATTTTTATTCAATTCCACGACTAAAAAAATTTCTTGAATTTGCTTTCAACATATTTTCAAAAGTTGCATTGCAGATCAAAACAAATTGCTGGGTATTTTTTTGTTCTCATGTTTTTTTTGCCAATCAAATTGTAGCACTTGGTTTATATTGCCCCCATCTTTCTTTCTAACACACAAAAAGCTATTCCTCAGTTAGCATTCCTAATATTATCCTAAAAAATGCTGTGCCAAATGGGAAAGAATCACTTTCCCCAAAGAAAACATGAAATGAAAGTGGGTGAATTCCTGATTGTCAGTGCTACAAAAGAAAAACTGTTAACTGACTTGAACTAAACTGACCCAAAAACCTTCCTTTTTAACTTTTAATAATTTATCGAATAAAATCTTTCAACTTGCTTCTTGCTTATTTCTTTTCATTTCTAGCTCACCATCTCTACTGACCCTCCTGACTCTCCTGACCCTCCAGTTCACTGACTTTCCTTCTTGTCCTTCCCTTCCTGACACTCCTGTTTTTCGCTACCTGCCCCTGGACTGCATGCATACCTTCCCAATCACACAATTCCCACTCTTATCACTCCTCTCACTGACCCCCACCCACCTCACTTCCTTCACTGACCCTCACAATTACTAATCCTCACACTAATTGACCCTCACACTCACTGGTCCTCTCACCAATCCTCACACTCACTGACCCTCCTATTCTCCATTTCCCTCACTGACCTACTCACTCACTATTTCCTGCACTGACCCTCAGATTCCCGATTTTCTTCACTGACCCTCACACTCACTATTTCCCTCACTTATTCTCACAATCTTCACTTCCCTCACTATCATCACACTCAGTACTTCCTTCAACAAACTTCTGAGTCATCACTTCCCTCATTGACACCCTCACTTACCCTTCTCCTGACTGGCAGTTTCATTTCCCATGTTCCTCACTGACCCTCCATCTTACCATCTCTCCTGCTCACACAAATTCCCACATACTGCATCACTCCCTAATTCTCCCACCCACTCCTTTCCTCACCACCTCATCTTCTCACTGTCTTTCCTGCACACCAACCTTACAACTTGTTGCTTTCACTCACCCAAATCCTTGCTATGAGCGATGACACAAAGATTATTGGTGTGAAGAAGACAACAAGCAAGGAAGTGAGAGTAGTGGAAAGGAAGGAGGGGTTGGAGAAGTGCATGCATCAGGGAGAAGTGAGCAGCTAGTTCAGTGAATGGGAGATTCGGCGAATGGGAGAATTGGCAAGCAGGATGCTGAATGCAATGGAATCGTGCCGTTATTCTCCATTTAATCAATACTCTGCCCTTTTATTCTTTCTGTAAAATTGAAGTACTTGACGTTTTCCCACATTATAATCCATTTGCCAGATATTTTACTACTCACTCAACCTCAATCATACCATTGCTCCCCTCATCGAAGTCACTGATCTGAATTATAACAAGGTGTGTCCCCAACATAGATCTTTACTGTATGCCACGCATCAAGCCCTGCCAATGAGAAAAATATTTATTTGTGCAATCTCTCTGTTTCCAGACAGCCTTATGTCCAAGTTAAGATACGTTACTGCCTACATCATTAGCTCCTAATTTCCATAATAAACTGTTCAGTGGTACCTTGTGAGATGCCTTTTGGAAATCAAATTACAGTGTATCAATGGTTCCCCTTTATCGACAATAGCTCAAGGAGGAAGCCTACAGTCATTAGCTTCTTAATGTCATCACCATCAGATTTCCACAGACAATTATGTGTGGGCAAGAAATGCTGGGCATTTCCTGAGAATGAATGCTATAATTCCACCAAGCTGCCTTCACAATGTATTTTTCACCTGACAATTCCATGGTGACATGTGATTGTTGACAATTTAAAAAATGATCCTTTGATGCATTGAAAAATAGATCTTAATCCTTAACCTCTGGAGATGAGGAATTAGACTTGCCCGACAATCTAATATAAGGAAACTTATTTTATATCACTCTGGTAAACAGTGTCTGATTCTTGGTAAGAAAGAAAGTAGAAGTAAAAACGTAGGTTTATTTAAAATGTTTCGCAATCCCAGGGTACCCGCAAACTGTATGTTTCCACTGTTGATAGAGTAACGTTGCTGGATTTGCATCACAAGAAACATGCCGGATATATTGTGCACAGCAAGATCCCACAAACAACAGCTGTGACAATGGCCAGGAAATCTTTTGCGGTGGTGTTTGTGGAGGGATAAACATTGGTCTGTTGCTTTTTACATGATGTCATGGGATGTATTTCAGCCAAGTGAGAGGACAGCTGAGGCTTCAATTCATCTGAAAGTCAGCACTTCCAATAACTCTGCACTCCTTCAGCAATGCACTAAAATCACAAAGTGAATTAGGTGGTATTTTCCCAGATGACCACTTCCATAACATGGTATTTACCTCTTCTACCAGTATCTGTTACTGAGCAAGGATTATGGGGTCATAGAATTATACACCAAGGAAACAGACCCTTCAGCCCAACTCATCCATGCTGACTAGGTTTTCTAAACTGAACCAGTCCCATTTGCCTATACTTGCCCATATCCCTCTAAACCTTTCCTATTAATGTAGCTGTGCAACTGTCTTACAGAGACATATTGTAATTGGACTCCTCTGCTGTTGGGAAAGAACCTTGACTATTCACTTTATTTATGCCCCTCATGATTTCATAAACCTCTACAAGGTCACCTCTCAGCCTCTGATGTTCCAGGGAATAAAGTTCCAGCTTATTCAGCCTCTCTTTAGAACTCAAACTTCCAGTCTTACTGACATTCTTGCAAATCAGTTTTGTACCCTTTCCAGTTTAATAACATCCTTCCAATAGCAGGAATACAAGAATTGTATGCAGTGTTCCAGTTGTGGCCTTACCAATGACTTGTACAGCCATAAAATGACATCCCAACTCCTGGATTCAGTACTCTGACCAATGAAGCCAAACCAATCAGTCCCTTAAGTTATCAGGATAGGTGGATAAATTAGTTAAGAAGGCATATGGGATATTTACTTTAATGTTGGAACTGTATAAAATGTTGGTTAAGTCACAGCTAGCATATTGTGTGCAGGTCTGGACTCCATATTATAAGAGGGATGTGATCATATTGGAGAGGGTATAGAGGCGATTTACCAGGACATTGCCTGGGCTGGAGAGTTTCAGTTATGAAGAGAGACTCGATACACTGTTTCCCTTAGATAGGTTGCTTCCCTTAGAGTAATAGAGATGGAAAGGGGCATGATTGAGATGTACAAAATTATGAAAGGCACAAACAGGATACCTCTTCCCTTGATTGATGGATCAGTGACCAAAGGCATAGATTTAAATTCAGGAGCAGAAGGTTGAGAGAAAATGTGAGGAAAAGCTTTTACCCCCAGAGGGTGGTGGGAATCTGGGACTCACTGCCTATAAGAGTGATAGAAGCACAAACACTAATGATGAAAAGTAGTGTACCCAACACCAATCCTTGTGGCACCAATTCACTGGTCACAGGCCTCCAGTCTGAAAAACAACCCTCCACCACCACCCCCTGTCTTCTACCTTCGAACCAATTCTGTATCCAAATGGCTAGTTCTCCCTGTATTCCATGAGATCTAACCTTGCTAACCAGTCTACCATGAGGAATCTTGTCGAACGCCTTACTGTCCACATAGTCCGCATAGATAATGTCTATCGCTCTGCCAAGGGATATACATCTATGGGAAACATGCTGGAAAATACAATTAGAATAGGCAAATGGCTGTTTTTAATTGGTGTGGACATGATGCATGGAAGAGCCTTTTTCTGTGCAGTAGTTGTCTATGATTCTAAGCACAGAAGCAATAAGTACAACTACACTTGGTCAGTCATAACTATTAGGAAGTGATACAGATATATCTGCTCACTCGGAAAGCTGGAGTAGAACCCACAGAGTGTGTGATATCAGTGGGTGGAGACAATGTAATATGAGCATTAACCACATCTGAACATTGATTTATGCAGCAAAGTTTGTATGCACTTTCCTCAGTGGCTAATTGTAGACATCTCAAATTTACATCCCAAGGGCAGCAAGTAGCAGTGAAGTACTGTTAATCTGCTCTTCAAAACCCTGGACTCACAACTTTCAGTTTACACTAAAGTGACAATCACAGGAGATTGCACACTTTTCTCAATGCTAACTGCAAACAGAAAAATGTTAAATCTACATTCAACCTAAGCAAATATCTTTTATCTCAAGATTGAGTTCCTGTTCTCTGATGTTTTCATAAAATTTGCACACCAGTTAACAAAATCATGATCTGATTCACCCTGAGTTGTGTAACTATCCAAACATTAGCATTTATAAAGTGCAACCAGAAACTGAATACCAAGGAAGTCCCAATTCTCATGCCGATTGCTGGTTATTCTAATCTACCTGGGCTCAGTTAAAACATATTGATGGGCATTGGTTCTCAAGAAATATGTAAAAGTTATCTCAACCTAACAGGATATCTTCGTAGCTGAAATTCCCCTCTGGACTAAATCCTATTAAGTCAGCATTCCTTTCTGCATGTATCATATTACATAGCATTTAGTTTCACCTGAAGGATGTTGCAGCATTTGTGATTTATTGCTAATTTTACATGCAATTATTCCAACTTGAATAATGATGGCTCCTTACGGGATTGCTGTTTTAGCTCTTGCTTATTTTAGGATCATATTAATGACTGAAGTTCATTAATGGTTATTTACAATTGGTGAAAAAAATGCTTGTGTGATTATTAAAAAAATAAATGCTTACCTTTCATAAACACAGTGATTCTTTTCATATTCATATTTGATAAACTTTTTTTCCAGGCTATGTTGAGCTATTAAATATTTTAACAGGCTGTAAGAGGTGCAGAAAATAAATTAGACACAGGCATATAGATACTGAAGGAGTAGGCAATTCAAATGCACTGATCAACATTGAGGATACATTTGCTCTCTTAACATCTGGCATTGTTTTTGAACTATACAACTTCAGTTACATCTTGCTAGCATTATCTGGACTTAACAAGCTATCTTGAAATTGCTTACAAATGGGTGATTCCCACAGTCACAAACCCCCTGAAATCTAGCACCCTACAAAAATGTTAATAGACAAAGATTAGAAGTTTAGATATGATGCATCAGTTAGTTAGACAGACAGAGAAAGGAAAAATACCACTTGTGACAGATGAGAACACTTTACTGACTTTGAAGGCATTTTGTAGAAGGTGGAAGGAGAGGCAGTGGGCTCCTGTGGTTTGGAGTGGTGAAGCGTTCATTCGTGATGTTTCACATCCTTTGGTGACAATCTTTGGCAGTAATAGTCTTCGTTCTTCCCTCCAAATCCTAGTCTTCTGCCACTTCTCACCTAGGTTGGAAATCTATGCTGTCAATCACTTGTCTGAATCTTTCCTGCAAATAACCATGGACACCTGGTTAATAACTCTGGCCTTGCCTGTCTTCAAATGAGGGTTAGTTTACCATTTCTGTTAAGAACAAAAAACTCTTAATTTTTCCAATCAATTCATTGATAATAAGGTACATATGGCAACAAATAGATTGATGACATTAGTTCAATGAAGAATCGTGACCTCAGTAATCCTTTTGTTTTCGTATGCCAAAAATTGGAAAAATAATTACTGCAGTAAGCGCAGTTAAACAAAATCTCATGCTATTCAGTAAATGCTAGGAAAATTTAGTTGTAAAAGGACCCCAATTTCTGACATATTCATTGAAGATAAACTTTTCCCAGGATAAGTTGAGCTATTAAATATCTTAATTGACTGGTAGTGATGAAGAAGATAACTTAGAATCAAACATGTAACTGACTGACAGAGTAGATAATTCAATGCATAGATCAACACTGAGTGCAGCTAGCCTTTTGATAATTGCCTTTGTTTTCAATTTAAGTCTTGTTAATAGCTTCGAGACTCAAATTCCGGTCTTTGTCTAGCAACATTTATGTGGGATACCTAAGGACAATAAAATTGTTTTATATTTGACATAATATATACACTGTGCTTCATATGATCTTCAAAACCATTTCTAGTTAATATCTATAAACTTTAGGGAGAAGGACTGTCGTGTATAGCCTTTTGATGGATTGGTTGGTTTGAAATTCAACTTAAAAGAAATCAAAGCTCCCTGCTTATCTTCAAATAGCATTTTTTTTACCCAAAATGTACCTGGATGAAAAATGTTTCCTAACAAGGTAGTGACTGCAACAATGAGGTACACAGTGTTTTGACACAGGGTAAACCCTCCTGCTAAATTTAAAATTAGCAACACAGAAAAGATTCGACCCGTTTGGTAATCCATAAAAATTCAAGTGGCTAAGAACTATTTTAAGTAAACATTAACAGCTTTATTCCTTTAAGTATAACTATCAACTATTTACCATTCCTTATTCTAACCAATCTGTTACCTCCCCTGCTATAATACTAGTCTGATAAAACTCCCAATTAAGATTTACAAAACAAGACTTCTTATCTCAAAACCAGGCAGCTTTCATTCTTCTTTTCGGATCTTCCTGTGTCTTTTCTTTTTCTTAGCAATTTCTGCATCACAGGTTACTGATCTTTCTTAGGAGAGCTATTTTTCAGGCAGTCTGTTTACATGCTGGGCTTGGCAGTTCTCCTCTCAACTCTGCCTCACAGCGCCAGAGACCTGGGTTCAATTCTTGCCTCAGGCGACTGACTGTGTGGAGTTTGCACATTCTCCCCGTGCCTGCGTGGGTTTCCTCCGGGTGTTCCGGTTTCCTCCCATAGTCCAAAAGTGTGCAGGTTAGATGAATTGGCCAAGCTAAATTGCCCGTAGTGTTAGGTGTCGGGGAATGGGTCTGGGTGGGTGCGCTTCGGCGGGTCGGTGTGGACTTGGTGGGCCGAAGGGCCTGTTTCCACACTGTAATCTAATCTAATCTAGAACATAGAACATAGAACAATACAGCACAGAACAGGCCCTTCGGCCCACGATGTTGTGCCGAACATTTGTCCGAGCTTAAGCACCCATCCATGTACCTATCCAATTGCCACTTAAAGGTCACTAAAGATTCTGATTCTACCACTCCCACAGGCAGCGCATTCCATGCCCCCACCACTCTCTGGGTAAAGAACCCACCCCTGACATCTCCCCTATACCTTCCACCCTTCACCTTAAGTTTATGTCCCCTTGTAACACTCTGTTGTACCCGGGGAAAAAGTTTCTGACTGTCTACTCTATCTATTCCTCTGATCATCTTATACACCTCTATCAAGTCACCCCTCATCCTTCGCCGTTCCAATGAGAAAAGGCCTAGCACTCTCAACCTATCCTCGTACGACCTATTCTCCATTCCAGGCAACATCCTGGTAAACCTTCTCTGCACCCTCTCCAAAGCTTCCACATCTTTCCTGAAGTGAGGCGACCAGAACTGCACACAGTACTCCAAATGTGGCCTAACCAAAGTCCTGTACAGTTGCAACATCACTTCACGACTCTTGAATTCAATCCCTCTGCTAATGAACGCTAATACACCATAGGCCTTCTTACAAGCTCTATCCACCTGAGTGGCAACTTTCAAAGACCTATGAACATAGACCCCAAGATCCCTCTGTTCCTCCACCACACTAAGAACCCTACCGTTAACCCTGTATTCCGCATTCTTATTTGTCTTTCAAAAATGGACAACCTCACACTTGGCAGGGTTGAACTCCATCTGCCACTCCTCAGCCCAGCTCTGCATCATATCCAAGTCCCTTTGCAGCCGACAAGAGCCCTCCTCACTATCCACAATTCCACCAATCTTCGTATCATCTGCAAATTTACTGACCCACCCTTCGACTCTCTCATCCAAGTCATTAATAAAAATTACGAACAGCAGAGGACCCAGAACTGATCCCTGCGGAACTCCACTTGTAACTGGGCTCCAGGCTGAATATTTACCATCTACCACCACTCTCTGACTTCGACCGGTTAGCCAGTTTTCTATCCATTTGGCCAAATTTCCCTCTATTTCTTGCCTCCTGACTTTCCGCATAAGCCTACCATGGGGAACCTTATCAAATGCCTTACTAAAATCCATGTATACTACATCCACTGCTCTACCCTCATCCACATGCTTGGTCACCTCCTCAAAGAATTCAATCAGACTTGTAAGGCAAGACCGACCCTTCACAAATCCGTGCTGGCTGTCCCTAATCAAGCAGTGCCTTTCCAGATACTCATAAATCCTATCCCTCAGTACCCTTTCCATTACTTTACCTACCACCGAAGTAAGACTAACTGGCCTGTAATTCCCGGGGTTATCCCTATTCCCTTTTTGGAACAGGGACACAACATTCGCCACTCTCCAGTCCCCTGGTACCAACCCCGTTGACAGTGAAGATGAAAAGATCATTGCCAACGGTACTGCAATTTCCTCTCTTGTTTCCCACATAATCCTAGGATATATCCCATCAGGCCCGGGGGACTTGTCTATCCTCAAGTTGTTCAAAATGTCCAACACATCTTCCTTCCTAACATGTATCTTCTCTAGCTTACCAGTCCGTTTCACACTCACCTCTTCAACAATACGGTTCCTCTCATTCGTAAATACTGAAGAAAAGTACTCATTCAAGACCTCTCCTATCTCTTCCGACTCAATACACAGTCTCCCACTACTGTCCTTGATTGGACCTACCCTCGTTCTCGTCATTCTCATGTTTCTCACATACGCATAAAATGCCTTTGGGTTATCCTTGATCCTATCTGCCAAAGATTTTTCATGCCCTCTCTTGGCTCTCCTAATCCCTTTCTTCAGGTCCCTTCTGGCTATCCTGTATCCCTCCACTGCTCTGTCTGAACCCTGTTTCCTCAACCTGATGTAAGCCTCCTTCTTCCTCTTTACTAGACATTCAACCTCCCTCGTCAACCAAGGTTCCCTCACACGACCATTTCTTTCCTGCCTGACCGGTACATACATATCAAGGACACGTCGTATCTGTTCCTTGAAAAAGTTCCACATTTCCACGACATCCTTCCCCGACAGCCTATGCTCCCAACTTATGCTCCTCAGATCCTGTCTTACAGCATCGTAATTACCCTTCCCCCAATTGTAAAACCTACCCTGTTGCACGCACCTATCTCTCTCCATAACCAAGGTGAAAGTCACTGAATTGTGGTTACCATCACCAAAATGTTCACCCACTAACAAGCCCATCACTTGTCCCGGTTCATTACCGAGTACCAAATCCAAAATGGCCTCCCCTCTGGTTGGACAATCTACATACTGTGTTAGAAAAGCTTCCTGGACACACTGCACAAACACCGCCCCATCCAATCTACTTGATCGAAAGAGCTTCCAATCAATATTTGGGAAGTTGAAATCACCCATGACTACAACCCTGTGGCTACTGCACCTTTCCAAAATCTGTTTCCCAATCTGTTTCTCCACATCTCTGCTGCTATTGGGGGACCTATAGTAAACATCCAACAAGGTGACTGCACCTTTCCTATTTCTGACTTCAACCCATACTACCTCTAAAGGCAGATCCCCCTCGAACTGCCTTTCTGCAGCCATTATACCATTTCTAATTAGCAACGCTCAATTCTAATTAGCAAATGTTCAATTTTCCCTGGTCTTAAATCCCAAAGCATTGAATTGTCATTGGCTTTCAAGATTGTCAATATAGTAAATTCAAACTGGATTGGGGTTTGATATTATTCAGGGTATAATTTAAACTGATTGGCTGAATTCGAATTTGTTTTTGTCTCCAGGCAACAAGCTAATCAAGATGTTTGAGCACACTGTTGCCTTATTGAAACACTTGGTCCAAATCCAGAAGTTCTGCTGCTTTAACTCTCTTAATGTATACCCACATCTTCATTACAACAGACATTTCTGTATGGAAGTTTCTTGATTTATGCACAGTTGCGGGGAGTCTTACAAACTTGTAATCTATCAACTCAGAAGTATTGATGTTGATGCCAAAATAAGTTTTTTGGGGTAAAGGTCATCTCAGCTCCAGGGCATCTCTGCAGGAGTTTCTTAGGGCAGTGCCCTAGATCCAACTATCTTCAGCAGCTTCATCAATGGCCTTCCCTCCATTGTAAGGTCAGTAGTAGGATATTACCTGATGATTGTACAATGTTCAGCACCATTCACGCTTCCTGAGATACTAAAGCAATCCATGTTCAAATGCAGCAATACCAGAACAATGTCCAAATTTGGGCTGACAAGTTGCAAGTAACATTCATTGTCTAGATGAAGGCAGCTCCAAAAACACTCAAGAAGCTTGAGTATATCCAGGACAAAGCAACCCATTCAATTAGCACCACATCGTCAAACATTCAGTCCCTCCATCATCAAAGATCAGTTGCAGCAGAGTGTGCTATCTGCAAGATGTAGAAGACTTCTTAGACATCATCTTCTAAACCATAACCACTACCATCAAGGACAAGGGCAGCAGATAACTGGGAATACAACCCACCTGCAAGTTCCCCTCCAAGCCACTCACCATCCTATGATAGTGAATGATACTATCAGTCCTTCAATGTTTCTTGGTCAAAATCCTGGAACTTCTACCCTAATTGCACTGTGGGTAAACCTACAGCAAATGGACTACAGAAGATCAAAAAGCTCACCACCAGTTTCTCTCAGATAACAAGGGATAGGTAATAAATGCTGGCCTAGCCAATGATGCCTATTCCTAGGAATGAATTAAAAAAAGGTAAGATCTAATTGTGGACCACTTAATTGTTTCAATTAAATCATTGTCCTGTTCAAAGCTATTCCCGACATATATTCTCTCTGGGCCTCTCTTCAAGATAATGCTTGAAAAAAAAACACATTGGAGGGGACCAATATCCTGGCAGGGAAATTTGCTACTGCTACTCGGCTGCTTTTAAACAAGTATGGAGGTGGGCTGGGGGATTTTAAGCAGTAGTGAGAATAGAGAGAAAGTTGAGGATGGTTTGGAAGTTAAAAAGAGCAAGTTAATTAGACAAGGCAGGCAAAAACAATTCAGAGAATGAGATAACGCTGAAGAATTAAATTGCATTCATATCAATGCACGAGGTCTGACAACGTTTTCACATGGAGATGGCTCATATGTGGAATGAATTGCCAGAGGAAGTGACAAATGAAGGTACAGTTGCAACATGTAATAGACATTTGGACAGATACAGGAATAGGAGGGACATGGCCAAACACAAGCAAATGGGACTAGTTTAATTTGGGAAACTTGGTTGGTATGGATGAGTTAGACTGGAGGGTTTATTTCTGTGCAGTATGACTCTATGATTCTATTCTGTCTGGAGTTATCTCCAACTACCTCATCTTTACAATCAATGGGGCAATGGATACCAACACTGTTATTTATATTGCAGACTTTTGGCAAAACTCAATATATTTTCCCATCCAGCCTTTCCTCAGTTCACTTTTAAGTCTTTCTCCTCTCACCTTAAGACCATGACATCTAGTTTTGAACTGTCCCACCTTGGGGAAAAGACATTTGCAATTCACCTTATCTATGCCCCTCATGGTTTTAGAAACCGCCATAAGGTCATCCCTCAACCTCCTACGCTACAGGGAGAAAGATCCCAACCCATCCAGCCTCTCCTTATAACTCATATCTTCCAGTCCCGGTAACCTTCTGCACCCTCTCAATGTAATAGAATCCTTCTTGTAGCAATGCAAACAAGACTATACTTAGTACTTCAAAATTGGCCTCACCAATTTCTCATCCCCATGGGTAATGAAGCTCCTTGCTCTGGGTACCAATTTCTTCTTCAATACACATCCAAGAGAAGCCAATATACAGAAACTTACCACAACCAGTTTGTATTCATTAATAGGAACATAATAATGTAGTTGCCTGATTAAATATGATTAACACAATACAGAAATAAATAATACATTGAAAAGCTTGTGTGCATGTGAGTCTGCATCTGTGCTGTATGCATTGGCTTACAGGAATCAGCTATGTTTCAGCAATTTTGTCTCTCAGTCAATGCAATAGGTTGAAACCCTTCTCTGAAGATGAAAGCAAAATCAAGGATGACACTTCGGTGTATTTGTTGGGTGACGCTGCTGTGCTGGAGGCAATATCTTTAGAATAAGACAGTAATCCAAGGTTCCAACACCCAGTCTGGCTGATATAAAGATATCATGGCATCATTTAAGCACTGGCAGGCAAATTTTCCTGCAAACATTTATCCATCAATCAACATCAACTTTTACAGATCACCTGCTAAATAATTTAATTAGTGTTTATAGAACTTTGTTTTATGTCATTTCACTGCACTATTTCCCAAAATGACTGCATTTCAAAACATTCTCCATTGGTTGTGAAGCACTCTGGGAAGACCTGAAGTCATGAACTGCACTCTATAAACGCTAATTCTTCCCTTCTTTTCCACTGAGCTAAGCTGATCAGGATTGAGCTGTGCCAGTAACAATCATAAAAATCACATAACACCAGGTTATAGTCCAACAGAACAAACCTAGATTGTTGTTAAGTCTTTCATCTTTTGGAATGGGTTGCAGGTTTCAGTTCATTAGTACATAAATTCCAGAACTTCTATTAAGTCACATTCTCAAGATAACTTCAGGTTTGATAAAAAAAAATTGACATCTCAGCTCAGACAATGCATTACTAGTGTGAGGTTAGAGTCTGTCTGCATCCCAATCTTGAGTCAGACTGGTTCTATTTCCAAAGTAGGAATTTATAAAATATAACATGGTTTGACTGCCTGCATTGACTGCTCGTAGATTGTACATTTTTTGAGCAAAATAGATCTGAAAATATAATTCTGCAAATACAAATTCATCCAATAGATCTTTATGTGTGTTTGTGTGCATGAGAGAGAGAGTGTATTTGTGCATGTGAGTGTGTACATGTGAGTGTGAGTGCACATGAGAGTGTATGTTTGTGTGTGCAAGCTTGATAAAGTGTGCATGAGAGCATGATGGATTATAAGCCTGTGAGAGAGAGTGTGCATGGGTGTGAGTATGGGGTGTGTATATATGTGTATCAGAGTATGTGCATGAGAGAGAGTGTGTGTATGAGTCAGCATCTGTGTGAGTATGTAAGTGTGTATATATGTGCATGCCTGTGTTGTGAGAGAAAGAGAGAGAGAGAGTATAGTTATGAACCCAAGGTCCAAGCTGAGGCCATTCTATGGTAGCGAACTTGGCTATCAGCCTCTGCTTTGCGTTGTTTCTTGTCCCAAAGTCTGCCTTGGAGGATGGTCACCCGAAGATCCGAAGCAGAATGGCCTTGACCGCTGAAATGTTCACCGACTGGGAGGGAACACTCCTGCCTGGTGATTGTTGCGAAGTGTCCATTCATCCATTGTCGTAGCGTCTGCTTGGTCTCGTCAATATACCATGCCTGCAGTGTATGAGATAGACATCATTGGCCAAGTCACATGAGTACCTGCCACGTACATGGTAGGCAGTGTCCCCACGTGTATTGGTGGTATCCGTGTCGACACTCTGACACGTCTTGCAGTGGTTGCCATGACAGGGTTGTCCAGTGTTGTGTTCGATGTTATCCTGAAGGCTGGGCAGTTTGCTGTGAACAACGATCTGTTTGAAGTTTGGTGGCTGTTTAAAGGCGAGAAGTGGAGGTGTAGGGAAGGTCTTGATGAGGTGCTTATCCTCATCGATAGTTGCAGGCTGCGAAGAACATGACGTAGTTTTTCGGCTTCCAGGAAGTACTGGACAACAAAGGGTACCCCATCAGTTGCAACCTGTGTCTGTCCCTTGAGGAGATCATTACAGTCTCTCGCTGTGGTACACCGGAACTGGCAGTCGATGAGTTGAGCATCATGCCCAGTTCTTATGAGGGCATCCTTAAACACCTTCAGGTGCCATCACAATCTTCCTCATCCGAACAGATCCTTTGTATGCGTAGGGCTTGTTCATAGGGGATGGCTGTTTTAATATGTTTCGGGTGGAAGCTGGAGAAGTGTAGCATTGTGAGGTTCCTGTGGTGCCCATGCTTGATGGACATGCATGTGTCCAAGAATGAGACAGATACTAAACAGTAGTCCATGGTAAGTCTGATGGTGGGATGAAACTCATTGACATCAATGTTTAGTTGTCTCAGTGACTCCTCACCATGGGTCCAGAGGAAGAAAATGTCATCAATGTACCTGGTGTATAGTATTGGTTGGAGGTCCTGTGCAGAAAAGAAGTCTTGTTCGAATCCTGTGCATGAAAATGTTGATATACTGGGGTGCAAATTTGATCCCATGGCTGTTGCGTGTGTCTGGATGAAGAACTAGTTGTCAAAGGTGAAAACGTTGTGAAGCGGATGAGTTGCAGGATGGTGCTTGGAGATTGGCAGTTGTTGGTGCTGAATACTAAAGCTGTTGTCACGATGTCATCATTGTGGGGGATGCTGGCGTAGAATACTGAAACATCCATTGTGATGAGGAATGTTCCCAGTTCGACTGGTCAGTGGGTGCTGAGTTTCTGTAAGAAATCTGTAGGTCCCCTGTACAATGGGTTTCAAGATGCCTTCGACATAGCCAGAGAGGTTCTCACACAGCGTCCCATTGGCTGATATGATGGGACATCCCAGTGTGTTGGCTTTGTGTATCTTCGGAAGGCAGTAGAAACACCCTACGCGAGAGTTACTTGGAATGAGAGCACTTAAGGAATTCTGAAGGACTGGATCAAAAGTCTTAATCAATGTGTTTAGTTCGCAGGTGTATTCTTTGGTCAGATCAATAAGTAGTTGCCTGTAGTGTTCCTGGTTGTTCAGTTGTTGGTACATTTCCTTGCAGTCATCCATTCTATTCTGAATGACGATGGATCCTCCTTTATCTGCTGGTTTGATAACAATTTCACAACTAGTTTTGAGAGCTTGGTTGGTGTTGTGTTATGATAGGGTGATGTTTTGGTCTACCTTGTGGCTGCAGTTGATGAACCTGGCATTTACACATTCCCTGATGGTTTGAGTATACATGTCAAGCCCAGGGCAGCAGCCCTCCGGAGGCGTCCAAATCAACTCCTTCTTCGGTCAATCTTCTATGGATCTCTCTGATGGTTAGCACATTGGGATCAACGCTGACACCTTGGAAGACTTCTCAGAGTCTCATTCATCTGATGAATTCCTCAGTGTTTGCTGCAAGACCAATGAGATCCATTTTGGTGGTGGGGCAGAAACTGAGAACTTCAATGCCTTCCAGTTGAAGGGTGTGGTGCAATAAGTTGATGATTGATTTCCTCGTGGCAATAAGGTTTTCAACTGTGGTGCCAGGGGAGGCTTGGCTACTGCTGGTGGTGTACATGTTCACATGCACACACTCATTCTCTCTTTCTCTCTCTCTCTCTCTCTCTCTGTCTCTCTCTCTCTCTTTCTCTCCTGCACACACACACATATATAAGTCTATGGGGTGAATTTGTATCTGCAGAATTATATTTGCAGACACATTCTATTTTACTCAGAAAATGCAGACAGTCAATACATGTAATATTTTGTAAATTCCGCTTTGGAGGTAGAAGCAGTCTGACTCAAGATTGGGATACAGACAGACTTTAACCTCACTCCTTTAATGCATTATCTGAGCAGAGATGTCACCTTTTTTTATAAAACATAAAGTTACGTTGAGAATGTGATTTAAAAGCAGTTCTTGGATTTATATATTAATGAACTGAAACCTGCAACCCATTCTGAAAGATGAAAGACTTAACAGCAATCTAATTTTGTTCAATATATCATTTTAGTTGCAAGAAACTGTAACCTCTTGTGATAATTTCTGCTTCTTATGCTCTTGTTCCAACACCACCTAATGAAGGAGCAGTGCTCCAAAAGCTAGTGCTTCCAAATAAACCTGTTGGACTATAATCTAATCATAGAGTCAGAGAGTCATAGAGATGTACACAATGGAAACAGACGCTTTAGTCCAACTTGTCCATGCCAACCAGATATCCCAACTTAATCTAGTCCCACTTGCCAGCACCCGGCCCATATCCCTCCAAGCCGTTCCTATTCATATACCCATCCAGATGTCTTTTCAACATTGCATTTGTCCCAGCCTCCACCACTTGCTCTGGCAGCTCACCTCACACATACACCACCCTCTGCATGAAAAGCTTGCCTCTCAGGTCTCTTTTATATCTTTCCCCTCTCACCCGAAACCTATACCCTCTAGTTCTGGATTCCCTCAACCCAAGGTAAAGACTTTGTCTATTTATCCTATCCATGCCCCTCATAATTTTATAAACCTCTATAAGGTCATCCCTTGACACTCCAGGGAAAACAGCCTCAGCCTATTCAACCTCTCCCTGTAACTCAAATCCTCCAACCCTGGCAACATCCTTGTAAATCTTTTCTAAAACCTTTCAAGTTTCACAACATCCTTCCGAGATGAAGAAGAGCAGAATTGCACACAATATTCCAAAAGTGGCTGAACCAACGTCCTGTACAGCCGTAACATGACCTCCCGACTACGATACTGAATACTCTGACCAATAAAGGAAAGCATACCAAACGCCTTCTTCACTATCCTATCTACCTGTGACTCCACTTTCAAGGAGCTATGAACCTGCACTTCAAGGTCTCTTTGTTCAGTAACACTCAATAGGACCTTCCCATTAAGTGTTGAAGTCCTGCTGAGATTTGCCTTTGGCCCATGGCCCATGTCCATTGGCCCATCTGATCAAGATCCCATTGTAATCTGACGTAACCTTCTTCACTGTCCACTACACCTCCAATTTTGGTGTCATCTGCAAACTTACTAACTATGCCTCCTATGTTCATATTCAAATCATTTATATAAATGATGAAAAGTAGTGGAACCAGCACCAGAACCATTGGTCACAAGCCTCCAGTCTGAAAAGCAACCCTCCACCACCACCCTGTGTCTTCTACCTTCAAGCCAGTTCAGTATCCAAATGGCTAATTTGCTCTGCATTTCATTAGATCTAACTTTGCTAACCAGTGTCCCATGGGAAATCTTGTCAAACGCCTTACTGAAGTCCATATGGATCACGTCTACCGCTCTGCCCTCATCAATCCTCTTTGTTACTTCTTCAAACAAACTCAATCAAGTTTGTGAGACATGATTTCCCATGCACAAAGCCATGTTGACTATCTCTAATCAGTCCTTGCCTTTCCAAATACATGTACTTTCTGTCCCTCAGGATTCCCTCCAACAACTTGCCCATCACCAATGTCAGGCTCACCACTCTATAGTTCCCTGACTTGTCCTTGCCACCTTTCTTAAACAGTGGCACCACATTAGCCAACCTCCAGTCTTCCGGCACCTCACCTGTGACTATTGATGATACAAATATCTCAGCACGGGGCCCAGCAATCACTTCCCGAGCTTCCCACAGAGTTTGAGGGTACACCTGATCAGGTCCTGGGGATATATCCACTTTTATGCATTCCAAGACATTCAGCACTTCCTCCTCTGTAATGTGGACATTTTTCAAGATGACACCACCTATTTTTCTATATTGTATATCTTCCATGTCCTTCTCCACAGTAAATACTGATGTAAAATACTCATTTAGTATCTTCCCCATTTCCCCACTTTGCTGGTCTTTGAGGGGCTCTGTTCACTCCCGAGTTACCCTTTTGACTTTAATGTATTTGTAAAAACCCTTTGGATTCTTCTTAACCCTATTTCCCAAAGTTATCTCATGTCCCCTTTTTGTCCTCCTAATTTCCCTCTTATGTATACTCGTACTGCCTTTATACTCTACTAAGGATTCTCTCGATCTATCCTGTCTATACCTGACATATGCTTCCTTCTTTTTCTTTACCAAACCCTTATTTTCTCTAGTCATCCAACACTCTCTCCACCTACCAGCCTTTCCTTTCACCCGAACATGAATATACTGTATCTAGACTCTCGTTATCTCATTTCTGAAGGTTTCCCATTTTCCAGTCATCTCTTTACCTCTGAACATTTGCCCCCAATCAGCTTTCGAAAGTTCTTGCCTAATACCATCAAAATTAGCCTTCCTCCAATTTAGAACTTCAACTTTTAAATCTGGTCTATCCTTTTCCATCACGATTTTAAAACTAATAGAATTGTAGTCACTGGCCCCAGAGTGCTCCCCCACTGACACCTCAGTCACCTTCCCTGCCTTATTTCCCAAGAGTTGGTCAAATTTTGCACCTTCTCTAGTAGGTACACCTACATACTGAATCAGAATTATTTGTTGTACACTCATAACAAATTCCTCTCCATCTAAACCCTTAACACTATGGCAGTCCCAGTCTATGTTTGGAAAGTTAAAATCCCCTGCCATAACCACCCTATTATTCTTACAGATAACCGAAATCTCCTTACAAATTTGTTTCTCAATTTCCCACTGACTATTAGGAGGGTCCATAATATAATCCCAATAAGGCGATCATCCCTTTCTTATTTCTCAGTTCCAACCAAATAACCTCCATGGATCTATTTCTGGGAATATCTTCCCTCAGTACAGCTGTAACACAATCCCTTATCCAAAACACCACTCACCTTCCTTTCTTGCTTCCCTTTCTGCCCTTCCAGTAGCATTTGTATCCTGGAATATTAAGCTGCCAGTCCTGTCCATCCTTGAGCCATATTTCTGTAATTGCTATGATATCCCAGTCCCATGTTCCTGACTTCATCTGCCTTTCCTATTATGCCACTTGCATTGAAATAAATGCAGTTTAATTTATCAGTCCTACCTTGTTCTTTGCTTTGTCCCTGCCTGCCCTGACTGCTTGACTCGCTTCTGTTCTCAACTGTACCAGTCTCAGATTGATCTCTTTCCTCACCATCTCCCTGAGTCCCACCCCCTCCACCTTACAAGTTTAAATCCTCCCAAGCAGCTCTAGCAAATCTCCCTGCCAGTATATTAGTCCCCTTCCAATTCAGGTGTAATCCCTCCTTCTTATACAGGTCACTTCTACTCCAGAAGAGGTTCCCATGATACAAAAATGTGAATTTTTCTCACATACACTAGCTCCTCAGCCATGCATTCATCTGCTGTATCCTCCTATTCCTTCCCTCACTACCTCGTAGCACTAGGAGTAATCCAGATATTACTACTCTCAAGGGCCTCCTTTTTAAATGCCTGCATAACTCTCTCTATTCTTCCTTCAGAATCTCATCCTTTTCCCTTCCTATGTCATTGGTTCCAATGTGTACAATTACCTTCTGCTGGGATCTCTCCCCCTTGAGATCATTCTGCAACCTCTCTGAAACTCCCTTGATCCTGGCACCAGGGAAGCAATGCATCATTCTGATTTTTGCAGCAGGCCACAGAAACATCTGTCTGTGCCTTGGACTAGAGAGTCCCCAAACACAATCAATCTCTTGGAACCCAACATACCCCTCATTGCATTACAGCCAGTCTCGAAACCAGAAACTTGGCTGTTCTTGCTACATTCCCCTGAGAATCCATCACCCCCTACCTTTTCAAAAACAGCATACTTGTTTGAAATGGATATAGCTACAAAAGACTCCTGCACTACCTGCCTACCTCTCCTACCTTTCCTGGCCTTAACCCATCTACATGACTGTGTCTGCAGCTTTTCTCCCTTCCAATAACTGCCATTCATCACACTCCCTTGCTTTTGTAAATTCCTCATTGCCTCGAACTGTCACTCCAATGTCAACCCCAGTCCAACACCAGCCCCTCCACATCATGAGTAACAATCTTGAGGAAATTATATATAGATCAGGAGAAGGTTGTTTAGCTTATCAAGTCTACTTCATCCAGATTCCATATGGGAATGCTCTATCATGGACTTTCTTCCCACAACACACTTTGATCTTTTACTTCATGGAACACTTATTTCACTCCCAATCACCAACCCAACTTAGCCCTAAAAGATCAAGTTGCATTGTCGATTCTCTGTGTAAGCCACAGTCTCATTTTAAACAGATATACCTCCAATTTCCTTTCAAAAATTACAATTAATCATAAACCAACCATCTTCTCCACGAGTGCGTTGCCAAACATTATCTCGGCTTGCTTATAAGTATTACCCCACCTTTGAGTACGGTGTTCTGGGTTTTCACCTGATGTATATGGTTCCGAAAGACTTCACATGGAGGAGTGCCATGTGGAGATGCCACTATGGTGTCTTGTGGACAGAACACTTTAGGATCTCAAAAGTGTGATCCCTCTTCAATGTGTATCATATCAATGTAACCTGTAACTCACTGCTAACATGCGATAATTATTAAGTACAAGAGAGTCTCTTAAGTAGGACAGGACCTCTTGCATTGGACCAAACAGATCCTGCAGTTTCTTATACTTGAAGACAATGGTGGTAGCAACCTTCATCATGAGCTAGCATGACCATACAACAAAGCCCCACTTTGCACAGAAGCTTTTAATCTCGATTTGGAGATGCTGGTGTTGGACTGGGGTGTACAAGGTTAAAAATCACACATCAGGTTATAGTCCAACAGGTTTATTTTTAAAACGTTTTGTGATTTACTTATGAAAGAACTAAAACCAACATAGTCATTCTAAAAGATGGAGACTTAACAAACAATCAAGGTCTTTTTCAATATACAGTATACCTTCAGTTACATCACACTGTACATTTTTGCTATAAATTCTGTGTCTTACGATCTTATACTCTACAACCACGTGATGAAGGACCAGCAGTCCGAAAGCTAATGCTTCCAAATAAATCTGTTGGACTATAACCTGGTGTTGTGTGATTTTTAGCCTTTAATCTAGATACTTCAGTAATGCCATGTGGCAGTACAGCACTGTAGCAATTTTGGACTTAACACGTTTCAGGTAAGGTTGAAACCCTATTTGCTAAGAAAGAAATAACACAGCTCCTTTTTGTACAGAATGTCTCTGGAAATGAATGTTTTTTTAAATAAATATTACTGTTAATTTGCCACGTTGATGCATGGGGAATATGCTGGTTTGTGGTCACTATCAGCTTTGAAAAGAAATTGGCTCTACATCTGTTAAAAGCAGGACTGAGGGTTACATAGATAATTAACAATGTAACGACTCATTGGTTGGGTTGGGGGAGGGGGTTCAATGATTAGAAAACAAATATTCTCAGAGTAAACCATCAATACATTTGAGGGAAGAAATTTTGTAATAGAACCTTCCACATGGAATCTAGATGAAGTGAACTCATTATTTTATCCGGCTCTGTTATTAAGATAACTTTCTCTTTGTGCCATTACAGTCACATCGCCAGCACATCTTACAGATAAATAGAGATGATCACATTTTATACAGCATTCATCAATTAATGGATACTTTACCAAATGAAATATTTATTTAAAATTAATTCAATTCCGGAGTCATTCTGTTGAAACTCTGAGGGGAACACCTGTCTTAAAGAATTATTTATACCAAGATCATTACTGTTTTGTTTTCATGCTCTTAGGTATTGCAATACCTGATGAGATTTTGTTTAACCTCTTAGGACTTCAAGAAAAGGGACATTTCTTTTTCAAAAGTGTAAGCTGTCTGATGGACTTTGAGTTCTGTCATGTGAAATGAAGACAAATAGATAGGCTGAAAGTACCAGGTTTTCATATTGTCATTTAATCACTTAACATATGCTCAGTTTGGCACATCTGCACAGATTGCATTCAGCTCCCTCACTTTCCAAATCCTTTCATAGCTGATTAAAAGCTGGAACCTGCCCATCTCTGGAGATGGCAACAGTAATGAAGTACAGCTGAAACCATCTGAAAGTGCCATGGCAGAAGGTTGCATTATCACATTGTATTTGAACTGGCAAACACAGTAAGTGCAGAATAAGTAGATGAACTGAATCCTTTAAAAACAAAATTGTTCCATCATTGTTTTCACAATGCTAACAACTTGGATTTATAGCACCTTTAAGGTAAGCAGGCAGGTATTTATTGGACTCTTCAGAGGTGTCAAGATGAAATCTTCCTTTTCTTCCATTGATATATTTTGTTCACTTTTATGATCCACACCTCAAAAATGCTGGAAGTCCTATAGGTGGCTTTGCTAGCCCCATAATGTGTGGGTCTTGACCATCACAAAGAAATGTGGCCTTGTGGACTTTCCTGTCATGATAAATAACAGTTTTTTTTGTGGCAACTTATTGACATAGATCAAAGCAATTGCAAGGTCCTTGCTTCACTTCCCACCATAACATGTTTCAACTTTAAACATTAAAGGATAATCAGGTAAAACATGATAAATCAGCCATGATGTGGAGGAGCCGGTGTTGGACTGGGGTGGACAAAGTTAACAATCACACAACACCAGGTTATAGTCCAAATAAGCCTGCTAGACTATAATCTGGTGTTGTGTGATTTTTAACTATGATATACAGTCTGGTTGCACCCACATTAAAAAATGTCGCCAAGTGCACACTCATTCAAGACATGGGCACGACTATTTTGCAGTCATCATTACAGGTGTTCCTATGATCCCACAATTTAGTGTGGCATATCTCTACTTCTGTTTGTTGGCATGGTCATATGCCAATGTGTGCCTTTGGCTAATCAGAAGTCAGCAGTCCAAAACCTGACTTATCATGGACATTGTTCTGTTGGTTTTCCTATTCTGTCGGTGGGAATGGTGGACAGCTCCACCACAACCAGAGGTTCAGGTTATCCAACTTTGACTCATTGTGTTCCACTATACCTGAAGAGTGCCTCACTAACATTGGTCAGTAAGGAGAAATATGTGACCAATCACTAGGAAGGTTACTTGATGCTTTGGCTAATTTTATTTATTAAAATTAATGAATGAAACAAAATTTGCCAATAACCATGCTACATGATAACATGAAACAGGAGTGGGAGTAGGCCATTCAGCCCATCCTTCACACTCTGCCATTGAACGAGATCATGACTGATCTCCTACTCTGACACCATTTTTCTGCACTGTCCACATCTAGCTTGATGGTTTTAACATGTAGAACTCTGTCTGTCTCAGTCTTGAACATGTTCGCCAACCAAGTCTCTACAGCCTGTTGGGACAGAGCATTACAAAAGTGAGTAAAGAAATTCCTCCACCTCTTAGTCCTGAATATCTGTCCCATATTTGAGAATGTACCCACATGGGAAGTATCCTTCCTGCATCCACCTTACCAATTCTTGTAAGACTATTTGCATTTTTGAGGTTGTGCAATGGAAAAAAAAGTGGGGGGGGGGGATGTACATAGCAAAGTTGGCTGGAATAAATTGGGAAAGGATGTTAGCAGAAAAGAAAGTTGAGGAGAAATGGCAAGCATTTAAAAAAAAAGGTGCAGAGTTCATGACAAAGGTAAATCCAAACGAGAAGGAGGCCTCTAGAAAGGAGGTAAAATCACTATGGTTAACTAAAGAAGTTCAGGATAGCATTAAATTGAAAGAAAATAATACCATGTGGCAAAAATTGATGGTAAACTAGGAAGACCAGGACACCTTTGTTTTAAAGAAAATCAACAAAAGGTGACCAAAATAAAATAATGAGAGAAAAATTAAATTATGGGGGCAAACTAGCAAGTAATATAAAAAGGACAGTAAAAGCTTCTATAAAAATATAGAAAGGAAGACAGAGGCTAAAGTGAATGCAAAGCCCTGAGAGAATGATGTTGGGGAAATGATAAAAACTAAAAGAACTACGATGCTAGAGATCAGAAACAAAAGCAGAAATTGCTGCAAAAGCTCAGCAGGTCTGACAGCATCTGTGGAGAGAAATCAGAGTTAACATTTCAAGTTCAGTGACCCTTCTTCAGATCTGCTGAGCTTTTCCAGCATTTTCTGTTTTTGTTGTTGCCGTTGTTGGGGAAATGACAATGTGGAACCAGAAAACAGCAGGGGAGTTAAATACTTTACATCAGCTCTGATGGGAGAGTGCACTAATAGCATTCCAAAAATACTAAATAATCAAAGTGTTAAAGCAGACGAGGAAATAAACACAAGAACCATCACAAGAAAAGAATGCTAGCAAAAGGAATGGGGCTAAAAGTCAAGATATTCTCTCGATTTGATAGGATTTTAAACAAAGTGATGACAGAGACACTGGTAATAATTTCCCAAGAATCCCTAGATTCTGGAAAAGCTCCAGACCAGCAAAAAATTTCCAATGCAATGACTTTATTTCAAAAAGGAAGGAAACAGAAAACAGATAACTATAGGCCAGTTAGTTTAATATCTGCAACTGGGGAAATATTAGAATTCATTATGATGATAAAAATGTTCTATCAGAGCATTTATAATTTAGAAACACATCACAAAGTGAAGCAGCATCAGTTCGGTTTCATGAAAGGGAAATCATTTATTACAGTGTTCTGAGGAGGTAAAAAGCAGTACTGATAAAAGGGAACAAGTAGATGCAACATATTTGGTATTCTAAAAGTTGTTTAGTGGTGGATGTCGGTACAATTTCTATGTTTAAAAGATATTTGGGCAGATACATGAATAGGAAAGGTTTTGAGGGATATGGGCCAGGAGCAGGTAGGGTAGGACAAGTTTAGTTTGGGATAATGTTCAGCATGGACTGGTCAGACCAAACGGTCTGCTTATGTGCATGAATCTATGACTGTACGACTGTAAGAGCCTGTGGTGATGGAAGTCTTACATTAATTATTGAACAGAAGGCAGAGAATTGGGATAAATGGGACATTTTCAGGATGAAGTCCTGGAATTAGTGGGGTTCCACAAGGATCAGTGCTGGACCCACAATTAATTATAATATACATTAATGATTTGATTAGACTTCAGCTGGGGGTGGCATGGTACCTCAGTGGTTCACACTGCTGCCTCATAGCACTAGGGATCAGGCTTCTTTTCCAGTCCCAGGTGACTGTCTATGTGAAGTTTGCACACTCTCCCCATGTCAGTATGGGTTTCCTCCCACAGTCCAAAGGTATGCAGCTTTGGTGAATTGGTCATAGGAAATGCAGGGTTATGGGGATATGGTGGGTGGGGGGGAGGGGGGGTGTGGAGGTGAGGAGGGGGTTGTGGGTCAGGGCAGGATACTGTTTGGAGGATCAGTGTGTACTCAGTGGACTGAATGGCCTGATTCCGCTCTGTGGGGATTCTATGATGATTCCATGATTCTAAGTGAATGTACAGGCAAGGATGATTGGGGATTTTTGGCAGACGTTCGCAGGTAAAGAGACGGCTGGAAAATGGGAAGTCTTCAAAAATGAGATAACAAGAGTTCAGAGCCAGTATATTCTTGTTATAGGGTGAAAGGCAAGGCTCGTCGGTGTAGGGAATGCTGGATGATGAGAGAAATTGTGGTTTTGTTAAGAAAAAGAAGGAAGTATGTGTCAGGTATAGACAGCAGAGATCGAGTGAATCCTTAGAAGAGTATAAAGGCAGTAGGAGTATACTTAAGAGGGAAATCAGGAGGGTAAAAAGGGGACACGAGATAGCTTTGGCAAATACGGTTAAGGGCAATCCAAAGGGGTTTTAGAAATACATTAAGGACAAAAGGGTAAGCAGGGAGAGAATTGGACCCCTCAAAGATCAGCAAGGCAGCCATTGTGTGGAACTGCAGGAGATGGGGGTGGTAGTAAATAAGTATTTTGCATCAGTGTTTACTCTGGAGAAAGACATGGAAAATATAGAATGTGGGGACATAGATGGTGACATTCGAAAAATGTCCATATTACTGAGGAGGAAGTGCTGGATGTCATGAAACGCATAAAGGTGGATAAATCCCCAGGACCTGGACCTCTGTGGGAAGCTCGGGAAGTGATTGCTAGGCTTCTTGCTGAGATATTTGTATCATCAATAGTCACAGGTGAGGTGCTGGAAGAGAGAAGGTTGGCTAATGCGGTGCCACTATTTAAGAAAGGTGGTAAGGAAAAGCCAGGGAACTATAGACTGGCGAGCCTGACATTGGTGGTGGGAAAGTTATTGGAGGGAATCCTGAGGGACAGAATGTACATGTAGTTGTAAAGGCAAGGACTGATTAGGAATAGTCAACATGGCTTTGTGTGTGGAAAATCATGTATCACTAACTTGATTGAGTTTTTTGAAGAATTAACAATGAGGGCAGAGAGGTGGACGGGTTCTATATGGACTTCAGTAAGGCATATAACAAGGTTCCTCATGGTCTTTTTTTTTCAGTTATATAAATGATTTAGATGTGAACATAGGAAGTATAATTAGTAGGTTTGCAGATGACACCAAAATTGGAGGTACGGCTGACAGCGAAGAAGGTTACCTCAGAGTACAATGGGATCTTGATCAGATGGGCCAATAGGCTGAGGAGTGGCAGACGGAGTTTAATTTAGACAAAATCCAGTTTAGCTACTGCAGTTTGGAAAGGCAAATCAGAACAGGACTTATATGCTTAATGATAAGGTCCTGGGGAGTGTTGCTGTACAAAGAGACCTTGAAGTGCAGGTTCACTTGAAAGTGGAGCCTCAGGTCGATAAGATAGCGAAGAAGTAATTTAGTATGCTTTCCTTTATTGGCCAGAACATTGTGTATAGGAGGTCATGTTGCGGCTATACAGGCCATTGGTTCGGCCACTTTTGGAATATTGTATGCAGTTCTCGTTTCCCTGCTATAGGAAGGGTGTTGTGAAACCTGAAAGGATTCAGAAAAGATTTACAAGGATGCTGCCAGGTTGGGAGTGCTTGAGCTATTGGGAGAGACTGAATAGGCTGGGGCTATTTTCCCTGGAACATCGAAGGCTGAGGGGTGACGTTATAAAGGTTTATAAAATCAGGAGGGGCATGGATAGGGTAAATAGACAAGGTCTTTTCCCTAGGGTGGGGGAGTCCAGAAGTAGAGGCCATAGGGTTAGGTTGGGAGGGGAAAAGTTTAAAAGGGACCTGATAGGCAAAGGGTGGTGCGTGTATGGAATGAGCTGCCAGAGGAAGTGGTGGAGGTTTGTACAATTACAGCATTTAAAAGGCATCTGAATGAGTATATGAATAGGAAGGGTTTAGAGATATGGGCCAAATTAATTTAAGATATCTGGTTCGTATAGATGAGTTGGCCTGAAGGATCTGTTTCTGTGCTGTACAGCTCTATGACCCTAATAGAGGAGTTGAATATTTTTGAAGTGGATAACCACTGCAGAAAGCTGCAGCACAGAGGGATTTTGAGGTCCTCCTGCATGGACCACAGAAAGCTAGCATCTAAGTTCAGTAAGTAATAGGGCAGGCAAATGGACTATTGTGACAATGACCAGGTAGTCTGTTTCACTGGTTTTGAGTGAGGTGTAAATATTGGCCAGGGCACCAGTGATAATTCCTCTTCTCTACTTCAAAATGGGTTCATGGAATCTTTAATATCCAATAAGTTCAAGTTTCTTACCCTGAAGACAGTACCTCCAACAATGCATTACGATGCTGTTAGCTGAGCTTCTTGTACTCAAATCTGTGGAATCAGGCTTGAACTAACAATTTTCTGACTCAGATACAAAGTGTTACCCATTTAGCCATGGATAAGTTGTGCTTGCTGTCAATTTCTTTATTTTCACATGAAATGGTATTATTTACCCTTATTCCTGTTTAGATAGAAGCATGTGGTATAGGTAACCTCTAATTTGATAAAAATAAATGAGAATTGTAGTTGAGTTATTATGAGTTAAATCTACAAGGACCTTCTGTGAGCATTAAACTGAAATTACGACCTATTTACATGTAAATTACATGTTGATGTCTTAAACCTGTAAACTTGATTCTGGTAACAGATTATAGGCAAGCAATTCAAGGCACGAGGTCAAATGGGCCAAATTCTGGGTTTTAGCTCTGAAGATCCAATAAAGATATTCAATAGTACCAACAGAAGTTGTCTAAGAGTGTCTAATGTTTATAATAATGTTGACCCTTAGTGCAATAAACTAACAGAGACTGATATTACTATCACGATTTGTAAGATTCAGCTAGATTTAACTCATGGAGGATTCCATTACTGTACCTTCCCAGCAAAATCAATACATTAACAATCAATATAGTGCACAGTACCATTTTATGTTTATGAATCAGCTAATGAAAATTGCCTGTTTACTGTTTTTTTTTAAAAGGAACAGCTTTTTTTTATTTTTATGAGTCTATAAATGACCTTGCAGTACCATAGTAATACTTGAATGCTTTCAGGAAAGTAGCATAATGGATCCAGTCAATCTTGAAATAGACAATCTCACAATGAAATTAAATTGCAATCGTAGCTGCTAAAAATTGTTTCTTTGGGGGGGTCAGAAATGAACTAATTTTTCAAGGGTTTAATCTAATATAATTTGGTTAGAGGGAGGCAAATAAATCTCCTTCAACTAGTAGAACTGCTGTCTACTGGGGTATATAATGTATATAATGTATGGGAATTTTGTGGCTAGAAAGATGGTGGCAATGTATCTGGTGACATATCTTATGGAAGTTGTACTATGCACCATGCCATGTCTGAGGAAATACTGGTTTTTGCGATCCATTTAACAACTGCTCAACTGTATGTTCTTCAGTTGTCTAATAATTTCCATCCTTGGTTGCAAGGCAAGTAGGGTCTTTTTGGTGATATGAACTGTTCTGATGAAGACTCAGACTCAGAATGTTAGCTCTGCTTTCTCCCTATAGATAATACCCGACCTGCTGAGTTTCACCAGCTATTTCTGTTTTGTTTCAGATCTCCAGCATCACAGTTCTTTGTCTTATCATAAATGACTACATTCTGCTTGCTTTTCTAATTGCTTGCTATACCTGTATTATAACTCTTTGTGACAAGGCACCCCTATCCCTCTGTACCTAAAAGTAATGCAATCTCTCTGTATTTAAATAATATGCTACATTTCTACTCTTCCTGCCAAAGGGGACAAGTTCACCTTTATCCAGATTAAACATCATCTCACAATGTTTTACCAACTCAATTAATCTAATCCTTTGCAGACTCTTTATGTCATCTTCACAACTTGCTTTCCTACCAATCTTTGGTTCCTTCAGAGTTGAGAGTGTGTTGCTGGAAAAGCACAGCAGGTCAGGCAGCATCTCAGGAGCAGGAAAATTGACATTTTGGGCTGGAGCCCTTTAACAGGAACCCTTCAGCCTTGGTTCCTTGGTTCCTTCAGCCAAGTCTTTGACATAAATTGGAATTAATTGAGGCTCTAACACTCTTCCATTTGTCATATCCTGTCAACTTGAAAATGACCCATTATACTTACCCTCTGCTTCCTACTAGCTAACCAATTTTCTATTCATGCTAATATGCTAACCCTATTAGCGATTTTTGAGAAGATTTGTAGCTCAGGATGATGATAAGCATGTAAGTTAGCTTGCTGAGCTTAAAGGTTTGTTTTCAGATGTGTCATCACCATGAGTAGGTAACATCATCAGTGAGAGTCTCCAGTGAAATGCTGGTGGCATGTCCCACCTCTCTATTTATAGGTCTTGGTTTCATAACTAGCCACCAAAAGACGCAACCCACTATCACTAGTTTCTATACATATAGACAAAGAAGGACATCATTTTGACTGGGACAACACACACATCCTAGGACAGGCGAAACAAAGACATGCACAAGAATTCTTAGAGGCATGGCATTCTAACCAGAACTCCATCAATAAACTCATTGATTTAGATGCTATCTACCTTCCCTTGAAGAAAAACCAGAAATGACATGACCCACCTTAAGGAACCAACCTAAATATAGAGTTGGGACATTCCACCAGCGCTTCACCAGAGACTCTCACTGATGATGTTACCTAGTATGGTGACAAAACATCTGAAAACAAACCTTCAAGCTCAGAGAGCTAACTTACATAATTATGTTAACCTTATACCAGGACTGCTTATTTTCCAGGGCAATCTTTAAAATGCCATCATATCAAATACCTTCTGGAAATTTAAATAAAATATATTCACTGGTTACCCTTGAACTCCTTCTCATTGAATACCTCATAGGTGGTCAGTGCAGTTTAAGCTAGTAATATTGCAACACAAGGAAGAGGATGATCTTTGAGCCTTACATCTTGTCAACCTGCACCACGCTGACTGGGCTTGAGTAAATGTGGTGCCCCAAATCAGGAAGAATTCTTTGCAAGGGGTTCTTCGTGGCTTAGCTTGGAGGTTATGAAGTTCCAGTGTCACCACTAACCCCTTATGGGCGTTCTTTTGTATCCAACATGGTATTCAGTCATGTATACATATTTTTGGAGAGAATTGCACAAGATGCCATATTTCATCTTCCAGAAGTGAGTGGGGTAGTCGGATCATGACGTTAAACTGCGTGCAACACTGATTTAACATGGCAGTACCATGTTGAAACTAAATGTTTCATTTTCTTAAATCTTCCATGGGACTTAGATTTCACTGACATGGTCAGTGTTTGTTGCCCATGCTTAATTGCCCTTAAATGGAACGGTTGCTCAGCCATTTTAGAGGATAGTTAAGAGTCAGCCACATTGCTATGGTAGAGCAAACCAGGTATGGAAGATAGATTTCCTTCCCTGAAGGATACTAGCAAACTAGATGGAGTGTGCTCCAAAGGTTACATTTGTGATTTGTGAGTAATGGATTGAACTATCACAGACACACTGGAACAGCTGCAGTTTTGTGTAAAACAAATGCAGTGAATGAGATGTGATCATGTGGACAACTTATCAGCTGAATCTGTGACTTCATAGAGTCATAGAGATGTACAGCATGGAAACAGACCCTTCGGCCCAATTCGTCCATGTTGACCAGATATCCCAACCCAATCTAGTCTCACCTGCCAGCACCCAGCCCCTATCGCTCCAAATCCTTCCTATTCATATACCCATCCTGATGTCTTTTATATGTTGTAATTGTACTAACCTCCACCACTTCCACTGGCATTCCATATACATACCACCCTCTGCATTTAAAAGTCGCCCCTTAGATCTCTTTTATATCTTTCCCCTCTCACCTAAACCTATATCCTCTAGTTCTGGACTCCCCCAACCCAGGGAAAAGACTTTGTCTATTTATCCTAACCATGCCCCTCATGATTTTATAAACCTCTATAAAGTCGTCCCTCAGCCTCTGATGCTCCAGAGAAAACAGCCCCAGCCTATTCAACCTCTCTCTATAACTTGTACTGTGTAAAAAGTGGTGAACAGCGAGTGCAAATTAAAGTTTTATGTCAAAATTCTTTAAAAGCAGGAGGAAGCATGATACACCTTAAAGAGTTGTTCAGTGTTTTGAATAATTGTGAAGAAATCTCGAGATTTTCTGAGCCCTGTTTTCATACATTCCTATCAGCTACATCATAGAAGCATCTGTAGTGTGTACGCCAAATGTATGTATGGTATTAATTCACCTGATACATTGCACCAAGGCCAAATGTTTGAGATATTTGCCAGAACAACACGCATAGAGTTAACAGTTGAAGCAAAATTATGCATCTTACAGACTAATCAATTAGCCTTTAATATTCTTTGTAAGAATCAGTTGATAGTGTTAAAATTCAAGTCCATTTCCCCATTAAACAACATATAGTGAATATAAGGTAATAATGTTTTAGGTCATAGAGGAAGTATATGTTAACTTGTTTTTAAGACATGATTACTAGAAGATATGTATCAAATGTTACACAATCCTGCAAGAAAAGAAAATGAAGTTGGAAAAAATGTTTAAGCCAAAGCTTTTGGAATATTCTAAATCATCAACAGGAACTTATAGAATATGAATAGACCCTGCAAAATCTGCACAGTCTGAAATCTCAACTTTTCCAGCAAAAAGAGGCCTACATTAGACTATATATTTTATTTATATTAATACAAAATAAATGTGTATTATCTGAGATGCTTTTTCATGCATAATACCAAAATGCAATCAAATTTAATTCAAAATAGAAAGAATATTAACCCCATTTTCAGACAACATTACTAAAACTATTTGATGATCTCAAAGAATTTAACATGAATTTTGTAAAGAAATTTCAGAGGTTGAAAAATGTAAGGAGATTTCTTTTCACTCACCTCACAACTTAGGTCAAGTCACAGTTCTGCAAGTAATAATGTAAAAAATAATTACACTTTGGAATGTAATTTGTGTTAAATGATCCATTCATTTTCTTGTCTGAGCAACACAGCCATTCACTTGAATTTTGATGAAAGTGAGAGGCAATGTTAATGGCAATTAAGTCTTTGTATCATTGCACATTGCTCTTGGATTTACCAGTTTTCCACAGTAAAACATAAGATTTCTGGGTCCAAGCAGAACCCACACTTCTCAGGCAACCCGACTTCAGACTTACCTATTACACTGGATTAAACATATATCCCCTTTCAACCTAATTTGATCATTAATTTCCATCTTTCAGGGAATACCCTCAAATGTTACAATCATAAAGCTTGAGGAACAGCTTACCCTCATAGCATTTATTCAGTTTTTGACTGCAATTGAAGCCCTGAGGCCACAATGACATTGGAGGGACTAAAGTCAGATGATGTTAGTGATTTGTTACTGTCCATTTTTCTTTATTCCAAAGACCACTTTTATCCACTGAATTCATTTGCAGCTGGAAATAATTACCCACTATGAGACAAAATTAACAATAACTTCAGCCAGAAGTTCCAAGCGAGTGGCCCATCACAGCTTCCTCCTGCATTACAGATGTCAGTCTTCAGCCAATTCAATTTATTACATGTGGTATTAAGAAATAGCTGAAGGCTCAGAATACCTCAAAGGCCATGAGCACTAAAGAAATTCTGGTGATCGTATTGAAGAATTGTACTCCAGAGCTACCTGCTGAAGAAGGGCCTGTGCCCAAAACGTCGAATCTCCTGTTCCCTGGATGCTGCCTGACCTGCTGTGCTGTTCCAGCAATAAAGTTTCAACTTTGATCTCCAGCATCTGCAGACCTCACTTTCTACTCCAGAGCTAGCCACACTACTATACAAGCTGTTCCTTGTACATCTATAACAATGGCATTTACCTGGCAATATGAAAGCAGGACAAGTCCAAACCAGCCTATTACTCTCCAGTTAGTCTACGCTCACTTTTAATAAAATGATGGAAGGAGTTGCCAGCAGTACAATCCAGCAGCACTTACTTAGCAATAACCTACTCGTTGACAACCAGTTTGAGTTCTGCCAGGACCACTCAGCTCCTGACCTCATTACAGTCTTTATCCAAACATTGATAAAAGAGCTGAACTCCAGAGGTGATGTGGCATTGAGGAGCATTAGCAAAACTGCAGTGAATGGGAACCAGGGGGAAAACTCACCTCTGGTTGGCATCATACCTGATGCAAAAGGATATAGTAATGATTGTTGGAGGTTGATCAGCCCATCTCAAAGACATCACTCAGCTACTCCTGAAGGTTGTGTCATAGATCCAACCATCTTCAGTTCCTTCATCAATGACCTTTTTTAGATTACAAGAATAGAAGTGGGGCTGTTCATAATCATGTAGTAGATACTAAAGAAATCTATATTCAAATGCAACAAGACCTGAAAAACATTTAGGCTTGTGCTGATAAGTGGCAAGTAACATTAACACATGTGCAATCTTCACATGACTACCTCCAAAGAACAGCGAATGCAACAAACACTCCTTGATATTCAATCACTTTGCCATCACTGAGACCGCACTATCAAATTCCTGGGGGTTAGTATTATCTAGAGTAGTGATATAAATACTTTGGCTACAAGAAAAGGTCAAAGACCAGGAATCCTGCAATGAGTAACTCACTTTTTTACCATTCCAAAATCTATTCAGCATCTAAAAGACTAAGGTCAAGAGTGTAATGGAATACTCTCCACTAACTTGGATGAATGCACCTTCAACAACACTCAGGAAACTCAATACCTTTGAGACCAAAGCATGTCAAATGACTGGTAACCTATCTATCACCTTCAACAATCAATCCCTTCAGTACCAATCTAACACATCGTCATTGTGTATCATTCACAAAATGCACTGTCAGAACGCACCAAGCCTTCTTCAACAGCACCTTCCAAACTCACAATCTATGCCATTTAGAAAGACAAGGGCACCAAATACTTGGAAACACCTCCAGCAGCAGGAAGATACTCTCAAAGCCACATCCCATCCTGACTTGGAACTGTTTTGCTGTTCTTTCACTTTTATTGTGCCAAAATCTTGGGAACTCCCTTCATTCAATATGTCTACATGCTAAGGACTGCAGCAGTTTAAGAAGGCAGTTCAGCCACCACCTTCTCCACGGCAATTATGGATGAACAATAAATGCTAGGCTAGCCAGCGATATCCAAACCCATGATCAAATGGTCAAAACAAATTGTTAAGGATTGCATGGACAGAATGTTGGGATTTCTGACATTTCAAAATGTTTATGTTGTCTGATCTTTTCATCAGTGGTTCTGCATTCCATCTCATTCAAATGTCTATTAAGTGAGCTATTATTGTCTTTGTATTGTTAATTGTGTAATCCATTCTTGGACTATATCAATATACCATTATACAGTTATCAATGCATTTATATTTGGCCCATAGTAAGTCAGAATTTCTTCAGTCACTATAGCAGTCATGGTTAGAACAAGAATGTAAAAATCATTCCAATGCATATATTCATGTTTAGTTCTCTCATTCCTTTCTATCTCTAAGTGTAAAATTTCTGCTTTGCTCTTTGGAAATCCTTTCTTTTCTAATCTCAGGAAAACAATTAAGTCAGGAAGTAATGCTTCAGATCATGGAAGGGTGTCTGAATGCAAGAAGCAACCATCAAACTAGATTCTTCAATTAAACGTAGAGCTTCTGTGAACAGAATCTTCAGAATAACTCTGTCATCCATGTTATTAACTGCAAGTTCTGAGAAGTACTTACTCAGAATATTATTCTCCAAAGTTTGTTAATTAACACCTTTGATTATTTTGAGCAAATTAAAACTTATTGGGGGGTGAAATTGGTCCAAACCTGTAATGCAAAATGGGTTTACAGTGGACCAGTAGTTGGCTTTTTTCACTACGTCCATTCTTTGTAATTGATGTGCAAAGAACAATAGTTCAAACTCATGTTAACTTGTCTTATTGCCTCTTTTATTTAATTTGAAATGAAAAATCCCTACAATATTTTCCTATGCAATGGAAAATTTAAAAAACTAACGCATTGTATAAATTGCTTGCTGTTTGGCCATCAGTTTGTTTTGTGCCACAAACAGCAAGTCTGGCAGTATCGGTGGAGAGAAAGCAGAGTTAATGTTTCAGAGCCTGGTGACTCTTATCAGAACAAATCACTGGACTTGAAGCATTCACTCTTCATGGTGCATCAGTCATGGATGAATATAGGGTCTGAGTGGGTTACTTTTCAGAGGGTCGGTGTGGACCTGTTGGGCTGAAAGGCCTGTTTCCACACTGTAGGGAATCTACTCTAATCTAAACTCTGCTTTGTCCCTACAGATGCCACTAGACCTGCAGGGTTTCTCCAGCAATTTCTCCAGATTTCAAACACATGCAGTTCTTTGTTTTAATGTAGCTTGTTTTGTGCTACTGGCCATAACCAATTTCACACCATTTTACTCTCATTTTTTAACATGGAGCTTATCATAAATGTTTCTCATGCATCTTTTTCCTCAGTCTCTCAATGTTCAGGTCAACCTATTCCTGCACAACCAAATCAATTGCTGCAACTAGTATTGCAAGTATACATTGTTATACTTAAAACATTTAAGAAGTATTTAGATCAGCCCTTGGAATGCCAAGGTATTACAAGGCTATGGACTAAGTGCTGGAAATGGGATTACAATAATTAGGTGATTGGTTTTGTCTGTTCAGACTCAATGGACTGAAGGGCTAACAAACATCCTGTTAAGCACTCCGAAAGATAAAGTCTCTGGGGCTGAGATTCCAGAGGTCCTGCAAGAATGTGGACTTTTATAAGGTTTGTACTTTGTAATGGCCTCTTCGTGGGACAAAGCCATTGGACAATTAAGGAAAGGATCTGTAGTTGAGATGAACATAATCAATCATTTCCAGGTTTGATCACCCTTCTCTGATGAGTTGTGAGCTCTTTCCAACAGTTTTCAATAGAACTCTCACTAATTCTCACCCACCAAGACTCCCATTGTGACCTACAAAGGGCGGAATAGACAGAAAAAGGTAGGAGTAGAGAAATGGGAAGAATCCAGGTAGAGTGGGATTCTGCCCCAATTCTTCCTCCCACATTCAATGAGGTTCCAACCTTGATCATCAATAGAGTTTCTCTGTTCGGTTAGCTGGTCTTCTCCAGTGAGACAATAGGGGTGCTATTAGCACTGAGTTTGGGAACAGATTCTGTTCCTAACTGCTATACCACCAAACCTATTGGAAGTGTGAATGCATGTGTGAGAAATATATGCATCCTGAAAGCTGTTAAAATTGTGCCAAGAAAGGTGTTTCACTTAAAGCAGTTGGAGTCAGTAAACGGGCTGAATGTTGTGAAATCGCCAGAAATTAAAGCTCATTGAAACCACGAGGTTTCCAGAACAGGGCTCACAGTCTAAGGATCAATGGTAGGCCACTTAGGACTGAAATGAGGAGAAATTTCTTAACCCAGTGAGTGGTGAGCCCATGGAATTCTTTGCCACAGAAAATAGTCAAGGAAAAAACATTGAATTCTTTTAGCAAGGCGATAGATATAGCTCTCAAAGCTAAGGCTCAAAGGGATATGGGGAGAAAGTGGGACATGGCAGTAAGTTGAATGATCAAATTGAGTGGCAGAGCAGGGCTGAACAGCAGAACTGCTCACTCCTGTTCCTACATTTTTTCTATTTCTATGTTTCTGAGTAACACAAGATTTTTCAAATAATTATTCTATTAAGCTGGATCACTTGGGCACACCTAGTGTCCAGCAAGTGGACGTAAATGGAATAGTGTAGGTTAGATGGGCTTCAGATTGGTATGACAGGTCGTTGCAATATCAAGGGCTGAAGGGCCTGTACTGCGCTGTAATGTTCTATGTTCTGTCTATGTTCTATGATTCGTAAATATTAGCGTGCATACACGCAAAGGAATCCACTCAATTTTCCTTCAATTTTCCTGTAAATCTAATGGACCTAAACACACCCCCAATAAGTTCTCACTAATTTTCAAAACCATAAGCTCCTCTGCCCTTTTGATGCTACCAATATGCATAAAATAAATGTACTGTCACAGTGTGCTTGAAAAGAATTGGCACTAGTCTTTATTTCTCTTGTACCGAACTGTCTATAACTCCCAGGCTCCCTTTCCCCGTGCTACAGAATGGCATGACAGCTGGGCTCTGCAGAGCATTCCACTGGTGACAAATCGGACATGCCAGCTCCATCACACTTGGTGTGTCTTCATCGAGCAAGTTGTCTGTCAACTTCTCTCCCGTTCTGCTGACAACAGCAGGAACCAGTCAGCCTTTAACTGCCGATTAGCAATGTGTCAGCAATATTGTGAAGCGCCAAACAGTTTTGAACTACTCACTGCCTTCGCTACCTAGAGGATGAAATTGCAATGCATGAAGTCTCTTGAAAAAGATTTCAAGGTCAGTGGACAACCAGCTGCCTTCCTTTATGTTAGATGCTACAATTTGGTCTATGAATATTCATCACCCTTGTACAGAGTATAGTCGTCTCCATATGTTTAATTTCTTATATTATTCCAGTAAAGCAAGGCTTTTCAGCCAGTGGTGATGAGATGAAATTTAACTTAAAGCATGTTGACAGCTGTTTGCAAAATGTTCTGGGAGAAAGTGAGGACTGCAGATGCTGGAGATCAGAAATGAAAATGTGTTGCTGGAAAAGCGCAGCAGGTCAGGCAGCATCCAAGGAGCAGGAGAATTGATGTTTCGGGCATGAGCCTGAAGAAGGGCTCATGCCCAAAACGTCGATTCTCCTGCTCCTTGGATGCTGCCTGACCTGCTGCACTTTTCCAACAAAACATTTTCAGTGCAAAATGTTCTGGGGCTAACAAGTGGGAGATCCCACCAAATGCAGCGCAGTTCCCTCTACAGGGGAACTGTCAGTGACACAGACCAGCAACACAACTTTGACCATCAGAGTCAAGGTCTTCACTGAGACACAAGAGCTGCAAAATTCAACCGCAACCAAAAGCAGCTGCAGGGATCAGGGCACATAATTAACACATTCTATGCTGCCTGTTCATGTAAGGGAAGATGATGATGCAGTGGTGAGGATACTGGGCTAGTTTGGAAGCAGGAATTTGAACCACTTCAAGGCAGATGGTGAATCTTGAATTCAGTAAAAAGCTAGGTCAATGTTTTTTGTTGTACAAAATGACCTTGTCCACTTAATACTGTTTAGGGAATGAAATCTGCCCTCCTCACCTTGCCTGGCCTACGTATAATTCCAGATCCATGGCAATATGGGTGAATGTTAACCACCTTGGAAATTTAGGAACAGACAGTAACTCACATGAAGAAACAAAATAAACTTTTAGCAGCATGTAGCAAATACAATTCAGTGTGTGCCTGAGTGAGTGGTGTGAAATGACAAGAGACTAGCATGGGCTAAAGCTAGCCTGTGTGATGTAAGACAAGTCTGTAGCCAGTGCAGCAAGTTATTCTACAACTGATTCTGAATTTAAGCCAGAAACGTAGTGCAGGGTAATAGAAACAGGCCCCGAGAGTTTCTGATGCTGCACTGATGGCTTTGCTAAAGGAGCTGGAGAATGGGAGAGATCCACAGGAGGTAAATCTGAAATACGCAGAATGTGCAATGACAGTAGCATGTTACCAGGCATCTCCACTCTCTACCTCTCGCCAAAGTTAGTCAGGTCAGGTCTGTGTCACTGATGGTCCCCCTGTAGAGGGAACTGCGCTGGATTTGGTGGGATCTCCCACTTATTAGCCCCAGAACATTTTGCAGGCAGCTGTCAACATGCTTTAAGTTAAATTTCATCTCATCACCACTGGCTGAAAAGCCTTGCCTTACTTGAATAATATAAGAAATTAACTGGCCTCACACACTATTCAATGTACCAGCCCTTCCCTTTTTAAAAAATCTCTGATGGTTATAATTTATGCCTAATATTCATACCTTCATCTTACCCTCACATGCTTAGCATGACTGTAAGCCTCACCCCCACATCTTCCAGTGTACTCTCGCAGTCATAATGTACAAAAACAGCAGAAAGATTTTCCCTCAAAATGTCCAAGAAAAATTCAATCACAGAGCGCTCTTGAAGATTCATTTGGGATAGGATAGCAAAGCAGGCTATTGGCATGCACAATTATATGCCTGTATTGATTGACTCGCCAGAAATTTGCAATCAATATTAATGTTAATTGCATCAATCTTTGCACAGAGCTTCGAGTGCATTCTTTACGACATGGAAGTGACAGTCAATTTCATTCACACACTGGCAGACCAGGCCATGATGCAGTTTCAGATGAATGATATATCAGGCTTCAGTCTCACACATACAGAAGCCGCACAATGTGAGAGTGAAAGAGGAGAATCTCCAACTGAAGGCAGGCAAGGTGAGACTGTCCTTAGATGTACGGTCAGCCAAATGGTTGAGCTGGTTAGGAAATTAGTTGCACATCAGAAGACAGAAAGTAGGAATAATGGGTGGGTCTAATTGGCAGGATGTTACCAGTGGTGCCCTGCAGAGGTCGAAGTTGGACCCCAATTGTTCACTGTATTTTTGAGATGATGGGGTCGAAGAGTACATTCCGGCTTGATCCCATAAAGAATACTGAATGAACCCTCAAGATATCATTAGGTTTAAGGGTACTCTTGGGGAGAATTGGGAACTAAAAGGGAAAACTAGATTTAGTCAAAATCTTGACAGACTAAAATGTTAACTTAGTGGTACTGGCTTTGTAGTTTTTAAGATATATATGTACACTCCAGATAAAATCATGAGGGGCATGGATAGGATAAATAGACAAAGTCTTTTCCCTGGGGTGGGAGAGTCCAGAACTAGAGGACATAGGTTTAGGGTGAGAGGGGAAAGATATAAAAGAGACCTAAGAGGCAACTTTGTCACTCAGAGGATGGTACGTGTATGGAATGAGCTGCCAGAGGAAGTGATGGAGGCAACATTTAAAAGGCATCTGGATGGGTATTTGAATAGGAAGGATTTGGAGGGATATGGGCCGGGTGCTGGTAGATGGAACTAGATTGGGTTGGGATATCTGGTCAGCATGGATGAGTTGGACCGAAAGGTCTGTTTCCGTGCTGTACATCTCCATGACTCTATAAGTGTCGTTCTGCATACACATTAAGTGGCAAATCAAATAATAGCATGGGAGGCACTTAATTTCAATAACCCCATTTTTTTCTAAAAATCCACTTGTTTTATACTTTAAATGCATGTCATGTATCAATTAGATTGCAGTCGCACCTCACTGTAATACTGCCTCTGAGGCATTTTTGCTTCTGTTTCCAAAGTATAGAAAAGTGAGCAAATATTTAAAAAAGCATCAGCAGGTGCTTTCTCGTTGCATTTACCAATAATAGCCTGTCTAATTAGCCCCTGTAGCAACCAGGAAAAAAATCTTGAAATAGTTCAGTACTTTAAGCATTGCTAATAGCATTAAACTACACAAGACATCATTTAGCTATAATTTAGCATTGGTCCTAAAGTGATTAGAACTGCACCAAGAGTATAATGGAGACAGTTAAACGATGGTATTCTGTATAATGTATGAAGAAAAATCAATAGCTAAGAATGATTAAAAGCAGTACTTCCAGTGAAGAGAGCAGAAGTTGTGAACTGTGTAAAAGTACTGATTGACAGTTCTAGTCAGTGTTTTGTAAGCATTCGGTATTAAGACAGACAGCAGTAACCAGGACTCTCCATATAGTTCATACTGGATGAAATCTGTAAACAGGAAATAACAGTTAAGAAATAACAGCTGAAAATTTTTTGTAAAATGCTACATCATTAATTGAAAATGAGCAACACAATCAGCATTAATTATCAGGAAATACATTTGAATTGTTTTCTTGTTTCAAAAGTCTCCAAATAGGAAACAGGTTATATAACTTTCTATCTGCAATGAAATGCAGAATTTCTAATTGGTTGGTGACTGCATTATTAAACATTTTTTTGTCCCTGACTAAAAATGTCAGGTATTTACGAAGAACAAAACTCCAAGGTCAGATCTTTAACATCACTTGAAACAACAGTCCTAATTAAAATGGAGTCATAGAGTCATTGAGATCAACAGCGCAGAATAGGGTATTTTATTCCATCAAGTCTGTGCTGGTCAAAAACAAGCACCTAACTATTGTGACGATGTTATGGCTTTGAAAGGTTATTTTGTTCTGGGTTAGTTAAAGAGATGTTTTAAGACAGAGGTACCAAACTGTCCACTTGGCAAGTCAGTCAAGTAAACAGCTTGCGAGAACAACAAATGCTTGAGGTCACAATGGGTCAGACAGCATCCATGGAGAGAGAGCAAGTGAACATTTCGAATCTAGAGCTCTGCTGAAGAATCATCTCAACTCGAAATGTTAGCTTGCTCTGTCTGCATGGATGGTCCCTGACAAGCTGTGATCTCCAGCATTTGTTTTCAGTACAGATTCCAGCATCTGCAGTAATTTGCTCAAACAGATTGTGAAGCCTTGGTTTTTTTTCAGTTGGAACAAAAAAAGCAGCCTGGTTGGGTGTGGCCGGCTCTTACAGAGTAGGATTTCTAGGTTTTTTTCAGTTTTTAGGTTTAGCTCTGGGGTTTTCCTCTACTGCTGGGTTACCTGTGAGACAAAATCTATCTTTCAAAATTTGCCTTTCTGCCAAGGGGTATGTTTACGGGATGCTACTATATTAGAACAGTTAATTAGTCATAGTGACTGGATCTATTATTCTTTTAAGTTTTCCAATCAAGTTAAGTTTATTCTCACAGAAACAGATGTTGCTGGAAAAGGTCAGCAGGTCTGGAAGCATTTGTGAAGAGAACCCAAAGTCAACATTTCAGGTCCACTGATCCTTCCTCAGAACTGGTTTATTCTAAGTTCTTCTTTCTTTTGTTGTATTTTAACTATATAAATAAATTGTGCTTTGCCTAACATCGAGTATTTGGACCAGTTGCATTACAAATGACACCTTACATTTGCCACTAAAATATGAAAAATTTAGAGTCTAGGCTACCTTCTGAAAATATTTTGAGTGGGTCTGATCTGGTTCATAATGCTATTGTAATCTCATTTTCCAGCACTTGGCCTATATCCTTGTACGCCTTGGCATCACAAGTATACATCTAAATGTTTCTTAAATGTTATGAAGGTTTCTGCCTACACCAACTATTCAATGGGGAAGAGAGAAATATGCTCCAAATACTTACCCGCTTTCCTGTTGTGTCATATTTTGACATTTCATTTTTTTTTTCAAAAGTGTTAACTCCCCACCACCACTTTTAACTGTGACTCTCTGACACTGTTTTCTCTGACCATCACTCTGTCTAACTCCTCTCGATTTCTCCTCCTTCCAGCTTTATTTGTTTGTCCATCCCCTCCACTCTGTTGGGATACAAGGTGGCGTGTGCTGTTGTTGCTGGTGTTGCTCTTACTGATGCTGAGCCAAGTTGTGTTAGGCTACATGTTTGAATCTCAGCAGAGGTAGAAAACGGAGGTGCCTAAACTGTCCCCATGCAATGTTTAAGGGTAGCGGTAGGAGAATTGCAGCTGAAGATGAATAAAGCACAAGACAGCTAACGTGCCTTCCAGGCAGTTGGCATTCACCTGTCAAGCAGTGAGAGACTCTTAGAGAAGAAGTGTTTCTCATAGAAATCTCTCGGTGGCTGTGGCTGGGCACTTCAAGCTGTCTCAGCCTGTCAGCTTCACCGAAGAAGCTCTTTCCACTGTGCACTCATCTGTGAAACACCTCCCTCACTAACTGGCAAGTTGCTGACAGATGAAGAAAACAATTTCCCAAGATTCGCATTTAAAAAGGCCAATAAGCAATTTCTTATTAATCTCAATAACTTGTTACTCACCCAACAGGCCCAGGAGGCTTTACTACTAGCTATCAATACCTGTGGGACATCTGGGCACAATGGGCACTATTGCCTCACAGCATCAAAGACCCGAGTTTGATTCTACCCTCAAGCTGTGTGGAGTTTGCACATTCTCCCTGTGTCTGCGTGAGTTTTCTCCAGGTGCTCTGGCTTCTCCCACAGTCCAAAGATGGGCAGATTAGGTGGATTGGCCGTGCGAAATACGGGGTTAGAGGATAGGGGGAGTGGGTCTGGGTGGGTTGCTCTTTAAAGTTTAGGCACCTCCGTTTTCTACCTCTGCTGAGATTCAAACATGTAGCCTAACACAACTTGGCTCAGCAGCAGTAAGAGCAAAACCAGCAACAACAGCACAAGCCACCTTGTATCCCAACAGAGTGGAGGGGATGGACACACACACTTAATGGGCCAAATGGTCTGCTTCCACACTGTAAGGATTCTATGCTCTGAAGAGAGTCAAAATCACACTCATGATGGGAATTTCCATTTATATGCCCCAAGCCAACCTCCACTTCATTGAAAAGAATTAAATCCAAGTTTCACTTTTTCACCAGTTGCCAAACTAATTTTGCCCTTAATGTTGCTAAATCTCTGCAAACCCCCAGAAAGATACTACCTGAACAAAAAGGGAAGTTGCTGGCAAAACTCAACAGATCAGCAGCATCCGTGGGAAGAAAGTAGAGTTAACATTTCAAGGCCAGTGACTCTTCATCAGTTCTGAAGAAGCTGAGGTTTGCCAGTAATTTATATTTTTATTTCAGATCTCCAGCATCTGCAGTTCTTTGTTTTACTTTTGTTTTATTTTATTATTTACCGCCTGCACATCTGTTGACACATGTACACACACAAACAGGTATACTTGACTTAAATATCTAGTGTTAAATTACATGTAAAGACTGGCAAGCCTCAAGTGAATAGCTACACTATGCCAGATCTTATCAAACCACAAACAGATCAGGAGAAACAAAAACACAGGAGACTCATCAAGATTTTAATTGCTGGCTTGGACAATCAGAACTCAGGCTAATAATCAACCAACAGATTTGTACGCAAAGAAAATAAGTTAGTTTTTAAATTGGATTGCAATCAATATTCCTTAGAGCATAACATAATACATGGTTCTTACAACAGATTGTGCATGTACCATTTTGCTACTTATTATTGCCTAGTTTTCCCTTCTTATTTCAATATGTTCTTCTGCTGAGGGAGCAGGATATGCATTAATGCACAGTTCTGTGATTAGTAGCAGGGTGAGGTAGGCAGTATGCATTTCCTCTCATGAGGTGGCCCAATCTGGCATCACAAGGAGTTCAAGTCTGAACTATGGCTCAGACCTGACAAAACCCCTGGCAGCTGAAGTAGGTAATTTTGAGTGATAGGATACAGTGGGATTTCAATACCCTCCACAACTGCTAGCCTGCATGGCTGACCTAGTTTATTTTCTCATTATGTTAAATTATGTTTTAGGATTGCAATTTTCCAGGAATTTCGAAGGAAAATTGACAAAAAGTGTTACCTCAATTCCAATCTCTGTGATCAAATCATCCTTTACTAAGCATTCAATGCTATTAATTTTGAATATCAAAGTTAGAATTTAATAATCTTTTCCACTTTCATCATTGACATTTTCATATTTGAATTACAGTGCAAATCTATTTAATAAACCGATTGCTCAGCAATAACCTGCTCAGTGATGTCCAGGGGGTCTGAGTAGTCTGGCAGTCATTTCCAAGATGTCTTTGATGTAGGGGAGAGTGGCTAGGGTTTCTGATCGTGTTTTGTCTGCTTATTTGGGTTTGTTGCTGAGAAATTGGTGAACTGTTTTCATTGGATATCCATTCTTTTTCAATACACGGTATAGGTGATATAGCCACCAGGATACATGAACATCAACTAGCCACAAAACAACATGACCCTCTCTCACTAGTATCCTTACATACAGATAAGGAAGGACACCACTTCGATTGGGACAACACATCCATCCAGGAGAAGCGAAACAGAGACACGCACTAGAATTCCTAGAAGCATGGCATTCCAACAAACACATTGAGTTAGACCACATTTACCATTCCCTAAGAAAAAGAACAGGAAATGGCATCACCACAGGAAATGACATCACCACAGGAAAAGACATCACCAACCCAAAGAAACCCAAACATATAAATAGAAAGCAGGAATCAGCAGCAGTTCTTCGTCAGGAGGCCCACTGAAGATGTTACCTAGTAGGGTGACAAAACATCTGAAAATAAACCTTCCAGCTCACCGAGCAAACCTACATCCAGAACCTCAACCTGAGCTACAAATTTTCTCAAAACTCTCTAATTCACTAGGGCTCTTTCGACAGCATCTTCCAAACCTACAGCCACTACAATGAAGAGCAGGAAATAAACGTGAACCAGCATCTGCAATTTCTTCTCCAGGGTGCTCATCACCCTGGTTTGGAAAGACATTGCCATTCCCTTACTGTTGGTGGGTCAAAGTCCTGTACTCCCTCTCTACCAATATTGTGAATGCACTCACAGCAAACGGACTGCAGCTGTTTAAGAAGGCAGCTCACCAGGACCTTCTCAAGGGAAAGAAAGGACTGGCAATAAATATTGGACCAGGCAATGATGCCCACTTCCCATGAATGAATAAAAAAGAAGTTACAAATATGATGAGGTATAACAAACCTATTTATTTTCATTTATGCAATGGAAAATGTCTGATTTTAAAAACAAATCGAAAATGTACTGGATGGCATTTAATAAAGCGGAAATTTTGTAGACTTTCCCACAATTGAAGGTCACAGAGCTGTTAAATAACAAGCTATTCACGATTATCAGAATAAAACATAAAAAAAAGACAATGAGCAGACATTCCACAGCATGGCATCACAGCTAGTTCAAAATGTAGTCAATTTGCAAATAACTACCTTACTTTCTGATATTTCTTTGAATTTAAAATCTGAAATTGGTGCTGATCTTATGGAAAAAGACAATTTGGCGAGACATGTGGATTGATGTTTCCTCATCTTCCATAAGAGTTGAACGTCATAATTTGTTTTCTACATAACACTTAGTCATGGAGTGGCAACTATCAGGTGGCATATCAAGTTAAAACACAGCTTCACAACTGAAGAACTTTTAAAACTATACAAGAATTTATTACAAACAGAGGACAACGAGAGTTCAATAATTCTCTCATCAATTAATCTGATCATTCAGATTCCTAGCAGTTTAACAATCCAATGTTGGCTTTTCAAAACGGTGATCAACGATCAAGTGAAATTGAAGCTGGTGGTTGACTGCTTAGAATTTACTTAGTGGGAATTGTTCTTTCCGGTTGAAAGTAGTTCTAAGAAAGATGATGCAACATTGAAAATAAATAGTTATTTGTTGCTTTGATAGATGCTGACAAGTAAAATTTTAAACCAAAAAAATTCATGCCTTAAAATGCAAATTTTGAAAATTTAATTATTTCACACTAATTTTGTTGGAGATGTTTTACTGGAAGATTTTAATGTATGATCCACTTAATTATTAAGCATTGCCATTCTGAACTGTACGTCAACTATTAGAAATCAGTTTGTTCTGGAACCAGTCAGCGCAATATATTAAAATTGTATTCTTGGCTTATTGTGTTCCAGCTGTTGGAGAGTAAGAAGGGCCTTTATTACTTGGCTGCTGACAAAGGCTTCAAATACTTAAGAAGCAATAAAATTTCAAGCTCTCTTTCAGTGGATAGAAAATCACAAAACACCCTGAAATTCTGCATAAATCCCAGCACAACGTCGTGGAGTTCAAATTTCGAGTTATGGTCAAATGCAGAACTAAATTTAATATCAGATTAAAAGACTCAGAGAAAAATTGGGTTTACACTCATGAAACCTATCAAATAAAAAGATGCATCAGATTGATCTGGAATGTGAAGCATTAGTTAAAGAGGTCACCCTTCGCATTGATTTGGAGATGCTGGAGTTGGACTGGGTGTACAGTTAAAATCACACAACACCAGATTATAGGCCAGCAGGTTTAATTGAAAGCACTAGCTTTTGGAGCATTGCTCATTCATCATGTGGTTGTGGAGTATAAGATCATAAGACACAGAATTTATAGCAAATGTTTACAGTGTGATGTAACTGAAATTATATGTTGAAAAAGACCTTGATTGTTTATTAAGTCTCTCATCTTTTAGAATGAACATGTTGGTTTCAGTTCTTTCATATGTAAATCGCAGAACTTTGCATTAGTCAAGAATTTTTAATTGTAATAAATGTCTCAGTATGTTAATCTTTAAAGAGAAGACGCCTGCTAACAGAAACCCTGTGCATGTCTTAAGAAACGTTTGTTCTAATTTGACAAGATATTACAGAGAAGGAAAAAATTTATCAGTGGCTCACTGATTAGCCCTGCCGCCTCACAGTTTGATCCCAGCCTCAGGTGACTGTCTGTGTGGAGTTTGCATGTTCTCCATATCCCTGTATGGGTTTCCACCAGGTGCTCTGATTTCCTCCTACAGTCCAAAGGTGTGCAGGTTTGGTAGATTGGCCATGCCAAACTGTCTGTGGTGTCTCAGGGATGTATAGTCTATGTGGATTACTTATGTTAAATGTGGGATTACAGAAATGGGCTGGGGGTTGAGTCTGATGGGATACTCTTCCCAAGATCAGTGCAGACGTGATGGGCCAAATGGCTGAATGATTTTATGATTTTTAGAATCTTCCCAAAGCCTTTTATCCACAATGAGTGATTTTAATGGTGAATTATGATCAAGAAAGTATCCTGATTTATATGGTGTTGGTTAAGAGGGAACTTTTGGTCATCTAGTTGAGGAAAGCCTGATATGTTGAACAGACAACCAAAAAATACAGTCAGACCTCAGCTTAAAATCCTTTCTGATGAACAATGCCAACACAGTGCAGCATGTCCTTAGCACCCTACTACAGTGCAATCCTGTGACCATATCCTAGCAAAGAAAGTGAATAGAATATCATTGGGAGAATCAGAGGGTGGCAAATAAAGAGGTAGGATCAACACCTTGATTCCACTAGTTTGAGTGATATACAGTCGGTGTAATGTCATGGACATAACTGACATGAGGACAGAAACAAAGAGGACATGCAGGCAAAATAAGAAACTAATCTGGTGGTTGAACTAATTGATGGTTATCACCAACACATTCAAATGAATTCAAAGTTGATTCCTCTGCCCAATCAACAAGTACACACTGTACAGCAACTATTGATAGCCTGACAGATTAAGATGTTAATTTTGTTGAAAAAATTGAGTAGTACATTTATTCTACAATGGCTGGAAAGTTAAACTACACTTAAACAAATTGATCAGAGGTAGATAAAGAATCAGTAAGGCTTCAAAATCCATCAATATTTTATAGATTGTTGGCCAAACTAACAAACAAGTCATATAGTCATGAAAATTTATTTTGAGCATAGGAAACACTTTAATATTCTCAATGAGATATTGGTTCTATTAAGAGAGATTAGAATTTTAGCTTTCATCAAAGATATCTTAGAAAAACTACACCAAGGCTATTTGGGTATCACCATAAGTGGAGTAAAGTTTCAGACTTCATTTCTGATTGCCAAAAGTGTATCATGTACCAAGCACAAACAAGAAGGCATTGACATTGATCAAATTTTCAATCAATCCATTGGAAAAAATGGGTATGAATGTATTTGTATTCAATAGCATGAGATATTTCACTGTTTTCAATTACTTTCTAACATGGATTGATGGTGAAAAATTGTGTACAGAAACAGTCAACAGAGGTTATTACAACTCTTGGAATTCCAGATAGAGTTGTTTATGTCAATGGACCACAATTTGCACATGAATACTTCAGGTTCTTTGCAGAAATGAGTGGATTTGAACAAATTACAAGTTCACCAAGATATCCCAGTCCATCGTCCAACCTAGGCAAGGAGCCGTAACTATGTCACTTCTAAAAAAGAATGATGATTTTCAAACAGCGCTGTCGAAATACAAATTCATGCCATTACAGTGCAGACTAGCACCTTCCAAACTATTGATGGGAATCAAAGACAATCAGTGAAGAGACATGGAAGACTTTTAATATGGGTAGGTTCACTGTTAGAAGTGCCCATGTAAAGAGTACATTGTTTACAGCAATGCAGTAAACCTTCTATGGTTTGCTTTATCCAAACCTTGAAACTTTACCAGTTGGACCAAAGAAGTGGATTGCTCCAATCCACAACAAACCATAACAAGCTAGCATTAGTGGTGACAACAATTGCCATAATTTTAGAGTCAGAGTCAAAGAGATGTGCAGCACGGAAACAGACCGTTCGATCCAACCCTTCCATGCCAACCAGATATCCCAAATTAATCTAGTCCTACCTGCCAGCACATGGCCCATATCCTTTCAAACCCTTCCTATTCATATACACATCCAAATGCTTGTTAAATGTTGCAATTGTACTAGCTCCACCTCTTCCTCTGGCAGCTCATTCCATACACATACCACTCTCTGTGTGAAAAAGGTGCCCCTTAGGTCTCTTTTATATCTTTCCCCTCTCACCCTAAATCTATGTCCTCTAGTTCTGGACCACCCCCTCCTCCCCCATCCCAGGGAAAAGATTTTATCTATTTATCCTATCCATGCCCCTCATGATTTTGCAAACCTCTATAAGGTCACCCCTCAGCCTCTGACGCAACAGGGAAAACAGCCCCAGCCTATTCACCCTCCCGTTATTGCTCAAATCCTCCAACCTTGGCAACATCCTTGTAAATCTTTTCTGAACACTTTCAAGTTTCACAACATCTTTCCGATAGGAAGGAGACCAGAATTGCACGCAATATTCCAACAGTGGCCTAAGCAATGTCCTGTACAGCCGCAACATGACCTCCCAACTCCTGTACTCAATACTCTGACCAGTAAAGGAAAGCATACTAAACGCCTTCTTCACTATCCTATCTACCTGCGACTCCACTTTCAAGGAGCTATGAACCTGCACTCCAAGGTCTCTTTGTTCAGCAACACTCCCTAGGACCTTACCATTAAGTGTATAAGTCCTACTAAGATTTGCTTTCCCAAAATGCAGCACCTCACATTTATCCAAATTAAACTCCATCTGCCACTCCTCAGCCCATTTGCCCATATGATCAAGATCCCATTTTAATCTGAGGTAACCTTCTTCACTGTCCACTACACTTCCAATTTTGGTGTCACCTGCAAACTTACTAACTACCATAATGGGAAAGGAAGTATTGTCTCTCTTCAGAGTGGTTCTGATGATGGGTCACTGGATTTGAGACTTTAATTCTGATTTTTCTCCACAGATGCTGTCAGACCTGCTGAGATTTCCCAGCAATTTCTGTTTTCTTTCTCTTTAAGGTTGCTGCAAGGCCCAGTATGCAAGTATCTAGAAAATAATTCCCCTCATCATGGTTTGTGTGTTCCGAGTTCAACACATTCCCAGTTTGACCATAGGCCATAAGATCTAACAGCAGAATTAGGCCATTCAGCCCATCGAGTCTGTTCCATCGTTCAATCATAGCTGATAAGTCTTTCAACCCCATTTTCCTGCCTTCTGCCCATAACCCTTGACCCTCTTACTAATCAAGAACCTATCTATAAATCCCTTAGATACACTCAATGACTTGGCTTCCATAGCCCTCTGCAGCAATGTGTTCCACAGATTAATCACCCTCTGGCTGAGGAAATTCCTCCTCATCTCAATTCTAAAGGGTTATCCTTTCGCTCTGAGGCTGTGCCTTCAGGTCCTAGTCTATCTTGCATTTGGAAATGTTTTCTCCATGTACAGTCTTTCCAGGCCTCTCAGTATTCTGGAAGTTTCAGTCAGTTGACTCCTCATCCTTCTAAACTCCATTGAGTACAGACATAGAGTCCTCATCTCTACCTCATATGACAAGTTCTTCATCCTTGCAAGTTGCTGCACAGTCACACACCACTCTGCTTAGAAGGAACATCACCTTGTCTGGGTCGAGCAGGTCATATCCCTCACCAATAATCCATGTTCTAAAACTAAAGAGCAACAAAAAGGGAGTTGTTCCATTTGAAACATTCACCCTCTCTACTTCAATCAGACAGAAAGAGATCAAATTCCATCCTTTGTGCTCGCAGAACTTTCTAAATTTTAACAGGACCATAAACTGTCTTCTCAAATTCTGCAGGATGTTATGTCATTGTGAAACAGAGTCATATATGAAAATGACTTGAGACTTCCTTCCTCCCTAAACATCTGCAAGATTGCCAATTAGTAAAATACTAAGAGATAATTACAAACTTTAATAATTCATAGGCTGTTCAGAGAAATCTAAAGTGAGACATACAACAGCTAGAACTCTGCCTATACAGTACTAATGAAGAAATTTAAATATTAAAAAGAGTCCATTAGGAGTAATATTTACATTCTGTACAGTGTATATGTTTCTCAGATCCTCAATTAACTGGACTTCAATGTGCTGTCAATGCTTGGAGCTGAACATGAATTAACGGTTTTGCAAGGTGAAAATCAAATAGATTTGGGAACTTGGTCCAAAGACTGTTTAAAACTTGATGATTAAGTTCAGCTTTATGACATTGCATTCACACACCACACATTCTGAAAAAAACATAATTTTAGAGCAAAACAGTCAGCTGGAGTTTGAAAATTACGTTTCTTAATTTACATTCCCATCTACTTTACACATTGATTCAACACCATTTCCAAACAATGGTAGCAACTGCTTTCTGTATATCCACCTGTTTTAGGCAGGTGTGCAAATCATAGTCACTTAGTCAAACTGAACTGGAATCTCGTTGAAAAGAGAGAGGTGTGATGAAAGTTTTTCATCTTGCATCCATCAGGACAAACACAAAGATGCCAAATTTCAAGTGATCACAGGTTTGTACTGCTGGACAAAGGGAGTGCTGATATTTTTAATTTGTTCCTGCGATCTGTGCATCTTTGCCTAAGCCAGTATTTATTTCCCCATTCCTAATTGTCTAAAGGGCAGAAAAGAGTTATCTACATTGTTGTGGGCTTGGGGGTCACATATAGGTATACCAGCAGGTGTGCCATCCTACAGGGCATTAGTGAACCAGATGGACTTTTACAACAATTGGCTGTGGCTACAGGGTCACAACAAAGCCATCTTTTATTTCCATTTCTTTTTAATTAAATTCAAATATCACTACTTATCATGGTGGGATTTGAACCCATGTTGGCCAAAGCATTAGAATGGATTCTAGATTGCTAGTCCAGTAATATTGCCACTATGCTACCACCTCACTTTGGTAGCTCATTGGTTGGCAGGTCCACTCAGAATGGCCACGACGTTACCATGAACAAAACCGAGAAACTGCCGGCTCCCCAAATTCCCTGGTAACCCAGGTTGGAAAATATAAGAGAGCAGGTCCCTGCATATCAATAAATTGCATATCCATTCCATCCTGTCTAAGTGGGCATGGTTATGAGTGCAACAGATTATTTTGAATTGTCAGTATAGCTATTAACATATGCAGGATTGTTCTGCAAGCGCTGTGTAATTGCAAACCACATCTAACAGTACACAGATTGCTTCAGTCTTTGAAAACACACAATGGTTGATTATGGTCTGTACTCTGTCTATAATGAACAATCAAAGAAACATACTATTTGATCAGTGGGGCATAGGGTCTCCAACCCAACTACTACATAGGGACAATACCAAACAACCCAGATGGCCTCCTTCTTCAAAGACCGCAATTTCCCCTCAGACATGGTTGACGATGCTCTCCACCGCATCTCCTCCACTTCCGGCTCCTCCGCCCTTGAACCCCACCTCTCCAATCACCACCAGGACAGAACCCCACTGGTCCTCACCTACCACTGCACCAACCTCCAGATACATCGTATCATCCGCCGTCATTTCCGCCACCTCCAAACAGACCCCACCACCAAGGATATATTTCCCTCCCCTCCCCTATCAGCGTTCCGTAAAGACCACTCCCTCCGTGACTCCCTCATCAGGTCCACACCTCCCATCAACCCAACCTCCACTCCCGGCACCTTCCCCTGCAACCGCAAGAAATGCAAAACCTGCGCCCACACCTCCCCCCTCACTTCCCTCCAAGGCCCCAAGGGATCCTTCCATATCCATCACAAATTCACCTGCACCTCCACACACATCATTTACTGCATCCGCTGCACCCGATGTGGCCTCCTATACATTGGGGAGACAAGCCACCTACTTGCAGAACGTTTCAGAGAACACCTCTGGGAGACCCGCACAAACCCAACCCAACCGCCCTGTGGCTGAACACTTTCATTCCCCCTCCCACTCCCACATGCAGGTCCTTGGCCTCCTCCATCGCCAGACCATGGCAACATGGCGCCTGGAGGAAGAGCACCTCATCTTCCGCCTAGGAACCCTCCAACCACAAGGGATGAATGCAGATTTCTCCAGCTTTCTCATTTCCCCTCCTCCCACCTTATCTCAGTCCCAACCCTCGGATTCAGCACCGCCTTCTTGACCTGCAATCTTCTTCCCGACCTCTCCACCCTCACTCCCTCTCCGGCCTATCACCCTCACCTTAACCTCCTTCCACCTATCGCATTCCCAACGCCCCTCCCCCAAGTCCCTCCTCCCTACCTTTTATCTTAGCCTGCTTGGCACACCCTCCTCATTCCTGAAGAACGTCTTATGCCCGAAACATCAATTCTTCTGCTCCTTTGATACTGCCTGACCTGTTGCGCGTTTCCAGCAACACATTTTTCAGCTCTGATCTCTAGCATCTGCAGTCCTCACCTTCTCCATAGGGACTACATGCCTGGCATAGCACCAGCACCAAAAATCATTTATAACTTTGTGTGATATTTTGTTAAGGTTCCTTTGTTTCCAAAGTAAAACTAAGAGAATTTTGAAAATGATCTATTTGGACATCCTAGCAAGCAATCCAAAGATGTGCAGGTGTGGCGAATTGGCCATGTTAAATTGCCCATAGTGTTCAGGGGTGTATAGGTTAGGTGCATTATTTAGGGGAAAATGTAGATTAATAGGAAATGGGCCTGGGTGAGTCACTCTTTGGAGGTTCGACATGGACTTGTTCAGCTGAGTGGCCTGTTTCCACACTGCAAGGACTCTATGATTCTCTGTTGAAAATTTCCATGTGCACTGAGGTTGCTGTGTAGATGGAATCAAGGAAGTCAAATGGACAGCTATTTGGGAAATCAAATTAGAGCTGGTCTCCAAACCTGTAGTCTAGACTAGATCCTGTAAATGCCTGGAAAATGTCCCACAAGTAGAGCAGGAACGGTGTTACTGTGGGTTGTGCAGATGGGAAGGACAGAGAGTTGAAAACAGAAAGCAGGAACTGCTGATTGGACAAGGCAACTTTATTCCTGCCAATTCAGTTTTGCCAGACCCAACCAAACAGACCCGGAACTGACAGTCAGACTACTGCGACCCCTAGGACTCATAACGGCACACAAACCAACAGCCACGCTCAGACAACAACTCACCAGAACGAAGGACCCGATACCCAACATGAGCAAAATGAATGTAGTGTACAAAATACCATGCAAGGACTGCACAAAACACTATATAGGACAAACAGGAAGACAGCTAACAATCCGCATACATGAACATCAACTAGCCACGAAACGACACGACCAGCTATCCTTAGTAGCCACACACGCAGACAACAAGCAACATGAATTCGACTGGGACAACAGTACTATCATAGGGCAAGCCAGACAGAGAACAGCCAGGGAATTCCTAGAGGCATGGCATTCATCCACAAACTCCATCAACAAACACATCGACCTGGACCCAATATACCAACCACTACAGTGGACAGCTGAAACTGACAACCTGAAGCGGCAGGGACAGACCACTATAAACACCGGAGGAAACATCAAAGAAGCGCTTCGCAGGAGGCTCCCAAGCACTGATGATGTCACCTAGCCAGGGGACGAAACGTTTGCAACAAAAACTTCCAGCTCGGCGAACAGAACCACAACAACGAGCACCCGAGCTACAAATCTTCGCGCAAACTTTGAACCCAACCAAAGTGTTTCAAGGGATCGGAGAAGGGATTCATGGTAGATTTTCTGCAATCAAGAGTATTGTGTGCTGGTTGAGGAGATTCCGCAAGAGTGTGATATTTAGGTGTTAATCTCATTCAGAAACTGCTTCTGCTGAAAGTAGCTCAAGGGTCAAATCTATTAATTGGATAACATACTGGAGACTGAGTTGGAAAGACTGTGTGGTTGCATATAGTGCTACATTTGTATTGGAAGTGATGCCTGTGTCTGTAATTATGTGAAGCATATCTTTGTTGTATCAACAAGTTAAAGTGAAATTTCACTTTTTTTTGACACATCGTTCACTTCTTAATTAATATTTGAATTAGGTTGTTTTTTTTATAGCAAATGTTTTAAATGGTGAAATCTTGTCCTTTTTTTATGCCATTGCCATCAGGATTTATTTCATTTAAAATTAAATTGGTCTCCATGGGGTCTGTAACTGTACATCAGGTAATTATTGCATGAAATTCTGATCTAATATTCCTGAGATAACAATTTCAATATTAAACTGTAATGTTCCAGAAAACAGTGTTTTTCTAATCTGTTAGGAGATTGGCAGGTATTCAGACAATTTAAATGGAGAATTCACTCTGTATCTATCCACTTTGTGTCTTCCCTGGGAGTGTTATGGAAAAATATAGAGTGTGTCTTCCTTTGTGTCCAATGGTGCAGTAACAGCATGAGAGGATCAATAGGTGAGGTCTCGGTCAACAGACAGCAATATTTTAGGAGACACTGAGTGCTTTGTGGGGCATGACTAAAGGGAAGCACATGGTGAGAGGGAGGCAGTGAGAGATCAGGAGAAAGATGGTGAGTAGGGGCCAGTCAGTGAAGTGGTAAAGGATTGGGTCAGTGGCGGACAGGATGGTGGAGACACAAACCAGTAGGGTGGCTCAAACTAGCCACCAGCTGGTGGGTGCAGAAAAAAGACATGGGCAATAGGAGAACCTGCTGGCTGGGCACAGCAAGATCCATAGACACTAGAAGCAGGAGAAAGCCATTCAGCCCTTTGAACTTGCTTCACCATTCAATATGATCATGGCTGACCCTCTATCTCAATGCCATATTCCTGCTTTCTCTCCATAACTCTAACATCTAAACATTCACCAGTGTGCTCCAAATGTTCCTGTTTGATGTTAGCATTTACAATGTTAAGCTTATTAGATTTTAGCAGTGAAATATCAAGATCAAAAAAATGCACAGCTCATCTACGGTGGTGTCTAGTGTATCTGGGCCCTGCTTAGATCCTGTAACAGGGGTTCCATCAACCAGTTAGAAAATAGGAAGCCCCACATTGCCTCTGTCAGGGACGACTGACATTATTTAAGTTTAAACAGGAATTTAACTGGTCAATATTGCACTTCAATCAAGACCTTGACATGGTGGAGTTTCTATCCCTAGGATCTAGCAGCTCTCCACTGCTAGCAGCATCACTGAAAGTAGGAAAGCTCTGAGACGCTCACCAAAGATCACCACTGGATCCCTGGACACAGGTGAGTGGGGCGTGATGAGAGGTTGAGCAGGGAGGTGGTATGTGAGGGCAAGTGGGCACTTTGAATGAGGTATGTGTCTGGGAAGCTGCAGCCAAAGCTGACAGGGTTGCTGATAGACCTTTCGGAAGTAAGTCAGAGCCGCACAGCTCCTCTTAAATCCCAGAGCCTTCATTTAAACCCGGGGAACGTTTGACATGAGGTGGCTCTTTTTGGAGCTGAAATGATCTCCTGCCACCTACAGGTGGAAATCCCATGTCAGGCCCTTCCAGCTCATGGCTAAATAAGGGAGGATCCTGCTATCCCCAGGAATTCTCCCTCTCTACTCTGTTCAGACCCACCGTTATTTTGAAAACTTCCATCAGATCTCCTTTCAGCCTTCCCCACGTCTGATTAATAGACATTTTGTTTAAATATAGAGAATTACTACTTAATTAGTAATTTTGGTAAATGCAAAACATTTTACATTGTGAGCCGTGGAGTAGTAGGAGTTGGACAATGATTCACTCCTTCAGCCTTGTTTGTACCACCTTAATTGTTATCTCCTTTTTCCTCCAGTGAGCATCCAGGATATTTCTCAACCTTCCTCTTTTTTAGAACATAGAAAAGTACAGAACAGAACAGGCCCTTTGGCCCACAATGTTGTGCCAAGATTTAATCCTAATGTAAAATATAATAACTTAGCCTACACACCCCTCAACTCACTGCTATCCATGTGCATGTCCAGCAGTCGCTTAAATGTCCCCAATGACTCTGCTTCCACCACCACAGCTGGCAACGCATTCCATGCATTCACTACTCTCTGCGTAAAGAACCTACCTCTGATGTCTCATTTATACCTTCCTCCTAATATCTTCAAACTATGACTTCTCGTACCAGTCAATCCTGCCCTGGGGAAATGTCTCTGGCTATTGACTCTATCTATTCTTCTCATTATTTTGTATACCTCGATCAGGTCTCCTCTCTTCCTCTTTCTCTCCAGAGAAAAAAGTCCAAGCTTATTCAACCTTTCTTCATAAGTCAAGCCCTCCAGTCCAGACAGCATCCGGGTAAACCTTCCTTGCACTCTCTCCAAAGCCTCTGTATCTCTCCTATAGTAGGACGACCAGAACTGGACACAATATTCCAAGTGTGGTCTCACCAGGGACTTGTAGAGCTGTAGCAAAACCTCACGGCTCTTAAACTCGATCCCTCTGTTAATGAAAGCCAAAACACCATATGCTTTCTTAACAACCCTATCCACTTGGGTGGCAATTTTGAGGGATCTATGTACTTGCCCACCCAGATCCCTCTGTTCCTCCACATTGCCAGGAATCCTGTCTTTAATCCTATATTCAGCATTCGGGTTCAACCTTCCAAAATACATCACTTCACATTTATCCAGGTTGAACTCCATCTGCCATTTCTCAGTCCAACTCTGCATCCTGTCTATGTTGCGCTGCAGCCTGCAGTAGCCCTCGATACTATTGACGACACCTCCAACCTTTGTGTCATCTGCAAATTTACTAACCCACCCCTCAACCTCCTCATCCAAGTCATTTATAAAAACTACAAAGAGCAGAGGCCACAGAACAGAGCCCTGTGGGACCCCCCTCAACATTGACCTCTAGGCAGAATACTTTCCATCTACAACCATTCTCTGCCTTCCGTCAGCCAGCCAATTCTGAATCCAGACAGCCAAATCTCCCCGTATCCCATACTTCCTGACTTTATGAATGAGCCTTGCATGGGGAACCCTATCAAATGCCTTGCTGAAGTCCATATACACCACCTCTACTGCTCGGCCGTCGTCGACCTGTCTTGGCAGCTCCTCAAAGAACTCAATAAGATTTGTGAGGCATGACCTGCCCCTCACAAAGCCATGCTGACTGCCTTTAATTACACTACGCTTTGTCAAATAGTCATAAATCCTATCCCTCAGAATTCTTTCCAAAACTTCGCTGACCATAGACGTAAGACTGACTGGTCTGTAATTGTCAGGGATTTCCCTATTACCTTTCTTGAAAAGAGGAACAACATTCGCCTCCTTCCAATCCTCCGGTACGACTCATGTGGAGAATGAGGAGGCAAATATCCTCACCAGCGGCTTAGCAACCTCCTTTCTCACTTCCTGTGGCAGCCTAGGATAAATCTGGTGTGGCCCTGAAGACTTATCATTTTTAATGTTTTCCAAAGTTTCTAGCACATCAACTTCATCAATCTTGATCTGGTCAAGACTGTATCCTAGCTCCTCTAAGTTTTCATTCACAGCAAGGTCCCTTTCCTTGATGAAAACCAAAACAAAAAACTCATTTAGGGCTTCCCCTATCTGCTCAGGCTCAACGCATAAGTTCTCTACGCTGTCACTGATCGGCCCTACCTTCGCCCTCATCATTCTCTTATTCCTCATGTAGGAGTAAAACGCCTTTGGGTTCTCCCTCATCCTTCTTGCCAAGACTTTTTCGTGCCCCCTCCTGTCTCTCCTCAGTCCATTTCTGAGCTCCTTTCTAGCTAGCCTGTATTCCTCTAAAGCTGTGCTAGATCCTTGCTTCCTCCACCTTACGTAAGCTGCCTTCTTCCTTTTGACGAGAAGGTCCTCTGTTCTCCTCATCCAAAGCTCCTTAATCTTACCCCTTCTTACCAGTCTCAGAGGAACAAATTTGTGCATCACTTGCAACAATTGCTCCTTAAATAGTCTCCACATGTCTGCTGTGCCCTTTCTGTGGAACAATTGCTCCCATTCTGTACTTCCCAACTCCTGTCTGATAGCGTCATAATTTCCTTTTCCCCAATTAAATATCTTCCCTTGGTAACTGCTCCTTTCACTCTCCAAGGCTACACTAAATGTGAGGCAGTTGTGATCACATTCACCAAAGTGCTCTCCACCGCAAGATCTGACACCTGTATTTTGAGGAAATATGACCGATTATATCAAAATCAGCTCTCCTTTGAAAGTAGCCCAGCCTTTCCTGCCAACCTTTGATCTCTGTCTATCCAATTCTGTTCCATACTTCCCCATTAAAGTCAGCCCTTCCCCCCTAGTCAATTATTGGCTTGACTGTAGGACAAGAGGGTAGTGATTGAGGGTTGTTCAGATTGGAGCCCCGAGACCAGCGATGTGCTGGAAGGATTGGCGCTGGGTCCACTGTTTGTTCCTCATTTACATAAACGATTTGGATGAGAATATGGGAGACATTGTTAGTAAGTTTGCAAATGACACCAACATTGGTAGCATAGTGGACAATCAAAAAGGTTACCTACAATGGGGTCTTGATCACATAGGCCAGTAGACCGAGAAATGGTAGATGGAGTTTAATTCAGATAAATACAGGTTATTGCATTTTACTAAGACAAACCAGGGCAGGAATTACACAGTTCATGGTAGGTCTCTAGGGAGAGTTGTCGAACAGGGAAACGTATGAGTGCAAGTACGTAGTTCCATGAAAGTGGGGGTCACAAGCAGACAGGGTGGTGAAAAAGGCATTTTGCATGCTTGCCTTCATCGGTCAGAGTATTGAGTACAGGAGTTGGGGTATCATATTACAGCTGTACAAGATGTTGGCAAAGCCACATTTGGATTACTGCATTTCTCTGATCTAGGAACGGTGTTACTAAACTGGAAAGAGAGGATATTACTAAGACTAGAAGGTTTGAGTTATAAGGAGAGGTTGAATAGGCTGAGACTCTTTTCACTGGAGCTTAGAAGACTGAGGGGTGACCTTATAGAGATTTATAAAATCATGAGGGCCATAGATTAGTTGAATAACCAAGGTCTTTTCCACAGACTAGGGGAGTACAAAACTCGAGGGCATAGGTTTAAGGTGAGAGGGGGAAGATTTAAAAAGGACCTGAGGGGCAACCTTTCCACACAGAGGGTGATATGTATCTGGAATGAGCTGCCATACGAAGTGGCAGAGTTGGATACAATTACCACTCTTAAAAGACATTTGGACAGGTACACTTGGAAAGCTTTAGAGGGATAGGAGGCAAACACAGGCAAATACGACTGGTTCAGTTTAGGAAGCCTGGTCAGCATAGACAAATTAGGCCAAAGGGCTGTTTCCGTGCTGTTTGACTACAACTCTATTACTCTAATTATTGTTATGCTGGAATGTACATTGGCCTTTTCCAACATCATTCTAAATCTTATAATATAATGGTCATTGCTCTGAAGTGCACCCCTGCTGATTCACTATTTTAACTGGGACACCTCATTCCCAAAAGTCAGAGATAGCAAAGGTTCATTTCTTGTTGGACTGCCACATAGTGCTCTAAGAATTTCCTTTGAATACAGTCACAAAACTCTTGACCCTTTCTGGCCCTACAGTACCTCATTGTGTCCTTATGTGTGTCTACTTCAACCCTGAGGCAGTTAAGCTTTGTGAAAGCTAAAAAAAAATCCACCTGAAAACTTTGCACAGTGAATGTTAACCAGGGCTTTTCTTTCCCCCTTTATTTTCAATCATTGACAGTATTGCCATCCCAGCATTTCCTGTTAGCTCAGCTGAAAATGTTTGGATTTTCAATTTTGCTCATTCCCCTCTAATCCAATGGTTTCACTGGGTCAGGTTTAAAAATTGGTCAATAATAGAGCATTTCGGTGAATCAGACAGCCGCAGAAGAAATCATTGGTGATAAAATAACTATTCTAAATTGGAAAGCTGTCTTGCAAATGTCTGTCAAGGTGAGAATACCTTCTGCTATTTGTATTACAGTTCGATTGTCATAATGCTTGAGTGAAGTGAACTCCCTCTATAAGTCCTACAACCTGGCCATGTTCCTTTCAGGTGACAGAACAACTGAAAATACATTTTCCTTGTGATCAAGTGCCAGAATACTACCTGACCATTTTGTCCCAAGTATACGACTGGTTCCCTCAGAAAACAATTCATTGTTGCTGGTGAGTCCAAAAGACTAATGAGAACAAGCAAGCCAATGCTACTGGCCAAGGCAGTGTGCACATCGTCAGGCAGCCCTTACTCAGTTATAAGAAAGTCAAAAAGTGTGGCACTGGAAAAGCACAGCCGGTCAGGCAGCATCCAAGGAGCAGGATTCCTGATGAAGGGCTTATGCCCGAAACGTCGACTCTCCTGCTCCTCAGATGCTACCTGACCTGCTGTGCTTTTCCAGCACCACACATTTTGACTCCGATCTCCAACATCTGAAGTCTTCACTTTCTCCTATAAATGAAGAAAGCCTGGTTCCGATAAAGTAAAATCACCATGATCCCAGATAACCACCAGGCTGCTTTCTCATTAGAGAGGGAGGGAGAGCGAGAACTGGTGGTGTGTTTAATCTGAGGGCCTCTACAGATCAGACAAGGGATGAGTTTGAGAAGGGGAGACCTTCATTGTAATTTCAGGCAGTGCAGGAATTGAACCCTCATTACTGGTGTCACCTGCATTGCAAACCCATTATCTGGCTATCACAGGGTCAGTTAGCTCTGTTGGCTGAACCACAGTTATCTCTCTCCAGTGAAGGAGTGGTCCTCTGGGACTGTGGTGACTTTACCTGTTAATATGAAGGCTTGTCAAAAAACAATGTAAGTATCAAAGCAAATTACTGCGGATGCTGGAATCTGAAACCAAAAGAGAAAATGCTGGAAAATCTCAGCAGGTCTGGCAGCATCTGTAAGGAGAGAAAAGAACTGACGTTTCAAGTTGAACTGACCCTTTGTCAAAGCTTTGACAAAGGGTCAGTTAGACTTGAAGCTTCAGCTCTTTTCTCTCCTCACAGATGCTGCCAGACCTGCTGAGGTTTTCCAGCATTTTCTCTCTTAATGTAAGTATCAATTTGCCCAATACCTAACAAGAGAACAATCACACTAGGTTTAGATTTATGTATTGGCCAACTATCTCATGCAGACCTTCTGAAGGTCGACAGAAAATATTTTGCTGCATGTTAGCAGCAATTGAAAAATCACCCCTGAAGTTTGCTAATCCTACTTGTCCCTCAGGATTGAGGATGACTTACTTCCGCTCCGAGTCAGTGGGTTCTGAAATGGTTGATAAATCCATACCTTGAGAGCTGACTATCGACAAGGACAGGCATCAATGTCAATATTCAACACTGACTTCATTGTGTGGGTCCAGCCTTTAGTTGCCTGACCTTGAGCCAGACATCAAACCCAGCTCCAGGCTCATGGTGCATTTCAGAGCAGTAGTGATACCCACTCTTCTGTCTGGCTCAGAGCCTTAGACTATGTACAGTAGTAAACTCAAAACCTTCAAGAGGTACCACAAGCATGGACTTCACAAGATCCTGCAAATCCATTGGCAGATTGGACACTCTAATGTCAGTGTTCTTGCTAGGCTAATATACCCACAATCGAATTATTGACGTGGCTCCATGGGACAGATCACATTCCAGACACAAGACTCCTAAAACCAGCACTTTATTCAGAGCTTTAATGCAGCAAGTATGCCCCAGGAGTATGTAGATAACACTGCGTGTAAAAACTGCTGAAAAAAAAATTAAGTTCCCATTAAACTTTGGAAAGAAATCTTTATATGTCAAGTGTCATCAACAATGACAAGTTGAAGTCAAGGGTCAACAGAGAATGGAGCATGTGACTACTCAGGCATCCCATGCTCCCATTCTCTAACTACTGTCTGTCCCACATGTGCAAGAGACTATGTATTGGACTCTTTGGTTAGGTGACAACTCATTTTTATAAGTCATCCTCAGCCACAATGTACAGTCTACCAAGGAGTAGAAGTCCAATGCATGATGTGCAGATTTTGCCGTACCCGGGGTAGGCGATACTTGGGGGGTTGGGTGTTTTGGAGGAGAAAGTGAGGTCTGCAGATGCTGGAGATCAGAGCTGAAAATGTGTTGCTGGAAAAGCGCAGCAGGTCAGGCAGCATCCAGGGAACAGGAGAATCGATGTTTCGGGCATAAGCCCTTCTTCAGGAGCCCTTCTTATGTTTTGGAGGTTTGTCTGCTTTAGCTGGTATCTCAACTTCATCTCTGCATGTTTCCAATGCAGAGTCTTGACATGCTTAGTGCCTTCCTGAATGAGTCTTCTCTTTTTAGTCAGTCACCAGCCAGGGACACTCTAAGTTGGTGGAGATGGTTGATGTCTTCAAGGATACTTTCAGAAACATTTCCTAACACTCCTAATGTGAGCACCTGATTAGGTTTCACAGAGCTTGCGCTCTTTTATTGCAGTTTGATGAAATCAAGTAGTTTCACACACCCAGAAAATCACTTTGAAAAGTGATGAGTCTCTCACAGCAGTTTACTCCGTGCCGAAATAATAGGTTTTGCTATTTGTCAAGCATATAATCCACATTGTGATTCTATGATTCACATGTTGTAAAGTGTGATTTTTCAATGTAGTAATGTTGCACCAGAGGTGTAGAAGATGGCAATTAGTTATGAAAAGAACTTACATTTATTGATAGCTTTTTACCTTTCAGATGAAGACGAAGCTGAACAAAATGAGAACAGCGTATCTGGGTTCCAAAATAGGGGGTGGGTTTTATTTTAATTTCTTTCATTCCTCTTTTAATCTAGGCAATATCATCTGCAATCTGAGTACATCAATTATAAAATCCAATATTTTCTGAAATAAAATAATATTTAATTGTAGCTTAGTCATACCTGGATTCTTTGCTCCTTTTATTTTGGCTCTGTTGACAGGGAGATCCACAGGAAGCGATAGGCTGGTTTCACTGCTCCACACCATCTAGAAGCAGCTACAGCAGCTCATTCTTCTTACCATTAGCCCAATTACCAATTTATCCCCCAGCAAATGTCCTTGCTCTCACCGCAAATCTGAGGGCTACATTTTATCACAAGCTCAAGAGAACAGTCAATTTCATGGATCGTTCCCAGGCTATGACATTGGCTGGAAACATGGACTGATGCTCAAACTGTCCCTGGCCCATGTGCCAAACCACTCCCAAAGATGTCAAAATTTCTGAGCAAGTGAAGGATGATGGTCTACCTACCTATGAGACAACATCAGCACCCCAGCTGTCAGTCCCAACCCTCGGACTCAGCACTGCCTTCTTGACCTGCAATCTTCTTCCCGACCTCTCCGCCCCCACCCCGTCTCTGGCCTATCACCCTCACCTTAACCTCCTTCTACCTATTGCATTCCCAACGCCCCTCCCCCGGTCTCTCCTCCCTACCTTTTATCTTAGCCTGCTTGGCACACCCTCCTCATTCCTGAAGAAGGGCTTATGCCCGAAACGTCAATTCTCCTGCTCCTTGGATGCTGCCTGGCCTGCTGCACTTTTCCAGCAACACATTTTTCACCATAGAAAGCATCCTCAGTGTGGTATGGTTGAAAATGTATATAGGCTATGAGCAGTTTTGTGAAATAAGAGGTTCAGATCAGATAAGAACTTGCAGTTAACAATGGGGTGCTGGAGGCAAGGGTAATGGGTTAACAAGGTGGAAAAGTATTCATTATGTAGAGCCATTTAACAAGATGAGGAAGCATTCAGCATGTAAAGTCAGTTAACAAGGTGAAAAGTATACATTATGTGAAGCCAGGTTAGGTTAAGAACATTCATTGTGTAACAGCAAATGGCTTAATCTTTACTGTTGACGCTCGCTGATTGTAATGGTCACCCATTCAATATGTATGTTGCTTTATCTGGATGTTCCTCCCTGTAAAATGACTATATAGATCATTAAGAAGCTGCTGTTTGAGAGAGAAGACCGAGAACTCTTGTCTCTGTGTAGATAAGTTATGGTTCTCTCTCCCTCCAGGGCCCGGAATAAAGATGAAGGAGGTAAAACATACTGTGTCTCTGAGCATTTTGCTTTGGCTGAGGGGGGACTGCTCTTACCAAGATTGCAAGAACCTACAGAGTTGTGAACACAGCTCAGTCCATCACACAAACCAGCCTTCCATCCATTTACTCCATCTGTACTTCTTGTTGCCTCAGGAAAGTAACCAACATCATTGATCCTTCCCATCCTGGTTGCACCCTCTTCCACCCTCTTCCATTGGCAGAAGACATTGAAGTTTGAAAAACAAACAAAATGGATTCAAAAACAGCTCCTTACCTGCTGTTATAAAATTTTAATGTTAATTCTGATCTCTCTCTCTCCACCTTATTTGTGGCTGTAACATTATATTCTACGCTCTGTTCGGCTACTCTGATGCACTTTTATAGTACAATCTGCCTGTATAGCATGCAGAACAACACTTTTCACGGTAAATTAAGCTAATAAACTCAAAATAATAATAATAACAATAGCCACTTTAATTGCAGCCCAAATGCAGACATATGCTTTCATTTATCAGCTTATGAGTATGGCCGAACGGCTTTAAGTATGGATGATTGGTAAATATTGCAATGCTGATAAGAGATCTAGTATTTTCTCTCCATCTACTGTGAATGCAACATGGATAATGTTTTTTTTTATTTGCAGATAAGTCGCCAGTCATAGAAGATAGCATTACTAGAATAATTCCTAGGGACCCCTCATTGTCAAGGGTGTACATTTATATTGCAAACAGACATCCAACACAGATGGAGAGAAAGCAGAGTTAGCATTTCAAGACCCTTAACATTGACTCTACTTTCTCTCCACAGATGCTGCTAGACCTGCTGAGCTTTTCCAACAATTTCTGTTTCTATTTCTGATTTCTAGCATCTGCAGTTCTTTGCTTTTTTTGAGCAATACAGGGACTGGATTTAAAATTAAGCATTTTTTTTGTCCATTAGAATGATTTGTCATGTGATAAAGGTCATGTTATGCAGGGAGCCAACGTTGTTATTCCAGAAATATACAGTTCCCCTTATGATCTTTATAATCAACACTTCAGGCTGAATTTGACAGAGATTCTAGCAAGTGACCCCAGTCAGATGAAGATATAGAAAGTGCAGTGAAACAGTGAAGAGTATGTTCAGCTTCAGAAAAAGCAATACCTTTGCACACATGGAAATGGGCAGCTGGAGTATGGCAGAAGAACCACATTGAAGCTGAAGAAATTGAAGGATAGTTTCTATCCATTGCAATGGATAACCATTCAAAGTGACCTGGGTGAAGAGTTTCTGATGAATTGAACAACTGCAAAACTAGAGATTTTGTGTAGTTTGCTTAAATCTATGGATTCATGGAAGAAATTGTGCCTGACAACCTCAGTTTCGTTCAGAAGAGTTTTCAAATGATATGAGAATGAACATGACAAAACTCTTTAAAGTTCCACTGTTTCATCTTGCTTCAAATAGAGCAACAAAGCACACAGTACAGTTTGTTAAGCATGGTCTTGTTTAAACAAAACTCTAGATAAGTTGGAAGAAAGGTCAGATGTCATTGTATCATCAACTGGTAAATATTTTGTTCATTTATCATTAGATGCCTCATATTACCATTAACTGTATGCCAGCTCAACTGTCTCTTAGACAGCTAAACTTTTCATTACTGATGCCAGACTTAATAAAGTCAGTAGATGAAAAACAGTGCAAACAGAAAGAGACTCAAGCTATGGACAGAGTGAGGGAAAGAATCTGAAGTTGCAATAGATGGTTAAGGTAAAGGAACATCATAAGTGGTTGAAGGAGCTACCAGGTTGAATCATACAAGTATGTAATCCTCATACATATTTAGTCAGGTTTCTTCAAAGTCAGGTTTGAATAGGCAGATCATGTTTTATTTTAGATATTCAAAAGAAGAAGGAAGTTGTGAAAAATCAAATGAGTCTGATGAACCAGATAATTAGGAAATGAATAAAATACCAGTAGGTGCTCCAACACAACTTGTGCCTGAAACCACTTCAGATTCAATCCTGGGTCAGACACACTGGTCTGATAAATGGGAAAAATTCAATTTGGAGTCAAGGACAAAATCAGTCTTTGTTTGAGAATGTTTCTTCTGAGTTTCGAGACAAAGCAAGTCAAGGTCCTTTGCCAAACTCTGAAAGTTTGAGTCAAGAAAGGAGATGTCCTCTTAGGAATTGAAAACCAGTAGTTGTTAGATTTGCATCTAATAACACCCCATTTGTATTTATGAATAGAGATGGAAATGTGTTGCTGGAAAAGCGCAGCAGGTCAGGCAGCATCTAGGGAACAGGAGAATCGACGTTTCGGGCATTAGCCCTTCTTCAGGAAAGTCTATTTATGAATAGACCAAAACAAACCAGTTTAGTCTGACATTGACATCCACATGTTGCATTCTGTTTAGTACATTCTACAAAGATACCACAGCCACCATTCCTTTATTCCATTTATTGATTCTTTCTTTCACTTATCCATAAAACCCCATGGCATTCTTTCTAAATTAAAAGCACTAAGCAAATGCATCTTTCCTCATTGTTCCATCAGGTAGCAGAGTTGAATATAAATGTAAAACATAAATGTTGAGCTAACCCTTAATAAATTTGATGATTGTGTATATGTTCAACAAACAAAATATATATATGAGAATATGAAAAAGAGGATTAAATTAGAATTGGGCAGGGATACTAAACAGAGAGAGATGCATTAGTTATCTAATTATGCAGAAGTCAATGAAATTGGATAACCAGCTAAGGGAATAGCACATGGCTACTAGGCCAATCTTGTGTCTCTATCCAGTCTCCAAAGCTGAAGAGAAATTGGAAAGGGAGGAATTTGTGGAAATTTGAGAAAAGTCACTAGAGAGTAAATCATTCCACATCACACAGCTAAAGTACTCACCACAACTATTTTCAATCAAATAATGAGGAACACTTTAGTACAACAAAGGGAACTTAAACAGAATGGTCAAATAAGCAGTCAAACTACAAAACAAAGAGACATGCTAACCAGTGAATGAGCAGGCAAACATCAGAGAACAAGGATGGAGACAAATGAAACTCTGAGTAAGAAAATTATTCCTTCCAAACTACAGATATATAAACTTATATCATGGCACACAAGAAAAATGAGGTGAACCACAATTTGCTATAAAGGATTGCCCTAAATTTGCATGTAACACATCTCATTATTCAAGGGTAAACAATTGACTGAAAACATCCCAGTGAGAATGAGATATAGTTCAGCAAAAATAGACTATAGTCAACGAATTGGAAAGCCAGAATCTAATGAAGTGCAAGAGGATCTGTTAGTCTCAGGGATAAATATAGTGAATTAGTTGGTTGATAAAATGAAAATCGTAAGACTTTTTTTTGACCTACAAAGATATTACCATATATGTATAATTTATAAGTTCGTAGTCTTTACAAAAGTTTTTAAGAGTTATGTCTATACAACAAATGAACCTTCTGTGATTGTATTTTATTTTAGAAGCTTACATTTGGTTTTACCTCACCAGCCCAGGGATATCCCTATCAGTGACTCAGTCAAGATTAAATCAACATATGAATGGTTTACTCTATAAAAGCAAACCTACTAGCTTTACAACCACAAATCAAGATATGCACTATAAGATAAGGATGTCCCTATCTATTAGTAGCATCAATCAGCCTTCCCTACCATTTAAAACTGAAAGATACTGAGAACAGCAAAATTGAGGTATTAATTCGCTACTCCATCATAGAAGATTGCTAGTCCTTCTGTAATGAATCGTTACATTAAATTGCAAAAGCTTAACATCTCTGGAGGGAAAAAGTGACAAGTGTAAAATGTGCTGACACTTATATGAAAGCAGAGTGATAGTATGACAGTTCTTAAATATTAGAAATGGAAGCAGAGATGAAACCGCTTTGAAAAGATGTCTGTTCCATTCAATATGTTAATCGCTCTTCATGTTAGAACAGAAGTGTTGTTCCTTCATTGACATTTTGTGTATTTATGTAAATAGTCCTGCTTACCTAGAAGAAATAATTTAATAAATAATCATTAGATCTCAAAACAGTGCTTCCCAGATTTGGTTACTTCTAATGTATCGACAAAGAGAGAAAGAGAGGATACAGAGGGATATAAAACCTTGGTCTTGATGGACTGAAATCACAAACACTCCAAGAAAATAGATGGAGTTAATAGTGGCTCAGGTAGCTTAGCTTTATATAATAACATTAATTCAAGAAAGGAATAATGCCGGAGAACTGGCAGGCAGCTAAGGTAATTGTTGTCTTTAAAAAGGAAGAGAGGATTTTTCTTTTCTGCAGGCAGCTCTGAACTGATTAGTTTCTCCTGCTCCTCAACCCAAAACTGACTTCATAAATTAGATTATTCTGGAGATTTCACAATTTCACCAGAATGTATTCACTCCAGACTTGGAGGTTTGGTAGGTCTTCACTATTGACCCTGGCTCTTTTGTTGTTCCTGCTTGGTCTCTAAGGTCTCACTTCATTGGAGGAACTTCTATTTCTGAGATATCCAACACTGACAACATTGCTCCTGTTGAACCAAGTTATCACTGTTGTCTTATCTAAAGTACCCTTAATTTCTTGAATTTGCTTTGTAGTGAAAATCTTCACTACTAAAACACATAGCTCTCCTATAACGTCATAAGGGTATCATAAATCTCATGAATTTCCATCAACAAAAATAACTACTCAGTGGAAATAAATATTATTTTCTTTTTAAGTATTCTAGATCTCTGTGCCAGATAGTTTTCCTGAAGTTGTAGACATTGATGTGGCTTTCATCAAGCTATATACTATTCATCTTCATTTTGAGCAAGCAAATTCTTTTCCCCAGTCAGCTGTTAGATCTGTGTTGTGATATGTAAATATTTATTGATCATGTCTTCATTCACACTCTATGATGTTGATCTAGTTTAGCAAACATTTTCCAGTCCTCAGAGTACAAAAGATTCACTGCTTGCTTCGCATTATCCCTGTCACTAGTATTTAAATGTTCCTCTTGAATTTGTGTCATTTTAGCATCTGACAATAAATTCAAATCTGCTACGTCAGTTTGGTTGTGTTGTCTGATTTATATCAGTTAAAGATTCTTCAATGAACTCGAATGAGTTGTAATTCTCATCACTGTTGTCAGTATTTGCTCCTGATCACAAACTTGTTCTGTCCTCTGAAGGTTCTTCAGTGAGAGATGTAAAACAAATTCCCCCTCCTGTATTGTTGTAGATTGACAGTATGGAACAACACTCTAATGTCAACATAAGTAATCTCAATAGCTTCTGCCTTCTTTTTCATTCTTCCATGAAACTAGGAATACTAATTGAAATCTTCTGCCCTTTTCCTCTTGACCAGTTGGACAACTATTGTTGGTTTCCAGAGCAGTTGCACTGTGACTGATGTTTCTTTGGGGAGACTTACATGGCTTAGTTTTTCTAATCTTTTCACATGCTCTTGGAACTAGTTAAATATTTAGGGTGTAAGTTTGCCTGCTGAACTGTAGGTTTGATATCCAGATGTTTCATTACCTGGCTAGGTAACATTATCAGTGGCGACCTCCAAGTGAAGCGAAGCTGTTATCTCCTGCTTTCTATTTATATCTTTCTCCTGGATGGGGTTCCTGGTGTTTGTGGTGATGTCATTTCCTGTTCGTTTTTTGAGGGGTTGATAGATGGCATCTTGATCTATGTTCACCACCAATGACATCACCACAAACCCCAGGAACCCCATCCAGGAGAAAGATATAAATAGAAAGCAGGAGACAACAGCTTCGCTTCACTTGGAGGTCGCCACTGATGATGTTACCTAGCCAGGTAATGAAACGTCTGGATATCAAACCTACAGCTCAGTGAGCAAACCTACACCCTAAACCTCAACCTGAGCTATAAACCTTCACAAATCTTGCAAAAACTAGTTAAATATCTTGAGGTCAAGACATGCTGTTAGTGAGAAGAGCTGATCATAAATTGCATAGGCATCCTCAAATCTCTCACACTCCTTGTGCTGCAGGGTAATCTGTATCCTACTTTTGACCTTGAGAGTTATGCTATCTGCATTATGCAGCTTCCTCACCAAATGTTGTAACTTCTACTTCTTCAACAATGGTGTTTTACCTGAAGAGCCAGATGGCAAGTTGGCACAGTGTTTAGTATTGCTGCTTCACAGCACCAGGGACCTGGGTTTGATTCCACCCTAGGATGACTATCTGTGTAGAGCTTGCAAGTTCTCCCTGTCCCTGCACTGGTTGCCTCCAGGTGCTCTAGTTACCTCCCACTGACCAAAGATGTGCAGGTTAGGTGGATTGGCCATGATCAATGCAGGGTTACAGAGATAAAGTTAAAAATCACACAACACCAGATTATAGTCCAACATGTTTAGTTGGAAGCACTAGCTTTCGGAGTGCTGCTCCTTCATCAGGTGGTTGTGGAGAATAAGATTGTAAGACACAGAATTTATAGCAAAAGTTTACAGTGTGATGTAACTGAAATTATATATTGAAAAAAACCCAGATTGTTTGTTAAGTCTCTCATCTTTTAGAATGACCATGTTGATTTCAGTTCTTTCATATGTAAATCACAAAACCTTTTTTAAAAGTTACATTCTCAGGTGCACTTTAACAATTGGTGTCATTTCGGTCCAGATAATGTATTGAAGGCTGTCTGTGCCACAATGGTCAGACTGATTCTGATCTAAAAAATTGATTTACAGAATCTTACATGGATTCATGCAGTTTTTGAGCAAAGTAAAATGTAATTCTGCAAGTACAAATTCACCCCACAAACTTATATGTGTATTTGTGCATGTGGATGTGTGTGTGTAAGTGTGGGGGGGTGGGGTGGGTTTTGAGTGTCTATGCGAGGATGTGTGTATGTGTGTGAGTGACCCATTACAGAGATAAGGTTGTGTCTGGGATGGATGCTGTTCAGTATGGACTCAATGGGCAAAATAGCCTGCTTTTGCACTGTAGGGATTCTATAATTCTAAGCCAATGACACTCTCCCCTGTATCAAGCTTAAAAGTATTGAGAAGACCATTGACACAAACAACTTCTAGCAAATTAGAGTCAATTGGATCACTAGTTTTCCCTAGGAATACATTGGGATTTTCTCAAATGCTAGAAGTCCGAATCCATTAACTTCTCTGTAGGAGTAAGTATTTAAGTATTTGTTGCCAATTGTACCTGCATCCTATTTCTACACATCTTCTGGAAGTGACCTATCATTTTATATATGTCACATTCTTGCCTTAGTTTGGCACAGCTTGTGCTTCAGAGCCTTTTTCATTAAAACATGCTTCACAAGAAAATGATCAAATCCCATTTAACAATAAAGGGACATAAGAGGATATTAGGACAGGTGACCAAAACCTTGAAAAAAAGATTTGAAAGAACATCATAAAGGAAGAGAGAGAATTAGAGAGTTTGGGGGATGTCGGGGGGGGGGGGGGGGGGGGCGGTGGGGGGGGGGGCGGGATGCGCGTGGTTGCTGACGGGAGATTCAGACATGATGGCCTAGTAACCTGAAGGCATGGCCTCACTGTGATGTGTTTAACATTGGGAAAGTATAAGAGCAGAGTGGAGCAGGGAAACGTTATAGAGGAGATTGTAAGATTGTTAGAGGTGACAAATATAAAGTTTTTTATACACGGAGAGATTTGAATAAAAATATTTAACAGACATATTGCTGGACCCTAATTCAATTAACTACAAGCACAGTGGTGGTGGATGAATTAGTCTTGCGATGCAGATGTGAGAGTCATGGATGAACCGAAGCTAACAGAGAGTAGGATGGTAGTCCAAGTAGGAAAACGTTGTAAAAGACAAATTAATGAAGGCAGACAAGATTCTGGTGTTAATCTTTCGAGGAATGCAATATAAAAGAGGATAATATTAAACTGATATTAAACATTTGTTAGACTACATTGAGCTGAAGAAACTTTGAAGACAATGCATTGCATTCTGAATTACAGTACTTTGTGCATTTTCCCTCCCTGTATTATAAATCTGATGTTGAAGCACTGGAGAAAGCAGAGGAAGTATTTGCAAGGATCTTACTAAGTTTGAAAGGATGTAACTATCAAATCAGGAAATTGTTCAGGCTGGAGTTCTTTTCTTTGAAAAAGCAAGGACTAAGAGGTAATCAGACACATTGAATTGAATTCTTTTTGGAGCTTGCTGATGAGAGCAAACGCAGGAACTGGTTCCCTGCCAGTGGGCAGCACAGCCTGAGATATGGGAGTGGCATTTTTCTGGCAACGTCCTTTAAAAGGATCCTCTCCAGGTTTGACAGTGACCCTTCCCAGTGGGCAGGTAAAATTAAGCCAAATGAGGGGATAACTAAAATTTTTGAAGACATTTCGAAGAGGTAAATTGTGTCTCATAAACTGGATTGAGTTTTTTAAGGAAGTGATCAAAAAGATTGATGAGGGCAGAGCGGTGGATGGTGTTTACTTGGTTTTTAGTAAAGTCTTTGACAAGGTTCCACATGGTAGACTAATAAGTAAAGTTAGATCACATAGGCTTCAGGGAGAGCTTACCAACCTGGATACAAAATGGCATTATAGTAAAAGACATGAGGGTAGTGCTAGAAGGTTGTTTTTTCGGACTAGAGACCTGTGACCAGCAGTGTTCCACCAGGATCAGTACTGGGTCCAATTTTGTTTATCATTTATAGAAATGATTTGGATGAGAGTATAGTAAGTTTGCAGATGACACCAAAATTGGTAGTATAGCAGACAATGAAGAAGGTTATCTAAGATTACAAGGAGATCTTAATCTTTATTGGTCAGAGTATTGAATACAGGGATTGGGAGGTCATGTTGTGGCTGTACAGGACATTGGTTAGGCCACTGTTGGAATATTGCATGCAATTCTGGTCTCCTTTCTATTGGAAAGATGTTGTGAAACTTGAAAGGGTTCACAAAAGATTTACAAGGATGTTGTCAGGGGTGAAGGATTTGGGCTATAAGGAGATGTTGAATAGGCTAGGGCTGTTTTCCCTGGAGCATCAGAGGCTAAGGGGTGACCTTATAGGGGTTTATAAAATCATGAGGGGCATAGATAGGATAAACAGACAAAGTCTTTTCCCTGGGGAGCCCAGAACTAGAGGGCATAGGTTTACGGTGAGAAGGGAAGAATATAAAAGAGACCTAAGAGGCAACATTTTCACAGAGGGTGGTAATGTGTATGGAATGAGCTACCAGAGATAGTGGTGGAGGCTAGTACAATTGCAACATTTAAAAGACATCTGGATGGGTATATGAATAGAAAGAGTTTGGAGGGATATGGGCCAGGTGCTGGCAGGTGGGACTAGATTGGGTTGGGATATCTGGTCAGCATGGATGAGTTGGACCGAAGGGTCTGTTTCCATGCTGTACATCTCTATGACTCTATGATTAATTGGGTCAATGAACTAAGGAGTGGCAGATGGAGTTTAATTCAGATAAATGCGAGGTATTGCATTTTGGTAAAACAAATGAGGGCAACACTCGTACAATTAATGGTAGGGCCCTTGTCAAACAGAGAGAACTCAAGATGCAGGTACATAATTCTTTGAAACTTGTGATTACATATAGACAGGATGATTAAGAAGGAGTTTAGCACACTTGCCTTCATTGCACAGGCCTTTGAGTACAGGAGTTGGAATGTCATGTTCAGGTTAAACAAAGTGTTGGTGAGGCCTCTTCTGGGGTAGTGTGTGCAGTTCAGGTCACCCTGTCATAGGAAGGATATCATTAAACTGGAGAAGGTTCAGAAAGGATTTACCAGGGTGTTGTTGAGAATGGAAGGTTTGAGTTATAAAAATAGGCTGGATTGGCTGGGACTTTTGTCATTGGAGCATAGGAGGGTGCAGGGTGACATTATAGAGGTTTATAAAACTATGAGGGGCATAGATAAGGTGAATAGCAAAGGTCTTTGCCCTACAGTGAGGAGTTTAAAACTAGGGAAATTATTTTTCAGGTGCAAGGAGAAAGATTTAAAAATATCAGGCAAAGTTTTTCTTCCTGATTTAACTAGATATCTATTCTTGCAGTTCCTTCCCATAAAAAGGGTCTTTATTTAGACGTCTCAATATTAACCTAAAATTTGCTGGGCTAGTTGAAAAGAAATTCAACAAAAATAACCTGGAACCTGTTGATGACCTGATGATTAGAACGGTCACTGGTTTTAATGTGGTTCTTTGTCGGAAGGAATGAGTGAATGTTTAATGAGGTGTTACAACTCAACACTGATAACTGATCTGTCACAGTGTCTGGCTGGAGTCTTGTTTAAAAGCAGACACAGTGAATTAGGTGTAATATGGACCCTTTATTAGCTAACAAAGAGTACTTGATCAGAGAACTGCACAATATAAACATCATACCTGACCTTGTGTGAGCAGGGCAGCTTTAGAATGCCACTGCTTATCAGAATGGACAGCCGCATTTTAAAGATGTTACCAGTTCAACAGTGGGTATGCATTAAGTGGTGAGTTGTGCTGGAAAGATGGCACTACAATCAGATGCAACGGATGCCATAAGCACATAATAGGTAGGTAATGAAACAGGCTTGGTAAGATATGACGGAAGAACTCTCTAGGTCTTGTGGCAAAAAACCCTTTGGAAAACTCAATGCCATTCACTTACTTAAAAACATAAAGTTCAGTCCATCCTCTTCAAATTTCGGCTAATTCCCTGGACTGAGCATAGAAATGAAGGGCTAACATTTACAGTTTTTGGCAAAGTGCTCTCTTGACTTTCATAGAGGGCTTCTCTCTGGGTATAGTTACCTATCCCATCCTATGAAAACACTCTTGCCTAATTCTAGCCCCATGCTACCGCTCAAAAGCATCTCCTAACACAAGGCTGGATCCGAACAGAGCAAATCACACAATGTGTGCAGTGTGCTTTAAACAGCAATATGATGCACGTAAATTTACATCACCAAAAAGAAATCTTTTACTGTTTCATGATAGTTGTTAGTACCAGAACACCATGACAGATGTCTGAGCACTTTGTGTCATCAGGTAATTTCTCTTATTTGACCTGGAAGAATTAGATAATGAAAGTATGATTGTAAAGCAATTCAGATTCAACATTACTGTTGGTTTCTCGCTAAAATTCATTGTCCATCACTTTCATGAGTTTAGGACAAGAATCCTACTTCAGTAGCAAAATAATTCCCTTTGAATTGATCGTGTTTGATCCAAAGGAAAGGGAAAGAGCATGAAATGAGATTTGCAAAATGACTATTATATTTTCAAAAAAATTCAGTGATGTTTGCAAATACCTCAAATCATATACTATGCCTCAGGCACATACTTAAGACTACAATTGATCTTTCTCTTGTAATTAATAATTAAAAAGCTATTAAACCATGAACCACATAAAAAATTGGTGTGCAAGTTATAATGTGACATAATACCATTGTCCTCCTCTGATGATTAAATTGTTGTTGAAATTACTCCTAATGCAGATACTGCTGTGCTTTCCTGGATCTCAGAAAAGCATTTTTTTGGGAAAGTCATTAAGCTGCGATTTGAAAATGCAAGCTTTCTTGACCATGTAGCTGACATGCTTTTTCTCAAGAAACAACCTTTTCAAAACAACGCATTTTGAATCTACTCACTAAACAGGAAAATGATTTATTCACTTTCATGAGCCATTTGTAAGATATAATTGTAGTTTCCTCAGGCAACATATTTGAATCATACATTAGTTTGTTAAAAAGGAAATAAACAGCATTTTTACCTGTAAAGGGCTGTAGCATACTGATAGCTTTTTCCAACTGCCCCACGTGCCACATTTGTTTTCGGTTGTGCTATTTTAAAAATTTTTACTTGCAAATCGATTGGACCTTTTGAACTGTATTCTTTTAAAAATATTGGCCTGTTGATTGGAGGCTGAACAAGTTATCCTACTGAATCTTCGCAAAGTTGTTACATTTATTGATGTTGCTGTCCTCACGAGTGGGCATCATGTCTGATTTCCACACCACCCTTTCAAGAGCCATTCCCGCAACAACTCCACATTCACTGGCAATCCATCCTAGGACCAGCATCCCTTGCTGTGCGCCATCTTTGAAAGCCAGGAAAGGACCTGGAGGAACACTGGTGTCTGGATTAGCCTTGAGGACTGAGGAGAGATGGTTGAGAAAGGGAAGCTGGCACCACTATCCAGGTGTCCTTTCCTCATAAAGAGACAGTGAGGTGCAGTAGGTATTCAGCCAGAGGAGGACCCACACACACAGATGACAATTTCCAGTCAGGACACTGCGGAGATGGCCAGGCCCTCACTCCACCTTGACTGCCCCCTCTAACATTCCCGAACCGAGAATGGTCAACATGCCTCTGGCTTCTCCAGTTGCAAATGCTCCCACGTTCACCCGATAAAAGCTCCAGAGCCAACAGATTCCAATATGAACCAGGTCCACTCTACCCTACCTGCAGAACAGGGGAGCTCAGTGCGGAGCAACAAGATTGACAGGAGACAAAAATGGTACAGGGTGCACATTTAAGCCATGATGGACTATTATATAGAAAGTTTGTTTTCCAAATAAATGTTCATTTCTCACCATTCACAAGGTAGTCACAGTCCTGTGAAGGGCACAGATGCTTCACTGCATCCTGCAGCATTACTCCTTGGGCCTCAGTGAGATGCAGTGATTGGAGTTGCACGCTGAAGTCAAATCAATCATATTGGAATAGGGGCACCATTGTGTGTGCATTGCCTTGACTCACTCCAGCATTTTACCTCCCCCCCACTACCCCAATATTGGTTACTGCTTGCTTGGCTGTATATGTGACCATTCCCCAGAAGCATTCTCCTTGCACCTGTATTGCCAAGATATCACCTGTGTTTGCTGCTAATGTTGCTCCTTTGTGGGTGCCCAGTGACCAGTTGCAGAACATAGCTCCCTCCTTCATATATTGACTTATATTGACTCACTTAACCTGCCCATTGTGATATGTTTGCGGTCATTCTCCTCAATATTGCTTGCTCTCCATACGAGCGGTCCTGGCTTCCTGCCTTCAGTGTCCTGCCACAGAGACCCCCAACATCTCCCTTCCTCTTCAGTGATGGATGATTCCAGAAAGCTCAAAGGCTTTACATTTCCCCACATCATCACCCAAGCCATCTACAAATGCCTACAACTGTCCCTCACGCAACCTCTACTTCCTTTAGGTTATTTGAACATAACCATGGTCCATCTCCATGAGTGACCTGACTTGCCAACACAACCCCAAACTTACTCAGACTCCTGACTGCTGTCATGTCCCTGACCTCCCGACAGCCCCCACCATCCCTTCCCCTCACCCCTTCCCCTCCCCATCCCTAGATTGACCCAAATAGACTCAACGGGCTGACTATAACCTGCACTCTGGAGAAAAGAGACGAGGACTCCCAAGCCACCCAAGCCAACGGCCATGACTAAGGTCAAAACCGGAGACTGGTATGGGAATCTTCCTTTGACTAATATTGCTGGTTCCCTGTGACTGACTGGACCTAAATGTGGACTACTCCCTGAAGACTTTCAGATATATTCTACTTTGTGTTGCAGACACTGTTTGGCGCAGACACTGAGACCACATGGTGCAGGTGCTACAGCGACATGGCATGCTGCTGTACTGCAAGATGCATAGCCCCCTTGACTGCTGACTGCTGCGCAGTACAGCCACCTGTCTGCTTGTGTAACTGTACCAATTGCCATTGCAAGGCACAGCATTGGGATACAAGGCACACATGCTGCAGGCACATGGTGAGGCACCAGGTGAATAAACACTGAAGGAGCAAGAGAGCAGCTCTGGTCAGCAGCCAGATCCATGCCACAGAGTGCTGGCTGTCCCTGTGTAATAACTGGACCTGACATAACCCTACTCTACTGAGTGCTGTGATGCCCTCCTAGACATTAGAACATAGAACATAGAAGAATACAGCGCAGTACAGGCCCTTTGGCCTTCGATGTTGCGCCGATCCAAGCCCACCTAACCTACACTAGCCCACTATCCTCCATATGCCTATCCAATGCCCGCTTAAATGCCCATAAAGAGGGACAGTCCACCACTGCTACTGGCAGGGCATTCCATGAACTCACGACTCGCTGAGTAAAGAACCCCCAACATCTGTCCTATACCTACCACCCCTTAATTTAAAGCTATGCCCCCTCGTAATAGCTGACTCCATACGTGGAAAAAGGTTCTCACGGTCAACCCTATCTAAACCCCTAATCATCTTGTACACCTCTATCAAGTCACCCCTAAACCTTCTTTTCTCCAATGAAAACAATCCCAAGTGCCTCAGCCTTTCCTCATACGATCTTCCTACCATACCAGGCAACATCCTGGTAAACCTCCTCTGCACCCGTTCCAGTGCCTCCACATCTTTCCTATAGTATGGCGACCAAAACTGCACACAATACTCCAGGTGCGGCCGCACCAGAGTCCTATACAACTGCAACATGACCTCAGGACTCTGGAACTCAATTCCTCTACCAATAAAAGCCAGTACGCCATATGCCTTCTTCACCGCACTATTTACCTGGGTGGCAACTTTCAAAGATCTGTGTACGTGGACACCAAGATCCCTCTGCTCATCCACACTACCAAGTATCCGACCATTAGCCCAGTACCCCATCTTTTTGTTACTCTTACCAAAGTGAATCACCTCACACTTAGCTACATTGAACTCCATTTGCCACCTTTCTGCCCAGTTCTGCAGCTTATCTATATCCCGCTGTAACCTGCCACATCCTTCCTCACTGTCAACAACTCCTCCGACTTTCGTATCATCCGCAAATTTGCTCACCCAACCTTCTAGCCCCTCCTCCAGGTCATTTATAAAAATGACAAACAGCAATGGTCCCAAAACAGATCCTTGCGGAACACTGCTAGTAATGGCACTCCAAGATGAACCTTTACCATCAACTACTACCCTCTGTCTTCTTCCAGCCAGCCAATTCCTAATCCAAACCTCCAACTCACCCTCCATGCCATACCTCCATATTTTTTGAAGTAGCCTACCATGGGGAACCTTATCAAACGCCTTACTAAAATCCATATACACCACATCTACCGCTTTCCCCTCATCCACCTCCTTAGTCACCTTCTCAAAGAATTCAATAAGGTTTGTGAGGCACAACCTGCCCTTCACAGAACCATGCTGACTATCCTTGATCACATTATTCCTATCCAGATGTTCATAAATCCTATCCCTTACAATTCTCTCTAAGACTTTGCCCACAATAGAAGTGAGACTCACCGGCCTATAGTTACTAGGGTTATCCCTACTCCCCTTCTTGAACAAGGGAATCACATTTGCTAGTCTCCAGTTTTCTGGCACTATTCTTGTAGACAATGAGGACATAAAAATCAAGGCAAATGGCTCTGCAATCTCCTCCCTTGCTTCCCAGAGAATCCTAGGATAAATGCCATCAGGCCCAGGGGACTTATCTATTTTCACCCTTTCCAGAATTTCCAACACCTCTTCCCTACATACCTCAAAGCCATTCATTCTACTTAATTGTGACTCAGTATTCACATCGGCAACAATGTCCTGTTCCTGAGTGAATACTGACGAAAAGTATTCATTCAGTGTCTCCCCAATCTCTTCAGCCTCCACACGCAACTTCCCACTACTATCCTTGACTGGATCTATTCCTACCCTAGTCATTATTTTATTTCTGACATACCTATAGAAAGCCTTAGGGTTTTCCCTAATCCTACCAACTAAGGACCTTTCATGTCCCCTCCTTGCTGCTCTTAGCTCTCTCTTCAGATCCTTCCTGGCTACCTTATAACTCTCATTCTCCCCAATTGAACCTTCACGCCTCATCTTTACATAGGCCGCCCTCTTCCATTTAACAAGGGATTCCAATTCCTTATTAAACCATGGCTCCCTCACACGACCCTTTCCTCCCTGCCTGACAGGTACATACTTATCAAGGACACTCAATAGTTGCTCCTTGAACAAGCTCCACATATCAATTACGCCCTTGCCTTGAAGCCTACTTTTCCAAGCCACGCATCCGAAGTCATGCCTCACCGCATCATAATTTCTCTGCCCCCAGCTATAACTCTTGCCCTGCAGTGCACACTTATCCCTCTCCATCACTAGAGTAATAGTCACCGAATTGTGGTCACTGTCCCCAAAGTGCTCACCTACCTCTAATTCTAACACCTGGCCTGGTTCCTTACCCAGAACCAAATCCAGTATGGCCTCACCTCTTGTTGGCCTGTCTACATATTGTGTCAGGAAACCATCCTGCACACATTGGACAAACAAACATTGTTTTTTATTCATTTAAAGGATGTGGGCATCACTGGGTGGCCAGCATTTATTACCCATCCCTAGTTGCCCTTGAGAAGGTATTATCAAAGATTCTTTGGGGAATTTCTGTAGTGCATCTTTCAGATAGTACATGCTGCTGCTACTGAGCATCAGAGCTTGAGGGAGTGGATGCTGTGGATGTAGTGCCAATCTAGCGGGCTGCTTTGTCCAAGATGCTGTCAAGCTTCTTGAATGTTGTTGGAGATGCACCCATGCAAATAAGTGGGCAATATTCCATCACACTCCTGACTTGTGAATTGCAGATGATGGACAGACTTTGGGGATCAGGAGGTGAGTTACTCACTACAGTATTCCTAGCCTCTGACCTGCTGTTGTAGCCACTGCATTTATGTCGTGAATCTCGTTAAGTTTGTGGTCAATGATAACCACCAGGATGTTGATGATGGGGGATTCAGTGACAGTAACACCATTGAATGTCAAAGGGTGGTGGTTAGATTGTCTCTTATTGATGATTGTCATCGTCTGACATTTGTATGTCACAAATGTCACTTGCCACTTGTCAGTTCAAGCCTGGATATTATCCAGAGCTTGTTGCATTTGAAGATGGACTGCTTCAGTATCTGAGGAGTCGCAAATGATGCTGAGTATTGTGTTATTACCAGCAAACCTCCCCACTTCAGACCTTATGATGGAGGGAAGGTCATTGATGAAGCAGCTGCAGATGGTTGAGCCAAAGACACTAGCCTGCGGAACCCATACAGAGATGTCCTGTAACTCCAACAACCACAACCATCTTCCTATGTGCCAGGTTTGATACCAACCAGGGGAGAGTTTGCCCCATATTTCATTGATTCCAGATTTGCTAGGGACTACTCTCCACGAGGACTGTGCAGTGGTCACTTTTAACAATACTGTCATGGAGAGATGCATCTGCAGCCAGCAGATTGGTAAGGATGTGGTTAAGTATGTTGTTCCATCTTGCTGTTTCCTTCACCACCTGCTGCAGACCCAGACTAGCAGCTATGTCCTTTAGGACCCAACCAGCTCGATCAATAGTACTGCTACCGAACACTCTTGATGGTGGATCCCCACCCAGAGTACATTTTGTGCCCCGTCATCCTCAGTGCTTCCTCCTAGTGCTGTTCAACATGCCTATCCTTCGATGCTAAACGTTAAATTTGAGAAAGATGTGTTGTTTATTTCAATGTATTTCTACCTATTTGATAATCAAAAAATTTCCTATTTGAAAATATCCTTTCACCACTAAGTTCAATCATGTATAACCCTCTGAGTAACAGACTAAGAGTAAGATATTTCTACAGGATGAAAGTTATCTGTTTTTGGATCTATTTTGCTGTAACTATTACAGAGATAATTATCAGATTTATTTTGATAATATGTGTTGCAGCCTCTAAAACAGACTTTTGTTTTTTTCCGTACTGGTCTGTATTTTTTTTCCCTGGAAGAACTGTGTTTAATAATTGATGATAACTATCATCTGCAATGCCACAGGCTTTCTTATCATTGCTGTTGTTTTGAGGGGATGCTTATAGACAGTTCTAAACAATGTGCTTCAAGTCTTATAATTAATCCCAGTTTTGAAAAAAAGATGGATTGTTTTTGATTAACTTAAAATGCTGTTCTTTATTTGTAGCACTGACATCGCTTCCAAACAATCTCAGAATCTGCTGAAACCATTCATTACCTCAAGACTGGATGGCCCCAACACAATCTTGGATCGGTCTCCTATCCCATGCACTGGAGACCCACTGGTAAGATCATGTACCCTATCCTCCTTCTCTCAGAGATCTGCAGCACAGAAAGTGTCCCTTTGGCCCATTGGATCTGTCCCAGACAAAAACAACCACCAATTAGTCCAATCCTATTTTTCAGCACTTGACCCATAGCCTTCAACCACTCCAACCTCTCACCCTGACGATGCACAGCCCTCTATTCCCTCTGCTCCGACCCCGACATCACCAACAAACCAGCAGACAAGGGGGTGTTGTGGTAGTTTGGCACACTGACCTCTGCACCGCTGAAGCCAGGTGTCAACTTACAGACACCTCCACCTACTGCCCCCTGGACCACAACCTCACTTCCCATCACCAAACCATCATCTCCTAGACCATCTACAACCTCATCACCTGCAGCCTCCAACCTCATAGTCCCGGAACCCCGCACCACTCGGTTCTACCTCCTACCAAAAATTCACAAACCTGACTACCCCGGTTGTCCCATTGTCTCAGCCTGCTCCTGCCCACCAAACTTATCTCTGCATACCTTGACACCGCCCTGTCCCCCTTAGTCCAGGAACTACCCATCTAAGCTCGGGACACCACCCAATCCCTACACCTCCTCCATGACTTTCCTTTCCCCAGCCTCCAATGCCTTATCTTCACCAGGAATATCCAGTCATTGTACACATCTATCCGGCATGATGAAGGCCTTCAAGCCCTCCATTACTTCCTCTCACATTGACCCAAACAGTATCCTTCCACTGACACACTCATACTCCTGGTTGAACTGGTCCTCACCCTCAACGATTTCTCCTTCCAATCCTCCCACTTCCTCCAGACTAAAGGAGTAGCCATATGCACCTGCATGGGCTCCAGCTGTACCTGCCTCTTTGTCGGATATGTGGAACAGTGTGTCTTCCACAGTTACACCAGCACCATTCCCCACCTTTTCTTCTGCTACTTCAATCACTGTACTGGCGCCACCTCATGTTCCCATGAGGAGGTTGAACAGTTCATCAACTTCACAAGCACCTTCCACCCCACTCGCAAGTTCACCTGGACTATCTTGAACACCTCCCTCCCCTTCTTGGACCTCTCCATCTCCATTTCTGTTGATCGACTCAACACGGACATCTACTACAAACCCACAATTCCCACAGCTACCTGGACTACACCTTCTCCCACCCTGCCTCCTGTAAAAACACTATCTCCTATTCCCAATTCCTCTGCCTCCACTGCATCCTCTCCCAGGAGGATCAATTCTACCGTAGAACATATCATATGGCCTCCTTCTTCAAAGACCGCAATTTCCCCTTCCGTGTGGTCGATGATGCCCTCCAGTGCACCTCTTCCATTTCCCACAACTCTGCCCTTGAAGCCTATCCCTCCGATCACAACAAGGACAGAAGCCCCTTGGTCCTCACATTCCACCCCACAAACCTCCGCGTACTTTGCATCAACCTCTGCCATTTCCGCCACCTACAAACAGACCCCACCACTAGAGAAGTATTTCCCTCCCCACCACTACCTGCATTCCAGAGAGACAGTTCCCTCCGCGACTCCCTTGTCAGGTCCACATCTCCTACCAACCGACCCTCCATTCCCGGCACCTTCCCCTGCCACTACAAGAAGTGCAAAACCTGTGTCCACATTTCCCCCCTCACCTCCATCCAAGGCCCCAAAGATCCTTCCACATCCACCAGAGATTTACAAATACATCCACATGCGTCATCTCCTGTGTCCGTTGCACCCGATGTGTCCTCCTCTATATCAGGAAGACAGAATGCCAACATGCGGATCTTTTCAGGGACACCCACACTAAACAACATCCCGCCCCGGTGGCTGAACACTTCAACTCCCCCTCTCACTCCACCAAAGATATGCAGGTTCTGGGCCTCCTCCATCGCCAAACCCTAACCACCTAACGTCAGCAGGAAGAATGCCTCATCTTCTGCCTTGGGACCCTCCAGCCACACGGGATCAATGTGGATTTCACCAGTTTCCCCATTATCCCCTCCCCACATTATCCTAACTCCAACCTTCCCACTCGGCACCGCCCTCTTGAACTGTCCTACCTGACCATCTTCCTTCCCACTTAACTGGTCCACCTTCCTCTCCGACCTATCACTTTCATCCTCACCTTCATCTATCTATCACATTCCAGCTGCCTTCCCCCCAAGCTCCACCTCCTCCCATTTATCTCTCAGCCGCCCACCCCCCCCCCCCCCCCCCCCCCCCACCACCACCACCACCACCATCCCGGCCCACAAGCCTAACTCGTGATGAAGGGCTTATGCCCAAAACACCCATTGTCCTGCTCCTCGGATGCTGCCAACTGGCTGTGGTTTTTCTGATCTCCAGCATCTGCAGTCCTCCATAGACTTTCTCCATAGACTTGAATGCCTTGCCATTGCAAGTTCACATCTAAATTCTTCTTACGTTATGAGGGTTTCTGGCTTTATCCTTACAGGCAATGATTTCCAGATTCCCACCATCCTCTGAGCAAAAAAGCTTCTCTTCGCATCTCTAAAACTCCTGCCACTTCCCTTAAATCTATGCCCCTTGATCATTGCTCCATCCATCAAGAGGAAAAGTTTCTTCCTGTCTACCCCATATACTCCCCTCATAATTTTATACATCTCATTCGTGTCTCCTTTCAATTTACTCTGCTCGAAAGAAAGTTAGACCAGTCTGTCCAATCTGTCTCCTCACCAAAACTGTCCAGCCCAGGCAACATCTTAGTAAATCTCCTCTGCACCCTCTTCAGTGCTATCACATCATTTCTATAATGTGGTTTCCAGACTGCACACAATACGCCAGCTGTGGCCTAACCAAATTTTTATTCAGTTCCAGCAGGACTTCCCTTAAACTCAATGCCTTGATTAATAAAGACAGGTATACCAAATGCCTTCTTAACCACTTTACCCACCTGTTCTGATACGTTAAGGGATCAGTGTACTGTACATGCAAATTTACAATGCTTCCCAGGGTCCTACTGTCCATCATGTATTCAAATGCATCACCTTGCTCAAATGCATCACCTCATATTTATCCAGATCGAATTCCATTTGCCACCGATCAACCCATCTGAACAGCCTGTCTCTATCCTTTGGTAGTGTAAGACTACTCTCCTCATTATTTACCACTGTACCAAACTCGGAGAAAGTAAGGACTGCAGATGCTGGAGATCAAAGTCAAAATGTGTGATGCTGGAAAAGCACATTTGGTCATTTCATTCATCAGGAATGATCCTGATGAAGAGCTTATGCTCGAAACATCAACTCTCCTGCTCCTCGGATGCTGCCTGACCGGCTGTGCTTTTCCAGCACCATACTTTGTTACTTATAGACTCCCCTACATTTAAAATAATTTAGCTAAATAATAAACAGCAAGGGCTCCAACACTAACCCCTGTGGGACTCCACTGGACACAGACTTTAAGGCAGAAAAATACCCCTGAATCATCACCTTCTGCTTCCTGCCATTCAGTCAACTGTGGATCCACATTTCCTTGGATCCCACGGATTCTTACCTATGCTCTCAATGTCCCATTCTGGATCTTAACAAAAGCCTTGCCAAATTGAAAGTAGACTACATCATATGTACTGCCTTCATCCACATACCGCTTTGAAAAATTCAATCAAGTTGGTCAAACGTGACCTCACCTTAACAAAGCCATGCTGACTGTTCTTGATTAATACTGACCTCAGCAAATGCGGATTAATTCTCTCCCTCAGAATAGTATCCAATCATTTCCCCATCACTGAGATTAGACTGACTGCCTGTAGTTTCTTGCTTTGCCTCTTGCTGTCTTCTGGAATAATGGTACCACTGGCTGTCCTCCAGTCCTCTGACACCGATGAATCTATGAATATAAACCTCTCCAGTGGCCAGAGAGAAATTGAACATTTTTTGCAAGTATTCCTGCTTTTTCCTCTCTGGCCTCACTCAACAACCTGGGATACATTTCATCTGTTCCTAGATTTTAACCTACTTTTGACTAATTTCTGACTGACTCTCATTCTCCATTCCACAACACTTCAATTTTGAAATATTGATCAAAAAACAAAGAACATTACAGCATGGGAACAGGCCCTTCGGACCACCAAGACTGCCTTTCTAAGTTAAAAAAATCTTTTGTCTCTATGTGGTCAATATTCCTATATTTCCTGGCTAGTCATACATCTGTCAAGATGCCTCTCACATCTCCTATTAACTTTACTCCTTTTACGTTAAACCTGTGTCCTCCTAGTAATTAACATTTCTACTGAGGCTAAAAGACTCTGACTATCCATTCTATCCATGCTTGTCATAATTTTGCAATCTTCCATCAGTTCGCTCCTCAGTCTTCAACTTTCAATTTGAAACAAACCAGTTTTGTTTCAAACATAATGATACCCTGTCCTCATAATAATACCCTCCAAACCGGGCAACATCCTAGTCAACCTTTTCTGTACCCTCTCTAAAACCGCCAAATCTTTCTGGTACTGTGGCAACCAGAACTGTATACAATATTCCAAATATGGCCTAACTAAAGTTCCTCAGCTGCAACATGATTTGTCAATTTGGATACTCTGTGCCCTGACTGATGAAGGCAGGCAGTCGAGTGTGTGGTGCTCAAAAAGCACAACCAGTCAGGCAGCATCTAAGGAGCAGGAGAATCGATGATTGGGGCATAAGCCCGAGGCAAGCCCAAGTTGTTCTTCTTGACAACCTTATCGACTTGTGTTGCCATGTTCAGGGAACTGTGGACCTATATACCTAGATCCCTCAATATATTCTGCCATTTACTGTGTACTTCCCTCCTACATTAGATCTTCCAAAAAGTATCAGTTTGCATTTTAGATTAAATTCCATTTGCCATTTCTCTGTCCAAGTCTCCAGCCTAACTATATCCTGCTGTAATGTCTGGCAATTCTCCTTATTTTCCGGAGTTCCTGCAGATCTTTAAGCCTTTTCATGGACATACTCTACTTCATCTTTGCAACTCCTGCTCTATTGAAAGATCACACTTGCTGTCTGATCTGAGCATTTCCAGCACCTCTGCCTTTTATTTCATATTTCTAGCAGCTGCATTGTTTCGCTTCTGAAACCTACAATACTTAGCCCAAACTTCTATTCCTTTGAATCTGGCACTGTATGTATCCTCCCTTTGCCCCAACACTGGTGACAAAAAAGCACCTCCAAATCCCTTGACTTCTCTGTTAAAATTCTCGTCAAGAAACACCTCTTTAATCGCGATTTGGAGGTTGGACTGGGGTGTACAAAGTTTAAAATCACAAAACACCAGGTTATAGCGCTGCTCCCTCACCTGATGTACGGTGTACAACCACCTGATGAAGGAGCAACTTTCCAAAAGCTTTCAAATAACCTGTTGGGACTATAACCTGGTGTTGTGTGATTTTTAACTCGTCAACCAAGCTTTCAATCATTCATCTTAACCCTGTTTGTCTGGCTCATGTTTTGTTTCTTTAGTCCTTTGTGGGAAGTGTTTTCAGTATCGCATTATTAAAAGGGCACAATTTCTGTAGTTATGCTGGTCGCTGTGCTATCACACTCAGTATCTCATTCTTGTTTGTTTAGAGGCAGTTTTGAATAACAATCTAAATCATCAGGTCTATCCTGCTGAGCTAAATAGCCTGCTGATAACAGAAAGAGAAACTCCTATTCATTGAAAGTGAAAGTATTAATGTTCAGAGAATTTGCAAATGAACTTACTGAGGCATAGCTGCCTGCAAAGCCTTAATGCTCCTAAGCTGTGATTTCAACATGAGTGACAAAAGCAAAATGGTGACTGATGATGGTAAATATAGACAAATTATACTAAAGATTAAACCTCCTCTGTTAGTACAGGCAGCACACATCTATCAAATACTCAGATAGGCATGAAGGACAAAGCCTTTCAGAAGAGATTGTGGGACAGAATTTGTAAAAGGGAACATACAAACTAAATCAGCACCTCTCGGTGGCCCCTCTGTGTGTGTCTCTGGAATACCATTCACACCCACATGTTATTCAGAGCTAACATTTTAAAGGATAAATAAAATCGCATCCCCTCATTGTTTGTGAATTTTTAAATCCACAGCAGCATTCGATGGGAAAAAAACCAATGTCACAAAGCATCATTTGGCACTGCTAAAGCTTTGCACTTGCTGTCATAAACACATTTCCCTGAAAGTCTTCAAACTTAAATGCTGCTGTGGTTTAAGGGCAGCTGATACAAACATTTAATGTGGTCACCTATGCCATTGAGGTGCACCTTGGTTGTGAGCTACAAGGTAATGGGACATTTCCTGACATCTGCCTAATGGCTCCCCAAAAAGTTCATCAGGTTTCTGGAAGCCTAATATAAAAATTAGCAAAGCTCTAGAATCATTCAAGGCATGAGCTTGTCTATTTTCTCCATTCGCCCGTGCTTTTCTTCGACTTGGAACTAGGCACCAGCTTCATTGCAGCATCCGGAAAATTTGATAAAAGGAAGTTGAAGTTGCAGAAAGGCTTGAGTGGAAAACTGACCCTATGCTCACCTTGCCACACCAATGGCCTTGCACGCAATGAATGGGGCCTCTGGCCTCTCCAGTACACCAGATGAATTGCTATTGGGTGGAGACCCAGCATTTTCAGATTCCATCTGATTTTTCTGGACAGCACGTAGATTTCAGGTCCCACATAATTCTTTTTACCATTGGGCTTCTCCTTCCCTCTGTCCATACCCCCTCATAAAAAAGCCTATGCCACTCCGATGGACAAAGTCAGAAGTCGCATGACATCAGGTTATAGTCCAACAGGTCTATTTGAAATCACAAGCTTTTGGAGTGCTGCTCCTTCATCAGGTGATTTCAAATAAACGTCTTGGACTATAACCTGGTTTCATGCGACCTCTGATTTTATTCATCCCTTCATGGCATTAAGGCATCACTGGCTGTAATTGGTCACTTTCATACATATGAGGAGAAAGTGAGGTCTGCAGATGCTGGAGATCAGAGCTGAAAATGTGTTGCTGGAAAAGCGCAGCAGGTCAGGCAGCATCCAGGAATCCTGAAGAAGGGCTTATGCCCGAAACGTCGATTCTCCTGTTCCCTGGATGCTGCCTGACCTGCTGCGCTTTTCCAGCAACACATTTTCAACTTTCATACATATGCAAATCGAAATTCAGTTACATCACTGCAGGGCACATTCATACTCTGGCTCTTCTGCAACTTTTTTCTGACTCATAATTAAATTAATTATTCCCCACACAATCTTGAAGTCATTGCACAAAGCTTCCCCCAAGGCCAGAGACGTCTTAAATTAAGTGAGACCACTTCACAAAATTCATCAGAAGTCAGTATAAGACTTGTCCCTCATTAGCAAGGCTATGAACTCACTAACATGCACCTCTTCCATTCTGTGGAAAGAAAATAAACAAATTTGCTTTTCTAACTTAATGAAAGCAATAGCACAAAGGAAATCTGAATGTGAAACCATCTGAATCGGATAAAGTTCGAAAGCTTGTATATTAATTTGCGTTTTGTGCCATTTTCTAACCCCTTTTGAGTTCTAATTGCTTTCAGAGCTCAGTTATCATGCCATGTGGGATTTAAAGTTTTAAAATAATCGACTTTCTTAAATTGGAAACTTTATATATCAAGATAATTATGTTAATTCAATTTAGCGCAAACAACTTATTTAGACCTAAATTGGAAAATAAGGCTTTAAACCCTCAATTACAGGTAATAAGTTACAGAACAAAAAGTAATCTATAGACCATGAAATGCCAACAATTTCAGTTGTTTGCAATTTAATAAGGCTGCCAAGGTCTGTTTGTCACTTTCAAAGCAAACGACGCCCAAATAAATAGGATGCTATCTCAGTATCACAGATATATGTTTTTTTTACCTAAAGTAGAGCTAAATAATTAGCTATCCACTTTGGCATGCACATTTTTGTGATCTAATAAGAGGACTATCCCATCCAGTTTATTTTGTTTATGGACATATAAGTTCAGCACCAGTAATTTACTCCTTCTAATATCATAGAGTGGTGTTAATTTAGTGTTGAGAGTTGTGAACTGATCCTGAATTGACAGGGTCAGACAGATTTAAAAAGAAAAAGCCCTGACATGATGATTCAAACGCTGAAGTAAAAACAACAAAAGAAAAAAAAATGCAAATCAAATAGATGCTGTCTTACCAATCCTGCTTTACACCTTCTTCACAATGATGACAATACTTTATAGAGAAAACACACTACCACCATTATCAGTGACATAAAAGACCAACAAAAGCAGTATTTTGGTCTTTGCCTCAAGAACAAATCTTCAAACAATACTGTTTGTTTACTTATTTCTCCATAAATCTATCAACACAATATGTTGATAAAAATTCCTTGTAGGCTGTACTAAATCATTCAATATACTTCTAAGTTCTTCACAATCTTCCTCTTCATCTGCCCCTTATGCTAAAGCCAATGATAAGCCATCTCAGCCTCCAGTTTGACGTAAAAGGTGGAATTCAAACATTATTGAGTTTTTGGTCCATCATCAAATTGCTCACTTATACATTAGTAGTTCCAACCTTTTCCTCATTCCAGAAGATTGCCCTCAGCTCATTTCGATTTAAATTCTCTGATGCACTCTCTGGATCTTTTAAAGATGCACTAATGAAAATTCCAGTTTGTCTTGAATGTTTTATTTATGTCCTTTCCCATACTCATTCTCTGTAGAGACTGAAAAGTTTTGAAAATAAACTTGAACTTCCAGTTAGTAGTTGAAAGGATAACACAAGCTTTTGCATTTTAAGGTATTTACTGTAACAAGCAGACTAAAAACACTGTAGACTAAACACATTATTTGTAGCTAACTTATACTTCAAGCTGTAGAACCTTTAATACAACTACAAGTATACTTTTTACATGTATAGGTTACACCTTCCCTTAAATAATATCTGAGTTCTCCCACAAAGGGTCCAAAATGTGGAGTTTGCACATTCTCCCCGTGTCTGCGTGGGTTTCTTCCGGGTGCTCCGGTTTCCTCCCACAATCCAAAAATGTGCAGGTCAGGTGAGTTGGCCATGCTAAATTGCCCATAGTGTTAGGTGAAGGGGTAAATGTAGGGGAATGGGTCTGGGTGGGTTACGCTTTGGCAGGTCGTTGTGGACTTGTTGGGTCGAAGGGCCTGTTTCCACACTGTAAGTAATCTAATCTAAAATGATTCTTAACTCTCAAAGATTTACTTTTGTCCCTTTTCTTTCTCAGCTGGATAAATTCTAATCCCAGACTTTTCTTCATAGTGAAAATATTACTGCAGATAGCCCCTCCTGCATATGCTCTGTTAATCTTCCAGCTTTTTGCACTTTTCAATTGACATAGTCATATTGTGATGTCATGGACCATTGAGAACTTTTGCCTTGGCTGCTTTCTCTCTCCTGGATCCTTGCAGACTAACCATGTCCAAGAGTTATCAGAGATATTTTAGAAATCCTTCCATCCTCAAAAGCTATTTCCTTAGCAATATGAATCACATAAGCTTTGTATCCAAGTACAGATACTGATACACTATCTTTGATTGCTTAAATATTTTTCATCTTTGAACTAAAGTTTAAAACATAACTGTTTACAGTCCAATGTTCTCAACATTTTCATTGGACCTTAGACACTTACAGTGTCCAACTTTAATATGCAGGCCACTGTGTAAGCTTCAGAAATAAACACCTCACATCTTCTTTCCAGTCAAACAATCCAAATCCACTTTCATCTCTTACAACCAAACCATCCAAGGTTGCTGTTAGGCAGACTTCAGAACAGATCAAATGACCACCTTAATTTTATCTCAGATTAAAGACAGTCACAAGACATAATAATCTTATGAAACTCATAATTCTAATAATTTTAAATACTTGTCCTCCTTCTTCTTTCAGATTTTTCTGGGGGTTGGTTGGGCCAGTTGATCACTTTTCCACATTTTCCCTTGTCAGTCACCCATTACTCTTCCAATTCTGTTGTGTTGAAGTCTCTCACAACTGTATCTTTTCATTCAGTCTTGGGCCTTTCTCTTCCCCTTCTTTCTGGAAGACCTATCTTCGTCACTTCATCACACATCTCACCATATTTCCTCTTTGTCTCTTTGCAACATAGTGACATGTGATTGCCACCATTTCTTGGTCACTTTTTTCAATACGCCAACAATATTCACTGACACCCGATGTACTGATTCCTGGTATCAATTTTTCGCCCATCTCTGAATCAAGGGGGTGAATTTTACAGGAGCCCAACTAGGATGTTCGAAGACAGGGGTATAAGAATTAAAGCTAACAGCCAACTCACCAGGTCCCTTCCTTTCCCCTCACTAGCTCCCCAGGCAGCCTGCCCACTGTAAGGCCTATTTAAGCACCTAACTGTTATTTAACTGCTATTTAAGGACTTCATGCTGCTTCTGCCCCAATTTTTCAGTCTGCAAGGGAGGGTTTCTTACAGAATAGATTGTGTGTGGCAGGAAGGGGTTACATCTTTTATCGTTCCCTGTGTCCATCAGGAACCCACTCCATACAATATATCCTCCCTTTGCCCCTTTGCCCCTCAGCCATTCCAGCCTCTCTAATCCAAGCCTCCCTCTGAATCCATTTCCTAGCTAATCCCACCCAAAATGCCTAGGCCTACCTGACATCAAAGAGAAATCTTCATTCCTTTGTGACGACTATAGACCCATCAATGGCACCCTGGGGTGGGATCTCTTATCCTTAAGATGTACTCTGCCCGTCACTGCAGGACATCCAGATTTCACACTGGGCATCTACCACCCAGCTTCAGGAAGCACAGCAAGTAATCTGTCTCAGGAAATCTACACCAAAATCTCATTACTGTCCAGTTGATGCTCCTCGCTTCTTGATGTTGCCCAAGTTTCTGCATTGAAAAACATGTCTACCATGTGGACTCCTGTTTCATTTTCAGTAATACTTTTCCATCCCATAACAGTCCACAGCATTTCCTCCAGTTACTGCAACCAGAGTAAATCCGTTGCTTAGTTTCCAGCCCCACACTTCCATCCTCTGACACCAGTGACCCCAGATATTTGAAATTAGCCACTTTCATCATTACTCCTTGACTCTGCTCTTCCCTAAGCACAAACCGACTATTGGGTTCTTGTTTTACTGTTCTTCATGTTGCTGTATGCTTTCAGTGCTTTCTTCCACTTCTATGTATATCATTCATCCTCATTCACAACATCCATCATTGCTCACTCTAGACTCCAACTTCACATGATTCCCACATTCCTACTCTTATCTCTGGTGCGCCACAGGGTACCTGCTCTATTGCTCTTATATACAAAGCAGAAACAAAAGTAGGCATCTCAAGTCCTGAAGCTTGTTCTACTAGTTAGTAAGATCATGGCTGATTTGAGTACTCCACAGTCCCGCTTATCCCAATAAGATTTCAGTCCCTTGCATATCAAGATTCTACCTATTTCTGCATTAAAAATATTCAATGAGTCCTTTTCTATGCCTTAAATAAGCAGACCCTAGTCTAATAGTTCTAGATTTCCCCACAAGAAGAAACATTTTTCCACATATATGCAGTCAATCTATATGTCTCAATCAAGTTGTCTCCACATTTTCTAAACTCCAGAAAGTACAAGCTTAGCCTGTCCAATCTTACATCATAAGACAATGCACTCATTTTTTATGGGTCTGGTAAACTTTCTCTGAACTGCTTCCAATACATTTCTTCCAAAACACCAAAATTCTGATTGCACGGTGGAGTGAAGATCATTGATGAGGCTCCCAAAGAATGGTTTAACGTGGGACAATACCATGAGGAACTTCTACAGAGATGTCCTGGAGCTGAGATGACTGACCTCTAACAAACTCAAATATCATGCTTTCTGTTAGGTATCACCTCAACAACAGAGCGTTTTCCGTGATTCCCATTTAATCCAGTTTGCTTAGGCCCTTAACGTCACCTTAGGTCGAATGTCATGTTGTCAAGGCAGTCACACTCAACTCACCTCTGGATTAGACCTCTTCTTTGTACCAAGGTTATAATGAGGTCAGGATCTGAATGGCCCTGGCAGAGCCCAAACTGAGCAGTAGTGACCAACTTTCTATGCAAGGGAAAGATTTCTGAGGTGACATCAAATTGGATGCAATAATGTGTCAATCATAAGTGAGTATTAATACATTTCAATTTATAAACAGTAGGTATCCAATCATTCAGGAGGGGATACGTCACTCAGTGGGCGAGACAGGTTGTGTGTTGATCAGGTTAAGTAGCACAAGGTTTGATCATTGATCATTCTAATGTAGACTGAGGGCCTACCTCACCCTAGATGTAGTGAACAAATCACAGCACTTTGCTGTAATCACCAAGGAACTATCTATAGATAGAGAACTGAAGATGAAGAATTAATTCATGCATGTGTGCTCTGTCGAAAGGAAGCTCCTTTGGTTCATTTTGGCAGTGTTTCATTTTGATCAGATTCTTTGGCAATTTCTTTTTTCCCCATAACAGTTTGTAATTGTTTTCCGCTCTCAGGGACAGGGCACAGAGGCAGGTCTCAATTCTACTGCAGCCGGAGTGAGAGCTGAATCCAAGCCGTGGTTCATGGAGAAGTGAAGCACTTTTCAGTACTCAGCTCCTCCTCTGGGTGAAGTGCAGAGTCTAGTTCTTCCTTACGGGTGCAGCATCTATATTTCTACGATGAAGAACTGCTTCCTTTATGTTCTTGTATCTTTTTCAGTCATGGCAACCCCAATCCATCAAAGCACAACCCCTCCTTTTCTGACTTCCTTATAATTCTGTACATACACATTTTGCTTTCTGACTTGAGTGCATGATTTTTTAAAAAAACCTATAGGAGCAAATTACTGCAGATGCTGGAATCTGTACTAAACAATCATGCTGGAAATCACAACAGATCAGGCAGCATCTGTGGACAGAGATCAAGCTAATGTTTCAAGTCTTCACGAAGAATCATTTGAAACATTAACTTGCTCCCTCTCTATGGATACTGCCTGATCCATTGTGATTTCTTTTTTTTTTATTTTCATTTTAAAACTACATCAGAAGAAAGTGGTGCAAACATTTAATGTATATACAGCTACCAGTTCTTGTTTTCGTCTTGGTTCAGTTAGTCATAAGAATATAGGCTGTATGACCATTGAGGAGGAGAAAGTGAGGACTGCAGATGCTAATGTGATGCTGAAAAAACACAGCAGGTCAGGCAGCATCCGAGCAAGATTCCTGAAGAAGGGCTTATGCCCGAAACGTCGATTCTCCTGCTCCTCGGATGCTGCCTAGCCTGCTGTGTTTTTCCAGCATCACATTTTTCAACTGTATGACCATTGAGTTGCTCCACCATTCAATAAGATCATGATTGATCTGATTGTAGCCCTAACTCCACTTCCCTGACTTGCTCCATAACACTTCCTACTTTGTCGACCAAAACAATGACTAACACAGTCTTCAATATATTTAATGACCCAATCTCCAGAGCTGCCTAGGGAACAGTATTCTTTAACATCCAAAAACCATCTGAAAAAAGAAATTTCACCTTATCTCTGTCTTAAAAGGGAGACTTCTTATTTTGAAACTGTGGTAGTCTTGTTTTCAATATCGCACAAAGCATCAACCCTATTGAACTTTTTCAGAATCTTACGTTTCTATAAGACCTTATTGTTCTAAACTTCAATGAATAGGCCCAACCTGCCAAACCTTACTTAATCCAGCAGTCAGCTAAGTGAATCTCCTCTGAATTGCTCCTGAACTGCCATTGTTTCCTTTTTGATGCATTCTAGTTTTGTTGCAGTGAGTTTGCTTTCTGACAATTTGCTTTCTGACCCCCCTTTCTTGAACAAATGTGTTATATTTGCACAGACACCGGCACTGTCCGTCGATCTACTCATAGGATCAACCTCTGACTAGAATGCAAGATCTGAATAGTTTTTGGTCTCTCTCAGCTCATCATTTTTTTTAATGGATTAAAGATAACTCTGCTTCAATATATAAGGCATGGTGTTGAAGTGAGCAGCAAAAGATGCCAATTTCCAAACAGTCTTCGAATCTTAAAGGCTTAACAGAAGACTAAGTATATCATTTCTACATAAGGTTGTTTCCTTTACTAAATCTTAATCAAGGGCTCCAACACTATCACAAAATGGCTCCTGAGGCAATCCAATTAACAGCAGCTTCCACTGACAATCTCCACTCCATTGATCCAGAACTAGAATAATAGCTGTGTGTTTGCTCCACAGCCCCTTTCCATTTTCCTTTCCTTGCTTCCCTCTCCTTACTTTACAAATTAAGACACAGTACTTCAGCATGGAGGCAGCAAAAGAGCAAAAGACTAAACATAAAAGGATGATAAAGCAAGCAAAGAACCAGTAAAAGCTGTCTATCTCTGGAAGCATGAGATAAATAGGATTGTTGAAATGAACAACCTACAGCTGGAAGGTTCTCCTTTATATTAAATACATTTTCTTCTTGTTTACTAAACCATTCCTAAAAATCCAAAATGCACTTGGCCTTCTTCCTCTTTGATTTAAAGCGTGACTTTCAATGCACTTATATACATGACTGACCAGCTTAATTCACCCTTTGGCCACAGGCTTTGTAGCTTAAAAATGACATAAATTGCAAGTGAAGGCATTAGTCTTTGTTTGACTCCTTTCTGAATGCATGTCAGTCGAAGTATAAACATCAGAATCACTCACTGTAAAATCAATGACAATATTGATCACTTGGGACCATCGTCCATCAGGAGATGGCAAATGGCAATCATTTCACATTGGTGGCAGCTGACAGGCTTCATTTCTGGTGTACAATTCGTGAATAACTGGGTACTGTCACTTTCAGCACATGTGTAATTGTGAAAATGATCTCACTGAAGCCCAGAGCTATTGCAGAGACATGCAGTTCCCATGTCTGAACAATAAAAATGTCTATGGCATTTTATCTTTAAGACCCTGAAGCACAGCCTCCGAGCACCTGTCGAGCATCTACAAGAATAAAAAAAGACAAATTATTTGCTTTTACACTTTTCAAAAAAAAAATGTGGCCATGGAACGTGCATTAAGTCAGGCTATGGGTCACGCATTTCAGAGAAACACGATTCCTGTCATCTTCATACACACAAGACTCCTCTGGCTTCTGGTAAAACTCTTTTATCAATAAGGTACCTTTTGTCAAATCCAACTTTTTCATATATCTCCAATTACCACAGACACTTTGCTTCTTTTATATCAGGAATCAGACTTAGGAAAATTGCACTTTTGGCTTAGAAAACAGAGCTTCAGCATGTTCCATGTAGAAAGCTGCTCTTTTATTAAGTGCACTGTCGTTTTCCAAATGGAGAAGCAGTAAATGTAATTGACAATGCACTTGCCCTATCTCCCATAGCACTTCTCTCCTTTGAGTTAAAGTATAACAGAAAAGCTGGACATCAAGCTGGGTTCCCAAGCAATAGGAGAAAGTGAGGTCTGCAGATGCTGGAGATCAGAGCTGAAAATGTGTTGCTGGAACAGCGCAGCAGGTCAGGCAGCATCCAGGGAACAGGAGAATCGACGTTTCGGGCATAAGCCCTTCTTCAGGAATCCTGCTGCGCATTTCCAGCAACACATTTTCAGTTCCCAAGCAATAGGCAGACCAGACCAGTTTGGCTTTTCAGAAAGTTGCAAGGGCACTGACTGATTTGCTGTCATTTTCACATCAAGGATGAAAATGATGGTCAGTGTATCCATAATTTTCTGATCAGCTTTACTTTGCAAAAATTCTGACTCATTGCATTAAATTCTAGGTGGTCCACTTTTGGATTCACTGCCAGATCCTTAATGAGGAACCGAAAATATGTACTCAGTTAATACCAGAAGAGGGTGCATCAGGAAAACATTCAGAAATAGGCAATAATTCAGCTATGCAGATAGATCAGAGAAGTTGGCACTCCTCCTTGGAGAAGGTTGAGAAGAGATTTGATAAAGGCATTCAAAGTCATGAAAGATCTGAACAGAATAGATAGGGAGAATCTGTCCCCATTGTTGGTCACAGATTTGAGGAAAATAGGAAAAGAAAAAATGACAAACTAAGGTCAAACAATTTCCCCAGAGTGAATATTTAGGACCTGGAATGAACTGCCTGATAATGGTGCCGAATCAGATTCAATCATGGCATTGAAGAGGGAATTGGATTGTTATCAGAAAAGGAACAATGTACAAGGCTATGGGGAAGAGGTAAGGAATTGCCCGTATAGAGAACCAGAACAGAACAATAAGCCAAATGGCTTCCATTTGTGCCATTGTATGACATTCGAGCGAGAGGAGATAGTAAAGATAGTGGGGTTTCCTCAGGAGGGCAAAGTATTTTAAGAAGAGGTTTGCTGAAAGTTAAAAGACGTTTTGAGAGCACTGACTCTGAATTTCCTTTGTGCAAGGGAGAATGGATAAGTTGGATGCAAATAGCCTAGACAATGAACATTGAGCAGAGCTTAGAAACCTTAGGTCTCCACTTGGCACAGTTATTACTAGCAGTAGCTGCATGGGCTTGGTGCTGGTGGAATATCCATCCTCCTCCAAATGTGACTGTTCAACTTCAGAGAAGGTTCCCTCTTCCTCATGCAGCCATCCAGCATCCTATCTTTCATCTGCCTTTAGCTTACAGTTTTTCCAGGATACATTCTGCTGTCCATGCTTTGGACATTCCAACCAGTTTATTAAAAGCACTTTAGCTTAGCGCTCTCATAAGTGAGGCAGACAAATGGACACAGATTCAGTTTGTAGTTCAACTTGATTTTATTAACAAAACATTCCTCAGTAATCTTCTATGTGAGTATTTCCGAAATTCCCATAATATTTACTCTGTATCTAGCTCTATCTATCTGACAAAAGATGTTATCCACAATAATCAATGTGTTTGAGCTGGGTGTGCCTCTACATTATTTCCCCACTATTCATATCAAGCATGTAAAATGATGCCCACTCTTCTTTTTATTAATGTTATGTTCTGAGCTCCTTTCAAGTCTGAAGATTATAATGTTTGAAATCTGCCAGTCCCTGTGGTACATAACTTCCAAAATATGTTTTAGTACATTATGTTAGTACTGTGCCAAGTCATTTCATAGGAATCATTTCTGACTCTTGCTCTACTTATTCAAATATTCTCATTTATAATTGCATCTAAGCTTTTCTTCCAAAAGTTATGTAAAAAGCTGTTATCATAAAATTGGATTCTGTACAATATAATTAATGTAATAATTCTTTCAAGCAAGCATCAAAGGCTGTGGAAATGGTAATGGTATTCTTTGACATAAATATAACTGCGCCACTATCTGTATCATTTTAGGCCTTGAACAACAGTACATTTCCTCCACATTTTTATGCCACGTCAGAATTTGCTACAATTGAACTCAATGATAGTGAAAAATTTAGTTTTATTTCCATTTGGTTAGAATGTGCATGGTTTCCCATAATCCAGAGACAACAGACAAAGGAATACATACAGGGAGCAGGTATTGTGATTATGCTGTCACTTTAAAAAGGTTATTTTGCCCTGGGCTTTTTTAAAAAGAATTTGTAAAGGCAGTGATAAAGAACTGGCTACTGAAAATGGCTGAAGTAAATAACTTCGGAGGCTTTAGGGTGTTTTTATAAAACAGTTGAAACAATGAAAGGGGAGAGGCCAGCTCTCCCAGACCAGGCTTTCTAGTGTTTTTTAGCTATGGCAGTCAGAAGCTGTTTAGGGTCCAGAAAGGTTGGAAGCTTCAGCAAATGATTCGTCGCTGCTACTTTCTCTGAAGTCTCTCTTGGTATTGTTTCCCCTGGATTGGAGGTCTGCATGCAAGAATCTGTTTCGGAATTTACCTTTATGCCAAGGGATGTGTTTCTGGGATATTACCATATTGGAACAGTTAATTAGTAATAGCTACTGTATCTATTGTTAAGTTAAATTTTCCAATAGTTAAGTTATTCTAAATTCCTCTTTCTTTTGATTATACTTTAACTATAGTGTTTAAACAAATTGTGTTTTGTTTAATGTCGGGTAGTTGGACCAGTCGCATCACATTGAGAACATGCACTTCTACCTTTAAAATAAGAGAAAGTTAGAATCTAGCCTGCCTGCTTAAAATATTTTGACAGGGTCTGGTCTAGTCCAGAAGAGTATTGAAGTGAAGTCATCTTTGATAGTAATGGGATTGCAAGATAACAGCTCGGGATAATGGGAAGTACAAGCTTTCAGAGTGCTGTTCCTTCGTCGGGTAGCTAGTGTAGACGAAGGAGCAGCGGTCCAAAAGCTTGTACTTCCAAATAAATCTGTTGGACTATAACTTGGTGTTGTGTGATTTTTAACTTTGTCCACCCCGATCAACACTGGCACCTCCACATCAGGATAATGGGAACAGGGCAAAGCCATGGAGGCTCAGAAGATTAGTCATTCTCCCATTCTGGAGTTTGCTTGATGTTTTTCCCATGGTCCAATGCTGTAACTGAACCAAATATACAGCAAAGAATGGTTTTCACAGAATGGCTACAGCAGCGGAGTTAGAGCTGTCACAAGGAAATTCTAGGCCATAGTTTACATTACGTAAAGATGTTGACTTAACAAATGTTGTTGATAATAGCAGTTTGATCAAATTTGGAAGTTCATAAGATTTTCAACAGAAATCTGTGAAGGAATATGATAAACCAGATATTTTCAATGTTCATTACACTAATGTTTCATTACAGCAAAATTTATAGCCCTATCTCACTGGTAATATTTTCTGCACTTACCCACACATAACTATTACATTTCACTGGAATAGTGTGTTCAAAACCATGCCTCTCTATTCCCAAAGTCATCACAAAGTTAAATGTTGTCAAAGTACATAAAGAGTATAATTTACATGTTGCATAGACCCACATTCACAAAAAACACTGACTGTTGAACAGCATCAGCCCTTATGGTTCCCCAAGATGATCCTTTTGCTTACCAGGACTTTCTGTTCTTCAGTCTCTTTACTCCAGGTTCTTTCATTTCTTTACACGAGACACAGGGAATTGTTACACTAACTATGATGTTTCTTAGTTATTGGTTAAAAGGCACAGCTTACAGTAGCCAGTGAGAGAATAGAATTGGTTTGCTTCAGGCTTCGGGTATTTTTACCAAATGAAAGAGGCATACCACTTCTCCTCCAAAAGTCCAAAGACTTCGTACTATTGTTGACATCTACAAACTGTTCAGCTACCCAGAAATCACTCAGAGAATTGTCATCAGGCTGATAACCTCTGGCAACCGCAATGGGTCACAATTCCACAAATCAATCAGCAATCTGTTGCAACCAAATCTCATTTTGCATACATACCCAGTAGCTGTGCCGTCATCTTTTCCAACTTCCCCAGCTGCTTGCAATGCAACACTTTCAAAATGACCCACAATGGGATTCCCTTACTTGCTTTTTAAAAGTACAAGACAACACATCTTTCTTTCACAAATCAATCCACAATCAATAATAAAGTCAAGTAAAAAGATGCAATCTTTACACAACAATCAATTAAAATGTTCTTGAAATAGCAATGAATGTGCGGTAGACATCTATCCATTTTAATAAGTCTGAGAAATTAAAGGATTAAGCACAAAATCAACCCCAGCAATGCCTGATTTAGAAAACATTTGTGGGGGTTTATGAAACAGGCAGGTTTATTGCTGGTTTCTTCAGCTCTGAGACTCATTCACACCAAACTTTCACAGTACATGGCTTGGTTGAGTTCTGTATTTCTTAAAAATTGTTTTCTCACAGGAGTTTTGAGGACATGCTTCGAGCCTTTAAAAGTACTAATCTTAAAAGATTTAAAAGTGATCCAAATCCTGGATATTATAAATGCATAGATTTAGCTTCATTATGTTACATAACTTATGCAAAAATGAAAAGAAACAACGGAGCTATGAACTTGTGATGGATTTTCTCAGATGCAGATGAGTGCTAACCCCTTAACAGATGCTAAAATTCATTATAACTGGGGACTATTAAGATAATCAGAGGAAATGAATTATGCAAACTATCATACTTAGAATAATTGAATATGTGATTTTTCCATTCAGTGAAGAGACAACAGCTACCAGAAAACTCATTTAGATGTTTTCTTTGAGACATCACACCCACATTTGTTGCTTTTGTTTCAGCTGTAAGCTCTACTTCACTTTTTAAAGTCTTCAGATACATCTTTAGCCATTTCATTTTCTTTCCTCTTGTGGGTTAATGAACAGGGTGTTAATAAAAAAATACAAAAAATATAGCAAAAGCCTTGCTGGATGGTTCAGTTTGCATAGAGCAAGTTTGTGGCCCCAACTCACCTTTTCTTATTTTTAATATACTGCCGACCACTTAGAGAATCACTCATCATTGGCAGCAGAAGGTTAATAATCCATTTCTCTTATGCAACCTCACTTAAGTCAGAAGTCACATGACATCAGTTTCTAGTCCAACAGATTAATTTGAAATCAGAAGCTTTCGAAGCACTACCCCTTCATCAGGTGAAGTCAAGTGGATCTAAATGATCCAAGGGATTATTTGAAGATGAGTCAACATTTATCTTTCAACAAAACAGATTATTTGGTTATTAACCTAAGAATGTTTGTGGGAATTTGTTCGTCATTTATATAAACAATTTGAATTAGAATTTTGGAGGCACGGTTAGTAAGTTTGCCAATGACACCAAAATTCTTGTTATCATCAAAAGTGATGGACATTATCTAAGATTATAAAGGGATCTTGATCAACTGGGTCAATGGGCTGAGGAATTTAATTTGGATAAATGCAAGGTATTGCATTTTGGTAATACAAACAAGGGTAGAGCTTATACAGTTATTGATAAGACTCTGGGTAGAGCTGTCGAAAGAGAGACCTAGGTGTTAGGTACTTAATCCTTTGAAAGTTGCATCACAGGGAGACAGGGTGGTTAAGAAAGCATTTATCACACTTGCCTTGGTTTCTCAGAGTATATTGAGTATAGGAGTTGGGACGTCATGCTGAGGTTGTACAGGATGTTAGTGAGGCCACTTTTGGTGTACAGTTTACAGTTCTGGTCACCCTGTTATAGGGAGGATATTATTAAGTTGGAGATGATTCGGAAAAGATTTACCAGGATGCTACTGGGATTGGATGTTTGAGTTATACGAATAGGCTGGATAGGCTTGGACTTTTTTCACTGGAGCATGGGAGGTTGAAGGTGACCTTATCGAGGTTTATAAAATCATGAGAAGCATAGATAAGGTGAATAACAAAGGTCTTTTCCTCTGGAGGGGAGTTCAAAACTAGGGGGCATATTTTTAAAGTGAGAGGAGAAAGATTTCAAACGGACCCAAGGGACAGCTTTTTCACACAGAGAGTAGTTCATATGTGGAAAGAACTGCCAGAGGAAGCGTAGATGCACATACAGTTACAATATTGAAAAGACATTTGGACAGGTACATGAATAAGAAAGGTTTGGAGGGATATGAGCCAAACACAGGCAAGTGGGGATGAAGTTAATTTGGGAAACTTGGTCGGCGTGGACAAGTTGGACAGAAAGGTCTGTTTCTGTGCTGTTGTATGCTATGAATCTATGACCACAATTAGGCTTCCTACATTAGAACTAAGACTGCACTTTTAAGTGGCTATGAAGAGTTTTGAAACATCTTAATGTTCTTATTGGCACCGTGTCAGTTTCTTCTTTACCTTAGAAGATGAATGCTTGTGACTTGGCAGTAATAATTAAACATTTCAAATGTGAAACAAGAGAATGATGTTTCCAATTGCATGGACATTTCAGTGTTCATTACTAAATCATAGAAATGAATGTCACTGAAAGCTCTATCAAGAAACAGAATGCATGTATGTCCGATGGGGTGAATGCAGCTTTGTTTTTAGAACATTGATTATGCATTTTCTGTTCCACATACAATGACTTTGTACTATTGTGCCTCTCCTCAGCTGAATAATGAACACTTTTGTTTCTTTCGCATTGCAATTCCAAAATTGCCTATGATTACGTTCATCTTTTGATGTGATTAGATTCTGCAGTTTCACACTGAATTTGACTTCATCAACTGAACAGTCATAAAAAAAACCTTTATCTGTCATTAGCGTTCAATTAATCCTACCTATCCTAAATATTAAATTCAGATGTAAATTGCAAGAAATATTATCTGGGGAGAAAAGCTATTCAAAGTTTACCATGTTATCAAATCAATGTTTGCAATTACCGATGCAAATAACCTGAGTAGCACTGTCAATCATGGGCCTTCCTTTTGCCTGCTGTTTAGGGAAGCCGTGAATGTTTTCTGCTAACTGGTACAGTACAGAATGGTATGAAACAATTGTGAGCAGCAAAGGTGAAGTGAATATGGGGAGACTCACTCAATGTATTAGATGCAAAAAAAAAGCTTTGTTTATCCAATCAGTTGTCATTTCACTGCCTGTGGCATGCAAGAGATATTTTATGAGCTTGAGAAGAAGCACATTGCTTGACCTCAGAAAAAAGTCCAGATATTTCCTCTGATTATTATTTTTCTCCACACGCATTAGTAGCTTCGGACTTTCAAAGCACCAGAGAAACATACTTGAATTGACCTTCAGATAATATTAGCCTCTGGTTCACTTCAGGACCAATCCATTTACCACATTTGTATCATGTGCTTCTTCCTGCTGCCATCATAACAACACTGTGTATCACAGGTTCCTGTCTCTACATTGCTAATTGGTGTCTTCAGTCCACATATTAAACCCACTGTGCTAATGCATCCAAGGAAAAGGTCTGAACAAATTCCTCCAGCTGTTTCACCAACGTTATGGCAGTCATTTCCTACTGGGGATGAGATGAATTACGTCGTGGGTGACTCGCTCATAACGGTCCAATTTAGATAAGTAATTGTACAACACAAACCTTGAGTTATTGACTGTTTAGTCGTGAGCTCACGGGAAGAGACAAGTCGACCTAATGGTCACTCTGATGAGATACAGAGAGTTGCATGATTATATAGGTTACAATCATTTAACAATTAGCAAACAGTTAATTACACTATAATGAACAGGTTAGGCACTTTGCCCATTCACTAGCTTCAGTCTCATAATGTCTGGACAGTGTTGGTTAGTAGCTGATAAGCAATTGTCAGTATACAACAGGTTCTTGTAAAAGAAGAGTATTCCCATACTGGGAAAGAATTCTTTTGCCAGGCATTAGTGCAATTGCAAAACCAACCACCTCAGTGAGCCTGGGAAAGTACGAGCTTAGCAAGCAGACACCAATATGAGATTCAAAATGGTTTCCAGAATTTTAATATGTGACAAAATGGCTGCTTCGGATCTAACAAATCTCCCACACTTCCACAAGCAGTAATGAAGGTTATGTCATTGAATTTATTTAAGGCGGGGTTAGATTGTTTTTGATCGACGAGTCAACAACCATGGTGGGAAGAAAGGAGTATGGAGCTACAATCGTAAAGAGATCAGCTATGATTTCACTGAATGGTGGAGAAGTTTCAAAGGGCCAACATGGCTTAATCCTGTGTCCTTTGTTCCTTTGGTGGGAGTTTAGTCAATTTCTGTGGGAATTCCAACTTTTAGTGACTTTAAACTGACATGAGCTTCCTCAAGGATACTTTAATAATATAACTGTTCAGCTCAGAACATGCACAGACACTCAGGAAAGCAACAGGTGTCAAAGAATAGAGTAAAACTGGAAGTAAAGCAGCAATAGCAGTTTCAAACTGACAACCCAGGAGATGTAGCAGAAGACAACAAGGAAGAGGAACTGTAAAAAACTGTGGGTCCTGAATGAAACATGTCAATTCTCCAGAATGATGATTCTTGAATAAAATTAACAAAGAACAAGACATCATGGTGAATCAAAGAAAGGCAAGAACTTCCAGTAAATTTTCAGCACTGAAATATGTAACTGATCTGCAATGATTCTTAGGTATGGGAAATCCAATGGAAAGGCTTATCATCAACTTAAACCTCCATCTTGAATCATAACAGGGTTGCTGAAATAAGCCAACAATGGTATTGGTGTCAATGATTGACCATGCACTTCACATACAGCTGATGCCTCCCTTGATAACCACACCATGCTCTCATAGCCTAGTCATAACCACAGCTCTGGCCTTCTCAACTAATCTCTCAGCATCATGGAGGATATCCTTCCTGTTCCATCCACTCCTGTTCAATGGGGTCTGAAATGACAGAGAGGTCCAATGCAAGGTCTGCAAAATATCCCACACACGAGCCAGGTGATGCAGGGTCTAGTAGTGTGACATTTAGAGGTTTCTCTCTGAAGCCTCAATTTCACATCTGCATGCTCCTGACCACTTCTCTTGGTGTGTTCAGTGTCTTCCCAAATAAGCCTTCATTTGACCATTAGCAGGCCAGGACCATGCAAGAGAGACCAATGATAGCTGGTCTCTTCAGTAGCATAACTGAAGCATTTCTGATCTTGTCCTCAGAACTACAACTGAGTTCTGAGGACAGCAGTTGCTTCCCGAGTTTGTCACTGGGTTTGTAAATGGCTGGCTTCAAGGGATTAGATTATCAATTCTACAAGTTAGCTCAGCATAGGACATTGCTGCTGGATCTTTATTCTTGCCACCTGATTTGCCTGGATCACCAGTAACATCACTGAACACATCACACAATGTTTGAAGTATTTGGTACCTGGACTGGTCTGTATGGAAGTTTCTACAGTATGCTGCAGAGAGAGAGAGAGAGTCTCTCCGCATTGTATTGTGTTGAACGTTGGTATCCAGAGAGAACATGTCTTTGGAAGAGGCAGAGTAACATTAGCTGCCTGACAGGGAAAATATGGCAGTTTGAAAGATTTAGTCCCAGAGATAAAGTTGCCCTCAAGAAAACTTGATGGCTAAATAGGATAAAGAAAATTACTGACTTTTTACAAGTACTATCGCAGATGATTTGTTGTTGAATTGAGAAAAGACTATGTTTTCCATATGCAGTCATTTGTGTTGATTCATCAACCATCTTAAAACTAACACACATGATGAGTATCTCGCGATCAACTGCAGGAGGAAACATGGAAATTTCTACTTGCTCCAGAAGTACCATTGTACTCGCTTTATCTTGCACTTTCAACCTATACTGCTAACTGCAGATTGTGATATCAGTCTGAAGGATATGAGAGCTCGAGACTAGTTCACATATTCTGTCAATTTGTCCTCGTATAATGACTGTTTCTCATGCTATGAATGATGAATCTGTGGTTGCCACTGTGAATAAGCCTCTATGTAATATGTTAAAACATCATTAGAAAATAACTCCTCTTTAAACATTTCAAAAGCTGCAATCTATCCTTGACTGCAATATCATTGCTGGCCTGTTTTTCAATAATTCTTCAATAAGTTGACAAGGAACATCTATGGTGGGGATAAATCTTCCTTATAGATTTCCCATACTTAAGAACCGTAGTGTATCATTTCCATACTTCAATGCTGAAAATTCACTGAATTTTCTTTGATCCACTGTGATGCCTTGTTGTTTGATAATTTTGTCTGAGAAATGCAAACATTACTCTGGAGAAATGACATTTTTCATCTAGTATTAAGTTTGCATTCTGTACTGTCTTTAATTCATCCTTGACCCGCTGGATATGTCCGTTTTCATATGACCATGCACTAGGATGTCACCTCTGTGGTGTAAAGTAACGATTCTGAATGGGTAAATGCTAGAGACTGCATTAAACAACACCAAATCTAATGTTCTTATACATCCTTGTATGGGAATAAAGTAGAATATCTGAAGATCTCATGGATTGAACCTTTATCTACAGTCTCCTCATTGACGTAACTTGTATTTTATTGCTATCATGCCATAATCTACATCTTGTTAATACCAGGCTCAGCAGTAGTTTCTCAGCCACTACAAAATAAATATGTCCTGAGCCTCAGTCAAGTATAGAGCAATAGAGGAAGCATCCTATGAACTGCAAACACCAAATGGTGATTAGCGGTGCATATTGAAATGTGATGCTCAGTATTGATGCTTAATACTTCAAGGTATAACAGTTAAAAAGCAGTCCATTAGAAACTGGAGAGCAAATTTCTTGAAGACCCAGTGAGTTTACAACTCTAAAGAGTTTACCACTTTGAGATTCATTGAGACAGTCAGCAGTGGCAAGTGTTGAGCAACCAAGCAGTCAGCAGGAAGTTATTGAAGGATGAACAAGGAATAAACAGCACTTCAGTTTAAAACCTTTACTTCAAACCTTGTTAGAAGTACAGAATAATCAGTGTGGCTTTAAAAGACTCATCACACCTGGCAGTTACAGGTTCCATCAGGAAGTGAGGATCTGTCAGAGCATTCCCAGTTAGAGGTTCACCCAGAGAGCAAACATATTTGAGCTTCATAATTGAAGCTAAGAAGTCCTATTGGACAAGGAGAAAATCCTTACACGATTAGTGTGATAAACAGGCTGAAAAAATTATGGAAGTAAAAAATGAGTATAACAGCATTAGATTGGGTTGTGCTTAATGCAGACTCTAGCATTTACCCATTCAGAATCATTACTTTATACCACAGAGGTGACACCCTAGTGCATGGTCCTATGAAAACAGACATATCCAGAGGGTCAAGGATGAATTAAAGACAGTACAGAATGCCAACCTCATATGAGATGAAAAATGTCATTTCTCCAGAGTAATGTTTGCATTTCTCAGACAAAATTATCAAAGAACAAGGCATCACAATGGTTCAAAGAAAATTCAGTGAATTTCCAACTTTGAAGTATGGAAATGATACATTATGGTTCTTAAGTATGGGAAAATGAGTATTTGCAGTTCACAATCAGCATTGCAGTCATAGTGAGCAGACACCACAAGGACAACTACATTGGTAATTAAGAGTCATAGAATCTAATGCCAAGGTTGTATCATCAGAATCATTACATGTCAGAATTGAGGTGACATAATTGACAGCTTAAAAGTTAACATATACAGAATCGAATAAAAATTGAGAGAAGGTTTTTGATGCCAAGAAAAGATATCTGACTCAATATGAACGTGACTTCATGGGGTAAATGCTATACTGGCTAATATATTTTAAAAATCTCGAAAGCACGTCACTCTGGCAGGAAATGCTCACAGCATTCTGCCAGCTGGCAATCATATCATAAACCAAGATAAGTACATAATCACATTAGGAAGACATGGCAAGAAAATAAATGCCAATATTTAACATCAGAGATAGGCTAACAACATCACAACTTGGACTTCTTGGAGAAAACAGTTTTTAAGATACAAAATTGCTTCAAATTTAAATGCTAACTCATAAACTAAAAACAAACACACCATTGCATGTAATAGATCCTACAGTTGATGTTATAAACTCCTAAAATATTAAAGAACACATGGATACTTTCCAAGATGCTTTTGGAAATTACTTCAACATAACTACAAAGAAACGTCTTGAACAGTAAGAGTTAATAGTTGTCAAAATGTGAGCTAAGTCTTCCATGCAGGTTGTTAGATGTAGATTGGCCTGTATCCTCCTTAGTGAAATAGACGGTCTTCACAAGTAGATGAATTTTTTTCTGCTTTCCGATTGCAGAACATCAGTCAAGCAGAGAGAGCCTCAAGTAAGAGCTGTCTAATTGTAATAATTGGGTTAACACAGTATGGTGGAGGCATGCATTCTGTGAGGGCTCTCTTTACCTGTTATTGGCATCCTCTTCCTCCAGGAACTCATCATCGCCACTCTTTTAGAAGACAAAGGAGAGACAAAACTACTGTATATAAAAGGAGTTACAGGTAGACAACCTTTTATCAGAAATCCCAAAATCTGAAAAGCTCCGAAATCCAATGGTTGTCTCGTGAAGTTTTTTTCTCATTAAAAAGACTGTTTGGCGTGCAAACAGTTAACCCAACCCCATACTCACTCAATGTGTGTCACTCAGATGCATTGTGTGGGGGCGTGGCCCAGCACCGGCAGACCTCAATTCTGTTTCAGGGTCCATTTTACTCACAGTCTCTTGTTCGGTAAGATTTTTTTAAAAATTTCACCATCAAACTGTCACTTATTCTGAAATTCAAAAAATTCTAAATTCCGAAAACCAGCTGGTCCCGAGCATTTCAGATAAAGGATCGTGCACCTGTACTAGGAGATTTTGGCATTGTGATTCTGGGGATTTAGATATTGTGGTTCTTAAAGTTAAGAATTTGATGAGCAACCCAAGAATTTGGATGGAGACTAATGAATTGCAAGTGTTTAAGCAAACCCTTGATCTGCACTAAATGCTTTCTAACTTATTCAAGATAAGTGAATAATTCAGGAAAATCCCAGGAATCCAATGGCATTGTCCCATGCCTCCTCCACCCCACTCCCCAGAGTGTGAAGCTATTAAATAATAACAGACAATGTGGATATAAAAGTGAATATTATGTTTTATCATACGCAGTGTATAATTACAATCCACACTTCTCCATTTGTCACATCCATCATTTTGAGCGTAACAACATAGTGTCTTGAAAATTTTAATTAGAATTCATATATTTAGAAACAGGCTGGTAATGCAAATTTATCATGCTAATATGACAGTCTTTCTCTTTCCTAGATACAGATGTGCCTTTTTTTTCTTATTGCATGATTAATCTACATTAAGAAAATGACTGACACTACAAGTGGTATCAATGCTTTGATAAATAGGAAAACAATGGCAAATTGTCATCGATGTGTTCCCTGTTGTCAGGTTTGGACCAGGAACTCAACAAGCAATGTGAAGATTTCCTAGACTAGTAAAATATTCTATGAAAGATCATTATTCATGAGATGAAATGAAAGTCATTTGTGTACAGAGAAGGAAAGATATCATAGGTACTCTAGAAATTTATAATTTCAGTGTGTAAGAGAGAAATTAAGCCACATTTTCCATCAGGTTCTGAACCCAGTAGAGGACAGGTGGCACATAATCTGTGAAAGGTGTAGATTTACTGGGGAAATCTAGCTTTGCTAGTTTCATGATCTTCATGTCCTTATTATGCTAATTAGCATATGAAACTTAAAATTACATCACCTTTTCAGAGTTTTCAGAAATTTAGTCCAGCAGTTACCGCTGCCAGTATTCACAAATGAAGGCTTTAGTGTATCCATATGGCATTCCTTATCTGCTGTTTAATACAGGCATTTGAAGTTGGTTAAAATCTCAATTAAAAAACACAGAAATGTTATATAAATAATGCATTAAACATCTGTGACTATAGCTAACACATTTATATATTATCTTTTTATGCTAACATGTTTTTTGCACCTAAATAGCAGTATCCACCTTGAATAATAATTTGAAACTAATTTTGTTTTCTAATATTAAAGTACATTAATAATATGGCAGCACTGTTGCCTCACAGTGCTCGGGACCCAGGTTCAATTCTACCCTTGGACGTCTGTCTGTATGGAGGTTGCACATTCTTGCCAAGTCTGTGCGGGTTACCTCTGGGTGCTCTGATGTCCTCCTACAGTCCAAAGATATGAATATTAGCTGGATTGGTCAGGCTAAATTGCCTGGTGTGTCCAGGCGGTGAATAGGCTGAGTGAATTAGACATGGAAATTACAGGAGTAGGGTGGCATGATCTTCAAAGGGTCATAATGAGCCAAATGTCCTGCTTCCACCCTGTAGGGATGCGGCATAAATTTGAATTAGTCTATGCTGGAGTACATAAATATATGTGAATAAGTTATTTCATGAGCATTTGTGAAAATGAATTATTTATCTTGAATGGAGATATTCAATAGATGACTCTAGAAAATCGTGCAGACAGAAAAATGCCATTCAGCAAATTGATCATTAAGTAAATGTCCAAGGAATCTATCTTATAGTGATCCTGAGTTTGAATCAATGGTTATCCCAAAATTGGAAGTGTAGTGGACAGCAAAGAAGGTTACCTCAGATTACAATGGGATCTTGATCAGATGGGCCAATGGGCTGAAGAGTGGCAGATGGAGTTTAATTTAGATAAATGTGAGGTGCTGCATTTTGGGAAAGCAAGTCTTAGCAGGACTTATACACTTAATGGTAAGGTTCGAGGGAGTGTTGCTGAACAAAGAGACCTTGGAGTGCAGGTTCATTGCTCCTTGAAAGTAGAGTCGCAGGTAGATAGGATAGTGAAGAAGGCATTTGGTATGCTTTCCTTTATTGGTCAGAGCATTGAGTATCAGAGTTGGGAGGTTATGCTGCAGCTGTACAGGATGTTGGTTAGGCCATGTTTGGAATATTGCATGCAATTCTAGTCTCCTTCCTATCAGAAGGATGTTGTGAAACTTGAAAGGGTTCAGAAAGATTTACAAGGATGTTGTCAGGGTTGGAAGATTTGAGCTATAGGGAGAGGCTGAACAGGCTGGGGCTGTTTTCCTTGGAGAGTCAAAATCTGAGGGGTGACCTCATAGAGGTTTATAATATCAGATAGTTTTGATCAGATGTTAAGATAGTTTTTGATGTGCATATTATGTGCATGTTGAAAGCATTTTATCAAAATATACACTGGTGAAGCTTGAAACGATACCGAAAGCTAAGATTTCATAGAATCCCTACAGTGTGGAAACAGGCCCTTTGACCCAACAAGTCCACACCAACCGTCCAATGATTAACCCACCCAGACCCATTCCTCTACCCTATTACTCTACATTTAGCCCAGACTAATGCACCTAACCCACACATCCCTGAACACTATGGGCAATTTAGTATGGCCAATTCACTTAGACTGCACATCTTTGGATTGTGGGAGGAAACCAGAGTAGATTAGATTAGATTACATTACAGTGTGGAAACAGGCCCTTCGGCCCAACAAGTCCACACCGACCCGCCGAAGCGCAACCCACCCATACCCCTACATTTACCCCTTACCTAACACTATGGGCAATTTAGCATGGCCAATTCTCCTAACCTGCACAGCTTTGGACTGTGGGAGGAAACTGGAGCACCCGGACGAAACCCACGCAGACACGGGGAGAACGTGCAAACTCCACACAATCAGTCGCCTGAGGCGGGAATTGAACCCGGGTCTCTGGCGCAGTGCTAACCACTGTGCCACCGTGCCGCCCACAGGAAACAGATGCAGACACGGGGAGAATGTGCAAACTCCGCACAGACAGTCGCCCAAGGCAGGAATCGAACCCTAGCGCTGTGCAGCAGCAGTGTTAACCATGAAGCCACCACGCTACCCATGTAGCTTTAATTGCAAGAAATATCTCTCTGACCGCAGAAATATGTATTGCAGCCATCATGAACAGATTCCCAAAACAGCAAACAATACATATTTTGCATGTAAAATTAAAGAAAGTAAGCAACTATCTGTTATTTGATCTGTCTATTTAGACTACTGTGGATCCCTTAACTTCAAAGATCAGTCATGTGTGGACCCAGGATAGATAGCAGTGTTGAAGTGCACTGCTACTACATTACTTTCTTCTGTTGCCTACAGCCAAACAACACAGGTCAAAAATTAGATTCTAATGTCACTCTGAGTCTACATTTGACGTGCACTGACAACTTAACCATCTGAATATAAAACACATCACTGGAAAGATTAGCTTCTGTTCAGCTTCCTTTCCTTTTGAAGATTGGACTCAGTGAACTAAACTTCATTCTACAGATGCCTTCCTATAAATGATGCAACCTCCTTTTGTCAGACAGAGATGAAGTTGAGCTTATTAAATGAATATTTTAGATCAACATAACAAGCATGGAAACAAAGCTGTAAGTCCATTTGCTTTTGGAGGAAATTTAGAATCCTGGAAAAGAATCAAAGTGACACCTTATTTGACAGACAGTAATTTCAAAGTATCAAACAAATTAATGTGCAGATGAAGTTGCTGAGGTAAAAGCACATATACATGCTGTATAAATTAGCAAGGTAAGAGCATTAAAACATTGAGGAAGAAACAAAATATCTCTGTTGAAAAAGGTCAACAGGCAGATACTGAAAACAGCAAATGCTGGAGATCACAATGGGTCAGATAGCATCCATGGAGTGAGAGCAACCTAATGTATTGAGTCGAGATGACGCTTCATCAGAACTGAAGTGAGGAGGGGACACCATTTATGCTATAGTTTGGGGAGGGTGGTGGGGAATGTGTGGGCATAGTGGGTGTAGACTGCTGGTGGAGAAAAGGTGTTGATAGTTCAGATTAAGTGATCGGAATGTGAGAATGGCAGAACAATGATGTGGGAGAAAGTGAGGACTGCAGATGCTGGAGATCAGAGCTGAAAATGTGTTGCTGGAAAAGCGCAGCAGGTCAGGCAGCATCCAAGGAGCAGGAGAATCGACGTTTTGGGAATGAGCCCTTCTTCAGGGCTGAAGGACAGACAGTACCCCTGGGGTGGAGGGAGGGGAGAAAGGACATGATAGCTAGCAGAATGTAACAAGCTAAAAGAAAGGCATGAAATGGGAGTTGGTTGACAATTTGAAGGTGTTGAACTCAATATTAAGTCCAGAAGGCTGTGAAGTCTGAAGATGAGATGTTGTTCCTCCAGTTTGTGCTGTGATTTACTGGAACACTGTAGCATGCCAAGGACAGAGAAGTGGGCATGCAACAGGACGCTGACCAATCCATTTCTGAGGCTGAACGTACTGTCCTCGGCAAAGAACTCAACTTCATACCCTTACGCCTCACCTTAATGAATTTCGGGATGTGGAGCTGTTTTTCCGCTGCTTCTGTCTCCGTGCTCACTTCTTCAGCCGTTACTTACCCCCATCCTCAGTCCATTGATCCCTTCACCCACCTCCAGTAATCACTGTCCACTTGGAGTCCTTCCGTGGCCTCTTATCTGCCTTGATCTCTTCGTTGAAAACTACCGGCATGATGTCAGCTGTTTCACTTTCTCTGCCCCTCTCACCTACACTAACTGTCCCCTTCTAAAATTACCGCACTTCACGCTCCCAGGTCCGACCCTAACTTTGTTGTCAAACCCCCTGACAAAGGTGGTGTCATTGTTGTCTGATGCACTGATCTTTACCTTGTGGAGGCTTAATGCCAACTCTCTGACACTTCTTCCTACCTTCCCTGGGCCATGACCCTCCTTATCTGAACATCAAGCTATTGTTGCCATTATTGTCACAGACCTCATCACCTCTGGAGATCTTCCCTCCACTGCCTCGGACCTTATAGTCTCCCAGCCCCGGACAGCCTGCTTCTACCTCCATCTCACAATCCACAACCAGACTGTCCGGGGGGTAGACCCATTATATCAACCTGTTCCTGCCATACCGAGCTCATTTCCTCCTCCTTGGGTCTATCCTCTGTCCCCTAGTCCTGACCCTGCCCACCTACATCTGTAATTTCTCTGATGCCCTCTGCCATATTGAGAATTTCCATTTCTCTGGTTCTAACTGCCCCCTGTTCACCATGGATATCCAATCCCTCTGTATCTCCGTTCCTTGACCAGAGGCCTGATCAATCCCCATCGCCCGCCATTCTCCCCCACTTGGCTGAACTCATTCTCTCACTGAAAAATCTCTCTTTTAATTCATCTCACTTCTGCCAAGGCAAAGGAGTGGCTATGGGCCCCACTTGGGTCCCAGTTATGCCTGCTTCTTTCTTGGATATGTGGACAAATCCTTGTTCCAGTCCTACATTGGCCCCCTCCCACAATTCTTGATCGACAAATGTTTTGGGACAGCTTCATGCTCCCATCTGGATCTTGCAAACTTTGTTCATTTTGCCTAGTTTCTGCCCCTCTATAACTTTCACATCATCCATTTCCAACACTTCCTTTCCTTTCCTTGACCACGCTGTTTCCATTTTAGGGATTAATCTGTCCACTGCCATCCATTATAAAGCCATTGACTTCCGTAGCAACCTTCACTACAGCTCGTCACACCCTATATCTTTTAATGACTCCATCCCATTCTCCCAGTTTCCTTGCCAACATCACATCCACTCCGATGATGCTACCTTCCAGAGCAGCACTGCTAACATGGCTTCCTTCTTCCATAATCGTGGTTTCCCACTCACTGTGGTTGACAGGGCCCTCGACCACATTTGACTTATTACCTGTGCTTCCACCTTTGTCCCTTCCTTTCACTCACAACAGTGTGATCAGGTTTCCCTTTGCCCTCACATTTCATCCCTCCAGCCTCCACATTCAAAGGATCCTTCTCTGCCATTTCAGACAACTCCAGCAGAATGTCACAACCAACACATCTTGCCCTCACTCCCCTGTCTGCATTTCATAGGGGCCATTCCTCTAGGGCACACTAGTCCATTCCAGAACCACCAGTACCAAACCCCCTCCCCATGGTACCTTCCCATGTAACTGCAGAAGGTACAACACCTGCCCCTTCCCCTCCTCCCTGCTCACTATCCAAGGGCCTAAACAGTCTTTCCGGGTGAAGCAGCATTTCATCTGTACCTCTCCAATCATGTGTATGATATTCGCTGCACCCAATGTGGCCTACTCACCCAAACGCAGATTGGGTGACTTCTTTTAGGAACACCTCCAGTCTGAGCACAAGCATGATCCCGACCTTCCCATAGCCAGTCATTTTAACACAGCGTCCTCCTCGTTTGCCCACGTGTCTATATTCTAAATGCCGCAATGCTCCAGTGAATCACAGCTCAAACTGGAGGAACAACATCTCATCTTTAGACTAGACATTTAACAGCCTTCTGGACTTAATATTGAGCTCAACACCTTCAAATTGTCAACCAACTCCCATTTTCTCCCTTTCTTTTAGCTTGTTACATTCTGTTATTATGTCCTTTCCCCCCTCCCACAATCCCAGTGGGACTGTCTGTCCTTTCAATTCTGTCCAGAGATATACCATTGTTCTGCCATTCTCACATTTCGACCACTTAATCAGAAATATCAACATCTTTTATCCACCGGCGTCCTACACTCACTACCCCCACACAGCCCACCCCAAACTAAAGCATAAATGCTGTCCTCTCCACACTCCACAGTTCAGTTCTAATGAAGAGTCATCTAGACTTGAAATATTAGCTTTAGATTAGAGTGGTGCTGGAAATGCACAGCAGGCTTGCTCTCTCTCTGTGGATGCTGTTGGACCCACTGTGATCTCCAGCATTTGTGGTTTTCAGTACAGACTCTAGCATCTGCAGCAATTTGCTCCAACAGACAGATACATGAGCAAGAACATTGATGTGCTCTTGTGTGATCATTGTTTTCATAAACATTAGGCATTGCTGCCAGTGAAGCACTACCTAAACACCGAGGGTTCTTTTATTTTATTGATTTTTTAAGGAAACCGAAGAAATCTCAGTGTTGTTTTAAGAATACAGAAATTGTAAAGATATTCTGTTCATTTCTTTTAAAATGCACTACTAAGACTTTAATCTTGTGTATATATTTTGAGGGAGCTGGGATATATGAGGTGTGGAGTTTCCATGGTAATTCAATGTACTGCAAAAGCTTTATAAGGAGCATGTACCTGGTGCAAGAGGTTGGAGTGTAATTGAGAAGTGCCTTCAGTGCAGTATTGAACTGAGCATTGCCTGAGGTTGAGTGACTCCAGCCAACTTGAAGAGGGCAGCTTTGTGTCTTACATTTTGCAGCAACCCTGGGGCAGCAGTACAAGCTTATTTGCAAGAAGAAAGACATTTCAGGGCTGGTGTTTGTGAACTCAGTTCCTTTTTTCAGGTCAGGAAAGCTAGTAGTGAGTATATGTTCCAGCCCTATTTTGTATTCTTTCCAGTCTTGGATATTACTCATAGCATTTTGATCCACAGCAATGATTTAAATTCCAAATGGGCACAGATTAAGTCTGCATTCTAACAAGACTTTGCATTTCAGTCCTCAAAATACTATTCACATGCATATTTGTTTTAAAGCATCAGAATAGAGCACAGCTGTGCCAGGAATTAAAATTTTGATTTACTTATGTTCCCAGCTTCAGCAACCTTAATTATTAGCGATGCATGTGAATCAAGTTTTTCAAAATTGGCTGAATCTGGTGGACAAGATTTTAAATCACTGAAAACTCTTCATTTTCATAGAGTTACAACTGGATCCTCAAGAAAGGGAGACTGCAATGTATTGAAAATTGCAATGTCCATTTTGTCCACTTGAGGTTACCAGGCATGCATATGCCCGCAAATGGAGTTTGAATCCATTTGAGAGTGAGAAACTTGGGTTGAAAACCACTATGCTAAACATAAATAACAAGTAACATTAAAACATACAGTAAGAACTTCTTTCGATATATAAAAAGGAAGGCACAAACCAAAATGAATAGAGGCTTCTTGCAGAATAAGGCTGGTGAAATAATACTAGGGAAAGAGGGAATGGCAGAGGAAATGACTAAATAGTTTATATCAGTCTTAATGGTAAAAAGTACTAGCATACAAAAAATAATAAATCCTCAAAGGGAAAAAAGGGAGAAGGAAATAAATATAATAACTAACATCAGAGACTTAATACTAAAAAGACTAATGGGATTAAAAAACAATAAATTCCTTGTATCTGGTGGGTTAATTCAAGGATAATAAATCAAGTAACTGTAGAGATAATGAGTGAACTGGCAGTAATTTTCCAACGCTCTGGAACAGTTCCACATGATTGGGAAATTGCTAAAGTAACACACTTATTCAAAACAGGAGGGAGACAAAAATAGGTAACTACAGGCCAGTTACCTTTACATCAGTTGATTGGGAAATGGAAGAGTCTCTTACAAAGGATGCCATTTAGAAATACATAACATAATCAAGCAGAATCAGCATGGCTTCATGAAGTGGAAATCATGCCTGACGAATTTATTACAACTTGTTTAGGAGATAAACTAAACCAGTAAATGTGATATATTTGGATACCAAAGCATATTCAAGAAAGTACCGCACATCAGGATACTTAATAAGGTAAAAGCCCATGTTGTTGGGGATAGTATAGTAGCATGGATAGAGGGCTGGGTAACTAATATGAGACAGAGAGGTGGGATTTGACAACTTAGAACTAGAAAATGGCTACAGGAATCAATTTTGGGGCTACAATTATTCACAATACATATTAATAATGTGAATGGCAGGAGTGAATCTGCTATAGCCATGTTTGTGAATGACACAAAGGTAGATAGAAAAACAAATAGTGTGGATGAGTCTACAGAGGAGGATGGATAGATTAAGTGAGTACGTAAGCTCTTGGCAGATGGAATATGATGTGTGAAAATATGTGGTCCTGAATTTTAGCATAATTAATAGAGGAGGTAAGCATTATACAAATGGAGAAAGATTGGAAAAAAGCCTACAGAATTGGGGGAATTTGGGGTCCTCTTGCATGAATCTCAAAAAAACTAGTATACAAGTTCAGTGGGTAATATGGAGGGCCAAATGGAATATTGACCGTTATTTCCAAAGAAATGATGAAAAAAGTAGGGAGGTCTTGCTAAATGAAATGACACGAATTAGGCCACACCTAAATATCGTGAACAGTTTTGGTCACTTTATTTCTTGTCGGGGGTCCCTCTACATGCTTACTTAAAAATCTCACCTGAACACATTTTAAGAATTCTATCGCCTCTAAGCAGTTCACATTTTGTCTATCCTAGTTAATATTAGGGAAGTTGAAATCCTCTACCATTATTACACTACTGTTTTTCCACCTCAGATTTGCCTACATATCTACCTTTCAATTTCTCTCTAACTGTTTGTGGGTCTACAATATACATCAATCAAAGACACTGCCCCTTTTCCTTTTTAGTTTTTACTCATAAGGCCTCATTTGAGGAACTTTCAAAGATATCATCCTTTCTTATTGCAGTAATTAGCTTCTTCATCAATACTCTGACACCACTCCTTCTTTTACATATGCTACCTTATCCAAAGATTCTGTATCCGGAAACACTGAGTTGCTAGACCTGTCCCACTCTCAGCTGAAAATGTGTTGCTGGAAAAGCGCAGCAGGTCAGGCAGCATCCAAGGAACAGGAGAATCGATGTTTCGGGCATAAGCCCTTCTTCAGGAATGAGGAAAGTGTGTCCAGCAGGCTAAGATAAAAGGTAGGGAGGAGGGACTTGGGGGAGGGGTGTTGGAAATGCGATAGGTGGAAGGAGGTCAAGGTGAGGGTGAAGGCAGGAGTGGGGTGGTGGCGGAGAGGTCAGGAAGAAGATTGCAGGTTAGGAAGGCGGTGCTGAGTTCGAGGGATTTGACTGAGACAAGGTGGGGGGAGGGGAAATGAGGAAACTGGAGAAATCTGAGTTCATCCTTTGTGGTTGGAGGGTTCCTAGGCGGAAGATGAGGCGCTCTGGGACCGACATCTGGGAGAACACCTCTGGGACACCCGGACCAACCAACCCAACCACCCCGTGGCTCAACACTTCAACTCCCCCTCCCACTCCACCAAGGACATGAAGGTCCTTGGACTCCTCCATCGCCAGACCATAGCAACACGACGGTTGGAGGAAGAGCGCCTCATCTACCTTTTACATACAGACATGTGTTGTCCGAGTGCTGGAAATTGGGATGAGAATAGATTGACATTTGATGACTGATACAGACAGGATCGGCCAAAGGGCCTCCTTCCGTAATGTAAAAGCTCTATGTCTCTATGAGTTGAAGGAAAGATGGGATGGTATATAAATGAGGTGAGATTAATAAGGAGATCTTAGCATATACTGGGCTTTCTGTCAGCGATACACCTCTCTCTCTCTCTCTCTCTCTGTGAAACTAAACACTATAAATGTCTGGCTTTCTTTCTGGTAGATGCTCCCTTTTATGGAGTATTTTCAGTCCCATGAAGATAAGTCATTTTGGATCTCTGCTTCTCTCAGTGAGACAGCTAACATAGGGGGCTCAGAGTGCTTCATTCTGTTTTTAATGTAACAAAACAGTACTTTGGCAATCCTGGGACTTAGTCGCCAGTCAGCAATGCTTTCTGCCAGCTTAAGGCAGGATGATCAAGTCTCGCACATGTTACATGATTTTACCATAATTTTACCATTTCTCTGCTGCACCCATCCATCCTGGCCCAGAATACCTTTGGTCCCACATTCCCAAAGCAACTAGGAGTCTCACTTTCACCTGTTGAGCACGTATACATTGACTGCTGGCCCGTCGACCCTCACCTTCCACCGCTCCCTGTGCATCTTTCACCTCGAACACTGTCCTTCCCACCCCAGTCTCGCGACTTTCCAAGTGGGCCCTATTTCTTCTCTGAGGTGTCCATTACAACTGGTTCAAGGTGATGGCAACATAAATGGTTGGTCTTATTGAAATTAAAAAGGATGCACAGAAATAAAACAAAGATCAAAAAGTAGAAGCAAAATATCTCCAAATTTAAATTTTGGGTTTTGCATATCCCTTTATGTTTCAGTGCTTGTGTTAACTTCAGTAACTCCTGAACAGTGATTCTTTTGAACCAAAAATTGGATGCTCTTGCCCTCTGCTGGTTAAATTTTAAAATTTTGCTGATTAGAATCAATGGCTGTTTTCGAGGTCATTTATTGCTTTTCCTATGATTATTGATATAGCCTCCATGTCGCTTTGAGAATAGCAAGTAAAGCTGACCCACAAGATTTACAGCAGCGTTCTCGGGTCAGATTTCATACATGAAAGAATAAAGGAACAAGGGATAAATTTTTAAACTTACTGTCAGAACTATTTATGAACATTAAATTACTCTTGCCAATTATTTAATCTAATTGCTGCATGCAAAGTATTTTCTACATATTTTCCTCACATAAAATTTGCATAATTGTAGAGGATAAGAAAATGAGGATTTTGTGCTGAATTTCAGCACTGCAATCCCTTCATAGCGTGGAAAGTCAACATCAGGTAAGAAACCTAAAATATTCAGCAGTATGTTCTATTGTAGATCTGTAACATCAGCCTTGTCTCAGTTGGCAGCACACATTCACAAGATTGTGGATTCAGCCACTCCAGGGCTTGAGTGGGTGCTGGAAGAAACAACTCAACAGTTGCATTATTTTTAACAGCATCCACACCTGCAATCTCTACCACCTGGAAGGACAAGAGCAGCACAAAAACACCAGTGGAACTCTATCACCTGTCCTTACCTGTCAACGGGTCAAAATCCTAGAACTCTTTGAAAGCACTGACAATGTCCTTACATAATGTGGAGGTGCCGGTGTTGGACTGGGATGGACACCAGGTTATGGTCCAACAGATTTATTTGGAATTGCAAGCTTTTGGAGTGCTGCTCCTTCCTCAGGCATGGTATCTGATTTTTGACAAGGTCTCTACAGCACATGGACTGCAAGAAGACATTTCAAGAAGACAACCTTATCACCGTCTTCTCTATAACAATTAGACATGGGCAATAAATGCTGGCCTAGCAAATAATGCCCACATCTTACAAACGAATAAATTTTGAAAAAGTCCATTGAAGCACTGAGGAAGATTTTCCGATGAGATGTTAAAAGACAGACTATATCCACTTGCTTCAATGAATGTGAAAGATCCCATTGCACAATATTGAAGAACAGCGAGGGTGTATTGGTCCTGTCCTGGTGTTCGAGACAATATTTACTGTGGCATTTTTCCAAATGACCAGTCCTTGTAGCTTGTTACATTTGCAACTTCTACCAGTGTGTGGTACTTGGCCAGAGTTATTTGAGGCAGCTTGCTGCTACTAATGGGTTGTGTTTGATTTGTCTTGGGCCTATCCAGTATTTAGTGGATACTTCACCATAGAGGATCTACAGACAAGGTACGTTTCTTTGTTAATGAGAGGCTTAATTGCAAGATAGTAATAAGTACAACTACAGTTGGTCAGATATAATTAGATCTATTTTATTCATTCATGGGGTGTGATGGTCGTTGACTGAGCCAGCCTTTATTGCCTTGAGAAGGTGTTTGATGAGCTGCCTTCTTGAACCACTGCAGTCCACGTGCTGTATGTTGACCCACAATGCTATTAGGGAGTGTATTGACCCAACTACAGTGAAGAAATAACGATATGTTTCCAAGTCAGGATAGTGTGTTTCTTGGAGGGGAGCTTGCAGGTGGTGATGTTCTCATGTATCTGCTGCTCTTGTCCTTCCAGATGCACACTGCAGTTGCTGAGGGCCTAAATGTTACATTATCTTTTGTTCCACTACACACTAAAATGCTTGCACTAAAGAATCTTTAAACTTGAAGGCTTTTCTTTTAATTCATTCACAGGATGATGGCAGCATTTATTGCCTTTCCCTAATTACTCAGAGGGCAGCTAAAGAGTCATCAACCACATTGCTATAGGTCTGGAGTCACGTGTAGGCTAGACCAGGCAGTTTCCTTCCATAAAGGACATTAGTAAACCAGATGGGCTTTTCCTGACAATTGCCAATGGATTCACAGTCATCATTAGATTTTAATTCCAGAATTCCATTAATTGAATTCAAATTCCATCTGCTATGGTGGGATTTGAACCTGGTTCCCCAGGATATTAGATTAGATTACTTACAGTGTGGAAACAGGCTCTTCGGCCCAACAAGTCCACACCGACCCGCCGAAGCGCAACCCACCCAGACCCATACCCCTACACCTAACACTACGGGTAATTTAGCATGGCCAATTCACCTAACCTGCACATCTTTGGACTGTGGGAGGAAACCAGAGCACCCAGAGGAAACCCAGGTGGACACGGGGAGAATGTGCAAACTCCACACAGTCAGTCGCCTGAGGCAGGAATTGAACCAGGGTCTCTGGCGCTGTGAGGCAACAGTGCTAACCACTGTGCCCACGCTTTACTTGGGTGTCTAGATGAATAGTCTAGCAATAATATCACTAGGCCATTGCCTCCCATCCCCTCCCCCCCCTTATTAATATTCTGTAGATGTCATAACTCCAGAGACTACAATGTGCCACAAAATAGCTGCCATCTCTTGCAACTGCGAGAACACGTTCCTCTCCTTTAGAAATAGTCAGTCAAAAGTGTTAGTAATACTTACAACCCTCCATGCTTCCATTACAAAAGTCAATTTAAAAGTATACTTAGCAGTACAATGCATATTTAAAAACTGTCCAAAGATTAACTTGCGAATGAGGCGAATCCAGTTCAGAACATCAGAGATCACTTATAGAAAGTGCATTAATCATGGTATGTTCCACTTTGAGAAAATTTTTCTATTAACCTGTTTTCCTGCTGAATCAAAAACATATAATTTTTGTTCTTAGGTTTTGTATGGACATAAATTTCTATCTTTTTGATTTCAGTTAAGGCTTCAAACTATGCGCTTTCTGGAGATCGGCAGCATTAGCTGATATAAAACTAGCAAGTTGAAGAAGTAGAAATTCAGCAAGTCAACAGAATTAACATGGCTCTCCACAACATTCTCCAGTAGGTTTTGTTTTTTATTTCAGATCTCCATCACCTGCAGTATTTTCCTTTCATTTCCCAGTAGATATGGCTGTTCTTAACCCAAATGTAATCTACAGGGTTGAATTTCTTCAGTCATCTCCCCATTTCATGTTGAAAATTTAAAAGAGGAATTGGTTGGATTTGATTTGGTTTATTGTTGTCACATGTACCTAAGTCCAGTGAAAGGTTTTGTTTTGCATGTAGTACAGGCAGATCATAACATGCAAGGAAATGCAGATCATACAAAGTTTAAGCAGAGTGAGGCATACAGGATTATTGCTGCACAGGAGTTGCAGAGCAAGATCAACATTAAATTTGAAATGATCCATTCAGCAATCTAATAACAGTGGCGAAGAAGCTGTTCATGAACCTTTTAGAATGTTTGTTTAAGCTTTTGCATAGAACATTGAACAATACAGTGCGGAACAGGCCCTTCGGCCCTCAATGTTGTGTTGACCTGTGAACGAATCTAAGCCCATCCCCCCACACTATCCTATCATCATCCATGTGCTTATCTAAGGATTGTTTAAATCTCCCTCATATGGCTGAGCTAACTACATTGATAGGGAGGGCATTCCATGCCCTTACCACTCTCTGAGTAAAGAACCTGCCTCTGACATCTGTCTTATATATATCACCCCTCAATTTGTAGCTATTAGCATCTTCAGCCTGATGGAAGACATTGGAAGAGAGGATAACTGGATCTGCTGAAAACCAGAGAAATGGCTTGAACATGCAATCTACTATGGACCAGGACTGATCCCCTCAAAACACTTCAAGAAAGTAGCCCAGATCCTAACATTTATAGTTGTTTTAAGCAGGTATAGAGTAGATATTCCAGGAGTGATGCAACTGGCCCAAGCACTTAGCTTTAAACAAAACAGAATATATTTGCAAGATTACCAAATGAAACACAAATAAGAGACCAGAATATAGAATAACTTAACCTACCTGAAAACCCAACAGATTATCCAAAATTAATGATGCTGTTCCAACTACATGCAATAATCCCCATAAATACCCATTGACACAAGTTAAAATCAAACACAGGGTCTTACAGGAGAGAGAGCGGGATGGCAGGGAGATTCAGCATGGAACACCTTCTTCAATGGAGCTGTTTCTTGGGCCAGCAGCCTCAAAACTGACTGCTTGCTCACTCTGAACAGCCAGACCAAACCAGAGAAAAGCTGATCAGGGAGAACTGGCCACTCCACTTTCATTGTACACGTGTGTTTTTTTTAACTTAAAAGCTTCTTCAAGTAGACAAACCCAGACATTTTGGAATCTATGTGTTTACAACCTTCTGAAAAAAAAAGCACAACATAACCTTGTTAAAGGAGCAGCATCATTACAATGAGATCAGAAACCCTAAACCTCAATTACAAGCATAGGGTTAAAAGCAAGAATTTCAGTTAGCTCCTGAATGAAGAACTGGTTTGGTATTCCCTTCACAATGCTAGTAAAGAGATGTTTAGATGCAAATCAAATGTTAATTAAGCCTGCCAGCTGGCTGACTGAGTGTTTTTAAGTGATAAGGGAGCCAGTCAATAATTTACTTACAGGCACATATCCCCCAATTGAAAACTGAACTGACAGGGGGAAGTCTTTACAAAGCAGAATACAGGAATTCTCTTAAGATTTCATGGTTTGAACGGTGTGGAATCTGGTGGAATGAGTGGTAGTATTTGATTAAATGTTTGGTGAGCCACATCTCTTCCATAAAATCATCTCACCACATTTGTATAAATTTCTCAGGTAGCGTGGTGAGATTCTCATTAGGCAGCAGCAAGTTGCCAGTTGACACTCATTATTGCTTGCTAAACTTTTTGTCAACTGTCCAACATGCCATGGATTGCAATCTTTGCAACCTTTCTGTACAAACTAGCTATCAAGAAAACTTGACAGGGAAACCATAGCGGATTCTTTGCAGGTTCAACTCACAACTTTTTCCAAAAAGACCTCAGTGCTGAACACTGGGCACCAGCAGCTCGAGCATACTCTATGGATACCAATGACACACCTCACATCCACTCACCTTGGCATCTGACACGTACCAGCCTTTCTGAACAATCATGGCATATCTCTTACAGTATGCTTCTGCACCTCAGACTGCACCAGTGACTATTATTTCAATGCTACGGAAAGGATACTTTACATTTCAGGACCATACAGCCAGCCCATGGACTAGGTCAAGCTACATCTCTGGGACTTCATTTATTGTCATGGCGATCACTCACTTTGAGTCTACCTGGATGTGAAACTATCTTGCATTGATTTGTCTTTTTGCACATTGTCCCCTCACCCAGAGATATTAGGCTCATTATATTACTGGCTTGCTTTGCCATTTAGCGTAGACACAAGCTTGTTACAATTGTCAGTAGTTCTCAGTCCAGTCAAGGGGGATAGGTTTTTTTACAGATGTTGCCAAGGTTTGGAGGGTTTGAGCTATGGGGAGAGGCTGAATAGGATGGGGCTATTTTCCCTGAAACGTCAGAGGCTGAGCAGTGTCATGAGAGAAGAAAGTGAGGTCTGCAGATGCTGGAGATCAGAGCTGGAAATGTGTTGCTGGAAAAGCGCAGCAGGTCAGGCAGCATCCAGGGAACAGGAGAATCGACGTTTCGGGCATAAGCCCTTCTTCAGGAATGAGGAAAGTTTGTCCAGCAGGCTAAGATAAAAGGTAGGGAGGAGGGACTTGGGGGAGGGGTGTCGGAAATGTGATAGGTGGAAAGAGGTCAAGGTGAGGGTGAAAGGTCAGACTGGGGTGGGGGCGGAGAGGTCGGGAAGAAGATTGCAGGTTAGGAAGGCGGTGCTGAATTCGATGGATTTGACTGAGACAGGGTGGGGGGAGGGGAAATGAGGAAACTGGTGAAATCCGAGTTCATCCCTTGTGGTTGGAGGGTTCCTAGGCGGAAGATGAGGCGTTCTTCCTCCAACCGTCGTTTTGTTGTGGTCTGACGATGGAGGAGTCCAAAGACCTGCATATCCTTGGTGGAGTGGGAGGGGGAATTGAAATGTTGAGCTACAGGGTGGTTGGGTTGGTTGGTCCGGGTGTCCCAGAGGTGTTCTCTGAAACGCTCCGCAAGTAGCCGGCCTGTCTCCCCAATATAGAGGAGGCCACATCGGGTGCAGAGGATGCAATAGATGATGTGTGTGGAGGTGCAGGTGAATCTGTGGCGGATATGGAAGTTTCCTTTGGGGCCTTGGAGGGAGGTGAGGGGGGAGGTGTGGGCGCAAGTCTTGCACCTCCTGCGGTTGCAGGGGAAGGTGCCGGGAGTGGAGGTTGGGTTGGTGGGGGGTGTGGATCTGACGAGGGAGTCACGGAGGGAGTGGTCTTTACGGAATGCTGATAGGGGAGGGGAGGGAAATATATCCTTGGTGGTGGGGTCCGTTTGGAGGTAACGGAAATGACGGCGGATGATGCGCTGTACATGGAGATTGGTGGGGTGGTAGGTGAGGACCAGTGGGGTTCTGTCCTGGTGGCGGTTGGAGGGGCGGGGCTCAAGGGCGGAGGAGCGGGAAGTGGAAGAGATGCGGTGAGGGCATCGTCGACCACGTCGGGGGGGGAAATTGCGGTCCTTGAAGAAGGAGGCCATCTGGGTTGTGCGTTTTTGGAACTGGTCCTCCTGGGAGCAGATGCGGCGGAGTCGAAGGAATTGGGAGAATGGGATGGCGTTTTTACAGGGTGCAGGATGGGAGTAGGTGTAGTCCAGGTAGCTGTGGGAGTCGGTCGGTTTGTAGTAGTGTCATTATAGAGGTTTATAACATAATGAGACGCATAGCTAGGGTAAATAGACAAGGTGTTCTCCCAGAGGTGGGGCTGTCCAGAACTAGAGGGCATAAGTTTAGGGTGAGGGGGAAAATTTTAAAAAGGACCTAAGGGGCAACTTTTTCATGCAGGGGGTGGTGCATGTTATAGAATGAACTGCCACATGAAGTGGTGAAGGCTAGTACAATTACAACATTTAAAAGATATCTGGATGGGTATATGAATAGGAAGGGTTTAGAGGGATATGGGTCACGTGCTGGCAAATGGGACTATATTAGATTAGGATATCTGGTCAGCATGGACGAGTTGGACCAAAGGGTCTGTTTCTATGCTGTACACCTGTATGACTCTATGACTCTAGGGGATCCCAGCACTATAAGTCAAGGGCAGCCTCCAAAGCCAGTCCAGGCCCTGCCTCAAGTGGTCAGATTCAGGATTCTCTTCTCATAAGGAGTGAGGAGCTGGATGACTGATAGCACACTTCCTGCCTTCTCTGTCACTGTCTCTCTCGCTCTCTTTCTCTCTCTCTCTATTACTTGGATGCAAGGACTACAGTCAAATTTGTGGATGACATTAAAATAGGTAGGTAATTAAGGAATAAAAAAATGTACGTGTTGATATGGAAAGGTTAGGTGAATGGATCCAAAAACTTGGCAAATGAAGTTTCACGTGGATAAGTGTGAGGTATCCATTTTGTTTGAAGAATCAAAAAACAGTTTTTTATCTACGTAAAGAGAGATTTCAGAGTGCTGCAGTGCAGAGGGATTTGGTGTCCTTGTGCAGGACAGAAACCTAGTATGCAGGTACATCAGGGAATGAGGAAGGCAAATGGATTTTTTGCATTTATTGCTAAAGGAATAGAGTATAAAGGTAGAGAAGTGATGCTACACTATACGATGTCTGGAATATTGCATACGGTTTTAGTCCTCTTACTTGAGCAAGGATGTAATTGTACTTGAGGCCATTCAGAGGAGGTTTACTACATTGATTCCAAGGCTGAACAAATTTTCTTTTGAACAGAATTTGAACAGTTTAGACCCATAGGAGACTTAGAAGAATGAGAGGAAATCTAATTCAGGTGCATAAGATATTAAAGGGGATTGATAGAACAGATGCTTCTCCTGTTGGCAATCTGGAATAAGAGGTCATAGTTTTAGGATGAAGGGTAGCAGATTTAGCAGAGATGGGAAGAAACTACTTCTCTCAAAGGGTCATGAATCTGTGGAATTGACTACCCCAGAGTGCGATGGATGCTGCAACATTTAATAAATTTAAGCAGGAGATGACAGATTTTTATTTAGAGTTATGGAGAGTGGGCAAGAAGGTGAAGTTGAGGCCAAGATGAGATTAGCTAGGATCGTATTAAATGTGGAGCAGACACAAGAAGCTGAATTGCCTACTCGTGCTCCTTAGTTCGTATGTACTAATGTTTTTGTTCTCTCCAATAGTAGGCTGTTTTGCGTCTGGAATGAGAAAGAGAGAGAGAGAGAGACAGGTATAATAGAAGATGAAATTTGGCTGTACTTTTGACACTGGCTTAGTAGTTTCCCAAGCGAGTGAGTAAGCAGCACAAAGGGCATGCAGGGTTATTTATACTGCAGGTCAGGACAGGTGAGGGCAAGTGAAAAAGACCATCTGTGCAATAGCGCGCATGATCATGGGCCTTGCTGGGGAGTTGGGTGCAGCACAGCGAGAGTAAATGTGAGATATCAGAGAGAAGTTGGAGACACGTACACTGGTGGAGTATCGAAGATCATTGCCCTTCTTCCCACTGTGCTGCCCATTCCTCGTTTTAGCTGACACTGCTCTAAATTGGATGATAACCCCATGCCAGACTGGCAGAGTCTTGTATCATGACCTCCATTGATGGTCCTAGGAGAAGAGGAGGTCCTGCCTGTCTTCCCCATCCAGCCTCCAGTATCACCCTGGTTGTTCCGCAAGATTGACCTCATCCTGCTCCCTTAAGGCAGGGGAAGCAAATTTGAAAAGGTATGACAGAGAACTAATTTTGCTATTGAATGCTAGCTGAGTCACTTCTCACATTGAGGTCCTGCTTTTATCTGCTATTGCTGAATTCACTATATCCGGAATGTAAAGACAACTCAAACTCTTTTCCCATGTACCCTCCACCCTCATCTTGAACAAGAGCAAGGAGCCCATGCATCTCTTTGTCCCTAAACTTGAGATAAGCCAATAAGCCACCTTGGCTGGGTCCTTTGGTATGATTATTCACGGCATTCTTCTCAAATATCTCTCCACTGCCTGTCTGTTTATAACCTTGGTGTTATATCTGATCTGGAGATAATCCTCCAACCATCTATTGTCTCATCATTAAGAACTGCTCCCAATTCCATTCCATAACATCCTGCAGTTTTGCCCTGTCTAAGCTCCACTGTTCTTGAAATCTCCAAACATGCCTTTAATGCCTTGGATACCAAGATTCCATTACATTTGTGGCTGGTCATCATATTGTATTCTTTATAAACTGGAGGTCATTCAAAACTCTGTTATTATGTCTTAACTAACATCAAACTCCCCCACACCTCTTCACCACACCACTTCACTGGCCTACACTGGCTTCAGGTCCAGCAATATCTTTGAATTTAGCATTTGCACCCTTGTTTTCAAAACTCTGCAAAGTTTCACCTCTCTCTCTCTCTGTCTGTTTCTGTAATCTTTTTCAGTCCCACAATCTGCTGAGATATCTGAGTTCCTCTAATTGTGTCCCTTATGCATCTCCAGTTTTACTTGTTCCAGCAGTAGTGACTGTGCCTTTGGTTGCCTCAATTCAAAGCTTTGGAATCTCATCTCTACACCTCTCCACTGGTGGGTGAGGTAAAGATTCTGACAGGCTTAACATTACAAAGTGCATTAAACTCCACCCAGTCTGATAATATCATACAGTCTAATATGGGGAAGATCAGGAGACCAAATCTGAATCTCAAAAGAGACACTGTGTCATCTGCATCTCTTAGCAGTTTTAGTTACAACATCTAACTAACTAATGTAACTTACACCTAATTGCTATCTTGCAATAACCTGTATCTTGTTAAGACAAGACCCTGTTCTTGTTAAGATTTGGTAATGGCTGTTCCTCTGTCCCTGTACACCTAACAGATCCTCACAACCAGGCCAAGGGGAGAGGAATGGTGGCAGTATCCTTCTGTCCAGAAATACCCAATCTATCCCTCTTCCTCACCTTCCTTCATTAAATTGTGTTTTTAAAACCTACCAATTCAATCAAATTTTTAGTCATCTGATCTAATTGTTCCATATGTGGATCAGTTTCATAACATTTCATAAAGTTTTTATGAAGCAACTGATAGTGTTTTATTATGTTAAAAGCACTATGTAAATTGTTTTGTTATTATTGAATAAGCACCTAAAGTTAGGCACTTAAAATCTTGAATTGCTTCTCAACTTCTAGTCGATAGCACTTTGGCACAAAGCTGATCCTCCTTTTCTCATGAAATACCTCATCTTAAAGAATTCAGCAGTGATATACAGCAAGGTCTGTGAAAATGCATGAAAAGTGCATACACATAGGTTTGTATAGTATTAATTTTACCGGACTTGTGATCCAGAGGCCCAGGTGAATGTACAAAAGAACAATACAGCACAAGAACAGGCCCTTTGGCCCTCCAAGCCTGCACCGCCATATTTTGCCCTTCCATACTAAAACTGTCTTCACTTACAGGATCTGTCCCTTCCTATCTATATATTCATCCAGGTGGTTCTTGAATGCCGCTGTCTTGTCTCTGCTTCCACCACCTCCTCTCACTCCAGGCACTCCCCATGTGTGAAAAATTGCCTTGCAGATCTCTTTTAAACTTCCACCCTCGCACCTTGAGCCTGTGTCCCTTAGTAATAACCCCTCCACCTTGGGAAAAAGCCTCATACTTTCAATGCCATTCACAATCTTATAACCTTCTATTAGGCTGCCCTTCAACCTCCAGCATTCCACTGAAAACAAACCCAGTCTATCCAACCTTTCTTCATAGCTAAAATCTCCCATAACAAGCAACACAAACCTTTTCTGTACCCGGTCCAAAGTATCCACATTCTTCTGGCAGAACTAAAGCTGCAACATAACTTATCTATCCTTATACGCAATGCCCCTTCCAAAAAGGCAAGCATGCCATCAGCCTTTTTTACTACCTTATCTACCTGTGCTCCAACCTCCAGTGATCTGTGGACCTGCACACACAGATCCCTCTGCATATCAATACTCCTAAGGATTCTGTCATTCACTTTATCATTTCCACCCGTACTTGACCTTCCAAAATATATCATCTCACTTGCTGTGAGGATATGTATTCAAATCTCACTATGGCAGGTTGTGGAATTTTAATCCAATTCACAAATCTGGAATATAAAAGTTAGTCTCAGTTATGATGATCATGATAACTGTTGTCAATTGTTATTAAAACCCATCTGGTTCGCTATCGCCCTGCATGGAAGGAAATCTGCCATCCTTACCCCAGTCTAGCATATACGTGGCACCAGACTGACTGTAATGTACTGGACTCTTAACCACCCTCTGGATGCTGGGATCAAGGACAATTACGATGGCCAACAGGTGTTGACTTTGTCAGTTATGCTCAGGCTCCATGAAAGAACAAAGAAAATAAAACACATTCTTCAGGCAGTAAAAATGACGATCATTCTGCACTCCATTCCTTAGCATTGTTTCTGTTAGATTTCTAAATGTGGTGGGTCAGCTAAAGTAAGTATGCAGATTAGATTAGATTACATTACAGTGTGGAAACAGGCCCTTCGGCCCAACAAGTCCACACCGACCCGCCGAAGCGAACCCACCCATACCCCTACATTTACCCCTTACCTAACACTATGGGCAATTTAGTACGGCCAATTCACCTGACCCTGCACATCTTTGGACTGTGGGAGGAAACCGGAGGAAGCAATTATGAAGGTAATTGGTTTGTTGACCTTCATTACTAGATGATCCAAGTACAGTCTTGCTGCAATGGTATAAAGTCGCAGTGAGATCGTATTTGAGGTATTGTTTCCAAGTTTGGTCTCTTCACCCATGGAAGGATGTAGTTCTCATTGAATGAGTGCAGCAGAAGTTGGTGAGTCTTTGGAATGGTCTATCCAAAAGGGCTGTGGTACCTCAATCTCTGAGTGGATTCAAGACAAAAATCAATAGGTTTCTGGAGATGAATGATTTTCAGGGTTATGCAGACGGAGGAGGGAAATAGCATGGACATAGATGATCAGACATGATCTAATCAAGTGGGAGAGTGGTTCTGAAGAAGATCTATACAGGTTTCAAAATGTTAGCTCCGATTCTCTCTCCACGATGCTGCCAGACTTGCTAACTTTCTCCAGCAATTTCCGTATTTGTTGTGGGGAAGCAGACTCGATAGGCGACTGGTCTACTCATGTTCCTGTGTTCCAAAGTCAAATGTTGTTACAGGAGGAAATCTTCCTAGAGTTGGCCATATTAAGTGCCTTGACCTTGAACAGTGGAATTTAAAAATGAAAAATAGCAATAAGAGGAAAGGGTCATGTAATTGTATCTTTGGAACAAAGATGGAATGAGAAGTTAAATTATTAGGAAGTAAATCTGTATGGTTCTGTTCAGTTGATTTAAGTGCACTCAAGTCATGTTCCAGTTGGGTTGAGTGAATTAATTTAGCCTCAGAAAATGCACAATTTTAGGTTTACTGCCTGGAGCACTGGCTTCCAAATATACTGGACTCTAAATCTTGCCTGTAGGCTACTGTTAAAGATATTGATCAATCCCATTAGTACACGCCACAAAGGTGTCAATCACATGGATGAATATAATTTTTTTACTACAGCTCTATTTAAAGTTCCCAAACTGTGTGGAAGAAGCATAAGACTGGTGATAGGTAGTAGGTGTCTCTAAATGCTACTTTAGATCTCATGGCCCATATGTCAGTGTGTCTTTAAGAGACGTGCTCATTGTATCACCAATGTGTCATAGCATGTGACTTGTGGGTACAAAGATGGGTGCTTGGTGGCTCAGTGGTCAGCACTGCTGCCTAACAGTGCCCTGGACCCAGGTTCAATTCCAGCCTTGGGTGACTTTCTGGATTTTGTGTATTCTCCCTGTGCCTGAGTGAGCACCCTCTGGGTGCTCCGGTTTCCTTCAACTGTCCAAAAATGTGCAGGCTAGATGGATTGGCTATGGTAAAATTGTCTATAGTGTGCAGGCAAAGTGGGTTAGCCATGGTAAATGAGGGGTTACGGGGATTGGGTGGGGGAGGCTGTGTCTGAGTCTGGGTAGGATATCCTACAGAGGCTTGGTGTGGACATGATGGGCCAAATGGCCTCTTTCCGCACATGGGGATTTTATAATCTCAACTCAACTCACTTAAATCATGATGCCCTATTGTAACTATTAGCATATTAGCCCAGACACTTTAATATCTGAGGATTTTACTGTTTTGTTTAAAATAGTTAGCTTTAAAAATGCTGCTGGGTCCTTCAGTACCATGAATTCTTTACCCTGTGTCTTATGCTAGAGGTCAAAACATAAGCTATGCCATATGAGGAAGAACTGTTGGTGGCAAACCCGCAAAACTAAAGACCACATATTTTCATAAAATTCAGTGCAAATTCACAGGTCATATGAAAATTTAATTTACAACCAGATACATAGCACCTTTTTCTGAAAGGTTTATGTGTGCTGCATCTCCAAACTCATAAATTACAACCATTAAAATGTGCATTGTTAGCTTGTGTTAGGAAGCTTTCTTGAATTTGCTTTATGAAGAAAATTGCAAAATCAGGTCATTTGCCAGTAATAATTCAATACAACAGCATTCAGTCATGAGCAGTATTTTAAATGAAACCAAACATATGCCTAGAAGCTTAAGAAGAATTCATGGCCTTTGCTTGCTGTGGATGATGAACAACCTGTGTTTGCATCCAGTCTTGCATGACGTCAGAACATGTCAATGAGGTCCACCGCCAATGAAGTACATTTGAAGCATAATCATTGTAATGTAAAAAAAAAGACAATAATTTACACACTGCAGACCCCCATAAGCAAATGAATGTTTTAAAAAAATGTAACAGTAATCAGATTATTTTTATTGAGGCTACAGAAAAACTAATGATGAATTATGCCAAACTAAAACTTTGGAATATATTGTGTTTATCTGAGAAAACAGATACACCCTTGGTATAGAAACATAGAAACATAGATGATAGGAGCAGGAGTAGGCGTTCAAGCATGCTCTCCATTCAAACTGATCATGACTTATCATCCAATTCAAGATTCTGCTCCTACTTTCCTTACCCCTTGATTCCTTTAGCGCAAAGAACTATATTGAACTCCCTCCTGAAAACATTCAATGTTTTGACCTCAACCATTTTTAATGACAGAGAATTCCACAGGCAAATGCATCATTCCAAAGACAGCACCTCTGACTGTGTAGCATTGTAGGTTCAGTGACATTTCCAGCATAAAAGAGGTGAATCAGCCCAGCACATCTGCATCAGTCTACAATGCTGAGACTATACCAATCCCATTTTCCAGCTTTTGGCCTATAGACCTGGAATCTATGGCAACAAAAAGTCAATGTCTAAGTACTACTTGAATGTTTCAAGATTTCTGAACCAACCACTGTAAAACACCTGTAATGCACTGAAACATCAATCTAGATTACATGTTAACATTTCTGGAATGGAGCTTGAATCCACAACCTCCTGTGTCAGAGAGGAAAGTATCAGCATAAAGCCAAGGCTGATAGCTTTCAAGATCAGGACAATTATAGTTAAAGCAGAGAAGCAATATCTGTACCTGATTTATTCCAGGAAATCAATTCTTGTTCCATTTTTATTTCTTTAAAATTATTTCCAATAAATAAATTTCTTCTGCTGTAAGTGCACAAAGTTACAGCTCTTCTCAGAGAATTTAATTAATCTTTATTGAATACGCAGTGTGTTATGTATTATTCATAAGTCAATGACTCAAAGAATCATTAGAAGTGTGATCTAATTTTTAAACTTTATGAATATGCAAAGTTCCATTTTGAGACACCAGATGTTATATATTCAGTCAAAGCATATTGTCCTGTCTAACACTATTATTTCAAATAAATAAGTCACTTTTTACTACATGATTAGAGTTCAACCCAGCCATGGATTATTGCAAATCCAACGTTCACCATTTTCCCTGACAAAGTGACCAAAGAATTTGATGGTGCTCCTCAGGTTCAAAAACAGGTGCAAAAATTTGCATCTTGTGACCGGGCATTCCTGCTCATTGACATCTGACACATTGGTAAAGGCAGATCAAACTTGAACATCCATGAGGTGCTATGAGCTCTCAGTACATCAGATTGTATCCAAGCGCAGTCTGTAATCCCATGATCCAATATGTCCCTTAAGCCAAGGGATCAAATCAAGTTCAATTAGAATTGTGGAACAATATGCCAGTAGCAGCTCTAGGTATGCCCAAAAATTACCAAAACTAAAGCAAAATACTGTGCTGGAGAACTGATACAAAAACTCAAGATTCAAGGCATGGTGGCACAGTGGTTAGCACTGCTACCTCACAGCGCCAGAGACCCGGGTTCAATTCCCGCCTCAGGCGACTGACTGTGTGGAGTTTGCACGTTCTCCCCGTGTCTGTGTGGGTTTCCTTCGGGTGCTCCGGTTTCCTCCCACAGTCCAAAGATGTGCAGGTCAGGTGAATTGGCCGTGCTAAATTGCCCGTAGTGTCAGGTAAGGGGTAAATGTAGGGGTATGGGTGGGTTACGCTTCGGCGGGTCGGTGTGGACTTGTTGGGCCCAAGGGCCTGTTTCCACACTGTAAGTAATCTAATCTAAAATGACATCTATCGGACTTGTCAGTTAAGTCTTGTCCACAAAAGGCTGGGCTAGCCCATTCCACACTGATTACCACACTATCAGTCTCTTCTCAATCTTCAGTAAGTGATGGAAGGTGGCATCATGAGTACTGTCAACTAGCATTTAATCTGCTCACTGATGGTGAACTCGGGTTCTGCAAGAAGCACGTGGTTCCCAACTTTATTACAATCTCAGTAAAAAGATGCATGAAATAGTGTTTTCCAAAGGTGAAGTGGACATCAGCCTAAGCACAAGGAAAAGTGATTGTAGTTGTAGAAGACTCCCTGTCTCAGCCCCAGGAGAGCTCTGCAGAACACCCCAGTGAGGTGTCTTAGGTCCAACTAACTTCAGCAGCTTCACTCTAGTAATAGGCCAAGAGTGTACCTTTTGGCTGTTGATTGTATTGTGTTCAGTTCACATTTTGTTTAATCTGGAATTCCATATCCATGTTCAACAAGTCCTGGACAGCATTCAGACTCAGGCTAATAAGTGGCAAATAGCATTATGCCAGGCAAGGTGGACTGCAGCAACTCATTGAGTCTGTGTCAACAGCACTTTCTAAGCTTACAACTTCTATAATCCAGAAGGAAAAGGGCATCAGATCCATGACAACACCACCAACTATAATTTCCTCCCCAAGTTACACAACATCCTAAACTGGTATTATATTGCTGTTCCTTCAACTGGGTCAAAGTCCTGGAATGTTTTCCAAGTGACATCCTAAACGTACCTCCAACATGAGGACTGGAGCGGTTCAAGCAGGTGGCTCCTCACCATCTTCAGGAGGACAATTTGTAAAGTACAATAAATGCTGCCCTTACCAAAGTGCCTATGTCCAATGAACAAATTAAAATTTAAAACCAAAAGGCATCTCAGCATTGCATCTGAAACAAGAACAAGGCCCTTTTCTTTAACAATTTGTAAATTCGAGGCTTCAACCCGTTCCATGTTCCAATGCAAGTTGGGCTGAAGTCACCAGCACTTAGCTGACTATTTGCATTTGGGACTAGTTAGCTCAGTTGCCTAATGGCTAGCGAGACATTGAAAATAATGACAATAGCACAAGTTCAATCCCTACATCTGCAATGGTTGTTCATGCCACACACGATGCAAACAATATCACCAATTCTCTCTCTCTCTCACACACACACTCTCTAATGAAGAGAGATGCCTATGAACTTTGTGGATTTTAGCTAATTACAATACTTCGTTCATTAACAAAACGTCATAACAGGGACAAGCAAATTTCTCATGAAATAAGGCATATTGTGAAACAGAATTTGACACAGTCATTAAGTACATTGTCAAAAATTGGTTTTAAGAGAGCATCACATGAGAGGTAATGGAATAGCAAGGGTGAAAAAGGGAATTTCAGAACTAAGAGACAAGTCAGCTTGAAGGCACTGATGCCAATAATGCAGAAATTAAGATCAGTAATTCTCAAAAGGTAAGGATTAGAGCAGTACAAAGATTTCAAGCAGTTGTACAGCTAAGCAGACTACAGAGATAGGAAGTGATGAGAATTTGTAACATGGAGTATGAGAAGAGTAGGGCATTCAGCCCTTCAAGTCGGTTCTGTCATTCATCATGATCGTGGCTGATCATCCAACTCAGTATCCCATTCTAGCTTTGTACCCAGGTCCTTCATCCCTTTAGCCCTAAGAAATATGTTGGTCTCAACTGCTATCTGTGGTAGAGAATTCCACAGGCTCACCATTCTCTGGGTGAAGAAAGTTCCCCTCACCTCTGTTCCTCTCTGCAATCTGAGAGGGAGAAGATAGAATCACAGGTAACGGTATTACAGCTGAATAAAGGCAACCACAGAGGCATGAGGGAGGACCTGGGTAGAATTGACTGGGAGAGGATCCTAGCAGGAAAGACAGTGGAACAGCAATGGCAGGAGTTTCTCAAAGTAATTCAGGAGACACAGAAGAGATTCATCCCAAGGAAAAAGAAGCATGGTACAGGAAGGATGAGGCAACCATGTCTGACTAGACAAGTCAGAGATAACATAAAAGCCAAAGAGAAATCATATAGTGTGGTGAAGGCAGTGGAAACCAAAAGGACTGGGAAGCTTACAAAGACCAACAGAGGGCAACAAAAAAAGAAATAAGGAGAAAGAAGATTAAATATGAGGATAAGCTGGCCAGTAATATAAAGGAAGACTGTAAGAGCCTCTTTAGGCATACAAAAGGCAAAAGAGAGGCAAGAATAGACATTGGGCCGCTGGAAAAAGATACTAGAGAGATAGTAGTGGGGAACAAGGAAATGGCTGAGGAACTGAATAATTCTGTCACATCAGTCTTCACGGTGGAGGATGAATAATATCCCAAAGATTCAAGAGAGTGAGGAGGCAGAGCTGAGTATGTTGGCTATCACCAAGGAGAAGGTGCTAGGAAAATTGAGTGGCCTGAAGGTGGATCAATCACCTGAAGCAGAAGGACTACACCCGAGAGTTCTAAGGGAGAGAGCTGAAGAGATGGTGGAGACGTTAGTGATGATCTTTCAGGAATCGTTAGAATCAGGGAGGGTCTCAGAGGACTGGAAAATTGCTAACATGACACCCCTGTTTAAAAATGGAGTAAGGTAAAAGATGAAAAATTATAGACCAATTAGCCAAACCTCGGTCGTGGGCAAAATCCATTGTGATGGATAAGATTTCTGAATACTTGGAAGTGTATGGTAAAATAGGGCAAAGTCAGCATTGTTTTATCAAGGGGAGTCATGCTTGACAAATCTGCTAGAATTCTTTGAGGAAGTAACGAGCAGGTGAGATCAAGGAGAACCAATGGATGTTATCTACCTGGACTTCAAGAAGGCTGTACAGGAAGCTACTGAGCAAGATAAGGACCCATGGTGTCAGCGGCAAGGTGCTAGCATGGATAGAAGCTTGGCTGTCTAGCAGTAAACAGAAAGTGGGGATAAAAGGATCCTTCTCAGGATGGCAGTTGGTGACAAGTGATGTTCTGCAAGGCTCAGTGTTTAGATTCGATTACAGTGTGGAAACAGGCCCTTCGGCCCAACAAGTCCACACCGACCCGCCGAAGCACAACCCACCCATACCCCTACATTTACCCCTTACCTAACACTACAGGCAATTTAGCATGGCCAATTCACCTGACCTGCACATCTTTGGACTGTGGGAGGAAACCGGAGCACCCGGAGGAAAACTTCGGTCATGGGCAAAATGTTGAGACCTGAAAATGTGTTGCTGGAAAAGCGCAGCAGGACAGGCAGCATCCAAGGAACAGGAGAATCGACGTTTCGGGCATAAGCCCTTCTTATGCCCGAAACGTCGATTCTCCTGTTCCTTGGATGCTGCCTGACCTGTTGCGCTTTTCCAGCAACACATTTTCAGCTCTGATCTCCAGCATCTGCAGTCCTCACTTTCTCCTCAGTGTTGAGACCACAACTTTTCACTTTATACATTAACAATCTCAAGGAAGAAACAAGGGCATTCTGGCTAAGTTTGCAAATGATATAAAGATAGATAGAGAGACAGGTAACATTGAGGAGGTGGGGAGACTGCAGAATGGTTTGGACGGGTTAGGAGAGTGGGCAAAAAAGTGGCAGAGGAATAGAATGTCAGAAAATGTGAGGTCATGCACTTTGGTAGGAAGAATAGAGCATGGACTATTTCCTAAATGGGGAGAAAATTCGAAAGTCTGAAGTGCAAAGAGACTAGGGAGTTCGAGTCCAGGACTCTCTCTAGGTAAACTTGCAGGTTGAGTCAGTAGTTAGGAAAGTAAATGCAATGATGGCATTTATTTTGAGATGACTTGACTATAAAAGTAGGGATGTACTTCTGAGGCTGTATAAGACTCTGGTCAGACTACATTTGGCATATTGTGCGCAGTTTCAGGAAGGATGCCCTGGCCCTGGACCATGTTCAGAGGAGGTTCACGAGAATGGTCCCAGGAATGAAACCATTAACATATGAGAAAAGTTTAAGGACTTTAAGTCAACATCCATAGAGTTTAGAAGCGAGTTTTGATAAGATTTGTAGCTCAAGTTGAGGTTTTGGATGTATGATTTGGAGATGCCAGTGTTGGACTGGGATGTACAAAGTTTAAAAATTACACAACACCAGGTTATAGTCCAACAGGTTTAATTGGAAGCACTAGCTTTCGGAGCGACGCTCCTTCATCAGGTGATTGTGGAGGACACAATTGTAAGACACAGAATTTATAGCAAAAGTTTACAGTGTGATGTAACTAAAATTATACATTGAAAAATGCCTTGATTGTTTGTTGAGTTTTCATCTGTTGGAATACCATGATAGTTTCATTTCTTTCATGTGTAAGTCACAAAACTATTATTTAAAAGTTACATTCTCAGGTTAACTGTAACAATTGGTGTTAGTCAGATAATATGTTGAAGGTGTTAACCCCCTGTGTTCTCTGTCTGTGCCATAATGTTTCGACTGATTCTAATCTAAAATGTAAGATAACAGAGTTTTACATGAATTCATGCAGTTTTTGAACAAAGTACAATGTAACTGCAAGTACAAATTCACCCCACAAACGTATATGCATATGTGTGCGTGTGTGCGTGTGTGTGTCTGTCTGTCTATTTGTCTGGGGTGGGGGGTTGTGAATGTGACAAAGAGTGTATATGTCTGTGTATGTGAGTGTAGAGTGTCTAAATCTGTGAGGGGATGCATGTGTGAGTGTGGGAGTGTGTGTATGTCTGGGGTGGGGGGTTGTGAATGTTTGTGAGAGAGAGTGTATGTGTGTGTGTAGAGTGGTCTAAGTCTGGGAGAGGATGTATGTGTGAGTGTGGGAGCGTGTGTGTCTGTAAGGGTGTGCGACTGTCTGTGTGCGTGCCTGTGTATATGTTTTTCCGTGTGTATGTGTATAGGAGTGCGTGTGTGTGTGTGTGTAAGCGAAGAAGGACACCACTTCAACTGGGACAACACATCCATCCTAGGACAAGCCAAATAAAGACACGCACGAGAATTCCTAGAAGCATGGCATTCCAACCGGAACTCTATCAACAAATTCATCGAGTTGGACCCCATCTACCACTCCCAAGAAAAGGAACAGGAAGTGACTTCACTACAGGAAATAACATCACCACGGGAAATGACATCACCAACCCAAAGAAGCCCAAACATATAAATAGAAAGCAGGAATTTTCAGCATTGCTTTGCCTGAGGCCCACTGAAGATGAAACGTCTGGAAATGAACTTTGCAACTAAGCGAGCAGACCTACGTCAAAGAGTTTAGAAGGATGGAGGGGGTATCTAATTGAAACATATAGAATACTAATGGCCTGGACAGAGTAGATGTTGGGAAGATGTTTCCATTGGTAGGAGAAACTAGGACCTGAGGGCACAGCCTTAGAGTAAAGGAAAGAGTTTTAGAATGGAGATGAGGAGAAACTTCTCCAGCCAGAGAGTGGTGAATCTATGGAATTCATTGCCACAGAAGTTGTGGAGGCCAGGTCATTGAGTATATTTAAGATGGACATAGAAATGTTCTTGAGTACCAAGGGGATGAAGAGTTATGGGGAGAAAACGGGAGGATGGAGTTCACAAACCTATCAGCTATGACTGAATGGTGGATCGTCTCAATGGGCTGAATGGCCTAATTTCTACTCCTATGTCTTATGGTCTTATGGTCTAACAGCCTACCCCATATCCTTCCATTGTGACCCCTGTTGTTAAACTCACTGGTCATTAAGAACATCCTTTCTGCATCTGCTATGTCTAATCTTGTTAAAAATGTATAGTTTTCTATCAAATCCAAACTCTGCCCCCATTCTTCGAAACTCAAGTGAATATATTTGTAACAGATTAGTCTCGCCTCATGCATCATGACATTGCTGCACTGGGAGTCAAAGTAGGTCAGTTAGCAGAGTGGTGATGGATAAACGGGACTAGGATGCTGTCTCTGGAATTCTCTCTGGAAAGGCCTTGGTGACAGTGGAAATAAAAAATTTAGATGCCTCAATCTAGGCATCTATTTTAGCAGCGTTCTGGCATTTCTATTTTCCCAGTTGTCTAAGAAGTAATGACTGCCGAAAGTACATACCCATTACTCTGGAGAATTAAAAAAGAAAACCTTTTTTAAGGTTCAGTGAAAATCTAAGAACTTCAAAATTTCCACAAACCCAGAGTCCCATAGATGCAATTCATTTGGTTTTATTAAACTAATGAGCCAAGAAGGTAGCAGAAGGTTTGTTGATGATAGCATGCTGTAGATGTGAGTGTATACCCTATTTATGATGATGTTAATACTCATGGAGATGCCGTTTCCTGATACAGATATTCTGAAATACAGTAGTGGAATGGTATTCATCAAGTTGCTTCCGATCCAGGCTAAAATACTGACCTCTTCATTCAGTGAAACCAACTGGGGATAAAGCTAATTTAGATCAAATATTGATCAATAATGCAAGTTTAATTTGTGATCACATAACAAAAAGGACCTCTGAGAAAAAGTAATCATAGCGTATTTGAATTCCATACAAAGTTTCTACATGATATATATAAGTACCAAATGCCATGAACTGAAATAAAGCCAATTATATTAATATGGGGAAACAAGTAGTGAAGGTTGATTAAATCAATAGCTTAAAAGTTAAAAAAAACAGTGGAAATGTTGAACAGAATTATTCAAAACATTCAACAAAATAGAATCTACTTATAAACAAAAATTCAGCAAGAAAAACTTATTTGTTAGGTATGTCCAAGAAGGATTCCAGACTCAACATGTAGATAGGCTGACTAGAGGGGAGGACATATTGGATTTGGTGCTTGGCAACGAACTGAGCAAGGTGTCAGATCTCTTGGTGAGAGTGCATTTCAGTGATAGTGATTGCAACTCTCTGACCTTTACTATCACCATGGAGAGGGATAGGAATGGACAGTATGGGAAAGTATTTAATTGGAAGAGGGGGAATTACAATGTTATTAGGCAGGAACTATGGAACATAAATTGGGAACAGATGTTCTCAGGGAAATGCACAACAGAAATGTGGAGGTTGTTTAGGGAGTACTTGCTGCAAGTGCTGGAAAGGTTTGTCTCACTGAGATAAGGAAGGGCTGATCGGATGAAGGAACCTTGGATGACATATGATGTGGAACATCTAGTCAAGAGAAAGAAGGAATCTTACTCAAAATTGTGGAAGCAAGGATCAGACAGGGCTCTGGAGGGTTACAAGGTAGCCAGGAAGGAACTGAGGAATGGAGTTATGAGAGCCAGAAGGGGGCATGAAAAAGCTTTAGCGGGTAGGATTAACAAACTCCTAAGGCATTATACACTTACGCAAGGAACAAGAGGATGGCCAGAGTGAGGGTAGGGCTGATCAAGGATAGTGGAGGGAACTTGTGCCTGGAGTCAGAGGAGGTAGGGGATGTCCTTAATAAATACTTTGCTTCAGTATTCACTAGTGAAAGGGACCTTGTTATTTGTGAGGACAGAGTGAAACAGGCTGATATGTTTAAACAGGTTGATGTCAAGAAGGAGGATGTGTCAGAAAGTTTGAAAAACATGAGGATACATAAGTCCCCTGGGCCAGATGGGATATACCCAAGGTTTCCATGGGAAGCGAGGGACGAGATTGCTGCATCTTTGGTGATGATCTTTGTTTCCTCATTGTCCACTGGAGTAGTGCCAGATGATAAGAGAGTGGCAAATGTTGTTCCTTTGATCAAGAAAGGGAACAGGGATAACCCTGGGAATTACAACCAGTCAATCGTATGTCAGTGGTGGGCAAATTATTGGAGAGGCTTCTGACAGACAGGATTTATGATTTATGTGAGGCAGCATTGCGAACCACTGAGCCACCATGCTACCCGTTGATGAAGGTAGAGCAGTGGATGTGGTGCATATGGATTTTAGCAAGGTATTTGATAAGGTTCCCCATGGTAGGTTCATTCAGAAAGTAAGGAGGCATGGGATACAGGGAAATTTGGCTGTCTGCATACAGAATTGGCTGGCCCATGGAAGACAGATGGTGGTAATGGATGGGAAGTATTCAGCCTGGAACACGGTGACCGGTGATGTTCGGCAGTGATCTGTTCTGGGACCTCTTCTTGTTGTGATTTTTATAAATGACTTGGATGAGGAAGTGGAAGGGTGGGTTTGTAAGTTTGCCAATGGAGCCGTGGATAGTGTGGAGGGCTGTTGTAGGTTGCAATGAGACATTGACAGAACGCAGAGCTGGGCTGAGAAGTGGCAGATGAAGTCCAACTTGAAAAAGCTTGAAGTGATTCATTTTGGAAGGTCAAATTTAAATGCAAATTACAGGGTTAAAGACAGGATTCTTGGCAATGTGGAGGAACAGAGGGATCTTTGGGCTCACGTCCATAGATCCCTCGAAGTTGCTTTCCAAGTTGATTGGGTTGTTAAGAAGGTATATGGTGTGGTGGTTTTCATTAGCAGGGGAATTGAGTTTAAGAGCCACGAGGTAATGCTGCAGCTTTATAAAGCCCTGGTTAGACCACACTTGGAATATTATGTTCAGTTCTGGTCACCTCATTATAGGACAAATGTGGAAGCTTTAGAGAGGGTGCAGAAGAGATTTACCAGGATGTGCCTGGACTGGAGAGTATGTCTTATGAAAAAAGGTTGAGGGAGATAGGGCTTTTCTCATTGGAATGAAGAAAAATGAGAGGTGATTTGATAAAGGTGTACAAGATGATGAGAGGCATAGATAGAATAGATGGCCAGAGACTTAGACCCAGGGCAGAAATGACTATCACACAGGGGCATAATTTTAAGGTGATTGGAGGAAGGTTTAGGGGAGATGTCAGAGGTTAGTTCTTTACACAGAAAGTGTTGGGTGCATGGAATGCACTGTTAGCGATGGTAATAGAGTCAGGTACATTAGGGACATTTAATTGACTCTTGGATAGGCACATGAATAATAGTAAAATGAAGGGTATGTAGGTTATTTTGATCTTAGAGTAGGATAAAAGGTTGACACAGCATTGAGGGCCGAATAGCCTGTCCTGTGCTGTACTATTCTATGTTCTATGTCACTTATTAGGGAAACTAGGATATGATTACATTAAAAGTTGAAACTTATAATGTAAAGAATAGGAGATGCTGTAAAATTGGAAACATTTTCAAAACCCGTAAAAGAGAAATTAGAAAGTTATAGACATGAAAAAGGTTAGAACAAGAGAGTAATTTATCCTGAAATACAAAGACAGATAAAACCTCTGCAGAATATAAGAATGAGAAGAATGGTCAAATAAGTATTGGTCCCTTCAAGGCCAAGACGGAATGAATCAGAATGTGGAATAAAGAATGGTAGAGATGTTGAACAAATAATTGTGAGTGTATTTCTACTCACAATTACACACCAGCAACAGGGGGAAATAAAATGGCTAATTTTATTTTAGATGCCTTCTCAAGACTGAGGAATTTAATGTAATCAATGTCAACAGAGATAAAGTATTAGAGAAATTAATACACCTAAGGCTAACAAATATCCTGGACCAAATGGTAACTGCAGAAAGAATGGTCACCGCAGTTATAGTTTTCAATAATTTGCCTTACAATCCCAGTGGATTTGAAGTTATTAAATGGAATCTGCTAAGCAAGAAAGGAGAGAGGGAGATATTTGGAATTATAGCTCAGATAGCCTCATGTTGTTCATTGGGAAATCTATTATTAATGAAGTCCTAACAATGCGCTTAGAAAATCATGGTATGATCAGACAAAGTCAGCATCGTTTTACAATAGGAAGTAATGTTTGACAAATTTATTTGAGTGCTTTTGAGGATATAACTACTTGTGCTGATAAAAAAGAGCCAGTTAATTCAGTACACTAGGATTACAAAAGTCATTCAATAAGATATCAAAAAAAGGCTAGGGCTCCATGTGTGGGTGTATGGCATTAGGAGTAATGTATGGGCAGGGACAGAGGATTGAAGGCAAGAAAGCAATGAATAGGGATAAATGGGGCATTATCAGCTTAGCAGGCTGCAAAATGACACAAGAATCAGTGCTCTGGAATAAGCCATTTACAATCCATATTGATAACTTAGATGAAGAAACAGAGTAATGCATCTACACTTATTGACAATACAAAGTCAACTGGGAATGTAAGCAGTAAGGAGGACATGGGGAGGCTGAAGAGATATAGACCAATTAAGTAAAAGGACAACAAAGTGGCAGCTAAGATATGATGCAGCAAATTATAAGGTTATTCACTTTGGCAGCAAGAATAAAACAACAGAATTTACTTAAAAAAGATTAAAATGTTTAGGTGTTGATGCTCAGAAGGACTTAGTAGCACCTACACAAGAAACACACGTAGATAATGTGGAGGTTACAGAGATGTACAGCACAGAAACAGTCCCTTCAGTCTAAATTGCTCATGCCGACCAGATATCCTAAATTAATCTAGTCCCCATTTGTCAACATTTGGCCCATATCCCTCTAAACCCTTCCTATTCATATACCCATCCAGATGTCTTTTAAATGTTGCAATTATACCATTCTCCATCACTTCCTCTGGCAGTTCATTCCACATACGTACCACCCTCTGCATGAAAAAGTTGTCCCTTAGGTACATTTTAAATCTTTCCCCTTTCACCTTATACTTATCCCCTCTAGTTTTGGATTCCCCTACCCTGAGGAAAAGACCTTGTCTATTTACCCTATCCATGCCCCTCATGATTTTATAAGCCTCGATAAAGTCACTCCCTTAGCCTCCAATGCTCCAGGGGAAATAGCCCCAGTCTATTCAACCTCTCGCTATAGCTCAATCCTCCAATATCCTTGTGAATTTTAAGAAGGGAAATGGAATATTAGACTTATTGCAAAGGAATTGGAATATGAGAATATGAAATTCCAGATAAATTCATACAGGGATTTGAGAAACTAAACCTGGAGTACTCTGTGCAGTAAATAAGCAAGAGCATATTTGCACTGGAGGTGATATCATGACGCTTCATGAGATTTATCCCTGGGATGAGAAGTTTACCATTTGATGAGAGAGTGAGTAAATGCAAGGGCAGGTTTTCCACTGGCCAGAGAGGGTGTTAGATTAGATTACTTCCAGTGTGGAAACAGGCCCTTCGGCCCAACAAGTCCACACCGAAGCGCAACCCACCCAAACCTATTCCCCTATACCTAACGGTACAGGCAATTTAGCATGGCCAATTCACCTAACCTGCACATTTTTGGACTGTGGGAGGAAACTGGAGCACCCGGAGGAAACCCACGCAGACACGGGGAGAATGTGCAAACTCCACACAGACAGTCACCTGAGGCAGGAATTGAACCCGGGTCTCTGGCGCTGTGATGCAGCAGTGCTAACCACTGTGCTACCATGCCGTACAGTGTTGGTCTAGCATAAATGGGATTTACATTATGAGGACCTTGCAGAATCCCTGTTGTAGATTAGAGTGGTGCTGGAAAAGCACAGCAGTTCAGGCAGCAACCGAGGAGCAGGAAAATCGACATTTCGGGCAAAAGCCCTTCATCAGGAATAGAGTTGGCTGATGAAGGGCTTTTGCCAGAAACGTCGATTTTCCTGCTCCTTGGATGCTGCCTGAACTGCTGTGCTTTTCCAGCACCACTCTAATCTAGAATCTGGTTTCCAGCATCTGCAGTCCTTTTTATTTTACCTAGAATCCCTGTTGTAGCTGATTCTGAAGAAATTGCCTGGGAAATTGAAGTTTCCTCTAGGCAATTCCACTATGTCTGAATCTTCTGAAAGTTTCCATATAAATTGAAGGTTTAGGGTGGTTCCAATGAAATTAAGTAGAACAGTTACTCAGGAACAGTTAGTCCATTAAATGCATAGTCCAATTCCTGACTAATTATTAAAAAGACTCCATATTTGCCTCACACAGCCTCCCTATCTACACCAAATGTAGGCCACTTACATTCCCAGACCCTGACCAGATGGCCCTCACACCCAACATCCATCTTCCTGGGTCTTGACACCCATCCCTCGTGAGATCTAATCTGACCAAAACCCCAAACCCCACCTTGCTGTTTCCAACGGACCCAACTCCTACATCCCACACCTCCATCCTGCCATCAGACCTGATCCTCACACTTCCACATATTCCCCTTCCCCTGCCTAATCTCACCATCAGACCTTACCTTCCATGTCATCTGCCCGAACAGACTGGATTTAACCTTTTGTGGGCGGCACGGTGGCACAGTGGTTAGCACTGCTGCCTCATAGCACCAGAGACCCGGGTTCAATTCCCGACTCAGGTGACTGACTGTGTGGAGTTTGCACATTCTCCCCGTGTCTGCGTGGGTTTCCTCCGGGTGCTCCGGTTTCCTCCCACAGTCCAAAGATGTGCAGGTCAGGTGAATTGGCCATGCTAAATTGCCCGTAGTGTTAGGTAAAAGGGTAAATGTAGGGGTATGGGTGGGTTGCGCTTCGGCGGGTCGGTGTGGACGGGTTGGGCCGAAGGGCCTGTTTCCACACTGTAAGTAATCTAATCTAATCTAAAAAAAACCTGACGCAACACTTCCCTGCACCCAGACCCGGACACCCCTCCTACAAACAGCAACCCTCCTGCCCCATCCTTGCTGCACTTTCTCCAGACTACCTCAAATTGCCACCTTACATCTTGCAACCTACCTGACTGGTACCCTACTCTCATCCTAGCTGGCATTCCCCCCAGTTGACACCCTACTTACCTGACACCCTCCTCCACCATAGTTGGCAATCTACTTATCTGATACCTTACCCACTATCCATTGGAACCCTACTATCTGACACCCTACCCCTTCCCCAACTGGCACCCAAAGTATCTGGGCCATGGCACTCTACTCACCTGGCATCCTACTTACCTGATACTTTACCCTCTAACCATCTGGCTCCGTATGCTCCCAGCACTCTAACACTGACTTGGTATACTTAGCCTTTGATAGTAGCTGCTACCATGATAGTGAAGACCTTTACATTTCAAAATATGGCACCTGACTGTTGTGACAAGGGGGCATGATTCTCCTCTCTCTAACAGGTCAACACTACAAAGGAACCATCAGAATAAAAGTACACTAACACATTTCTGAAACTTGAAACAGTATCCTCTGTCAGAAATACAGAGCTACTTTCTTTAACCAAAATTAAGTTTCAGAATGGAAACCTGTATGAGATTGTCACTTCCTGGAAAATCATAGCCTTTTGAAGTATTTAGAAGAACAAGCTGTAATCACATTGAAACATAGCAGATTCTGAAAGGGCTCGATAGGGTAGATACTTGATGATGTTTCACCTGGTTGGAGAATCTAGGATATGGGACATAGTCTCAGGACGTGAGCTTTACCAATTAGCACAGAGATGAGGAACACCTTTTTCACTTGAAGAGTTGTGAAGTTTCTTCCTGGTCCAATAAATTAATACCTGAAATGGATAGGCTGTTGGTGTCTCCAGAGATGAAGGCATAAAGAGAATGGTTGAGAAAACAGAACTGAGGCAGAAGATTGTTTCAAATAGCTAAGCAGGTTCATTGAGCCACGTAGTCCAGTCTGATGATCAACTATTATCATGCTGTGGTCAGTTAGCTGGATGGTTGGTTTGCAGTGTAGTATGATGTCATCAAATTGGATTCAATTCCCACACCTTCCTCAACCTCTCCCCTCACCTGCACTGTGGCACCCCTTGGTTTAAGCCAGCCCCCGATGTCTCTCTCTCTCTAATGAGATAGCAGCTCAATGGTGATTTTACCTTTGCTATTAAGCTGTGAGACACATTTTGTCTCCTTTAAAGTAAAGTTGTGACATGGGCCACATAGTATTGAAGAATTCAACAAACTTTAATTACAGCTCATAATGTTAACATACGTACACTACAGTTACAGACACTTGCATGTCTGGTCTGAAGCTAAACAAATTTAATTATAATGCAATGCATTTCCCTCAGCATATCATGCTGCATGAAGGTACAGCTCAGTAAGATGGAGGCTGATAGCTTGATAGCATTAGGTCACTTGCTCTGAAACAGTGTTGACATCATGACCATGTCCTTTAAAGGTATATCGCATATCAATTGCATAACATATATAATATAATATATAGTTGTGCCATATTCTTTTGTTCTTACATCCAGCCAGGTGAAGGGGAATAGTATGCTTCTTTTGATGATCTGAATGAAGGATTCATTATCTTCCTTCTCTTTGAGATTCAATCTTCTTTGAACCTGAGGAGTGTTTACTTTTCTTCTTCAGTCAAATATATTCCGTCATGTCCTTAACTTATTTCAGCTTAACTTCAGACTGCCTGCTCATACTGAATGCAATGTGTTAATTATGGATTTTGGCTGGTAATTAGAAATAACTTGTTACTGCCTTTCATGTTTTCTATTGTAAGAAGCCTCCGTAGTGCAAGGCTAATTCTTTCTGAGCGGTTGTCCGCTACTGCTGTTACTATCTTCAATAATATGGGGATAACTGCATTCCTATTCCATGGACCCAGCCTCAAGCAAGACTGTTTAGAATTGCATGGGACTAATCTGAATACATTAGTGGACAATTGGTAGTCTATTTAAATCTCTACATGACTGACGAGTAGATTTCCCCAGACACTCTATTTCTACACAATGTGCATTCTCTAAATGAGGATATGAAGTATCGCAAACAAAGTAATCTAAATATTGAACCCAGAGTTAAATTCTGAAATGAAAGTGCAATCACTTTAATCCAGGGAAAGCTGACCAAATAGACTAATACAGTAGCAATTTGGTCAGTAAACCTATTTAGGTTATATTAATACATATTTAACATTTTCAAGGTTCTATGTGATTAATATGTTTCTGGTATTTCTTAAACTGAATGTATGCTTGAACTGCATGTCAAACCTTCATTTTCATGTCATCTAAAAGCTAAATTTGGATTGCTGTGGGGGCTTGATTCTACTCAAAACTTACTGCTCAACAATGTTACATATTCTCTCTTTCATTGCTCTGAAGCAAAACCAGTCAACCATTTGTTTTTAATCAATAATTTAAACAGAATAAACCCATTATATCTGTCAGTCATAGAACATTATTATTCAAATAAGTTTCAGTTGCACACATACTCATTTCCACAGAAGAAGAATTTGCTTTTGCACAGCAATGACCTTCGAAAATATGATTGACGATTTAAGTTGGGAGCTTCTGCTTTTTATGCCAATTCTTAAGTGAAACCATCCTAGTTCCAAAAGTTCACCAGTCAGTCTTTGAGTTTAGCAGCCCAAAGCAAAAATGGATGAGCAGACAGCAAATGGCTCCAGCAAGTCCCAAGCTGAGACACAGGGTACAAAAAAAACATTGAATTTCAGATAACCTTAAATTTCAGTAAAACTCGAAAAACATTAGACTACCTAAAAATTTGGCTGTTATCCAATATCCTCCAAAATTACATATTATATTCAAAATCCATACTGTAGATCCAATCTCCAGAATCAAAGAGTTTTTCTCAATAACTGCTCTGCATTATGAACAGCCTTGCTAAACATCAATACTCACAGTACTTGCAAACTTCAGTGGAAAACCTTTGTAGTGGTCACAAAACAGTCAGCCAGGTGGACCTCATAGAATATTTTTTCCCTGATTGGAGCAGTAAATCTGGCCTTGGTTAACAGATAAGAACAGGAATGTCAGACACCCTGTTCACTCTGAGAGCTGGTTCTGAGGAAGCTGGATCAGTGTCTCTCCAAGGATTCTCCAAGTGTAAATAAAGGGTGACTTGGTGACAGGATATCAGCCTCTGTGGAGCTATTTCATCCTATAACCACTTGATCAGCTGGAAGCTCATTGAATTGTTTCACAGCTGTGATTGCTTTCTAGTGAAACTAAGGAAGTAAATTGGTGTTAGACATGCAATATGAAGAGCAGAAAATAAATTGAAATTGGATTTCACTGTGAAATAAAGATAACAGAAACCCTTACAGAAAATTGGCTCCAGATCCAAGAATAGATTTTCAAGCAAAATCATTCATTTTGACTCCTGTGCCTCTTAGTGGATTGAGTATGGATCAGCCTGTCTTTTGATCTTCCATGATACACCATCTGCATGTTCAAAGTACTTTTTAATGACTCTAGAAATTCTAAGGCAGCTATTCAACTAGTGAAAAATCATGCTGGCTATGAAATCTAACACAGGATAGAACCTAATAGATGTTGAGCCAAATTGGACTCAACTAAATCTTAAAATATATTATCCATATCCTTCTGGTAATTTCAGCATAGTTCTGGTTTTAAAATCCTACCAATATTTCTTATCTCAGACAGTAGTCAATTGGTGAGTTAGTTACCGAGTGGCTGTTTGATGAGTGTGAATAGATTTGTTCTCTAATTTTCCCTTTTCCAGTGTTGGGAGAATTAGTTACTCTACTCAGTGCCTTTCTCTATAGTTTAACAATGATTAGCAAATTGCAATGTATGAAGTTATTGATTCTAAACTGTATCATATCCAACAAATTGCATCAGTCCAGTTCTTCCACCTTGTCTAATAGGTGAACTATTTCATTTCACTCCTGCCACCTTCACCAACATAGGTACCACTGCATCTCTGACAGAGTCTCCTCTGGAGTACCCATTGCTGTCATTCCTCCTTTTCCATATTTATATGCTGTCCATTGAATACATTATGCAAAGGAACAACATCAGTTCCTTACCCATTTTGAAGATATCAAACTTTACCTCCCTAACATTGTTGAGATCCAACAATCTCTGTTTTATTTGACTATTAATCGGCTGTCAAGCCTTGGATCAGACAGAATATTTTCCAAATGAATAGTGGAAAACTAAAGAAAATAGTTTAGCAACTAACAAAAACTCTATTTAATTCTATTCATCTCCCTGCTTACATAGTGTAGCTTCAGTGTCCCACCTGATCATGCACTAACCTCCTTTAACCTCCAAATCCAGGAATTCCATCACTAGCCTGTTACAATCCTGTAAAATAAAAAGCAGAACAAAAACTGGAAGAAGAACTCTGTCAGAACACCTATGGTTAGCAAATTGCACTTTGATCCATTCCATGTTTGTATCTGACAATTTGGTGGCATCCATTCATGTTTTGAATCAGAGGTCAGCCATGGAGAAAGCAGTTAGACAGTTAGCAGTTAGCAGTTAGACTGTTTGACATGGAGAAAGCAGTTAGTGCAAACATTACTGGTGATAGATGGTAGGATGGATGAATAAAAAGTGTTTTACAAAATTATTAATGTTGTTTTACAAGGTGCCAACAGGAAACAGGCTGGGTTAGGCTGCTAATGCAAGTCAGGTAAGGTCAGGGCTGACAGCTAGCATTGGCTTCATGAGAATGATCCAACAACACTAATCATAACTAAACCATTTACAGTTGCCTTTTTCAGGTAGCCCATGTACTTCAATAATGCTGTCCAATTGGATTTCTTCATCTGAATGATATCCAGAATTTAATAAATCCTCATTGGATCACTTAAAGTAAACTTTGAATGTTTTGCAGCTGAGTGAACATAATGATCACCATTTCTGTCACATTGCTTGCCAGTTTAGAGGCTTGATGAGTGTGACAGTAGCGGCCTTACAGATTTGTTGGTTTGTTTTCATTTTTACTGATGGGTTTGGACTGAACAGAATCTTCGGAAGCAAAATGGTGTACCTCATTATTTGAAATCAGGTTATTTTAGTAGCTATCAATATCTGAGCATATAAACATTTACAAGAGAAAAAAACGTATGTTGAACACCATATAAATGTACCAAATAGTAAATACTGTGGTATTGTTAATTAAATTGAAACAACTGTTAATGATTGAAAATATCATTTATCTTTAGCATCCTCAATTAATTTTATACATCTGGAATATGCTGACACCATCTGCTTCCATTGCTTATCCATGTGATCTATCTATTAAACAATTTCAATCTCTTCAACCATTTCGATTTATTAACCAATTTCCACAGGTGCTTCCAATGTAAACATTCCCATCTTCCTTCATTTAACAGACCTTCAGTGCCAGGCTTGGAACCTTTTTCTCTGTACTCAGTCCAAAGCCTGGATGCTACAGGCATATTATGATGGCCACAGTTCTCCTGGCAGTGTTTGTAATGTCGGCTGTTTCCTTTCTGCAAATAACACAGGGCAGATTTGTTTCTAGGGCAAACTGAGTACCTCCATGTCTGGAGAGTAAACCTTCCTGTCCTCAGTTAAACCGAGATTAATGAATAATTCTGGATGTTCAACATTCACAAAAGGCTTTAAAGCAAAAGGCTTTCTTTTTGCTCACAAGTTTTTTTTTGTTTTCCCAACCCTCATTATTTTGCTGAGCTCCTGTAAAGTAGGAAATAATTCTGTGGGATCATATTTCTTTGACATGTTAAGTTTGAAAGTAAACACCTGTAAGTTATTAAAGGTATTAGAAACCAGAGATTTGAAATTATGTAGAGAGTTTGAAAACATAAGCACATTAATACAGTTGTCAGTGAGATTTAGACAAGATCCTTGGACTTTCAACTGGAATAATTTCACAGCAGTATTCGATAAATCAATAGAGTATTACAATAATTCTCCTTTCAGTTTAAGGACAAATGAATAAAATTTTGAACATGTTGTAGCCATTTTGCAGACAGAAACCTGGTAGTGCAGACTCCATTATGGCATGCAGTGCTTGTGACTACACCCTACACACCTGCTGTCTGCTGTATTCTATTATATCCTTTCATCATGGTGATGCATACTGGAAGTAATTAATTATCGTTAAACTTTATTGTAAAGGCCGCGTCGTTTGTTTTTCTGTGGATTGAAATGGGAAAAGAACTGTTTTAAAACCAAGAATTATTGAAGGATTCCTGGAAAGCAATGAGGAAGACCAAGAAGCTTTCTGATCAGAACAAGGACCAGTTCAGCTAATCCTGTGAGCAGGAACCAATGAGCCACATTCTCAGTTTCCTCCTTACCCATAATAACACTCATGTATTTTTTCTCCTAGCTGTATCTGTCTGCGCATGGGTGTGTAGGGAGTAGTTTATAAGTGATTGGAGTTTCGTCTAATTGGGTTTTATGCTAATTATTCAAAATTGTTTACCTGTAGATATAGCCAATTTAGGGTCTATTTGCTTGTAATAAATAGTAATTCTTGTTAAGTACAAAACCTAGTCTGTGCTTTCTGTCAATCTGGGTTCTAAAAGACAGGGAAACCTGCATCCTTTTCAAAATCTTTACCATTTGTAAGAGCTCCAGGCCTTGATTTTCAGCATGTTAGCCCAGTGAGATGTAACATTATATAAGATACCGGGAGGCATATGGGGATGCAATGGCCTCATGGCATTATCGCTGGGCTGTTAATCCAGAAACCCAGGTAATGTTCTGGAGACCCGGGTTTAAAACCCGCCATTGCAGATGGTAGAATTTGAATTCAATAAATATCTGAGGGTCGGTTGTTGGGCCAAAGGGCCTGTTTCCACACTGTAAGTAATCTAATCTAATCTGGCACTAAGAATCCAATGATGACCATGAAACCACTATCAATTGTCGTAAAAAAACCATCTGGCTCATTAATATCCTTTGGGAAGGAAACTGTCATCCTTACCTGGTCTCGCCAACATGTGAATCCAGACCCACGTTAATGTGGTTGACCCTTAAATGACCTCTGGACAATCAAGAGTGGGTAGTAAATTCTGCATAGTCCACAACGCCCTCACCTCATGAATGACTAAAGAAGGAAAAAAAATACAATACAGGGTACTGCACTAATTTCCCCTGCTCCTGCCTCCTGTGCAATAATGACTCTGTCATTAGGACCCTGGATCTAAACCTCCTATGTGGTTAGGAGGTACAAGTTGGCAATGATGGATTGGGGAATCTTGGTAAAAGAAATTGGCAGTGGCTAATGTTTAAGGAACATATGCATGAATTACAGTGATCAAACATTGTAATCTGGTGCAAAACATGGTTCAACCGCAGTTTACAAGAGAAATTAGGGATGATATTATTTCCAAAGAGACCACACATAAAATTGCAAAATATAAAATTAAAGCAGCAAACCTGCAGACTGAGAACAGTTTAGGAATCAGTGAAGTGGGTCAAAAAGATTGATTAAGAGGGGGAAAATAGAGTATGACAGGAACGTAAAAATCTCACCACAAAACTTCAATAAATACATGAGGTGATAAGGATTAACAAAAATAAACATAGGTCCTTTATGGTCAGAAATTGAGAAATTATGATGGGAGCAAAGAAATAGCAGGAAAATTGAACACATATCTTGTTTCTGTCTTCACAAAAGAAAATGCAAATAATTTCCCAGAAATGTTAGGGAAGCAAGGGTTGAGAACGAGGGAGGAGTTGAAGAAAATCATTATTATTTTTAAAAAATCATGGTGCTAGAGAAATTAAAGTGAGTAAAGGCTGGCAAAACACCAGGGTTTAATAATCTGCCCAGAAAACGTAGGTTTGGTTGGTAGACATCTTCCAAAATTCTATCATCTCCAGAGCAGTTCCTATAGATTGGAGGGTGCAGTTGTAAGACCACTATTTAACAAAGGAGAAAATAAAAAAAAACAGAATTACAAATCAATTTCCCTAATATCATAGTGAGGAATATGCTAGAATCTATTATAAAAGATGTGATTTTAAAAAAAGCAGTTGGAAAGCATGAATGGGATGAGACAATGTCACCGTGAAAGGAAATCATGCTTAACAAATCTATTGGAATTAGTTGAGGATGGAACTAGTAGAATAGATAAGGGAGAACCAGTGGATGTTGTGTATTCAGATTTCAAGAAGACTTTTAAATAAGCTCACACATAAGAGGTTAGTAGGTAAAATTAAAGCACATGGGATTACGATAATACATTGATTGCTTAACAGACCAGAAATGGACTAAGGGAATAATGGGTCTTTTTCTACTTGGTGACGAGTGGTGCACAGCAGAAATTAGTTCCTGGCTTCAGCTATTCACATATATATGACTCAGATAGGAGAATCAAATACAATATTTCAAAGTTTGCTGAAAAATGCTTCTCTTTCTTTAAAACTAGGTGGGATTGTGAATTTTGAGTAAGATGTAAGGAAGTCTCTGGCTGATCTAAACAAGGTGACTGTGTGAGAAAAGACATGACAGATGTAGTATAATATGGATAAATGTGAAGTTGTATACTTTGGTTTTAAAAACAAAAAAGCTGAGCATTACTTAAATATTGGTGTTATATTGGGAAATGTGGATGTTGAAATGGACCCAGGTGTCCTTATACATCAGTCATACAGTTGTACAGCACAGAAATAGGCCCTTTGGCTCAACTCATCCATACTGACCAGATTTCCTCAACTGAACTCATCCCATTTGTCTGTGTTTGCCCATATATCTCTAAAAATTTCCTATCCATGTGCCTGTCCAAGCGTCTTTTAAATGTTGTAATTGTACCCACCTCTACCACTTCCTCTGGCAATTTGTTCCATATAGGCACCATCCTCTGCGTAAAAAATGTTGCCCCTCAGGTCCCTTTTAAAGTTTTCACTCTCAGCTCAAACCTATGCTCTCTATTTTGGACTCCCCAACCCCAGGAAAAACATCTTGGCTATTCACCTTATCTGTGCTACTTGTGATTTTGTAAACCTCTAATAGGGCACTCCTCAGCTTCTTACACTTCAGGGGGGAAAAAAACCAGGCAGGTGCTGCAAGCAATTAGGAAGTAGATTGTATGCTTGGTCTTGTCATGGTATTACAAGGGATTTGAGTTCAGAAGTAGGGATGGCTTATTGTAGTTACACAGAGCCTTGGTAAGACAGTACCTGGAGTATTGTATGCAGTTTTGGTCTCCCTGCCAAAAAGAGGTGCACTTACCATAAAGGGTGTTCAGTGAAGGTTCACAAGGCTGATACCAGGGATGACAGAAACCAGTCCTATGAGGAGGGATTGGTTGAACTATGTCTGTATTCTCCAGAGTTTAGAAGAATGGGGATCTGGTTGAAATGTACAACATTCTAACAGGACTGGACAAACTATATTCATGGAGGATGTTTCCCCTGGCTGGGATTCTAGAATAGGTAAGTCTTCAGGACTGAAATGAGGAAACATTTCTTCACTCAGAGGCTCATCAACCTGTGAATGTTGTAGAATCTGGGTCACTGAATATGTTCAAGAAAGAGAATGATAAATGTTTAGATATTAGAGGAATTAAGGGATGTGGAGAGAAAGTCAGACTATGGCGTTGAACTAGATGAACAGTCATGATCATTTTAAATGGTAGAATAAATTCTTTGATAAACACATGGCCTTTGTTCAGCAAATTTTAACTTTCAAACTGGATTGTATATTTCTGGAAAATATTTATGTTGAAATAGTTGCCTGCCTGGCAAAATGTTACTCATTTGCACATGTCCGGCCTTTGGAACTGGAGGACAAGTGGCAGCAGAAAAGAAGATTGGTGAGGGCAGGAAAAGATGAAAGAACTGGGATAATGATAGACCACGACCACAATAGGTTTCCAGGAGCACTTCTAATGGATCAGGCCAGATTCCCTCAAAATACTTCAACAATGAAACCCAGACTCTAGTGTTTTATTCTATTTTAGGCAGCTCTGTTATGAAGATGTGGGTGTAATCTACCTTTAACAGAGTAAAAGCCAACAGTGACAGCACCAAGTGTTCTCAATAAGATACAATGCAACATGTGCTCCAGCTACTGGGTTAGTTGGTTGCCTGGAAATGACAAAACAGTTTAATAGGCCAATCAGTTTAAATTAAACCCCAAAACATACCAAATTCTAATCAAGTTTGAATTGAGTATATTGCTAATCCTAAAAGAAAATAACACAATCCAATGCTTTGGGGTATAAGACCGGGGAAAATTGAACAGTTGGGAGGAGAACTGCCACTAGACCAATAGCTGTAGACTGCTAGTCAGAACTCTGAGAGATACCTGTCTAGAAAAGGAGTTTGCACAGAGAAAAACCTCAACACTGACCTGGAGAGCAAATCTACCGACAAAGATAAAGGAAAGATTCGACCACTGGCTGGTTTTAAAATTTGAATCTTTCTGTAAATCTTAATCAGGGGAGTTTTTTCAGACTAGTAATATAGAATGAGAGGTTAGAGAATGGTGTTGTAAATTGTTGTTAGTTAATTATTCTCTGTTATATTTTAAGAAATAAGGTTGTTAATTTTTACTTTAAATAGTTTGTGGCCACACACAGTTTTACAGATTATTGCACGGGATAAATCTTTTCTGTGTGGCTGCTTTTAAATTAAGCAGGAGAGTTTATCCTATGTTGTAACAGATGTAAGTGGATATTCCAGTAGTGTTGCAGCTGGTCACACCACTCAGCTTTAAACAAAAAAGAATTGATTTAAACCCTACAAATGAAACACAAACAAAAGAAAACAGAATTTAGAATAACAACTTATTTGAAAACCCAACTGACTCTATTGCAACTTAATGAAGCTGTTTCAATCCTCATAATGTCCCATAATCACATCCCTTGGCAAAAGATACATTCAAACACAGGTGCTGACAGGCAGGAGAGATTTCAGAGAGAAAGTCCAGGGAAGACCTCTGTTGAAGCATGGAATCTCTTTTCACTGTAGCTGCTTCTCTACGTCCCCAGCAGTTTTTTGACTCCCCGCTAAAAAAAACAAACTAAATAAAAAACCTGAACTGGGATAATTGGCCACTCCCCTGCTATGGTTTAAATTAAGCTCTTTCTGAGGCATATCAACACTTCTGCCTTTATGACCCCTCTTGAGAAAAACCGAGGACAACATAACCTTGTAAAAGGGGCAGCATTGTCACACACTATAGAGCAATATATGAAGTACACCCACAGTCCACTTAGCAGACCGTCATCCCCTACAGCAACAACTAGAACCCCCAGGGCATGAAGTTGCAACTTATGACTGTCAAGACCACCATTGTTGTGAATTTTAATGCATCAGAGTCATTCCACACTGCAACAAGCTATGTCAGTGATATTCCAGTTTGTTCTGTTACTGCTGCCTCAGGATGGTAACCAGTCTTGGGAAGAGCAGTGAAACCTCCTTCATTGTGGAGCAGGTGAAACTTGGGGGAAGGGGAATGATGTCTGATGCAGCTGATTGTGTGGTAGAGACAAGGACGTTGCTGAACTGCTTTTTTAAATTCATTCATGGGATCTGTGCATTGCTGGCTGGACGTTTATTTATTGACCATGTCTAGTTGCCTTGGGGAGGTAGTGTTGAATTGCTGCAGTCCATGTGCTGGAGGTAGACTCACAATGGGTGTTCCAGGGATTCCAGGGGTTTGATCCAGTGATACTGAAGGACAGCTAATATACTTCCAAGTTAGGATGATGAGTGGCTTGGAAGGGAATTTGTAGGTGGTGCTGTTCCTACATATCTATTGCCTTTCTCCTTCTGGATGGAAGTGGTCATGGGTTTGGAAGATGCTGTCTAAGAAGCCTTTATGAATTTCTGCATTGTATCGTGTAGACAATGCATACTGCTGTTACTCACCATCAGTGGTGGAGGGAGTGGATGTTTCTAGCTGTGGTGTCAGTCAAGCAGGCTGCTTTGTCCCAGATGATGTCAAAATCCTTGAATGCTGTGTGTGCTGCACTTCTCCAGGTGAGTGGGGAGTATTCCATACCACTCCTGACTTGTGCCTTATTGATGGTAGGCAGGCTTTGGGAAATCAGGAAGTGAGTTACTTGGTGCAGAATTCCTAGTCTCTGACCTGCTCTTGTAACCACTATATTTCTGTGAAGAGTCCAGTTCAGTTTATGGTCAATGCTGACCACCAGCATGTTGATAATGAGGGATTCAGTAATGTAATGCCATTGAACGTCAAGGGATAATGGTTAGCTTCTGTCTTGTTGAAGCTGGTCATTGCAGGGCATTTGTATGGCAAAAATATTACTTTCCACTTTCCAGCTCCAACCTCGATACTGATCAGATTTTGCAGCATTTGGGCACAGATTGCTTCAGTGACTGAGGAGTCACAAATGGTGCTGAACGGTGTGCAATCATTAGCAAACATCCCCACTTCTGACTTTATGATGGAGGGAAGGTAATTGATGAAGCAGCTGAAGATGGTTGGGCCTAGGACACTACCCTGAGGAACTCCTGGAGAGATGTCTTGGAGCTGAGATGATTGACCTCCAAAAACCACAACCATCTTCCTTTGTTCCAGGTATGATTCCAATCAATGGAAAGTTTGCCCCTAATTCCCATCGACTCCAGTTTTGCTGTGGCATTCTAATACCACACTCAGTTAAATGTGGGCTTGATGTCAGGGGCTATCATTCTCATCTCATATTAAAATTCAGCTGTTTTGTTTTCCTTATTTGAACTAAGGCCATAATCAGATGCTAAATAGCCCTGATGAAACCAAAACTGGGCATCAGTGAGAAAATTATTGCTAAGCAAATACTACTTAATCACACTGCTGACAACATCTTCCATCGCTTTACTGAGTCCTAAGAGTAGATGACTGGGGCAGTAACTAACTGGATTGGATTTAGCCTGCTTTTTGTGGGCAATTTTCCACATTGATGGGTAGATGTCAGTGTTGCAGCTGTACTGAAACAGCTTAGCCAGGAGGGTGACAGGTTCTGGAGCACATGTCTTCAGTAACAAGAGTTAACAGCATGTCAGCCTTATTAACATCCTGAGAGCAGGTGCCTTTGCCATAGAGCCAACTTAATTCTCCTGACAGTACACTCTAATATTCATGTGACAACAAAGTACAGATGATATGATTTAGCTTTAAGGCAAGTATCCACTCTGCCCTTCATGCCTTGAAAGCCAGAGGGGCCTCTAGAGTTCAGATGGGAGAAATCAAAGCTTCAATAGTTTTTAATTTCTTTGGCATTTTTCTTTCAAAATTAGCTTGTTAAAGACATACGATCTCACAATACTTTTGTTATTTTATGGCAGGGTAACTAGGGTTGGGGAAAAGTTGTGAGGAAAAACACATTGATGCAGCAATCTGGGTCTAAAAGTCTTACTCTCCAGAGGCTGTACGATGACAGCTCCATTACAGTGTTCATAGAACTGTACCCATATTGTCCAGGGTGATGACATGGTCTTACTGTAAAGTACTGGTTTACATTGAAGCTGCATTCTGCATGGTCTCAGCCTGCAATTTCACTGACGAAGAGCCCGATTCACTCAACTTTTCCTGTGGTATTATCCAGAGCCTTCTTTTGTTGGCTGTTTTTGGGTTTTGCACACAAAATTTAAATTAAATCTGCAGTGTGGTACAGGTAAGATGTTATAATGCAGCCCTATGTGCTTCTCAACTGGATGCAAATGATCACATGGCACTATTTGGAAGATGTTCGGATGAGTTCCACCCCAAAAGCCTGGCCAATGTTTATCCAATCACAATCATGATGTGATTATCACACTACTGTGGGTAAATTGGTTGCTGCATTTCCTACATTCCTTCAAAAGTGCTTTTTTTTGGCTGAAGAATATTTTGGAATCTCCTGAGGTCATAAAAGGTGCTACACCGAGGCAATTTTGTCAGTTTATAAACAATGACTATGAAGAGAAGATGCAGAGATTGTAAAAGTGTGGAAAGAAAGAGGGATGGGGAGGGTTGTGTGTCATGTGACTGCAATCCCATATATGTTTGGGATAGGCGCATCACTAACATGACTGGCATTTCTTTGCCAACCTTTTTTCTGAACTTAACTGTCCAGATTGCTTTGGTTGCAATTGAATGGCTTACTGGGCAATGTCAAAGGGTAATTAAAATTTACTTAAATAGTAACAATGTGAGAAAAACTCTAGAAATAGCACATGGATCAAAAATAGATCTAGTTGAATGGTGGAGCAAGTTTGAAAGGCTGAATGGCCTACACTTGCTTCTATTTCCTATTAATCAACATGATATGATGCTTGAATCACATGTAATCCAGGTCAGATAATGCTAACAAGATTCATTCCCTGGGCTTTAATTTTTCCACTGCTCCATCATCTCCAAGTAGGTGCCCAGAGAGTAAGAAATGCCCTGAGTATGGATAGTGTTAGTATTAAAAGAGCTAGCAGCAGGAATTGGCAATGGTCTCAGAGACTGTATGAATGGTGTATGTCACACCCTTCATGCCATTTCTCAGCACAATCAAATTCCAAAATCACATTGCGTTTTGCTGTCAATGTTGAAGTTATTGGTTTCAAGGAGACACAGAATGAAAGCAGAATTTGGCACTGCCAGCTATATTACAGCTTGCATTTTGTGGCTTGTCCGGTGCCTATGTGTTTCATGATTTCCTTTAAGTGCCAAAGCTCAAGTGCCATTTGCTCAAACCTCATTGTAACACAGTCCTAAGCATCTAAACATATGTTCTATTACAGTGATGTGATTACAAGCGCAAAATGAGAAAAAGCTATTATTTACCCCATTCAATCTCCCAAGGCAGTTGGCTAACCACAGTTATGGTTTCCAAGCAGAGAAAATTGCAACATTTCTCCTTGAGGCATTTGACAAGGTTCTCTGTATCACAGATAGAGGACATTGAATCATAAATCAAAACACATTATTGTAACCTTAGGGTAAATTCAGGAATCCAACATTCAGCAGTAGAAAAAGCATATTTAAACAAACTGCAAATCGGAAATAAAGCTACCACAGCGTAACCCTAATTTGATAACCCATACTTCTGTTCAGCTCGGATTCACCACTAAGACCACAGGATTATTGAGCTTAATTATACATTTAAACTATTTTTAGCTATTTAGATGAGTTAAAATTCAAGATATGCTCACCATGCAGATCAATTCTGTTTGTTTGAACTACCTTTCAAAGTAAGTCAAATAAGAAATTAGCTGTGTCTGTACCTTACTGGGTTGGAATTCAAATCAGTAAAGAAACTATTGTCCCTGGATAGTACTGAAGTTGGTAAAGTTATGAAACATACCACTTAATTGCTTTGGATATTTCCTGTGTGACAGTTCAACTCATATCACATTGAAATACAAATGATTCGCTTCCAAAGAGGCAGAAATTGTAGCTGAAAGCATTATGTATTCATTGTATATCATTCCTGCAGAGCTAGACATAGTACAGTAATTTTGCAATCCTCTCTCTGTTTCTCAGCATGTTTGCTCTAATTTGCCTGTAAAATTCCTGAAAAAGAGCTCTATTCATAATACAACCAGATAATATATGATCCTGAGACACTTACTGATAGCTTATCCATGACTGGATGCCATGTTAACTTTAAGGTGCATAAAGGCGTCTGTGAATTGCAGGTAATGACCATCATATTTCCCTCTGGCAAGCAAATCCAGTGAATCCCATCACTAAGTGCACTGTACTTGTTCAGCTGCAAAATCGAGCAAGTTTTATCAAATTTCGGCAATACCTGACAACTGGGAAAGCAAAGCTTTAGCTATTAGAAGACCACAATTTCCTCGAACACCAAATTAGTTTCTAAATCTGAAGATGACACAAAATGTGAAAGTTCAATGAACTATAAGCAGAGTAATCGTTGATTCACAGAGATGTACAGCATGTTAACAGACCTTTTGGTCCATTGCTATGATATCCTAAATTATTCTAGTCCCATTTGCCAGCACTTGGCCCATATCCATCTAAACCCTTCCTATTCGTATACCCATCCAGATGCCTTTTACATGTTGTCAATGTCCCAGCTTCCACCACTTCATGTGGCATCTCATTCTATACACCCACCATTCTCTGTGCGAGAACATTGCGCCTTAGGTTCTTTTTAAATCTTTCCCCTCTCACCTTAAACCTATACCTCTAGTTTTGAATTCCCTTACCCTGGGAAAAAGACCTTGACTATTCACCCTTTCCATGCCCCTCATGATTATATAAACCTCTATCTGGTCATACATCAGCCTCCAGTACTCCAGGGAAACTAACCCCAGCCTATTCAGTGTCTCTCTATAGCTCAAACCCTCCATCCCTGGGAACATCCTTGTAAATCCTTTCTAGACCCCTTTCAAGTTTCACAACATCTTTCCTATAGTAGGGAGACCAGAATTGAACACAGTATTCCAAGAGTGGCCTAACCAATGTCCTGTACAGTTGCAACGTAACCACCCAGCTCCTATACTCAATGCGTTGACCAATAAAGGCAAGTGTACCAAAAGCCTTCTTTACTACCCTGTCTACCAGCAACTCCACTTTCAAGGAGCTATGAATCTATATCCCAAGGTTTGATTGGCAACATTCCCCAAGACCCTACTATTAAGTGGATAAGTACCGCCGAGATTTGCCTTACCAAAATGCATCATCTCACATTTATCTAAATTAAACTCTGTCTGCCTTTCTTCAGCCAATCAGCCCATTTGATTACGGTCCTGTTGTATTCTGAGATAACCTTGTTCCCTGCATAGTGCAATGCCAATTTTGGTGTCATCTGCAAACTTACTCAACATATCTCCCATGTTCACATCTAAATCATTCATATAAATGACAAAAAGCAATGATAGTGACAGGCTTCAAGAGAAAAGAGGCGATCTGCTGGACCGATGCCAGAATAAAATTTAATGCAGAAAAGTGTGAATATATTTTGAGAGGGAGACCGAGGAGTTGCAATATACAGAAAAGGTGACATTCTATTCAGACTGGAGGAACAGAGAGGTCTGTATATATATGTACAGTTAATTGAAAATTAAAGATATTTGTGATTCTCAGCATTAAAAGTAGAGACATGTTGGATGACAACTAATGCTGAACCTTTATGTTAGGTTTCAATAAACTGGAGCATTGTGTCAAGTTTTGCACATTGCAGTTCAGAAAGGGCATGAATGCTTTAGAGAAGTCCAGAAAAGATTTACATGAATGCTGCCAAGGACGAGGAATTTCAGTCGAATGGGTAGATTGCATATGGTTGGCTTTAGAGAAGAAATGGTTTAGAGAAGATTTGAAATAGGTGTTCAAAATCATGAGAGGGTTGGACAAATTACCCAGAGAGAAACTGTTCCCACTGGCAGAAGAATCAAGAACCAAAGGACATCGATTTAAAGTGGTTGCCAAAGGTGGAAGAAAGAAAAACATTTTCACACAGCGAGTGTTTTCAATTTGGAATACATTGCCTGAGAGGCTGCTGGAGGCAGATTCAATCACGACTTTCAGTAGGGAGATAGGTAAGCATTTAAGGGAAAATAATTGCAGTAATACGAGAAATATAATTGCAGGAATATGAAGAGTATGACTAGCTAAATTGCTCTTGCAGAGAGTTGACACGGACTCAATAGTCTCCTTAGTGTTGTAATCATTCTATGATTCCTAAAAATAGCTCTGCATGAGACCAAAGAGTGACTGCTCCCTGATTCAGGTTAAACACTGTAAATGTCAAAAAGCTCAATCATCAGCACAACCTGTGTAATTCAGAGTTGATTCCTGTGTAGTATAGCAAATCCCTACAGTGTGGACACAGGCCATTCAGCCCAATGAATCCTTACCAATCTTCTGAAGAACTGACCATTCAAACCCGCTCCCACCCTATCCCTGTAACCCTGTATTTCCCATGGCTAATACACCTAGCCCACATAGCCCAGGACACTATGAGCAATTTAGCTTGGCCAATTCATCTAACCTGCATATATCTGGGGACTGTGGGAGGAAACTGGAGCAGCTGGAGGAAATCCAAGCAGACACAAGGGAATGTACAAACTCCACACAGACAGTCGCCCAGGGGTGGAATTGAACCTGGGCTCCTGGTGCTGTGAGACAGCAGTGCTAACCAGTGAGCCCCCATATACTCTGAGGAAAATATTTATTGTGACTCTTCCAAATTGCAGGGTTTTGAATTCTATATTAAACCTCTGAGTAAGAAAATGTTTGTTGAATAACCATGTTGACTGAAAGGATAATCAGCAACTTGCAGAACAAACTAACAAGGTTTGTTGGACAATTAAGATTATTTACTAATATTTCATTAGTTCATACACTCCATTCTGCATAGGTTCAATATGTGATTGATTTGTCTTGCCGATGGATTTCATGCTTCCTGTGTCTTCTCTTCTTGGTTCCTTGAACCTATTCTCTTGATCCGTGTGTTTTTTGAAATTTTATCTAAACTTAATTAATTTGAACACATATAGATCACTCTGCAGCTTTAAAGCTTCAACTCTATTGGGTCTTTTTCCAACCCACAATTTTGCTATTCTCCTGAACTCCTGAAGCTTCCAGTCCACTTTAATTGCATTTCACAGCTGCCTACTGGGTGTTTTATCACTTGCTTTCACTCTATTTCTGTCTAGTTGGTGGAAGCAATTCACTACCAAACACTGTAGTTATATGTTTCTGTTCATTATCCCTTGAGAGAATTGCTTTATTCCTAGCAATCCTCTTGATACCAAATCCATTGATCTCTAATATTAGATTGTTATTGCAATCCTCAACCCTATAATAGTTACTTTGATCACTAACTAAGTCGGATACTGGTTTCCTACAGCCAAGTTTTAACCTGGGACAATTATTTGAGATAATAATTAAGCCAAAACTCACCAACTGGCAAAGTCCAACCCAAATAGTAACTAAATGTAACTGACAACTATTCCACCACCTGTTCTCTCCATCATTGCTGCAGACATCAAACCGGTCTTCCTGAGAGTCAACTGAAGGAAAGCAATTGGCCTGGATAGATTCCCAGGCCGTGCACTCAGATCTTGTGCGGAGCAGCTGGTGGAGGTATTCACTAGCATCTTCAACCTCTTCCTCCTACAAGCCAAAGTCCCAAACTGCTTTAAGAAGATTACCATCATCCCAGTACCTAAGAAAGCACATGCAACATGCCATAATGACTACCGCCTGGTGGCTCTGATTTCAGTAATCATGAAGTGCTTCAAGAGGCTGTTTGTGGGCCACATCAGCTCCAATCTCCCAGCCTGTCTCGAACCTCTACAATTTGCCTATCAACATGACAGATCCACAGCGATTGCCAATTCCTTAGACCAACACTCATCCCTGGAACATCTGGACAACAAAGCTACCTATGTCAGACTCCTATTCATCAACTACAGCTCCATCTTCAACACCATAATCCCCTCCAGACTGATCTCAAAACTCTGAGACCTAAATCTCAGCTCTGACTCTGCAACAAGATGCTCAGCTTCCTGATCTACAGATCGTAATCAGTGAAAATTATCCACGATAAACTTCAACACTGGAGCCCCCCCAAGGATCTGTTCTCAGCTCCTTACATACTTCCTGTACACCCACAACTGGTTTGCTGATGACACCACCAGCATGAATAGGTAGGACGGATATCAAACAAGGATGAACCAGAATGCAAAAAGAAGATTGGGGCTTGGTGTCATGGTGCCATGATAACAGCCTCTCTCAATGTCAGCAAAACTAAAGAACCCATCATTGACTTCAGAAAGAATGGAGGAGAACACACTCTCATCCACATCAACGGAGCTGTGGCAGAGAGGATCAAGACAATTGAGTTCCTAGGAGTGACGATAACTGACAACTTGTCTTGGATTTTCAAAGTAGATGTGATGGTCAAGCAGGCACAACAACACCTCTTCTTCAGCATGTCTATAAGGACTCTCATCAACTTTTACAGAGGCACCATAGAAAGCATCCTGTCCGGGTGCATTACAGCAACCGCTCAGCCCAGGACCATTAGACAGAAGGTTGTATGCACAGCCCAGACCAACAGGTAAGCCAACCTTTCATCCATGGACTCCATTTACACTTCTGGTTACTGCGGAAAGGCTGCGAACATTATCAAAGACCCCTCCCACCCTAGTAGTGGTCTCTTACAACCTCTTTCATCAGGCTGAAGATACAGAAGCTTGAACACACATACCAACAGGTTCAAGAACAGCTTCTTCCCTGCCATTATTAGACTGATGAATGGACTCTTTAACTTCAAATAATGTTGATTTTGTTCATGTTGATCGTTCTTTGCACACCTCCTGTGCAGTGTAACCTGTATGCCCATGCCTCACTCTGTTAAAGCATCCTATGGTCTGTATGTCCTTACTCAGCAAACAAAGCTTTTCACTGTACTTAGGCACATGTGATTACAATAAATCAAATCAAATCCAACTATTAGTCTGGTAAATGGCCCCCAGTTAATGTCCTGTGACAAATACTAACACTTAGCAAAGTCCTTACTTCAATTTTTATACCAATTTTGCAGGTAGCTTTGCAACATTTAACCCAAGCATCTGTATTTTATTTGACTTGATTTGTGGGATGTGGGTATTGCTGGCTGGTCAATGTTCATTGCCCGTGCCTAGCTGCCCTCGAAACATTGGTGTTAAACTGCCTTCTTGAAGTACTGCAGTCTATGTGCTGTAGTTAGACTCACAATGTCCTGAGGGAGGGAATTCCAATTATTTGACCAAGTGACAGTGAAGGAACTGCGATATAGTTCCAAGTCAGAATGGTGAGTGGCTTGGAGAGGCATGTGCTGAGGGGGGAGGTTTCCTCTGTATCTGCTGCCTTTATCTTTCTAGATGGAAGTGATTGTGGGTTTGGAAGTTACTGTCTAAGGATCTGTCTAAGGTGAATTTCTGGATTAACTAATGATTTTGAATCTGTTATTTGCAATTTTTAACCAATGGGAAGAACACACGTAATGTCCCCACATCAAGCTACCTTAATTTGTACCTAAACCAGAGATCCTCAACTCATCCAGTCCTCAAAACCATTCTTCTATCTAATCAGCTTTGCAGCCTTAGCATTGCTGGGAGGTACTAACCACACATCTGCAATAAAGTTGTTTGCTGCTTTTCTGCACTTTGTATGCTTAGTGTCTGAGAATCATTTTACTCCCACAAAGGGCCCACTTCAGCGTCTGTTCTCATTGCTAAACCATAACTTACATCTTTTAACTGGAGGTGTCTTAGAATACCTCGCCCTCAAGCTATCTTCCTGGTCAATCACCATTGTAGCTTATCTTTACTGCTAAGATAGACACTTTGAGGTCCAAATGTGGTAATTTGTCCAAGCTGTAATTCAATTCACTCCGAAAGAGTGCAGTTTTTTTTAATCAATTGGTAGCACATTTAAGATTCTCTTAATAGCATACCCCAACAATCACAAATTATCCCAATAATGCATACTAATTAAGTCCATCACTAAACTTACATATAGTACAATTTGATAATTTAATCCTTATCAACCACATTAATGTGTGAATGACGTGAAATCTAATAAAGTGATTGTTTTTTATAATTTTACACTTCTAGCTTGGAGACTGGGAGATGACAGCTGTTCTGTGCCTCAAATTATATTCATTGCACCCACACACTTTCTGCACCCATAATCAGCTAGCAGTTGTCATCCAAGTTAAATCCCACACACAAAATAACAAACTATAAACCTTTCTAGCTAACATAAAACTCTTTTTTGTTAACTTGCTAACATACAAACCACTGAGAGATATTAATTTGATCCAACTTTATGCATCAACACTTTAGACATTAATTGACTTCGAAGATTTCCGTCAAGCATTCGATAAATACTGGCTGTTGAACATTGAATCTGGACTAAGGTAGCATATAGAAGTATGAAGCCACATACACTTCTACCCACTGCTGCTGGTAAATAAATAGCTGTCAAAATCTCACACAATACAATGTTGCAAATCTTCGTCAGTAGAAGGAAAGTCTAATGCAATATTTGTGTTCAAAATATTCCTCTATTTTGTGGTCAAAAAGTAATATCTTTTTATTCGTTCACTGGATGTGAACGTCACTGGTTAGGCCAGCATTTACATATAACCAAGGGACAGGAGTAGGCCATTCAGCCCCTTGAGCTTGTACCGTCAGCTTATTGTCCATTAGTAATTGCCCTAGAGAAGACATTGCTGAGCTTCTTCTTGAATTGTTGAAGTCCTTAGGCTGTTCCAAAGGACATTCCAGGATATTAACTCAGTGGCATGATGAAACAATAATATAGTTCCTAGAGAGTGTGGTGTGTGTCTTGAAAAGGACTGTGGTGACCCCATACATCTGATGTCTTTGTTTATCTTAGTGCTAAGGGTTGCGGGTTTGAAAGGTGCTGTGAGAGGAAAAATGTTGCATTGCAGCAATGTGTCCTGTACGTGATGCACACTGCTGCAACTGTGCATCATTGGTGGTGGAACTGAATGTTTAAGGTGGTGAATTCCAATCACATAGGCTTCTTTGTCCAGGATGGTGCCAAACTTCTTGAGTATCATTTGCAACTTCAGTCAAATGGTAATCCACAAATTGGGACCAGATTGTTTCACTGTATCAGGACTCCCAAAAGGTGCTGAACAATCATCAGCGAAAATTCCCATTTCTGACATTATGGTGGAGATAAGGTTCATTGATGGAGAAATTGAAAATTTTTGGGCCAAGGAAATTACCCTAAGTCATAGGGTCATACAGCACAGAAACGGACAGTTCAGTCCAACTTGTACATGCCAACTAGATTTCCTAAACTGAACAAGTCCCACTTCCCTGCATTTGTCCCATATCCCTATAAACCTTTCCTATCTATATACCTGTCTTTTGAATGTTGTAATGATTCTCGCCTCCACTGCTTCTTTTGGCAGCTTGTACATGCCATCCTCCATGTGAAAATGTTGCCCCTTAGGTCCCTTTTAAATCTTTTCCCTCTTACCTGAAACTTATAGCCTCTGGTTTTGGACTCCCCTATCCCAGGGAAAAGACATTGGCTATTCACCTTATCCATGCCCCTCATGATTTTATAAGGTTACCTCTCAGCTCCCTCTGCTCCAGGGAAAAAAGTATCAAACTACTCGGCCTCTCCTTATAACTCAAACATTCCATTCTCGGTAACATCTTTGTAAATCTTTACTCCACCCTTTCCAGTTTAATAACACCCTTCCTTTATCAGGGTGACCAGAATTGTAGGAGTAAATTACTGCAGATGCTGTAATCTGCATTACAACCTTGTGGACTTGATGTTGAGTTCCACACCTTCAAATATTGAATCCAGTCCCATTCCTTCCCTCTCTTTAAGCTTTATTTGTTACATTCTCTGTCACCATGTCCTCTCTCCCCTTACCCCACTCCAGTGGGACCTCCGTATTCCTTCCAGTCTGGAAGTTAGACACACCATTGTTCTGCCATTCTCACTTAATCTGAACTATCAACACCCTTTCTCCCCCAGTACTCCACCTGCACTATCCCCAACCATTACATAAATGCTGTTCCCTCCACTCTTTACTTCAGCTCTGATGAAAAGTCATCTAGACTCAAAATGTTAGCTTCCTCTCTCTCCATGGATCTGCCTGACCCGCTGTGATGACCAGAATTTGATCTTACCAATGTCTTGTACATCTGCAACATACTTCCCAACTCCAAAACTCAATGGTCTGAACGATGAAGACATGCATGCCAAATGCCGTTTTCACCACCCTGTCTACCTGTAATGCCACTTTGAAGGAATTATGTACCTGCACCCCTCGGTCTCTGTTCGACAACACTCCCCAGGGCCCTACCATTGACAGTGTAAATCTTGTCCTGGTTTGTCTTACCAAAATGCAACACCTTGCATTTATCTAAATCTGCCATTCCTCAGCCTATTGGCCCAGTTAATCAAGATCCCATTGCACTCTGAGATAAACTTCCTCACTGTCCACTATAGTGCAGAGATATCCTAAAGCTGAATTGATTGGCATTCAACAACCCTAACCATCTTCCAATGTGCTAAGTATAATTCAAACCCCCTGCAGAGTTCTCCTACTGATTCTCATTCACTCTGGTTTTGCAAGAGTTTCATGCTGCCACACTTAGTCAAATGTTTCTTTGATGCCGAGGGCAGTCACCTCTGGAATTCTTTTGGCTATATTTAAATGGAACTGTATTGAGTTCAGGAGCTGAGTGGCCCCAATACAATCCAAATAGAGTGATATTGAATAGCTGATTCCTCTGGATGTGCTGTTTAAGCATTGTCAAGTAGCCTTTTCATCACTTTGCTGACGATCGAGAGTAAACTGATTGGGTGGTAATTGGCCTGTTTGATTTGTCCTGCTCTTTGTGCACAGGGCATGCCTGGTCAATTTTCCATGTTGTCAGATAGATGCCAGTGTTGTAGATGTACTGGGACAGTTTGGCTAGGGACATAATAAGTTCTGGAGCATAGGTCTTCAGTACTGAAATCGTAATATGGTCAGGGCCCAAACATACCCACTGTCTTCAGCCATTTCTTAATATCAAGTGAAATGAACTAAATTGACTAAAGACTGGACTCTGTGATGCTGGGAGTGTGCTGAGATGAATCATCCATTTGACACCTCTGGTCATCAATGCAAGTATTTCAGCCTCACCTTTTGGCACTGATGTGCTGGGCTGCCCCAGCACAGAGGATGAGAATATTTGTTGAGCTTCTGCCTCCTGTTAATTGTTTAATTGCCCATCACCACTCACAATTGGATCTGACAGGACTACAGAGCTTAGTTCTTCATCTGTTGGATGTCGGATTGCTTTGCTCTGCTGGTTAGTTTTTACTTGTACCATGTGCATGCAAAAAGTCCAATGTTGTCACTTCAAAAGCTTCAGCTCGGTTTCAGATTTGTGTGGTACTTGTCCTGGAATGCCTCACTGCACTCTTCACTGAACCAGGGTTAGCTTCCTAGTCATGATGGAGAGTGGGACGTTCCAAACCACAAGGTTACAGATTGACCTGAAGAATAATACAGTTAGTACTGACTGCCTAATGAGTACCCTGTATTGATTTAATTAACCTGTTCAAAGTCTGCCCTATTTATTAGGGTGATAGTAACTTACAACAGGATGGTGTGTTTCCTTCATCTATTGGAATGTGTGGTGGTTACTCCTACTGATACTGTCACGGGCAAGTGCATCTGCAGAAGGTAATTTAGTGAGGATGGGATCAGGCAGATTTTTCCTTTCAGTTGGTTCTTTTGCCAGCTGCAGAAGACCCAGACCAGGGTCCTTTAGGACTTGGCCAGATTAGTCAGTAGTGGTGCTACCGAGCCACCCTTAATAATGGACTTTGAATTTTCCCAACGAGAATATATTTTATTCCCTTGCCATCCTCAATATTCCTTCCAAGTTGTGGTCAACTTGGAGGAGCCTGATCCATCAGTCAAGGGGAGGTGAACAATGTTCCCTTGAGACTGTTTCAAAGGACAGTTATGAGTCTGTGGGCCTGGAGTCACATGTAGACCAGACCAGGTAAGGATGACAGATTTCACTTCCCAAGTGACATTAGTATCAGGTCACTTCCCGTAAAAGTCAGCACCGGTTAAATGACCGCTATTAGGGCAACTTTTGATTCAACATCTTTTATTGAACTAAACTTCACTTTCTGCCGTGATGGGTTTTGATAAAAGCATTACACAGAGATATTGATCAATTAAGTGATTGAGTAAAACTGTGGCAAATAGATTTCAGTGTAAATAAATGTGAGGCCTCAAAAGATTTGAACATAGCACTTTGTGGTGAAAAACTAAGAATAGATAAAGCCCAAAGAGACTTCAGAATCCACAAATATAGATCATTAAATGTCATGAACAGGTATAGAAGATTGTTAAAAAGACTAATAGGTTACTGGTATTTGTAACTAGAGGACCATAAAATAAGGGGGTTCAGCAATATTAGGTTCTAAATGAATCAGTGTACATTGAGCAGATATCCATCAATAGCACCTCAGCTTGGGCAGCAACAGTTTGGACTGACTGCCTGATGGGTAACACCAAAGATACTAGCAGAGGGCAGTGGTTAAAACACAAATCCTGAAGGAAGACAGTAGGCTCCTGCTCCATGGAGCTACCACCACTCTCCAAGGCAGCACTCTCGTCATCTGTTGGAGGACAAATGGCACAAGACCTTTTGAACACTGGTTCCCACAGCCATGATGGCAACCATCTGAACTTCAGGAAGAGCAGCCTGGACTTGCAAGCAGATTTCTCACTGAGCTTTTATTATTCAGCTATCTAAAATAAAAACTGAGGTATCTACCATCAGATACTACATCATGGGTGGGTCAGTGCTATCATGCTGACAAAAATGCATTCCGAGCTCTGGGAACACAAGCTTAAATCATATCTCTTCAACTGGTGGAATTTGAAATTGATTAATAAATCTGTAATTGAAAACTAGCCTCAATAATGGTGATTAGGTTACCTACAGTGTGGAAACAGGCCCTTCAGCCCAACAAGTCCACACCGACCCTCTGAAGAGTAACCCACCCAGACCCATTTCCCTCTGACTAATGCGTCTAAAAATATGGGCAATTTAGCATGGCCAATTCACCTGACATGCAAATCTTTAGACTGTGGGAAGAAACCGAAGCACTCGGAGGAAACCTATGCAGACACAGGGAGAATGTGCAAACCCCACACAGACAGTTGCCCAAGGCTGGGATCGAACCTCGGACCCTGGTGCTGTGAGGTAGTAGTGCTAACCACTGAGCCACCATGCAATTTTGTCATTAATTGTTATACCAAAAATCTGGTTCACCAATATCCTTTAGAGAAAGAAATCTGGCATTCTAATCTGATCAGGGCTACATGTGAATCCAGTGGTTGACTCTGGCCTCTAAAATGGCTGACCAGAGATTCAGTTCAAGGGCAATTTGAGATAGACAACAAATGTTGGTCTTGTCAGCAACACCCATGTTCAATGAAAAGGTAAAGAAAGAGAAAAGCTCTGTCCCAGGTTATTGTCAGCCTCCTCCACACTCCTTGACACTGACAGCAGGCTTTCTGTGGGGTTTCACAATGCACCAAGTATTTTGTGGAATGTAACTTCAGCTTTCTTCCATAGGCTGACCCCTTCAAAGTCTACACTGTAGTCCTTAATGCCTATCATTTGGAGCTGAGTAGTAGAAGCTCAGTCTAAAGTCAGCTTTTGTTGTCACTGCAAACTGGGACTGCTCCTGTTAAAGTTCAGGTTACTGCCATCATGGTTATGTGTACCACTGTTACATAGTATCATAGCAGCCTAGCAATTTGTCTTCCAACTGACTACTGTGGTGTCTGCACCAGAGATGAGGATGAGCAGGAGTATGCTGTCCTACTTCAGCATAATAGCCTTTGTTCTCGCATTACTGCCCTCCACTCATGTCTTTGCTGTCGCCCATCAGGCAGCCAGCCCAAGCTGGCCCAAGACACAGTTGTATTTGAACTCATACTTCAGCTAAATTATTAATCCTTGCTTCTTGGCAATCCATCAGCCGAACCACAACCAACCATGACTGTACCTGCCATTCAAGTGAATGTGGGGGAGAGAACCGTCCAGCTGCGATACAAAAGAATTTTCATCCCGGAATGTTCATTCCAACTACAGCCATGAAATCAAGATTTTCATTACTTAAAACGATTACATGACCTTGGATAGCAGCTGACCTAAACTGGTGCCTTACGGTTTGGACAAATAATATTGAGAAAGTAAACTAGCATCAAATGCAAAAGATGTTGAATGTGCCCCAAACCATTCAAATCTGTCTGAATGAACTTCTTTTCAGGTGATTTCCACCATGCATCTTTATCATTTTAGGAGCAGGAAATGCATGCATATTGTTTAATATTCTATTTGAAACCTACTGCTGCTTGATCAGGGAACAAGTTCACCATTTAAAGATGTTGATGAGGCCATTATTCAAAATGACCTATTTCCCCATGGTTGCAAAGAGGTGAGTTCAATTAGAAAAAGATACAGAGGTGAAGGCAAATAGGATACAAATTAAATTATAATTTCAATAAAAAGCAGTTAAGTGATACAAATCACCAAGCAGTAATTTGCTTTCTTGTTTCCTTCTGAGAGGTGGCATTTTAAACATTTAATTTAAATCTTGATTGTTACAGGTATTACAGTCAAGTATCATTAGATCTAATGATCCAATGTAATCTGGAAGGGGAAATTAACTGGATCCATACGAGATAGGATCATGTGGGAGGGGAATAGGGATGTTAAAATCAGAGGGAGCTGTGTTAGATCCACTCTCAATCATTTCCTTTAGAAACAGACTGTTAAACTTGAAAGGGTACAGAAAAGGTTTGCAAGGATGTTGCAGGAGTTAGTGGGTTTGAGCCATAAGGAGAGGCTGAATAGGCTTAGGCTATATTCCCTCTTTTCCCACAGAGGCTGAGGGGTGACCTTACAGAAATTGATAAAATCATGAGGGGCGTGGATAGGGCGAATACTTAAGGTCTTTTTCCCAGGGTAGTAGAATCTAACAATAGAAGGTGTAGGTTTAAAATGAGAGGGGAAAGACTTAAATGGGAACTGTACACAGAGGGTGGTGCAAATATGGAATGAGCTGCCAAAGGAAGTGGTGGAGGCTGGTACAATTACAACATTTAAAAGGCATCTGGATGGGTATATGGTAGAAATAGGAACAGTCCAGGGGGATATGGGCCAAATGGGACTAGACCAGTTTAGGATATCTGTTCGTCATGGATGAGTTGGACCAAAGATTCTGTTTCTGTGCTGCACAACTCTATATCCCACCATTTAGGAATTTTACCAACTGGAAGGGCAACACGGTGGCACAGTGATTAGCACGACTCACTCACAGCACCAGAGACCCGGGTTCAATTCATGTCTCAGGCAACTGCCTGTGTGGAGTTTGCACATTCTTCCCATGTCTGCGTGGGTTTGCTCCGGTTTCCTCCCACAGTCCAAAAATGTGCAGGTTAGGTGAATTGGCCATGCTAAATTGCCCGTAGTGTTAGGTGAAGGGATAAATGTAGGGGAATGGGTCTGGGTGGGTTGCTCTTCGGCGGGTCGGTGTGGACTTGTTGGGCCGAAGGGCCTGTTTCTACACTGTAGGTAATCTAATCTAATCTAATTACAAGCTTCCTGCTACAAGGAGGTGTGCTGTGCAGGAGCATGAAAAAAATACAACTAAAACCTAAGATGTGAAGAATTAATCAAATTTCACTTTTAGCAAATAACCATAATTGACAAAAATCAAAAAGTGTAGTGCTGGAAAAACACAACAAGTCAGGCAGCATCCGAGAAGCAGGAGAGTCAACGTTTCGGGCATGAGCTCTTCATCAGGAATGACAGAAACCAACTAACATGCTTTGAAATGAATGCAAATTGTGAGGCACTTATTGCACTGCTCCTTTATTGCTGAAAAATGATTGTTTTCAACGTATTATCTGGGTCGCTGATTCACAGTAAATGAAGCAATAACACACCAATTGCAAACATAAATTGTTTGTTTACACATTTAAATAACCTCCTATCTGTTCCAGGGCACCAGTAGTATGCCCTTGGGAGCACTGGTCACATCAGTGTTGGGAAGAGGATTGTAAATTATTATTCCATCAGTTTCAGCTTACTGCTACCATAAGTGGGAGATGTAAAGACCTAATTTAATTACGATGATAACATACATATTTGTCAACACACTCGTTTTTATTCCTTGGACAGCAACCTGGCACTGCAGATCACTGATAGTTACAGAACCCACCTCATTTGCAGCCCACAATGTCAATCATTCAACCTAAATTCATCCCTTTTTTGATGGATATGTTAGGCTGAGATTTGGCCTCATTAGTACAAAACATATCTAATAAATCAATTTTTAGTAAGTGTAATGGACAATCAACGATGGACAAATTCAGAAAATGATTAAGGAGGGGAAAGTGGCACAGAGATTCTCCAGCAATCTACTGCGCTCCTGCTGGACAGGGGTGCAAAGGAGGGGTGCCCTCTTTCCAGAGGTGAAACAAGCTAGGCCACAATGTCAGCTCCTGGCAACCTGTACCAAGGTTGCCACCTGATCTGGGCAGTTTCAGCAGTTCTAGAGGAATGGACAACAGTGCAACAAGTCCATCAACAACCTTCTCCGCTCTGCCAGGATACGTGCCACATTCTGCTCTCTGCTACCTCACACTTACCTTGTCTCTGCCTCCGTACCCACCTCCCCCAACCAAGGCCCAAGCTCTAACATTCACATTATTGCCTGCAGTATCTTCCCTTGCACAGTCTTGTTTCACCCCAAACCTCTCACAGCCCTACCCCTACATGGCCTTTGTCCAACCTAATCGCTACCTTGGAACACCTCACCTCCTATACCCCCACCTGCACCAACAGTAACACCATGCCACCCACTTTGTGTTCACTCAATTCCTTCCTTTCCTTCATTACAGGAGAAAACAGGGTGAAAAGAGCCCAGATCTACAGAGGGGTGCCCAATATTTGACTCCTCATCTCCAACGAGAAGAGAGTTGACGCTACTAGGAGAAGACCGGGATCACTCCTCGGGGATGCTGAGATATCCATGTCTTGCCATCTGAATAAGTGACACTCTTCAGTCCACTGCAATTCTCACATTGTTCCCGCTGTCAGTGTCATTTATTGTGCATTACTTTTAACCACTAGCTGCGATATTTATGTCCCTTTTGTCTAATTGATACCAACAGAATGTCCACGTGGAGAAAAGGCCTGCTCTACCATAAGCCACCTCCTGGATCTCTGTAGAAGAGAGTACATAGGCCTTGGAGGAAACATTGTCCAGACCGCCCCTTACATCCCCTGCCAGCACAGATGCTGACAGTTCGGAGAGACTGTTAATGCTGGAAAATTTGAGAGCAGTGAACTGATAGCTCCACAGAGAGCTTAGGAAGAAGTGGCCCAGGCCACTGGCTCTCGGAGGACTGCCAGAGACCAAACACTGGACAAGACTCAGTGATGTTAGGCAATGATGGAATTTGTCCACAGGGAGGAATACAAGGGCCAGGCTGGTATGTGGGAGACAGTCACCTACATTGCCCAGAAGCCGCAAGTCATGTGACTGTCTGGCTGCCTCCAGGATCAGATTGGTGGATGCAGTGGAGAATGAGGTCCAAATTCCTCAGGTCTAAAGTGAGGTGCGTACAAATGCTCTCTGTTTGCCCAGCTGTTGACCCTCAGGGACTGAAGGCATGGCAACAGGGAACAAGGAACCTGGTGAGCACTTCCTCACAAGGAGAAACAGTGGTGCCAGGAGGCACTTGAGCAGAGGAGGAACCAAACAGTAACCTCTCAGATGTCACCACTCAATGCACTTCAGATGCCAGATCTTAAACCTCAGCCCTCCCTTTGGAAGTTACAGTCCTTGCCTCTGACAAACATGGCCCGCAGCACATCTGTACAAATGCCCCCAAGGCCTGCTGACCAAACATCCAGGGCTGATGGGCTTTATTGCCAATCAGGTTCTCTCTGCTCCAGCTGCGGAACCAGGGGCTACACTAAGACAAAGTGGGAGGCAGAGAATGGAGATAATTGATTGAGGACATTTTGGTGGAATCGGTGACATTGCACTGAATATCAAGTCTCACCTTTGTGTAAATTTGATTGTTTTTGCACGAGCTCCTTTCTTTTAAGTCTCTGGGTAGCCCAAGATGTAACTCTGCCAGCACGATGTCTAACCTCAGGTCTGCATCTTAGGTGCATCATGCATTGATGTTAAGACCCTCCGGTAGCATGTAAAATTAACAAGGCAATGGGTCATGATGGCACTATTGTCCCATGTCCTATAACAGCCGTATTCTTTCCCTAGTCTCGGTGCCCACAAGTGCAAATGTGAATGAAGTGGTCAGTAATTTCTGAGACAGAGAAATGTGCAGCATACAGGGATCCACTGGCTTAGGATCACTCAGGACTAAGGATCCTACAGCTCTGACCCTTTGCAGAGCATGGGCCAGTGTTGTTTTCTGTTAAAGGACATCGTATCAGTGGATACCTACACTCCAGATGTAATTGCAGCATTTTTCTTCCTACTGTGTAATTTTCAAAGCCATCAGTGAGTGCTCTTCGGGCAATGACTTTCAGCCTCATCCTCTACGTGACGGTGAGCCCCTGAACATCCAGATCCCATTCCTGATAGCCCATTCGTGGACCTCAGAAACATTGGACCCAACCCAATTACATGAGTTTGTATCTGTCCACCTTTCCCGTCTCCTCTGGCATTTGACCATGCACTGTCCCTCCTGCTTAAACACCCTTTCCTCATCTGTTCTGAAGGGTACATTGCCATTTAAGCTCTCCTACCCTGCAATTTATCATGGACCTTCTCTTTTTGTTCTTCATTAGCTTCAGCCCCGCTTCACTTGCTCAAAGCCTGTTACATTGCTATTTTCCTTCAATTCCAAAGAACAGCCCTTGATTTGAAGCAGTGGACAGAATGTTGCAGTGATTGAAGAGTCCCACAACATTTCTCATGCCAATTTGCTAGAGATGCCACCAGAAGGTCTTCCTCTTGAGATCTAGAGCCCTGGTGGTGGAATTCCCGCTTGCCAGGACCTACCAGTCAATCATAGTTCAATATCTCGTCTGCATCTAGCAGACAGATGATAGCTACTGCTACCAGGACACAACTTTGATGCTCAGATTGAGGAAAGACCCAGGTACAGAAGAGTTATGGCAGGAAGAGGATCGGAGGGTGAGGCCATGAGAGAAGAAGAGTGTGGGAATTGGCAGCAAGGGCAAAAGGGTGTGGGGTCCCAATGCTAGGACCTTCCTCCAGGCAGTGTGCCTTTTAATGAAGGACCACTCCCAGCAGCCCACAAGCAAACTTGTCTGTCATGTTCCTCCATGGTAAACCTGCCCAACCCCCAGCTGGGTAAACATTATGGAAAGCCTGTGAATGATGAACCTCCCCCAGGAACCCAGAAGGAAACCTGACAGAGTTGAATACCACAAGTTGGAGATCAGGAGTAATTAATTGCCCAATTAAGGGTCTGAATTGATAACAAGGCGATTCCCAGGCATTCCCACATGCCCAGGTTGGATGTTGCAAGTTGGGAGCATTACAACCTACTACCTTTTCCCTGACTCAATACTTGGGTCCTCTCCCACCCCCAACCCCCTCCTCAAATTAGTTACAACAGTATTTCTGCACACTTTTGAACTTTTTCACATGCTCTTTGGCAATTTGTACCATATTTCCAACATATAGTACATTATGCATGATACATCAGAGTTCTTCAATGGCCAAAAATGGAAATAAGATATTGCAAATGAATATTTCTTAAGCGCAGAATCAATATAATACCAATCTCTTGGAATGGAAGAGTTTGCTTGGCATGCCAATTTCCCTGAACAAGTTCTTGGTCTCTTGCAGGTCCAAACTATTCAGACAGTACAGATCCTGACAACTCACTACATACAAAGCTTTAACCTCATTTTCTTGTCAGCAAATTCACTGCATTTTCAAGTCAGTCTTTCATGCTCACAGGACAAGCGGAAGAATGACGGCAGTTTCTCCTTACCATTTAATATCAGCAATAAAAGTTGTAGCTATTTTGAGAACTTAAGACCATGGGAGGTTATGTAATTGTCCGTCAGTACCAAATTAAAAATTACTGGAACTTAATAAAAGCTGCATAAAATTGTAACATGCATTTTGATCCTCCTAGTTGATGGCAGTTTCATAAGATGTCAGCCCTAATTATATTTCAGTAAGTACAATGCATTGAATATCATCTTTAACCCATCTACCAGCCGTAATAATAATTCAAGCACATCCACTGGAAATAAAGAGAAAAATATTTTGTACATCTTTGTCCTATTTGCTTCATTAGTATCTTTATGTCCATCTCTTTTTTTAAAAAACAAATCTTGATCAAACGTTGAACTCGTGACAATGGTATTGTAGATTTTTGGAAAGCCAGGAATCTTTCTGGAATACCATCGGAGTTGAAACAGAGACAGAGAATCAACTGGTAAGTGAAAAGCAATAATATCACATAAAATCAGCCCCGCTGAGTCTTACAAAGCCTTTGGTAACTCTAGCAAACTGATGGAACCGAATGCAAGCTTCCCACTGTTGAATGAGGCCAATAGTTTTATATGTCTCTGACGCTATTAGTACAGGCTCAGGTATTTCCAAGGAAAAGGTGAAGAGAGATCATAAAATCGCCACAGTGTGGAGACAGGCCATTCAACCCAACATTTCCACACCAACTCCCCAAAGAGTAACCCATCCAGGCTCAATCGTTACCCTATCCCTCTGCATTTCTTACAGCTAATTCCACCTAACCTACACACCTTTGGACTGTGGGAGGAAATTCACATAGACACAGGGAGAATGTGCAAACTCCACACAGACATTCATCTGAGGCAGGAATTGAACCCAGATCCCTGGTGCTGTGAGGCAACAGTGCTAACCACTGAGCTTTTGTGCCACCCCCGAATAGACTGTGCTGGGTTTTAAGTGGAGCTTAACATCATCATGGCATTAATAGAACCAAGCAGCACAATTACTACTAGTGTAAAGCATTTGGTATAAAATCTGGCATAGGTTAAATAGTTCTTTGACCTAAATTCAAAAGGGTGAAAAAAATCTTTGCACTATCCAAGTAGAGAGAAAATTTAACTATGCAGCGAATAATACATCATTTATTTAAAATGGTCTTATCATACTCTATCTTCTCAAGAACACTGTTGTGGTTTTAAAAATAACTGGAAATAATTGAAAATGATTGATAATTTGCAAGCTGCAAACTTGATTTAAATCAATTATAAAAGGAAATCTGGCATAAAATAGGAATTAATTATTTAGGTCATAAAGAAAGCATGTAACGTGGTGTTATATACTTCCGAACATGACACATTTCAAGGTTTTGCACCAATCCAGATGCCTTTTGAATGTTGTAATTGTACCAGCCTCCACCAACTCCTCTGGCAGCTCGTTCCATACACACGTTACCCTCTGCGTGAAAAGGTTGTATCTCAGGTAATTTTTAAATGCTTCCTCTCTCACCATAAACTTATGTCCTCTAGGTTTGGATTCCCCTACCCTGGGAAAAAGGACTTTCATGATTTTATAAACCTCTATAAGGTCACCTCCTCAGCCTCTGTCACTCCAGGGAAAATCGCCCCAGCCTATTCAGCTTACTCACTCAGGAGACCTCCCCACCCACACCAAAAGTAACAGCTGTGCCAACCACTTTCATCTGCCTTAGTATCTGCCCTTCTCACATTCCAGGAGGAAAATAGGCCCGGATGAGGTGGAATAATAGGTAACAGCACAATGAGTATGAGGTGTGAGCTGACTACTTATGGGGAATGTTACTTAAAGGGATGACTGTGGAATAGCCAATGGCAAACTTTTAAAGAGTGCATGGACAAACTAAAACAATAGTTCATTTCAGTTTAACACAAAAAGCAAAACATGAAATGTGGCCCGACCGTGGCTGACCAAGGGAAGTTAATGATAGTATTAGCTCCAAGGAAGGAACGTAAAAATTGGCCTAAAAAAATAGCAAATCTAAGGATTGTTTTGTAATTTAATCAATTCACGGGATATGTGCAATGTGGGCTGGGCCAGCATTTATTGCTCATCACTAATTGCCCAGAGGGCTCCTAAGAGTCACCCACATTGCTGTGGGTCTGGAGTCACATATAGACCAGTCCAGATGAGGACAGCAGTTTCTTTCCTTAAAGGACGTTAGGAAAATAAATGTGTTTTCTCCAACAATCAACAGTAATTTTATGGTCATCATTAGAATCTCAACTCTAGAATTTTATTAAACTCAAATTCCGTCATCTGCTCTGACAGCATCCAAACTCCCAACTCCAGAACTTTGTCTGGACTTTTAGATTAATAGATAATGCCACTCAGCCATTCCCTCCCAAGGAGATGAGATTGAGGGCAGTTTCAATTTCAGCAAAAGGTTTGATTAAGAGGGGGAAATAGATTATAAGAATAAGCTAGCAGGAAACATATAAACTGATTGGAAAAGTTTCAGTGGGTAAGTGAAAGGAAAAAGGTTAGTAACGCAAATTACAATTAGAAACAGGGAAAGTTATAATGGGGAACAAAGAGATCATAGCCCAATTAAATGCACATTTTGGTTCTGTCTTCACAAAGGAGGGCACAGATAAAGTCTCAAAAATGTTAGGAACACAGAGTCTACAGAACAGAAGGAACTGAAGGAATTCTGTATTCATAGGGAAATGATGTTAAACAAATTGATGAGATTATATCTGGATAAATTCCCATAGCTTAATAAACTCTATCCCAGAGTATTTATGGAAATGGTCCTAGAAATAATGGATTCATTGGTTGTAACCTTTCAATATTCTGTAGACTCCACAGCAGTTCCTATGGATTGGAAGGTGGTTAATGTGACCCCACTATTTACAAAAGGAGGTAGATGAAAATTATAGACTGTTTGGTCTGACAGCAGTAGCAAGGAAAACATTAGAGTGCATTATAAAAGATTTATTACCAATGCCAGAAAATAATGTCAGGATTATACAAAGTCAGCAGGAATTTTCATGCCTGATAAATCTGAAACTTTTTGAGAATGTAACCAGTAGAATTGATAAGAGGGAGCCAGTAGATCTGGCTTACTTGGACTTTCAGAAGGCTTTCAATAAGGTCCCAGATAAGAGATTAAGATGTAGGATTAAAGCATATTGAATTGGGAGTATTGTACAGACATGGACAGAGAACCAGCTGGCAGACAGGAAGCAAAGAGTAGGAATAAAGGGGTTTTTTTCAGAGTGGCAGCCAGTGACTAGTGGGGTACTGCAAGGATCAGAGCTTGGATCCCAGCTAGTCACAATTTATATTATTGATCAAGATGAGGGAAGTAAATGTAATATCTCCAGGTTTGCAGGCGTAGGAGGGTGAACTGTGAGGAAGATGCTGAGATGCTGCTGCTTGAGTTGGACACGTTAAGTGAATGGACAATGCATGGCAGATGAAGTATAATGTGGATAAATGTGAGTTTATTCATAGTAAGAGGATTTGACGTTAGAAAAAGCGGTATCTTGCTGCAAGATATCATACAATAGCAATTGCACTGAGCCTTGCTGAGACCAGACCTGGTTCTATTCTTATCTGAGGAAGGATGCTCTGGTCATGGACAGTGTGCAGTAAAGGTTTACCACGCTGATTCCTATAGCAGGACTGACATATGTAGAGAAACTAGATCGGTTAGGATGATATTCACTGGAGTTTAGAAGAATGAGAAGGGAATCTCTTGGAAATCTATAAAATTCTAACAGGATTAGATTGGACAAATGCAAACAAAATCTTCCCAGTGACAGGGGAGTCCAGGATAAAGGGTCTAAGGATGTGGGCTGGGCCATTATGACTGAGAGGAGGAGAAATTTCTTCATTCAGAGAGTGGGAAGCCTGTGGAATTCTCTGCCACAGAAAGAGGTTAAGGCTAAATCATTGAATGTTTCCAAGAAAGAGTTCAAAGTGGTTCTTAAGGCTAAAGAGATCAAAGGATATGGGGAGAAAGTAGAAGCAAGGTACTGCATTGAATAATCAGCCTTGACCATATTGACTGAAATAAAGATTGGGACAATAAAAACAAACAGGAACGTCCTTTGATTATCCGGTCAAAGTTATAGGATTCTATGTCATTGCCCTCTCATTTTCTAACCTCCAGTGAATAAAGTCCTAACCGATTCAGTGTCTCTTCATATGTCCGTCCTGTTATCCCAGCAATCATTCTGGCAAACCTTTGTTGCACTCCCTTCAAAGCCAGAACATCCTTCCTAAGATCAATCTTACCAAAGCCCTGTACAACTGCAACAAGGCATCACTGCTCCTACACTCGAATCCTCTTCCCTTTGTAACTGGCTGCAAGTTGCAGACCTTTCTTAAACAGCACAGTCTTCAAATATGAATTCTATTTTACTGGCATTCATGCAGTCCCTTTTGTGTATAGGACTGTAAGGAAGACCGAAGATTTGTTCAGAAATGAAGCCCATCTCAGCTTCAATCCACACATCACACTGAATAGTAACATGCTAGCTCCCATGTCCAAATTAGTAGGAACTCAAAAATGAAAAATAAAAGTAAATTAATTTTGTTTTAGTTGTGGGATTGCATATATTTTATTTCCAGTTATGAGTAATATTTGAGTCAACAGGAAAAGTTAAAAACAAGCAACATAAATGTTATTTCCTTCTAAACAGCTGCCTTTATTACTTATAATTAACTCAATTATTTTATTTACAATTTACAATCAGCCCAGTAAATGAAAAACAGATGGCTTCATTGCTGGAGAAATAGTGTTGAATCTGTGACATTGACATATTGATCAATCAAAACATAGGATTCTCCAAAGAATTAACAATAAATATATATAAATGAACCAATGGTAGTAAGCATGCTGGCAATGACTGAAATTTCATGTTCCTCAAGGTTTATCGCAAAATAAAAATTGAGACTCATCAGTGCAAATGTATCTTCTTTACTGATGTGCAGAAATGCTAAGATAAACATCAAAGAAGATAACATCCTATAACCTTGGGATAATTTTTAATCCCCCTTGAAGGGCAACAGAGCATCAGGTAGAGGTTTAAAGCAGAAAAGCAGCAGAAGGCAGCTTACCCCCATCTTCTCCAGGCAATGAGGAATCAGCAATACATCGAACACAGTCAGCAACACCCGCATCCCATGAATGAATAAAACTAATTGACATCTGACTCCAAAGTGCTGCAAACTCCAATTTAACTGAGAGGTGTCTGAAGAGTCCATGGAACCCTTGAGAGGTGATCAGCTTTATAATATTCAACAATATAAAAAGAAGCCCTCTATCATAAATTTTGAATTAAATGACTGCAAGATTTTTTTTGTCCCACAGAATGGGGAACCTGGCTGCTAAAGGGATGCAGTAGTAGTCATATCTACAAGGTAAGTGCATTTTATAGAACTGGTTGTGGCAATATGGCCTCATTCCTGATGAAGGGCTTAGGCCCAAAACGTCGATCCTCCTGCTTTTCGGATGCTACCTAACCTGCTGTGTTTTTCCAGCACCACACTCTCAACTCCAGCATCTGCAGTCCTCATTTTCTCCTGGTTGTGGCAATAACAGAGTTATGGTTATGGTGCTGGACATGTAATCCAGGTGTCTCGAGTAAATTCCAGAGACATGAGTTCAAATCCCATAATGGCAACGGAAGACTGTTTGAATTCAATCCATTTTAAAAAACTGGAATTAAAAAGCTAGTAACTGTAATAACAATCATGAAACTACATCTGGCTCACAAATACTCGTGAATGTGGGAGATCTACCATCCTTACCTGGTCTGGTTTATATGTGAATCCAGTCCTAGAGCAATGTGGTCAAACTGTATAAGTGCCTTCTGAAATGCCCTCACAACCACTTTAACAAGAGAAATTAGGAATGGGTAATAAATGCTGGCATTGCCCATGGTACCCACATTGTATGAATGAACACAGTAAAAAACTTGACTGACATGTGATCACTTATGATCTCCAGATCAGCTTCATAATCATGAGATTACCCAAATTCTCTCTGTGATCCACAGACTCAATCCTACCTCAGACTGTCTCATATCTTATCTTTGTCTTTTTAAAGCGATTAGACAAAAATTCACCCCTCAAGACCTATTGTCGGACGTTCAGACCCTGCACCACAGTCTGTCCTCTTCATTCTTGCTGTCCACGTGGTTTTCAAATATCCCGGAATGCTTGGCACCCAGTTGTGTGATCACCGCCATATAACCTTTCCTATTCCATCCTCCACAATCTCTTCCTCACTCCCTCATTTGCTGCTCACTCTAATTCACACCCTAACTATCCCTGCCCATCCTGGTTGCATCTCCTTGAATTATTAGAGTAAATCTCTGCATCTCCTCACTGTGAACTGCTTTTGCTGGCTTTCGCAGTCAGCAGACAGATGCCTCTCAATCTGGCCAGCAGCTGGACGGGAACAGCAGATTAACAGAGTGAACGAATGCTAATAAACTCCTGCTTTCGCATATGGCAAGACCTCTGCCTTACCTGCTCATCAAGGTTGAAGCATTGTGCCAGTTGCTGTTTAAAGATTGGCATCCTTAGTAATAAAAACTGCACAGTTACTTTTACACTAAATAGTTGAATTCAAACTTAACTAATATTTGTTTCATTTGGGGCAACTAATTTAGTTTGTCATGAATTGAATTAGAAATTATACGAACAAAATTGATTGTAATTTCTAACGAAATTGCCCCTTTAACATTGCTCCAAGATCAAAGCTGACACTTTTCTACAGAGATTTCCTTTTAATTGTTTCTGGGTTGTTGTAAAACTCATGTAGTGCATAGGATTATATTGCTAGGTTCTCTTTAAATCTCAGAGAATAACATGTTCTACATCACAATTACTCGGCAGGAATATCAGAGAAAACAAGCCAAAATCATTTTGACCTTGTGCTCATGTCATGAGTGCAAATAAAAGACTCATCTTTGCCATAAACAACAGAAGAATATGATGACGGGACTCAAAATCTTGTGGTCTGTTGCTCAGTGTTACCTTTCATGACTTCCTAAATGTCAAGTTTCCAATTTTGGCTACAGAAAAACACAGGGCAACTCAGTCTAGCATCAACTTTGCACTGACTATAACGGAATCAAATTGCCAGAGCTTTACATCTGCAGTGTAAGGTTGAGATAAGATGCAAGTTGAAATCACATAAATGTGGAGAGGTCACAAAGTCCGAACGACTCAAAAGAGCCAAGTGCTGGGTGGTTGTGTATCATAATTCTCACATTTCAAACAAAAAGGGCTAAACTAATATACACTTCACAGACCTGAAGGCTACGAGAACCCATCAGTGATTGGCAGCAGCCTAGCTCTTCTCAAATTCAATCAATTGTTTATTATTAGATTCCATTCTCTCACTGTTGTTTGATTTGCTGAGTTAATTTCACATTGTTTACTCACACATAAATATAATTCTGCCACTACTGCAATTCTGTAAATGACCTACTAGTCTCTGTCATTTATCTTTCATTATCTAATGATCCATAACAATCATCTGGAATGATAACAAATGGACAAATTTTACCACAATTGGCTAAATGTTACTTTCAGGGAGTTTCATGAGGGGTTTCTCTCCAAGACTTGCATTGAGTTTTCGCACAAAATTCACCACAGCTTACCTCATTAGCTATGCCCCACGTCTCTGTGTGCTCAGCAATAGTGGAAGTACAAAGCACTGTCAGGACCTCCTGGGATTGCCACGGAGGTCATTTTTAAAAGCAAGCACTGCCAGCCAAGAGCTGCCCATCATAGTACATGTAGTAGGAGAAAAATTAAAACTAAATGTTTCTGAGGAGCATGTTGGTGGCAAGGATACATTTTATTGCAAATAACAAATTGATTTTCAGAGATGTTTACTATTTTACATAGTCAATCAGAGAGGTGACTGTCATTGCAACTGCAGCTATAAGCACCAGATTGCATTATTGTACTATTTACATTATGAGAATGATTGCTCAGAATAAGGGCTACGCTCTACAAGCTTGCCTGATAAGCCCATTACACAATCTTCTGACTGAAACCAAGTGTAGATACAATGCAGCCCATTCTTCTGTCAGGCCCATCGTGGAGCAGACAATAAGCCTCCAGAAGATGAGCATCCAATGCTTGTGTCAGTCTGGGGGGGATCATTGCAGTGCACTCCAAAGTATGCAGCAAAATCTTTGAATGCCATGCTTTGCACAACTGGTAGGTAAAAAGGGGGCGTGATGCAGCAGCAACAACTTTCCAAGGAAATGTGATCAGGAGGAACCATTAGTTTCACAATGATACAGTATTGTGATGTTGGGTGTAACAGATCTTCCGATAGTTGTGATGCGAGTGAAACATCATTTATTGCATTGAGATTTGTTATTATTCAAAAGGCAAGCTGCCCCTATTTAGTCCCAAAAGTCAATGCACCTTTTTTGTTTGTTGTTTCTTCACCTTTTCTATTGTTTAATAAAAGTTAATGTTCTCAACTGTTTTGAAACTTTACAACATGTGATGCCCCCATATGCAATAATGGTAGGCAAGCAAGAGGCTGGAAGGACACAGTAAGCCTGGCAGCATCAGGAGGTAGAAAAGTTAACGTTTTGTGTATAACCTTCCTTCATATTCAACAAAGCAAGAAATTATACTATGTGAGACATCAGGGAAAAGAGTATAACTCCTTCACAAAGAGTTCTAATATGATATGGTGCTAAGGACCAGCCTCCATAGCTTCATTCTTCTAGTTGCAGTTACAATGTCAGTCAGTCAGATAGGTGATGTAAAAAGGCAATAAATTTATTAATGGGATCTCTATATCAAAAAAAAATGTCCATTTTGCGATTACCTGCCCTCAGAAGTTTTTGAATCTCATTTCCTTCCCACCATATGTGCTGGGAAGGTTTACTCCTGGTCAGCAATATGTGACCGAGTGCACAGTGGGGATATAAATGTGATGCCAGATGCATAAGCGCTAGAAGCTCCGACAAAGACAGGCACTTTTGCCTCTGGCGAGTGGCTATCCAATGCCATAGATGCTTTGTGCATGCATAATGAGATGAGCAGTGGAGAACTGCATGAGATAACTTTCCAGAGTTACAAAGAGAAATCCTCCAAAATTGAAATTTGGCCAATTTTTGGTAAAATTCTGCCCATTGTTACTCTTCCAATTTCAAAGATGCCCATTGTAGCTGCATAGGATTTTCTGATTCTGGAGCTCACCTCAATGCCCAAGAAATCAGAAATCCCTCTTTCTACATTGCCTGGTGGGTTATGCATTACTATGGATAACCCATGGTCTAATAGGAGTAATTTTATAGTGTTCATCTTGGAGCTCCAATCTTTTTGTGTTTGCTACCACCAATTCCACAACTCATTTTTAAAAATATCATTGTGGGTTTTTTCCCCCCTTTTCCATTAACATTGATGTGAATCACATCCTGCCGTTCCTTTCCAGAATATTTATGGCTATTCCTTTATGTCCCTTAGTCTTGCTCCTGGAAGGAAGAAACCATTCTGAACTTACTGACAAGATTTCAGAGAAGACTACCTCATTATTTAACCACATGTAACTAATCTGTCATTTTTCTTTAATGTTGTGACTTCTCTTACCTTCTACAAATCACCGCACTTCCCAACAAGTTAAGTATGTCTGTCGTATCAGGAAGCAGTGATGTTGTCTGATATTTATAAGGATGTTGCTGGGACTGAAGGATTTGAGCTTTCAGGAGAGGCTGAGTAGGCTGGGGCTATTTTCTCTGGAGCGTTGGAAGCTGAGGACTGACGTTAGGAAGGTTTATGAAGTCATGAGGAGCACGGATAGGGTGAAAAGCCAAGGTTTCCCCAGGTTAGGGGAGTCCAAAACTAGTCGGCAGAGGTTTAAGGTGAAAGGGATCTATGGGGGAACTTTTTCATGCAGAGTGTGTATGAAACAAGCTGCCAGAGGAGGTGGTGGAGACTGGTACAACTGTATTTAAAAAACATCTGGATGGTTACATGAATAGGAAGGATTTAGAGGAATATGTACCAAATGCTGGCAAATGGAATTAGATTAATTTAGGAAATCTGGTCAACGTGAATGAGTTGGACCAAAAGGTCTGTTTCCAAATTGCAAAACCTCTATCACTCTATAACTGTACTTGCCTTCACTTGTCTGGATCATTGGAATCCAACATCTAACCTTTTAAAGTTCAACCTGCTGAATGGGCAGAAAATCTGCCTCAGTGTATCTCTCCATCCGTGCTTTTATCATGACTAGTGGTGTCAGCTTCCTTGTAACCACCAACTCAAGGCTGTTAAAGGTATCTAGAGACAGCTCTGCTAGCAAAGTTCATTAAATTTTATGAAGAAGAATATCACCCAGTTATTTTCTGTAATATCTATCCTTTAAGGTTGAATTTTTTTTTAAAGTGTTGTGCTGCAACTAGCCAATATTGGACAGCAGCTAGCAATAAGAGCCAAACTCCTTAATAAGAAGAGGAATGCTTGCAATTTGCTTTTATTCCTCAAGAGACAAATTTCAGGACTTCTCATGCAAGTAATTGAGTCTAGATAAGAGAGGCTGGAGTTAAAGAATTTTCTACATCTCTTTGATGATACCTCTGGGGAAGCAGAATGAGCTTCATCGAGTGCAGCGAGTGCTGCTGAGATGTTTCATTACTCTGAGTGGAGACACAGTTTGGAAAATAACAAACTTTGGACATATATTTTGGGTGGCATTTGCTAGATAAAGCGAGATTGTATTAAAGAGATAAAGGAATAAAAAAGGTGCATCATAAAATGTCATCACTGAAAATTTACGACAAGTAGAGATGCTGGCAGCCTCGCATTCATAAACATAAAAGTTCTAAATGTCTGCAGAAGCACCCGTGTGACTGCTTATGGTATTCGGAGGAGCCCCTATGTTATAAGGTAGGCATATCACACTATGTAAATCAGGATGGGTAGGATATTATCAAGCCCTGAATGATGTGGGTTAAGATGAGATATGTAACACAGGCTGGTAACTCACTCTTGTCTCATCAAATGATTGCTCAACATCAAGACCGATTCTAATAGGCATTACTCTTCATCTCGATGACAGCAGTTGGAACCCACACATGTATAAAACACAGGAGAGGGTCTCAAATGCCTTGGTGGAATTCCAAACCATTCCCCTTGAGGAGTTTCATTTTTACAGCGACTTCCAACAGTCCTGTCCAGGGATATCTTAGAACTGAATAGACTCCATCCAACAGCATCTGAAAATTTGGCTCAGGACTCCAACTCGTATATTTCAGACCCACCTCTCTGAAAATTGCATGTGGCAGGATTTGGATAAATCTCAGTGAAATGGATGAAGTACCCCCAGGCTATAACCTGAGATTTCCCAACAGTGACTGGGTGATAAGATTTGTCTTATTGCACTATCTTTAAACTGGTAAGGTGCCAGCCCCTTTAACACAACAATATTTAATTGATATTAAGTAAACACATGATGGTTCCATATACGAATCAATTGAAGGTTGGATGTACTATGCAGCTAGAAATAGTATTCACTCAGCTGTAATATGTATCACAAAGTCTTCTTCAGTAGACCATTTCTCTAAGTTGAAAGAAGGCACATTGCCATGATAACTTGATTACTTGAAGTTTGGACATGTGAACCATACACAGATTACATCTGTCATTGTAATTTGATAACTAGAAAGGCCTGAAATGTCACTTCCTTGACATATCCAATATATCTAAAATACAACCGTTAAAAATAATGCTTTTTCTTCACCCCAGCATGACCCCCAAGTCCTTACTGAGGAAAGGTAGTCAAAAACACATCCAAAATGCATCTAATGTGGAACACTTAACATCTTTAGAGCTGAAGAGGGGAAATGGGAGTCTTGTAGCAGATGTCAAAACAATAGATTCTTGTACTCAGAAACTGAAAATATTTGAATGCTAAAACCAACAAAAATTAAGCTCTTTACGATATATTTTAAGCCTAATTTTAAGTACATTTATTATTATTTCTAGTCTCATAAAATCCTTTTAAGTCAATGTTGAAGATTACCTTATGAAAGGATGTTTTATGTTCAACAATAATAATGGAGGAATCAGATGCAAGACTTCAGCATATTAACACTGACTATTTAAAGTACGGGCATAGAACAAAGCTAAGTTTAGAAAATCACCTGACAAAGGTGATATGTCTGGATTTCTCCCCACCTCCTTCCCCACTTAGTAAGGTCATCACTGACAACAAAGCCTAGAAGGTTATGCTTTGTATTACTTCGTGCTGAATTCTGCAACATCTCCACCATTTGCAGTTTTTTTGCTTTTCTGCTTGCTGCTTCTTTTTTGCCTCTCTATTTCTCTTTTATGCCTCATTCTTACATCCATCTTTATTTAATGATAGTGCACATCACATGTATTATTCATTATGCCTAATCTTACAGACAAGGGAACAGAAGATGTTACTTAACTTCACTCATAAACATTTCACAATATTTTTAGTATGCACTTGAATTCCATGAGGTTGACCCATCTACTGCTGTAAACATAAATCCTTTTGGTTCTTTCTGTCATTATCTGCTGACAAAATAATTTAATATATCCTTGGCTACTGAATACCCATCCAATTTGCTTACATTATGTATCGTGTTTGTTCCTGTTCATTTCAAGCAAGACATCACGGAATACAAGTCTTCTCGAACAGATGTATAAAAGCATTGACATCCCATAACCTAACCCTATTCCATTGAAATTGTGCCACTGATTGTTGTATTGAAGACCTTAGCTGGGTTGATTAAAGCTTCAATTCTCATCTCTGCAAAATAATAGTTCAGAAATCTGGCTTTGCCCTCAATCATCAGAGGTGCATTCACAAAGGTAAATAGATACTTTTTACATATTTCTGCACAATACTGTTAATCTAGCAAATTACAATTTACAAACTAGTTTATTGAAAACAACCCTGGCCTCATTTTAGAATTCAGTTTATTCTGCTCATTGCTATAATACAAGTTTGCTCCTTTCAGTGTGTTAATTATACACAACACAGATAAAGGATGAAAACAGAGTCACCGGCAATGTTCCCACTAATGTTTTAAGTGAAGTATGCAGGCAACTGTTTGAGTGCATGGTTCCTTTAAATTGGTTAAACGGCACATCGTGGATAAATGGTAATTTAAAGGTGCTTGGTGTGTGTTTTCTCTCCAGCAGGCTATTTTATCTGATGTGACAATCCCATGCTATTCCTCGTAATTAGGAACAGATGTTCTTAGGGAAATGTAAACAGAAATGTGGAGGGTGTGCTGGAAGCACCTGCTGATAGTGCTGGACAGGTTTGTCCCACTGAGGCAAGGAAGGGATGGTAAGTGGAAAGAACCTTGGATGACAAGGGATGTGGACCATCTAGTCAAGAAGAAGAAAGCTTCCTTAAGTTTGAGGAGACAAGGACCAGACAGGGCTTTAGAGAGTTACAAGGTAGCCAGGAAGGAACTGAAGAATGGAGTTAGGAAAGCCAGAAGAGGGCATGAAAAAGCTTTAGCGGATAGGATTAACAAAACCCCTAAGACATTATACACTTATGTGAAGAACAAGAGGGTGGTCAGAGTGAGGGTAGGGCCAATCAGGGATAGTGGAGGGAACTTGTGCCTGGAGTCGAAGTAAGTAGAGGAGGTCCTTAATGAATACTTTGCTCTAGTATTCACTAGAGAGAGGGACCTTATCATTTGTGAGGACAGAGTGAAACAGAGGTGCTAGAACAGGTTGATGTGAGGAAGGTGGATGTGTTGAAAATTTTGAAAAGCATAAGGATAGATAAATACCCTGGGCTAGGTGGCATATACCCCAGGATACTACAGGAAGCGAGGGAAGAGATTGCTGTGCCATTGGCAATGATGTTTGCATCCACTCTGTCCACTGGAGAGATAATTTGAGGTGGCAAATATTGTTCCCTTTTTTAAGAAAGGGAACAGAGATAAACCTGGGAATTACAGACCAGTCAATCTTATCAGTGATGGGCAAATAATATTGGCCAGGATTCTGAGAGACAGGATTTATGATTACTTGCAAAACCAGTTTGATTAGAAATAGTCAGCATGGCTTTGTGAGGGGCAGGTCATGCCTCACAAACCTTATTGAATTCTTTGAGGAGGTGACAAAACACATTGGTGAAGGTAGAGCAGTGGATATGGTGTATATGGATTTTAGCGAGGTATTCAATAAAGTTCCCCATGGTAGGCTCATTCAGAAAGCAAGGAAGCATGGAATACAGGGAAATCTATCTGTCTGGATACAGAATTGGCTGGCCTATAGAAGACAGAAAGTAGCAGTAGATGAAAAGTATTCGGCGTAGAGCTTGGTGACCAGTGGTGTTCGGCACGAATCTGTTCTGGGACCTATGCTCTTTGTGATTTTTATAAATGATTTGGACGAGGAAGTGGAAGGGTGGGTTGGTAAATTACCGATGACACAAAGGTTGGTGGAGTTGTGAACAGTGTGGAGGGCTGTTGTAGTTTGTAACGGGACATTGACAGGATGCAGAACTGGGTGGAGAAGTGGCAGATGGAGTTCAACCTGGAGAAGTTGGAAAATCAAATTTGAATGCAGAATACAGGGTTAAAGGCAAGACTTTTGGCAGTATGGAGGAACAAAGGGATCTTGGAGTCCATGTCCATAGATTCCTTAAAGTTGTCATCCAGGTTGATAAGGTTGTGAAGAAGGCATATGGTGTATGGCTTTTATTAACAAAGGGATTGAGTTTAAGAGCTGTAAGGTTATGCTGCAGCTCTATAGAGCCTCGTTAGACCACACTTGGAATGTTGTGTTCAGTTCTGGTCGCCTTGTTATAAGAATAATGTGAAAGCTTTCAAGAGGATGCAGAGGAGATTTACCAGGATGCTGCCTGGACTGGAGGGCATGTCTTATGAAGAAAGGTTGAGGGAGCTAGGGCTTTTCTCATTGGAGCGAAGAAGGATGAGAGGTGACATGATACATGTATATACGATGTTGAGAGGCATAGATAGTTTGGATAGCCAGAGACTTTTTTCCATGGTAGAAATGGCTATCACAAGGGGGCACAATTTTAAGGTGATTGGAGGAAGATTTAGGGGAGATGTCACAGGTAGGTTCTTTACACAGAGAGTGGTGGGTGTGTGGAATGCACTGCTAGCAGTGGTAGTAGCGTCAGATACATTAGGAACAGTTAAGCGATTCTTGGATAGGCACATGGAAAATGGCACAATGAAGGGTATGTAGGTTAGTCTGATCTTAGAGTAGAATAAAAGGCCAGCACAACATCGAGGGCCGAAGGGCCTGTACTGTGCTATATTGTTCTATGTTCTATATTCTATCTTTTTATTCAATGAATATACCTGGTTTTATCTAAAAGGCTCTAATGCATTTAAATAGTGAGTGATTGCTTGTATGATGAATCACAAGTTAAAATTCTTAATCAACCTTTCTACGTGTTCAATTTATTAATTCAGTAACTTGAATGCATGAAGTATGAGGATGCTTTTATTCATCAGAGCACATTATTCGGAATCTCAGCACTGCATTACATGACCTGAAACCTGAATTCCATTTGACTATAACTGCAATGGTAATTATATGACTTGCTGTCTTCACCACCAAACCCATGTCCCCCTCAACAGCTTAAACCTCTCGCCCCCAATCTTAATTTAGGACCGAAACTGGTGCTGGTACAGGTATAATTGCTTCAAAAATTGCAAGTCTTGTTGAAAAGGCTCTTCCAGTCAATGAGTTCAGAATTCTCAGTTCTGCCACAAGTTTGAATCTAAAGCATCACTTTTTGGGGGTTAGGAATTCTGCTTTGCAATAGTATCATAAAAACAGTTAAAACACTTATCCATTACTTAGCAGAGGTGGCAACCAATTAAAAAGAAATAGCGTGCTTCTCTCAAAGCTATTCCAAATGAATGAAGCTAAAGCTTTTACATTGATATACAACATAATTTTCTAACCGAGACTACTTGGTCATACGAGTTAGTAAATATCAAGGATTTGCAGATTAAAAAGATGAAACTCGAACTCAACACTTCCTTTCTTTATCAACACCCACTTCCAATTCAATGGCATAATATTGTTTCTACTTGTACTTAATTAAATACAGTTTTCCTTTTGGAGACTGATAGCCTCAACAGAAGCATTTGATGTGTTCAAGCCTGACAATGTACTGCAGACTACAAGTTATGCTAATGAGAATGCTTCACTACCAAGGCAGCTTTGTGCAATACAGTGTGATATGTGTCACCATGGTTTTAACACAGTGGCTACTGAGAAAACTTCAGTCCATAAAATCATTTAGAATTAGCTTTGACACTTCTTTTAAGCAAAAACTTTATCATTTTAATCATAGACTGAGGATTTCTGGATTGCTTTTCAGAGCTCCTTTGCAATCATTTTGTTGCAATGCTTAAGAAGTAGAATTTATGGCCTAAATTGGTTGAATCATTAGTTTTGTGTCAACAACAAATTCAATTTGCCAATTAGGAATAATACTTGTAAAATGAATCTTTGCATAACGCAAAAGGGAAAATAAGTAATATATGTACAGTTTTTCATGTCTCTTGTTTTTAGCAGGGTGTTAGGAATGGGGCTGTTGAGTAAGATAATTTCTTCATTGAAAATAACTGAAGACACAAATATTCAAGGACAGGAATTTTGCTTCTCAGTATTAATTAAATTTACATTTATATTTACACTGAAGGCCAGTAATCTCTGGAATGTAAAGCTGTTGTAGTAGTACTGGATACTTTGTCACTAAAATAAAAATGTATTTGTAGATCTTAGCCGAAAGCTGTTTAAAAAGGAAACTGACTGTTCTGGAGATATCAGTTGTATTGCTTGGTGCTTTTCAATGATAGTTGAAATTATATACCAGCTAACACTTGGTCAACTAAAAACTGTATTATATGTTGAAAGAGAGATTCTGGAATATGCTGAACATCTCTCATGACTTGGTCTTTCAAAAGACCATCATTGATGAGGAGATCCAATACTCTATCAGCTGCCTGAATTCAACCTTCTATAAACTATGGCAGTATGCTTTTGACAGAAACACCTCCAACAGTCAACGACAGTCTAAGTGTACAGAACAGCTAATGTCACCTTGCTTCGATATGACAGTGAAACTTAGTAACAGCTATACATAAGAGTGATAGAGAAATTCTCTCTGACTCTGTTCATGGAAGAATGCCAGTGTTCTTCTTAATGCTAGCTCCATGAGCAGTCAGGCAACACCCCAATAAAATCAGTTTCATTGCTCTGGTCACTGTGTCCCACTAGATCCTGCACTAATGATTAACATTCCAGGTGAAGATATGGGTTAGGGTTAGGGTTAGAGTTAAAATTGGGGTGAGGGTTAGGGCTAAGGATAGAAACAGTAAAATCAGGAGCAGCCATTGTCAGGGTTGACCATTTATCTCAATGTCATAATCCTGCTTTCTCCCATACCTTTTTATGCCTTCAAAATGTAAAAATACATCTGCCTCTATTCTTGACTGTATTCAGTGATATGGCCTTGTCAGCCTTGTGTGGTCCTGGACTCCCCATCCACCGAAAACATCCTCACTGCATTTACTCTGTCCAGCTGTGTTAGAATTTTACATGTTTCAATCAGATCCCCTCTCACCCATCTAAACTAGAGTGAAAACAGGCCAGTTGAAGAAATCTTTCCTCACAGGACAGTCCTGGCTCAGTAGTATCAGGCTAGTGAATCTTCACTGCACTCCCTCTATGGTAAATATATCCTTCCTGAGGTAGGAACACAAAAAGTGCATGCAATGCTTCAGGTGTGGTCTCACCAATGCCCTGTAAAGGTGCAGTAAGATGCCACTACTTCTGAACTGAAACCCTTGCAATGAAAGCCAATATACTACTTACTTCCCTAATTGCTTGCTGCTCCTACTTGTTTGCTTTCATTGACTGGTGTACAAGAACACCCAAAACTCTTTGTACACCCACACTCTCTAATGTATCAACATTCAAAAATATTCTTCCTTTCTGTTTTTCACACTGTGTACAACTTTGCATTTAGCTACATTATACTACATTTGTCACATGTTCTCACTCAACTTCTTTAAATCACCAAGAAACATTCTTGCATCCTTCTCACAACACACAATTACATCTAGTTTTGTATTATCAGCAAACTTGTATTTTGTTTCTTCATCCAAGTTATTTAAAAATATTGTGAATTGATTGGGCCGAAGCACTATGGTATTCTACTAGTCACCTTTGCCACTCAGAAAAATATTTGTAACTCCCATTCTCTGTTTCCAGTCTCTCATCCAATTCTCAATACTAACATATAACTCTCTATCCCATGTGCATTGTCACTAACTGCTTGTGTGGGACCTTATAAAAATCCTTCAAAAATCCAACAAAACAGGGAAATCCGTGACATTCACATCGGCATTGTGGTCAATCTGGGCCTCTTGGCTCTAGACCTCATTACAAGCATAGTTCAAATGTGAGGGTAAGAATTGAGCTCAAAACGTGAGATGAGCGTAACTGCCCTTGAAATTAAGGCAGCATTTGACTAAACGTGGCATCAAACAGCCCCCAACAATATCACTACCGATTGAAAAGATGTGGAAAACTCTCCATGGGTTGGAGTTGTACTGGAAAATGACAGTGGTTATAGGAGGTCAATCATCTTGATCCAGGATAGCTATGAAAGAGCTCCTCAGGCCAGTGTCCTAGGCCCAACCTCCTCAACTGCCTCATCAAAGTCTTTCACTCCATTGTTATAATCTCCATTGGGGATTATAATTTTTCAGAAGATAATTGAATTTCCTGACTGACTGGACGAATCACACAAGAAGATTTAAACAGTGGGGTGCATCTTCTGACTTTTCCACCATGGTAACCTAAAGGCAAGGGCACACTGATCAAATGAAGTGCATGACCTTTCTTTTCCACCAAGGCTTGCTCATAGACCAATTGAAGCCCTTAAGTGGCCAATTAGTGTGAGTGCATCGACATGATGGAGTGCAGTGGTTCAAGTAGTTGCTTCACCACCACCTTCTCAAGGGCAATTAAAATGGGTTACAAATGTTAGCTTCTGAGAGGTTCTCACATCACAAAAAAGAATTTTTAAAAAGCAATAAAATCCCTTTCAATTGGCTGAATCATTTTTTTCTCAGTCTAGACTGCTTTAACTGTTATTTTTAATGGAATATGTGGTATTATCCTTACCAATGAATGCTGAGAGGAAATGTGTTCTGAATTTCAGAACGAAGCTGACAGCTCATTTTTATCAAATGCCTCCAGTAATAACATTTACATTGCTGCTCTCCAAATTCACATAGTACTCTGAAATCTCTGTTACTATAACTGTTTTTTTCCCTTAAAAGGTCAAGTTGATGTGGCTGTCCTCTGGTTGTTTTGCTCCCAGGTTAACCAGGTAGAGAGATTACACTAGCGTGTATTCAGCTTAAATGAATAAACACAGTAAAATGCAGCAAAGACAGACAATGTAGAGATCTGGTCTGAAAGAATTTTCAGCCTATTTACAATAATATTATAGTTCTGTAAGTAAGCAACTGGGTTGATAAAACCCCAAAGACACTTTGTGTTATCAATTCTGTCATTGTGGAGAACAACTGCTCTAAGTCACGTCTGACTACCAGAATCTAGCAAAAACAAGCTGAGCATTATCCAAATAATATCAGCAGAAAGCAAGTACACTCACTTCCAAGATATCTGTATCAGAATTTTCAAGCGCAACAACATTCTAGTTGCTGACAAGTTACAGAATATATGGTAAAAAACTTTATATTACAATAAAGATGATAACATTTACCAATAATAAAAAGGTTATTAGAAAATGTAGTAAAGAAGCTAAAATATTTAATTCCAGAGAAACATTTTTCTGAGAGTGTTCTTTCTACCACCTGTAACATATGTGGCAGCATTAAAATTAATGAAAATTATTAACATGTTATTGTTGTGTATAAAGTCATAATCATACAAAATCATATGAATTTGTATCAAGCGAAGTCATTGAAGCTAAAGGCTGACTTCAAGGGCAGCCTTTAGCTTCCTGTCATCTCAAGTCTACTGAACCCTTTAAACCAAATCAATAAAATTTCTGCTTAAAACGTCTACCACTCTGAAACATAGCATTGTCCTTTGCAACAGTGCAAACAATTGTCCTAAATTCTCAATTTATGTCAGTTCTAAACAGGCTGCAATTTTATAACAGGTCATGAAATTATACTTCTGAAATTTTATGATAATTTGTTTCAGTAGGTTTTTTTTATCAAGACCTAAGATGGAATTTTCACACTTCTGTATGCATCATTGTGGCAATAGAATGAATTAGCTATTGGAACACTTGCACAATTGTTTCTTTTGGGGGTGAAATTGACTTAGGATGGTCTATTCTGCAAAAGTAAACAAGGGGGACAATTGCACAAGCTCATGGAGACTCATCTGCAAGGAGTTTAAAAATCAGAAATCACATCCCTGTTTCCATCACAGTCAGCGTGTTTTCAAATTCAGCACAGGATCTCTGATAGATTCAGTTAGATGGAAGTCTGCTGAAGTCATAACTATATTTAAATCATCAAGGTAGGTCTTTTCTGACTGAGAGACACAAAGGATTCTAATTGGACTGTTTCAGTGTTATGAAACAATACAGACAGTATATTAACTTGAGAGTACTTCTCAGAGCAATGTTCTGTGAAAGAATGATGGAACAAACACTGTTAATTGCTTCAATTTAGTATAGACATAAGGAGTTCTCACAGATTAGAATAGTTGTGTGGTTTACAACAACTGTGAGATTCCCTTTATGGTAAATGCATTGTTTTATTAAATCTATTGCTAAGTGTTTATGTTACTATGTTGTTTAAACTATTACATTTTAAGTGCTCCATATTTTGTTTGTCAAGAAATAATCTCAAGCTTACCTGTGTATTTTCTAATTATCTTTTTCATTTTCACCTATTCCATTGCAAAACCTGAGTCAGTCCTTGATTCATGAGGACACCATGGTGGCTCAATTGTTAGCACTGCTGCCTCACAGTCCCAGGAACATCCTCAGGCAACTTTCTGTGTAGAGTTTGCACATTCTCTCCATATCTGCATGGGTTTCCTCCAGGTGCTCCAGCTTCCTCCTACAGCCAAAAGATGTGCATGCTAAGTTGTCCATAGTGTCCAGGGATGTGTAGGCCAGGTGGATTAGCCATGGAAATACAGGGTTGTCAGGTAGGGGGGATGGGATGCTTTCAGAGGATCGATGTGGACTCTATGGGCCAATCAGCCTGCTTCCACACTGTAGGGATTCTATAATTTCTCCATAATCTTTTCTTGATTTTATTAAGAGTTCACTTAAATTATACACAGATTTATGATTGGCTTATTATATTGGTTATTGAGCTTATTTCAAATTTATCAAGCATTTATCAAACAAATACCTCTGCCAACCATCCAACCCAATCTTTGGGTCCACTACCTGGATGACACCTTTGTTCCAAATTAGAGGAAACCTTCAAGACCATCAATAATACCCTTACTGACATAAAATTCACGAAAGAGGAGGAAAACAACAACAAACTGCCATTCCTAGAACTTCGAACCAGTGCCTACAGGAAAACAACACATACAGCCCAGAAACTGAACTACAGTAGCAATCATCCCAACACTCACAAATGAAGCTACATCAGAACATTATTCCAACAAGCCATCACATACTGCAGCATAGAGGAACTGCGCAGAGCAGAGGAAAATCATCTATACAGTGTATTCGAAAGAACGGACACCCAATGAACACAGTCCGCAGATTTCTCAGCGACAAACCCAACAAGCAGACAAAACATGTCCAGAAACCCTAGCCACTCTCCCTACATCAAAGACATCTCAGAAATGACTGCCAGACTACTCAGACCCCTTGGCATCAAGGTAGTCCACAAACCCACTAATACACTGAAAAAGCAGCTAATGAACTTTAAAGACCCTATATAGACTTTAAGTAAAACTAATGTCATTTACAAAATACCGTGCAAGAACTATAACAAACACTACATTGGACAAACAGGCAGAAAACTAGCCACGAGGTTACTTGAATAATTAATAGCCACAAAATGACATGACCCTCTCTCACTAGTATCCTCACATACAGATGAGGAAGGACACCACTTCGACTGAGACAACACGTCCATCCTAGGACAAGCCAAACAGAGACATGCACGAGAATTCCTAGAAGCATGGCATTCCAACCGGAAATCTATCAACAAACATATTGACTTGGACCCGATTTACCACCCCCTGAGAAAAAGAACAGGAAATGATATCACTATAGAAAATGACATCACTACAGGAAATGACATCACCCATGCAAAGAAACCCAAAGATATAAATAGTAAGCAGGAATCAACAGCAATGCTTCGTCTGGAGGCTCACTGAAGATGTTACCCAGTATGGTCTGAAAATGAACCCTCAAGCTCAGCGGGCAAGTTGAGCTACAAATCTTCTCAAAACTCGCTCTCAAGTTACTATTGCATAGCCATGAGGATCAAGGTGTACTGACCTCCCACATTTTTGTCAGGGCACAGGAACTAAGGAATCTGTAAAATCCTGCCCAATGCTTCAGATCATTGTCTTTTCATCAGAATTTTATTTCCTCTATCTCCTGTTATTTTGAAGAAAATTGCAAAAATGTTATCTCAGATTATAAATCTCTTACTTTCAGACTTTAAATTAAAATCCTCTTTTACTGAATTTCAAAATCTTTTTTAATGCTTATTCCATCAGAACCAAGATATTAGCTTTGCCTTGTATTTTTTTCACAAAGAGAATAAATATTACATTGACTCGTGTTCTGAACATATTTCCTCTATTTAATGATATGACAAACAAGCATTATTCTCTTGGTTCTGCAAGATCACAAAATCCTCCAATCCATAAATAAATACAGAAAGTGCTGGAGAAATGCATCAGCACTGAAGCACTCTGAATTTTATTCATTTGGAAGAACAGTAATACGAGACTGAAAATGTTAACCCTGTTTCTCTCTCCACAGATGCTGCCAGAGCTGCTGGGTTCTCCAGCATTTTCTGTCTTTTCTGATTTCTAGCATCTGCAATATCTTGCTTTTAACATATCATTTCATACTGTTACAGATGTTTTTAATTTGATACTAACCATCAGTCTCTGAGCTAGATCACTGGATAGGATGCCTGGTAAACATTAAAGTTGATTAACGCAGTTTGCATAGAGTGAAACCTTCACTTATCCATAATAATTAGCACTTCTTCTATACCTCGTGGGAATAATTCAAGCTAAATCTGCTGCATCAAGTTTCTATTTGGAGAAAAAGAGCTATCGCCTGATTAATTGCGTTGAGTAACATTTTCATGCTTACTGCATCACAATGATCTCAGGTAATGTAATATATGACAGTTTTGATAACTAATGTGTTAGGTGTTCTGGCAGATTCTTAAAAAGTACTAAAAGCTACTTTGTCAGAATCCCACATGAGGAACGTAAGAATATGGAAATAGGAGCAACAGTAGCTAATTACCGGTTATGCGGAGAAAGCAGGAGAACAGCAATGAGAAACTTATCTGCTATGATTGAATGGCAGAGCAGACTCAATGAACCAAATGACCTAATTTCTGCTCCTATGTCTTAGGTTCATTTTTGACTGCATGAGTCTTTCTGTCGTTCAACCAGATCATGGCTGATTTTCAGTTCTCAGCTCTGAAGTACCTGTCTTATTCAGTTGTGAATGGTGGTAGATAATTAAAAAACTAAAAGGTGAAAGAGGTTCCACAATTATCCCCATACTCACTGGCGGAAGCAGCAGCTACTTTATCCCACAAGCAATTGTTACTTTATCCCTGAACCTTGTTGTTTTATCTCGATAATTCTCATTGCTTTATCCCCGAACTTTCACTTAATGTTAACATTAAGAGTTATAATTATTTCATGTATTTTGCCATTCAAGATAAAAAATGAAGGGTTCCATGAATCACATACTTGTAGATGTTACAAAACATCGCAATGTTTTGCTGCTGACATTATATTATATGAAGTTTAACACAGGCCTTTTAGCGTATACCTAATAAAGCAAATTACCATTTCTCTGTATTTAAATTAGAGTACTATAGATCTAATACAGTCTGAACAGAAACAATGCCTGAGGGCAAGACTCCAGTTCATCACATTTGATCTCCTTAATGGAAATTGGAATGTTACAATATTCATTTGGCAGTCCTTCATGCTGAGGATGTTTTATTGTTTATGGATAGCATTGTTTGACAATGGGTTCACAAATGGATTCAGAACCAATTCTGAGTCTTATAAACTTTTCCACAGCTGGAATTCACTTGTTGCAAGTTGAGATGAAGAGAATTATTGGCTCAAGCAACTGATCTCTTCCCATTTCTCATACTACTCTGTCTCAGCGGCTGTGTCTATTGATTGGAAACTCTTGACACCACTTTTGATGTTGGATTGCCTTTCTGGTCATCATGTGAACATGGGGAGGTGGGAATCATTGGCTAGGCCAGCACTTATTGTGCATTCCTAATTCTTCAGAGGGCAGTAAAAGTCATAAAGTCATAGAGATGTCCAGCATGGAAACAGACCCATCGGTAAAAACAATGACTGCAGATGCTGGAAACCAGATTCTGGATTAGTGGTGCTGGAAAAGCACAGCAGTTCAGGCAGTATCCGAGGAGCAGGAAAATCGATGTTTTGGACAAAAGCCCTTCATCAGGAGTTCCTCGGATGCTACTTGAACTGCTGTGCTTTTCCAGCACCACTAATCCAGAAACAGACCCTTCGGTCCAATCCATCCTTGTGGACCAGATATCCCATCCCATTCTACTCCCACCTGCCAGCACACGGCCCATATCCCTCCAAACCCTTCCTATTCATATACCCATCCAGATGCCTTTTACATGTTGCAATTGTACCAGCCTCCACCACTTCCTCTGGCAGCTCATTCCATACACGTACCACCCTCTGCATGAAAATGTTGTCCCTTAGGCCTCTTTTATATCTTTCCCCTCTCACCCTAAACCTATGCCCTCTAGTTCTGGACTCCCCACCCCAGGGAAAAGACTTTGCCTATTTATCCTATCCATGCCCCTCATAATTTTGTAAACCTCTATAAGGTCACCCCTCAGCCTCCAACACTTCAGGGAAAAATGCCCCAGCCTGTTCAGCCTCTCCCTATAACTCAAATCCTCCAACCCTGGCAACATCCTTGTAAATCTTTTCTGAACCCTTTCAAGTTTCACAACATCTTTCCGATAAGAAGGAGACCAGAATTGCACGCAATTTTCCAAAAGTGGCCTAACCAATGTCCTGTACAGCCGCAACATGACCTCCCAACTCCTGTACTCAATACTCTGACCAATAAACGAAAGCATACCAAATGCCTTCTTCACTCTCCTATCTACCTGCGACTCCACTTTCAAGGAGCTATGAACCTGCACTCCAAGGTCTCTTTGTTCAGCAACACTCCCTAGGACCTTACCATTAAGTGTATAAGTCCAGCTAAGATTTGCTTTCCCAAAATGCAGCACCTCGCATTTATCTGAATTAAACTCCATCTGCTACTTCTCAGCCCATTGGCCCATCTGGTCAAGATCCTGTTGAAATCTAACATAACCTTCTTCACCGTCCACGACACCTCCAATTTTGGTGTCATCTGCAAATTTACTAACTGTACCTCTTATGCTCGCATCCAAATCATTTATGTAAATGGCGAAATGTACAGGACCCAGCACCGATCCTTGTGGCACTCCATTGGTCACAGGCCTCCAGTCTGAAAAACAACCCTCCACCAAAACCTCTGTCTTCTACCTTTGAGCCAGTTCTGTGTCCAAATGGCTAGTTCTCTGTGTATTCCATGAGATCTAACCTTGCTAACCAGTCTCTCATGGGGAACCTTGTTGAACGCCTTACTGAAGGCCATATAGATCACATCAACCACGCTGCCCTCATCAATCCTCATTGTTATTTCTTCAAAAAACTCAATCAAGTTTGTGAGATATGATTTCCCACACACAAAGCCATGTTGACTATCCCTAATCAGTCCTTGCCTTTCCAAATAATGTACATCCTGTCCCTCAGGATTCCCTCCAACAACTTGCCCACCACCAATGTCAGGCTCACTGGTCTATAGTTCTCTGGCTTGTCCTTACTACCTTTCTTAAACTGTGGCACCACATTAGCCAACTTCCAGTCTTCTGGCACCTTACCTGTGGCTATCAATGATACAAATATCTTAGCAAGAGGCCCAGCAATCATTTCTCTAGCTTCCCACAGAGTTCTAGGGTACACCTGATCAGGTCTTGGGATTTATCCACCTTTATGCGTTTCAAGACTTCCAGCACTTCCTCCTCTGTAATCTGGACATTTTTCAAGGTGTCACCATGTATTTCTCTACAGTCTATATCTTCCCTATCCTTTTCCACAGTAAATGCTGATGCAAAATACTCATTTAGTATCTCCCCCATTTTCTGTGGCTCCACACAAAGGCCGCCTTGCTGATCTTTGAGGGGCTGTATTCTCTCCCTTGTTACCCTTTTGTCCTTAATGTATTTGTAAAAACCTTTTCGATTCTTCTTAATTCAATTTGCCAAAGCTATCTCATGTCCCCTTTTTGCCCTCCTGATTTCCCTCTTAAGTATACTCCTACTGCCTTTACACTCTTCTAAGAATTCACTTGATCTATCCTGTCTATACCTGACATATGCTTCCTTCTTTTTCTTAAGCAAACCTTCAATTTCTTTAGTTATCCAGCATTCCCTGTACCTACCTGCCTTCCCTTTCATCCTAACAGGAATATACTTCCTCTGGATTCTCGTTATCGCATTTCTGAAGGCTTCCCATTTTCCAGCCATCTCTTTACCTGTGACCATCTGCCCCCAATCAGCTTTTGAAAGTTCTTGCCTAATACCATCAAAATTAGCCTTTCTCCAATTTAGAACTTCAACTTTTAGATATGGTCTATCCTCTTCCATCACTATTTTAAATCTAATAGAATTATGGCCGCTGGCCCCAAAGTGCTCCCCCACCTCAGTCACCTGCCCTGCCTTATTTCCCAAGAGTAGGTCAAGTTTTACACCTTCTCGAGCAGGTACATCCACATACTGAATCAAAATATTGTCTTGTACACACTTAACAAATTCCTCTCCATCTAAACCCTTAACACTATGGCAGTCCCAGTCTATGTTTGGAAAATTAAAATCCCCGACCATAACCACCTTATTATTTTTACAGATAGCTGAGATCACCTTACAAGTTTGTTTCTCAACTTCCCTCTTACTGCTATGGGGTGTATAATACAATCTCAATAAGGTGATCATCCCTTTCTTATTTCTAAGTTACACCCAAATATCTTCCCTGGATGTATTTCTGGGAATATCCTCCCTCAGCACAGCTATAATGCTATCCCTTATCAAAAATGCCACTCCCCCTCCTCTCTTTCCTCCCTTTCTCTCCTTCCTATAGCATGTGGAACATTAAGCTGCCAGTCTTGCCCATCCCTGAGCCATGTTCCTGTAATTGCTATGATACCCCAGTCCCATGTTCCTAACCATGCCCTGAGTTCATCTGCCTTCCCTGTTAGGCCCCTTGCATTGAAATAAGTGCAGTTTAATCAATTGAATTGCTGTAGGTCTGGAGTCATATGTAGGCCAAGCTAGGTCAGAAGAATATTTCCTTCCTGACAGAACATTACTGAACCAGATGGGAATTGTCAACGGTGTTTACATGGTCGCCATTAGGTCAGCTCTTTATTCCAGAATTGTTTTATTGAATTCAAATTTCACAATCTGCCATTGTGAGATTTTTCCTATGTTCCCAGAAAATTGGCTGAAGGTTCTGGATTGCTGTTCTAGTGACATTACTGCTCATTCACCATCTCCTCAAGGTATCCCACATGTTGTTAATGGAGCAGACCATCATAGACACCTTGAGATTGTTGTTATAAATTTTCTTAGGCTTCCTTATGAATGAGCTTCCTGGCCTACCTCTGGATAGAGCATTTGTTTGGGCATAATTGAGTGAGGCATTCAAACAACATGGCCAGTTTATCTCAGCTAATATGAGCATATTATGGCCTCTAGACCTGACGTTGTATTTTGGGGGATACTCATGTTTGTTTTTATGTCTTTCCAGAAGATTCACAAATTTCTTGCAATGCTTTTCTTGGACAATAATGTATTAAAGCTATGTTGATGCTGTAACACCATTGAAAACCCATAGAGAGAACCACAGCCGATGGACTTTGAGGACAGTGTCAGGTTTGATATCATTATTCCTGAAACTTTGATAATGCTATTTACCTTAGCCTGAGTTAGCACATTGGATTCACAGGTCGATATCATGGAAGTTATCTATAACAAAATATTATTACAGAACAGTTCTGCACAAGATCTGTTCATAACAATAAGTTTGTGTAGTGAGATTGATCTTAGTTGTAAGTATTTTGTTGCATTACATATGTAATTAATTAATAAGCATTGATGCGTGTGGTGCAGGAAAAGCACAGCAAATCAGGCAGCATCCGAGGAGCAGGAGAATCGCATTTCAGGCATAAGCTCTTCTTCAGGAATGAAGCTTGTGGGCCGGAGGGGCCCAAAATGTCGATTCTCCTGCTCCTCGAATGCTGCCTGTCCTCCTGTGCTTTTCCAGCACCACACTCTCGACTCTGATCACCAGCATCTGCAATCCTCACTTTCTCTTAGCATTGATGCATCCATTTGACAGCAGGGGAGTTTCTTGATGTGTTGCAGTCCTTCCATCACAAAATTTTAATATATTCATATAAGCTCCTCCAAGTGAAGTGAACATTGTGTTCATTCAGGTAAAAACAAGGACTGCAGATGCTGGAAACCAGGGTCTAGATTAGAGTGGTGCTGGAAAAGCACAGCAGGTCAGGCAGCATCCGAGGAGCAGGAAAATCGACGTTTCGAGCAAAAGCCTTTCACCTGGAATAGAAACATCAAATTTCCTGCTCCTCGGATGCTGCCTGATCTGCTGTGCTTTTCCAGCACCACTCTAATCTAGATTGTGTTCATTCTGCAAATCCTAATTGGTAGAGTAGTAATGAATGGCTAATTCACAATCACCATTATCCTGCCATCTCAGTGACTTCCTGACCTGCATCCTCTTAAAGTTTTTTTCCAACCTTTATTCTTCCTCCACTTATTCTCTATTTTTCTTCCTCAACCTCTCATTGCTGTTTCTCCATAGACAACACAAGTAAGGATTTATACTTCCAGTCATGAGGAAGGTCGTGGACCCTCAGAATGTCCCATCCCAGGAGACACTCTTCATTGCTCCTTTAAAACTAATGACTAAGCTTGTTCAACAGCCTTCTACCCATCTACTTGGCACTCTGCAAATTCTGGATAGGTCTTTCATAGATGCAGTATTTGGGCAGTTATTCAAATGATCCTTTCGCTGGCAGTCTGACATTAGTGGTGGGAGGTCCAGTCCACTTTACCAGTGGTGCCTTATTGGCATTTGGTCAGTGAACTGTAGTAAAAGAATCTGTCAGAATATTTTCTGAATAAACCTGGCCCATTTTGGCATCTTGACCAATACTTTGGATTGATTGTGTTTATCGAGACCCTTTAACAACACCTTCCATTCTAACACATAAGAAAATATTGTAAGATGCTTTAAAAGGGGTGCAGTGGACATCAAAAATAAAGGGAGAAACCAAAATCATAATAAAGGCTAAATATTCCCGAATGCATCAAAGATAGGGAAGCAAAGAAATGGACAGCGATGGACGTATTGATTCAAAGCTATTACAATATTGGAGAGAGAGGGCACTGGTGAAGAGTCAAGGACAGAATCAATATGATTAGTGGTAAGAAACAATTGAAAGTACAATTTTATTGCAAGATGTAATCCATAGGATACCAATTGGTGTGAAAGGTATAGATGCACAACTTTTGAAGGAAATTACAGAGACTGTTGTCAAATGATTATAGAATAGTTGCAATTATCCTAATATTGAGCATGACATCATAGGGTAGAGGGCAAAAAATGCCTGAAGTGTGTTCAAGAGAATTTTCTGGACCTGGATATTTCTGAACTGATGAGGAAGCATCCTGAAGCAAACATAAAAGGCAATCTAATCGCCTTCTACAGCCAACCCTCAGTTAATCAATTTTCTGATCTGCTGCTACATTTTCTCTTAGAGGAACAAGCTATGGGCTCCCTTCCTTCCACAGCTAACTCTATCACTTCAAGTAGTTCATGAAACCTTACAGTGTGGAAGCAGGCCATTCAAACTATCAAGACCACACCATCCCTCTGAAGTACATCCTATCCCTGCAACCCTGCATTAACCATGGCTAGTTCACCTAGCCTTCACATCCCTGAACACCATGTGACAATTTATTATAACCATTCCATCTAATTTTGGATTGTGGGAGGAAAGCAGAAGACCTGGTGGAAATCCACGGGGAGAATGTGCAAGCTTTACACAGACATTTGCCCGAGCCTGGAATTGAAGCCGATTCCCTAGCGCTGTGAGGCAGCAGTGCTGACCACTGAGCCACCGTGCCGCTCCAAAGTTGATTTAGTTCTTCGAATTGCTGCCAACCACAAAGAACAAAGTATGATTTACACTTATGTAAAATTCTTTTCTATTGTTCATTTTGTGGGACACGGTGTCACTGGCTGACCAGCATTTATTATTTGTGCTTAATTGACCTTGAGAAGGTAGTAGTGAGCTGCCTGCTTGAACCGCTGCAGTCCACCTGCTGTGGGTTGACCCACAATGCCATTAGAGAGAATTCCAGGATTTTGACCCAGTGACAGAAAAGGAATAGTGATATATTTCCAAGTCAGAATGGTGAGTGGCTTGGAGGGGAAATTGAAGATGGTGGTGTTCTCCTCTATCTGCTGCCCTTGTCCTTCTAGATAAAAGTGGTCATGGGTTTGGAAGGTGCCGTCTGAGGATCTTTGGTGAACTTCTGCAGTGCATCTTGTAGATATGAACACTGCTGCTACTGAGCATTGGTGGTGGAGGGAATGGATGCCGGTGGATGTAGTGCCAATCAAGTGGGTTGCTTTGTCCTGGATGGTGTCAAGCTTCTTGAGTGTTATTACTTTGGTAGTTACTGTGTTTATTTGGTGAGTCTAATTACACTCCTGGTCAATGATAACCCTCAAAATGTTGATAGTAAGGGATTCAGTAATGGTAACACAAGGGAATATCAAGAAATGATGGTTAGATTGTCTCTTATTGGTTATGGCAATAGCCTAGCATTTGTATGGCACAAATGTTACTTGTCAGTTGTCAACCCAAGCCGGGATATTGTTCAGATCTCATTGCATTTGAATGTGGGCTACTTCAGTGTCTGAGGAGTCATGAATGGTGGTGAACATTGTGCAATCATCTATGAAAATCCCCACTTCTGACATTATGATGGAGGGAAGGCCATTAATGAAGCAGCTGAAGATGCCTGGGCCTGGAACATTACCCTGAGGAACTCCTGCAGAGATGTCCTGGAACTGGGATGACTGACCTCCAACAACCATGGTCATCCTCCTTTGTGCAAGGTATGACCTCAACCACTGGAGAGTTTGCCCCTGCTACCAATCAATCCCAATTTTTCCAGGGCTCTTTGACGCTACACTCAGTCGAATACAGCCTTGATGTCAAAGGTTGTTACTCTCACCTCACCTCTGGAATTCAGCTCTTTTGTCCATGTTTGAACCAAGGCTGTAATAATGTCAGGAGCTGAGTGGCCCTAGCGGAATCTAAACTTTTGACAGCCATACAATGCTTCACAGTCAATGAAGTCCTTCTAAAGTATAGTTGCTGTTCTAATGTAAGGCTATTGGCAGGCAATTTGCACATAGCAAAGTCATACACATATGAACATGATGACAATCAGATAATTGGTGTCACTGATGTTGCATGTGGGTGAAGGTACCAGGTATAACTCTACTGTTCTTTTCAAAATAATGTGATGGGATCATTTCACTTAAGACCACATATGAATCCTCGGTTTAATACTCAGTTTGAAAGATGACAACTAAGACAGCACAACATGCCCCCAGACTGCAAATATATTTCAGCCTTGATTCTTTATGCTTGAGTCCTGAAATGGAGCACTTCTCTGTAATTACTTTAGAAATGTGTTCATCTATATCCTTCATACTAGGTGGTGTCCGATAGGATATGCCTAATAATGAAAAATTGCACTTCAGCTATTTCTTAACTACTCTAACCATGTAGATTCAGTCCTTGTCCCCTCGAGGAGTTATCTCTTAATATGCATTTCCAGCACTCCCAGCCTTCTTTCCTTCACTAACTTTCTTGCTGCCAGGAATATTTAGCACCTATCCTGCCCTATCCTGTCTCTATTATCACCATAACATCATGCCTGCACTTGGCTGTCTGTGCCTGCAGCTTACCAATCTTATTTAACATGCTCTGTTCACAAAAACCTATTTAAGACGTAATTGCATTTCATATTAACCTGCCTCAGAGGTGAGATTTTTACACATCATAATTAAATATTCATCCTGACAAATTTAGCAGTTTGAGAAATATGAAATGATCATCTTTTATCATTGTTTTTGAACCATATTTTGATGCTTTACTTTTGTTTTGTTGCTGTAACTATTCTATTGAGTTATCCATGGCAAACTCAAGCACAGTGATCATTTTGAGCTGTATGTTCAAAATTGTTAAACGGAATTAACACTTCACTTGAAAATGCAGAAGTTATGGTCCAAAACTATTTAAATATTTAGATCATAGAACAGTATATAACAATAACAGGCCCTTCGGCCCACCATGTCTGTCCCAACCGTAATGCCATTTTAAACCAATCCCATCTGCCTAAACATGGTGCATATTCCTTGCCTGTTCATATGCCTGTCTAAATGTCTCTTAAATGTTGCTACTGTATCTGCTTTCGCCACCTTCCCAGCAGCATGTTCCAAGCATTTGTGTAAAAGACTTGCTTTGCACATCTCCATTAAACTTCTCTCTCTCACTTTAAAACTATGACCCAAAGTATTTGACATTTCCACCTGGGAAACTCCCTGTCCTCTAACCATGCCTCTCATAATTTTATATACTTCTACCAGGTCACACTTCAGCCTCCATCAGGCAACAGGAGGCACAAACCAAGGTTATCTAACCTTTCCTTATAGTTAACATACTCCAATCCAGGCAACATCCTGGTAAAAACCTTTTGCATCCTCTGCAAGTCTTCCATTTCCTTTCTATAGTCCAGGAACCAGAATTGCACACAATACTCCAAATGTGGCTGAACTGAAGTTTTATACAGCTGCAACATAACTTTCAAATTCTAGACTCAACTGATGAAGACAAGCATTCCCAAGTCTTCTTTACTAACCTATCCAATTGTGTTTCCACTTCCAGGGAGCTATGGACTTGCATCCCAAGATCCCCCTGTGTATCAATGCTTGTAAGGGTCCTGCTATTTACTGTAAATTTTCCTCTTGCATTTCACCTCCCAAAGTGCATTTCTCTGCCCAGCCTTCTAGCAGATCTTATATCCTGTTGTATTCTATGGCAAACTTCCTCACTATCCACAACTCCACCAATTATTGTATTATCTGAAAACTTTCTAATCAGCATTGATCATTTTCATTCAAATCATTCATACGCATATCAAACAGAGCTCTCAGCATTGATCTTTGCAGAACACCACTGGTCACAGATCTCCAGTCAGAAAAAGACCCTGCCACAACTACCTTCCGTCTTCTGTCTTTGACATCTCTCCAACATGCTGGAAACAATAAAATCCTGGAATGTTAAGCTGCTGGTCCTGCCCTTCTCTAAATCCAGTTTCTGTAATGGCTAGAACATCGTAATTCCACGTACTAGTCCAGGCTCCAAGCCAGGTAAAAACAATGACTGCAGATGCTGGAAACCAGATTCTGGATCAGTGGTGCTGGAAGAGCACAGCAATTCAGGCAGCATCCGAGGAGCTTCGAAATTGACGTTTCGGGTCCTGATGAAAGGCTCCAAGCCCACCTACCTTACTGTCATACTCTTTGCAATGAAATAAGTAAACTGCAGACTTCATTAACCTTACTCTGTCTATTCTTCCTATTAGACTCACATGATTTAACCTTTACCTTCTCCTCAATCACCCAACATGCTGACCTACTGCTCTGCTTCCCATCCCTGTCACATGGGTTTAGACCTTCCTGAGCAGCGCAGGCAAACCTCCATGCAAGGATATGGGTGCTCCTTCACTTTAAGTGCAACCCATCCTCTTGTACAGGTCTCCCCTGTCCTGAAGAGATCCCAATGATCCCTTATCTGAAGCCCTCCCTCCCATCCTGCTGTTTATCTACATATGCAACTGTATTATCTTCCTATTTCTGCCCTCAATGCACGTGGAACAGAGAATAATCCCCAGATTACATGCTGAAAGGTCTTGCTTTTCAACTTTCTACCTAACTTCTAAATTTCCTTTGCAGGACCTCATCTCTCTTCCTGTCTATGTCATTAGTAAGAATATTGGGTCACAATCTCTGGCTGCTCACTTTCCCCTTTCAGAATGTGCTGTTCCTGTTCATAGACATCCTTCATCATGACAGAAGGAGGCAACACATCATCCCTGAGACACAGAAACACCCATCTCTACCTCTGAATATCGAGTCCTCCATCACTACTGCTCACATACACTTTGAACCTCTTCTGTACAATAGAGTCAACAGTAGTGTCACTGATCTGCCTGCTGTTGTTGCTTTCCCCTCAGAAGTACGATTGTTTGAGAGGGAAATAGTTACAAGGGACTCTTGCACGACCTGCCTTCCCTCTTGATGGTCACCCATCTATCTGGCTGAACCTTTGGTGTAACCACATCTGTGCAACTCCTAACTATAAAACTGTCTGCATCCTGTATGCTCCTCAGTGAATCCAGTTGCCATTCCAATGGATCTATGCAGTCTGAGAGGAGTTGCAGGTGGACAACCATCGTGCAGACATGGCTGTCAGGGACATTTGACTTCTTCGTGATCTCCATATCTCACAGGAGGACAATACTACTCCACTAATTGCCATTACTATCCCTCCAGTACTTACTGGATTAAAAAAGGAGGAAAGACCTTATCTTGCCATAACTTAATGTCACTCATCCGACTCAGCACAGCCGAATGCTCACCCACCCTCTGTTTCTAATACTTCTCATCATAACTATTCATCAATATCTCCCAAGCTCAGCTAATAGGTGTAAACATAAATCATGGAGATTCAGCTGATGAATATGCTGTTGATAGGAGTCTGTGCATCATTTCAAATCGAGACCTACCAGATGGTAATCTCAGATCTGTCAGCACATCCATAATATTATTGTTGAGAACTAATGTGCAGTTATTTTACTGAACACATCTGCTTGCATGACTATTGAAAGAGCTAAAATTCAGTTCTGACAATTTACATGTCACACAAGCAATATAAAACCAATCTAATATCTCCTTGGGAGTGCTAATTACATTTCCTTGTAACAAGCAACCCAAGCCAACATTTTAAGGAATGATTTATAGCTCATTCAGATGGTTTTACAAGGCCATTTTCAATTGTCAGTAGTTATGTTTTACACAACAATTGATACCAGGCTCCATTGTCACCCTGCAGCAATTATTAACCTCTCCCATATGTGTCCATGTCATGCTAGTCACAGCTACTTACACATATATCTCATTCCAATCCACTTTTGCGGGCAGGGTTTACATTCGAAAATGACTTTGATTTTGTTTCATCCAGCAAATTTATATTATTCTTGAAACTCATTAAGTTTATTTTTCTGTAACAAAATACTATATATGGCTGTATACTTCTAACTAATAAAGCAGTAAAAAATGTATTATATATTAAGTCAGGATAAACAATCCAGAAAGCCATATAATACTGTTTGTCTTTATGTTTGTGACTACCCCTCTCTGCCAAATGTCTGTTGATGTCACTGTTTGATTTTTCTATAACAGTGCTTCTTATAATGCTGAGGTTTGTGAAGCTGGTAATAACATATTGAGAATCCTTCTTCAAAGTTTAATTTTAATAAAACAAATGACTAAAAAACATTTTCACAGTTGCAATGCACACACATCATTATTCAAGTGAACAGGTATAAACAGTGTAAGCTATGTCTCAGTTCTAATGTGCTTGGGTTTGTATAGCATTCAAAACCTCAGCATCGGAATATCGCTTCTAATACTGCGAATTCAGTTAGAATGGCGTGAGATGCTAAATAGTTCCAATGATTAGAGGTAGGAACGTGACTGCTACTAACTTATTGTGATGACTTAGATTCAGAAACTTGACTGATGTGTTGTCCATTCCTAGGGAGGTGCTGGAAAAGCACAGCAGGTCAGGCAGCATCCGAGAAGCAGGAAAATCAAAGTTTTGGGCAGGAGTCCTTCATCAGGAATGAGGCTGAGAGCCTCCAGGGTGGAGAGATAAATGGGAGGGTGGTGGGGCTGGGGAGAAGGTAGCTAAGGTGCAATAGGTGAATGGGGGCAGGGATAAAGGTGATAGGCTGAAGAGGAGGGTGGAGCTGTTAGGTGGGAACGAAGATTGGCAGGTAGGACAGGTCATGAGGATAGTGCTGAGCTGGAAGGTTGGAACTGGGATAAGGAAGGGGGAGGGTAAATGAGGAAACTGGTGAAGTCCACATTGATGCCCTGGGGTTGAAGTGTTCTGAGGCAGAAGATGAGATGTTCTTCCTCCAGACGCGGGTGGTGAGGGAGTGGCAGTGGAGGAGGCCCGGGACCTGCATGTCCTCAGCAGAGTGGGAGGGGAGTTGAAATGTTCGGCCATGGGTCGGTGGGGTTGAATGGTGCAGGTGTCCTGGAGATGTTCCCTAAAGCGCTCTGCGAGAAGGCGTCCAGTCTCCCCTATGTAAAGGTGACCGCATTGGGAGCAACAGATACAATAAATGACATTGGTGGATGTGCAGGTGGAACTTTGGTGGATGTGGAAGGCTCCTTTGGGGCCTTGGATAGAGGTGAGGGAGGAGTTGTGGGTACAGGTTTTGCAATTCCTACGGTGGCAGGGGAAGGTGCCAGGACAGGAGAGTGGGTTGTTGGGGGGCGTGGACCTGGCCAGGTAGTCACGGAGGGAATGGGACCTGACCTGACCTGACCTTCCTCTGCCATTGCAGGAATTACAAAACCTATGCCCACACCTCCCCCCTCACCTCCATCTAAGGCCCCAAAGGAGCCTTCCACATCCACCAAAGTTTTACCTGCACATCCACCAATGTCATTTGTTGTATCCGTTTCTCCCGATGCGCTCTCCTCTACATTGGGGAGACTGGACGCCTTCTCGCAGAGGACTTTAGGGAACACCTCCAGGACACATGCACCAATCAACCCCATTGCCATGTAGCTGAACATTTCAACTCACTTTCCCACTCTGCCAAGGACATGCAGGTCCTGGGCCTCCTCACTGCCATTCCCTCACCACCCAACGCCTGGAGGAAGAATACCTCATCTTCAGCCTTGAAACACTTTAACCCCAGGGCATCAATGTGGACTTCACCAGTGTCCTAACTTCCCCTCCCCCCACCTTACCCCAGTTCCAACCTGCCAGCTCAGCACCATCCACATGACCTGTCCTACTTGCTAATCTTCCTTCCCACCTATCCACTCAACCCTCCTCTCCAACCTATCACCTTTACCCCCACCTCCATCCATGTATTGCTCTCTTAGCTACCTTCTCCTCAGCCCCACCCCCCTCCCATTTATCTCTCCACCCCGGAGGCTCCCAGTCTCATTCCTGATGGAGGGCTCCTGCCCGAAACCTCGATTTTCCTGCTCCTCAGATGCTGCCTGACCTGCTGTGCTTTTCCAGCATCACTCTAATCTTGACTCTGATCTTCAGCATCTGCAGTCCTTACTTTCACCCATTCCTAGGGCGGGTTGAGCCAAGAGTGTCATTGTGTAATTCAAAAGCCATTAGGCAAAAATAATATTGAAAACAACAAAAGTTGAATCCTGTTTATTCACACACTGGAGCAGTTGCAAGTGCAAACCTCTGAGGATCACCTTGAAGCAGTTTGGGAAAAGGGTCCTCACAGCCAACATCACAATGATGAGGTCTGGGAAGGGCGTTGGTAAAGAACAAAGAGAGACATCACAGGAAAACAGGAGTGGTCTCACCTGACTGTAGAAGAACAGGTTGCAAGGGGAAGATCTGATTGGTAAGTAGAGGTAGCCCTTGGATAACATGCATCTTGGCAGCGCATTTTGCTTATAACATTGCTGAGGAATTAAGGAATGGTATTTTTGAGAACGCTTACCTCTGCAATAGCGCAATTCCAGCAGTGGTCATTTTGCGCACTTCATTCTGCGTATGTTCCAATGTCCGTGCCGAAGACTCCATGCCAATCTGCGCATGTGCCAATGTCCATGCCGAAGACTCTGCGCCATTCTGTGTATGTGCCAATGTCCATGCCAAAGTCTCCATGTCATTCTGCGCATGTGCTGATGTCTGTACCGAAGACTGCGCCATTCTGTGCATGTGCCGATGTCAGTGCCAAAGTCTCAGTGCCATTCTACACATGTTCCAATGTCCGTGCCAAAGTCTCCATGCCATTCCATGAATGTGCCGATGTCTGTGCCGAAGTCTCCACATCGTTCCATGAATGTGTTGATGTCCGTGCCGAAGTCTCCAAACTGTTCTATCCATGTGCCAAAGTCCATGCCGAAGTCTCCACGCCGTTCCGCACATATGCCAATGTCCGTGCTGAAGTATCCGCGCCATTCTGTGCATGTGTCAATGTCAACTGCTGACAGAACAGCTTTCTGCGAGAGGTACTGTAGAGAGAGCACTTTCTGAGAGAGATATGTTGAGCAGCTTCCTGTGAAAAGTGCACCACTCCTAGATTAAAGCAGATGGGCATAGTGGCAAGAATATTAACAAGACACATCCTGGAGATAAAATTGCTGGTGGTGAACACAAAAGAAAGGGTATAACAATGGAAGAGAAGCTCGATATTATAAAGCATTTTGAACATAAGGAGAGAATATATGACATAGCTCCCTTAACAGGAATGAGGGAGTCTACCTTAAGCACCATTATAACCCTCTGTCCCTGCATTAACAATATTTTTTAAATGTACTGTGTTAAATTTACTTTTATTTCATTGATAATATGATTCATACCTTCATTCAGGCTGTGCTATACTTTGTGTTAGACTTTTGGGAGATTTTTGAGCGCTTGTGCGGGATATTTTTTTCTGGTCTGCTCCTAACCCCACTTTTTGCATAGGCCTCATTGTTCCTATTGAGCAATTCTTTTTATTCAGCAAGGTTTCACTGGAATGCAACTGCCTGTAGTAGGTAAGATCAGATAAATATTTTCAACTATTATGACTATGATTTGTCAGGTCCTTTTGTGGTTTACAGTTTCTAAGCATTGTATTCTGTGGTAACAAGGAACAAGAAAGAAAGGCACTAGAGAAATAGATACAGTATTATTTGATATTAAGCATCTTCCAAAAGGTTTAATTTAGCCGGGTAAGTGATGGCAGGAGAACTCAAATCTGGGTTTGCTTCTCCGGCTCTGAGGGAAGCTTGGTGGGGGGAGCCGGAATGTATGCAGAAAGTGTCTCCAGCTGCAGCTCCTAGAAGCCCCTGGGCTTTGGAACTGGAGTGACAGCTGGGGACACTGTGGAGCATCCAGGAAGCTGAGAGAATTGTGGGTAGCACAGACAGAGACATGGTTACACCACAGCTAAGACTCAATAGGCAGAGAGGGAATGGAGGACTACCAGGCAGAGTAAGAGGATTAGGCTGGCAGTGCAAGAACTCCCTGTGGCCATTCCCTGAACACACATTGACCACTTTGGATACAGCTAAGGGGAATGACCTGTCAGAGGAAAACAGCAACAGCCAAATTCATGGCATCATGGTTATCTCAACTACACAGGGGAGCAGCAAAAAGTGTGGAATTCCAATAGACATCAGGATTTAATTGTAAGAGGAATAGATAGGCATTTTTGCGACCCAAATAAGACTCTTGGATGGTATGTTGCCTCCCCGATGCTAGGGTCAAGAATGGCTCCGAGCAGTTACAGGACATCCTGGAGGGGGAGTATGAACAGCCAGTGGTTTTGGTATGTATTTGTACCGATGACATAAGTTTCAAAAAAGGGATGAGAACCTTAAAAGGAGAATACAGGGAGTTAGGAAGCAAGCTGAAAAGTAGGATCTCCAAGACAGTGATCTCAAAATCGCTACCAGTGCCACGTTCTAGTCAGAGTAGAAATTGCAGAATATTGCAAATGAACACATGGCTAAAGAAATGGTGTGATCCAAAGGGTTACAGTTTCCTGGGGCATTGGGACCAGTTCTGGGGGCGGTGGGATCAGTGCAAACTAGACAGGTTACTTGTAGACAGCACCAGGACTAAGGCCTAAGGGGAGTATTTGCTAGAGTCTTTAAACAACAGACTTTAAACTAAATTGGCAGAAGGATGGGAACCTACTTGGGCTGAGGAGTGGCAGATGGAGTCGCAGGTAGATAGGATGGTGAAGAAGGCATTTGGTATGCTTTCGTTTATTGGTCAGAGTATTGAGTACAGGAGTTGGGAGGTCATGTTGCGGCTGTAAAGGACATTGGTTAGGCCACTGTAGAATATTGCGTGCAATTCTGGTCTCCTTCTTATCGGAAAGATGTTGTGAAACTTGAAAGGGTTCAGAAAAGATTTACAAGGATGTTGCCAGGGTTGGAGGATTTGAGTTATAGGGAGAGGCTGAACAGGCTGGGGCATTTTTCCCTGGAGTGTTGGAGGCTGAGGGGTGACCTTATAGAGGTTTACAAAATTATGAGGGGCATGGATAGGATAAATAGGCAAAGTCTTTTCCCTGGGGTGGGGAGTCCAGAACTAGAGGGCATAGGTTTAGGGTGAGAGGGGAAAGATATAAAAGAGACCTAAGGGGCAGCTTTTTCATGCAGAGGGTGGTACGTGTATGGAATGAGCCGCCAGAGGATGTGGTGGAGGCTGGTACAATTGCAGCATTTAAGAGGCATTTGGATGGGTATATGAATAGGAAGGGTTTGGAGGGATATGGGCCGGGTGCTGGCAGGTGGGACTAGATTGGGATGTCTGGTCGGCGTGGACGGGTTGGACCAAAGGGTCTGTTTCCATGCTGTACATCTTTATGATTCTATGATTCTATGACTCTATGACAAAAGCAAATGACAAAAAGCGGGTAAGAGAGGGGCTAAGTAGAGGAAACATCCGCCATGTTAAACAAGGACACAGTAAAAGATAGTAGGAATGGGACCAGGAATGTTAAAAGAAACAAGCTTTCAGGCTTTGTACCTGAACGCACAAGGCATTCGAAATGAAGTGGAAGAATTAATTATACAAATAGATCCAAATGGGTATGGTAGAGTTGGGATCATGGAGACATTGCTGCAGGGTTACCAGGGACAGAAACTGAACATGTTCAGTTTTTAGGAAGGACAGTGAAAAAGGGAAAGGTAAAACAGGATATAAACACAATATTGAGGAAAGGTTTTAGCTCAGACAAATTGGAATATGTGTGGGTTGAAATACCAAGGGCAAAAAAACAGGGGTGGTATATAGACCATCTACATAGACCAAGCTGTAGTGATGATGTTGGGAATGGCATTAAATAGAAAATCAGAGATGCATGCAATAAAGGAGCATCTAAAATTATGGGTGACTTTAATCACATATAGATTAGTCACAGTACCGTAGAGAAAACATTCTTAGATTGCATACAGGATTATTGGCACAATACATTGCGGAACCAACTGGAGAACAGCCATCTTAGACTGGGTATTATGCAATAAGAAAGGAATTATTGTTAATTTAGTTGTGAGAGACTCCTTGGTATGAGCAATTATAATATGATAGAATTATTCATCAAGATGGAGAGTGAGGTAGTTGATTCAGAAACTCGGATCCTGAATCCTAATTAGACAACCTATGATGATATGAGGCATGAGTTAGCTATGATGGATTGGGAAATGTTGCTGAAAGGAATGACAGTGGATAAACAATGCAAAACATTCAAAGAACAAATAGATGAGCTACAAAAATTGTTTATTCCTGTTTGGTGCATGAGTGCAAAGAGAATAGTGGCCAAAAATGGCTTACAGGGAAGGTTAGAGATAAAATTAGATGCAAAAAAGACCATACAAATTGGCAACTAAAATAGGCCTGAGGATTGGGAACAATTTAGAAGCCAGCAAAGGAGGACCAAGGGATTGATTAAGAAGGGGAAAATAGATTATGAGAGTAAGTTTGGAACACTTTCTTCAACATATCTAATACATCTTCACATCCTTCATAAAATGTGATGCTCAGAACTGGCCATGATACCTCAGCTGAAGTCGAACTAGCGTTTTACAAAGTTTTGCTATAACCTTCTTCGTTTTGCATTTTCTGCATCAGTTTGTACAGCACACTTCTTATTAACTGCTTTCCTAACCTGTTTTAAAATCTTCAACATTTATTTGTACCTCCTGTTCCCTCTACTCCTCCACTCCCTTTAGAGTTGTAACTTCTAGTTTATATTGCCTCTCTTCATTTCTAACTCACTACATGAGAGAATTGTATAAACAAAACTAGAATATTCTGTGATGATACAATTGCTTTAAGAGGTGTATTTTGTCCTTTTTTTATGATGATAGATCGAGACAGTGGTATAGAGTGATCTGCTTCCAGCCAATAAAGTAAATAACTTGTGAGGCCTTGGGGCTTATTTTTAAAGTTGGAACAATAGAAACAACCTGAATGGATGGTGTCAAGCTCCCACAGAACCAAGATTTTTAATTTGGCTTTCAGTCGCTGTTCGGGTTGTGAAAGCTGCTACACTCTCTTCTCTTTGCTACAGCTAAAGGCTTGGGTTCATTTCCTGTTGCTAGAATTGCATGTGAGACAATCTATTTTACTGACTTTGCTTTTGCCAAGGGTGTGTTTCTGGAATCTTATTATATTGGAACAGTTAATGAGTAGTTTATTATTTTGTTCAGTATTTCCATAGAGCTATATTATTTTGTCTGTATTTTAACTATGGTGTGTGAATAAAGTGTGTTTTGCTTCAAGACGAGATGTTTGACCAATCAAATTGCATCTGGATTGCAACGTCTGGTACTTGCCTTTAAAATAAGAAAAAGTTCAGGTCTAGGCTATCTCCTTGGCGTGTTTTGAGGGAGTTTGGTCTGGTCCATAATAATTCTGCCCAAATGCTGTGTAAAGAATTAGCTCGAAACATGAAGGCCTTTCATATTGCGAATGTGTCACAATCTCATTTGAGGGAATGTCGCAATGCTAGCTAACAATGGGATGATTATAGAGTCCCTACAGTGCAGAATGAGGCCATTTGGCCCATCAAGTCTGCACTGACCGTCTGAAGAGCATCCCATCCAAACACAGTCTCCTACCCTATCCTGTAACCCTGCATTATGATGGCTAATCCACCTAGCCTGCACATCCCAGGACACAAAGTACAATTTAGCATCCACTTAACCTTTAATCCACAACTTTTAATTGTGGGACAAAACTGGAGTTGCTGCAGGAAACCCATGTAGACCTGTGGAGAACATGTAAATCCACACAGATAATTACTCAAGGCTGGAATCGAACAATAAGTCAGCAATGCTAACCACTGAGCCACCATACCACCATGAGAAGGGACTGCAAATTCTGAAGACAATGCAATGTAGTAAGTGAAAAAATTTCCAATTTAATTGCAAACGTGATGTCTTATTACTGGGGTGTGTGAAATGCTCCCCTGTTGCTTTGGCTTCTTCTGTTTATACCTTTGAATTCTGTTGACTTTCATATTTCACCTTCAATATCTCACCTTCCTCGGAACCAGAGAAAACATTTCAATTCCATTGCAGAGTCACGTTCCAAGATAACAATCAAGTAATGCACTGAATAGGTTTTAGATGCTCTATCATGAGTGTGAAGCGAGTGATAGTCCATGGTTCTAGTGAGATTAAGATATGGATTTAGATTACAGCATCGGAGAGCACATTGTAGAGGGAACATTGATCAAGGCAATAGCTATGTAATCTCCCAGGGAATTGGGTGAAGTGAGAAATGTCAATATGGTTGTGTAGAATGCCCTTGATAACATGATGATCTTTACACTAACTGCAGCCAGCGAAGAGAAGTTTCCACTTACATTAACCCACTAAGTCCTAGTTGCATTCTGATTGTAGGTAGTATATGTTGCAGCTGCCCAAATCCCTTTTGCCTTTAACTGATCTGCTTCAGTGGATAATATATTAAGTGTTGACTCCAGAATATACGCCTTTCCCAGGGATGAGGGAAGGTAATAGTTATGAACGGCTTCAAATATTATTGCTAGCACCCTCCATTTCAGAGATGGTTTGAAGTTTTGGTTTTGAAATACTTGCATTGTTAATTTTCTGTTATTTTTTTGTGGATTTTCTCTCATGTCTTCCTGAATTGATACCATTGACACATTGTACTGCACTGTTTCATATGTGGCTGCCTGCCTGTTCATTTGGCTGTTATTCTTTTGTGCATCTTGAGCTTGAGAAGGCGTAGGGACCACAGGGGAAATTATAATCAAGTCGAATCCTCTCTTCACCCAACCTCAGCAAACATGCACTTCCAGCTGGGCTAATAATTGGAAGTGAAATAGCTGTCTGATTTCCCTTCCCCAGTGTAAGGGAAATAAACACTTCTACTTTTAAGATTAGATAATGCAACACAGATCTGGAACTATCATGCCTAAATCAGGTCTCCTCAAAGCAGAATTGGGACGCCAAATGGGGTCACGAGCTGTAGTTTTCAGGTTGTGAGCCCTGAGTCTGTAATGGTTGCAATGGAACTTTGACAGATTTGCAATAATCTGTAACCCTGCTCTAACAGTCTTTGAACAGCCCACTCTTACCAGCCTCAGTGTAGGGACAGAATGGTTTTTAAACCTTGACGTGAGGCCACAATGGGTAAATATTTGCGGAGCACACATCATTAAAGGGAAACTTATGAACACAGAAGAGTATGGAAATACTGGACAGGACGAAAAGCTAAGGCTGCCCTTCAATCCTGCTCTGCACCATATAAGACCCCGCAGCCACAAGGAGACACTTCCTAATCCTTCGTCACCCTCCCCAGCAGGCATGTCATTTCCTGCGAATAGAAAAAGACAAGTCCTAAAAAAAAGGAGGAAAGCTGGAAAATTCTCTCAGTTCTCTCAGGTGATCAATAATCCAGGAGATTCCAACATTTGGGGGTATATATAAACTAGTCAATTACATTCTTGCTGTAGATTTTTTAAGGAGGGTGTAAGTTTAACACAAGGAGACAGTATGTTTGTTTCCGGTGGGAGGTTAAATTTCTGTATCCTGATCCTGAACCACTTCCAACTGGCCCATTTCTGGTTTTAACAGAGGTGGAACAGAAAGTTTCGTCTCATGACCCACTAATAATAAATACTATATTGACGATGGCAGCCTCACATTATTCTTTGTTTTCAAATGTTACGTGAGCAGCCATGTTTCCCAGGTCTCAAGGACCCCAACAATTAGTAGAAGACGAAACCTGCTAAATTCAGAAACTAAGCGCCTTTCCACTGACCTCTTCCCAAATCAAAATACCTGCTGCTTTCTCATCTTCCCAAATAATCTCCTGCCACTTCCTGAGGCCTCCAATCTTGCATCCCATTATAGTATCTGAACTCAAATCCTCCGATGCCCCAGTTCTCACATCGAGCTTCTGAACTCTGCTTCAACTTCCTGCAACTCTTCCGGTTTCCAAACCTCTAAATGACGGTGCCACCTTCACCCCCACCCCCACCCCACCTCTAAATGATGGTGCCACCTTCACCCCCACCACCACCCCACCTCTAAATGATAGTGCCACCTTGATCCCCACCTCTGCCCCACCTCTAAACGATTGCCACCTTCACCCCCACCCACACCCCACCTCTAAATGATGGTGCCACCTTCACCCCCACCACCACCCCACCTCTAAATGATAGTGCCACCTTGATCCCCACCTCTAAACGATTTGCCACCTTAATCCCCACCTCTAAACAATTTGCCACCTTCACCCCTACCCACACCCCACTTGCCAGCTTAAACTTTCTTACCTTTGTTCTTTCCATCAGCGTCCCAGCTCTTATTTCTCAGGTCACCCAAATGCCAGCCCTCATCATCTCAGCCTCTAACCAGCCCAGTGTCTGACCCCACCGCAGCCTCTACTCTCCACATTCTTCATCACCAGCTCGTGTCCAACCACTGACCCCAGACTACCACCTACCTGCCACTTCTTTGGAAGATCTCTGGCATTCATAGTCTGTTATCTCTAATACTTCTCTTACACCTCTGTTTCTGCTTTGGTCCTGTCAGCATCACTGATATCTCTATTCTGCCAACATTTACATTGTTAACACCACTGAACCAGATTTGATCTGCTGGCGTGGCAATGGAAAACCTACAAATGGAAGTAATCTGAAGATGGATCTTGAAGATTTTGGATGATGGGGCTGTGATTAAATTCATTTCCTGGGGATTGAATTGTAGCAGGGAAGCCAGCATTTTCTGTGAAATATAACATGATGAGCACGATCAGTTCAGGAGTTAGTACATGACAACATTCAGTTCTGCCATACAATTCAGGAGGGTGTTATTGCAAGCTTTTCATGAGACTGCTCAGGACAGTTCATAGAATTTATGGGCGGCACGGTGGCACAGTGGTTAGCACTGCTGCCTCACAGCGCCAGAGACCTGGGTTCAATTCCTGCCTCAGGCGACTGACTGTGTGGAGTTTGCACATTCTCCCCATGTCTGCGTGGGTTTCCTCCGGGTGCTCCGGTTTCCTCCCACAGTCCAAAGATGTGCAGGTCAGGTGAATTGGCCATGCTAAATTGCCCGTAGTGTTAGGTAAGGGGTAGATGTAGGGGTATGGGTGGGTTGCGCTTCGGCGGGGCGGTGTGGACTTGTTGGGCCGAAGGGCCTGTTTCCACACTGTAATGTAATCTAATCTAATCTAATCTAATTGTTACGGTACAGGAGAAAGCCATTTGGCCCATTATATTTGCACCAGCTCTTCAACCATGCATCATTACCTCGTGCCAATCTCCTGCTTTCTCGCATACCTTTGCATACTCTTTCTATCTAAATAATCTTCCAATATCCTCTTGAATGCTTCACTTGAACTGTGTCCAATGCACTTCCAGGCAGTGCATTCCATATTCCAACCACTCGCTGTGTGAACAAGATTTTTTTCTCACATCACCTTTGCATCACTTTAAATCTATGTCCTCTTGTTCTTGCTCCTTATACGAGCAGGAACAGCATCTCCCAATCTAGTCTGTCCAGCCCACTCGTGATTTTGAAAACCTCTAACGGATCTCTTCTCAGCCTTCTTCTCTGCAAGGAGACAGTCCCAACTTCTTTAATCTAGCTTCATAACTTAAGGTTCTTGTTCTTGGAAATATGTTTGTAAATCACTTCTGCACTGTCTCTAAAGCATTCGTATCTTTTCAATAATGTTGTGCCCACAACAGTACACAATACTCCAGCTGAGGCCTAGCAAGGAGTTGCAGATGGAGTTTAATTTAGATATTGAATTTTGGAAAGATGAATAAGGGTTGGACTTATACAGTTAATGGGAGCAGCCCAGGTAGTGTTGTCAGACAAAGAGACGTAAGGGTGCAGGCACATAGTTCTTTAAAAGCTGTATCACAGATAGACAGGCTGGTTAAGAAGGTGTTTAGCACTCGTGCCTTTATTGCTCAGACCACTGAGTATAGGAGTTGCGACATCATGTTGAGGTTGTACCGGATGTTGGTGAGGCCACTTCTGGAGTACTGTGTACAGTTCAGGTCATCCTGCTATAGGAAGGATATTATTAAATTGGACAGGGTTCAGAAAAGATTTACAAGGAATGTTGCTGGGACTGGAGGATGTGAGTTATAAGGAGAGATTGGATGTGCTAGGACATTTTTCAAGGAGCATAGGAAGTTGAGGAGTGACCTTAAGGAGGATTATAAAATCATGAGGGGCACAGATAAGGTGAATAGCAAAGATATTTTCCCTAGGGTGGGGGGGTTCAAAACTAGAGGGCATATTTTTGAAGAGAGAGAAGAAAGATTTAAAAGGGACCTGAGGGCCACCTTTATCACACCGAGGGTGGGTCATATGTAAAAATTAACTGCCAGAGAAAGTGGTAAATGCAGGTACAGTTACAATGTTTAGACGTGAATGGGAAAAGTTTAGAGGAATATGAGCCCGATGCCTGCAAATGGGACTAGATTTGTTTGGGAAACTAGGTCAGCATAGATGAGTTGGACTGACGAGTCTGTTACTGTGATGTATGACTTTATGACTCTGAGTGTCTTACGGAAGTTCAACATCATCTCCTTGCTTTTGTATTCTATGCCCCTATTGATAATAAAGTTAAAGATTCAATACACCCCTGTAAGAGTTACTGAAAATATTCCAGGGTCTCATTTAGTTGGGGAAAGACAGAGACAGGTACACTCCATGTTAGAAGTATCTTGCAGGAAAGGCAGCTGAACTACATAGGCTGTGTGTGTGATTCACAGTGTGTTAGGTTCCAGGAGAAGTTGAATATCTGTTGTTGGAACTCTGACTCAATTCCAGAAGTGATTCGGCAGCTAGGTGTTTCAGGCAGGACTTAGGAAAAATCTTGGATATTACAGAGGCTCACAGTAAGGTGAGTGCAAGGAATTGGTCTGTACAATTAGGAGTGAGGATTGAAAAGCCACAAGCAGTATTTTCTTCATATAACCAAGAAAGACTGGAGCACATGAGAATACCCAGAGTTAATGTGGTGAAGGGAGCTTTCAGGAGCTGTGAACTGTGAAGCATACCAGAACAGGAATCATAGTAATTGAGACAGACCATTACAGAACATCTCTTGGGAGGGGATTTCATGGACAGATCAGGAAAAGTGAAGAATTGTAATCTTGTGAAGTTCAATGAGATTTAATTATCTATCACACCATTAACATCAGGGGGAGGCTGATGAGAAATTTGTGGAATCTTTCGTGGTAAATTTGTGATGTGATGTGCACTGCAAGGTGTTCAATCAGATCCTAGTGTTACTTATATTTACTACATTCATTCATGGTGTTAGAAGTAAGCTGTACGTGCATTGTAATTTATACTTCTGTTCGAACTTGAATAAGTTTTGCTGTTTGTTCCAAACCATGGAAGCTTGTGGCTTTATTTTATTAGAAAGTCCCCTGGATCTCACCCTTTGTCTGCAATAACATTAAAATGTTACTGGTCCCAAACCAGATCACAGCATAAATATTAATAGTCTGTTCTGGAATCATAACTGAGGTTTGCCTGTTTCTTTGCACAGCTTGTTTCATTGTGGGATTGTTCTTGGGCAATGAGATTGTCAATGTGTTGTCTTGGAAACAAATGCTCCTAGCAGCTTGTATGGATGGCTACCTAGTAGTTTGTCATTGCCAGAGGTGAGGACAGAAGGGCTTTGTACTTGTTTTTTTTTTCAATTCCCACCAGTCTATTCCATATTCTCTCCAACATGGCCAGTCTATTTTTCTCTCTCATTTGCTATGGTGTTTACCCTCAGCTACCATCACACCCTCTTCACCATCAACCTTTCACACGCGGTCACTGCCCTGACCTTTGACCTTTACTAGACCAAGTAAGGATACCTAAAGAGGGCCTCCAAAGAGTCCCTGAGCCTAAATCTTAAGCTTTCCACACTTATCATGCTCCCTGCTCCTTGGTTCTAGTCTAATACTTGAATTACAGGCTTTTCTAGCCAGTCAGTGTCTCAATTGGGGCTGCATCCAGGAAACTAAACTCTACAGGGCCAAAGGAGTTTGCACATTCTCCTCGTGTCTGCGTGGGTTTCCTCCGGGTGCTCCGGTTTCCTCCCACAGTCCAAAGATGTGGAGGTCAGGTGAATTGGCAGTGTTAAATTGCCCATGGTGTTCGGTGCATTAGGCAGGGGAATGGGTTTGGGTGGGTTACTGTCCGGAGGGTTGGTGTCGACTTGTTGGGCCGAAGGGCCTGCTTCCACACTGTGGGGAATCTAATCTAATCTAAAACCTGCAGTTCTGGGTTTCCCAGTTCAATCCAACTCCTTGCTCCCCTGACTCCCTCACTGTCGTCAAGTAAACATCCAGCCTCAAATCTTCGAATATGCTGAATTTAATTCTTCATTTCAGCTCAGAAATCTTTGTAAGCACAAATATACGATAATGACTGGCTGTAAATAGAGATTAAAACGTGTCTTCTGCTGGTTTTCGAATTTATGCATAGTTAAGCTTTTAATTAACATACATCAATTGCTCAATCAATTCTAAATGTCATTATCAGTTAATAATCTTATATTTGCTTTGTTAAATATTAACAGTGTAGAGAGCAGGTTCCTGGCTGTTGATATATTTTCTTTTGTCAATTATAGCTGAAAACTGGATTTTTTTTTAAAAACTTCTATCATAGAATCTGAGGATCTCTGGCAAGAACCAACTATTTGTTATCTAATTGCCCTGGGGAAAGTGGTGTTGAGTCATTTTCTTGAATTCAGTCCATGTCGTGTATTTACAACCACAAAGCTGTTAGAAAGAGAGTTCCAGGAGTTTGATACAGGGACAATGAAGAAATAGAGATGGAGTTCCAAATCAGAATGGTGTGTAGTTCGAAGGGAAACTTTTTGTCCATGGGAAATGCAGGCATCGCTTACTCGGCAAGTATTTATAACCCATTCCTAATTGCACAGAAGGCAAGTTGAGACTCTACAGTTAAAAGGACACATTGTTGTGGATTTGTAGTCTAGACTTTACTAGACCAAGTAAGGATACCTAAAGAGGGTCAAATGGGTATTTTATGGCAATCAATTTTAATGTTTGCTTTTTAATTCAAAATTTTAATATAATTACAACTTCATCATCTGTCCTGGTGGGTTTTGAACTCATGTCCCCAGAACTGTATCCTGATCACTAATTTAATGCCATCACTACAACACCACCACTATGATGATGGCATTCCTAACAGAAAAGCCGAATGTCTGGACAGACTGCATTAACAATTGAAGGAATTCAGCAGGTTTTGTTTTGTTCGTGGGATGTGAGAATGGAATACGAGGCCAGCAGTTTTTTGCCCCTTTCTTTAGGAGTCAATACATTGCTGTGGGTCTGGAGTCACATGTGGGTAAGGATGGCAGACCTCCTTCCCTAAAGGACCTCAGTAAACCAGCTGGGTTTTTACAACAATTGACAGTGATTTCACGATCCCCAAGAAGCTAGTCATGTCTTAATAAGAAATACCAGATTTTTTTATTAAATTTGTATTTCCTTGCCATGGTGGGATTTGAACTCATGCTCCTAGAAATATGGCAAAGGTTCTTGATTACTATTTGGAGTGAAATTAACATTATTCCACCACCTCCCCAAATATGTGTTTGACTAAAAGATAAAGCTGTAAATGTTAGAAACTCTGACTGCAAAGAAAATATGATGCAAGTGCACTGCAGGTCCATTGCTATCTGAAATGAGAGAAGGCAATTTAATATTTCAGGCACAGGCAATACTGATAAAAGATCCACAAATAAGCTATTAAATATCTATTCTCTTTTTGAATGCCTACTACTCTGACCTATTGTGTCATTTGCAGTATTTTTATGTACCTCTAATATTAATCAGGGGCATGTACAGAATGCACATACCTAGTCAAGGTTTAATGCAATGCTTACTGATCAAACTGATCTCGGAACATGAGAGTGTATTAATTAATGAAAGAACTGATATTGATTTATCATGCATCTCCAAGGGAGAATAGCCACACAAACAGTATATTGCCTCCACTTCAAAAGTCATATATCTCTCATATAGTGCTAGTTATGAACATATGGTGCTCTCTTTTACACAACGTGCACTGAGTTTTAACATTGCTTTTGCAGTCTAGAGCGATTACAAAGAATTGTAATGTTTAAAAGTTAAAGACATCATTTAATAGCAAGGTTCATGAGTAAAGTAACTAAGAAAGTGATAGCTTAAAAGCCATTTGTCCTGCATTTTTTATTGTTGCTCATTTTCCATCTTAGCTCTGCAGTTCCTTCTGGAAACTATTTCATTTTCTTTCACAGTGGTGGGTCAGCATTGTTGTTAATGTCAAACATAAGACATAAAACAATAACATAGAGATCCAATGAATGTTCTTCTTCAATTTAATCACAAAATAAAATACCCATCAGATAAAATGCTTACAAGTGATTCATAATTAATGTGAAATGAAATCGCCAATTGCAAAGCAGATCAGATAAAGTCAGTGCTATGGCACAGTGGTAATGTTCAGATTAGGAGAAAAAACACCCACTGTCTGTACGACTTTTTTTCTTTAGAATCCTCCTTAAAACTGACCTCTTTAGCCAAAAATGTCGTCATCTGTTCTAAAATCTCATGTAACTTGTTGTTAAATCATATTTTATAAAGTTCCTGCAAAGTTCTTTGCATCATTATTCTATTTCAAAGGTCCTACATGAATGCAAGTTATCATTTTTGGATTGCGATTTTTTTTATTGTGGCTGTGTTATTAATGAAGATTTGTTTTAAACACCATTCTTGCATCTTCATGCCAAAAGGTCTCCCCACCTCCATTATCATTTCAAATATGCTATCTCTTCTATTTCCTGAGGCGGTCAATGGCATTATCTTATAATGACTGAATGTCCTATCATCAGCGTAGAGCAATGTGTCTTCGTATCTTATCACATCTCTCAAGACTCTCACAAGTCATTCCCAATGGTGACATCATCAGCACTTAATCCATTCGGTTTCAGCTGAATTCCAACTCAACCAGGAAGACCTTTCCCATTGCCGATATATCAATATCACTGAAGACAATGAACCTGACCATCTACAGCTTTATAAAATGTTCTCAACTCCTACCTAGCTAGTTTCACCACTATAAGACAATAAGAAACAGGAATGGGTATAGGCTATTCGGCCTCTTGAGCCTGCTGTGCCATTCTATAGAATCATGGCTGATCCAATATTCCTCAGCCCCACCTTCCTCCATTATCTCATCACACTGATCAAGAATTTAACTAGCACAGTCTTCAATATACACAAGGATTCTGTGCCCATAGCTCTCTGTGGCAAGGAATACCAAAGATTCACAACCACTGAGAGAAGAAATTCCACCTCATCTCAGTCTTAAAGTGGTGCCCCTTTATTCTGAGACTATGCCCTCTGGTGTGAGACTCCCCCATGAGGAGGTAACATCCTCTCAGCATTTACACTTTCAAGTCACTTAAGAATCCTATAAAATTCAATGAGATCATCTGTCACTCTTGTAAACTCCAGTGAGTAGAATCCCAACCTATATAGCCTTTGCTCAATACCTCCTAACAAGGAAGCATCTTGAAATTTCTCTGAACTGCCTCCAATAAAATAATATATTTTCTTAAATAAGGGCACCAAAACTGCTCACAGTACTCCAGATGTGCTTTCAGCAGCACCTTGTACAGTCACAGTAAGACGTCCCTCCATTTATACTCCAACCCCTCTGAAATAAGAGGCTTGGCACACCAGCCTCATTCCTGAAGAAGGGCTTATGCCCGAAACGTCGATTCTCCTGCTCCTCTGATGCTGCCTGGCTTGCTGTGTTTTTCCAGCATCACATTTTTCAACTCTGGTCTCCAGTATCTGCAGTCCTCACTTTCTCCCTCTGAAATAAGAGCCAACATTCCATTAGCCTTCCTGATTACCTTCCGCACCTGTGCGCTAGCTTTCTGGGTTTCATGCATAAGTTTCTCCAAGTCCCTTTGTGTTGCAGGTTTCTGCAGTTTTTTTTCCCCTTTAGTTCTCTTTTGATTCACCTTTCCAAAATGAACAACTTCACATTCTCCCACATTATATTCCATTTGCCAACCTTTGCCCACTGTCGTCTGCCAATCTGGTGAAAGCATATTCACTTTATATATAGTAAACAGTTATGATCCCAGCACTGATACCCATGAAATCCCACTGGTCATAGATTGTCAACCCGAAAAAGAACATCTTATCCCCACTTGCTGTTTCCTGCCCATCAACCAATTCTTTATCCATGCCAGTATACTACCTCCAACGCCATGAATTCTTATTTTAAAACTCTAATCTTCTGGAAGTCCAAAGATAGTACTGGTTCTCCTCTATCCACTCTGGTTGAGGTTTCCTTGAAAAACTTAAATAAATTAGTCAACCATGATTTCTCTTTCATAAAGTCATGTTGACACAACTTGATTACATAATGATTTCCCAAATGTTCTCTACTATTATTTCCTTAATAATTGATTTCATTAATTTGCCAACAATAGATCTTAGGCTAATTGTCCTATAGTGATACTTGTATGTCTCCCTTCTTTTTTGAATAGGTATGTCATATTCATAGTTTTCCAATCCACTGGAAAATACAAGGATTTTTGGAAAATTACAACTAATGCATCCACTATCTCAATAGCCATTTCTTTAATATCCTAGTATGCAAACCATTGGAGCCAGGTGGCTTTTCTGCCTTTTGCCCAATTGGGGAGGCAATGGCATAGTGGTAACGAAATTGGGCTAGTGACCCAGACCCCCAGGCTAATGTGTTGAAGATGTGGGTTCAAATCCACATAGCAGATGGTGAAATTTGAATTCAATAACAATATGGAATAAAATGCTAGTCTAATGGCAACCATGTAACTCCCATCAATTGTCAGGAAACCCATCTGGTTCACTAATGTTCTTGATGGAAGGAATTCTGCCTTCCTTACCAGTCTGGCCTACATGTGACACTAGACACTCAGCAATATGGTTGACTCTTATCTGTCTGTCTGCAATTTGGGATGGTTAATACTTATTGGCTTGGACAACAACAGGAATGAATTAAAAAGAAATTGTATGACGCTGCTTCTTTCGTACTTCATTCCTCCTCCATATTCTTTATGATTAATGTTTGAAATATTTTCCAGCATAAAACATTTTTTCAGACAAATGTAAACTTTTTATTTGCATGATGATGATACAATTCATTGAATTTAGCCTGTGGTGTATGTTAGATCACATTTAACTGTGAGATAGGAATCTGTCACAATGGCAAGTTATCACCTGCAGTAAGTGATCAAAAGGATAAGTTAAGATTAACGTTTGAACAAGCTACATCACAGTAACCCTCGACACCACTCTCACTCTGTGCAAACACACTTAACTGGTCTGTGTCACTCAATGCTGCACCACAAGGTACGGTGTAGCCACTAAACTGTCAGATGCATGTTTTACGACAAAGCTTCTCACTTCAGAGTAATCCGAGAAATGGAAATCAGTAGGTCTCAACCTTAGTGAGTTCCTCTCAAAAAGGATACACCTTTTTTCTCCCAACGCCTGCAGTAGCTTTTTAATTTATACTGCTCACAAGTGTCGTGAATATTGATTCATGTTGACTTCCAAAACTGATTTTAACACACTTCAACAGATACTTATCACTGGCTTTTTCAATACTCTCTCAGCCTCAGCTCAGATGACTCTCTCTTTATCATTTGGATGGTACTTACAGCCAGGTGCCTTTTATAGACTTACCTTTTTGTGTTTTTTTTTTAAATTTAGAAAGAAAATATGCATCCATTGAATTGATCTTTATGAACACATTTTTTAAGAATTTTTGTGTGTTATCATTGTGATTTACAATGCACTCAACCCATTTAATCAATGCAGCAATCTAAAAACAGGCCCCAGAAAGATGATTTACCAGCGCAGAATAAATCAATGCAGGAGACAAATATGTTTTGTAAACTATAACATGTAGAGTATATGGAGGGAATTTTTATGCCTAATATATTTATAAATACACACTGCTGACTTAGCGACTGATATTTATCAACTTGGGTACCGTCTCAAAAAGATTTCACTGAGTTGCTGAGACAGGCTATTTTTTCTAGGGGCCATATTGAAATAAGCTCTATGGGTATACCTACACCACACAGGAGGCTGCAGTAGTTAAGATGGAAGCTTATCATGTTCTGAATGGCAACAAGGGAGAAGCAAGAAATGCTGACTTTGCTAGTGATTCTCACATCCCATGAATGAATATTTTAAAAATTCCAACCTACATTTCTGGATCAGTTTACATCAATGCTTACAACTGTCCAGCTATTTTTATACCATCTCATTTCTAGTCTTGCAGTGCTGTTATTATCATCCCTGTCTCTGAGGCAGACTTCTGGGTTCGAGTGCCCTTTAGGACTTGATGTCCATAGAAGGTACATTCACAATATGCACAATCAGATGGATTGTCAATATATAAATCCTTTTGATACCAGTGGCAGGTGTTAAGAGCAGGAGACTCTCCTAGTCAGCTATTCTTCATGCAGAGTGTGTCACTCAAGGTATATAGGTTCTGTTGACTGGCCAGCAACCTGTTCTAAGTCAATCTAGCTATGGAAACAAACATACGCAAGTGTTTTGTCAGCCTCATATGTTGTCAGATGTGAGATCCCTCTAAATCTATTCCATGGACAATTTTGTGGACAACTACCATGCTAAAAACACAGAAACAGGAGTGCAGTATTCAGCCTAGCAAGCCTACTCTGCTATTCAGTTAAATCATGACCGATCCTTTACCTCAACATCACTTTCCCACACTATCTCCATATCCCCAGTAACATTAGACTCCTGAAATCTATTGATTTCTGTCTTGAACATATTCAATAATCGGGGTAACAATTCCCAAAGGTTCACCACCCCCTGAGTGAAGAAATTCCTCCTCTTCGCAATAGCCTACTCCTTGTCCTGAGAATAGGTCCTTGGTTTTAGAATTGTAGTCAGGCAAAACATCTTATCTAAATACATCCTTTTACACCCTGTAAAACTTTTGTACATTACAATGAGGTTACCTCTATCTATTTGAAAATACATCCAGTCTTGTTACTATCACTTCATAGGAAATTCTGCCATTCTGGAGAATAATCAGCTGAATCTCAGACAAAGAGACCAAAACTGTACAGAATACTCTAAGTGAAGTGTCACCAATGTTCTATAAAAATTGAGCAAGAGATTTTTGCTCTTATACACAAATCCCCTTATGATGAAAGTCAATATAGCAGTTGACTTCCTGTTTCCTTGTTGCACCTGCAAGCTGAAGTTTCATGATTAATAAAGAAGGACCCTTTGTGCCCACACTTCACAACTCTTACTATTTAAAATAGTTTGCCTTTCTGTCTTTTCCACCAAATTGAATAATTTCACAGTTGTTCATATATATGTGCTCCATGTCACTTAGTCTATTCAAGTCCTCACGAAGCCTAAGACCATAAGACCATAAGACATAGGAGTGGAAGTAAGGCCAGTCGGCCCATCGAGTCCACTCCGCCATTCAATCATGGCTGATGCGCATTTCAGCTCCACTTACCAGCGTTTTCCCTGTAGCCCTTAATTCCTCTAGACAACAAGAATCTATCAATCTCGGCCTTGAAGACATTTAACGTCCCGGCTTCCACTGCACTCCATGGCAATGAATTCCACAGGCCCACCACTCTCTGGCTGAAGAAATGTCTCCGCATTTCTGTTCTGAAATGACCCCCTCTAATTTTAAGGCTGTGTCCACGGGTCCTAGTCTCCTTGTCTAACGGAAACAATTTCCTAGCATCCACCTTTTCCAAGCCATGTATTATTTTGTACGTCTCTATTAAGTCTCCCCTTAATCTTCTAAACTCCAACGAATACAATCCCAGTATCCTCAGCCGTTCCTCATATGTTAGACCTGTCATTCCAGGGATCATCCGTGTGAATCTCCGCTGGACACGTTCCAGTGCCAGTATGTCCTTCCTGAGGTGTGGGGACCAAAACTGGACACAGTACTCCAAATGGGGCCTAACCAGAGCTTTATAAAGTCGTAGTAGTACATCTCTGCTTTTATATTCCAACCCTCTTGAGATAAGAGACAACATTGCATTCGCTTTCTTAATCACGGACTCAACCTGCATGTTTACCTTTAGAGAATCCTCGACTAGCACTCCCAGATCCCTTTGTGCTTTGGCTTTATTAATTTTATCACCATTTAGAAAGTAGTCTATGCTTTTATTCTTTTTGCCAAAGTGCAAGACCTCGCACTTGCTCACGTTAAATTCCATCAGCCATTTCCTGGACCACTCTCCCAACCTGTCTAGATCCTTCTGTAGCCTCCCCACTTCCTCAGTACTACCTGCCTGTCCACCTAACTTCGTATCATCGGCAAACTTCGCTAGAATGCCCCCGGTTCCCTCATCCAAATCATTAATATATAATGCGAACAGCTGTGGCCCCAGCACCGAACCCTGCGGGACACCGCTCGTCACCGGCTGCCATTCTGAAAAAGAACCTTTTATCCCAACTCTCTGCCTTCTGTTAGACAGCTAATCCTCAATCCATCCCAGCAGCTCACCTCGAACACCATGGGCCCTCACCTTGCTCAGCAGCCTCCCGTGTGGCACCTTATCAAAGGCCTTTTGAAAGTCTAGATAGACCACATCCACTGGGTTTCCCTTGTCTAACCTACTTGTTACCTCTTCAAAAAATTCCAACAGGTTTGTCAGGCATGACCTCCCTTTACTAAATCCATGTTGACTTGTTCTAATCAGACTCTGCTCTTCCAAGAATTTAGAAACCTCATCCTTAATGATGGATTCTAGAATTTTACCAACAACCGAGAATGCCTCATGGCATTCTCCTCACAACTTAGGTTCTGCCTTCCTGTGTAGCTGCTTCTTTCTTCCCCAGCTCTCCTCCCCCTTGTCATCTGCCCATTTCAGACAGTGTCGTGCCTTTTTCATATGAGTTTTCCTCAATAAATTGTTCTTGAAGCAAGAGGAAGTGTAATGCCAGGTTGATGAGCCTGCAGCAACATTATGTAATATTCATCTGCCAGTATCCCCATATCAGATTAATTGTCTGCAGTGTTCCTCTTGACAAGAAACAATTTCTTAAGATTGTATTCTGTGTTGCTGGAGGCAGGAGTGCTGTTACAAGATGAAGCTGCCTTCTCCACAGCATAATGATACAAGCATAGCATTAAAAGGAAGCATTAAAAAAAAGTCACTGGTTTCCCTTGGCTGGATTTAAATTGTAGTCCTAAAGGTAAAAGGATGCTTTATATCACACCAGACCACTGAATATCCTTTAACATCAGTTTTTCACTGCTTTGTCAGATCATATCTAAAACATATTACATTTGCTTGTTCATGCAAACATAGTAACAAATGTACTTGGAGCTGTTATTGGCCATTTGAAACCTGGAGCCTATTTCTCATTTGATTGGGTAATGTATTATGAACGTTAATATTTAATTTTGTGGGGTCTTGCATTTTGAAGGATTGTAAACAAGTGCATTTGTTTTAAGTTCTGTGAAGATATTTTGATTGTATGAAGGGTGGTGTGTGTTAACCAGCTTTGCATCTTAGGCCATAAGTGGGGAAAGGTCATTCAGCCTATCAAGTCTTATCCACCGTTCAATGAGAACAGGGTTGATCTGATAACCCTAAGCCCCAGTTTCCTGCCTTTGAGTCCCTTTCTGTCCAAGTCAGCCTTAAATATATTGAATAACCCAGCATCAACAGTAGTCTCTGGTAAAGAACCCATAGATTCACAGCCCTCCCAGAGAAGAAATTCTTCCTTATCTCTGTCTTGAACGAGTGAAGTCAAAAGTAACATGATACCGGGGTATAGTCCAATAGGTTTATTTGAAGCCACAACCTTTCAGTGCCCCGTTTCTTCCTCAGGCAGCTAGTGAGAGACAATACATCAGACACAGAATGTATCCGAAGTATTCTCTCTCACTAACTACCTGAAGAAGGAGCGAGGGCTCCAAAAGCTTGCAGCTTCGAATAAACCTGTTGGACTATAACCCAATATTGTGTGATTTTTGTCTTTGTCCACCCCAGCACTAGCACCTCCACATCTTAAATGAATGACCCTTTTTTCTCAGGTTATGGCCTCTCGTCCTAGACTCTTCCACAAGAGGGAACAACCCTCCCACATCATGTTCACTGAGAATCTTGTAGGTTTCAATAAGCTTGTCTCTTATTCTTTTAAATTCCAACAAGTTCAGGCATAGCATATTCAACCTCTCCTCATAAAACAGTCCCTCCATACCTGGTATCATCCTAGTGAACCTTCTCTGGACTGCCTCCAATGCCAAAATATCTCTCCTAAGGGATCCAAAACTATTCACAGCATTATCTTCATTGAATAGATTTTGTTTTATAATAAATCAATAACGTGGTGCTTATTTATTAAAGAAACCTGTTTAATTGGTCTCTACTTTAAATTTAATATCGAGAAAGCATATGATTGACCATATCAGTAACTGGGTAAAACAAGTACTTTTTTGTTGTAATGTATGGATTATTGCTGTTAAAAAGGGAGAAAGGGGCCATGCAATCCTCCTATGTAGATCATAACACATGGCTCATCTCACCCTTAAAAATATTCAAAGTCTTTGAATTTACTGGTCCGGGAAGAAAATTGCATATCTGAAAGAAAAAGTCTCCATCTTAAATGGGAAACCAATTATTTTTAAATTTTGTGTCCTTGTTCTCCCCACAAGAAGAATATACTTTCACCTTCCCCTCTGTCAAGTCTCCTCTGGGTCTTATATATTTCAATAAGATGTCTTGTTCTTCTAAACACAAATGGATACAGGCACTCTTTCCTCATAAGACAACCTTTCATCCCAGAAATTAGCCGAGTGAATCTACTTTGCACTGCATGTAATACAAATATACTCTTTCCTAAAGAGGGAGACTAAAATTTTATACTGTGTTCCAGATGTGGTCAGCAATCCCCTTCAAACTGTAACAAAAGTTTCCAAGGGCTTATGCCCAAAACATAGATTCTCCTGCTCCTCGGTTGCTATCTGACCTGCTGTGCTTTTCCAGCACCACACTCTTAACAAAATTTTCCTACTTTTATATTCCATTTCCCTCGTAATATTTTCTTTCACCTGATGTACCTGCATACTTTTTTTTTTGTCATTCTCATGTACCAGGATAGCTAGATACACTTATACTACAAAATACTGCAATCTCTCCCCATTTAAATAACCTGCCGCTTTGTTATTCTTCCTGCTAGAATGGAAAATGTCACATTTTCACACATTATATCCCAATGTAGGCATCTTTTGTCCTATTCATAAATACTATCTTCATGTCATCAGCAAATGTAGCTGCCACAAATAATCAGTCCTTTTATCAATGTCATTGATGTAAACTGTAAATAACTGAGGCTGTGGCACTGCAGTGGCTATATAGAGTCATAGAGATGTACAGCATGGAAACAGACTCTCCGGTCCAACTCATCCATGCCAACCAGATATCCTAACGCAATCTAGTCCCACCTGCCAGCACCTGGCCTATATTTCTCCAAATCCTTCCTATTCGTATACCCATCCAAATGCCTTTTAAATGTTGCAATTGTACCAGCCTCACCACGTCGTCTGGCAGCTCATTCCATATAGGTACCACCCTCTGTGTGAAAGGGTTGCCCTTTAGGTCTCTTTTATATCTTTCCCCTCTAACTCTAATCCTATGCCCTCTAGTTCTGGACTCCCCCACCCCAGGTAAGTGTTTCGGTTAGTTTATCCTATCCATGTCCCTCATGATTTTATAAAACTCTATAAAGTCACCCTTCAGCCTCCGGCTCTCCAGGGAAAACAGCCCCAGCCTATTCAACCTCTCCTTATAGCTCAAATTCTCAAATCCTGGCAACATCCTTGTAAATCTTTTCTGAACCCTTTCAAGTTTCACTTCCTATCTTCCTCATAGGAAGGAGACCAGAATTGCATGCAATATTCCAACAGTGGCCTAACCAATGTCCTGTACAGCTGCAACATGACCTCCTAACTCCTGGATTCAGTACCCTGACCAATAAAGGAAAGCATACCAAACACCTTCTTCACTATCCTATCTACCTGCGACCCCACGTTCAAGGAGCTATGAACCTGCACTCCAAGGTCTCTTTGTTCAGCAACACTCCCTAGGACCTTACCATTAAGTGTATAAGTCCTGCTAAGATTTGCTTTCCCAAAATGCAGCACCTTGCATTTATCTGAATTAAACTCCATTTGCCACTTCTCAGCCCATTGGCCCATTTGATCAAGATCCCATTGTAATCGGAGGTAACCTTCTTCACTGTCCACTGCACCTCCAATTCTGGTGTCATCTGCAAACTTACTAACTATACCTTTTATGTTCACATCAAAATCATCTATATAAATGATGTAAAGTAATGGACCCAGCACCGCTCCTTGTGGCACTGGAGGTCACAGGCTTCCAGTCTGAAAAACAACCCTCCACCACCATCCTCCGTCTTCTACCTTTGAGCCAGTTCTGTATCCAAATGGCTAGTTCTCCCTTAATTCCATGAGATTTAACCTTGCTAACCAGTCTCCCATGGGGAACCTTGTCAAACGCCTTTCTGAAGTCCATATAGATCACATCTACCACTCTGCCCTCATCAACCCTCTTTGTTACTGCTTCAAAAAATCCAATCAAATTTGTGAGACATGACTTCCCACTCACAAAGCCATGTTGACTATCCCTAATCAGTCTTTGAGTTTCCAAATGCATGTACATCCTGGGTCTCAGGATTCCCTCCAACAACTTGCCCACCACCAACATCAGGTTCATTGGTCTATAGTTCCCTGGATTTTCCTTACCACCTTAACTCATTTATGCTTACTCAGTTTTTTTTCTGTTAGCTAACCAATCCTCTTTCCATGTTAATATATTACTCACTGTGCCATACACTTTTATTTTGTGTCATAACCTGTCATGTGGCAGCTTGCCAAATTCAAGCAAATCATTTCAGACTCACAATTAATGTTTAAAATATATTGCATGTTCTATTATAAGAAATCATACTAGTTAATTCAATCAGTCAGATCTAACAATTACAAAAAATACCAAAATAAGTGACCAATTAAATTGGTCAGTGACAAGAATTTGAAAAAAAAACTTTAGCCAGGTAATTAGGTGATCTCAATACTTCTTCCTGGAATAATATTGAGGGAACACATAACACCTATCAGATACAAGAGTGAAGGTTTCATTTGAAAGACAGCACTTTGACAGTATTGCATTCCTTTAGTATTTCAGCAGAGCATTTGCCGAGATTATGTGCTCAAGTTCTGGGGTGGGATTTGAACACACAACAGTCTAATGCAGGCAATAGTAATGCAGGCAATAAGTTGAAAATTTATCCTGACATGTTAAAATTACACACAATGAGCATTCTTTAGTATCGCATATGTCCTATAATTTCAATAAACTAGAAACTTTTTTCCAATCAGCAATGATTCCTTTGAAATAATCCACTAATGAACTTACTATTCATTTTGAACTTTTGGCTTGAACATGAATAATACATTTTTCACTGTAAATTTCTTAGAGGTGAAAACACTGCAACCAACAAGGGAATTAAGGAAAGTAAGCCATCATTGAATAGGAGAGAATCAATCAAAATATGTCATTCCAGATAACAGCATAGAAATTGCTATTGAATGTGTTCTGAATAGGAGTCAACATTTGTCTTGATTCTATTAAAGCTATTAAAGCAGCTAACTCTTCATATTAAATACTGCATAATATGTCTCATTATGTGACAGTTTTCTAGTTTTTTTTGTGGGTGTGGGCAACACTGTCAAGGCCAGCATTTGTTGCTTATCTTTAACTGCTCTGGGGAACCATCTTTTGAACTATAGTCTATCTGTTGCGATGCTGCTAGGAATAGAATCAAATCCTGGTATATATGCTGATGGTCATTAGGCCCAAGGAGTCCACACCAACCCTCCGAAGAGTAATCCACGTAGACCCATTGCCCTAACCTATTACTCTACATTTACCCCTGACTAATGCACCTAACCCACACATCCCTGAACAATATGAGCAATTTAGCATGGCCAATTCACCTGACCTGAACACCTTTGAGGGAGGAAACCGGAGCACCCAGAGGGGACCCATACAGACACGGGGAGAATATGCAAACTCCACATAGGCAGTTGCCCTGAGCCTGGAATCGAATCCAGCTCCTTGGCGCTGTGAGGCAGCAGTGCTAACCACTGAGCCACTGTGCCACCCTAGGGAATGCAAGGTTTCAGTCCAGTGACAATGCGAGAAAAACAATATGATTTCAAGTCCAAATGGTGTGTGGCCTCATGGGACTGTGTAGGTAATGGTGTTCCCATGTGCCTCAATCTTTTGTCCTCATCGGTGACTGAGGTCATGGGTTTGGATTTGCGTGAGTTGCTACAGTGCAGTTGTGTCTGCTATCTGCTGCTACTTTGCATAGATAGTGGAGGGAGTGAATATTTTAGTTGGTGGATGGAATGCTGATCAAATGAGTTCTTTAGTCTTCTACGGTGTTGAACTTCCTGAGTGATTTTGGAGTTGCACTCATCCATGAAGGCAAGTAGAAAGTATTCCATCTGACTACTGGCTTTGACAGTGAACAGATTTTGGGTAGCTAGGAGATGAGTTTCATGCCATGGAATTCACAGCTTTTAACTTGGTCTTGTAGTTACACTTTTTGTAAGACTGATCTAGTTCAGATGTTTTACACTTCTTTCTCATACATACATTAACAGTTACTATAAAGCATCTTTCTATTCCAAGTAATCTGACCAAGTAGCCTGTCAATTCTATGCAATCTCAATGCGTCCCTGGAATCCTAGTTTACCACTGTTTTGCAATTTGTTTAATTACTTCTGAAGTTCCCAAGGAGTCCAATTCTGACGTTTTCAGTAGCCATTTTGAAAATAACTGAAAATAAAATTTCAGTGTGTTTGGCAATCACTTTGACATATGTACTGCAAAGATATATATTTGCCTTCTCTTAAGTAACCCTGTGCAGTCATTATCAAACCTGAACTAATCCAATTTAGCTTAATAATAGAAATCACCAGGATGCTCCGAAAAATTGACCAAGTCAGATTCAGATGGCATCATCAGCAGTTTAAAGAAGCCATGTGCAGTTTCCACTTTCTGTTAGAGACATGCAATGGGCTCAAATTATTCCAAAGTTGCATTTCACAAACTGCATTGCAGAACATTAGTAACAGAGTTAATGTGAAGATTTCAATCTTTAAAAAAATTTAATCTGGATCTGAATTCTCTAAGAGTTGATTCTTAAGCAATAGTTTAAGACAATCGAAATGACGGCCTGAAAGATAGCAATGAATTCAATCAATTTCTGCACTGCTGTTGTGATGTCATATCCATTTCTCACAACAATAATGATTTTCCTACAACCAATTGTAAGATCTTTGTTAAAATGAGTCTATGAAATAATCTGTAAATGAGCTGGAAATACTCCCTTTGCAGTTTTACAATTAAATATCTACATGGAAACTTTTATGATCAACAAGGGAGACCACAGTGACAGGTATCTTGATCATTAGGAATAATGAAACAGCAGAACCTTGAGCTGTCAGATATCCCACTGAAGATGTCATTCATCAGTTGTTGCAAATGAGTAATTTATTAGGCTGGATCTCTCATTGCAAGCAGAGTAGTTTATTTAGTGCTTTTACAGTGACAGTATTCATATCTGATGAGGTTTTCATTGCAATGTAATTTGTGAATGTAGTGCACCATCAGCATATATACCAGGATTTTAAATGTGAAGATGGGAATTTGAACATTGGTTTTAACTACACTTCTTGTCCATGTAAATTATCTTTAAGGTGCAACATGATGTATTTACTAAGTAATTGTCATCTGTATTGTTTTTCTTTGTCCGATAGCTTGAACATTTGAGCATTTGTTGCACAAAATTGTATGCATGTCCATTTAACTGTACAATATACCAAGTACACTCCAATGATTTAGATGTTAAGGTTACAAATATAGAATATAAACTTATTTCTGATTAACTTGCTCAAAACATATTCATTAAGTACCTCCAATTTACTTGTTACCACAATCAACCAGAATAGATTCAGTAGCACTACATTTACATGGCAGCCATAAAACTTCCTGGAGTTTTCAAACTTGCCACCTATCCCAGAGGGATTCAGTTTGTTTTCCTACTGGTACTGGCAACATTGTTGCCCTTGGGAAAATTCCTACAATATTTTCTGCAGAGATAACATATACCCTTTCTCTGTTTCTGCAGCTCTAGCCAATCATGTCACTTACTTAGCAGAAGATTGAGCAGTTAGATACACTCAGATTACAAGTCAATGATGATAATAAATGTTTACCAGTCTTGGGTTTCCAAACAGCAAAATAAATATATCTCCTTAGAACATAATAAACAGCAAAATAAATATATCTCCTTTGTAAATGATATGTGGAACTTGTTCAAGGGGCAACTATTGAGTGTCATAGAACATAGAACATAGAAGAATACAGCGCAGTACAGGCCCTTGGGCCCTCGATGTTGCGCCGATCCAAGCCCACCTAAACTACACTAACCCACTATCCTCCATATACCTATCCAATGCCCTCTTAAATGCCCATAAAGAGGGAGAGTCCACCACTGTTACTGGCAGGGCATTCCATGAACTAACGACTCGCTGAGTGAAGAACCTACCCCTAACATCAGTCCTATATCTACCCCCCCTTAATTTAAAGCTAGTCCTTGATAATTATGTACCTGTCAGGCAGGAAGGAAAGGGTCGTGCGAGGGAGCCGTGGTTTAATAAGGAATTGGAATCCCTTGTTAAATGGAAGAGGGCGGCCTATCTCAAGATGAGACGTGAAGGTTCAATTGGGGCGATTGAGAGTTATAAGGTAGCCAGGAAGGACCTGAAGAGAGAGCTAAAAGCAGCAAGGAGGGGACATGAAAGGTCCTTAGTCGATAGGATTAGGGAAAACCCTAAGGCTTTCTATAGGTATGTTAGGAATAAAAGAATGACTAGGGTAGGAATAGGTCCAGTCAAGGATAGTAGGGGGAAGTTGCGTGTGGAGGCGGAAGAGATTGGGGAGACACTGAATGAATACTTTTCTTCAGTATTTACTCAGGAACAGGGCATTGTTGTCGATGAGAATACTGAGTCACAAATAAGTAGAATGGATGGCTTTGAGGTATGTAGAGAAGAGGTGTTGGAAATCCTGGAAAAGGTGAAAATAGATAAGTCCCCTGGGCCTGATGGCATTTATCCTAGGATTCTCTGGGAAGCAAGGGAGGAGATTGCAGAGCCATTGGCCTTGATTTTTATGTCCTCTTTGTCTACAGGAGTAGTCCCAGAAGACTGGAGGATAGCAAATGTGGTTCCCTTGTTCAAAAAGGGGAGTAGGGATAGCCCTAGTAACTATAGGCCGGTGAGTCTCACTTCTGTTGTGGGCAAAGTCTTAGAGAGAATTGTAAGGGATAGGATTTATGCACATCTGGATAGGAATAATGTGATCAAGGATAGTCAGCATGGTTTTGTGAAGGGCAAGTCGTGCCTCACAAACCTTATTAAATTCTTTGAAAAGGTGACGAAGGAGGTTGATGAGGGGAAAGCGGTAGATGTGGTATATATGGATTTTAGTAAGGCGTTTGATAAGGTTCCCCATGGTAGGCTACTGCAGAAAATACGGAGATATGGCATTGAGGGTGAGTTGGAGGTTTGGATTAGGAATTGGCTGGATGGAAGAAGACAGAGGGTAGTAGTTGATGGCAAAGTTTCTTCATGGAGTGCCGTCACTAGCAGTGTTCCGCAAGGATCTGTTTTGGGACCATTGCTGTTTGTCATTTTTATAAATGACCTGGAAGAGGGGTTAGAAGGTTGGGTGAGCAAGTTTGCGGATGATACGAAAGTCGGAGGAGTTGTTGACAGTGAGGAAGCATGTGGCAGGTTACAGCAGGATATAGAGAAGCTGCAGAGCTGGGCAGAAAGGTGGCAGATGGAATTCAATGTAGCTAAGTGCGAGGTGATTCACTTTGGGAAGAATAACAAAAAGATGGGGTACTGGGCTAATGGTCGGATACTTGGTAGTGTGGATGAGCAGAGGGATCTTGGTGTCCATGTACACAGATCTCTGAAAGTTGCCACCCAGGTAAATAGTGCAGTGAGGAAGGCATATGGCGTACTGGCTTTTATTGGTAGAGGAATTGAGTTCCGGAGTCCTGAGGTCATGATGCAGTTGTATAAGACTCTGGTACGGCCGCATCTGGAATATTGTGTGCAGTTTTGGTCGCCATACTATAGGAAGGATGTGGAGGCATTGGAACGGGTGCAGAGGAGGTTTACCAGGATGTTGCCTGGTATGGAAGGAAAATCGTATGAGGAAAGACTGAGGCACTTGGGGCTGTTTTCACTAGAGAAAAGAAGGTTTAGGGGTGACTTGATTGAGGTGTACAAGATGATTAGGGGGTTAGATAGGGTCGACAGTATGAACCTTTTCCCGCGTATTGAGTCGGGTATTACAAGGGGGCATAGCTTTAAATTAAGGGGGGGTAGATATAGGACTGATGTTAGGGGTAGGTTCTTCACTCAGCGAGTCGTTAGTTCATGGAATGCCCTGCCAGTAACAGTGGTGGACTCTCCCTCTTTATGGGCATTTAAGAGGGCATTGGATAGGTATATGGAGGATAGTGGGTTAGTGTAGTTTAGGTGGGCTTGGATCGGCGCAACATTGAGGGCCCAAGGGCCTGTACTGCGCTGTATTCTTCTATGTTCTATGTTCTAACAGTCATCATATTCAATTAATGTTCGTATTATGTTATTTTTATTACCTTAAATTCTGTGATCAGTTCAGACAACATAAAATGAAATTGCTTTATTCTTTTCTTGATAAAGAATTGCTAATTTAACTGAAGGGTGAAATTATGATTCTGAATATCTTTTCAACTTTGTTATATTCCTAATTTTGTTTGCAAGAGTATCCGTAAATGATTTTGCAATAAGATTTTGCTTCTGTGTTCTGCCTGGGCAAGATGATTAGGGAACAAATCCATGACAATTCACTTTGGTGTCACATTCTACCTACACATTTATATGCAGTCATTCCTGTTCACTTAAGCAAGTTAGAAGTGACTTGAAGAATTGCTTTGTAAATGGTTGATTGATGTCCACAATTGCTGTTTCTAGAATTTGAAAGTTGCCAGCAATATATAAAGTGAGAATGAGAATGACCATTACGGGATTCAGCAGTCCATACTTTGTGACGCTGTCACATTCCAAATCCTCCTTTAACTCCTCCCGTAGGGCATCTGTTTGCACAATCTAAACTCCCCCTATACATGTCACACCAATCAATAAAACTTAGTTAGAGCCTGCAGATCCTAAGGGTTTTCTCTTCACAGCTTCACCTCAATGGCTTCAGCTGCAACTGTCATTTTCAGCCCTTTTGTCCCCTTGGCAGAATTGAGTTGCCTTTCTTACACGATTTCACTCTTTATACCATTTCCCAATGGTGTAAACAAAGACACTGAACAATGACCCTTTCTACCTCTGAACTGGTTAACAGTATAGCAACTTTGGTGCACAATGAACTGAAAGTTGTTACTTTTGTGTCAGCACTCAATGCAATGTGTCAAAGCAGCTTGTGTTCCAGCCAAGGGCACAGAACATGCAGCATGTCGGAGCAACAAAGTAAGCTGCACTGATTCACAAAATACAACTCAGGATGATATGTTAATTAAAGTAAAACTTGTAATTGTAAATTAAGTACTAAAGGATATATTATGAAGTGCCACCATAAATCCTACTTGGTTGACATATAAACATTTCTGTAGGAAGTTTAATATAACTATTATTTTATATATTATCACAACATCTGGCTACTTTTGCATATGAGACGCAAGCTATAAAACTGCATATATGTAGAAATTTACAGCATGAAACAAGGTCATTCAGCTCATCATGTCCATCCTATGCCATATTATATTCTGCATTGGGTGTATGGTAACACCCTTAAACAGAAACCTGTTTACCGAAAAAAGACTGTTTAAGATGTTAAGCCCATTCCCTGTTAGAATATGTCATTGTAAAAGAATATATCATATGTCATGAAACATACAATAAGGCATGATTTATACAAAGTACTTGAAATCTCTTGAAGCTTTGAAAGGCAAAACTATTGGCCCAAATTTGCAATCTGTGTCAGAATCACTATTTCCTATTTCAGACCTGTCTCCAACACAGGAACTTTCATAGTAGAGACTGCACTGTCCTGGCATAGAACAGTGGAGAGGGTCTTCATGGAAAGTCTTCATGGAGGGTCTTTTTATTGGGGCGGGCATCAAACAGGAAATTTAAGTCACATGCAATAAAGCTACAGCTGTAATTATGGTCTTAATCTGCTTCTAGATATTTTAATCTGCATAGAGATAAAGAAGATTAAATCAGTTACAACGCCAAATACAATAAATTCCTGGATTGTGTATGAGATGATTTTCTGGCTCAATACATTGAGGAACCAACTAGAGGACAGACCACTCTTGACTGGGTGCTGTGTATCAGAAAGGATTAATTGGCAATCTAATTGTGTGAGGCCCCTTAGAGTAAAGTGACGGTAATATGACAGAATTATTCTTGAAGGTGGAGAGTGACATAATTGATTTTGAGACTTGGGTCCTGAATCTAAGTAGAGGAAACTACGCAGGATAGTGAAACAGAAGCTAGCTATGACAAATTGTGGAGCATTATGTAAAGGGATGACAGTGAATAGGCAATAGCAAATGTGGGAAAACTGCCTTGGCCATGGCTAACAAGGGTAATTATGGATAGTATTAGATCCAAGGAAGCGATGTATAAATTGATCAAAAGGAGCAGCAGACCTGAGAATTGGGCAAAGATGGGGAAAATAGAAGACAGGACTGATAATATAAACTGATTGTTAAAGGTTTCCATAGGTATCTGAAGAGAAAAAGATTATTGTGAACAAATGTAGATCCCTTTCAATCAGAAAAAGGGTAAGTTAGGTTAGGGAACAAACTGATAGTGAAACAATTAAAAACATTGTTTGATTCTGCCTTCATAAACGAGGTCACAAATAACGTTACAAAATATTGGTGACACGTGGTCTAGTGAGGGAGAGGAACTGAAGAAAATCAGTATTTGAAGGGAAATGGTGTTGACGGCACGGTGGCACAGTGGTTAGCACTGCTGCCTCACAGCGCCAGAGACCCGGGTTCAATTCCCGACTCAGGCAACTGACTGTGTGGAGTTTGCACATTCTCCCCGTGTCTGCGTGGGTTTCCTCCGGGTGCTCCGGTTTCCTCCCACAGTCCAAAGATGTGCAGGTCAGGTGAATTGGCCATGCTAAATTGCCCGTAGTGTGGGGTAAATGTAGGGAAATGGGTGGATTGCGCTTCGGCGGGTCGGTGTGGACTTGTTGGGCCGAAGGGCCTGTTTCCACACTGTAAGTAATCTAATCTAATCTAATCTAAAACTGCTGGGATAATAGAATTCCTACAGTATAGAAGCAGGCCATTCGGCCCAGTGAGTCCACACTCACCTGTTGAAGAGCATCCCATCCAGACTCAGTCATGACCTTTTTCCTGTAATCCTGCATTTCCCATGGCAAACCATCTAACCTTCATATATAGTCATAGAGATGTACAGCACGGAAACAGACCCTTCGGTCCAATTCATCCATGCTAACCAGATATCCCAACCTAATCTGGTCCCACTTGCCAGCACACGGCCCATATCCATCTAAACCCTTCCTATTCATATACCCATCAAGAAGCCTTTTACATGTTGCAATTGTACCAGCCTCCACCACGTCCATACACGTACCACCCTCTGCGTGAAAGGGTTGCCCCTTAGGTCTCTTTTATGTCTTTCTTCGCTCACCTAAACCTATGCCCTCTAGGTCTGGATTCCCCCACCCCAGGGTTGATAGGCTTTGACAATTTATCCTATCCCTCATAGAATCATAGAGATGTACAGCATGGAAACAGACCCTTTGGTCCAACCCGTTCATGCCAACCAGATATCCCAACACAATCTAGTCCCACCTGCCAGCACACAGCCCATATCCCTCCAAACCCTTCCTATTCATATACCCATCCAAATACCTCTTAAATGTTGCAATTGTACCAGCCTCCACCACATCCTCTGGCAGCTCATTCCATACACGTACCACCCTCTGCATGAAAAAGTTGCCCCTTAGGTCTCTTTTATTTCTTTCCCCTCTCACCCAAAACCTATGCCCTCTAGTTCTGGACTCCCCGACCCCAGGTAAAAGACTTTGTCTATTTATCCTATCCATGTCCCTCATAATTTTGTAAACCTCTATAAGGTCACCCCTCAGCCTCCGACACTCCAGGGAAAACAGCCCCAGCCTGTTCAACCTCTCCCTATAGCTCAAATTCTCAACATCCTTGTAAATCTTTTCTGAACCCTTTCAAGTTTCACTTCCTATCTTTCTCATAGGAAGGAGACCAGAATTGCACGCAATATTCCAACAGTGGCCTAACCAATGTCCTATACAGCCGCAACATGACCTCTCAACTCCTGTACTCAGTACCCTGACCAATAAAGGAAAGCATACCAAATGCCTTCTCCATTATCCTATCTACCCGCAACTCCACTTTCAAGGAACTATGAAATTGCACTCCAAGGTCTCTGTTCAGCAACATTCCCTAGGATCACCATTAAGTGTATAAGTCCTGCACTGATTTGCTTTCCCAAAATGCAGCACCTTACATTTATCTAAATTAAACTCCATCTGCCACTTCTCAGCCCATTGGCCCATCTGGTCAAGATCCCGTTGTAATCTGAGGTAACCTTCTTCGCTGTCCACTACACCTCCAATTTTGGTGTCATCTGCAAACTTACCAACCATACCTCATATGATTTCATCCAAATCATTAATATAAATGACAAAAAGTAGTGGACCTAGCACCGATCCTTGTGGCACTCCACTGATCACATACCTCCAGTCTGAAAAACAACCTTCCACCACCACCCTCTGTCTTCTACCTTTGAGCCAGTTCTGCATCCATATGGCAAGTTATCCTTGTATTTCATGAGATCTAACCTTGCTAACTAGTCTCCTACATGGAACACCTTGCTGAAGTCCATTTAGATCATGTCTACCCCTCTGCCCTCATCAATCCTCTTTGTTACTTCTTTAAAACCTCAATCAAGTTCGGGTTTGAGAGTCAAAGGGGGTCAACTAGCTTGTATAGACTTTAATAAATTTTAACTGTTTGCAGAAGTCGCGAATTGCATCTCGTGTGTGAAACCTTGGGAAAAGAACCTAACATGTTAGCACATCTTTGATCTGTGGGAGGAAACCGGACCACCCGAAGGAAACTCACGCAGACACGGGGAGATGTGCAAGCTCCACACAGAGAGTCACCCAAGAGTGGAATCAAACCCACCTCCCTGGCATTATGAGGCAGCACTGAGCTAACATGCTGCCCATATTATGGCATAGGGAGACGTGGGCGTCCAGATACAGCAGACGCTGAAAGTAAGCAGGCAAGTGCAGCAAGCACTGAAGTAGGCAAATAGTACATTAGTCTACATCAGAGAGGATTTGAATACAGGAACAAGGATGTCTTGCTGCAATTGCACAGGGCCATGGTGAAACCACATCTGGAGGATTGTGAGCAGTTTTGGTCTCCTTACCTGAGAAGGTTTCTGGCTATGAAGGGAGTGTAACAACAATTTACCAGACTAATTCCAGGTCTGCCCTATGAAGAGACATTGGAATGGCCAGGAGTATATTCATTGGAACTGAGCAAACGTTTGGGTTGGGTGGAGGGGTCAGTCTCTTAGCAAACTATAAAATTCTAATAAGACTAAACAGGGGAAACACAGGAAAATATTCCCAATGACCAGGGAGGCCACAACCAGGGTCACAGTCGAAGGATATGGGATAATTAGGAGACAATTTAGCACTGAGATGTGAAGAAATTCTTCACTCAGACAGTGGTGAGCCTGTGGAATTCTCTGCCACAGAAGCAATGAAAGCCAACATTGAATTTGTTCAAGAAAGAATTCAATACAGTTCTTCAAGTTAAAGGGATCAAAGGTATGGGGAGAAAGTGAGAACAAGGTACTGAGTTGGATGATCAGCCATGATCATATTCAACGGTGGGGCAGGCTTGAAGGGCCAAGTGGCATCTAAGTGAGATGGGGGAGAGGGTGGGGTGAAGGTGGGTTGGCAGGCAGGATGGCAAGTGGGTGAGTGGGTAGGGTGGAAGCTGGGTAAGGGTTAGGTTGTGAGTAGGTGAGGTGATAACTTGGCAAATAGATCTGGATGATCACTTTCTCTCACACATTTAGTGATTGCCTCTTATATTACAACACGTATTTGACATCACCACTGTTTTGTGGGGAGTGTACATTCCTTCAGATCTTTCCATACAACTGTCCAAGCTGATGTAGTTGTATTACGTATGTATATGTTATTGCACTCACTATAAACTGCAATTGAGTCCAGCCAGAAGCAGAAAAGGTGAGTGTAAGGGTGACCTTTAATGAAGCTAGTTGTATATAATTTATGGCACTGTAACAATCCAAATCAGCTCTCTGTTTTTTTTTCAAAATTCTCAAGATGTGTCAGACTGATCAAGAAAACATATTCAGATCCCGCAAGATCCTGAAAGATGGTTCTTTCAGAGCATGACTATGCAAGCCACTTCACATCACTATTCACATCATTATTCACTTCATTCATCTTCACTGCTTGCTCGTACTATTCCATGTCATACATTGTTGCAACTGGCTTCATGCCAAGCAGTACCCTGCAATAGATAGTTACTGTACAGACCAGGCAGACTAACAGCTGCATGTGTGCAGTTTTGAATGGCAGTTTTGCAACTCAAAAGTTTGCAGCAGTTTTAAGATCTCTCAGTGATTTTGCAATCAGAGACCTGAAAATTCAGATTCAGGATGAAGTAAACAATCTGACATTAACAAACTTGCCGTGTACAGTTCATCACCTTTTTTTTGAGAAAAGATATACATGCATCAGAAGCAATGCAGAGAAGAAATCACAGAACTTATTCCTGAGGAGGGGGGAGTGGTTTGTGCTCATGAGTAAAGCTTGACAAGGCTAGACTTTGTCCATTTGAGTTCAGAAGAATGAGAGGTGATCTTACTGAAACATATGAGGGCACTTGAGAGCATGGATGCTCTCTTCTTGTGGAAGAGACTGGCACTAGAGAAAACCAGTTTAAAAATAAGGGGTCTGCCATTTTAAATGAAGATGAGGGGATTTTGTTTCTCTCAGTGGGTATGAGACTTTGGCATTTTCTCCCCTACAGAGTGGGGGTGGTAGCATTATTAAATATTTTTAAATAAGAAGTAAATACTTACAACCAGATCATTTGTACCTCAGAGTTCTGCAATCTTTCTCCATTCACTGCTTTTCTACTTTTTATACTAAAGTGAACAAGTTCACAGTTTTCCACATTATTTTCACTTACCCATACTCAATTAATGCTTTGCAGACTCCTTATGTCCTCTTCACAACTTTCTTGACTGGGAAGATAGACAAATGTTTTCAGATATGTAAAGATGTAACATTGAGGTCACAATTAGACTAGCCATGATTGTAATGCATGGCAGAGCAGGTTTGAGGGATCATGTGCTCTACTCCCACCCCTAATTCATATCTTCGTATGTAGATTATATCTGACAGCCAACTTAAGCACAGCAACCTATACACAAATAGCATGTGATAATGATAAGACATTATATTCTCTTTATTCATGTTGGTTGAAGGGTAAATATTGGCAAGGAGAATATAGGAGAACTTACTTTAAAGAGTGCCGTGGGATGTTTTACACCCACCTGAAGGAAAATCTTCAGCTTATTGTCCCACTCAGCAGACTAAATCTAAAAACAATGTACAGCATCCGTATTTTTTTTAAACTGAGACAGGCACTGGTATAGCAGTAACATCTTGGGGCTAGTCACTCCAGCTCCACCCCAATACACTGTGGGTGTGGGTTCAAATCCCACTATAGCAGATATTAAAATTTGACTTCAGTTTAAAAGTTAGTCTAATGGAGATCATGTTATCACTGTTGCTCTTGTTAAAAACAAACTGGCTCACTATCCTCTTTAGGGAAGGAAATCTGTGTCTTTACCTGGTCTGGACTACATATAACTCCAAACCCACAGCAATGTGGTTGCTACTTAACTGACCTCTGCCCTGGTACTAACAAGCCACTCAGTACAAGGTGCAATTTGGGATGGGTATTAAATGTGGCCTAGCAAGTAACACCAACATCTCATGACTCCCAAAACCGACTGGGTTCAGTACTGGTGCATTGGCTGAGATTTTGTGTTCACATACTGGTAGCAGCACTACAGCTCACAATGTTTTGAATTAGAGATAAAATTGTCTCCACAGATCTATGCCTGCAAGGAAGTGTGTTAAGATCAAATGCTAGGCTCCTATACAAGTGGCATGGTTAAGATGAAAAATCTGGTGGAATTGGAGTTGTGTTTGCAAAACATACTCTTGAAAGGCTTGTGCTGTTTCATCACATGATATGAAACCAGACAATACACATCCCAATTTCTGGGTTGTTGTGTCACAACTGACATAATTAGCAGAACATATCTATTCCACAAGTCAATGAGGTGGAAAGCAGGAAAAATGGGTGCAAGGATAGCCTGAAAATGTTTCTAACAATCTGCAATTAAGGTTTTCAAGATTGTTCCCATAGCTCCTTCTGAGTTTACCAACCCATATTTAATCATCAGAATATGAATAAACACTGTGTACATGGGATCAATCAAAAAATGCCAGTTGCAAAATCATGTATTTCATTATTAAATCACAAAGATTCTGCCAGTTTTCCCTTTAGTTGCATTCAATTTACAGCTGATTACAAAGTAAGACTGATCCCTTTTGAAATCATATGAAGAGTAGTCAGTAAACTTATAATTTCGTAGGTAAGATAGAGTCATAGTCATAGAGATGTACAGCACGGAAACAGACCCTTTGGTCCAACCTGTCCATGCCAACTAAATATCCCAACCCAATATAATCCCACCTGCCAGCACCTGGCCCATATCCCTCCAAACCCTTCCTATTCATATACCCATCCAAATGCCTCTTAAATGTTGGAATTCTACCAGCCTCCACCACTTCCTCTGGCAGCTTATTCCATACCTCTGTGTGACAAAGTTGCCCCTTAGGTCTCTTTTATATCTTTCCCCTCTCACCCTAAACCTATGCCCTCTAGTTCTGGGCTCCCCAACCCCAGCGAAAAGACTTTGTCTATTTATCCTATCCATGCCCCTCATAATTTTGTAAACCTCTATAAGGTCACCCCTCAACCTCCGACGCTCCGGGGAAAACAGCCCCAGCCTGTTCAGCCTCTTCCCATAGCTCAAATCCTCCAACCCTGGCAACATCCTTGTAAATCTTTTCTGAACCCTTTCAAGTTTCACAAAATCTTTCCGATAGGAAGGAGACCAGAATTGTACGCAATATTCCAACAGTGGCCTAGCCAATGTCCTGTACAGCCGCAACATGACCTCCCAACTCCTGTACTCAACACTCTGACCAATAAAAGAAAGTATACCAAACGCCTTCTTCACTATCCTATCTACCTACAACTCCACTTTCAAGGTGCTATGAACCTGCACTCCAAGGACCTTACCATTAAATGTATAAGTCCTGCTAAGATTTGCTTTCCCAAAATGCAGCATCTTGCATTTATCTGAAATAAACTCCATCTGCCACTTCTCAACCTATTGGCCCAACTGGTCAAGATCCTGTTGTAATCTGAGGTAACCCTCTTCGCTGTCCACTACACCTCCAATTTTGGTGTCATCTGCAAACCTACTAACTGTACCTCTTATGCTCACATCCAAATCATTTATGTAAATGATAAAAAGTAGAGGACCCAGCACTAATCCTTGTGGCACTCCACTGATCACAGGCCTCCAGTCTGAAAAACAACCCTCCACCACCACCCTCTGTCTTCTACCTTTGAGTCAGTTCTGTATCCAAATGGCTAGTTCTCTGTGTATTCCATGAGATCTAACCTTGCTAACCAGTCTCCCATGGGGAATCTTGTCAAATGCCTTACTGAAGTCCATATAGAGCACACCTACTGCTCTGCCCTCATCAATCCTCTTTGTTACTTCTTCAAACAACTCAATCAAGTTTGTGAGACATGATTTTCCACGCACAAAGCCATGTTGACTATCCCTAATCAGTACTTGCCTTTCCAAATACATGTACATCCTGTCCCTCAAGATTCCCTCCAATAACTTGCACACCACTGAGGTCAGGCTCACTGGTCTATAGTTCCCTGGCATGGCCTTACTACCCTTCTTAAACAGTGGCACCACGTTAGCCAACCTCCAGTCTTCGAGCACGTCATCTGTGACTATCGATGATACAAATATCTCAGCAAGCGGCCCAGCAATCACTTCTCTAGCTTCCCACAGAGTTCTAGGGTACACCTGATCAGGTCCTGGGGATTTATCCACCTTTATGTGTTTCAAGATATCCAGCACTTCCTCCTCTGTAATATGGACATTTTGCAAGATGTCACCATCTATTTCCCTACATTCTATATCTTCCACATCCTTTTCCACTCTACATACTGATGCAAAATAATTAATCTTGAGCTGCGCAGGTCTAAACATTTTAGGTTTGGTCCTGGATCTATAGTGAAGCAATTGATCTCAGCAAAAGTATTAGTATGGTTATTACATAAAGCCTTATTCCTTTTACATTATGGAACAAAATATTAGCCATAGGTTGATTGCTATTGAGGTTCTAAAGCTGGACAATACAACAGAAGAGAATGCCTTTCATAATTATTAGCATGCTCGGTTTCAAATTGAAGAAAGGCCACTTGGGCAAAAGTCAACACCTTCAGGAAAAATGAATAGAGAGAAGAATTTCTGTAAAAGTAACCTTTCACTTCAGTGTAATTGTGGTGTATGGTATTGCAACACTGTAGCAATGACAACAAAATTGCCTTTCAGGAAATATGGAATGATTGCGTGGTGGGGGGAGTGGCGGGGTGAGAGAGATGTGAAGGCAGCTTGTCAAATTAAATGCTGATCATTTCTCACTTCCAGTGATGTTTTTAAAAAGGTTCTAATATCAGGAAAATGGCATGTCTGTGCAGGTACAAGTAAAGCTAATCTAAATTTCAAATGCACAGTTCACAATGAGTTATATTAAAATAATCGTATCTTCACAAAGAGCTGCTTCTTTTTTTTTAACAATGCATATCAATCTTCAGAAAACAAGCAATTTAACTTAATATGAGTTTCTGCCCTCGCCTGAATGGGTCCAAAATTATTACCTTAAAGCTATGACAAGCATTACCTTAAATGCTTACTGTATTTATGTTCATAATGGACACTGTACTGCCTAAATAGTTAACAACAGAAGTTTAACAGCTGATGAATGTTGCTTTTATAGGGAGTAAGGTTTAATACTAACATATCCTTGAATACTTAATAAATTAGTAACTCTTTGCTATTACCTAAAGGATTATGTGTTCGTCACAAGGAAGTGTTTGCATCCTTCTATGTTCAGGAAAAGATAGATCTACTTTGTTGCAGATGAAGACCATGCAAAGAGGTGTTGGCGGATTGTGAAAAAGATTTGAGAAATCAGCCCTGTAGTGAGTTACCTTCAAATGTGACAATTGTTATGTGGACAAATACTGCAACAATTTTGCGCTCAACAAGACCCCATAGCAACAATAAGGGAAATGACCAATAGAAAGCTGAGGACAATCAAGGTTGTCTGAGAAGATCAGTCTCAGGGTTTAAAGTTGAAGAGAGAATTTAGAGCCCAGGGAGATGGAGGATGGACTGTGGGATTGGTTTCTCTTGGGCAGGTGATGTGGAAGGAAGTGGGTAAATACAGCATTTTCAAGTCACTATGCCTGTTAATGCTTTATTTAAACACTAGTGGATGGCTGAGTTTGGCACCTGCTCAGCTCCTATTTTGTGGGGTGAGTTCAGTGGTGGGCAGGAAGGTAGGTGGGTTGACACCAACTGATTTTATGCATACATCCCCAACCTACACCAGAAAACATCCCCATCAGGGTCCATAAATCTACCCATGAGTGAAGAATCTGTAAATCTAGAGTCAGAGACTTAAGACAGTACCCATGTGATACCTGGGTTAAAGCCAGGAAATGGTGGACAGATGAAAACCCAGTTTAATGTCTGGGCAATTTTATAACTGAAGCCTCCACCCTCTCCAATTCCTCAAAACGACTTCGCCTGAACTCCTGACCCAAGTATACCTTGTCCGGCACAAACTAGACACGTCCCAAACAACCACCTGACTACCCCCACAAGCCTGGCCACCATCTCACCCACTTTGCACCTCAGCCACCTACTACCTTGACCACCTTCCCTATTAACTTCACCCACCTACCTACCGACATCACCCAACCACTCAGCCTACCGATTCACTCATTTGTCAACTCACCCATTCAATAACACTTCCAATGGAATTTTAAACTTTACAAAATGGCAGTAAATCCTTTAGAAAAGGTCCCCTCTCCCCAGCGCCACAAAGCTGGTTCCTTTCTTTCTAAAAGCTGTTCGTTTTCTCAGAAGGGTCGTAAACGCTGCCGGTGCCAATTAGACTGGTTTAGTACAGAGATTAAAGGGTATTGAGAGGCCTTTTTGTTTATATATAAACAGATGAGACTTCAGACCAAAGTGGTCATCTTTTAGAAGTGACCTGTATAATGAAAGGGGGGTGGTCAGCTCTCTAGCTGAGCAGTTCAGTCCAGAACTAGTTGGGAGTTCAACAGTGAGCTGTGTGGAAACAAACTCTCTCTCTCTCTTTCAGTCCTTCTAACTTCAAACTGTAAGCATCTATTCCTTTTTTTATATTGTGTTTTAAGGGTGTTTGCTTATTGGGACTGTTGTGTATATTCGGATCAGCATAATTAAGCCGAATTTGGATAGACTGAGTTCTGTAGGGGTTCTTTATTCTGCACTTTATGTTTCATTGTGTACTTTTGTGAATAAATTTTAGTCTTTTTTTATAACCTGGTAGTCAACCTTGCTAACATATTCCGGGTAATTTTCTCTGTACACGTATTGAAACAAGTTGCAAAGTTATGGTCTGAGCTGCCTACTTGAGAATGTTTAAATGGTCTGGCCTAGTTCATGACAGATTGGGTTTTTTTTGTGGGATTTTAAACAGCGAGTGGGAGGTGCTAGCATCTTTATTTTGGGTGTTGGTTTGGTTGGGTAAACAAAGCTTGGAATAGTAATGGCTCTTTCAGTCACCAAAAGTTTTCTGGATGTGGATGCGGTGACTTTGGAAGTTTTGCAAAAGGTGAATAAGACCAAGCTGCAGGAATTAGCAGAGAAGCTGGAATTGGAACTGCCTGCTTCTGTGAGGAAAGGAGAGATAATTACAGCAGTAGCTCAGCATTTGAACTTGCTGGAGAAACCATTAGAATCTATAGAGATGGCAAGAATTCAATTGCAAATGAAGCATCTTGAGTTAGATGCGAGAGATAAGGAAAGGTCAGCAGAAATGAAACAGTTTAAAAGCAGAAAGGAGAGAAGAGAGAGAGCAGCAGAAGAGAGGGAAAAAGAGCGAGCAGAGAACGAAAAAGAGAGAGCTCTTGAACTTCAAAAACTGACACTTAAAAAGGAAAGTCAGCTGAAAAGCCTGGAGATAAAGGCTGAAGATAACCTTTGCAAGGAAGTAATGCAAACTCATGTGGGAGAGCAGAGAGTTAAAACAACAAGGTTAGCAGCTGAAGTGGCTGATGATTATGAGCTGGTTCATAAAACTTGGTTTGGCTTCCGGAATTAATTTCAGTTCATGAGGGATAGAAATTGGGACAAAGAGAAATCCTCATGTGGAAAGAGAAAGGTAGATCTCAGTGAAGTTCATAAGAATAATTTACCACAGGATAAAAAAGAAACACATGAGAGGGACAAAGAAGTTAAAAAGCTCCGTGTTTTCATTGTAATACAGTGGGCCACACAAAATCTCAGTATTGGTGGGCTGGCAGAAAGCCAGATGTAGGAAAACCAGACAAGCCTGAAAGTTTTGTTGGGCTAGTAATAAAATGGACAAGGGAAGTTAGACAACTGCCTCAAAGTGCACAAGATGATAAGAGGTTGGTTAAGGAGGAAGTGCCAGATCTGCTTAAAATGTATACATGAAAGGTAACGTTTATTCACGTAGGCCAGGATTATTTTGTGAGGAGTTTACAATATGAAGGGACACAGGATCCTCTCAGTCTGTAATGCTGAAGGATGAGGAGACATGTACTCCTGAGGGACTATTGCCAGAAAAGGTACTGGTAACAGGAATTCATGGTGAGACAAGAAGTGCTCAATTATGTAAAGTGAGGCTAGAGAGTCCAGAGAAGAGTGGAAAATTTGTGGTCGGAGTACTGTACAAACTCTCAGCTCCAGGAATACAATCTGTCCCTGCAAATGATACAGCTGATTCTTCGGTAGGCGTGCTGCCTACTCTAGTTGAAAAACCAGTGGAGACGCAGGCAACTGAAGACATGAAGGACATTTATCCAGGAATTTTCTCTGATTGTGTGGTCACAAGATCACAGAGGCATACGCTGAAGCAGGAGAGATCAAAAGGCACAGATAAGGAAGCTGACATAGCTTCATCTGAGACTACTTTGATCAGTGGCACAGAGCACGAACAAATAAGTAAACATGCAAGTATCTTTAGCTCTGCTAAGCCGATTGAATTACAGCAGAACGATGAGTACCTAAAACAGTTATATCACAAGGAATTTACAAAGATTAGATTCACTACAGTGTAGAAACAGGCCCTTCAGCCCAACAAGTCCACACTGACCCTCCGAAAAGCAACCCACCCAGACCCATTCCCCTACATTCACCCCTGGCTAATACACCTAACACTACGGCAATTATCATGGCCAATTCACCTAACCTGCACATCTTTGGACTGTGGGAGGAAACCAGACCACCTGGAGGAAACCCACACAGACACAGGGAGAATGTGCAAACTCCACACAGACAGTTGCCCGAGGTGGGAATTAAACCCTGGTCCCTGGCGCTCTGAGGCAGCAGTGCTAACCACTGAGCCACCATGCTGCCCCAAACGGAGAGTGAATGCATCCCTGTGTGTTATTACTGAACAAATGATGTCTTAACGAGGAAATGGAGACCGTGGCACAGTCAAGCAGATGAGAAATGGGCAGAGATTCATCAAATTGTTTTGCCAATAGGGTATAGAAAGGAGGTGCTATGAGTGACGCATGAGCTACCACTAGGAGGTCATTTATGGATGAGGAGAACACAGGCTAAAATACAAAGACATTTTTACTGGCCTGGACTACACAAGGATGTAGCTGAATTTTGCTAGACGTATCATACATGTCAGCTAATCGGAAAACCGCAGGCAGTAATAAAACCTGCACCTTTAATACCTATTCCAGCAATTGAGGAGCCTTTCACAAGACTCTTGATTGATTGCATAGGACCCTACCTCAAACAAAGAGTGTGAATAAGTATTTATTAACAATAATGGGTGTGTCGACTGGATTTCCAGAGGCAATCCCATTACGCAACATCACAGCTAAAAGAATTGTAGAAGAATTACTTAATTTTTTTACGAGATACGGACTACCAATAGAGATCCAGTCAGATCGATGATCAAACTTCATATCCAAACTATTCAAGGAGGTTATGGATAACTTGGGAATAAAGCAATTCAAATCTATTGTGAACCACCCGGAATTGCAGAGAGTGCTAGAGAGATGGCATCAAACACTATAGACTATGTTGAGGGCTTATGGTCGGATTATCCAGATGATTGGGACAAGGGAGTTCCGTTTGTACTTTTTTCAATCAGAAATGCACCGAATAAATCAACCAAATTCAGTCCATGTGAATTAATTTTTGGGCATGATGTAAGAGGACTCTTAAAATTGATTAAGGAGAAATTAATAAATCAGCATTCAGAGACCACCCACTTGGATTAAGTGTCAAATTTTAGAGAACGATTAAATAAAGCCAGAGAGTTAGCTGAACAGAATTTTAAAGTATCACAGCATACATTGAAACAGGAAGCAGATAAGAAATCACAAATTCACAATTTTGCAATTGGGGATAAGGTATTGGTGTTACTTCCAATAACAGGAGAGCCTTTAAAAGCAAGTTCTAGTGGATCTTATCAAATTGAGAGGAAATTGAGTGAGGTCAACTACTTGATAAGGACTCCAGACAGGAAGAAATCTCACAGAATGTGTTATGTGGATATGCTGAAAAGGTACTTTGATAGGGAAGGAAAGCAAGAGGAGAAGGTGTTAATGATTACAGCACAGAAGAAAGAACCAAGTTCAGAGGATTCTGAATTGGACATTCCTCAAATCAAATTGGACAATGAGGAAGCTATCATAAATTGGGATAAATTATTGAATTACCTTCCACAAGGAAATCGAAATGACTTGAAAGAGTTATATACATAAGGAGATAGATAGAAATAAACTGGGATGTACTAATTGTGCATGATGTAGATATAGGAGATACTGTTCTGATTAAGCAAAATCTTTACAGGCATAACCCTCTAAACTTGGCACAGGTTCAGGAGGAGATAGGTCGCATGCTCCGAGATGGCATAATCAGAGCTCACTGTCATGGTGCCAAAGCCAGATGGCACCCAACCGTTATGTGTGGACTATAGCAATGTAAACGCCGTTACACAGACTGATGCATATCCAATTCCACGGTTGAAGGAATGTGTTGAAAAGGTGGGACAAGCAACTTACGTTTCTAAGTTGGACTTGCTCAGAGGCAACTGAGAAGTACCTCTGTCAGAGAGAGCAAAGGCAATTTCAGCTTTCGTATCGCCAGATGGACTATGTCAGTTCAAAGTCATGCCATTTGGTATGAAAAATACCCCAGCCACTTTTCAGTGACTGACTAATAAGGTCATTGCCAGATTACCCAACTGTGTGGTGGATATTGATGACTTGGTGATTTTTAGTCACTTGTGGAAGGAACATTTACAACATTTATCACACTTGTTTGATTGACTTGAGAAAGCAGGCTTGGTGGTAAACCTAGCTAAAAGTGAATTTGCCAAAACTCAAGTCATCTTCCTGGGCCATGTTATTGGACATGGACAAATGGCTCCATGGGATTTGAAAACGAAAGTAATTGGGCCCACACCATCAACAAACAGTTCCTGGGATTGAGTGGGTTTTACTGGAAGTTTGTGCCAAACTTTAGCAGCGTGGCTGCTCCACTCACCGAATTATTAAAAAAGGGCAAGAAGTTTAAGTGGACAGCGGACTGTTAAAAGGCATTTAACAGCCTAAAACCTGTGTTAACCACTGCCCCAGTATTAGTCACACTGGGTTACACAAAACCTTTCAAGGTGGCTATCGACGCCAGTGATGTGGGTGTTGGTGCGGTGCTCCTGCAGGAAGATGACAAGGGGACAGAAAGACTCATCAGGTATTTTTCAGCAAGTTGAACATTCATCAACAGAAATATTCAGTGGTGGAGAAAGAGACTTTAAGCTTGGTGTTGGCATGACAACATTTCAGTGTTTATATTATCAGCAATGCATCTGAGACAATCATATACATTGATCATAACCTATTGACATTTGTGGAAAGGTTTCAGGACAAAAATGCCAGACTGTTAGATGGAGTTTGTTGTTGCAGCCATTCAATTTGACAATTGTGCATGTGACAGGTTGTGAAAACATGATTGCTGATGCGTTATTGAGACCTGAATTTGCATGTAATTGTGCAGGTTACCGTGTTTATAGTTAGTCTTATATATATGTGTGATAAGACTATTAACCAGGTTTTTGAAGGGTTTTAAAAATGAAGCCATCTGTTTAGTATTGATGGTTCATTTTTCTTTCGGGAGGAGGTGCCACAAAGCTGGTTCTATTCTTTCTAAAAGCTGTTCCTTTTCTCAAGGATACTATGTCCTTGGGTTTTCTTCAGAAGGGTTGTGAACACTCCCAGTGCCAATTAGACAGCTTTGGTACAGAGATTAAAGGGTATTGAGAGGTCTTTTTGTTTATATATAAACAGGTGAGACTTCAGGCCAAAGTGGTCATATTTTAGAAGTGACCTGTATTACAAAAGAGGAGTGGTCAGCTCTCTAGCTGAGCAGTTCTGTCCAGAACTAGTTGGGAGTTTAACAGTGGGCTGCATGAAGACAAACTTTCTCTCTCCTTATGCCCTTATAATTTCAACCAGTAGTTGACGTGTGTTCCATTTTTTTACTGTGTCTTCAGGGTGTTTGCTTATTGGGACTGTTGTGTATGTTCAGAACAGCAAAATTAAGTCTAGTTTGGATAGACTGAGTTCTGTAGGGGTTCTTTATTCTGTCCTTTATGTTTCATTGTGTAATTTTGTGAATAATTTTTTGTCTGTTTTAAAATGTGGTAGTCAACCTCACTCACTTAATCTGGGTAATTTTCTCTGTACACTTACCAAAGCAAATTGCAAAGTAATGGTCTGGGTTGCCTGTTGAAGAATGATTTGAGTGATCTGGCCTAGTCCATAACACCAGCAAACCCCCTCCTGGCCACCAACTCTACTTTCGGTAGTGCATTTATTGGGTTACTGAAAAAGCCTGGCCCAGAAAGGTCCTGGAATTAATATTAAGTAGTGTGGAGATAGGGAAATGTTCAAGTGGAGCATCAATCTGACACTTGGAAGATCTGGGCTCATGTATTTCCTCGTTCAGATGCTGTCCAGCCTGACATGATTTACCTCGATGTTTTGTTTTAATTAGTAGTATGGCTGACAAAATCTCCAGAACTATGTTTTAAAAATACTCAGTATTGTTGCAGTGGTGACAATGGTTAGAATGGCAATGCAAACTCAGGTTTAAAATAGAGTCGCTGAGGTTATTGAATTACAAATACCCTTTTACAAGTGTTAAAGGTCAGTAACTCATGAGTGATGAAAATAGAAATGAAAAATGACAGTCTCCGATTATTAAAAAATGGGAACACCTGCAACTCACAGTCACTGGTGTCCAGATTCTTTTAAATTGCAATGACCATGATCATCATGTAAATACATTTTAAATGTGATTGTTATTCTGTACAGGATGCGTATAATACATCATGTGGAACGTCAATTACCAGCAAGAGAAGGCCATATATAAAATAAGACAAAGATTTGCCATTTCTTACTGTTTTTCATCATGCTGCCTACACCTGTACATGTATTGAATTTCCTCTTTGATTTTCAACAACAATAAAAAATAATCAAATACAAACACATGGTTGCAGATGCTGGAGACCTGAAATGGAAACAGAAAGTGCTCAAGAAACTGCACATCGAATAGCATCTGTGGAGAGCAAAGTGAGTTAATGCTTCAAGTTCAATGTGACTTCTTCGGAACTAAAAGAGCTGGAAAATTATCATTTTTATTTTGCTGACAAAGGGGAAGGGGCAGCAAGCGGAACAGATGGTGAGGGTGCACAGAGAAAAAGGCAAAGGGAGAACTCATGGCAGAAACAGGTGCTAATGATATGTGTGAATAGTAAGAAATAGGTCAGCTCTACTGAGAGCCAACCCTTGCAAATAATTGGGGCATTACACCCTTCCCCCCCATGAATATATTTGAATATTGACAATGCCCAAGCAAGGGATGGCAGACTCATTTTACACAGTTAGCTTGTCACGTGTGGACTGGACCATATTGTGCTAGTTCCCAGAATATATATCTTGTACGATGCATAAAAGGATGACACATGTTTGCCAGTCTCAGTCTTGGCATATATTTCATGTTATCCATTCCTTTTGGCATGTATCACCTAGATGTTGATAAAGGCTTCAGTATTTCTGTGTCCATGTGCTGTCTGACTGGGGATTGTAGGTTGTGATGTTACAGCTAGCTCTTAGACTTCATTGATATACTTGCGTGCCATGAAACATACTTGACCTTGATACTCGGTGGGACACTTCTTCACGTGCTATTGTGCAGGTGTTGGACTTCGGGTTTCTCTGAGCAATTAGATTTCTTGCACATATCAGTCCAATATCCTCTTGTTGAATATAGTTTGCATATGTTCCAAAATGTTAAATATGTTGTGTGAGACAATGTACAATTCACACAGGATTTGGATATTTTACTGAACCTGTTGATAGCTGCTATTGTTGTTGTGAAGTCCTGAAGATGTGGCAGAGAGCCCATAATTGCTTTAAATGTGCATCTTTCTATCAGTGTGTTAAAGATTTTTTTTTGGTTTGTCTAAAAGTCCACTTCTGAAGGATTTAATAAGTGTAAGGGCAATGACCAGTTTTATCAGTTTTCAGCGAAGTCAGTTTTGATTAAATCATATGCCATCATTTTGTATCAGCACCTGCCTATGAATAATTCACTGAGCTATTGCGGGTATGAGGGTGGTGGCCTGAAGCTGACTTGAAGTTGATCTGCTAAGATTTGAAAACTTTTGTCTAAGTCTTTGTGATCATCATTAGAAACACTGGAGGATCTTAATCTTCTTAATCCTTAATGTCCCAAAGCAATAAGGAAGCTTGACTGCCTGTCTTTCTTCATAAGATATCTGTTATTCTATGAGTTGAAGATTGGTTATTTTCTTTAAATAACTGAAATTCTGATAGCATATCAATGGATTGTCAACCCATGCTCCAATACAAAGTCCTGATGAATCCTAGCAGGGTAAATGTAGAGAGGATATTTTGCCTTCTAGGAGAATATTGAATTAGTGTGAGTGTTTAAAAATCAAGAGTTGCCTATTTAAATTAGAGATCATGTACAATTGCTTCTCTCAGTGTTGTGTATCTATGGAACTGATGGCGAAAGTTGATTGTAGAATATTTTTAATGCAGAGACTAAATCTTGTTAAGCAAAGAGTTGTAAGATTACGAGCAGTAAGCAAGAATGCAGATGTGAGGTTACAGTCAGAGGAGTCTTGATCTTAGAGAATGACGGAGCTGGCTGAAGGGGCAGAATGGCAAACACCTGCTCCGAATGAGTATGTTCATAAATTTGCTCTCCGTTTTTATTGTGCTCATTATGCTCTTTAAAGATATCAGAATAAAAATCGGTATTGCAGTGCAGTACATTTATTCTGTATTTCATTGTTTGCTGCGGTTTCAGTTTATGTGAGACTGGTATCAGTATTGTGGTAGACGGGACTCACTTGAGCCAAGCTCAGAATAGTGACCTGGTAAATCAAATAGCATGACCTTTTGAAAAGGTTTTAAATTAGGTGGAGGATATATACTCTTATAAAGTAAAAAAATGTAGCATTATGCAGGACAACTATTTTGCCCAGACAGGGACTGGAAAGGACAGAGTTTACAGGCATTAGAAACAAATAGTTAATTGATTCAAAGAGGAGGAAATGGTAAAATGGAGAAAATGTTATTTTACTTAAATTTGCATTGCCTTTGGAACAAATTAAATCATTTAATCATTTAAAGGGGACATTTTCAGAACTGATACTTAGGGTAGTGCCACAGTGTCACAGAAATCTGTCTGGGGACATAATTATTTAGTATATGCATTAATGGCATGGATGGCAGAAATGAATGTACTACTGGCAAGTATACAAATGATACAAATAGGTGGGAAGGCAAATAATGACCATGGCACAACTGCATCACAGAGGTATATAGATAGGTTGAATGAGTGGGCAAAGACTTGGCAGATGGAATATAATGTGAGTATTTTTGCAGGGAGGAAAGAAAAGCTGAATATCACTTAAATGGAGAAAGACCACGGAAGGCTGCAGTACAGAAGGAATGGAGGTGCTTGTGAATGAATCATACAACAAGAGCATGATCTTATAGTCCTTATTGGGGCACGTTTATAACAAGAGCACAGTAGACAATGAAATAGGGGCAACCTCGATTATCCAAACAATACAGGTGGGGAATATTTTGTTCAGATAATCGAATGTTCAGATAACACCATCTATCCAAGTATCAGGACCTTGAGATCTTGTTCGGATAATCTGAAATTTGGATAATCAATGTTTGGATAATCAAGGCTGTACTGTAGTATGAGGTATGTGATTTTTCAGAGCTGAAAATGTGTTGCTGGAAAAGCGCAGCAGGTCAGGCAGCATCCAAGGAGCAGGAGAATCGACGTTTCGGGCATGAGCCCTTCTTCAGGATTCCACAGTGTCACAGAAATCTGTCTGGGGACATAATTATTTAGTATATGCATTAATGGCTTGGATGGCAGAAATGAATGTACTACTGGCAAGTATACAAATGATACAAATAGGTGGGAAGGCAAATAATGACCATGGCACAATTACATCACAGAGATATATAGATAGGTTGAGTGAGTGGGCAAAGACTTGGCAGATGGAATATAATGTGAGTATTTTGGCAGGAAGGAAAGAAAAGCTGAATATCACTTAAATGGACAAAGACCACGGTAGGCTGCAGTACAGAAGGAATGGAGGTGCTTGCGAATGAATCATACAAAGTGAGCATCCAAGTTCAGCAAGTTGTAGGTAAGACAAATAGATTGCTGGTCTGTATTTCAAAAGTATTATTGAATAGCAATGGCTGAATTACTTACTTCTGCTATTACCTCTTATTGCCTTACATTCTTTTATCATCTCTTTTATTTGTGTTGTGACATTTGTCGGTGACAAAGAAGTGCCGTGACGTCATCGATACCTTTTTTATATTTCATGCATTTTCTGAGAAGAAAGATGATAGAATATAATGAGACAATATAATGACATCTGGACATCTTGGTATAGCAAGCGGTATTTTCCAGTATTTCTGTAGTTTGTTTTGCGAGCATTTTAATAGATTGGACCAGTCGGCGAACCTTTATAAACTCATTTTTTAAAAAAGAAGACCAGCTCTGGCCTCTGTCCTTTTAAAAGGGTGGAAGTACTCTCAGATTTTTTTTTCTCTCTGGTTTCCGCTCTATTGATGTTACCATGCTTCAGTATGGGCTGTGGTTTTTGGTTGTAGTTTGACGACTAACTTCAGCTCTGATCTCAGGCAGACGATTAGAAGTTGTCAGTTAAAATACCACTCTCCTATCACATTTCAGCCTTTACTACCGCTAACTTCTAGTGCCCATGTACTGTTACAAAGACTTGGTTTCTCGGGTAAAATACCACTGCCAATGTGATATCTTCTGAGTGCTGCCAGACATGTTAGCTCATATAATAAATACCAAAATTTTGGTTTCTTGTTGACACAGATGTCTTAAAGTTTATTAAAACACTAACTACTTACATTGCTATAATATTGCACTTACATATATTCAAGGTTTGATTCTTATTGACGTCATTGTACACAACATGCACATAATATACTCAATAAATACATCACACTGACCCTGTTTCAACCATGGTTAAATGTTATATACCTTGATATCATGCCTTCAAAGTGCATTGCCTATCTGGTCAAGAATCTGCAATTACACAACATCTATTCCCTCAAATATACTGCTATCCATTAAAATTAAAACCAGCAGTATGAGCTTTTATATTTTCTGACTTATTGTTGCAAGTAATCAATTCAATCTTTATGTCCATCTGAAGTTTATCCTTGTGCATTTCAACAAAATGTACAAATAATTTCTGGAAATCTTGTTTTACCCAATACAGGCTAAAATATAGCTAACATTATCAATCTCAAAAAGAACATAAAGTTTTATATCACTTATTTCAAAATCTGGTGTCTGATAATATTTGATGTGGAGACTCTGGTGTTGGACTGGGGTATACAAAGTTAAAAATCACACAACACCAGGTTATAGTCCAACAGGTTTATTTGGAAGCACTAGCTTTCAGAGTGCTGCTCCTTCATCAGGTAGTTGTGCCAAAACCACCTGATGAAGGAGCAGTGCTTCAAAAGCCAGCGCTTCCAAATAAACCTGTTGGACTATAACCTGGTGTTTGTGAATATATTTCATTATGAAAGATTGATTATTAATATTTAAAGTCTATATTGTGCCTGGCTTCCTAAAAGGATTAATCATGAGAGAGGGAGAAATACAAAAAGAAGTTGAAATGTAAAAGAAAGAAAAAATTGTTTATCATGACAACCTAATTTCTCACTATGGTTTAAACCCAGAGAAATATGTCTTGTAGGAAATGTTGTAGGCAATTTTCTAAGAGCAAACTACCACAAACAGCAATGCAATATTGACCAGATAATTTATTTATATGGTATAGATTGACCAGAACACTAGGGCTAGCTTCCCTGCTGAACTCTAAAAATAGCGTCATGATATCTGGGCTAAAAACACAATAAAGGGCGGCACGGTGGCACAGTGGCTAGAACTGATGCCTCACAGCGCCAGAGACCCAGGTTCAATTCCTGCCTCACGCAACTGTCTGTGTGGAGTTTGCACATTCTCCCCGTGCGGGTTTCTTCCGGGTGTCCGGTTTCCTCCCACAGTCAAAAAATGTGCAGGTTAGGTGAATTGGCCATGCTAAATTGCCCGTAGTGTTAAGTGAAGGGGTAATTGTGGGGGAATGGGTCTGGATGCATTGCTCTTCGGAGGGTCGGTGTGGACTTGTTGGGCCGAAGGGCCTGTTTCCACACTGTAAGTAATCTAAAAGTGAATAGAGCATGACAAATATTATGTTTGAAAGTATGTATTAAGAATAGTAATTAAAAACTGCGAGCAAAATAATTCATAATATCTATTGAAATCCCATGTTTTATTTTCTGGAATAAAATTAACCAAAGTAGCAATCTAGGTTACAATATGAAAGATGTTAAAATATTTCACCAGACATAATGTTTGCAAACTTTAAAAAAACGTTCCACAACCATAGCTTATAGTTATTATTGTAATACAGGAGACCTAAACATTATTGTAGTTGCATAGCTTCAATCACATTTCCAAAATTAATTTGGTTACGTCATGCTAAGAAAATGAAAATGTTTTTCATTTTAGTCCTTTAAGGATTGTCATAGTTTTAAATATATTAGAAACAATTTCAAAAGTATTTCACTCTAATTTCATTCCTACCCAAAGACTGGTTTTATAGATAAATATCAATTCTTTGGTGAATCCTAAGAGATTGTCTCTGAAGAATATAATTAGAATGAATTTGGAATTGAAAGCTCAACATAACCATTATCATATATTATATTCCCCATGATGAATTAGTAACACTGGAAGCTCATTACTGCTCAATTGTCTGAACAAGTGATAAACATTTATGATAAACAAAAAGCACAATAGCCAAACAGGGAGTTCTTAATGCTTATTAAACTCTTTAAGAATTTACATTTTACTACTTAAGTCTCATGCAAAATCAAAGTTATCACAAAGACAATAATTACTAACAAAGAAAATTGTATTACCAAGAAAGAAAGCAAAGCACTGACATAACACAATAGGAGACCTTTGTGTAAACAGTACAGAAATATTATTTGATATTAGGAAGCAAGGCAAATATAGATTTCAAATTTTAAAAGTCAGTCTTTCATAATGAGTCAAATATTATCAGATATTAAATTTTGAAATAAGTGACAAAGGACATTTTTCTGTCCTTTTTTGTAATTGATAAGTCAGTTACCTCAATGGCTGTAATAGGTAAAATATTCACCGTAATAGAACATGTAAATCATTCTGTGCAAAAAAATGTTACAATTTTACTGTCCATGGATAATTTATATAGTCATGACCAATTTCAGCTTGAACCACCTTGAAATAGCTGTTTGACATATATATTTTAGAAACCCTCATCAATACTGAATGTATATCCACACAAATAAATCACTGAAAGGGATTTTTGTTCCAACAAAATATGTATTTATTTAGGAGTGCTTAATGAAATTCATTCAGCTAAAAGGGATTTATATGTCTATTTTTCAACCACTATTTGTACATTTTACTTCTCGAGCAAATATATTAATTGGGTCAAAATCCTCTCATGGTCTGTATGCTACAGTAAATTAAATTCTATACAAATGCAATAAATTTGATCTATTAGTTCTTGCACTGACAGATATACACATTGTGTGAAAATTGCATAATACTGTCATCTGCTGACCACTGTAAGCAATACTTTGCAACAATATTATTTCTCAGAAAGCAGTTATCTCTAGTGCACAGTGCCCCCTGGTGTAACCTTTTAGCAATGAACACAAAATATTTAAACTCTCTTCCCTTGTCAGTTTCATGTCTTTTCAATTCCCACAGGTTCCACAAGCATCTCTGAGCAACTACTGCTGGAGGGGCTTACAGGTCTCTGAGAGTAGGGAACCCACTTTAAGTGGGCACCATCATGTGATTCATTCAGACCTTACACCATTTCAGTGGGGTCACAAAGACAAAGGCACAAAGACATATGGTGAAGCATGTTGTATGACGCAGTTTTTTTCCAAGAATTAATGCTGAAGACTGCATTAAGCTCCACCTAATCTGATGACGGGTTAAGGACTTAGGTAGGGAAAGCCAGAATATCTTCACATATCGAAGACTACAATCTTGCCATCCTATGTCTCCCAAAAGTTTTCTAAGAATGTCTTTATTTTCATCGTGCAAGAAGCTACATCTTGTTTAAGACAACAGCCTGTTCTCATTTGAGTACATTGTGGTATTACTTTAACACTTCAGACCAGATAGATCTTGCAGACCCAGTCAGAAAAGGAAGATAGTGGGGACTATCTACCCAACTTATGGTGGCAGTGTATAATCACGTGATAAAACTCACATCACTGGTGAGCAAGATCAGGTGCTGGAGGCAGGAATAGCAGTGGAGACTCCTTATTGCAGAAGATAGGCATCTCCAAGCTCTGCTCAGCTAAACACATCAACAAAGGAATAATCTGGAAGAACGGTCAGATTCTGTTTTTCCAGCCATACTGCACACATTTGGAGATGGATTGAAGGAGTCCAACTCTAGCATGAGGGCCATGATATCTTAGACTTTCACAGTGATGTCTAACATCCATGAAAAGGGTGGTCACCTGCATATAGTATCCAGCTGAGTAGTCAAATGACTGCACAGGGACCTACACCTATAGCTTACACTCAGAAGGCAGAACCTTATGCCCTCCACAGTCATTTTCTTTTGGTTTGGGGGGCATTTAATTCGGCAAGAAAGTAATGGGCGAGGATTTCATTATATTCCCACCTCCACTCCAATTAAATACATGGTGGGATGACCCACAGACTACCTTCCCACTGCAACACCAATAAGTACTTTCAGTGGACCATTAACGATGTGTAAGTGATTCGTTCCACTTAAACTAGTATTGACCCAATGGTGGGCAGGGGGCTTGCCAGTGAATGATATTCCCTTATTCACAGGCACTCAATATCTGGCATTGGGAAGGATGATGAAGTGAAAACCATCCTCCTGCCTATGACTCCAGCCTCCCTCCAGGCAACAAAACCCTCACTCCCCCACTCACCATCATTCTTCTGTGCCTGTGCCTTTACATCCACTTACCGCCTTCCCCTCCCCACCCCCACCCCAGCCCCAGCCCCAGCCCAAATCCACCACTCTACTGATCTGAGGGCTTTGGTGGTTGTAGTACCAGCACTGGCTCCTTGGTGATGCTAAAGAGCTGCTGGCTACTGATAGGGGAGCGTAGGAGCATCAGGAGGCAACCAGGAACCTGGCAGCATGAGGGTTCCTGCTATTTTATTCTATTTACGCTAACACTATTACTAGCACAGTTAGATCTACAAATCTTCTCAAAACTCACTAACAGTTAGTTACTTCTTAATATTACTTATTGGGAGTTTCTACACATACACTCTTAGAGACTTCGAGTTCCTTATCTGAGAATATCACTCTTTCCAAGACTACAACACACTTCATTTCTATGTTGCAATAACTGCACAGAGGCTGGTATCTCGTCACCAATTCACCCTTTCTTTACTTTTATACATTATACTGGCAATGGCCAGCCAGCTCCGAATCAGTCCACTGAATTGACGAGATTCTACATCCACTGTTAATTTTTTTTCTCTCCCCTATTAATATTGGTCATCCAAAGCTTCCAGGTTGGCTCCAATCAAGAATCTCATATCAATTAGATCAACCTAATTCCAATCGCTATGTATGTATATAGTATTTACATACATACATAAATACAGCTCTCCAGTACAACATCTAAGGCCTCTCCCTTTATAAGCTGCTTCCAGTCTGAACTCACAGTAACATCATCAGTTACATCATCATTATGTGCCCATTCAGTATACCTGTAGCCTTTTACTTAACTGCCACAATGTCTGAAACCTCCACTCTGGGCTCTTTGCTGGGGAAAGCCTTCTGATGATCTGCTAAATGCCTGAGTAGCAGAAGACATGGAAAGAGGTGACACAAGTGGATCCTGCTGCTTGTCCAGTTCGTAGCCAAAGATCCCTATTGTCACTGCAAGATTTTGCCATGAGGCTTCCCTTTTAACTAGGATGAAATAAAAAATGTCTTTGACCATTCAGCGTTTTCTTGGGTCTCAGTAGCAGGAAATTGCCGGTAGGCCTTTGGACTGATACTGAAATGGGGTTGATGGAATCAGGGGCTCTACTGAAAGCATGTGCTCCAATTTTGCATTCCCCCTTTTCCAAGGCAGAGTAGAGTACACTGCCTTTTGTTCTGATGGTCATAGCAACACTCCTGCATTAATGCAGGTGGTGTGATCTTTGCTGGGGCCCACATGTCTTACGCAGAATCTTAAAATGGGGCGATGCCAATTGGGTTAGATGAAAAGGAATGAGAGGAAGATCTTCTGGGTCATTAGCAGTGACATAAACATTTTGAGCCTCGTGACCTGTAGCTGGTCTGTAACATCTATATAATTCTATCCAATGCATTGCACAGACAGGAGTAGAGTTGAGTTTTAGGACCCAAATTGTGAGAGCAACAGGAGGCAAGGGAGAGCAGGCCAACTGCAATTAGAAACACTTGGGTAGTAGCCCAGAGAGCACTCGAGATGAAACCTAATTATCTGTTTTCATTACATAAGTTAAGTTGAATGTGGATTAGGAACAACTTTAGCTTGTTTATTCTTTTAAGAGGACAGAAGCGTTAAACCTGATTTCCGATTTCAGTTAAATTGAGCTTCGATTGTTTAGCTGCAGGCACAAAATTGTCTGTTGTGTTAAAGTAAGCTATTGCATATGTAGACAATTCCTAATGACAATTAAATAGTCCCTGAATGTTAAATATTCTCTGCGCATTACAAGGAATGTGTGGCAGCCAAAACAGATGAAAGGCTTAGGGAGGATGAAAATGGAAACTGCAACAATTATCGTGAAGGGATGTGATCCAAAGTGGCACTGAATTTTTCTGAGGAGTGGAAATCTCATGCAGCTCCACATTTTGGAGAGGAGATTATGATCAGGTCTCCCTCAGCAATATGGAGCCATGCTTCCATTCAGATAGTTCTGACTTAGTGCAGAGGAAACCACACACCCCTTTCCCTGCAGTTAGCTGCCATATTCTGAAATTTAGCAGTCCTCACAGTGACTGCTGACAAATGGCAACTATGATCTTCAGGTGCTAGATAGGTAAAGGGGAATAGAGTGCCAGACAAGTAGGGCACCAGTTAGGTAGAGTGCCAGAGTACCAAGTAAGTAGGATGCCAGGTGACTAGGGATTATAGTTCCTGGTTGAAGGACCTTTGATAACCACGGTATAAGCTGGTTAGGATGTCAGCTGGGGAATCATAGGTAGCCAGGAGTAGGATGCTAGATGGATAGGGGCAAGTTACCATGTATGTAGAGCTCAGGTGGGTAGGGTTCCATCAGGGGGTTGGGTAGGATGCCAGTGCTGAGATACACGTTGAGAGACTTTGGGCTACTTATCTGAGAATATCACACCCTCCAGCACTACAACACACTTAATTTCTATGTCAAAAAGTGTGGCGCTGGAAAAGCACAGCAGGTCAGGCAACAACCAAGGAAGAGGAGAGTCAAAGTTTTGGGCATAAACATTGACTCTCCTGCTCCTCAGGTGCTGGTTGACCTGCTATGCTTTTCCAGCCCTACACTTTTCAACTCTGACCTCCAGCATCTACTGTCCTCACTTTCTCCTACACTTTATTTCTATGTTAAATAGGCGTTGTTTAGCTGGTAATTATGTTGAGCTTGGTCTGGTGCTAGGTGAGTAGGATGCCAAGTGGGTAGGTCATGAGGATCTGAGGTAACTTAGTGCAGTATTTACAGTAAATCGGGTTTGGGGGAGTTAGAACTGAACTGGGTCCAGCCCAATCAGGGTGCTGTAAGGAGATTGGGAAGGATGCACTTGGGAGATGACCTGATTAATTGGTCCTCCGTAGTTAGAAAATGTACTTAATTGTTCAACGTTTCCTGAATAACTATTTTACTTAATTTCATTGGAACCCTCGGAAGGCTATAATTTAAATGGAGACTTTTGGAAGGCTCCAGGCATAGGGAAATTGCCCAGCAGAAAATTCAATTTCCTCAGCAATTCCTTTGGAGTATGCCATGATGAGGCTTTAGCAGAGATTTGCCTGATATATAACTCCAATCTATGTTGGCATAACAACTATCTGACCAGCAGAAAATGCCTGCTATTAAGATACAATATGTAAAATATTATGTGGACCCATGTAAGTATATCATTAACTTTTAAACAAAGGACACTTTGTTAAGGAAAATGGCACTGAGTATAAAAACAACAAATTTGCACATGTAAACAGCAGGTAGCTTCAATGGAGTCATTTAGTCTTTGACAGTTTTTATAAAGGTCACACCACCCAGCTTTGGATGAAATAGGACTATTTCATTTTCGAACTTGAGGAAAAAGAATTTTACTTCTTTCTTGTGATTCCTGTCAGCAATGTGCGTTAGCTGAAAATGGCGGTGGACTCTTGGAGAGAATTATTTGGAATCTAACCCATTCTCTTCCAATAAAGAAAATTTAACCAGCTCCAACTGTTTTAGGAACAATACCCTACTACCATTTGGGAAATCTGTGACTTACCCTTTGTTCATGATTTGCCTGTTATTTGACCAAAGTATTTCAAAATTAACTTTCTGTAGAGTTAATATTTTTTGTTTCTTCACATACCTTTGTGAGTAATAGATTGTTTTCAGAGTATATACATATGTGTAAAATTTGCATAATGCAAACAGTTTGTCAATTGCCTTTGTATGTCTTATTGAGTAAGTTTGTTTTTGTAATGAATCAGTTGTTTGTTGTCAAATAAAGAAATCTGGTGGGCAAATTCTTCACATTAAACTTGACACAGTCTGAGACCAATATTATTGCCATATCACCAACCAAAGTTAAAATTTGTTATGGGCAGTGGCGGAATGGAACGAGAAAAGGAAATAGTGCACACTTCCAATCTCAATGGTCAGGCAATAATGAATAATAGTTTACTGTTAACAAGTAACATGCTGTGAAGTTATCATAGACATGCATTCCATAATAATTAACACTGGGCTACAGAAGGAGATATTTGAAATGTTGGTTAAAGGTTTGGGCAACAGGCACATTTTAAGGAGAGTTTTACATGAGAAGAAATTGCTGCAGAGCCAGAGGAGAGAGAGAGAGAGAAAGAGAGAGAATTTGAGACCTTAGGGCCATGACAACTAAAGATATGTCACCAATCATGACACAGAGTTGTTTGCAAATGCACAGGGGTCAGTTTGAAGAATGTAGAGTTCTCTGAGTATTGTGAGGTTAGTGATGGTTACAGAGATAGGGCCATCATAGGCTTGAGTGGGAGTTGATGCAGGATAGGATAAGGGCAACAGAATTTTGCCATGAACTGGTGTATGTCAAGGGGTGACACGAAGTTCAGCCAGAAACACATTGGAACAATTGGGAACTGCACAGGCATGGATGACCATTTGAACAGCTCATGAGCTTGAATTAAAGGTAGACACTCACCATGTGATGGTGTATGTCGAGACTGTGGTGCCGGAAAAGCACAGCAGGTCAGGCAGCATCCGAGGAGCAGGAGAGTCAACGTTTTAGGCATAAGCCCTTCATCAGGAATGAGGGGTTTATTCCTGATGAGGGGCTTATGCCCGAAACATCGATTTTCCTGCTCCTCAGATGCTGCCTGACCTGCTGTGCTTTTCCAGCATTGCACTTTTGACTCTGATCTCCAGCATCCACAGTCCTCACTTTCTCCATGTGATGATGTATATCTGTATTTATTGTGAGAGGATATGAAGGTGGAAGCCCAATTCAAAGTCAAACAGCTGCCAACAACCTGGTTTAACCTGAGACAGTAGCTGTAGAAGGTACTGTAACATATGTTTACATAGTTTGTAAAAAGACCTAAATAAATTGGCTTTTGTTTATCCAATATGGATTAGAGTGGTGCTGGAAAAGCACAGCAGTTCAGGCAGCATCCGAGGAGTAGGTAAATCGATGTTTCAGACAAAAGCCCTTCGTATTCCTGGTGAAGGACTTTTGCCCGAAACGTTGATTTTCCTGCTCCTCGGATGCTGCCTGAACTGCTGTGCTTTTGCAGCACCACTCTAATCCAGAATCTGGTTTCCAGCATCTGCAGTCATTGTTTTTACCTAGTTTATCCAATATGTACCGGACAGTATCATGGCAAAATTAATGTTCTAATGATCGCTGTTGAATTAAGTTAACATATAAACTAAATAGAGTTAATTGTCAAGAATCAATAAAGTAATGTACTGGAATTAGATATTAGGTGAAACGGGTAGCCAGTAAAATGAACGTTCAGGTAGATGAAGGGTATGCATGTTACAGGAGTCACCATATTTGACACTTCCCCTGAATACAACAACAGATAAGAGACCTCACATTGCTGTGCATGTTACTTATGAGATATTAGTGTAGCTGCATGAGAAGATGGCACACTTTGAAGAAGCCTTGAAATTAAAAAATGAGGGACAATGCTACTATCGGGTAGATATGCCAAGGTTGCACTTCATGTGGTATTGCCTTCAGTCCTAATGTTCATCTATGTTAAGACCCAGTACTAGTCAGCTATGAAATCACATATTTATACAAATATCTAACCTTCAGGATATCATGCTCAAGATGTAATATATAATTGCCAAATTTACTTTTGCAATATGCTGTTTCACCTTTGTGCATCTCACAGTATTTTTTTTCATTGTACAACAAGATAGCATATCAAAGACTCAATTGTAATCCAAAGAAATACCTCTATGTGAACTATAGATGTTGAGCACACATTTTTCAAGTATGCCATTGTAGCTCCAGTCATGTCTGAGGTTATTTAATTGGGCAATGGTGCAGTTTATCTCTGGTTCAGATAAGGATTTGGGGCCTGGAGGACTAGTTCCTCTGAGTGAATGATGAAAAAGAATCTAGAAAAAGAATGGAATTGCATCATTTTATTTCTAACAATGCATGAAACTCAATGAAATAGATGCTGAGCAATTGTAGATCATGCTCATTCAGAAACCAGATTAAAACGCATTTGAAAAATATGGTGCTGAAAGTTGTAAAGTGGATGTGTACCCACTTTATCAATGATAAGATTGAATTCATAAAAGTAAATAAAGAAAAATAGAAGGAAAGTACAAACTTACACGAATACAAAAATGTTTGATATTAGAGAAATGTGTGAAAAGCGTGTACGAAATGCACTTTCAGTGCTATATAGCCCTGGCACCTCCATCACTAAATTTTCTGCTCTCTCCCATTCCACCTTGTCCACTCATGAGACCCAGCACAAAGTTTCGATCACTATTCCAATAGCATATGGTGGAAGTATTAGATGAGACACTAAAGTATGTATCTCCAAGAAAAATATATTTTTGTAGATTATGTTTACAAATAGACAGAAAGAGTTTGCATAAACTAGTGAGCAACAAGAATACAAAATAAAGAAGTTGAAATGTAGAAAACACCTGAAGAACAAAAAGGAAGAAACGGCACTGACCCAACAAACACAACAAATTGATGAACATTTCAAGCAGACAACACAGACATAAAAAAGATGACAGTTATAAAGCACCAAACTTTTTTATTGGAGAAATAGATTGCACAATTTTAATAATAACAAACTTTAATGCTTCTGACATGTGGATACTTTCAATTCAATTTCATTGATTGAGTTATCATCATTTAGATGTTTCTATATCTGGCTTACTTTCAACATAATGTAGATAAACTATGTACATTACAACAGTGTCAAAATTCTCCTCAAGTTCTACAGCAGTCCATGCAACAAAATGTGTAGAATAGTCAAGCTTAGCTGATAAATGCCAAGTAACATTCACACCACACAAGTTCCAGACAATGATCATCTCCTGCAAGAAAGAATCAAACTTTGACCCTTGATATTCAATAATATTATTATCACTGAATCCCCCTCAATCAACATTCTGTGGGCTTCCTGTTGACAAGAAACTGAACTGGACTAAGCATGTAAATACTGTGTCTATAAAAGCAGGTCAGAGCTTGGAGATTTGATGATGTGTAACTGAAGAAAGAAATGGAGGCGAAAGAACTCAGAGAAATAACTATTGATGTTTTGAACAGAAGAGCAAGACTTAGAAAACATAAAGGTGGATAAAGCTCCAGGACCTGCTCAAGAGTATCCCAAGACATTGTGGGAAGTTAGGGAAGAAATTGCAGTACCCCTAGTAAAAAATGTTTTGCATCCTCTACAACCACAGATGAGGTGCCATAGGACAAGAGTGTGGTTAATTTTATGTCTTTATTTATGAAAGGCTGCAAGGACAAGTCTGGGAACTGTAGACATGACATTAGTGGTGGGTAAGTTGTTGCAGATGATTCTGAAAGTTAGGATTTACATGCATGTGGAGAGACAAGGGATGATTAGGGATAGTCAGCATGGATGTGTGCGAGAGAAATCTTGTCTCACAAAATTGATTGAGCTTTTTGAGGAATTATTCAAATTGATTGAGGAGAACAAAGCAATATTCATTGTTTACATGGACTTCAGTAAAGCTTTTGACAAGATTCCGCATGCTAGACTAATTAGTAAAGTTAGATCTATGGGATTCAGGGTGAGCTGACCAATTGGATACAAAATTGGCTTGACAGTAGGTGGCAGAGGGTTGCAGTGGAGGGTTGTTTTTCAGACTGGAGACCTGTCACCAGTGGTGTTCCACAGGGATCAGTACTGGATACATTTTTATTTGTATAAACAATTTGGATGAGAATATCAGAGGCATGGTTAGTAGGTTTGCGAATGACACCAAAATTGTCTGTCTGCCATCTACACAGCTCAGGAGTGTGATGGAATATTCTCCATTTCCCTGAATGACTGCAGCTCCAAAAACACTCAGGAAGCTCAACATTATCTAGGACAAAGCAACACACTTGTCTATCACCCCATCTAACAATGTGAACTTTTGCTCTCACCAGCACTGAGGCACAGTAGTAGCAGTGTGTAGTAAATATCACTTCAACAATTCACCAAGACACTGTAGACAGCAGTCTCAAATGTGCAACTTCTACTGTCTCAGAGGACAAGGGCAGCAGCTGAAAACCACTACATGCAAGTTCCCCTCCTTCCTTGGAACTTTGTTTTTTATTCATGGAATGTAGTCATAACCAGCTGGGTCAACATTTATTAGCCATCCTTCCCTTGAGAAGGTGATGGTGATCTGTCTTCATGAACCACTGCAGTCCACTATGCGTAGGTAGACCCACAATGTTATTATGGAAAGGATTCCAGGACCTTGACTCGACAATACTGAAGGAATAGAGATATATTTTCAAATACACAAAATAATTCCTCTTTATTTACCAAACATGATTTAATTTAATTTGATTTACTTAATGTCAAGTGTATTTATTACAAATAGATCGAAAAGTATTAATTAGTGTTGCCACTCTCCGACACCATCTTCAGACACAGAAAGTAAACCAAAACACAGAATGTAAAGCCAGGAATATAAAACAATAAAGTTCCTCTTACAGTCTGATCTCAATAAGGTTAAGGCTTCCTTGCAATAGCTCCTGCTTCAAGCTCAGCCATGGGCCTGGACTTGAGCTTCTCCATCCTGATGCCTTGAAATCCCTCTGCTAAACTGATGACACTGCTGCACTTTACCACGTTACCACCACTAGATCAAAGAGTGACCACTCTCCGTGCCATCTTGCCTCCACTAACGCAACTGTGTTAGTTCACATTGGAACAACCTCACCAATGCAAGCTGCCAGTTCTGCAGGATCCTATACTGAAGCCAAACTCACTGCCATCAGGCACCAGGCCTAGCTGCAGACCTGGAGCCTCAGCTCAGCCTGTGAGTCTGGACTGGTGGGGAGGCAATTAAATCTGGGCAGTCCCATTCCCCATCCCAATGCCCTACCTGACACGCAGACCCCACCTCAATGCCCTGCCTGACACACAGTCCCCACCCCAATGCCCTGCCTGACACACAGTCTCCACCCCAATGCCCTGCCTGACACACAGCCCCTACCCCAATGCCTTGCCTGACACACAGCCCCTACCCCAATGCCCTGCCTGACACACAGTCTCCACCCGAATGGCCTGCCTGACACACAGCCCCTACCCCAATGGCCTGCCTGACACACAGTCCCCATCCCAATGCCCTGCTTGACGCGCAGTCCCCACCTCAATGCCCTGCCTGACACACAGATCCCACCTCAATGCCCTGCCTGACACACACAGTCCCTACCCCAATGCCCTGCCTGACACAAAGCCCCCATCCCAGTGCCCTGCCTGACACATAGTTCCCACCTCAATTGCCTGCCTGACACACAGTCCCTACCCCAAAGCCCTGCCTGACACACAGCCCCCATCCCAATGCCCCATCTGACATACGGCTCCGAACCCAATGTCCTGCGTGACACACAGTCCCAACCCAATACCCCAACTGTTATTCCCCTCCCCTCCATGTTAGTGTCTTCCTAAGAGCCTCCAAGTCCCCATTCTGCAGATCCTCTGCTGTGGCCCAAGCCTCAATCTCAGTTAAATTGTTCATGTTGATTTGCTCTTTCAATCACAGACTGCTACTCACCAACATTTGCTTCTGATAGGTTCATTAGTGAACAGCTCCTTTCAAAATCTTCCACTCAAAACAACTCAGCGTATCACTCTTTAGCAGGGAGACTGCAGATCCTGGAGATCAGAGATGAAGAATGTGGTGCTTTAAAAGCAGAGCCAGTCAGGCAGCATCCGAGGAGCAGGACAATCAAAGTTTCGAACATAAGCTCTTCATCAGGAATAAGGGGGTGGCCCAAGGGGGCTAAGGGGTTAATGGGAGGGGGTGGGGCCGGAGGGAAGGTAGCTGGGAAGGTGATAGGTAGATGAAGGTGGGGGTGAGGGTGAAAGGTCAGAGAGGAGTGTGGAGCGCATAGGTGGGAAGGAAGATGGACAGGTAGGACAATAGGGCAGTGCCGAGTTGAAAGGTTGGATCTGGGATAAGGTGGGCGGGGAGGGGAATTGAGGAAACTGGTGAAATCCACGTTGATCCCATGTGGTTGGTGGGTCCCAAGGCAGAAGATGAGGTATTCTTCCTCACGGCGTCGGGTGGCTAGAGTTTGGCGGTGGAGGAGGCCCAGGACTTGCATGTTCTTGGCGGAGTGGGAGGGGGAGTTAAAATGTTTGGCCACAGGGCGGTGAGTTTGTTTAGTGTGTGTGTCCCAGAGATGTTCTCTGAAACGTTCCGCAAGTTGGCGACCTACGTCCTCAATGTAGAGGAGACCGCATCGTGAGCAACGGACAGCAGATGACTGGAGACGTACAAGCAAATCTCTGTCGGATGGGGAAGGATCCTTTGATGCCTTGGACAGAGGTGAGAGGGGAGGTGTGGGTGCAGATTTTGCACACCTTGCATTGAGAGGCGAAGGTGCTGGGAGTGGATGGCGAGTTAGTGGGGGGTGTGGACCAAACAAGGGAGTCGCAGAGGGAATGGTCTCTATGGAACGCATAAGGTGGGGAGGGAAGTATATCTCTGGTAGTGGGGTCTGTTTTTACGTGGCAGAAATGGCGGAGAATGATAAGGTGTATCCGGGGGTTGGTGGGGTGGAAGGTCCTTGTTGCAATTGGAGGTGCACGGTTAAAGCCGGAGGTGCGGGAAGTGGAAGAGACGTGTTGAAGGGCATCATTGGCCATGCGGGAGGGAATATTGCTGTCTTTGAAGAAGGAGGCCATCTGGGATGTTCTATGGTGGAATTGGTCCTCCTGGTGTAGTGGAGGCGGAGGAATTAGAATTAAAGGATAGCATTTTTACAGGAGGCAGGATGGGCGGAGGTAGGTTCGAAGTAGATGTCCGTGTTGAATTGGTTTCCAGAAATGGAGATGGAGAGGCCCAGGAAGAGGAGGGAGGTGTCCGAGATGGTCCAGGTGAACTTGAGGTCGGGGTGGAACGTGTTTGCGAAGTTGATGAACTGTTCAATCTCCTCATGGCACTACGAGGTGGCACCGATACAGTCGTCGATGTAATAGAGGAGAAGGTGGGGAATAGTGCTGGTGTGCAGATGGACTGTTCTTTAGCAGGCCACACTGTAGTCAAAAGGCCACCTGACCTAGAAGGAGAAGGGAAGCAGATAAATGGCAACGTCATCACATGAAATTTCCCATCAAAGCCATGCGTCATTCTGACTTGCGTCATCGTTCCTTCACTGTTGCCGGGTCAAAATCTTGGAACCCTCTCCCTAACAGCACTGTGGATTGCAAAGGTTCAAAAAGCAATTCACTGCCACTTTCTTAAAGGCAATTAGACATAGGCAATAAACACTGGTCCAGCCACTGACATCCCATGAATGAATAAAAAAGATGCTCCTCAGCGAAAAGATTAATACTTCTGTATAAACCACAGCCTGCACATTCATCATATTTGATAAACTTTTCCTTTAGTTACATGACGCATACAATATCTATTCAAATAGTTTTTTTGTAGAGGTACAATCTATTCAAACAGAACGTTCTCCTCTGACATTGATTTCTCCCACCCCCACTCTAATGCTTTCATTAGAAACTGCTGACCTGTTAACTATGGTTGATACATTATAAGCACAATTTAATCAAAGTTACATTTGACCTATTACTGTACTGGCAGACATGAGTATTTGAATACTTCGCTCACAGGATCCACTTTAGCAGCAAGTTTAAATGTTAATTTGCTGTCAGGGTTCACTTCATGGTTTTAACCACTGGGGATCTGGGCCATCTCCTATTAAAAATGCTCTTTAATATTGTCTGAATGGCACTGTCAAGCTCATGAGGACAAAAGAGAGCATCAATGCTGCAGTTAAAGCAGCGTTGGCTTAAACAGAAAGCTATTACAGCTGCAAACTGCAGTAGGACTTGAATGGCCTAGTGTGCTGCAATTACAAACTCATTCTGTGATGTTATTACAATGGAGCAATTTAGTGAGAACACAGCACCCTTCTAAAGTGATACCATCACAGCAATATGGAAGGACAAAGTTAAAATGTTCTCAATTTGAATTATAAATTTTATACTTACCAACAAGTCAATCTGAATGATCAAACGGAGGAAATATAATTGCTGAATGAAAAGGTAATTCAAATGCGAGACCTCTGATATTTATGCTAGGATCCTATCAATTCATAGCAAGTCATAGAAAAGCAAAAGTTTTTTTATTAATTAAAAGAGATGTATTTTTAGAGACTCCAACATCTACAACTTGAACTTCTTATCCAACGAGGCACTGACAGAAATGGCTTCCTTCTGTTCTGTATGATTCTATCAACTGTGCTGCGACTGTTTTGGCGTCACTTTGCTTATTATGGGTATGATCATTTGTTCACCATGTAAGGTTTTTGAGCTGCTTATTCCAAGAGTAAAATATTTCAGAAATGGAAGTGGTATACTAATCTACAGAGAGACATTGATTTGATGAGTGTCCATTGTGACACACAATTAGTTCACTTCAGTCAGAAAAACATACTGATAATTAGCAAGCTATTTTCTGAAAATATTGGAAGACAAATTTAAGGAGAAATCAAGCATTCTTCATTTGTAACAAGATCAGAAATTGCTGGAAAAACTCAGCAAGTCAGGCAGCATATGTGGAGAGAAAGAAAAGCTAACCTTTCTGGTCCAATGACCTTTCTTCAGAATAAATTCTTCATTTGTAGGTATCCTGATGAAAGTAATAATGGGATGTGCAACATCTCCTTCTCAACCACGAGCATCAATTTTCTCAAAAAAAGCATTCTTGATTGGTCTACTGTTTCTAAATACTATTCACTCTTTGTCTAGCTACTTTTTTTAAAGATTAAATTTACTTACAGTGTGGAAACAGGCCCTTCGGCCCAACTAGTCCACACCGACCCTCTGAAGAGCAACTCACCCAGACCCATTCCCTACATCTAACACTACGGGCAATTTACCTAACCTGCACATCTTTGGACTATGGGAGGAAACCAGAGCACACCCACGCAGAGAATGTGCAAACTTCACACAGACAGTTGCCTGAGGCAGGAATTGAACCCAGGTCTCTGGCACTGTGAAGCAGCAGTGCTAACCATTGTGCCACCATGCCATCCCTTGTTGAAGCTCAGTAAACTACATATTTATCTCTCCTACAACTGCCTCTTCAAACCTCACTTTTGTAACCCCAATCTACTGACAGTGTCCTGGTCAAAGTTAGCAATGATAGTGCCAGTAACTTCAAATATTATCTCATATTGTCTTACTCAGTACGTCTACAATGTTCAGTTTGGTCAATCACATCTGTCAACTTCATCATCACTCCTCTAGTTTAATATGGTAGTATTGCTCTCACATGGTTCCTTTACAATGTAGCTCCTCCACCACTCACTGGATGGCCCCAAACATTTAAATTCCCCAAAGATCCTAACCTAGCCTCCCTTAATACCCTTTCTAATCTGTATGCTGTCCACTGATAGCATCAACCGTAAATGCTGGAACAGCTTCCATGTATGTGTTGACAACAAAGCAACCCTGGCTCCTTGCATAACACCACTATCACCTTTGTGTGTAAGATGGCCTGGCTTCTAATAGGTCATAGATAAACCACAATGTTGTTTCATTGAACATTGACAAGACCAACGCCATTGCCACTGTATTCCCCTAAAGGTTTTTTACCATGATGCCATAACATTCTAATGAAGCACCTTGTACTATTTTACCACCGTCGGATGTTATATGAATGCACGTTGTCAATATCCTGGAACACTACTAAGGCTGCAGCACTTTCTGAAAATAAACTTAAAAGGATATTATTGATGGTCCCACAACAAATACCAAGGACATTCCCAACTGCTTCCTGCAGCCAAATTAAGCTTCATGTGGCCTTAGCATCTTAATGAGGCTGACACATCATTTCCTATTGATTATCAAGATCATTGACCTCCACTGGTGTAACATACCCTACTGTCACCAACTTTCTGTACATTCCTCATCACCTCTAGGCTCATTGTCTCAAATGCCCTTCTTGCAGACCTTGCAGCCTTCAACCTGCACAATTTCCAACTTGACCAAAATGGTCAATTCCTGCCCATATCTTGTCCCATACTATGTCCTCTTCCCCTCCTTAATGAGCTACATTTGCCCTGATTCCATGAGGATATTAAATGTAAACTCTTCGACATTGTCTCATGATTCTCTACACCTGCATCTCCTTTGCGTAGCTTAATCTAGCATCCTCTCTATTGGAAGGGTCTACCTCAGCCCTATTCTCTGAATCTCCTGTTTCAAACCTCTCTAGTAGTCTACATAAGAACTAGGAACAAGAGTAGGCAATTCAGTTCCTCAAGCCAGCTCCGTCATTTGTTATGATCATAGTTGATCTCACTTCGACCTCAACTCCACTTTCCTGCCCATTCTCCATAACTCTTCAACTCATTAATAATTAAAAATTCATCTCCTTCTTAAATTTACTCAGTGTCCCAGCATCCATCACTGTCCGTCGTCATGAATTCCGCAGATTCACAACCTTTGAGAGAATTGGTACCTCTTCATCTCAGTTTTAAATCTGCTACCCCTTATCCTAAAATTGTGACCTCTCATTCTAGATTGTCCACATGAAGAAACACCCTTTCTATGTTTACTTTTTCAGTCTCCTTCAGCACCTTACATATATCAAGCTCTGCTCTGCTTTTAATAACTCATTGGTAATATATCCCTGCTCAACAGACAATGTGTACTGACTGAAGCCTGAATAGACACTCAACCTCAGCACCATGTAACGTTACTGCCCCCTCTCATGGTCTGCTGTTTTCTCCCAAACAGAGAGGAGGATCTGTAAAGTGCAGATACTTGAAGTTGGGATCACCTGAAGGTACAATGCATCCAATCTTAAGCACCATAAGACCATCAGATATAGAGACCAGTAAGTCCATTGAACCTGTTCCATCATTCAATGAGATCATGGCTAATCTAAATCTTCAAATGCACTGTCCTGCCTTTTCCCCTGATCCTGTGACTGACCAAAACTCTATCTCAGTCTTGAATATACTTAACAATCCAACCTCGACAGCCTTGGAGTACACAATTGTAAGACACAGAATTTATAGCAAAAGTTTACTGTATGATGTAACTGAAATGATACATTGAAAAATACCTTGATTGTTTGTTAAGTCTCTCATCTGTTAGAATGACCAAGATAGTTTCACTTCTTTCACTTGTAAATCACAAATATTTTTTAAATGTTACATTCTCAGGTTAACTGTAACAATTGGTGTCAGGCCAGATAATATGTTGAAGGTGTCAGCCCCCTGTGTTCTGTTGTCTGTGCTATAATGTTTAGACTGATTGTAATAAAAAAAAATGAGTTAACAGAGTCGTACGTGGATTCATGCAGTTTTTGAGCAAAGTATAATGTAACTCTGCAAGTACAAATTCGCCCCACAAATGTCTTTGTGTATATGTGCGTGTGTGTGTGTGTCTGGGGTGAGGGGTTATGAGTGTCTGTGAGTGAGAGTGTATATGTGTGTGTGAGTGTGTAAAGAGGTCTAAGTCTGTGAGAGGATGCATATGTGAGTGTGGGAGCGTGTGTGTCTGGGGTGGGGGTGTGTGAGTGTCTGTGAGAGTGTGTGTTGTGTATGTGTGTAAAAGGGTCTAAGTCTGTGAAAGGACATATGTGTGAGTGTGGGAGCATGTGTTTCTGTAGGAGTGTGTGTGTGCGTGTTTGTAGTGGGGGGTTGTAAGTGTCTGTGAGAGAGAGTATATGTGTGTGAGTGTAAAGGAGTCTAAGTCTGTGAGACGGTGCATGTGTGAGTTTGCGCGTGTGTGTCTGTAGGAGTGTGCATGAATATCTGTCTGCGTGTCTGTGTGTATAGGAGTGGCTGTGTGTGTATAAGACACTCATGCACATGCTCTTACAGACACACTCACACATGCACCCTTTCACAGACTTAGACCCCTTTACACTCACACACATATATACACTCTCTCTCACAGACACTCACAACCCCCCACCCCAGACACACGCACACACATATACACAAATACGTTTGTGGGGTGAATTTGTACTTGCAGAGTTACATTGTACTTTGCTCAAAAACTGCATGAATCCATGTACGACTCTGTTAACTCATTTTTTCGATTACAATCAGTCTAAACATTATAGCACAGACAACAGAACATCTTCAACATCTTATCTGGCCTGACACTATTTTTTACAGTTAACCTGAGAATGTAACCTTTAAAAAAAGTTTTGTGATTTACATATGACAGAAGTGAAACTATCATGGTCATTCTAACAGATGAGAGACTTAACAAACAATCAAGATATTTTTCAATATATAATTTCAGTTACATCTCACTGTAAACTTTTGCTATAAATTCTGTATCTTACAATTGTGTACTCCACAACCACCTGATGAAGGAGCGACGCTCCGAAAGCTAGTGCTTCCAATTAAACCTGTTGGACTAGAACCTGGTGTTGTGTGATTTTTAACTTTTGAGAGAAGAAATTCCTCTTCATCTGTTTTAACTCTTAAGTCCCTGGTCCTAGACTCTCCACATCTTACATGTCAAGTTCGCTAAAAAAATCTTCTATGTTTCAATCAGGTTGCTTCTCATTCTACAGTCTGTTCTGTTGAAACACAATAGTTTTGTTCCCATGTAATCCTGCATTATAAGAAAATTACGAAATAGTAGCATCATCTAATGCAATGGAACTGGCATCATGTTGTAGCTAATACAGGTAAGGAAAGTTTGTATTCTACAAATAATGGTCTTAATTCTTCAATCGCTTTATAGCCAATTCGCGTTGAAGAAATACACGTTATAGCAGAACCGACTGTACTAAACACCAATGAGTAGAGACTCAACTGTAAGGTATAGGGTTAAAATTGTGCAGAATAAGGGAACAGGTGTTGCTTCTGCAAAAGCTTACATTATAAAATTAGGCTGCGCATGCCAATACTAAACAGAAGAAGCGAAAACAGGTAGAATTATCTATGACTAATAGGGCAGAGTGACCGTGTAGCGGGATGTACCAGTAACAGGAGAATAGTGTGCCAGTCGCAGGAGGGATGTGGCCAACGGATGGAATTTAGTTTGGCAGGATGATCGCACGAAGACAGCAAACTATGACAGGATAATCACATATGAGGAATGAGATAAATAAGAATAAGGGGCGACAGGCTTAGAGTAATGGGAGATGTAAACAGAGGTGGAGAGAAGCTAGACAAAGGTGGAGTGAAGCTAGAGCTTGTGACAGGCTACGCGCTACAGCAAAAGTAACCAATGGGGTGAAAGGGGAGGACCGAGAGTCGCAGCTGAACAGCATAAATCAGAATGTAACCCTCAGATCGGGGTGCTTACTCGTTAGGCACCCGTTTTTGCAAGTACGTATCAATAAAATTCGCTGCTTCAGAATTTGACTCGGACTGAAATTTATTAATATGTGAGTTTTGTTTCTCACACAACCTAGGAGAAAGTGAGGACTGCAGATGCTGGAGATCAGAGCTGAAAATGTGTTGCTGGAAGAGCGCAGCAGATCAGGCAGCATCCAAGGAGCAGGAGAATCGACGTTTCGGGCATGAGCCCTTCTTCAGGAATCCTGAAGAAGGGTTCATGCCCAAAACGTCGATTCTCCTGCTCCTTGGATACTGCCTGACTTGCTGCGCTTTTCCAGCAACACATTTTCAGATTCTCACACAACCTACTCAACCTCCCCTCATAAAACAATCTCTCCATACCCAGTATCTGTCCAGTGAACCTCCAAAGCAAGTATATCTTACCTTAGGTAGGGAGACCTCGAGTGTTCATATTCGTCCAAATTTAGCCTAGTATGGTTTTTGCTAAGACTTCTCTAATTTTATAACCCATTCCTTTTGAAATGTCAGGCAACATTATATTTGCCTTCCCTATTACCTGATTAACATGTGATTTATACATAAAGATTCCCAAACCCCTCTGTTCTGTAGCTTCCTGCAATCTTTCCCCATTTAAATATTATCATCTGGATTTATTCCACAACAGAAAAGTTTGAGTTGTGTAGAAATAACTAGGTCCACACGAACTGTGAACTGACCAGAGGCTGCCTGCTATATTATCAACAGAAAGTTCTCCAATGAGAGGAAATCTAAACCAAACTCATTCAGTCACACCCTGAACTCAACATTTTAACTCTGTCAGATGCTACCAGACCTGTTCAGCTCGTCTAGCATTCTCTGTATTTGTCCCAAGCCTGAAAAAGGGTTACACCCAAAACGGCAACTTCTCCACCTCCTGATGCTGCCTGGTTGGGGGGGGGGGGGGGAGGCAGCAGGGGGCAGTGTTGTGTTCCTCCAGCCTCCTGCTTATCTACCTTGAATTCCAGCATCTGCAGTTTTTTTGTCTCATTCATGTTGGAAGCAGGTTTCAAGTAGGCACTCCCTAGCTTCTCCCATTTGGTGGTGTATAACTCTATGATGGCCTCTGGAATGCCATTCCTTGCCAGTGTCTTCATTCTTATCTTCAGCCTTAGAGTGATTTCCTCGGACCCCACTTGCTGAACAGCCAGGACATTCCCCATTTGTCAGTTTCGTCATGAAGTGCTCATCACACCACAATGATGCAGGACACCCTTTCTGGGCTATACTGCAAGGCCCTGCTGGAGCAGTCCAGGCTAAGAAAACTTATCATCAGGAGTCCTATCATCTGTTTCACAATGGCCCTAGTAGAAACATGTATCATATTCTATCTCTTGTGCATCAGTCTGAAACTTTCAAAAAGTTGTTGTCAGCCATATTTAGAGAGGGTAGACCTCGTCATCTAACAGTCATCCCCGTATGGCCTGAAGATCTTGGAAGGATGCAGGCAATTGTGAATTATCCCATGAAATTTGGAGAACAGCTCCAAAATCTGCCAGCGTTGGTCACAGAAAACCAGACCTTGATGATGTTGAAGCTTTTTTGGTTGATGATCTCTGCAGTTTGGTGGTAGGGCGCTCGCAAAGTATTGCAAGTGTACTGTAGCGCATACAGCCAGCACCTGGGGGAAGACAGCAATGTTGGAGAATTCATTGCCTGGGCTGCTTGATTCTCCCCATCGTGGGTGGAGAATTGGCATTAACGACTTGGCATGAACTGGAGAAAATGACATTAGTGACCTCCATATTCATATATAGGTCACAAATTGGGAGATGCTACTTAGATCCCCATTTGTTTCTTGGAGTTGGTTCTGCATCTCCAATGCATGAGCCCAAAACATAATAACATAATAAATAGAACACAATATCAGTAATGGTAATCTCAAGCCCTCAGTATGAAGTATCATATTATACCCTGACACAGAGTGCTATGTAGCTCTGAACTATATAACCTCATCCAAGATGCATGTTTCAGAACCTCGGGCATTCATCGACTGTGATAGTGCCCCCTCACAAAGAAAAGCTCCCCTTAAACATCACAAACCTTGCGTACTTTCTGTTCAGTGTGAAAATGTGACAGCTTCAAAGCATTGTCTTCTAATCTCAAGTATGAGAAGTGATGCAGAAAGGACAAACACAGGTGAGACGTCTGAGGTTGAATCTCAATGGATCTGTTTATGTAAGATGGCGAGGTGGCAAACGATGCAAACCATAAAATGGTCATGATTGCTTAAGGTCATAATTTTTACTGTTTATTCCTGCAAAAAGAATGAGCTGCCAATGAATTGGAATTTGCTTCTAGGTAAGTTGCAATGTTGAATCAGTAAATGCATGATTAGTGCAATTGCCCCTAGCATGACCTCACATACAAAGAGTTCCACTCTGTTCCCAAAGAGAGAAACAGTAACTTAGTTCACACACTTTGCATGTCATGGCATCATTTTGTCTCCTTAATACACAATTGAATTTGGTATTAAAATGGCAAGGTTTCAACTTCATGTTCTGGTTGCAAGGTCAATCTAATACAAAAGGAAATGCAGCCTAACTTCATTTTTCTATTGTGCAGTTGTTCCTGCCAACCTTTTAACCTCCTCCATTTACATTAAACTTCTTTAGCTAATGTTTCCAATTCAATCCCTGAATCCATGGCTTTGCAAATTGCCATGTGTTTGTTGGCTGGTCACCCTCCTCATTATTCATCATCAATTCCTCAACAAAGTTCAAAGGAGATGTGAGGGGCAAGTTTTCTTTTATCCACAGAGAGTGGTGGGAGTCTGGAATGCATTTCCAGGGGTGGTGGTGGAGGCAGATATGATAGGGCTGTTTAGGGGACTTTTAGGTGAGCACATGAATATACAAGGAATGGAAGGATATGGACCGGGGCAAGCAGCAGGGATTAGTATAACTTGGCGCCATGTTTGGCACAACATGGTGAGCCAAAGGGCCTGTTTCTGTGCTGTGCTGTTCTATGTCAGCACTGCCCATTAGCAATATTCAAAACTCACCATTTAAAACTAACCCGAAATGATTGCAGCAATTCAAGAAGGCAGTTCACCACCACATCGTTAGGGTAACTTGGGATGGGCAACAAATGCTGGTCCAGTCAACAATACCCATATCCCATGAAGGAATTAAAAAGACAGGAAAATTGAAAAAAAGAAAATTCAATGTCAGAAATATGACTTTTTTCAAGTTTGCCAAATTCCCAATTTTACCACCATGGCCCACGACACTCAAAAGAGTAGAAAATTCCACTCAACGTTTCCACATTACCTTTCCAAAAACATTGGCACAAGACAATGGCCCAGCCATATTGCCATGCTGGTCAGTAACAGTTGGATTTATGGCGGGAGTTTGTCAAAACAACTAGAATGCCAAGAGCTTTATCTTGTCCTCTAGTTAATAGAAAGGCGCAGTGAACAAACAGAAACACCAGATAATTAAGCTGTTCAAGGAAAAGACACATCTTGTACTCTGACTTATCAAAGTCCCAAGTTAGCAAGAAGACTGAAGAACATAAAGAAAAACATGATTGATATGGAAGATATTCAAGGACAATCAAAAGCATGGAACAGTGAACAGAAAGTCAGCATAGTTTATGGTTCAATTTATGATGAAACTCATGAACGGAGCTCAAATTTTGTTTTAATGATTGGATACCTGGAAGTGGCAACATAAGTGGCATTAAAATGCAGAATTTAAGGCAGAACACTGCAAGATTTATCACCAATTCTGCCAAATTTTGATCCCAGATATCTGTTGGTAATCTTTGAGGAGAAAGTGAGGACTGCAGATCCTGGAGATCGGAGCTGAAAATGTGTTGCTGGAAAAGCGCAGCAGGTCAGGCAGCATCCAAGGAGCAGGAGAATCGACGTTTCGGGCATGAGCCCTTCTTCAGGAATCTGGGAGGAAGAGAGCTTCTTCAAGGAAGACATCCTTGCAAGAGGATTTGCAGTAGGTTAAAATCTTCGAGGAGGAAGTGAGGACTTCAGATGCTGGAGATCAGAGCTGAAAATCGACGTTTCGGTCATGAGCCCTTCTTCATTCTCCTGCTCCTTGGATGCTGCCTGACCTGCTGCGCTTTTCCAGCAACACATTTTCAGATCTGTTGGTAATGCCTTTCAAAAGAAGCTGAATTAAAAGTAGGGTCACTGAATTACATTAGCCAAAAATAAATTGCCTTTTTACTGACTGTTGAAGTTTTTTTTTTAAAATGAATCCTGATGAAGGGTCCTGCCCAGAAAGGTTGACTCTCCTCTCCTGCTCTTCTGATGCTGCTTGACCTGCTGTGCTTTTTCCAGCTCCATAATTTAACAAGTCTGACTTTCCACTGTCTGCAGTCCTCACTACCTCCAAGGTATTTTTAAACGTACATTGGAATTTGTTTAACAAAGCTATGCAATTGCAGCTTCCATCAAAAGCAAAGGAATAAAATTTTAAGGTTTGCATAATTAATCCAGGACACTGAGCATGATAGACAAATTTATAATCATCCAGAACATGGGACATGACAAATAAATGTTAAATAACCCCGGACATCTAAAGAACAAATTTCTGCATCAGTCTATGTAAATGTCTACCTTAGTCCACTCCTTTCAACAGACCACAGGTAAATAGTGGTAAGTATTGATATCCAAGACTGCTGTCAGTACCAAATTGTGTACTGTCACTAACGAAGTGGTACATGGTAAATGAAGTTCAATGTAGCAAAGTTTAAGATTGTTCATTTCTGTAGAAGGAGTAGGGAGGTGACCTAGTTACCAGAAGTTAAGAAACAAATTTAATTTCTAAAGGAATAGAATATAAAATCAGGGAGTTTTTTTAAAAAAATGAATCCTGATGAAGGGTCCTGCCCAGAAAGGTTGACTCTCCTCCCCTGCTCTTCTGACGCTGCTTGACCTGCTGTGTTTTTTCCAGCTCCATAACTTAACAAGTCTGACTTTCCACCGTCTGCAGTCCTCACTACCTCCAAGGTATTTTTAAACGTACATTGGAATTTGTTTAGCCTGCCATTGAGAACACTGGTGCAGTTCCAATCTTCACACAAAAAGCATATTGAAGCACCATAGAAAGTTCAAAAGGTGTGGAGTGAATCCAAAACAATGATCATAAAAAAAGTTCAGATAATATATAACAAAGAATCAAAGAGAAATTTGTTTACAGAGTGGTGGAAATGTAGAGTTCACCAAGATGAAATGGGAGAGGCTGACAACATTGATGCATTTAAGTGGAGTCTTGGTGCAAAAATGAAGAGGAGAACAATAAAGAGAGCTTTACTGTTGGAGGACGCGAGGTGAAATAGAAGCACCGAATGGCTTGTTTCTGTGCGGTTGCAATTCTAGCACTCATGGTTCAGTCTTTAACTTAAGTAGTAGCTTTCAGTTTGACATGTCTGTGAATGTCAAACAATAAGCTGCACATGGCCTTTATTGACTTCAAAAAAGCCTCTGATACTTTATCATCCTCAAATGTGGCAGTCCTCAGAAATTTATAACCATTTTTGCCTACTCCAAATGAGATGCAAGCCATGTTTCTTATCAATGGACCCACCACACATCTTATCTCATTGAAAATTGGGATTGCACAAGACTTTACACCGATTCTCTTGTCATTTTCCTTGCTCAATAATGCATTTCATCTCCAATATATTATTAACAATTTTGGGGAAAGTCTACAGGCAAGATGGAATGAAGGGCTTTTGCCCGAAACGTCGATTTTACTGCTCCTCGGATGCTGCCTGAACTGCTGTGCTCTTCCAGCACCACTAATCTGGAATCTGGTTTCCAGCATCTGCAGTCATTGTTTTTACCAAGGTGGAAACCATTCAACTTTCAATCCAAAACTAAAACAACTTAACCTCAGTACGCTGATGATACTCATGTGTGTGGTCACTTAGAAACTAAACTCCAGGTGATTGTTTATTCCTTCTCTGAAACATAAGAAAAAAAGTGAAGGCCCTCTTCCAACCAGGTCCAACATCAGAACAACTTCTGCTGTGAATTAAGACCAATGGCAAACTCTAAGAACACATGATCCAGTTTCTAAACTGTGGGAGCTTCCTCTTGATGAAGACCAATAAAGAAAATGAAATTTAGCATTACTTTCAAGTTGCTAGCTCAGCTTTTAGCTGACTAAAATAAAGGGTATTAGAGGACCAGGAACTCAAACTCCATATTATGGTGATGACTACCTGGCAATAGTGATCTCTGTGCTCCAATATGCTTTAGAGAAGTATTACCAGCAAAATCTTCCAAACTCAGTGGTAAGATAGGCAATCCAAAATAGCATCCTTTCATGAGCCCCCCAACATGCCCAACATTGTGATGCTAATCACTCAAAACCAGTTGCAGGCTGCAGGATATGCCTGACACTGGGCTTTTGGAGCAATTATGCCACCTGGAACTTGATTGAGACAGGAACCTCTCGGGATGTCCTCAAAGCATCCCTTCAGAGATCAATTGTATCCACTGATTCATGTGAGCCATGGACTGTGACTGACCAAAACAAAGAAGGCTCAGTCAGTAAGGCAGCGAAAGAAAGAGCGAATTCATCAGAAACACGCAGAGGCAAAACCAAGCTGATGTTGTGAAAGCACAAACCTCCAACTACCCTACCCTTCAAGGACGACTGCTTTATATGTGGCAGAGTCTGGGTACTAATGACACAGAGGTAAATGAACACCCATGGCACATTTATATGGCAGAGTGGCTTTGATGGACCAATGTTGCACCTGTGAATCCAATATTCAGCGTAATCATTTCACATCTGGAGCAGTTGGGACTTGAACCCAGGGCGTTACTGGGACACTATTACCGCACCACAAGAATTCCTGATCTGTGGTTCTACATCCTGCATTCTAATGGACTTACCAGTCATCTAAGTAGGCTGGCAAGTTGCATCCAGACAGATGGGACTGCCGAAGAAGGAAGAGTGATCGAGCATTTTTTCTTCCAATAATAAGCTGCTTCTATGCACTGTCCCTAATGAGAGAGGAGCCCTACGGTCCAATTGAACAAAGGCGCTTTTGTTTCCAAGTACGGGTGTCAGATTACTCAGTTGGTTGGATGGCAGGTTCATGATGCAGTGTGATGCCAACAGTATGGGTTCAATTGCCATGCTAGTTGAGGTCAACATGAAGGTCCCACTTTCTCAATCTCATTCCTCACATCTAGTGTGGTGGCTCTCAGGTCAAACCACCACCAGTTATCTGTCTGACGAGAGACCAACCCTCTGGTCCACTGAGGAAGATTACTTCACACATTTGGCAGATAAGACAGTACCAAGTGCAGCAGCTAAGGGAAAGCTGAGTAAAATAAATCAAAGAAGGGCGGATTGCTGGTGATCCAAAACAAACAAAAAAGAGAAAAGGCTGGGGAAACTTAGCAGGTAGTGTAGCAGCCTCCGTGCAAGGAAAACAGAGGTAAGGTTTCGAGTTAGCTTTGAAGGATGGCCAATCACTGGATCGGAAAGCTGGATGTTTAGCTGAAAAGAAACAAATTAAGAAATTGCTGGAGGAAATTCAGCCCTGCTGGAGTCTCGAAACATTAACTCTGTTTTCACACAGGCAGACTTTCCTCCAGCAATTTCTGTTTTCGTTCCAGATCTTCAGTCTTGGTTTTATTTTAGACAAGCAGGAGGCTGGAAGAACACAGCAAGCCAGCCACCACCAGCACCTCCGGACGCTGCCTGGCTTGCTGTGTTCTTCCATCCTCCTGCTTGTCTACCTTGGATGCCAGCATCTGCATGATTTTTTTTTGTCTCTAACTTGGTTTTATTTTAGCTGCAAAGAAATGCTGATTGGCGGGAGGGTGGTCTGCTCACTGTTTGCCTGATTAAGGGCTTTTGCCCGAAACGTCGATTTTGCTGCTCGTCGGATGCTGCCTGAATTGCTGTGCTCTTCCAGCACCACTGATCCAGAACCTGCTCACTGTTTGAGCCAAGATCATTCATTCCCCCTCCCCCTTTCTCGGTCAATGAATGAATGAATGAATGAATGAAGTGCTGCCGCCGCCAGCGCCGGGTGCCTCGTGTCTCCCCATTGTGACGATTGCGATCAGGTGACCGGTAGTGCTCGCGGAGACGGCTCGTGGGGGTGTTTCCATGGAAGCGGTGGAGTGGGTCGTTGGAGTTCGGCGGCAATGGTGTCCGGGGCTGGTGTCCCTCCCCTGGGCCTTGCTCTGGTTCAGCCTCAGCGCCAGCCCGCGCCTCGGAGCCGCCGTCTACGTCCTGGACGACGAAGGAGGCCTGGGCCCGCAGTTTGACGGCATCGGCGGCCTGAGCGGCGGCGGGGTGAGTAGCCGGGGTGCCGGCGCAAGAGGAAGTGAGATGACGCACAAAGAGGCTGTTCAGCCCGTCGCTGTTGTGCTGACCCCCATCCTTTGGGTTAGCAGCAAAGGCAGAGGACGCTGTAGACACTCAGCAGGTCTGGCAGCATTTGCGGGGAGAGAAACGTTTCGAGTGGTTGTATGACTTGTTTGGAATTGCTTCTTTCAGATTTTCAGGAGGTGCAGTATTTTCCCTTTTTGGATTAGATTAGATTAGAATCACTACAGTGTAGAAACAGGCCCTTCGGCCCAACCAATCCATACCGACCCTCCGAAGGGTAACCCACCCAGACCCATTTCCCTCTGACTAATGCACCTAACACTATGGGCAATTTAGCATGGCCAATTCACCTGACCTGCACATCTTTGTGCTAGAAGCCATCTTATAATTCCTTCTCCGTCCCCATTATTATGTCCAAGGTAATAGAGTCACGGAAACGGACCCTGTGACTGAATGTGTGTTATTAAAAGTAGAGATCAGGATGTTGCTAATCCGCTTCTCCGCTATTGACTTGACTGTGGAGTCTAGGGTTATCACTTGCAATTATCAGTTTCAAACTGTTCTATGTAATACTGTTGTGTTACTTCTTTTATGGCTTTACTTCCTTGTCCTGTATGTGCACATACTTTGCCCAACCTATATTTAGTCTCTTGTGCTTTTTAGATTAGATTAGATTACATTACATTACAGTGTGGAAACAGGCCCTTCGGCCCAACAAGTCCACACCGCCCCGCCGAAGCGCAACCCACCCATACCCCTACATTTACCCCTTACCTAACACTACGGGCAATTTAGCATGGCCAATTCACCTGACCTGCACATCTTTGGACTGTGGGAGGAAACCGGAGCACCCGGAGGAAACCCACGCAGACACGGTGAGAACCTGCAAACTCCACACAGTCAGTCGCCTGAGGCGGGAATTGAATCCTGGTCTCTGGTGCTGTGAGGCAGCAGTGCTAACCACTGTGTCACCGTGCTGCCCATGGTTGTAAAGAACGTCAAGATAATGCCTCCTATAATGATGAGTCCATTGAAAGTGCATGTTGCACGTTTGTAGCTTGTTTGGTTTCTCAATGCAGAAAACTGGTAAAATTGTCTGATGTTTGCAGAGAAATGCATAATGGAAGTGATGATCTCATGTGGAACAAATTATTATTAAAAACCCAGCCAGACAAATGTTTTCTATATCCTGACAGTATCTAAGTGGCCAAAACCTCTCAGATTAAGTTTGGCTGCAGTGTTTTGAGCTAAATACAGAAAATATTGTAAGCACTGCAAATCTGAAATAAAAATGTAAAATGCTAGAACAGATAGGTTTGCAGTTTGGGCTCAGCAATTCTTTTTAGAACAGCTACCCCAAGATATCATGCGTTCAGTGCTGCTAACTTTGACTTTATGCTGATCATAAGTGTGTTGTGCATCGTTGTAACTGCAGTAAGTTGTGTAGTAAATTTCAGTGATTTGTTTTGAATTATCATAGAATATTGTGCTTTTTTTTTAGGCAACCTCCCGGCTTCTTGTGAACTACCCAGAGCCATATCGCAGCCAAATCTTGGACTATTTATTCAAGGTAGCAAGTATATCCAATAGATACATTATTATGTAGCGGCCTTGGCATCAAGGGTGTAGCAATGATGTTTAACTGATGAGGTTAGTATTGCTGTAACTGATAAGATCACTTTTCTCTTTTGTACAGTAGATGGGCGACACAGTGGTTCAGTGGTTAGCACTGCTGACTAAGTGTCAGGGGCTGAGTTCAATATCACCCTCAGGCGATAGTGTGGACTTTGCACAGTTTACTGGTGTCTGCTTAAGTTTTCTCCCACAGTCCAAAGACATGCAGATTAAGTGGATTGGCCATATTACATTGCCCACCATGTCCAAGGATGTGCAGGCTAGATGGATTAGTCATGGGAGGTACAGGGTTACGGGTGTAGGGTAGGGGGGTGAGTCTGGATGGGATGCTGTTCAGCAAGTCGGTTTGGGCTCAGTGGGATGAATGGCCTACTTCCATGCTGTCAGGAATCTATGATGGTGTATTCATACTGACTTGGTTTGCTTCAATGGTGTGTAATTGTAATGCATCATGAAAACAAGTAGTTAAGGATCCCACTTGTATATGAACACTTTAAGTGGCATAATGTGGGTCTAGTGCAGGAAAGTGGGGTTTGTGTGGGTAGGAGTGCACTTTTAGCAGTACAGAGTTGTGGGACCAAAATGAATGGTGCCATGATTGGAGCTCTGCTGAGAAGGTACCTCCTTCTCAACTCTTCCCTTCTTCTGAATTATGGTGACTTCCAGTTAAACCACTGCCAGTCCATTCTCTCTGAACAGCCCTGTAATCCTTTGGGAATATGGTGACTCTTTTTTAGTGGAGCTCTGTGCATGTGTATCAATAAGCTTCACATCTCTCCTAGCTGGGGGAACAGAGGCATTGACAATTTTAGCAGTGAATTTATTCAATGATGAAGTACTACCTGATTCATAAGAATTTTCTCCAGCACTTTTGAAGTTTAGTTCATCGCTGTAAAAAATATAAAGAAATGAGTTTTCGTACACACTGATCAAAGTATCCCATGTCACCCAAAGTGAGCTTTCTCTCATATTATTGTGTGATGGAGCCTTTTGTAAATCTTAATCTATAATTTCTTAAATCATATATAAGCAATGGTACATTTTATGTCACCTTGTATACAATTATCTTTGCTTGTTGTTTAACTTGTATAGGCAATAAGTAATACTTTGAAATATGATGGCTTTAGCAAATTAGAGGAAAATGGAATTTCATTTGATATTTGACTAGAAGATTTAACCCTTTTGAAATGTTTATAATTAGAATATAATGTACAGTAATACAGTGCATTTGCAAACATAGCTGTTAATCCATGTTGGTGAGCCAGTGACTTATCGTAACTAAATAGGATTCAGTGTTTATAATGTTTCCTTTATGAATTCTATTCATTTTTTCATAAAGATAGCAAACTAGTGACCTTGCCTATTGATAACAGTTTATCACAAAATTAAAAATGTATCAATGATTTGATTATTTTGAATAAACAAGTAAAATAGGATTCACTGTATATCAATGATCGATGGTGAAATGTTTCTGTGTCCCTCATAGATGGAGGACGGGAAAAATTTCTGGCTGTAAGAGCTGCTCTCTTTTTTTTTGAGGTATTTTAGGTGTTGGAGGTGATTTCCTGAATTCCAGGAGCAGCAATTACTGTTTTATATGCTGTTACATTGTTTTAGAACTTTGGAAAAAGTGGATAAATCCCCAGGACCTGATCAGGTGTACCCGAGAACTCTGTGGGAAGCTAGAGAAGTGATTGCTGGGCCTCTTGCTGAGATATTTGTATCATGGATAGTCACAGGTGAGGTGCCGGAAGTCTGAAGGTTGACAAACGTGGTGCCACTGTTTAAGAAGGGCAGTAAAGACAAGTCAGGGAACTATAGACCGGTGAGCCTGACCTCGGTGGTGGGCAAGTTGTTGGAGGGAATCCTGAGGGACAGAATGTACGTGTATTTGGAAAGGCAAGGATTGATTAGGGATAGTCAACATGGCTTTGTGCATGGGAAATCATGTCTCTCAAACTTGATTGAGTTTTTTGATGAAGTAACAAAGAAGATTGATGAAGGCAGAGCAGTAAATGTGATCTATATGGACTTCAGTAAGGCGTTCAACAAGGTTCCCCATGAGAGACTGATTAGCAAGGTTAGATCTCAGGGAATACAGGGAGAACTAGCTATTTGGATACAGAACTGGCTCAAAGGTAGAAGACAGAGGGTGGTGGTGGAGGGTTGTTTTTCAGACTGGAGGCCTGTGACCAGTGGAGTGCCACAAGGATCAGTGCTGGGCCCTCTACTTTTTGTCATTTACATAAATGATTTGGATGCGAGCATAAGAGGTACAGTTAGTAAGTTTGCAGATGACACCAAAATTGGAGGTATAGTGCACAGCGAAGAGGGTTACCTCAGATTACAACAGGATCTTGACCAGATGGGCCAATGGGATGAGAAGTAGCAGATGGAGTTTAATTCAGATAAATGCGAGTTGCTGCACTTTGGGAAAGCAAATCTTAGCAGGACTTATACACTTGATGGTAAGGTCCTAGAGAGTGTTGCTGAACAAAGAGACCTTGGAGTGCAGGTTCATAGCTCCTTAAAAGTGGAGTCGCAGGTAGATAGGATAGTGAAGAAGGCGTTTGGTATGCTTTCCTTTATTGGTCAGAGTAATGAGTAGGTTAGGCCACTATTGGAATATTGCATGCAATTCTGGTCTCCTTCCTATTGGAAAGATGTTGTGAAACTTGAAAGGGTTTAGAAAAGATTTACAAGGATGTTGCCAGGGTTGGAGGATTTGAGCTACAGGGAGAGGCTGAACAGGCTGGGGCTGTTTTCCCTGGAGCATCGGAGGCTGAGGGGTGACCTTTGTAGAGGTTTACAAAATTGAGGGGTATGGATAGGATAATAGACAAAGTCTTTTCCGTGGGGTCGGGGAATCCAGAACTAGAGGGGATAGGTTTAGGGTGAGAGGTGAAAGATATAAAAGAGACCTAAGGGGCAACTTTTTCACAGAGTGGTACGTGTGTGGAATGAGCTGCCTGAGGAAGTGATGGAGGCTGGTACAATTGCAACATTTAAAAGACATTTGGATGGGTATATGAATAGGAAGGGTTTGGAGAGATATGGGCCGGGTGCAGGCAGGTGGGACTAGATTGGGTTGGGATATCTGGTCGGCATGGACGGGTTGGACCAAAGGGTCTGTTTCCATGCTGTACCTCTCTATGACTCTGTATGCACAAATACTAGAGCAGCTGTTTGACCACAGCACTTGTGGCCGTGAGGAATCAATCATGTGTTTATGTCTGAATCTATACTTCCTTGAGTAGTTAACAGAATTTACTTCCCTTTAGCTTATTACTAGCTCTAGATGGTTGCAACCTTTGCTTAAGTTGCTGAAATAGAAACAAAATTAATTCCGTGTCTCTTTTGTTGCTTGAGTGGCATTAATGTTTTTTCACCAGTACATAATCTGCATTTGCCTCTTCATTTATTTAGATCTAAGACTACTTTTTGGTGACGTTTATGAAGACCGCAATAAGCTCCAGTGTTACTGTTCTAAAAATTTGCTATTTCCTTTTATGATATGCTTTTGAGTTTCTCACAAGATCTGTGAAATTGTGATTAAATCTTTTAAGACAGATGAAAGTGAAGTATTGTTGTAGGAAGTAGCTTCTGCAAAACAAGTTGAATGGAAACTGGTGGTCACTGTGACCAGTTCCTCGAGTTCAACTGAAACTCCATGGAGTTCTCTTCTCTTGCTCTCTTCTGATAGTAATACTACATGATGTGCAGCTGTCTTTGTCAAGCATTATTCTGGTCAGAACTTCATTTGACTGGGATCTTTAGATTTGTCTTTTTTCAATTGTTCTAATAACAGAACAGTCAGCTTTACTGCAGTGAATTGCTACCTATAGGGTGTTTCGTGTAAAGATTTTGCTCTTTTGAACTACAAACCACAAAACCTCTATGCAACTTTTCTATATGTTTTTACTTTTGGACAAATGATTTTTGCGACTGAGAAAATAATTTGGTAGTTGGTGTTTTTTGATCTTCCTGATCCCTTGACTTCACCAATTCTTTATCATCTTTTTGAAAACCTTTTCAAAACCCACCTGTCAACCACTGTTAATTTCACTTCCACAGTTTGGTATCTGTTTCCATTTCTGAAGCTTTTCTTTAAAATATTTATAAAGAGACCATATAAGTGCAAGTTGTATTGCAGCATCCTTCATTACCTAATGAGTAATTCTAATAATGAATGGAAGTCCTGTTTCTCTTCTCACCTGTTGGGGGTTGTATTTGGTGACATAATCAGTATTAATCATAGTAATAATTTGTTCATAAACTTATTTTCTGTTGTCAGCCAAACTTTGGTGCTTCCCTGCATATCTTAAAGGTGGAGATTGGTGGTGATGCCCAAACGACAGGTAGGAACTTCAACTCTCTCTAACTTTGAAATGCACCTGCAAAATGGGTGATTGAAAATCATGTTGGGGTGTCCTGGATTGTCCACTATAACTTTGGAAAACATGATGAGCATTTTATGCATTTGTACTATTTCCTTCAGGTTATTGTAGCAATCTTAAAATTGTATGGACTGCAAGGAGGAGAATCCTCACAGTAATGTAATCTCATGGAAATTAAATCTTGTAAAGAAACTTCAGGACTAAACACAGCTAATATTGCTAGATCTTAAGTTTTATTGACATCTCAACTTTTTAAAGTACTTTATTTTCTGTGACATTCTTTTGTGATTTGGTGGTCAAATCCAAATAGCTGTTCACATTTAATGGCAGAGGTAAGAGTGCATGAGGCGGGGAGGGTAAATTAATTCAGTAGGCTGGTCGCTGGTTTTGACGCAGAATGATGCGTACAGTTTGGATTCACTTTCTGCACTAGGTGAAGTTACGATGAAGGGTCTCCTTCTCAACACCTCACCGTCTAATAACATAGTTAGACATATGACACAGTAGGATTATAGTGACTTTACCTTTTTAGTACTGATAAAAGTCACATTTTGTCCAAGCTTTCCATCTTGCACTTATCAGGACAATTTACAAAAAATGCAAAAGTAAAGGGGATACCAGCATTACACCATATGAGAACAGAGTGCTGTTTGGTTGGCAAGTGGATTCTGATTGAGAAGTGTTGCCATTAGACTGTAGGAGTTAGTGAATGAAGGTAAAGCAGTTGATATGGTGTATATGGATTTCAGTAAGGCATTTGATAAGGTTTCCCATGGTAGGCTATTTACAAAATACGGAGGCATGGGATCGAGGGTGATTTACTGGTTTGGATCAGAAGTTGGCTAGCTGAAAGAAAACAGAGGGTGGTGGTTGATGGGAAGTGTTCATCCTGGAATTCAGGTGACTAGTGGTGTACTGCAAGGGTCTGTTTTGGGTCCACTGCTGTTGGTCATTTATAAAAAATGACCTGGATGAGAGCATTAGTAAATTTGCAAATGATACTAAGGTCAGTAGAGTTGTGAATCGTGACAAAAGATGTTGTAGGTTTCAGAGGGACAGAAGCTGCAGAGCTGGGCTGAGAGGTGGCAAGTGGAGTTTAATGTAGAAAGGTGTGAAGTGCATCCCTTTGGAAGGTGTTACAGGAATACAAAGTACTGGGTTGATGGTAAGATTCTTGGTAGTGTAGATCAGCAGAGAGATTTGGAATTAGAATCCCTACAGTGTGGAAACAGGCCCTTCGGCCCAGCGAGTCCAAACCGACCCTCTGAAGAGTATCCCCACCTAAACCTGTTCCTTTACATTTAGCCCTGACTAATGGGCAATTTAGCATGGACAATTCACCTGACCTGCACATCTTTGGATTGTGGGAGGAAATCCACGCGGACATTGGGAGAATTTGCAAACTCCACACAGATAGTTGCCTAAGACTTGAATTGAACCCAGGTCCCCAGTGCTGTGAGGCAGCAGTGCTAACCACTGAGCACTGTGCCACGCCTGGTCCAGATCCAGATCTGTGGCCAGGTCCATAGATCCTTGAAGGTTGCCATCCAAGTTGATAGTTAAGGCATATGGTGTGTTAGCTTTTATTGGTAGTGGGATTGAGTTTCGGAACCTTGAGGTCATGCTGAAGCTGTACAAAACTTTGCCACACTTGGAGTATTGCGTACAGTTCTGGTCACCGTATTTTAGGAAGGGTGTGGAAGCTTTGAAGAGGGTTCAGAGGCGATTTACTAGGGTGTTGCCTGGCATGGAGGAAAGGTCTTCTGAAGAAAGGCTGAAGGATTTGAGGCTGTTGTCATTAGAGAGGAGGAGGGTGAGAGGTGACTTAATTGAGACATATAAGATAATCAGGGTTAGATAGGGTGAACAGTGAGAGCCTCTTTCCTCTGGTGGTGGCGGCTAGCACTAGGGGACATAGCTTTAAATTGAGGGGTGATAGTTTGTTTACTCAGAAGTAGGGAAGTAGTAGAATACCCTGCCTGCAACAGTAGCAGACTCGCCATCTTTAGGGGCATTTAAATGGTCATTGGATAGACATATGGATGGGAATGGAAGAGTGTAGGTTAGATGGGCTTCAGATTGGTTTCACAGGTCAACGCAACATCGAGGGCCGAAGGGCCTGTACTACACCGTCATGTTCTATGTAACTGCTGCTTGTTCAAATTGCAATTTACGTGATGCTTGCCCCAGAGTGTCAGGTTACTTGGTTTTCCAAACATGCAGCAATCCTTAAACATTGGTTTTAAAATAATACTTTCTCATTTCAGTCTACAAGTTTTAAAAGCACAAAAATAAAAAGGCACAATCTTTTCACCAAATGAAAAAAAATTTAGGTTTGCTCCCATTTCACATTTGCCTTCTATGTAACTAATCTTAACTGGATAGTAGCAAGAGTAGAAAAGTACATTGTTTTCAATAGGGAAGGAAAAAATAAATAAATTAGCCCATGCTTCTACTTTTGATAGCTCATATTACAAATTCCAAATGGGGATTTCATACTGCAATAGTCAAGACACCAGTATCTTTCAGTACGTTCTGTTGTGGCTCCTACCTTTGGTAGTTATGTGTGGTTCTTTGTGGAATTGAAATGCTTGTGATAAATTTCCAAATTCAGTATATTCACCAACTGTTGAGTTAATTGATAATGCTGAAACATTCTGTCATTTCTAAAGAAACCAAGGATTTGGCTACGTTGCTGGGGAATACAAGGTGGAAGGTAACATGGAGTTTGGACATATTTGAATTAGCCAACTAATGTGAACAGAAAATAAATACGCTTTTTTAAGAGTTGACGTTTATATGCAAACAATCAGTCGTTATGCAAGTTATTTTGATGCCACTATATGTGAACTGAAGTTGTTAACTTTTTCACAGAAATTTAAAAGTTGCCAGGAAAATACATAAATTGCAAAGAAATACTGGAACACAACTATACACTTATGGTGAAATATGTGAAATCACATAATCAGGACTGTCAATTCTAGAAGAAAAAAATTAAATTAATTATGTAGGTTCTATGAAGGTTTAGTGATAAATATCCTAATGAGGGAGGCTCTCTGGATAGCCGTTTTGATATGGGAAACCAGATACACTTGGCAGACAACATCAATCATTTTAACTACAATAAATCGCTGTCAGGTATCCAGATAGGAAAGGAAAAGAAGCTCACCATGTGAAGCATGCACTACTGGAGCATAGTCTCCTAGAAAGTGGTTGCATTTTAGTTAATATTACAAAAGGTACATTGGTTAGGTCACTTTTTTGGAGTTGTGCATTTAATTATGGTCTCTTTGCGACAGGAAGGATGTTGTTAAACTTGAACAGGTTCAGGAAAGATTTACAAGGATGTTGCCAGGGTTGAAGGGTTTGAGCAGCAAGGAGAGGCTGAATGAGCTGGGGCTATTTTCTATGGAGCTAAGGGGTGACCTTTATAGAAAATTTTAAAATCATAAAGGGCGTAGATAAGGTGAATAGTCAAGGTCATTTCCCAGGGTAAGGAGTCCAAAACTAGAGTTGAGGGGGAAAAGATTTAAAAGGGACCTAAGGGGCAACCTTTTCATGCAGGAAGCTGTGTGCGCATGGAATGAGCTGCAGGTGGAAGTTATGGAGGCTAATACAATTGCAGCATTTAAAAGGCATCTGGATGGTATATGAATAGGAAGGGTTTGAAGGGATATTAGCCAAATGCTGGCAAACAAGACTAGATTAATGTAGAATATCTGGTCAGTATGGACAAGTTGGACTAACACTACATCCCGATGACTCTAAAAGAGGAGGAATAGTGACACATGGAAACTTTTCCAAATCTCAGGAAGAAAATTCATCAGTGGTTAGCAGGAAACAGGAGGAATAATTTTTTTTAATGTATATATTGTACAAACATTCATTACTTAAGCATAAACTTGATCAGTCTAGGAATGGATGGCCTGAGCATTCTTGTCTATTCTTATGATGTGATGGACATAAAAATTAGGAAAGTGAGTAACAACTTGTATTTAACGGAGGACTTTCATTTTCACAAACTATTAGATTGGAAAAATATAAGTAGAAAAGCACATTAATTTCTAGGATAAATTCTGGATTGTTTTTGTTGAAGAACATGTTTAAAAGCCAACTAAAGAGCCCTTCCTAGATTTAGAGATGAACAACTAACAGTATTGTTATTAATCCATTTGTTAGCGATCATCTTAAATAATCACTGCAGTGACATGAGTTTCATATTAGGGAGAAAGAGAATTACGTTTTTAAGCTAAAGTAGGCCTCGAGATGAGAAATAATTGACTTGTAAACTGAGCTGAACTTTCATCAGCTGTAGTATTTTGCTTTTCTTTTAACGTTCTGTTGACATTTGAATCCTACCGCTGGCAATAATGGGATATACCAGCTTCAGAGTTGATTGTTACATTATTAAGAGAACGTTACAGTGGTTAGCACTGCTGCCTCGCAGCGCCAGAGACCCGGGTTCAATTCCCGCCTCAGGCGACTGACTGTGTGGAGTTTGCACGTTCTCCCCGTGTCTGCGTGGGTTTCCTCCGGGTGCTCCGGTTTCCTCCCACAATCCAAAGATGTGCAGGTCAGGTGAATTGGCCATGTTAAATTGCCTGTAGTGTTAGGTAAGGGGTAAATGTCGGGGTATGGGTGGGTTGCGCTTCGGCGGGTCGGTGTGGACTTGTTGGGCCGAAGGGCCTGTTTCCACATTGTAATCTAATCTAATCTGTTCTCTTCACTTGCTGAACCAGCGACACCTTCAACCAATGAACAGGTAAAATAAAAGAATATTGAACTTGTTAAAAGATGACGTTCATGGTTGAACCTTGTACAAGATCTACATAATGGCGTAGAATACTAACTTTTGTGCTAACAGATATCAGGAGCAAGGCTGGTGGAAAGTAGTTTTGTTTCCTTAAACATGCTGAATTGAGGAATGCTTCAGTGAAGCAATTTCCTCAGAGTAAAGCAATACATTGTCAGTAATCAAAAAGGGAGAATTATTAAACAGACCTTGAAGGGAGTATTTTTAAAAAAGGCCAAGCATTAGCTAATGTGGTTGGTTTTTGATAAGCACCACTAATTACTAACTGAGGACCAAAGAACTCCAGATTTGCATCTGAATTGGTTTTTAACTTGGTCAACTTGAACCAAGTTCAGCCCCCAAACAGTGGGAGGTGAGAAACCTGTCACACCATAGTACACACTGCTGGAACTTGTACCTTACAAAAGATAGTCAATGTTAAATCTTAGTGCTGCAGTCAGGAGGAAAAGTGACTTGTTCAACCACTAAAGAATACAATTAACACTGAACTGGCCATTCAAAATCGCTTTGATTAAGACCCAGTGATGGAACAGACCATCCTCGATTTAGTGATGAACAACTGACGGTTACCAATCCAAAGGTAAAGGATCAATCCACAGTTATGTCAGAGCCTGGGTGTCTCTAGAGAAGGAGCACATGAGCTGTTCAGGGAGAGATGGGCACCACAGGGATTGGAGTGTATTATTTCCCCTTCCAACTCTATTTTGATTTAATCCTGCCCTCTCCTTCACTGATCACGCCGCATTGCCCTCTAGGAAGAATACTGCTTGTCACTGCCAACTTGGGTGTTTCCTTTCTTCCTCGTGGTGGAAATTAAATAAAGATTTGTACACCTTTTGTCTTTCACTGTGTCTCACACCTGCACCCATACAACACACAAAGGGGGAGAAAAAAGTAAAGAATCAACTTTGACAAGGTTCCGCATAATAGACGAACTAGTAAAGTTGGGTCACATGGCATTTGTGGTGAACTTGCCAATTTGGTACGTAATTGCCTTAGTGGCAGGAGATAGTTGGTAGAAGTCTGTCACCAGTAGTGTTCCACAGGGATCAGTTTTTGATTTGATTAGATTAGGTTCCCTACAGTGTGGAAACAGGCCTTTCGGCCTAACTAGTCCACACCGACCCTTCAAAGAGTAACCCACCCAGACCAATTTCCCTCTGAGTAATGCACCTAATAATATGGGCAATTTAGCATAGCCAATTTGCCTGACCTGCACATCTTTGGACTGTGGAAGGAAACCGAAGCACCCGGAGGAAGTCACTACAGACACGGGGGAATGAGCAAACTCCACACAGCCAGTTGCCCAAGACTGGAATCACACGCTACTGCTGTGAGGCAGTAGCGCTAACCACTGAACCACCGTGGCGCCCAATTCTGAGTCCTGCTTTTGTTTGTTATTCGTGGAAATTATTTGAATGATAATACAAAAAGCATGTGTTATAGTAAAAGTCCTAAAACACAAATTTAGAAGCAAGTCAATCAAATTTATTAAATCAAGTGTTTGGGGGGGGGGGGCAAGCATGATTTTGACCCTAACCATGGGACTTGACCACGCCATCTCTCCCTGAACAAGTACAGCAGTTTTTACAGTCTGGAGGACATACAAAAAAAAACACAAAAGACGGTTTCTTGTGTTCTGTGCAGGCGCACGCAGAGATCAGTTTCCAGGAGTGGCGTACTATGACATTGTGTTCTGCAAGTATTTCTTCTTTAGTTTTCTCCCCCCCCGACTTTTGTGGTCTGAGACATGTGGGAGCATAATGAACAGGCTACCTACCCCCCGGCATAATTCTTGCGAATGGAGTTATGCAATGGTCCAAAGGGTATATCGCCCATGTGCAACAGCCTGCGCTCTTGGTCTATTCACAACGACCTGCACGCACAAAGTCAGCCGGCTGCGAGAGGAGTCAGTCTGACAAGAAAGCAGAGGGTGAGGATCATCAATCGGTGTCTGTATATTCAGTTGTGACCAGTGTTTCCAGTCACCACTAATGATAAAGTCATAGGGACATTTCCATTTGGGGGTGAAGCCAGGTTTAACGGGTATATAACCTTACTAGCCGCTGATGGAACCTCTGGACAATCCTGTAATTGCCTCTGTTCATCCCACCTCCTCCTGTTTGTCCCTAACTGTTTTCCACATTCCCTTCAGCTGGGCGCTCAGTTTGAGCACATAGAATACGTCGCTATCAAAGAGAGGGCTAACATCGGAACCCCCCCCCCCCCCCCCCTCAATGAGGATGGACTTGGGTACTTGCATTACCCTACCTGCCATCAATTCAAGGGGTCAAACCTGTCGATTGGCTTATCAGAGTCACATGAGTGTAGCAGGCCGAACCTCAGTCCAGCTTTTGTTAGAGTCCTGCATGGCCTCAGCAGGAGAGGTTTTAAGAGTTCTGTTCATTTGCTCCAGCATGCCAGAACTTTGTGGATGATAGGGTATGTGAAATTTCTGTTGAATGCCCATCAGCTGACACATGAGTTTTTAACATTCTTCCAGTAAAATGGGTCCCTGGTCGGAGTCAATCTGGGATGGCACCCACCCCACCTGGGAATCACGACCTCAGCTAAAATCCTTGCAACAGGGTTAGCTGAGCAGTTCTGGGTAGGGTAGGCCTCGACCCATTTGGTGAATTGGTCAATGATCCCAAGCTGATGCATCTTCCCATGGGATTGGGGAAGGGGTTCCGTAAAATCCATCTATACATGCTCCCAGGTCCCTTTGGGCCACTAACTCTGCCAACTGGGCTGACAGGCCGCCTCCTATTCTCCCCACTCAGACACCTCATAGTTCCATGTTCACTACTGCCCATTCCGTTCGTGGCAAACCGTCTATGTATTTCTGCGTGCCATCCACAAACAGGGCTCACCTGGTGCCTCCATGGGTACATTCTTTATCCTACTTTCCTCTACTTCATCGTCCATGTTCCCACACACGTGGTTCACCATCGCCTAACATCTCTTCTGCTGGGTTTTCCTGAATATCCCATACAATAGTAATTAGTTTGGTTGGTGGCAAAAGGACAGCCTCCCATTTTGCCCTTCTCGTGTTAGAAGCAGTGCATAATCTTCCCGTATTTAACATTTCTACGAGGGTGTGTTTGGTATGCAAGACTATATTCCCTGTCATCACAATAGGCTCACTGATCCTCAAAGCCCATACGACACAGTCTAAAGCAGCTGTACCTCTGGGCACGCTGTTCACTACGGGACCCTTAGCAGTAGAGTAGTACCCTGTAGGTCGCCGTTTTTTCGCCAAGGAGCTGGGTTACTACTGCTGAGTAAAACCTCCCTTTTCGTTGCAGTAAATGTGGAGGTCTTTACTAGTGTCTGGTAATCCCAAAATGCTGCTGACATTAACTCCACTTTCAGTTTTGTATAGGAGTCGTCTTGCTCCAGTCACCGGGGCCCGTTGTAGGTTTACCCCCTTTTACCAATCGTTGTATGAGCTCAACAACTTTGGCAAACCGGGGATAAAATTTCTTTCATAATTAAACAAGCCTAAGACCTTTCTCTCACCACGGACTGTCACGGGCCGTGGCATCTGTTGTATAGCTGTCTTCCTGTCTGTCTAGTTTTCTCAATTTGAGCTTTCTTTGGTTTGGCTTTTAATCCTTTGTCCTGCAAGTGCATCAGGACTAAGCATAGCACCTCCTGATGTCTTGGTTTGGATTCAGAAGCCAGGAGTGGGGCAGGTCGATCTCCCTGAGTACCTCCCTCATTACACGGTGAAAGATGGATGGACGATTACTAAATCCCCGGGGACATCTGATCCAGATATACTGTTTTTCCCTTATGGTAAATGCAAACTTATCTTGGGAGCCACGATGGGGTGATGACCAGAATCCATTCGCAATATCCAGTGCAGTAAAGAGTTTGTGCATCAGGGAGAGCCCATTTAAGATTGTGGATGGATTGGCGACAGTAGGGTGTAATTTAGTAGTGACCTGTTTAGGGCTGTACAATCAATTGAGATGGTAACTTCCATCAGGTTTACTGACCGGTCATGTGGGGGAATTAGTTGTGCTTGCAGTGTCTTGGAGAATTTTCCTCTCTGCTAATCTTTTCATAATTTCCACAACCACCCTTCTGGCTTCAGGTTTGATGGAGTTTGGCGGTGAGGCTTGTGTTCTGGACCATCCATGACTACAGGGTTGATTTTAATCAAGCCTGTTTCTAATTTAGTCTCTGCCCATACCCCTGGGACAGAGGTGCAAATGACACTAAAGCCATTATCATTTAGCTGCCAATCGTGTCCCATAGTGGAGGTGACTTGGACAGTGCTCAAGTGGCTCGCATAAGTTTCCATTTTTTCCTTTCTCCCATTGGAACGGGGCCAGGTTAATTTGCCCTTCCCAGATTCATTAAGGATTTCATACTCCTTTGTTAAATCATTCCCCGTAATAGTTCTTTGATTATTTTTACATACATAAAATCGCATCAATATATGCAGGTTACTGATTTCTACTAGAGTGGTCTCACTGAAGTACGCAGGGGTTCGTTGTCCATTAATCCCCTTCACACAAATCATTTTGTTACTTAGGGATAGGTCAGTAATAGATATGGAGGCTCCTGTGTCCACTAGCATCTCTCACTGTCTGCCCCCTACCAGTGCAGTCGCATAACTCCTTCCTTCCTTATCACCTGTGTCCATGGAGCTGCTGGACGTCAGTACGATGTATTTTCGGTGTTTGTTGGTTTGCCAATTTTTTTCCAACTAGTGTCTTCAGAGTGTTCTGTTTCCTCCCCTTACAATCCCAGACAAAGTGGCCCATTTTGCCACAATTGTGACACATGGGTCTGGATTTTGTCTTTGTGAAGGCGCCTAGGTTTTCCGGCTTTATGCGCATGGGGAGTTTTTCTCGTCCTCCTAAACTCCTTTTGCCTATTCTGCCAGGCATCATAGTCTTGGAGAACAACAAACCCCATTTTTAGGACTGCCTGGTGCGCGGGAGACAGCTCGTCCTTGAAAGACTGAATAAATGCCCGATCAGAGCAGTCTGTCTAGGGAATCCCTGAGCATTCTTGGTAGACCCTAAAGAGTCATTCCCCATATTCTGAGGTGCCCTCCCTCTTCTGTTGTTTGGTGTTTGTTATTTTTGCCCAACTGGTGGGCGGTTTCCCCAGAACGCACTGGATTTCAGCCTTAATTCTGCTGAAGGGCTCCTGCTGAGCCTCGATATCTGCTTTAGTAGGGGTGCCCTGGGTCCATCTGCCTCTCCTATAATCTTGACTTCATTACTATGCAACATCGGCTATGTCAGACTTGTCAGATACTAAACGTCAGTTGCCCTGAGGGCATGCAGCCTGGACCATTTGGTGGATGTCCCTTAAATGTAGTTGGTGGCCCACCCAGATGGTATCTAATTCAGCCCAAAACTTTGCAAACAGCACAGAAACAGTTAGACCATTCAGTCTAACTCATCATGCCAACCAGGTATCCTAACCTAATGATTAGATTACTCACTGTGTGGAACCAGGCCCTTCACTCTGCATATGTCCTCCGAAGAGCAACCCACCCAGACCCATTCCCCTATATTTACCTCTTCACCTAACACTACGGGAAATTTAGCATGGCCAATTCACCTAACCTGCCCATTTTCAGACCATGGGAGGAAACCGGAGGTGGGTTGCCTGAGGTGGGAATTGAACCCAGAATTGAATCTGGCTGGGTGCTCTTTGGAGGACATATGCAGACTGAATGGCCTCTTTCTGGACTGTAGGGATTCTATGATGTCCCTTTTATATCCCCCTTTTACCTATCTTACCTCTGCCACCTTAAACTGTCCAAATGATTGGGCTAATTGCTACAATCAGCTTTGAGCAAGTTTTCCACTTAAACAGTAAAGGATTCCTTCACATTGCAAAGACCATATAGAAATTATACAGTTAATGGTCAGGCCTTGGGGAGTGTGGGTGGAATCCAAAACCATAGGGTATAGTTTAAGGTGGGAAGGGAAAGATACAAAAGGGACCTAAGGGACAACTTTTCACACAGAGGGTGGTGCATTTATGGAATGAGCTGCCAGATTAAGTGGTAGAGGCTGGTACAGTTACATTTAAAAGGCATCTGAATGGCCTTATGAATAGGAAGGGTTCCGAGGGATATGGGCCAAATGTTCGCAATTAGGTCTAGATCAGATTGGGATATCTTCAGTGCTGACAAGTTGAGCTAAAGGGTCTGTTTCCGTGCTGTATGACTCTATGACTTGCAATGCAGTGTTAATGCACAACATTCGCCAATATATCATTCAAGAAAATTACAGACCTCTGCACTGCAGCATCATATCTCACAATCTGAACCTGCCACCACTGCATTAACAAGTGTTTATGAAATTTATGAACTCAGCAACTTGCACAGTTAGGTTCAATTTGAATGTCACCAATGTAGGTCCAAACAGATGATGCTGCCGTAGGAACCCCTCTAGGTCCATCTCTCTCAAATATCTTTATGGGATACTCAGAGACATGTCTGATGTCTATTGCCACTTACGTATTTCCAATATGAGGACAGGATGTTTGCTACAATTAAATCTGCAATTGCATGTAAAAAAAATTCCTTACACGTTTTAAGATTCTCTATCCTGCAGTCAAATTTACTTTACAATTGAGACAGTCAAATGAGCTCCCTTTCCTCCAAATTTTAGCGGAGAAATCATAAGTGGATATGATCAGTAACTTGCTTAATATGAACACATGGATATGCTGTTTGATGTATCCTGCCAGTCTTTGCAATATACAGCTTACTTTGCTCTTATCATATGAGCACTAAAATTTGTATACCATGTCATTCAGGAGAAAGTGAGGACTGCAGATGCTGGAGACTAGAGTTGAAAAATGTGGTGCTGGAAAAACTCAGCAGGCCAGGCAGCTCAGCCCACCTGGCACACCAGCCTCATTCCTGAAGAAGGGCTTATGCCCGAAACTTCGATTCTCCTGCTCCTCGGATGCTGCCTGGCCTGCTGTGTTTTTCTAGCACCACATTTTTCAACATACCATGTCATTCAGTTGTGTGATAGGCAAAATGACTTTTTTGGCTCAATGACAGCTCCCTATTAGTGGCAAGCTCAACTTGTGTTGTTACTGCATACTATCAGCTAGTGATGGTGAAGAGAAACTAGGAGTATCTTTGCATTCCTGCATAATCGTTGAATAGTGAACAATCTTAAGTTTTATTCGGTTGTGAGACTATGATCTCTTTATCATTAATCTTTTGGCGAGGATATTAGGGACTGTGACCGCCATTAGGTGGCACTGAATAATTTATATTTGCCACATTTATGGTAGTAATTGAGACAATAACTTAATACCAATGCCTATTAAATATTAATTTGTATTTTAACATTGAATTGTTTTAAGGCATGTTTTATTATTTGCTAAATAGATGGGACTGAGCCATCACACATGCACGATGAGAACGATGAAAATTACTCACGAGGATATGAGTGGTGGCTAATGAAAGAAGCTAAAAAGAGGAATCCTAATATTAAATTAATAGGTATGTACTAACACCTTGTCAACCATGCAATCCTTTTGGTTCTCAAATTACAGTCAATTGATGGTCATACCATTCTCTGCCAGCAATATCCAATGAATTGCAGTCAGATTAATGACGGACAAATCTGATTTTCTTTGATCTGAAGAAAGAATTTTGGTGGAAGAACCTAGGATGATTTGTGCCTTTTAAATTAACATTCTGTTCAGGTGCATGTTAAAAATTGTAGAGACAGGATCATGATTGACTGCTTTCTCTGAACGACTTCACCTGCAACAGTGCACCATTCCTTTATACTATACTGGAGTGACAGCACACTTTGTGAAAATAATCTGTGTCCATCTGGCTTAAAGGTATTAGAGTGGAGACAAAATGTAAATCATGTAGCTGAAGAAAAAATCATTCCCAGAATGTTCTCAAATTTTTGACTCTTAAATTACAGAATATTAATATTCCAGTTCCTCTTTTTATATTTGTAACAAAATCTCCAGATAGAAGTTAACGGTTCGGTTGTAGAAATTCCTAGTTTGCCGAACAAAACTTTATTGTCGAAACTTTATTGCTGGAACAGCACAGCAGGTCAGGCAGCATCCAGGGAACAGGAGATTCGACGTTTCGGGCACAGGCCCTTCTTCAGGCCTGTGCCCGAAACGTCGAATCTCCTGTTCCCTGGATGCTGCCTGACCTGCTGTGCTGTTCCAGCAATAAAGTTTCAACTTTGATCTCCAGCATCTGCAGACCTCACTTTCTCCTCGAACAAAACTTTATCCCTATAAATGGCATTCAGAATACATTGGAGCATCAGTCTCCATTCTATTCAAGGAAATTAGACAAGATTTTCAGAAATGTAAAGGGCATTTGATAAGGATTGAAAGAAAACTGGTCAATAAAGTAAGAACTTGGAACTGAAAACCAATAGAAATTTGTTATTCATTAAATATAGAATGCATATTATATAATTCTATTTTATAGATTATACATTTGAGTAAACTTGACTGGCTATGAGACTAGCTAGAATACCTTCAGTATCAAATACACATTCCTTTTAGTTCTCCAGCCCTTAATCTTGATACAAAAATAAATCAATCACTTTTCTGAGTTTGTTTTAATAGTTCATGGGATGTGGGTGTCACTGTCTGAGTCAGCATTTATTTGTCCATTCCTAATTGCCCTGGAGAAGGTGCTGGTGAGTTGTAACCTTCTGCTGCATTGGGGTGTAGGGATATGCACAATGCTGTTAGTTCAATTCACATTTCTTATGCTATATACAGAACTGCTTGGGTGATTGTGTGTGTTTATTTGTTTCTATGAAGCCTTGATTGAGAAGAGGAAATTAACAGTATTTTCCAATCATTCTTCAATCACAGATATAATTGGTGCGGCATTGAATCACCAGAAAAAAAACCCAAGAATCTTTTTTTCTTTCATGCTTTTGGATGAGTTGCTTGTTTTGGAAGTGTGGGTTTTGCAGCTTACCTTGGGATGCCCGAGTGAAGGGCAAGGCAGTTGATTAAACTGCAACCTTGGAAGTGTATCACATGTTACCACATTTAGAAGAAACTCTAAAACTTAAACTCAACAAAATTGAATTTGAAAGACTTTTAATATTGCTTTATATCAACTGCATTTGTTTAGTGAGTGTTTATTTTCTTATTAGGGTTACCTTGGGCCTTTCCTGGTTGGATTGGCTGTGGAACCAACTGGCCTTATACCTGCCCAGACAAAACGGCCTATTATGTTGCTTCATGGATTCATGGTGCCAAATCCTATCATAATTTGGATATTGATTATGTTGGGGTTAGTACCTGTATTAATTAATGTTGTTGAAACCCGAATGTTATAGCATATAATAATCAAACTTTCATTGTGCCCTCTATCTTTGAAAAATGAATGAAGAGCAGATTGGCTTCTTTGACATTGTGATCAGACTGTGATATCAGCTGCCCTCTGCTGCGTGTCTCCTTTTCTTGAGTGTACTTAGCGAAACTTTCTTTTTATGCAACCCTGGCATTGCTCTGAACTCTGATCTTTCCCTTGTCTCTTCTCATGTCCTCCCTGAATTCAATTTGCCAATGAGACTCCCTACCTGTTCCCATTAAGGTGTATCCTTCCAATCAGGTTTCTGTCCTTGTTACAGTACTAAAACACCTCTTATGACAGCACTAAATAGATCTTATGACAGCCACAAATTGTATCTTTTGTGACTGTTACAAAAGTAGTTCCCCTCATTGTTGTTTGCCTGTAACTTTGCCATATTTGTTCATACTATTCACTGTTAGTACCTCTGCGCTGTTGTCAGCTAGGTGAGATTATTATCAAGTGGTTTCATTTTTGTCCATCAGATTGTAATAAGAAAATTACTTGCACTGGATTTCCAACCTGCTCCCAAACTGCTATCTCTGGTAACTACAGATAACCTGCCCTGAATCTGCGACTCGGCGATCTCGTCTGAAAGCACAATATTAATTTTCTCAAATGTACTGACAACCTCTAGCTTTAACTCACTACCACTGCTCATAATTCCCAATTATCAGCCCACATATCCAATATTCACTATTGGATGAACAGAAATTCTTTCCAAGATTGATTGTATTGTCTTTGGTCCCCACTCCAAACTCCATTATTTAAGTACCAGCTCCATTCCTCATCAGGGCAAAAGGATGAAATTCTTTAGCGTCCTTGGTGTCATATTTTAAATCTGTGATGAACTTCAACCTCAGTCTGTAATAATGATGGCAAGAATATTTCCACCTCTACTACCATCCAACTTCACTCCTGTCTCAGCTCATCTGTTACTGAAAATCTCATTCACGCTTTTGTTACCTCTATATTTGCATTCCTGACTGGTTTTCTGCATTTCTCTGTAAACCTGAGCTTATCCACATTCCAATCACTTCTGTGCATTTGACCTACATTGGTTCCTGTTTGTCATCCTTTTCACATCTCTCCCCAGCCTCACCCCCCCCCCCCCCCCCCCTCTATTTGTTACTTGTTATTGTGCCACAACCCTCCCAAATATTTGCACCATTCTGTTTCTTATGCATTCTTGATTTTAATAGCTCCACCATTGTTGGCCATATCTGCAGTTTCCTAGGCTCCACACTGTGAATCACTATCCCTATACATCTCTAATTCACCTTGCTTTGTTGAGATTTCTTGGAAACAATTTCTTTGACCAAGACTTTACTCGACTGTCTAATAGTTCCTTGTATTATGCGATGTTATACTTTGTTTTATAATATTCCTATGTCAAGCCTTTGTGTTTTATTTTATAACACCATCATATAGATATAAATTGTTTTCATTCAATTCAAAGTTCACCTTTAAATCAGACAAGTAGGTACAAGAAATTGTAATGAATCATTGAAACTCCTTTACCAATCTAACAATCTGTTTGGGGATTTCTTTCAGATCCTGCCGATTAGGGTTGGAGGAGGGGTGTTATTGGAGACAAAAAAGAATGGAAAATTGGGGGGGGAGGGAGAAAAACGCATTAGTTTTTACTTGGCACATAAAGGGTAGTACTGCCAAATCTAGAGCTTCCTGTTCATCCAGATCTTTATAGGATAGGCTAAAGTTTATTTTTTTAAAAACAAGCCTCTGACAGTTACAAAAACTTAAATTAGGAATAGACAATAAATGCTGGCTGGCCAAAACAACTCCCACATCCCATGAATAATTTTTTTTACAAAAAAGGTACAGGTTGAAGTAAAATAGGAAAGAGAATATGAGAAAATAGTGGCAGTTAAAGTCAAGGAAAATCCAAAAATGTTTTATCGTTACTTTCAGAGCAAGAGGATAACTAAGGAAAGGTAGACCTGATCAGAGATGTATATGGTACCTTGTGCAGGGATAACAAAGATGTGGACAGGGTTCTTCATAAGTACTTCCTCCATTTGTGAAGACTACAAAGCAGGAATTTTGCAGATACTCAAGTTGAAGAGGAAGTGTGAAATAATGGATACCTAAAGCATTATGCATGAGGAAGTATTGGAGGAACTGACCACCTTGAATGAATAAATTACCGGTGCAAGATGGATCATATTGTAGTCTGGTAAAGGAAGCCAGGGAGTACAAAGTGGATGCTTTGAGCATTAGAGGATTGGAGGTATGCAAACGTTGTGCTATCCTTTAGAAAAGGTGCAAGGAGCAGGTCACATAATTATCGGCAAATTATTAGAATCAGTTCTGAGAGACAGGATAAACTGTCTGTTAGAAAGACCTGAATTAATCAGGAACAATTAGAATGGTTTTGTTGAGAAAGGTCATCTTTTACAAACTTGTTGAATTTTTTGAGAAGGGAGATGGAGAATTGATCGTGGTTTGGGAAGAGGCCCAGTGATCTTTGCCTATATAGATTGTAGTAAAGCACTTGGAACTGTACAAAACGCTGAATAGGTTACAGCTGGAATTTTGTCTACAATTTTGGTCGCTGCTATCCAGGAAGAACATAATTACTCTGGAGAAGATATATAAGAGATTTTCAGGAATGTTTCCAATTCTTGAAACATGCAGCTACGAAGAAATATTGAATAGGCTAGAGTTGTTTCCTTAAAACAGAGGGAGCTAATGGGTGAATTCACTGAGATTTAAGAAGTTCTGAGGGACATAGATAGTGTAAACTAGAAAGACTTGTTTTCCATAGCAACAAGGTCAAGTATTAGGGATAGAGATTTATGCTGATTGGAAGAAGAATTAGAAGTGGCACAAGATAAACTTTTTCACCCAGAGGGTGGTGGATGTTGGAATTCACCACCAGGTTTGTTGGTTGAGGCAGAAACCCTTAATTAATTTAAAAGGTTCCTTAGATTTGCACCTGGAGTGCTGTAACCTGCAAGGCTATGGATCATGTGCAGGGAAGTGGGATTAGAAGTGCAGACATAATGGGTTGATTAGCTGTTCTTCCTGTAAATTTTTGTTTGGTTCCAAAGGACATGGATTTACCTGATTAAAGCACTAGATTTAGTGTGGGAATGGAGGGTCGAAAAGCAGCATCCAATGCCATTGCTTTTGTGATTCTATATATGAAATTTCCTAGAAGTACACTCCATCCAAACTTATGAGGCAGAGAGTTTGCCTGTAGAGAATGTTCTTGATGCTGGAAGTACAATGCAATCTGGTATGAACATCATTCAGTAAAAATAATTATATTTTAACAATTCTCCTTAGAACAATGCTGCATGTGCACTTTATATTCCTATTGACCTGCACATGGAGCAAAGATTTTGCTTCTTAATTCTAGAATTTAAAAACATTAACAATTGTAGTTTGACATGCAGAATGTAGCTAAATGTGAGTAATCATTGCTTCTGGTTTTGGGTACAGTTCTTAACAACTAGTAGTAAAATTGTTGCTATTTCATAGACTTAGCATCACATTGTTTTTAAGAACAACTTTATTTGAATTTTAAAATGTCCATAGATAAAAATGGAATTTAATGCTTTTCTGTTCTAGATTTGGAACGAGAGAACATTTAACACAAAGTACATTGAGGTAAGTGTAGAATAATTTTGATGATAAGCTTTTAATTATCTTCACCTTTGTTTCTTTAAATAGTACATTATGTTTTAAAACATAATGTAAAAATATAAAATGAACTTCACAAGGACACATTTCTCTGCATGCTGACCATCTGTGAAATTTACCTAATACAGGTTTTGTGAATATCCTGTTGTGCAAAGATTTTTTAAAAACAAATTATAGCATTTAGACTGAATAAACAAAATAGAACAATTAACTTAGTTTTCATTATGTAAAATTATAATTGGCTTTGAAATTATGAGGTCCAGCATTGTCATTTGGTATGATAAAATTGTAACTGGAACTAGCTACAGTAACATTTTTCTTTTTGAGATAAAGGAGAACTGCTGCTATTGCTCAATTTTGTCCGTTGGAATAAGACATTGACATATTCTTGTAGAAAAGCCCAAATTCATGTCATGACCTTGAAGTAATGTTAAATTATCTCTCAGAATGTACTACTTTGTTTCATAAGTAAGGAATTTTCAATTTATTGGCCATTCATGCTTGGAAAGGCATAGTGTTTTTATGAACTGATAAAAATTTTAATTTTGCAAAATTTTACTTTTGAATAATCAGAGGAATGTGCCTTTGTACTAAAGTAGACTTTTTTTTCAACCTTTGTGATAAATGGCAAAAAGATACAAATTGCTATTTTTGCTCCAAAACTCGGGTGAGTTATTACAATTGTTTTTGAGAGGATGTGAATATGTTATATAATAACTTATTAAATCTTCGTTCATCAAGTACTTAATGAAGACTAAAGGCAACTTGTTATTAGTTTTGACCCTTGCTTTCAGAATGACTGAAATTTCAGTGAAAGCTTGTCTTTTGATTAACAGTACCATGCCAGAATAAGTTGGACCACTTCAGTTCCTTAAGTAATGGATGTTGTAGTTGTGAAAGGAAATGATTTATAGTTTTGTGCTTGCTTTGAAATTACATTCCAACCAGTCATATGATTATTTAATATTGGTTTGGCTTTCTGACATAACAAAGAAACGTTAGTTTGATTTAGAATCAGCTAACATTTTATGTTTTGTAAACATATACCTCGGTACACATATACTTATTAACTAAAGTTACTTTTCTTGTCATCTTCTTGGCTATTCCACCATCTTTTGGACTTGGTAATGTTTACAAATGGTGATCTACATCATAAGTAACTTCTAAAACCATTGTGTGGATAACAAAATATAACTGATGACTCCATGATGCCATATTACTACGCCACATTTATCAAAAGACATGATTAAAAAGCAATGCACTGCAAAAGTTTTTCCTGTGTGAAAACCCTGCCAGTATAACACTTCTGTGATCCTCCTCTTGAAACTCTAATGAATCATGTCTTACAACATTGGACACATTCAATGTATTTGACAGCACATTTCTGAGTAAGTTACCTTCATGCAGCTTCCCCGCAAAGCTATGATCTTAGGTATTTTATTTTCTCTTAACTGTTGCATGATGATGGTTCGATGTTGAACATTTTTAAATGAATGTGTTGTAGATATAGCCCAGTGCTATTCAGTAGCAAATTACAGGGTTTTGACCCAGCAATACTAAAGGAACAACAATATATTTTCAAGTTTATGCATTGGAGAGGAACATGGTGCCTGTACTGCCTTATCTTTCCAGTTGTTAGTGGGTCACCTATTTCAGTAGTACAGTTGGGGAAGCTTTGGTGAATTATTGCCATACATCTTTTGCCGAATGTGAGTTGCAGCAGTGTTGCACTGGAAATTGAGGGTGCGAGGTGGTGGGTGATCAATTTATGTGCTTATCAGTCAAGTTGCTTTGTCATGGATGGCATCACACCTCTTGAATGTTGGAAATGCAGTTATTCTGGCAAGAATAGTATTCCATCACAGTGGGTGAGAGAGAGACTTTGAGGAGTTAAGAGGTGAGTGATGAACCATAGAGTGTTCAGCTTCTGAACTATTCATGTAACTGCAGTATTTATTTGGCTGGTACCGTTAACTTTCTGGTTAGTGGTGACAGTCAAGATTTTGCTGTGGTTTTTGATTGTGGTGGTGAGATTTTTCTTTTCACGTGGAGATGACTGTGTGCCTACATAAACAGCATAATCTAATGAATTGCTCTTAGTTGTATTAGTTTTTGCAATTTATGAGCGAACACTCCTACTTCTAACTTTATGATAAGGAGGAATTTCTTTTGAGGGATGAGCTCTGGGCAGAATTCTTGTGTATAATTAAGACTGAGATAGATCCTTGATCAGTAAGGGAATCAGGGCTTATGAGCAATATGCAGGAAAGTGGATGTCAAATCAGCTTTTGGTGGAACAGCTTAAAGGAGCCAAATAGCCTACTCCAGTTCCTATTTCTTATGGAAGGAAAGTCTTGATAAAATAATGGAAATAGTTGGGCCTAGGACGCAATTATGGAACTCCTGCAATAATATCAGAGGTTAAATGATCAACCTCCGATAATCACAACCATTGTTAGGTGCAATTTCAGTCAGTGGAATGTTTTCTACAGATTCCCAGTAATCTCGATTATACTTTACCTCACAAGTTTTGAGATGATTTGTAATCGGTTTAGGTTCTGGGTGTAAGCTTGCTCGCTGAGTTGGAAGGTTACTTTTCAGAACTTTTGTCACCTTATTAGGTAACATCATCAGTGAGCCTCCGGTGAAGCACAGGGGTTAGTGACCTGTTTTCTATTTGTATGTTTTGGTTTCCTTGGGTTGGTGATGTCATTTACTGCAGTGACATCATTTCATGTGGTGATGTCACTTGACGTTAGCATAAGAAATGATGTCACCGCAGGAAATGACATCACCAACCCAAGGAAACAGAAACACACAAATAGAAAACGGGTCACTAACCCCTGTGCTTCACCAGAGGCTCACTGATGTTACCTAATAAGGTGACAAAAGTTCTGAAAATTAACCTTCCAGCTCAGCATGCAAGCTTACATTCAATAGTATAGCTCCATGATGCCACACTTGATTAAATGCTGTCTTCACATTAAGTCACTCTACCCACTAAGCATTTACTGTACCTTACAAAATAACTAAATTCTAAAGGTGTATGCTTGGGCTAAGGATGTAATGAAGTTAAGAGAAAAGTATTCCTGGTGGAATCCAGCTTAAAAACATTATTGGTGAGTAAGTGTCATATTGTAGTACTTTTCATCAAAGATGATTGAGAATAAACTGGGATGTCAGTTGGCCAGATCCCACACTTGATCAGTTTTCCATTTTGTTGGCTGGAGGCCTGTATTATAATTTTGCGATAATAGTGGTTCAAAGATTTCTGGAGCAAGTCTTCACAACAGTTGGATTGCCATAGCTTTTATTGTGACACATTTACCATTTTGAAGACTTTTTTAAAAAAATCTAGCAACTCTGCTAGAGCCTTGAAATCTTTTCTCGATCGTAAAGCCTGTAGTAAAGGCCATCCCGTGCCAAGTTTTGTCTTTTTTTCCTCGTAACTATTATAATAAAGACTGTAGAAGTTTTGAACAAGGCTTTCGTGTGTGTGGAGGCTCTTCCAAACCCCTCTGCATTACGGCAAAATGCAAGGAAAAGTCTGGTCTAATCAATTAATGCTACACTTGTCTCTGGCTTCTATTATCTCCACAGTAACTCTCCTTTTCTTAGTCTTGGTCAATTATTTTCAAGTTTCTTCCATTCATTTGAAGTTGCTAAAATACCATACTGGACCTGTCCATGCAACCTCATCATAATGAATTGAGCATTCATTTCTGTTTTTGTTCAGTTCTGCCATCTTTCAGGTTTGAGACTCCTTGCCTCCCTCTCCTCTTCTTCCTCTGATAATCTTTAGCCTTTTGGGTCCCAGATGGCATTTCATTGGTATTTCCTAATATTTGGTTTTTCTTTTATATCTGTCTGTGATATCTTGGCTCTTTACTCAATTTTTTTTAGGAAAAGCAAAGTTAGTGCAGTATTAAGTGGTCTTGATCCTATTTTCCTGTATATTTATAAAGATCAACAAGAGAATATTTGGTTTGTCAGTTCATAAGGAAATATTCTTCTTGAATCCAGTGTTTCTTGTTAAGCACTCCACGTGTTTTTTATGCCTGCTATTGAAAGTGAAGCAGACACTTTGTCAAAAATAGCTTTTTAATCTAATTAACTATTTTACATTTTGAGAACAAAACACAAAATCATGAGTAGACAACAGGGGGAGATCACTGATTTTTGTAGTTAACTGGCTTGATTGTGGTTCTGGTACTAACAGTTTCTAGATTAGAGTGGTGCTGGAAAAGCACAGCAGTTCAGGCAGCATCTGAGGAGCAGGAAAATCGAAGTTTCGGGCAAAAGCCCTTCATCAGGAATAGAGCTGTATTCCTGATGAAGGGCTTTTGCCCGAAACGTTGATTTTCCTGCTCCTGGGATGCTGCCTGACCTGCTGTGCTTTTCCAGCACCGCTCTAATCTGAACTCTGGTTTCCAGCATCTGCAGTCCTCACTTTTGCCTTCTGATACTAACAGTTTGTAAATTTGCAGTATAGATACTTAGTATGTTTCTATATATAGTCCAGTGATTTTTGTCTTTATTTGTTGCAAAGGTGCTGCGCCAGTCTCTGGATAAAATTGGTTTAAAGAATGTTGGTATTATTGCTGCTGATGGAACTTGGGGGATCGCAAATGATATGTTAGTTGATCCATACCTAAATGATGCAGTTAAAATTATAGGGTAAGTTTTTAGGGCTAACTTGTCTAAGAAATTTCAACCCATGTTTTTTGTCTGTCTTATGTATCCTGGGGTCCAATTTCGTTTCACATGTACAGGATGCAAATGAAAGCCTATTTTGGATTGACTACATTCATTAGGATTGATCTGTTCTATTCCAGTGGTAAAAGAAATTCCTCTTTCTTATATTTAATGAATGAATGGGATAGGAATTAAGCAAAAACATTGACCGTGGATCAAAATTGGAATATTAAAAATTCAAGGAATGTCTTCAAGGATAACTTTGAAATGTCCAGTGTTGCCTGTCTCCAGCGTGTATATGGAAAAAAAATATAGTTAGCCTAGTTTGGCTCCCTTCCAAATCAGCAAAAGTTTCTGATATGGCTATGAATCGTCTGCCTTTTTAAATCATCTTTTGATGTCTATCAAAAAGAATCTGACTACCAAATGGCTAGAATCCATAAAACAAACCTTTTTTGAAAATTTGGATATCTTTTATTCATTCCTGGGATGTGGGCATTGCTGGTTAGGCTAGCATTTATTGATCTTTTCTTAATTATCCAGAGGGCATTTAAGAGTCGACAAGGTAAAGGTGAAAGATTTCTTTCCCTAAAGTATTGGTGAACGAGATGAGTCTTTGCAATGATCAGTAGTGCTTCCATGGTCACCCTTTATTCCAGATGTTTTTATTGCATTGAAATTCCATTATCTACCATGGTAAGATTCAAATCTATGTCCCAGATCAATAACCCACTATTTCACTGTCTGTCCTTTTGAAATCCAATCATTTGAATTCTTCTACTGACCTCTTATAGGGAGACATTAAGAGTGGCAATAAATCAGATGATTGTATTATCAGCTTGGCATGTAATATGCAGTGCTTTAACCACTTGTCAAAACTATTATCTCTCTCTCTCTCTCTCTCTCTCTCTCTCTCTGTTTTTGCTTTTCTCTTTTTTTTCTCTTCCTTTTTTGTGTTCTTTGCTCATCCTTCTGTTTCCACTTCTCTCTCCCTACTACCTTTTGCAAGCTGAGCCCACATCTTCTTATGAAAACTGAGCTTGGAGAATTGTCAATATCAGTTATTGCAAGATCAAATATACCAAAGCTTTAGTACATATTTCATATATGCACAAATATCAGAAACTTTGCAACATTTTTGAATCACATATTGAATTTATGTTTGTGTTGCATCGTATTATACATGTGAAAGAAAAATAAATGATTGTAGGGTATTTTGATAAAGATGCTGCTTTATTTACAGTCCTGCTTTGAATGTTTTTTGCTGATTTATAAATATTAGGTCATCTGATGTTTTTGGTTGTTACTGTTAACATCCAAACCTGTGAAAATTAGAACTCAAAGGTAACTACAGAGAAAATAACACACATCTTTTGTTTTAATTTTAATGTCACTAAACCTCAAGAAAACCATTAAAAAACTAAACTATCTGTAGTAGATGCATCTGTTAGTGACATTATCAGTAAGCTTGATCACCCCACAGTTATTGTGAAGATGAAGTCTCACCTTCACATTTAAGATGACCATCAATGTATTGTACAGCTCTATCACCATGCTCAGTGACCAAAAAGAGGCTTCGGTCTGGTGAAAGTACAGCACAGGACTAGTTAGATGCCAAGCAGTTCAACCAGCATGTGATAGACTGGGTTAAGTGATCTCAAACAACAGATCAATTTAATGCTCTGGAGTTCTGCTAGATCCAGTTGTGATTAGTTGTGGTCAACAAAATAACTCACTTAAAGAGAGTTCTACAAATGTCTTTATTGAAGTGATTGGGGAGCACAGCACATCAGTGCAGCGGACAAGGTTGAAGCATGTCCAAGCGCTGTGAGCCAAATATACTGAGTGTGAGTGAATGCTCTATCTCAACTTCTTCCTGAGATTTCCACCATCTTGGATGCCAACATGTCAGCTAATTGATACACTCCACACGATATCGCGAAACAGCTGAAGGCACCGGATACTGCAAAGGCTATGGGTCCTCACAAAATTGTGGCAGTAATAGTGAAAAAGTGCCCCAGATCTATCCATGCCCTTAATGAGCTGTTTCAGTATAGTTGCTGGTATCAACCTGGCAACATGTAAAATTGCCTAGATGTGTCTGGTGTGCAAAAATAGAATGAATCCGACATGAACCATTATTGCCTCAACAGTTTACATTCAGTAATCAACAAAGCTTTGAAAGGTTTCATTGACAGCAGTATCGATGACTGTCTTTATCCATGTTTGTCTGCTCACTGATGTAAAATTTGGGTTCCACCAGGCATACTCCACTCTTAATCTCATCACAGACTAAGTCCAAACATGAACAAAATAATGGAACTCAATGGACTCTGCCCTTGACATCAAGATGATTTTTGATTGAAATGACATCAAGGAACCCCAGTAAGACTGGACTCATTGGAAATTAGAAAGAACACTCTGCTGCTTGGAGTCATAGCTATCACAAAGGAAGGTTTTAGATTACATTACAGTGTGGAAACAGGCCCTTCGGCCCAACAAGTCCACACCGGCCCGCCGAAGCGTAACCCACCCATACGTTTATCCCTTACCTAACACTACGGGCAATTTAGCATGGCCAATTCGCCTGACCTGCAATTCGCCTGACCTTGTGGGAGGAAACCGGAGCACCCAGAGGAAACCCACACAGACACGGGGAGAACGTGCAAACTCCACACAGTCAGTCGCCTGAGGCGGGAATTGAACCCCGGTCTCTGGCGCTGTGAGGCAGCAGTGCTAACCACTGTGCCACCGTGCCGCCCATAAGGTTGTTGTTGTGATTCTTGGAGGTCAGTCATCTCAGCTATAGGACATCATGGCAGGATTTCCTGAGGGTAGTATCCTAAGCCCAACCATCTTCAGCAACTTCATAATGACTTTCCCTCCATAATAACATCAGAAGTCAGGATGGTTACTGATTGTTCAGCTCCATTAGCAATGCATCAAATACAGAGGCAGTCCGTGTCCAAATACAGCAAGACCTGGACAACAGTCAGGCATGAGTTAGTGTGATGTAAGTGTTCTTTGTAACTTGTACATAAGTAACAGGAAATGCTCACCACCTACAAGTGAGAATCTAGCCATCACCCCTTGACATTGAGTGGCATTAGCATCGCAGAATTCCACACTATCAACATCCTGGGGTTACCATTGACTAGAAACAAAGCTGGTCTAGCACTAATAATACTGTGGTTACAGGAGCGGGTTGAAGGCTGGGCATTCTCTGGTGAGTAACTCACCATCTGGCTCCTCAAAATCTGTTCACCAGACTGTGATAGAATACTGTATATTTGCCTTGATGAGTGTAGCTCTTGCAACACTCAAGAAGATAAATACATTTGAAGACAAAGCAATTCACTCTATTATCATTCCATTCTCTACTTTCAAAATTTATTCTCTCCACCTCCACAGTGGCACATACAACTGCCACCTGTCGGGAGCATTGCAGTAACTCACCAAAAGTCTTTTTCCAAACTCATTACCTCGGTCATGTAGAAGATCAAGGGCAGCAGAAGTAGGGCAACATCATCCCCAAGCTGCACATCCTGACTTGGACCTATATTACCATTCCTTCATTGTTGCTGATCCAAAATTCTGGAACTTACTTCCCTACAGCACAAGATGAACCTAAACCATGCGAACTGCAGCAGTTCAAAAAGGCCACCACCACCCACTCAAATGCAATTAGGAATGTTAGTCTAACGAGTAATGCCTACATCCCGTTAATAAGTAAAAATGAATAAATAGTATATGTTGACAACTGGCAATTTTCTATTGTTCAAAGAAAATACTTCTGTAGATCTTGTTGCTTTTCCAAATGTAATCCATTTTAAGGATTTTGTGAACACCAAATACTGATGAGCTATTTACTAAAGTATGTGCGATATTTGACAATGGACTGTGTATTCTGACAACTGTTAGAATTAACATTTAATGAGCAGATCATCAACATTACAGTCAAGTTTAAATAAAATTCACAATGTGATTAAGTTGGTGTTAAATTCTATTTCTGTGCCATGAATGGTATATAGTCATAATTGTACATGGTGAATCAGTTTTGTTAATAACAGGATACAGGCATTTTCAGCACTCCTCCCTAACACCTTGTTATTACATATTCATTGCCTGCACGTCTTCTGATGTGATTTTCAAGAAAAACAAATTAGAATTTTTTTGCTTATTCTCTACCCAAAAAAAAAATCTAGTACTTCAGTAGAAATTGTTTGAGCAGTTCTGTGTATTTTGTTTTTTTCACAATAGCTGCTTATTAGTTGATTGCAATGTTGACAAGGTGATTACTTAACACAAATATGATAGTTAAAGCTAAAAATGAAACAAAATCAGGTAACTGATGTAATTAGGAAAACCAGGCTTTTTACAGTACAAAATACTGTTTGTGCATTACCAGCTTTAATGGTTTAGTGAATTTACTGATAAACCTGCAAAATTTCTTCAAACGTGGACTACAATCTTTAATAAAATCAGAAATTGATGGAAAACCTCAGCAGATCTGGTAGGAACTGTGAAGGTAAAATTAACATTTTGGGTCCAAATGAAGACCCTACTTTAGAATTGACTTGAGCAAGGAAAAGGTTGACATAAATGCTGAAGATGGTGCAGGAGGAGTGGGGAGGAGTAAATGATAGGTAGAGATAGAGAGAAGGTCAAAGGTGTGGTCATGGGCCTAGTTATGCCTGTCTTTTTGTGGGGTACATGGGTTCCTTGTTCTGGTCGGATATGAACCCCCACCCACAACCCTTTCTCCGTACATCCATTACATCATTGTTGCTGCTTCCCTGTCCTGTCTGGATTGGAAAAGTTTATTAATTCCAATATCCACCCGCCTTTACCTTTTCACTTGGTCCATCTCTGACTCCTCCCTTCCCTTCCTCAACATCTGTTTCCATTTCTGGGATAGGCTGGCCACCAATATCCACAACAAATGCACTCACTCCTATAGTTACCTTGATTATAAATTGTCACACTCTGCTTTCTGTAAAGACTGTATTCCATTCTCCCAGTTTCTCTGACTCCATTGCATCTGTTCCAATAATGCCATCTTCTGCAAGAGGGCCTCCAAAATGTACACCACCTTCCTTGTCTGAGGATTCCCCACAACTGTGGTTGACAGTACCCTCAGCTGTGCCTGACCCATCTCCCACCCCTTTGTCTTCACCTACCATCTCACCAGCATTCACATTCAAAGGATCCTTAGCTGCCAATTCTGCCACCTCCAGCAGGATGTCACCAGCAGGCACACATTCCCCTACTCTCCCTTATCAGCCTTCCACAAGGACCATTCCCTCTGTGGTACCTTGGTCTGTTCCTCCTCCACTCCCAACAGCGCTCCACAGCATCTCCCCATTCAATTGCAAGTGGTGCAATTTTTGGCTGTTTACTTCCTCTCTGTTCATTATCCAAGGGCCCAGACGCACCTTCCAGATGAAGCAAAGATTTACCTGCTCCAATCAATCTAGTTTACCATATTCACTGTTCAGTGTAGTCTGCTGTATACTGGGGAGATGAAATGCAACTTAGGAGATTGCTTTGCAGAACACTTATATTCTGTCTGCAAAAATGACCCTGAGCTTCATGTTACCTGCCACTTCAGCACCACCACCATGTTCTCTGGCCAACATCTCTGTCTCAGGCTTGCTGTAGTGCTGCAGCAAAGCTCAGCACAAGCTGAAAGAACAGAGTCTCATTTTCCACTTGAGGATCCTGAAGCCTTCCAGGCTCAATATAAAGTTCAATAATTTTAGGAACAAAATCGGAAATTACAGGAAAAGCTCAGCTGGTCTGGCAGCATCTGTGTAGAGAAGTAAGTTAACAATTTCAGGTCCGGTGACTCTCAACTTTGGGGCCTTTAACTTTAGTTCCTGAGCATCTTTGACTGTGACATTGCCGAAAACCCTACACGCCAGACCTTGTTATCACATGGGCTGCTACCAAGAACAACGACTGTCAGCCATTATTGGTCCCCTATTGATTCTCCCAGGCTGATCTTTTGCCCATTCCTTTTTCTCACTCCGTGTCTGTCTCTTCCCCTCCTTCTGGACTCATCTCCACTTATCTCTCCATCCTCTTCCTCCACTCCATCTTCAGCATATATATCAACCTAACTAAAATCAGTTCTGAAGAAGAGTCACTGGACCTGAAATGTTAACTGTCACCTGTTCATAGATGCTGTCAGACCTGCTGTGCTTTTTACAGCAATTTGTTTTCTGATTTCCAGCCTTTGTAATTCTTTGGATTTTTTTTTTGTTTAGTGCTCCAATCTTTAAGTTTATTTTTGTAATTTCCACTGGGAATAATATGTGACAAAACCACTGACTTATTTAACTGTTTAAATGTTTTATCCAAACTGATCATCAATGCCCTAGCTATGCAGTCATTCAGTATGCTGTATCTGGGATAGATGAGAGTTGTTGCTTTATTGAATCACTCAGCTTGCATGATCTTTCAAGTTCTAATGAATCTCTCTGAGCAGTTAAGTTTTTCTTTTGGCAGTGAGAAGTAGTCACGGCCTTGCTGCACTAATCCTCCTTCATCCGGTGAGTCAGTGTTGTGGGAAGAGTGGGCCTAATATGGCAATCTCCTTTCTTTATTTGTTGCTTCCTCTTTGACATGACTATTACAGTGCAAAGTCATCTTTTTCCTTTCTGAATAGATTCAGATAATTTTAACCCACTGTGGGGGGGGGTGCAGTTAGAAAATTTTAGAACAGGCCACCCAGCAATGGTTTTTCTGCAATGCTGTTTCTAGCTTCTGGCAAGGCAGGACTTCAGTACTAAGGCCCATGATTTGCATAAAAACTTACTGGTCAGCTCTTAAGGATTGAAGTTTGTCTGGGGATGGTGAGTCACTTGTCACTGAAGATCCCCATCCTCATAATTGGTGTTTGGATCATTAAATCTCAGCCAGAGTGTTGCCCTTTAAGATAGCGATTGGGAGGAATTTTCTTCTCAAAGTGTCATTATTCTTGGGCATTCTGTTCCTCAGACTGCAGTGGAGACCTGCCATGTCCAACTCAACTTTGAAAATATTCCAAGTTTTTATTGACAAGGGAATTACGGTTATTGAGGACAGGCAAATACAAAGAATTATACAACACTGCAACAGGCTCCTTGGCCCACCAATACTACACCAAATCACTCAAAGCCATTTGCCTCTTTGCTACCAATATACCTCAACTTCTTGCCTATTCATATTTCAGTCAAAATCCTTCTTAAACTTTATCCTCCTTCTCTGGCAGCATATACCAGGCACTTGCCACTCTCTCTATTTTTCAAAAAAAAACTTGCCTCTCAGATCTCCTTTTAAGAATATGGAGTTAAGGCCACAAACTTAGCTGTATCCATATCAAATGGCAGAAGGACTGAGTGGCCTACTCCTATTTCCTAAGACACATTAGTTGATGGGATGGTGGCCAGCTTGTGGCCCAGATACAATGCAGCTTGATGGGCTTACTTCACATAGTTGGAAATTGTGGAGGTGACTCTGTTGTAATTGTTTAAAGTTGCTTTTTTTTAATATGATTTTGATATTGTAGCTTCTACTTCAAAGTTTGTGTATATCGTAATGATTTTGTTTCCTGTCAAATGTTCAGAAAACTAATTCTGATCTGTGTTTTGTACCTATTGGTTTGCTATTCATGAGAAATCTTCATTCTGATTGGCCAATCAGCCTGCTTGTTGATATCATCCTTTCTGGACAGCACACATCTTGAATAAATAATGTCTGTTTCAAAATAATGTTAAATATGCTATTTCACATTCCAAAGCCCATTGAATCTTATGGGCAATGTTTTTTTTTTAAATTAGCAGAGTGCATTGCCTCAGACTCATCTGAATTAAATATTTCAGATTAATGTTGTCAAATGACTAAGCAATAACTGTTGTTTCTGCCAGCCTTGTATTTTTTGAATTCTGTGATGGGGTGTCTCATTGCTACCAAGGTCAGGGTTTTTTGTCAATCCCTAATTACCCTTGAACTGAGTGGCTTGCCATGCTATTTCATGGAATCTAAAAGTCAACCATATTGCTGTGGATCTGGTATTGTATATAGGTCTGTCAGGTAAGGTCTGAATGTTTCTTTCCTGAAAGAACTTTAGTGAACCAACAGCATTTTTTATAGCTGTTTATGATTTGCTGACTACCATTATGAAGGCTACTTTTCAACTTCAGTTTCTTTGTTTAAAAACAAATTTAATTTGTATCATGAGTAAAAACAAAGTGTTGTAGAAACTCAGTATGTCTGGCAGATTTGCAAAGAACCAAAAAATGTGAACATTTCAAGTCCAGTGTGACTCTTCAGCTGCTATGGTGGGATTTGAACCCATGTACTGAGAACATTAGTCTTTGTCTCAGCATTAAAATTATCTCAACATCTTCCCTGCCTTTAACTAGATGATGGTTGTACTTTGCATTGTAAGATGTGTTGTTTTTTTTCTTTAGCCTGCATAAATGCATTAGTGCTTTGGATCTTTCTAAGAGTGACAGAGACCATATTTAAAATTAATTTCAGCACAAATTTCAGGGAAGACTCAACTGGCTTGTATTTCTAGCTCTTGTCCACTATGCATTTAACAGTAAATTGTTTAATCCCATCCTTAATTGGAGGGCAGGAAGACGATAAGCTCGTGGTATCATTGTTAATGTTCTGAGGTCATGAGTTTGAATCCTGCCACAGTAGATGGTGGAATTTAAGAATCTACTGAAGACAGTGAAACCATTCACTGTCAGAAAAGCCCATCTGGTTCACTGAAGTTCTTCTGAGAAAGCAACCTATCATCCTGACTTGGTCTAGCCTCCAGAACTGATACACTCAACTGCCCTATACACCCGAATAGATGGCAGAAATAGCCCTATAGACCCCACTAAGAAGACCTTACTAACATCTGGGGCTAGAGCCAAAATTAGAAGAGCTATCTCAGACCAGTTGAGCAACAGCTTGGCATTGTCAAGCTTACAGAATTCTAACTGACGGGCAATGTCCAGGCACCAGGATCACCATTCCAATGCCAGGACAGACCCAGCAGAAGTAGTGGCACAGTAATATACAGTCAGGAGGGAATTGCCCTTCGAATACTTAACATTGACTCCAGACCCCATGAAGTCTCATGGCTTCAGGTTGAACATGGGCAAAGAAATTACTTGCTGATTACCACATACTGTCCTCCCTCGGCTGATGAATCAATACCCTCATGTTGATCAACACACAGAGGAAATGCTGAGAGTGGCAAGGGTGCAAATTATTTTGTTTTATTGACATGTACATGGACAGTATATGGGTCACCATTTACAATACCATCTTGGGTACAAAAGTACCTAGGTACAGCTTCTTCAATTACAAGATGTTAGAAAATAGAGAAATAAAACGTCCAGCATCGCAGAATAAAAGTTCAGAACAATGTTGTTCCAACCCAGACCACAGTGGCATCCTCCAGTCTGCAGTAGCCCCAGATCATTCCAAGCTTCACCTCAAGGTTCATGAGCCTGGGAGATTGAAGTCCAACACCAAGAATGGCTCAGCAGCAGTACTATTGATCAAGTTGGTTGGATCCTAAAGGACATAGTTGCTAGACTGAATCTGCAGCACTGGTGAGAGAACCAAGAGGGGGGCAAAGCATACTTGACCTCATCCTTGCCAATCTGCTGGCTTCAGATGCATCTGTTATTGCCAGTATCAATAAGAGTGACCACTGCACAGTCCTTGAGGAGACCAAGTTCTGCTTTCAAATTGAGACCTTCCTCCATTGTGACTATCACCATGCTAAATTGGACAGACTTTGAACAGATCCAGCAACTCAAGACCTGGCATCCATGAGAGTCATCAACAGTAGCAGAATTGTACTCCAGCACTCCCTGGCACAGCATATGGGATCAACCCTGATTCAATGGAGAGTCCAGGAGGGCATGACAGGAGCTTCTCCAGGCATACATGAAAATGAGATGTCAACCTTGTGAAGCTACCAAACTAGCTTAATTGCATACCAAACAACATAAGCAGCAAGAGCTAAACGGAACAAAGCAGCAAGTGAAAGACATAGCTAAGTGATCCCACAACTAACAGATCAGATTTACGCTCTGCAATCCTGTCCCATCAAGTCATGAATAAATAACTCACTGAAGGAGGAGACTTCTTCATTTCTCTATCCTCAATGATGGAAGAGCCCAACAGATAAATGCAAATGATAAGACTGAAGCAACTTTCAGCCAGAAGTGCCAAGTGGGTGAACTATGTCAGCCTCCTCCAGTGGTCCTCAGCATTACAAATATCTGTCCTCCTTCAGCTGATGAACCCTCCATGTTGAACAACATGTGGAGGAAGCACTGAGGTACCAATCTGCAGCCAATTCGATTCACTCCATGTGATATCAAGAAACGGTTGGAGGCACTGGATGCTGCCAAGGCTATGGGCTGTGACAACATTTTGGCAATAGTATTAAAGACTTGTGCTTCAGAACTTGTGACTCCCTTAGCCAAGCTCTTCCAGTACAGTTACAACACTGTCCAGGTATGTCCCATACATACAAAGCAGAACAAATTCAACCAATTAGCACTCTGTCAGTCTACTCTCGATCATCAATAAAGTGGTAGAATGTGTCATCTCTTTAACAGTGCTATCAAGCAGAATCTGCTCACTGATGCCCAGTTTGGGTTCTGCCATTTGACTCTTAACCTCATTACAGCCTTGGTTCAAACACTGACAAAAGAGTTGAATTAGAGGTGAGTGTGACAGCCCTTGAAATCAAGGCCGCATATGACCGTGTGGCATCAAGGAGCCCCAGCAAAACTGGAATCAATGGGTATTGGGAGGAAAACTCCCCTGGTTGGAGTCATTACTTGACATATAGGAAGAAATTTGTTGGAGGTCAGTTATCTCAATCCAGGACATTTCTGCAAGAGTTCCTCAGGGTAGTGCTCTAGGCTCAGTCACCACCTTTTGCTTCATTGATGACCTTTCCTCCATCACAAGGTCTAAAGTTTGTTTACCAATGATTGCACAATATTCAGCACCAGTCACAACTCCTCAGATAATGAAGCAGTCCATGTTCAAATGCAACAAGATCTGTTGGACAATATCCAGGCTTGGGCTGACAAGTGGCAAGAAATATTTGTCACACAAATGCCAGGCAATTCGAGACATTCAGTGGTTTAACCATCACTGAACCCCCACTGTTAAAATCATTGGGGTTACCATTGACCAGAAACTCAACTGGACTGGTCACATAAACACCTATGGCTACAACAGTATTTCGGAGGCTAGGAGTATCTCACCTCCTGACTCCTCACTTGCCTGGATGGGTGCTGCTCCAACAACACTCGAGCTTGACACAATTCAGGGCAAAGCAGCCACTTAATTGACACCACATCCAGACAGATCTAATCCTTCCATCACCATAGCAGTAGTATGTGACAATGAACGACATTATGTTGTCTTTGGTTTTTTTCAGAGGGGTCATAAAGTCAGAGGTTCTAATATATCTGGGTTTAACTACTTGAGAATGCTTTTAAGTCTTGCACAATGAAAGGGGAGTGGCCAGTACTCACAGCTCAGGATTTGTTTTGGTTTGAGTAGACTGGCTGTTTCGCAGCTGCTGGTCAAGTCTTAGCTGGGAACTCAGAAGCTGCTGGACCCAAAGAAACAGCTCCATGCTGATTTTTTTTTCTTCCCCCTCTTCCCCCTCTTTCTCTCCTCTCTCGTAAGAACCTGTATTTGATTTTATCTTTTTATGTTTATGGGGACGCATAAATAAATTCTGTTTTGTTTAAAACCAGGTAGTTGATACATTGTTCACCTGCTTAAAACAACTAATAAAGTTAGGGTCTGGGCTACCTTCTTGAAATGTTTTGGGGGGATCTGGCCTAGTTCATAATAAGTGTATACTGTCTACAAAATGCACTGCAGAAATTCACTGAAGATCCTTAGACAGCACCTTCTAAGTTTACAACCACTTCCACATAAAAGGGCAGAATAAAGATGGAAGCACCACCATCTGCAAGTTCCCCTCCAAGCTGCTGACCACCCTGACTTGGAAATATATTGCCATTCCTTCACTGTCGCCAGGTCAAAATCCTGGAATTCTCTCAGCAGCAGTTTAAGAAAGCAGTTCACCACCACAATAGCAACTAGGGACAGGCAGTAAAGGCTGGCCAGCCATTGATACCAACATCTGATAAGTGAATTAAAAAGAGGTGGTAAACATAAAACAGCATGGGAACAGGCCCTTCAGCCCATCATATTTGTACTGTGCGCAATGCTAATCCAAAATAATTCCATCAGTGCGCACATGGTCCATGTCCCTTCTCTTCTCTATCTGTTTACATGTCCATCTGAATGCCTCAAACATTGCTATCATGTCTGCTTCTAATCAGACTACAGTAGTGCAGCATTGATTCACCAACTTACCTTCCTGTCAAGCAAATGGTCTATAATTTTACAGAAAAGTTCAGTTTGAAATCAGTGTATATATATTATGTAAAGTGACCTCAGATTCTTTCATTTTAATGTTACAACTAATTTTCAGTGCAAGATTGCCAAATGTACTGCACTTAAGCATTTTTCACTTGAGCAATTTTGAGTTGTAAATTGCTCCTTTTCTTTTCTTTGTTGTATGCTATAGATTTTTCACAAATTTGCAGTGCATGTTAATAGTTTGAGATCTGTGTTTGATATCAGCCAAATTTAAAACTTTCAACTTATTATAATTGATGTTTCTGTGTTGTAATATGAAAACGTACCTGTTCTCAGTGCTTTGCACTGGCCCACTTACGGATTTGCTAGTTTTGCTTGAAAATAGGAGGGTGAAAGCCAGTTGTGTATGCCAACACACATTAGGAGTATAATGAATTTGAAAAGAACACGTTTTTTTAAAAAAAATAAATAGCTGCAAAATGTTTCAAAGGTGAGTGTAGGATGCGTGAGAGTCCAATATCTATAGACACTTCCTAATTGTAACTTCTGTCTTACAAATTTGTATTCACTCCTAAGTTTAATTGCATTGTGCTTAGTTAGCTAAAATGCTAACATTTCCTTTGACTATCTCTTTTTCTGCCAAGCTGCTGAGATACACCATGGACAAAATGGGTCTAGAGCAGGTGAAAATCATAGCCAGCGATAATCTTTGGGAACCAATATCTTGGTCTGTGCTTCAAGATACTGAACTATGTGATGTGGTCGACATTATTGGGTAGGCATTTATATGCTCTATTCTCGCAAGGTAATAACAATTATTAGGTTTCCAATGTCAGTGAGCTGCTTCTTTGGGGAAGTTCTTTGCACTTGGATATCACCTGACTTGATACTGCAGTTTGAAATCTAACATTCGAGGTATTCCACATATGTGCAGCTATAGAGACAAGCAGTCTAACTATACATACTCCTTGCTGGGTTACAAATGTCAGTGTATAACTTGAAGTGGGAAAGAAATTGAAAACCAAATACGTGACGAGGTCAATGTTTTTGCCTAGGTCACTTTTTTTTTATCCTTTAATGTGGTAAATCCAATATGTAAATCTAATATAGCAAAATCAATTCAAATGGTTGAAGCTGATCACCAACTTATCAAGATTTTATTAATTTTCACCTTTCTCTGTTAACATTTAGCTGTATTTCTGAAGTTGCAATTAATGTGTTTGGGCATGAAATCCATAGCGCATACCATAATTGTTGGTTTTTAAAAATGGTCTGTTTTAAAGTCGAACTAGGTGTAATTATTTTCAATGTTTGAATGAAATTTAAACACTTTTGGGTTTATGAATATTTTGTTTTATATCTTAGAGCCCATTATCCTGGAACATTGTCAAGCAGTAATGCCAGGAAGACTGGAAAGAAGCTATGGTCATCTGAAGACTACAGTACTGTTAATGATAATGTTGGAGGAGGTTGCTGGGCTCGTATACTTAACCAGAATTTTGTCAATGGCAATATGACTTCGTAAGTGTTAACATGGATTCTGTTAACAAACATCTGACTGTACATTTCTCTACAGTATTCTAAAGCAAACAAGTTCTTGGGATGTGTAAAATAACAATAAGACTGAAATTTGTGGACTTGACTTTTGAACTATTGTACTACTCTGGATGATGCTCCTTCCATAGTGCTCTCACATAGTCTGAAGACACTTACTCATTGTCAATAAGTCACTGAAGGCTAAAATATTATTAGGAAGGCTAATGGAATATTGGCCTTCATTGCACAAGGGTTTCAGTACTGGAGCAGTAAAGTAATTCTTCAATTGCATAGACATTTGATTAGACTACACATAGAGTACCATGTGCAATTTTGGTCTCCTTGCCTCAGGAAAAATATTAAGTTAGAAATCCCCTGGACCTGATTAAGTATTTCCCAGGAAGTTAGGGAAGAAATTGTGGGGCTTCAAGCAAAGATATTTGTATCTTCAGCAGCCGCAGGTGAGGTTCCGGAAGTCAAAGTCAAGTCACCCTAATCTTAGCAGACCATAGTGCTGTTCTCTCATTTAGAAAGAGACAATTAGTGATGATTTAAGCTGAGGGCCTCCATACCTCCGGTGAGGGGAGAGGTTGAGAAGTAGACTTCCTCATGGTAACCTCAGCTGATTTGGGGATTGAACCCATGCTGTTGGCATTAAACTGCTTCACAAACCAATCGTCCAGCCAACTGAGTTAAACCAACCCCTGTGGTGCAGGAGAACTGGAGGGTGGCTCATGTGCCACTATTTAAGAAAACCTGCAAGAAAAAGCCAGGCAACTACTAATCTGAGTCTGAGGTCAGTGGTAGGTAAGATCATAGAATTTCTACAGAGTGGAAGCAGACCATTTGGCCCATAGAGTCCTCACCAACACTCTGTAGAGTATCCCACCCAGCCCCACCCCCTACCCTATCCCTGTAACCCTGAATTTCCTATGGGTAACCCATAGCTTAAACACATCCCTGAAAGCTACAGGGTAGTTTACCTATCCTGCACATCTTCCGACTGTAGGAGGAAACCCACGCATACACGGAGAGTATGCCATCTCCACACAGTTGTCCGAGGGTAGAACTGAACCCAGGTCCCTGGCACTATGAGACAGTAATGCTAACCACTGAACTATCACATCTTTGGAGGTGATTCTGAGAGACAAGACTTGTGCGCATTTGGAAAGGTAAGGACTAATTAGGGATAGTCCGCATGACTTTGTGTTTGGGGAAGCATGTCTCTCACACTTGAGTTTTTGAAGAGATGACTTCATGGACTTTAGCAAAGCCTTCAAGGTTCCACATGGAGACTGGTTAGTAAGGTGAGATCTAGGGAGAATGGTGAAGAATACGTTTGATATGTTTGCAGTCATCGGTCAGAGCATTGAGTACAAGAGTTGGGATGTCATGTTATGATTGTGCAAGACATTTGAAACATTGCAGTCAAGATTAGAGTGGTGCTGGAAAAGCCCTGCAGGTCAGGCAGCATCTGAGGAGCAGAAAAATTGACGTTTCAGGCAAAAGCCCTTCATTAAGAATGAGGCTGGGAGCCTCGAGGGTGGAGAAATAATGGGAGTGGGGCTGGGGAGAAGGTAGCTGTGTGCACTAGGTGGATGGAGGTGGGGATAAAGATGATTGGTCAGAGGTTGGAGCTGACAGGTGGGACAGGTCATGAGGAATGTGCTGAGCTGGAAGGTGGGGGGATGGAAAATGAGAAAACTGGTGGCGTCCACATTGATGCAGTTTGAAACATTGGATACAATTCTGGTTGCCCTGTTATAGGAAGGATGTTATGAAACTGAAAAGGATGCAAAATTGCAAGGATGTTACTGACACAGGAGGGTTTGAGTTACAAGGTGAGGCTGAATAGGCTGGGATTCTTTATTTTTCCCCTGAAGCATAGGAGACTGAAAGGTGACCTTGTAAAGGTTTATAAAATCATGAGGGGCAAAGCTAAGGTGAAAAACTAAGGTTTTTCCCCAGGCTAGGGGGAGTATGAAATTAGAGGGCATGTGTTTAAGGTGAGAGGGGAAAGATTTAAAAGGGACCTGAGAGGCAACCTTTTCACGCAGAGGTTGCATATATGGGGCATATATGGGGCGAGCTGTCAGTGGAAATGGTAGAGATGAGTACAATTACAGCACTTAAAAGACATCTGAACAGGTACTTGGATAAGAAGGGTTTAGAGGAATATGAACCAATTGCAGGCAAGCGGGACCAGTTCAGTTTAGGAAGCGTGTTTGCCATGGATGAACTAGGCTAAAGGGCCTGTTTCCATGTTGTATGATTCAGTGTCTTGATAGAGTGCAATGAAAATTCACGAGGCTTGTTCCTGGGACTGACCTATGAACAGAGATTGGGCAACTAGACCTTTGTGCTCTGAAGTTTGGAAGAATGAGAGGTGACCTTGTAGAAACCTACAAGATTTCAAAATGGATAGACAGCATAGGAACATAAGATGTTGCACCTAATTGGGAAGTTTAGAACCGTGGGGCACAATTTAACAATAAGGAGGATGCCATTCAGGTTAGGAAAAATTTTGTTTTACTCGGACAGTTGAGAGTCTTTGCAATTCTCTTTCCCCAGAGGCTGTGGAGTCTCAGTGTTTGATAATATTTAAATTGGAGATTGATTTCTGATTATAAATTGTTGAGAAGGTTATGGGGATACTGTGATTTTAAAAAAACATCTCTCCACCCTTCAGGCTTTCTGCCTGTATTCCTGATAAAGGGCTTTTGCCTGAAATGTCGATTTTACTGCTCCTCGGATGCTGCCTGAACTGCTGTGTGCTTTCCCAGCACCGCTCTAATCTAGACTCTGGTTTCCAGCATCTGCAGTCATTGTTTTTACCTACCCTGATAAAAAATATTGAAATGTTCAATCAGCCAAGACCGAAATGAATGGTTCGATAGGCTGAATAGCCTATGTTACATTTCAGTTTCCAATGCATTGCTTTTTTTCTAGTACAATTGCATGGAACCTGGTGGCAAGTTACTATAAAGAGTTACCATTCGGGCAGGATGGACTGATGACTGCAGATGAACCATGGAGTGGGCACTATGACGTGCAGTCACCTATTTGGGTTACAGGTAAATAAATATTCTTTAAGATTCAAACTTTATGGTCCCAAAGTTAAAACATCCTGTATATTCCACCTAATTAGCAAATTACAGAAGGACGCAATCCAGTCTCTCCCTAGGAGCAATTTCCTCACTACCACTTGCTGTCTTCTCTCTCTCGTTATAAATTATCTGTAAAAACCGATAGCAGAGTCTTCGATTCTTTAACTTTTTTGTGGAATATTCAAAATGTATATTCATGATGTGTTACTTTGTCATAGTTGGTGATTGTTAATAGAGTGAATATGCTTTATCAATAATGTGCTACTCATTTTAGAAAATTGTTGTGGTCTTTGGAAAATTGCCCTGCAAGTGTTAAAAACTGTATTTCTCCACATTTTAACTCTTATGAGCTGCTAAAGTAAATTATGACAGAGTTCTGTCACCAAAGCCTGAGAGAACTAACATTATATAAAGATTGACACAGCTCACAGTTTCTACTGGCACAGTGGTGGAGTGCAGTAATGGAGCAATTAAGCCGGTGCCTCAGTATAACAAATGATGTGCTCGAAGATTAGGTGATCTACAAATACTAAGCAGTAACTGTATCAAGTCATCAACTACATATATTTGCAGCAGAGAAATGACCTATTTGGCCTAACTTGTCCATGCCAGTGTTGATTCTCCGCGCAAGCTTCTTTCTAACCCTTTTCATCTAACCCCATGAATGTACTTTCTCCCTCATAGTTACCTAATTTACTCTTAAATGTGTCAGTGCCATGAATTAGTGTTACTATATGTTCTGAATGTATCCATGTACATTATCCTGACATTGTGAATGAAAGATTAGATTCAAAATGAGCATAGGCTACTAACATGCCTGAATTTACAGTATGAATAATTTTTTGTGCAAATATTTCAGTTGTATAAAAATATTAGTCTTAAGATGTATCTGATTTATAAAGCGAAAAATATGGAGGAAATAACTAGACACAGGACAGAATATAATTCATCTACATTTGAAACAGGTAATATGCTCCATAGAGATTCCAACCTCCTACATCGATGTCCATTCCCATGAACAAATTCAAAAGTAAAAAGGTGGGACTGTTTTCCTTGGTGAAGAGAAGGTTAAGGGGAGGTTTCTTAGAGATATTCAAAATCATGAAGGATCTAGACAAATAGATAGGAAGAGACTGTTCCTACTGGTAGAAGGATCTAGACTGTGAGGGCACAGATTTAAGGTAAAAGGCAATGGAGACAGAGGAACTTGACACTCCAAAAGTGGTTAAAATTCAGAATGTGCTGCCTGAGAGGGTGGTGGAGCTAGGTTCAATCGAGGCATTCAAAAGGAATTCGATTACTATCTGAAAGAGTCCTATGCAGGGTGATATAGCAAAGGGAGTAGAACGGCACCAGGTTACTTGTTTAGTTAACCAACACAGATGGGCCAAATGGTGCCCTTCTGTGTTATAACACTTCAGTGATTCTGTCCTCCGAGTTCACAAATCTATATCTCCAACCCTTCAGTATTCCTCAGCATTCTTGCACTCCTGCTTGACTCCCATTTAGATAAGCCTAAGTCAACAACTCTCTGTCCCAAAATGCCTATCTCCAAATTGTCCATTGAGCCATACGTCATGCCTTGTCATACCTTCCTGCACACCGCATCAGTGCGGGATTAATCCTTCCAACCTCATTCCTCTGCTCCATTAATCATCACAAATATTTCAACTTAATCTTTCCTTAAGCATTTGTACTCAAGACAATGCATATCTAGTCTAGTCTCTTATAACTTTGTCCTCCATATGATTCTGAAGATACACACTACACCCCTCCAAGGCCATTACACCCTTCATGTGATGTGCTGCCAGATCAGAACTCTATACCAGGCCAAGTAAGAGCTTCATATGATTGCAAATTCACTTTCACTGCTACATGATAGGAAGGCTTCTTTAGTTTGAAGGCTAATATTTAATTCACCTCCTGTAATCTTTTGGTATCCTATGGACTACTTTTCATTGATTTCTGTAATTGGTCCAATAAATATTTTCCATTCTTCCATGGTTCTAACTTCTCACCATTTAAGAATTTACTCTCCTTTTTGCATTCAGAGTAGATGACCTGATACATCTCTGAACTCTGCTGCCTCGGATATGCCCTCCAATTTAAATCTATTGACTTGCTTTGTAGTTTTGTACTCCACTTTCACTGTTCACTGTCCCACTTAACTTGATGTTAGCAGCCAGTTTGGATAAGTGGTTCGCCCTTCAGCCAAGTCCTTTATACCTACAGTGAAAATTTCACACCTCAGAGCAAATCACTAACAGAGCTCAGTCACAGCTACTCTTCCAATGTTGTCATGAACCTCCATCAACATGTATCACGTGTTCACTCTATTTATAAAATATGTTAAAGAATAATGCACTAGAAAGAAACAACTTCTGACAATATGTACGTTATTTTCAAAGCGACTCATTACCTTGTCAGAAGTGAGCACGATTGCTCTAAATTCCCTGGTTTGCTTGAACAAACAATGCTGTGTGTGAGAAGTGCTATTTAAATTAACTTTTATTTTTTGCAGCACACACCACACAGTTCACTCAGCCTGGATGGCACTACCTGAAGACTGTTGGTCACTTGCAGAAGGGTGGCAGTTATGTGGCTCTTACTGATGGGAAGGGAAACCTCACCATTATCATAGAAACAATGGTATCTACATTTCATCATGTTACATGCTACATTGTGTCCTAACCCTATACTATGTATTCATGTGTGAATCTTTACCAATTCATTACTCTGTCATCACATTTGGCCATTTCTTTCACACCATATGTTTTTCACTTTCTGGCTGTTTTCCTGCACACAGAATTGGCAATGCAATGTTGCTTAATTTGTTGAGCCATTTCAAAACTCAGTAGCAGCTAATGGCTTCTGGAGTCAACATTTCTGATTCTACGAAGGTGCTCATTAACTTGTGTGTCTTCCCAATATTACAAAGTCTAGAAAGTTAAATGCACAAGATTGACATAAATAAGTACTAAATCTTTCTCTTCCAAAAGTATTTACTTCTAACTTCCTTTTAGTTGACACCTCAAGGGTGGGATATTAGTTCAAAGTTGTTCAGATCTAAATATATTTTTACTTATTTATTATTTGTGTTCACTTTATCTCAACTTTTTCTCATCGTAACATAAAATTGCTTCAAGCCACTGGGTATTTATATGAGATGTCATTTTGATTAGGGTGTCTTCAAAATTGCATTTTTCATTTTGCCCTTGTTTCCAACGGATTCACAATAAATAATTAGAATGGTGACGCCATTTCTCATTACTGCCACTTGCTAGTATGTAGAACATTAATATCTGAAAGGTAACTGGGCGACAACCTGCAGCTGAGATTAAGGCATCTAAGGGAAAGTTTAGTAAGTTCAGTAGTGTCAAAATGTGAGAGGGCCTGTCACTGGAAGCAAACTTTGCACTATAAAACATTAAAGAGCTACTTGAAAATAATTTTCCACTTATTTTAGATTAATTGGATTCTGAGTTTATTATTTAGTAAACAAGATCTCATTTCATGATCTCACTTTAATATATCTACTAGTTTGATTTTCTTTTGGAACTTGAGGAAAAATAGAGACTCCCAATTCCCTGAAAAAGAGTGCTGTATTGGGATAGAGGAGCAGAGGGATCTAGATATTGGTGATTATAAATCTACACCTATCTAGAGGTAGAGTCGTTGATTAAAGAAATCATTTAAAATGTGTAAACACAGGACTGAGGGGAACTTCCAGAGGGATTGAATTGAAAAGCAGATTATGATTTTGTTCAAAACCTTGGTTAAGCCAAATCTGAAGAGATCTGGTCTCCAAAAATGGATTTGTGTCCTGAAGAAAATACAAGAAAGCTTTATTAGGATGCTCGGAGAAAGTGAGTACTGCAGATGCTGGTGATCAGAGTAGAGAGTGTGGGGCTGGAAAAGCATAGCAGGTCTGGCAGCATCCGAGAAGCAGGAGAATCGACATTTCGGGCATAAACCCTTCATCCTGACTCTCCTGCTCCTCCGATGCTGTCTGACCTGCTGCGCTTTTCCAGCACCACAATCTCGACCTTATTAGGATGCTACCAGAACCCTAAAATTTTGCACTCTTCAGGATAGATTGAACAGGCTGGGGCTCTTCGCTGTAGCAAAGAAAAGATGGAAGTGTAACAGAGATATGATTGCTAATTTGTTTGATCAGGTGGAAGTAGGGAAGATGCTGCCGATTGCGAGAGCAAGTAGTCATAAATAGAGTGTAGTCATTAATAAAATCACTGGGGTATTTGGTAGAATTTGTTTTGTCTAAACAATGATTAGTATGTAGAACTTTGCCACAAGGATTAGTTGAGACACTTAGCGTTGATGCATTTAAGGGGAAGTTTTTTAAAAAAGCACAGTTATAGAAAAATACATTGGGGTTAGATGAAGGCTGCAGTGGAGCATAAGCACGAGAATGAACATGTGGCCTGACCTGGTTCTGTGTCACTAATACTGGATAATTAATTGACATGGTTTATAATAGAAATCATGTCAAAAATATACATTTAAGACTCCTTGATTTCGGTAAAATTTCAGGTATCTCTTTACTGTTGCTTTGCATTTTATTTCATTTATGGTGCATTTTAATATTGAGCGATATTTTAAAGCTGTTTTTTTCTAACTTAGACCCATGATCATTCAATGTGTATCAGGCCACCACTACCACCTTACGATGTCCATCAGCAAAATGTGACTTTTAAGTTGCAAGGATCATTTGTAAGTACCATTAGTTGATCAGTGCATATTGTTTTTGTGTATGTGAGAGGAAATTATTTTGTAGTTACATTTTGTCATTATTTAATAATAGTCACCATCAGAATTCCCTTTTTTAAAATCTTCTGCATGGGCCTCCCAAGACCCGTGCACAGTCATGACTTCCAGAACTGGAAATCAATGCTGCAATCCACATCAGCATGCTGATTGCCACGCACCCAAATATCAGAGAATAGAGTGAACATTGGTCATGAATAATAAAGTTGCATGCGGACTGTGAATTGGAGAGTAGCACAATGATGTGATTCAATATACTCCTTCTCAAAGTTTATTGAAACCCCTCCTTCACAGTCGATATGTGTCAATGTTAAATATTGCTGTTTCCTCCCTCTTGTCTCAGGCAGAGGCATAATTTGATTTGATTTATTGTAGTCATGTGTACCTGAGTACAGTGAAAAGCTTTGTCTATCAAGCAGTACAGGCAGATGATAGCAATCATAGAGTGCTTCGATAGAGCGAGATATACAGGTTACCCAGCAAGATCAGCATTATTTGAAAGTGGTTAAGGAGTCCAGTCATTAGTCGAATAGTGACAGGGAAGACGTTGTTCTTGAACCTGTTGGTGTGTGTATTCAAGCTTCTGTATCTTCTACCTGGTGAAAGAGGATATAGGAGAGCATTATCCTGATGGTAGGGGTCTTTGAGCCTTTCCATGCAACAAGAAGTATAAATAGAGTCCATGGATGGCAGATTGACTTCCATGATGGTCTGGGCTGTGCTCTATATTTTACTGAAAAAGTGGTTTTACACTAGCATCCACTGTAATAGGAAATTCAATCTGTTGCCTATTTGAGAATGAGATAAATGATGTTGAGATACTTCCCAATAATGTTCCTTGATTCTGTTCCAACTGAAAAGAGGAACATGCAGTAAAATGTATTTGTTTACTTATATTTCCACTGGAATGAAATCAACATTTAGTTTCTTAGTATTTCTAAAATTAGAGCATTTAGATGTATTGAGTTATATAACCACTTTAACACCATCTGGATTAAGAAAACAGGCTGTGCTAATGCATAAACATTGTTATTACAGAACGTTGCACACTCAATTTATGCTTGACACAGGAGGAACTGAAAAAAAAAGACCTATCTCTTCAATGAGAAGAGAACTTCTGGGATAATGTATATGTGACTAAGATATAATCAAAGACCTAAGCCTATATTAATGACTAATTTTATTAGTTTAAGATGGTTTGTGGTAACAATTTTGAGAGACTTATTTATAGATTTAAATATTATTTTCCTTTGTTTAAATATATATGCAATGATTAATAACCTATGTTTAAATTTCTTCAGAAAAATATTAAAGCTTTAAAAGTATGGCATTCAAAGTTTGACTTTGTCAAGAATTCATCAACATTTTTTAACCAGTTGTCTGAAATCAAGGTAATTCTTGTCTCTTGACCAACTAAAATGATACTTTTTTTAAATTCTGATTTTCTAACATGCTGTTTTAACTGAAAAGGTTAGCAATGCACAGTGAGAGTTACAAAATGAATTTGACTAAGTTCTTCCTCATTTCTAAGCTATATTACTAGCCTTCCTTGTCTCCTTATTCATCTCTGTTGTTGCCACATAACTGATATCATCATAGAATCATAATTAAATCGAGATAAGGTGTCGTTTTAGTTAGCATTTCATACCACATCAGCTTGAGAAAGTTTGTTAAGCCATAATATTGCAGTGGCATCTTTCATTTAAGTCCAATGTTGGGGATCTACAAGTAGCTCATACCTGAACGGTTTTGGAGGAATTGATTAGTACCTCGACTTCACAAGCCAGTAAACTGTTGGAAGATTAGAGTTTTTGGTTTCATTTCTAATTGAGCCACACCTTAATCTACAGAAATCTGAGAGGAAGACAAATACCAATGAGAGCACACACTCTTTAACAAGTCAGTTCAGAAACTTTCTCGTTAGTAAAATTAATTTAGCTCACTAGCAGTTCCACACTTTGTTTTGGTTGCAGTATGAAATGGATAAAAAAATCATTAAATTTTATTCTTTTCATTTTTTTGTGTTTAAAAAAGCTTGCTGGTTTACATTGGACAGCAGCCCACCTTGTAGAATCTAATATAGGCACACAGTTACACCTTCAAATCCTGCTTTTTAAAGCATGCTGCAATTGCAGAAATTCTTGATTTTTACATTAATTATTCTAATTCAGCCCATTAATGGATCATTTTCACTACAATTGGAGCTGGATGAAATATTCACTATAACCACCATCAGCACAGGAAATCGAGGCAGCTTCCCTGAACCACCACCCTCTACATCATTTCCCAGAGTATATAAGGACAACTTTAATGTTGGTAAGTGAGCAAATAAAAAGAATAATTTAAAGCATCATAACTTGTCTGTGTCCAGCATGGGAAACGTAAAGTAATGTACAAGTGTTATAACAAGTATTTTGTAATCATCAACATAATGAGTCAGCATATTTTGCATAGTTTTTAAGTGAAAGCTAATACAAAATACACACACAAATATTGTCCTTTTACCATATCTCACAAAGCTGTAAGAGCAATACAGTTATAGAGTCATAAAGATGTACACCATGGAAACAGACCCTTCGGTCCAACCCGTCCATGCCAACCATATATCCCAACCTAGTCTAGTCCCACCTGCCAGCACCTGGCCCATATCCCTCCAAACCCTTCCTATTCATATACCCATGCAAATGCCTCTTAAATGTTGCAATTGTACCAGCCTCCACCACATCCTCTGGCAGCTCATTCCATACACGTATCACCACCTATGTGAAAAAGTTGCCCCTTGGGTCTCTTTTTTTTAATATCTTTCCCCTCTCACCCTAAACCTACGCCCTCTAGTTCTGGACTCCCCGAGCCCAGGACTTTGCCTATTTACCCTATCCATGCCCCTCATAATTTTGTAAACCTCTATAAGGTCACCTCTCAGCCTCTGACGCTCCAAGGAAAACAGCCCCAGCCAATTTAGCCACTCCCTATAGCTCAAATCCTCCAACCTTGGCAACATCCTTGTAAATCCGATAGGAAGGAGACCAGAATTGCACGCAGTATTCCAACAGTGGCCTAACCAATGTCCTGTACAGCCGCAACATGACCTCCCAACTCCTGTACTCAATACTCTGACCAATAAAGGAAAGCATACCAAATGCCATCTTCACTATCCTATCTACCTGTGACTCCACTTTCAAGGAGCTATGAACCTGCACTCCAAGGTCTCTTTGTTCAGCAACACTCCCTAGCACCTTACCATTAAGTGTATAAGTCCTGCTAAGATTTGCTTTCCCAAAATGCAGTACCTTGCATTCATCTGAATTAAACTCCATCTGCCATATCTGAGCCCATTGGCCCATCTGGTCAAGATCCTGTTGTAATCTGAGGTAACCCTCTTCACTGTGCACTACACCTCCAATTTTGGTGTCATCTGCAAACTTACTAACTGTACCTCTTATGCTCACATCCAAATTATTTATATAAATGATAAAGAGTAGAGGGCTCAGCACAATCCTTGTGGCACTCCACTGGTCACAGTCCCCCAGTCTGAAGAACAACACTCCACCACCACTCTCTACCTTTTGAGCCAGTTCTGTATCCAAATGGCTAGTTCTCCCTATATTCTGTGAGATCTAACCTTGCTAATCAGTCTCCAATGGGGAACCTTGTCGAACGCTTTACTGAAGTCCGTATAGATCGCATCTACCACTCTGCCCTCATCAATCCTTTTTGTTACTTCTTCAAAAAACTCAGTCAAGTCTGAGACATGACTTCCCACGCACAAAGACATGTTGACTATCCCTAATCAGTCCTTGCCTTTCCAAATACATGTACATCCTGTCCCTCAGGATTCCCTCCAACAACTTGCCCACCACCGACGTCAGGCTCACTGGTCTATAGTTCCCTGGCTTGGCCTTACCACCCTTCTTAAACAGTGGCACCACATTAGCCAACCTCCAGTCTTCCGGCACCTCACCTGCGACTATCGATGATACAAATATCTCAGCAAGCGGCCCAGCAATCACTTCTCTAGCTTCCCACAGAGTTCTAGGGTACACCTGATCAGGTCCTGGGGATTTATCCACCTTTACCTATTTCAAGACATCCAGCACTTCCTCCTCTGTAATCTGGATATTTTGCAAGATGTCACCATCTATTTCCCTACAGTCTATATCTTCAATATCCTTTTCCACAGTAAATACCAATGCAAAGTACTCATTTTAGTGTCTCCCCCATTTTCTGCGGCTCCACACAAATGCCGCCTTGCTGATATTTGAGGGGCCCTATTCTCTCCCTAGTAACCCTTTTGTCCTTAATATATTTGTAAAAACCCTTTGGAGTCTCCTTAATTCTATTTGCCAAAGCTATCTCATCTCCCCTTTTTGCCCTCCTGATTTCCCTCTTAAGAATACTTCTACTTCCTTTGTACTCTTCTAAGGATTCACTCGATTTATCCTGTCTATACCTTACATATGCTTCCATCTTTTTCTTAGCCAAACTCTCAATTTCTTTAGTCATCCAGCATTCTCTATACCTACCAGCCTTTCCTTTCACCCTAACAGGAATATACTTTCTCTGGATTCTCGTTATCTAATTCCTGAAGGCTTCCCATTTTCCAGCCATCCCCTTACTTGCGAACATCTGCCCCCAATCAGCTTTTGAAAGTTCTTGTCTAATACTGTCAAAATTGGCCTTTCTCCAATTTAGAAATTCAACTTTTAGATCTGGTCTATCCTTTTCCATCACTATTTTAAATCTAATATAATTATGGTCACTGGCCCCAAAGTGTTCCCCTACTGACACCTCAGTCACCTGCCCTGCCTTATTTCCCAAAAGTAGGTCAGGTTTTGCACCTTTTCTAGTAGGTACATCCACATACTGAAAATTGCCTTGTACGCACCTAAGAAATTCCTCTCCATCTAAACCTTTAACACTATGGCAGTCGCAGTGTATGTTTGGAAAGTTAAAATCCCCTACCATAACCACCCTATTATTTTTACAGATAGCGGAGATCTCTTTACAAGTTTGTTTCTCAATTTCCCTCTGACTATTGTGGGGGTCTATAATACAATCCCAATAAGGTGATCATCCCTTTCTTATTTCTCAATTCCACCCAAATATCTTCCCTGGATGTATTCCCGGGAATATCCTCCCTCAGTACGGCTGGAATGCTATCCCTTATCAAAAATGCCACTCCCCCCCTCCTCTCTTGCCTCTCTTTCTATCCTTCCTGGAGCATTAAGCTGCCAGTCCTGCCCATCCCTGAGCCATGTTTCTGTAATTGCTATGATGTCCCAGTCCCATGTTCCAACCATGTTCATCTGCCTTCCCTGTTAGGCCCCTTGCATTTGTAAGTATTTTGTTTTTCCACAGCCCTTTGTTCATGGCACGGAATCTTTATCATTTCCATGGAACACAAACTGCAAAGTTTGATGATAACCAAAGTTACAGAAGCTGAAGGAGCTGAAAATAGCATGACCAGTGCCTCTGAACAATTCTGGTGCAGCCTACACTGTGTGCCATGTTCAAGGACACTGAAAACATGCAGACTTTGCAGGATGTGACATCAGCAATCTCTTTGGTTGAATGGATGCATGTGCTGCGATCTTGGGTCATATTAGTCTAGTTAACTCTCCCTTTAGATATTTTAATAAACCTGTTCAGATGTGTCACAGCTTGTCTGGGGCAGGGGTAGGGACATTACCACTGCAGCAGCACAAGAGTCCTAATCTCTCTTTATATATTTTCTAATCAACCTGTTTAGTGATGTTACACACCTCTGGAGCAGGTAGAACTTGAGCCCAGATACTTAGTAATTCCTCTCTTTATTTTCTTCTTGTTTGTAGAAGTGCTATAAAGAGGTTTTTTTTCCATCACCAAGTCAAACATATAACCTTTCACCTGTTATCCAGCACCACTAAATCACCCAGGTTCCAATTGATCAATTTACGTGTAAAGCCTTTCAAGGTAATCCCCTCATCACTCCCAGCTAAAAGTATGTCATTTGTAGAAGGGATTTAATAGTATTATTTCAATAATCAATTATCCTATGTTATTGGTGAGGAGCATTTGACTTACCTTTGCTGTTATAAATTTAGTTCAGAGGAGTACTGTGATGTGTTCTGGGAGGCACTTTGGTGACCTGTTATTTTGAAGTGAATCTTGCTGCTTCCTCATGGGGTGTAACAGAAATTTTTCTTGTTCTGAATGTTCTCCACAATGCCCAGTGCAGCTGGTTCAATTGCAGCTGTTCAAACAAGATAAAGTATTGCCTGAGTGTTCTAGAAAGGACAACACCTTCAGGCCTGCCTATATGTGTCCTAGCAATATGTGTCCGTCTGTTCCCTGCTCCAAGGGAAAAAGTGTGTTCCACAAAACTGCAGATGTCAGCACCTAACTGCAATGACAGCCTGAACCTCCTAAGGCACGGTTGTTCCGATAAATCAAGAGAGCTAATGTTCTGAATGTAGACCTGGTTATGCTGCTGATAGTGGCGTGTGGTCTCTGCTCTTGTTGACCAACAAAGGAGACTGGACCAGACTGCTGTAGGAACTAGTCTTAGCAAGTTGGTGATTGTGAAAAGCTTAACAAAATTCATTTAAATGTAACCAGTCATCTGATGTATTTAACAGTGCTAAACTCATGAGGTGCCGCAGAGCATAAATTGGTGTGGTTGTACTTGATTTCCCTTTCTTTCAAGCAATTAGAATATTTTTTGGTTGGTATGACTTTAATATGGTTTTGAAGCCCTTGATGTTGATACGGAGTTTGATAAATACATTTAATCTTGCTGTTCAAATTATCTGTGATCCAGAGAGCCCACCATTCAGTGAAGCACCTAATTTTGCTGACCAGACTGGAGTGTTTGAGTACTTCATAAACTACCAAGATCCTGGTGACCATGTGTATACCCTACGCCAGGTCATAACTCAGCGACCTATAACTTGGGGAAATGATGCTGACCAAACAATTAGTGTTATTGGTAACTACAATTGGTAAGGCTTTATTTTGTTAAATTAAAATATTTAAACATGTGGAAATAGAACTTTCTTTGTGCACACAATATTTCTAGCAATTTCACTAAATTTCATTCACACTTGAACTTCTCATTGTTGTTAAACTTTGCAATGTCTCGGGTGTGTTGATTTCATTTTGATGCAGGAGAAATGAGTAGATTTATATTTCTATCTGCTGTAAGTCCTTGTTTAAAGTTGCCCGATTTAATGTTGTTTTGCTTTAAAAGTTATAAGTTTTTTTAAAAATTCTAATTTCCTTGAGCATTACAATGTTCATTTTACTTTTATCTATCCAACCCGGCTGGTGCCATTTAGGTGCAGCCTTGTCCTTTCTGACTCTCTAACTTGAAGCTGTTTCTGGTGCGCAGCCTTCTGTAGCCTGTCATCATCCTTGACCTTCCAACTTGTGATCTCTCCTGGTGCTTGGCTTACAGCCTCTCCCTTTGTCAAATCCTCAGAGAGTAGAGCCCAAGCTATTGCTGCCCGAGCTCTGCACCAGGAAGCTTTCTCTTTGAGCTGTTGGCTGCCTGTTTGAGATGTTACTTCTTCCTAGCCATGTCATAGCCTGTGTCTGATGGACCTTTTTGAGATTTCTCTGGCCCTCTTGGCTTGCATAGATACTTTGGCCTTCCTCTCCCTCCTGGTAAATGAAATAACTTCTAAAATAAATAAAATTTTGAAACTATTTTAACATACACCTTTCTACGTTAATGTCTCCTCACCACCAACCCTGCTACGTGTTTACTAATCCGGCTAGTTATGGCAGCTCCTTCCCTCCCGTGACAGAGGCCCAGGGAGGAGGAAAGGCCCCAAGTTGGAAGGGTAGAGAGAGACACATTCAGAGGGTCAGGAAGAGGAAGGGAGGCAAGAGAGGAGGGGGAGTGGCATTTTTGATAAGGGATAACATTACAGCTGTGCTGAGGGAGGATATTCCTGGAAATACATCCAGGGAAGTTATTTGGGTGGAGCTGAGAAATAAGAAAGGGATGATTACCTTATTGGGATTGTATTATAGACCCCCCCCAATAGTCAGAGGGAAATTGAGAAACAAACTTGTAAAGAGATCTCCGCTATCTGTAGGAATAATAGGGTAGTTATGGTAGAGGATTTTAACTTTCCAAACATCGACTGGGACTGCCATAGTGTTAAAAGTTTAGATGGAGAGGAATTAATTAAGTGTGTACAAGACAATTTTCTGATTCAGTATGTGATGTACCAACTAGAGAAGGTGCAAAACTTGACCTACCCTTGGGAAATAAGGCAGGGCAGGTGACTGAGGTGTCAGTGGGGGAGCACTTTGGGGCCAGAGACCATAATTCTATTCGTTTTAAAATAGTGATGGAAAAGGATACACCGGATCTAAAAGTTGAATTTCTAAATTGGAGAAAGGCCAATTTTGACGGTATTAGGCAAGAACTTTCGAAAACTGATTGGAGGCAGATGTTCGCAAGTAAGGGGACGGCTGGAAAATGGGAAGACTTCAGAAATGAGATAACGAGAGCCCAGAGAAAGTATATTCCTATCAGGGTGAAAGGGAAGGCTGGTAGGTGTAGGGAATGCTGGATGACTAAAGAAATTGAGGGTTTGGTTCAGAAAAAGAAGGAAGCATATGTCAGGTATAGACAGGATAGATCGAGTGAATCCTTAGAGTATAAAGGCAGTAGGAGTATATTTAAGAGGGAAATTAGGAGGGCAAAACGGGGACATGAGATAGCTTTGGCAAATAGAATTAAGAGATGGAAATGTGTTGCTGGAAAAGCGCAGCAGGTCAGGCAGCATCTAGGGAACAGGAGAATCGACGTTTCGGGCATTAGCCCTTCTTCAGGTTCCTGAAGAAGGGCTAATGCCCGAAACGTCGATTCTCCTGTTCCCTAGATGCTGCCTGACCTGCTGCGCTTTTCCAGCAACACATTTCCATCTCTGATCTCCAGCATCTGCAGACCTCACTTTCTCCTCCAAATAGAATTAAGGAGAATCCAAAGGGTTTTTACAAATATATTAAGGACAAAAGGGTAACTAGGGAGAGAATAGGGCCCCTCAAAGATCAGCAAGGCAGCCTTTGTGTGGAGCCACAGAAAATGGGGGAGATACTAAATGAATATTTTGCATCAGTATTTACTGTGGAAAAGGATATTGAAGATATAGACTGTAGGGAAATAGATAGTGACAACTTGCAAAATGTCAAGATTACAGAGGAGAAGGAAGTGCTGGATGTGTGGTGGAGGAACAGAGGGATCTTGGGGTCTATGTTCATAGGTCTTTGAAAGTTTATCCTAGGATTATGTGGGAAACAGAGAGGAAATTGCAGTACCGTTGGCAATGATCTTTTCATCTTCACTGTCAACGGGTGTGGTACCAGGGGACTGGAGAGTGGCGAATGTTGTGCCCCTGTTCAAAAAAGGGAATAGGGATAACCCCCGGAATTACAGGCTAGTTAGTCTTACTTCGGTGGTAGGTAAAGTAATGGAAAGGGTACTGAGGGATAGGATTTATGACTATCTGGAAAAGCACTGCTTGATTAGGGACAGCCAGCACGGATTTGTGAAGGGTCAGTCTTGCCTTACAAGTCTGATTGAATTCTTTGAGGAGGTGACCAAGCATGTGGATGAGGGTAGAGCAGTGGATGTAGTATACATGGATTTTAGTAAGGCATTTGATAAGGTTCCCCATGGTAGGCTTATGCGGAAAGTCAGGAGGCATGGGATAGAGGGAAATTTGGCCAGTTGGATAGAAAACTGGCTAACCGGTCGAAGTCAGAGAGTGTTGGTAGATGGTAAATATTCAGCCTGGAGCCCAGTTACAAATGGAGTTCCACAGGGATCAGTTCTGGGTCCTCTGCTGTTCGTAATTTTTATTAATGACTTGGATGAGAGAGTCGAAGGGTGGGTCAGTAAATTTGCAGATGATACGAAGATTGGTGGAGTTGTGGATAATGAGGAGGGCTCTTGTCGGCTGCAAAGGGACTTGGATATGATGCAGAACTGGGCTGAGGAGTGGCAGATGGAGTTCAACCCTGCCAAGTGTGAGGTTGTCCATTTTGGAAAGACAAATAAGAATGCGGAATACAGGGTTAACGGTAGGGTTCTTAGTGTGGTGGAGGAACAGAGGGATCTTGGGGTCTATGTTCATAGGTTTTTGGAAGTTGCCACTCAGGTGGATAGAGCTTATAAGAAGGCCTATGGTGTATTAGCGTTCATTAGCAGAGGGATTGAATTCAAGAGTTGTGAAGTGATGTTGCAACTGTACAGGACTTTGGTTAGGCCACATTTGGAGTACTGTGTGCAGTTCTGGTCGCCTCACTTCAGGAAAGATGTGGAAGCTTTGGAGAGGGTGCAGAGAGGATTTACCAGGATGTTGCCTGGAATGGAGAATAGGTCATACGAGGATAGGTTGAGAGTGCTAGGCCTTTTCTCATTGGAACGGCGAAGGATGAGGGGTGACTTGATAGAGGTGTATAAGATGATCAGAGGACTAGATAGAGTAGACAGTCAGAAACCTTTTCCCCGGGTACAAGAGAGTGTTACAAGGGGACATAAATTTAAGGTGAAGGGTGGAAGGTATAGGGGAGATGTCAGGGGTGGGTTCTTTACCCAGAGAGTGGTGGGGGCATGGAATGCGCTGCCTGTGGGAGTGGTAGAGTCAGAATCTTTGGTGACCTTTAAGCGGCAATTGGATAGGTACATGGATGGGTGCTTAAGCTCGGACAAATGTTCGGCACAACATCATGGGCCGAAGGGCCAGTTCTGTGCTGTATTGTTCTATATTCTATGTCTTGAAAGGGTTAAAGGTGGATAAATCCCCAGGACCTGATCAGGTGTACCCTAGAACTCTGTGGGAAGCTAGAGAAGTGATTGCTGGGCCTCTTGCTGAGATATTTCTATCATCGATAGTTACAGGTGAGGTGCCGGAAGACTGGAGGTTGGCAAATGTGCCACTGTTTAAGAAGGGCAGTAAAGACAAGCCAGGGAACTATAAACCAGTGAGCCTGACCTTGGTGGTGGGCAAGTTGTTGGAGGAAATCCTGAGGGACAGGATATACATGTATTTGGAAAGGCAAGGACTGATGAGGGATAGTCAACATGGCTTTGTGCGTGGGAAATCATGTCTCGCAAACTTGATTGAGTTTTTTGAAGAAGTAACAAAGAGGATTGATGAAAGCAGAGCAGTAGATGTGATCTATATGGACTTCAGTAAGGCATTCGACAAGGTTCCCCATGGGAGGCTGGTTAGTAATGTTAGATCTCATGGAATACAGGGAGAACTAGCCATTTGGATATTAATGACTTAGATGAGGGAGTCGAAGGGTGGGTCAGTAAATTTGCAGATGATACGAAGATAGGTGGAGTTGTGGACAGTGAGGAGGGCTGTTGTCGGCTGCAGAGGGACTTAGATATGATGCAGAGCTGGGCTGAGGAGTGGCAGATGGAGTTCAACCCTGCCAAGTGTGAGGTTGTCCATTTTGGAAGAACAAATAAGAATGCGGAATACAGGGTTAATGGTAGGGTTCTTAGTCAGGTGGAGGAACAGAGGGATCTTGGGGTCTATGTACATAGATCTTTGAAGGTTGCCACTCAGGTGGATAGAGTTTGTAAGAAGGCCTATGGAGTATTATCGTTCATTAGCAGAGGGATTGAATTCAAGAGTCGTGAAGTGATGTTGCAGCTGTACAGGACTTTGGTTAGGCCACAGTTGGAGTACTGTGTGCAGTTCTGGTCGCCTCACTTTAGGAAAGATGTGGAAGCTTTGGAGAGGGTGCAGAGAAGATTTACCAGGATGTTGCCTGGAATGGAGAGGAAGTCGTACGAGGATAGGTTGAGAGTTCTCGGCCTTTTGTCGTTGGAACGGCGAAGGATGAGGGGTGACTTGATAGAGGTTTATAAGATGATCAGAGGAATAGATAGAGTAGACAGTCAGAAACTTTTTCCCCGGGTACAACAGAGTGTTACAAGGGGACATAAATTTAAGGTGAAGGGTGGAAGGTATAGGGGAGATGTCAGGGGTGGGTTCTTTACCCAGAGAGTGGTGGGGGCATGGAATGCGCTGCCCGTGGGAGTGGTAGAGTCGGAATCATTGGCGACCTTTAAGCGGCATTTGGATAGGTACATGGATGGGTACTTAATCTAGGTTAGAAGTTCGGCACAACATCGTGGGCCGAAGGGCCTGTTCTGTGCTGTATTGTTCTATGTTCTATGTTCTATGTAGAACTGGCTCAAAGGTAGAAGACCGGGGGGTGGTAGAGGGTTGTTTTTCAGACTGGAGGCCTGTGACCAGTGGAGAGTAACAAGGATTGTGCTGGGCCCTCTACAGGTAGCGCATTCCATGCCCCCACCACTCTCTGGGTAAAGAACCCACCCCTGACATCTCCCCTATACCTTCCACCCTTCACCTTAAATGATTTGGATGTGAGCATAAGAGGTAAAGTTAGTAAGTTTGCAGATAACACCAAAATTGGAGGTGTAGTGGACAGCGAAGAGGGTTACCTCAGATTACAATAGGATCTGGGCCAGATGGGCCAATGGGCTGAGAAGTGGCAGATGGAGTTTAATTCAGATGAATGCAAGGTACTGCATTTTGGGAAAGCAAATCTTAGCAGGACTTATACACTTAATGGTAAGGTGCTAGGGAGTGTTGCTGAACAAAGAGACCTTGGAGGGCAGGTTCATAGCTCCTTGAAAGTGGAGTCGCAGGTAGATAGGATAGTGAAGAAGGCGTTTGGTATGCTTTCCTTTATTGGTCAGAGTATTGAGTACAGGACATTGGTTAGGCCACTGTTGGAATATTTCATGCAATTCTGGTCTCCTTCCTATTGGAAAGATGTTGTGAAACTTGAAAGGGTTTAGAAAGGATTTACAAGGATGTTGCCAGGGTTGGAGGATCTGAGCTTCAGGGAGAGGCTGAACAGGCTGGGGCTGTTTTCCTTGGAGTGTCGGAGGGTGAGGGGTGACCTTATAGAGGCTTACAAAATCATGAGGGGCATGGATAGGATAAATAGACAATTTCTTTTCCCTGGAATCAGGGTGTCCAGAATTAGAGGGCATAGGTTTTGGGTGAGAGGGGACAGATATAAAAGACCTAAGAGCCATCTTTTTCAGGCAGAGGGTGGCACGTGTATGGAATGAGCTGCCAGAGGAAATTGTGGAGGCTGGTACTATTGCAACATTTGAGGCATTTGGATGGGTATATGAATAGGAAGGGTTTGGAGGGATATGGGCTGTCTGCTGGCAGGTGGGACTAGATTGGGTTGGGATATCTGGTCGGCATGGACGGGTTGGACCGAAGGGTCTGCTTCCGTACTGTACATCTCTATGATTCTAATTGAGAGGATCAGGGAAGAGATCAGCCAAAGATCGGAAGGCCAGGAGCTGGAAGGGATTAGAGGATCATGTAGGCCACAAGGCCATGATCCAGTAAGGAGGCCAAATAACAGCTGGCCAGAAAGGGGGAATGATCTAAAATTAATCAAATTTAATTTTTAATTTATTATATACTTTTTAAAATGATTTTTATTTACCTATGTAGAAATCTAGTAAGTTAAAAGCATTTCAGCTAATAGAATATAACGCTTTTTTTTCTGATAAAGAACATTTCAAGGGAACCTAACTCCCATTTTGACATTGATTCCTCTGGGAATCTGCATTTCATGTTTTTTTTTAATTTTTGAAGTTGCAATTTTCAGGAACCACAATCTTAAAGAAGGACTTATTGCCTTGATAGTATTATCATTGATTTGGTGGGTTTTTTTAAAATGCTGTTAAGAGCCCATTTTTAAAAGGGATTTTTCAGATTTAAAAGAAAAAATTTCAGGACTGTTTGCTGAAGAGAAAATGGATTAGCATGGAATAAAGGTCAATAAGGAAAGAGAAAAGAAGGGATGAGCATGAAAAGTTAAGCTTGAGTGGTGAAACTGAATTTCTAAACATTTATCGGTCCAAATTTATATTCTAGTGACAATAACCTCTGTCAACATGAAAGATAATTTCCTTATCTGGCTGTTTTCAGTTTTTGTTGCAGATGACAGCCACACTTTTTTCATCAAGTTATAAAACAGTCATCCATGATATATCATGAGCATTGTGAATTGAGGATATAATCTGTCAGATAAATCTCATTTAAGTAAATGTAGTAAAATTGAGTTACGCTAGTTAGTTTGATAAAAATAGATGGTACAATTTGCAGTACGCTAGACAAATTATGTGTTGAATGTCAAACCAAAAGTATACCAAAAATTAATGTCTTTAAATAGAAGTTACAACGGGCAGAAGAGAAGAACTTGTTCTATTTATGCAGCATGCAAAGCAAGTGGCACTTTAGGGCTGCATACGGCAGAATAGAATATTTTTTGATGCCATTAATACTTTTTGCCTTCTCAAAGGTTTGCCTCCTACAACACTGGATTATGCTATTTGATTTCTGGGATTAATTGCAAAGAATTAAAATGTAACAAGCAAGATAGATACAGGGGAACCTTTTGTGGATTTTAGTGGTGTGTGACCACAATTAGGCAGTCAACAATTTATTGCAATTTTTCTGTTAATTTATTGAGTTTGTTAAGAAGTAGTTAGACATGATTCATTAGTTAAAGAAAACATACATTTGTGGCAATGCAGATGGTTGACTGATACCTGAGGACAAACAAGATGTTGTTGAGGAATATTTCTGTTTTGATGGTGGCAGGATCCTGCACTCTAACTGAGGTGTTAGGGAACTCTTGCCTCAGTCTTCCTCCTCTCTCCTTTTGACCTGTCTTCCATCTGCCTGGTAAGGTCTGCTTGACAAACACAGCTATCTGGGAGAAACTCCCCTCTTCCCTGAGTCTACTGTGTTCTTGGTCCTAGTGTGGATTTGACCTAGCCATGGCGTGGTTAGTCCAGATTGGAATCTGGCTTCTTAATTTCTTGGCCCCCTATGTGCTTTTATTTTTATCACAGTCGTGGCTTCTCTAACTTCTTTGGCCCCAGCATAGTTACTCCAACATGAAATTGGCTTAGTCCCTGCAGGCTTTCTCTAGTCTCTCCTATCCTGAGTACTTCTTTCTCTGAGCCCGATACTCATCGATGTATCATCTTTCTAGGGGCCGGTTATTTTCTCTGTCGATCAGTTGTCTGAATGCTTTTGACCAATAGCCATGGGGCAACCAGTCATGACGTCAAATAATTATCATCCACTTGCCTGCCCTTACCTGAGGGCTGGTTTACCATTCTTTCTAAGCTTAATTTCAAAAGCGGCGTTTTGATAGTAGGGTATGCTTGATGCCAGATGAATTGTTGATACTAATCTTGGGCATCATGACCTTTTTTTTTTTCATAATTCTCCCCTTTATTTTATATGCTAGAATCTTTGAAATTTAAGAACTGCAGTAATAGCTGTTAAATGAAATCTCATGCTATATAGTAATTGGTAGAAACTTCTGTTTTTAAGGTCAGCCAATATTCAACAAGTTGATGAGAAGCATCTGGATTTCCAAAATGCCTTCTATTAAGTATAACACAAGGCTACATGACAAGTTGGAGAGCCCAAGGTGTTTGTATTTTAGCATGGTTAGAGGATTGGCTCAGGTGGGGATGTGGAGAGGGGGCACCTTTCCAGGACGGCAAACTATACCTAGTGGAGTGCTACTAAGACCAATGCCAGGACCACAATTATTTACAACATTAATTATTTTAGATGAGGGGAGTGAATGTGCCAAGTCTGTGGATGATGCAAAAACAGGTGGGGATGCACGCTGCGGATTAGACGTCACAGGAGGATATAGATAGCTTAAATAAATGGACAAAAACCTGACAATAGAAATATAATGTGGGAAAATGAGAGTTTATGCACTTTGGGAGAACTGTAACTGAATATTATTTAAGTGGAGAAAAAAATACAAAGCAGCACAGGGGAATTTGAAGATCCCTCTACATAAATCACAAAAAGCATCCAAGTTCAGTAGATCATGGGAGTGGGGGGGCAAATGGAATGTTGGCCTTTATTTCAAAGGGACATCCTGCTAATCTATGAAAGGTGCTAGTCAGAACACACCTAGAATGCAGTGAACTATTTTGGTACCCATATCTAAAGAATGATATGCTGTCTTGGGAGGCACTCCATAGAGAGCTCAATAGATTGATCCCAAGCATGGAGAGGTTTTCTTATGGATGATTGAGCGAACTGTATGCATTGGGGTTTAGAAAAATTGAAAAAGACCTTTTTGAAACACAAACGATTCTTGAAGCACTTGACACAGTAGACGTTGCGAAGCTGTTTCCCATGGTGGGAAGGACTATGAGCAGAGGGCATAACCTCAGAATAAGTGGTAACTGATTTAAGACAAAGATCAGGACGATTTGTTTTTCTCTCAGACAGTAGCGAATTAGTGAAATTCTTTCCTGCAGATGCCCTTCAAGGCTGGGTCATTAAGAATATTCAAGGCTGAGACAGACAGATTTTCAATCAGTCAGGGAATTGAAGGTTTTGGGAAAGGGCTGGAAAGTGGAATTGAGGGTTCTCAGCAGTCTGACAGGCCAAATGGCCTATGTCTGTTCCTGCCACTTGTGGTCGAAGTCAAGAGTGTGAGTAACTTAGAGAGGAACTTGCAATTGGGAATGTTTCCATACATCTGCTGCTGCTGTTCTTCTAGATGGTAGTGGGAGGGTATACGGAAACTGCTGTCCAAGGAGCCTTGTTTAAATTCTGTATGCTTCCAGGAATGCTTGAATTGACCCAGTAATCTACTTCAGGAACTTTATCAACCTGTGGTTGCAGGAAATTAACATTGCCTTTCATCTCTTTCTCTCTAACATTTTGTCTTTCATCAGGGAAAATGATAGACAAAGTTACACTAATAGTTTGCTCAACAAGCAGCTTACTAAACAGTCCTTTTATACATAGAAGTCCAGCTCATAGTGATGTATTCTCTGCAGCCTGCAGAAATAGCAAGTAGTTACCAATTTTAACCATGTTTGCTTTGTGCGTAACTAGAAGGCATCTAATAAATAATCACAATAAGCAGTAGTTCAATGTACAGCTTTTTGTTCATAATACTTTTAAAACCATATTCTGTTACTGGCTATTGCTAAGAGCACTGGATATACTAAGATGTAGCTCATTGAAGCAATGTCAAAATTATATTAGTGGTTTGAAAATACCGAGGCATTTACTCAATCTAATAGGTTGTGCCCATAATGCAGCCTTAACAGGTGTACATTTTTTTTTGCCAAGTGCAGGGCTGTGGCAATTACTGACCTTGTATATTTTAGTTGACATGCTGCTTATGAACTTTTTTTTTCTAGGAGAAACCTGAATATAACTTGTGATGTACTCATTGAGACTGCCAACACTGGAGGTGTATTTATTGCTGGAAGGGTAAACAAAGGGGGTGAAGTTGTTCGACATGCTGAAGGCTTATTCTATTGGGTCTTTGCAGATGGGAATTACAAAGTCACAAATGACCTCCGTAAGTCTTTTTCAACTTTACCAAATGTCATAATAACAAGAATTAAATGTACTCGTTACCCCATTAAAAAAAATTGTGTATATGTTCACACAGATTCCATGGATAAATAAATCTCTATAATCCATAAGGATGACAATGTTCTACTCTGAATATTTCCCTGTAGTAGCGGGGAAAGAATGTAATTTGTTTAAAACTCAGTTTGTTGTTGCACTTTGGAACACTAATCTATGACCATCTTTGCTGACGTTTTCTCTCATCACCAGTTGCAGTCTCCAAAACAAAATTCAAAAGCACGACTCTGAAAATACTAACCATGTAAAGCAGGCCTGGCAGCATACCTGAAGCAAAGACAGCTTGTTGATATTGTAAATGTCAGTTAGTTTTTCTGTAATTTAACGTTTGCCTTGTTCACTTCTGTTTACCTTGTCTTTTATTTATTTTTGAGACCACTGTTCCCATTGAATCTTGACTTCAGGGTGCATTTTATTTTTCTCATGCTTTGAAGGTGTCTTTCTCTAAAGCCTGAAGTCATTTTACTGTTTGTTAATGATAATTACTAAATTCAGGACAGCTAATTGTATTCATCAACTGATCAGTGATCTGAATTTGTCTCTCAACTTGCTTGATCCAGGGATCATTATGAATGCTGGAACCTTTCGCAAGTGATCCTGATAGGGGTGGAATAATTCATTCATGCATGAACCAATGGTATCTATATCCAGTTCCTCAATAAATTTGAAGTAAAAATGATTTGCATTATAATAAGAATTGTGTGGAACATGAAACAAACTCTACCACAATAATCAAATCATTCTATATTATTGACATCATTATCTGATCATAATTGCAATCTTGAGTACCTGACTTTTCCGCAATAAAATATATCAAGGTATTGAGTTAATTCTTTTTCTAATAGTATCTCAACGAATGTGTAAATCTCCTGTTAGTGTGAAAACTGGTCACTCACAACAGGCTCTCAAAAATGCTGCTGAAGGGTCATTATGTGTAAGAACATCATAAAGGAGCAATGAACTTGGATCGGTTTGCAAGATTTCAAGGTTACATCATTATTCATCACTCTTTACTGAACAAAGAAAATTTACAGCCCAGGAACAGGCCCTTTGGCCCTCCAAATCAGAGCCGATCCAAATGTACTGTCTAAACCTGTCGGTCAATTCCTAAGCATCTGTACCCCTCTGTTCCCCACCCACTCATGCATCTGTCCAGACGCATCTTAAATGAATCTACCGTGCCTGCCTCTACCACCTCTGCTGGCAACACGTTCCACACTCCCACCACCCTCTGTGTGAAGTACTTGCCGTGTATATCCCCCTTAAACTTTCCACTTCTCACCTTGAAAGCGTGACCTTTCGTTATGGAATCCTTCACCCTGGGTAAAAGCTTGTCTCTATCCACCCTGTCTATACCCTTCATGATTTTGTAAACCTCAATCAGGTCCCCCCTCAATCTCCTTTTATCTGATGAAAATAAACCTAACCTACTCAACCTCTCTTCATAGCTAGCACCTTCCATACCAGGCAACATCCTCGTAAACCTTCTCTGCACCTTCTCCAAAGTGTCCACATCCTTTTGGTAAAGTGGCGACCAGAACTGTACACATTATTCCAAATGCGGCCGAACCAATGTCCTGTACAATTTTAACATGACTTGCCAGCTCTTATCCTTAACACCCTGTCTCCAATGAAGGCAAGCATACTATATGCCTTCTTGACCACTCTATCCACCTGTGCAGTAACCTCCAGAGTACAATGGACCTGCACTCCCAGATCTCTCTGCCCATCAACTTTTCCCAAGGCTCTTCTGTTCATTGTATAGTTCGCTCTAGAATTAGTCTTGCCTAAATGCATCACCTCACATTTGTCTGAATTGAAATCCATCTGCCACTTTTTCACCCAACTCTCCAGTCTATCTATATCTTCCTATATTCTTTGACAGTCCCTTATGCTTTCTGCTAATTCAGAATCTTTGTGTCATCTGCAAACTTGCTGATCATACCAACAGTGCCCTCTTCCAGATCATTTATGTATTTTACAAACAACAGTGGCCCCAACATTGACCCCTGCGGAACACCACTGGTCACCTTTCTCCATTTTGAGAAACTCCCTTCAACCACTACTCTGTCTCCTGTTGCTCAACAGTACTTTATCCACCGAGCTAGAACACCCTGCACACCATGTGACTTCACTTTCTCCATTAGTCTACCATGGGGAACCTTATCAAACGCCTTACTAAAGTCCATGTGTATGACATCAACAACCCTTCCTTCATCTATCAACTTGGTCACTTCCTCGAAGAACTCTATTAGGTTGGTAAGGCACAATCTCCCCCACACAAAACCATGTTGCCTATCACTGATAAGCCATTCTTTTCTAAATATGAATAGATCCTATCCCTCAGTACCCTGTCCAGCAACTTTCCCACCACCAACATCAGGCTCACTGGCTTGTAGTTACCCGGAATATCCTACTACCCTTCTTGTACAGGGGGACAACATGAGCAACCTTCCAGTCCTCTGGCACCTCACCTGTATTTAAGGACGCCACAACGATGTCTGTCAGGGCCCCAGTTATTTCCTCTCTCGCTTCCCTCAGCAACCTTGGATAGATCCCATCTGGTCCTAGGGATTTGTCCACCTTAATAACCTCTAGTCTACCCAACACATCTTCCCTACTTATGCCAACATGATCCAGAGTAATCTAACTTCTATCTATAATCTCAAGATTCGTGGTCCTCTCCTCAGTGAACACATACAAAGTAATCATTCAGAATCTCACCCATTCTCTCAGGTTCGACACACAGCCTTCCTTCATTATCCTTCAGTGGACCAATCCTTTCTCTAGTTACCCGCTTGCTGCTTTTTTAAGAATAAAATGCTTTGGGATTCTCCTTAATTCTGCCCGATGGATTCCTCGTTTAAGACTTGTCCTACTCTTCCGATATTCCTCCAGGGCCTGTTCCGTTCTTTGCTGCCTAGACCTAATGTACGCTTCCCTTTTCCTCTTGGCTAGTCGTACAATTTCTCCTGTCATCCACGGTTCAAGAATATTGCTCTTCCTATCCTTTGCCTTCAATGGGACATGCCTATCCTGCACGATCTTTAACCTATTTTTGAAAGCCACTCACATTTCAAGGGACTTCCCTTCAAATAGCTGTGTCCAATCCACATTTCCAAGCTCCTGACTAATTTTGATATAATTGGCCTTGGCCCAGTTTAGTACTCTTCCCTTAGGACCACACTCCTCTTTATCTACGAGTATTCTAAAACTTATAGAATTGTCGTCACTGTTCCCAAAGAAGTCCCCCACTGCAACTTCTACCACCTGTCCTGGCTTGTTCCACAAATATGACCCCTTCCCTCGTCGGACTATTGACATACTGCTCTACAAAACTCTCCGGGACGCTTCTTACGATTTCTACCCGATCCAGACCTCTGACCTAAGTGTATCCCAATCAATGTTGGGAAAATTAATGTCTCCCATCACCACTACCATATTGTCTCTACATCTTTCCATAATCTGTTTACCTATTTGTTCTTCTACCTCACGCTCAGTGTTGGGAGGCCTGTAATACAGCTCCAACAATGTAACTGCACCCTCCTTATTTCTCAGCTCCACCCATAATGCCTCACTACCCAAGACCTCCATAGTGTCCTCCTTTAGCACAGCCGTGATATCATCCCTGACCAGCAATGCAACTCTTTTCCCCCCCCCCCCCCAAACTTCCCTCCCTGTCCTGTCTGAAGTGTCTATATCCTGGAACATTTAGTTGCCAATCATCATGCCCTTCCTTCAACCAAGTCTAAGTCTCTGTGAATCCAAGCCCCTAGTTCATCTGCCTTACACACTATACACCTTGCATTAAAGAAAATGCATTTCAGGCCACCAGTTCTTTTGCGCTCATCTGCTGTCTGCCTACTCTTCCTTTTATTAATGCTATCTTCATGATTCTTACTGTCTCTAGTCTTCACCTCACTGCCCACTTGTTTTCTCTTCTGGTTCTCAGCCCCCTGGCACATTAGTTTAAAACCTCCCCAACAGCAGTAGCAAAACTCCCCCAAGGATATTGGTTCTGGTCTGCGACACCCCCAGCAGTATTGACAGGCAAAATATCGAAAGGGTGAGAGAATCTAGAATTAGGGATCTTGCATCTTAGAGAAACTCTGACTGTAAAAGATTCAAAGTCCTTGACATTTTAAGATACAGGCGTGTGATTTGAGATATGTTTAAGGCTGAAATAGATTCTTGATAAATAGAGGAATCGAGGGTTACAGGGAATGGTTAGGAAAATGGACATTAAATGTCAAATCAGCCATGATCCTATCGCATGGCGGAGCAGCCTCAAGGGGCAAATGTTGGTCTCCTGTTTCTGTTTCTTATAAATTTTGTCTTAATGATTGTTGAAAGGATATTTATCATTTATTGATAAACTTTGTCACTCTTAAGTATTGCTGACTCCTCTAAAACATGCCATTTTTGTTATTGACCTTCAGTGAAGAGAAAATGGCATTCCACCCATTTTATTCAAATGACCTGCATCCCTTTTCTGTGAACATTACTTTTTCTTTTGAAAACTGATGTTTGTCTCCAAATAGTTCTAAAACACAGTGCTGCTGTTGAGCCATTGCTGCATTTCTGCTGCAGTTAACCAACTTTTTTTTTCTATTTTGAAGCTGGTAAAATTGTGTTGGCTTCAGGCAAGTCAGGTACACGTGCAGGAAAATGGCATACCCTCACTCTGAGCATTCAGGTCAGTATAGTATAGTGTTTAAATTGTTTTACTGCATCCTAAACTTTGACATGATATAGAATTCTGTATTTTAAATGTCTTTCAAATGAAAATTAAACTTGGGGTGTTTCTGTGGATTGATTGATGAGCTGAATACTGATTACGTTTTTGGTTTTCCAATTCTAAACGGTTTTCTTAAAGCCCCCGATGATTAACATTCCAACAATTTACCATTGCTAAGCAATGTTAAATTCTAGATTTTTCATTCTTAAAGCCACTTTCACTGCTGGCTTTAGTGTTTATAAGCTAAAGCAATGGATTTTAATACCAGAAGTTATATTTTTAATGAAGAGCATTAAAGCCTGACATTCCTGAGTAGACACTTTAATAATCATTAAGCAAATCGTTTGACCTTGCAGATTTTGCTCAGTTTCATTGCGATGATGCATAATATTGTTTTAGTTTATTGAATCTTGTATACAATGTTGGGAGATTCATAAATTTTGTAAAGTTGCAGAGATGTTGATTACGAAAACAGATCCTTTGGTCTAACTCGTCCATGCCAAAAAGATATTTTATCTAGTCCCATTTGCCAGCATTTTGACTGTATCCCTTTAAACTGTTCCTACTCATATGTCCATCCAGAAGGAGAGAGAAGATCAAGAAGTGTGTGTTTTTAATATGACTTACTTTTCACCTATTGGTACATCCTGAAAGGTTTCTTCAGGATTAAGTCATTGCTGATTCCAACTTAACAGCATACTATTTGAAAAATCCTTTCCCTGTTCCTTCCTGGCTAAAATGGTTGAGCAAAATTTTAAACCATCTTCTGTTCTGGAGCTGTTTAGTGTTTTCTGTTGCTGAACAATTTTGAAGATGCTGCCATTATATCCCAATGAAAATGGAATACGAACATTGAGAAATCTTGAGCTGTTCTGCCAGAAATAAATTTATTATTGTTTCTAAATTTCAATATTTGTGCAATTCTGAACTTAAATTTTAAATCAAATATTATAATTTTGTCTAATTTACTTAAGAACACAGGTTACTTTGAGGGAAACTCGTAAGGCAGCATTTACCTTTTGATTTCATTTTCCCTTAGGACAATTTAGCATTCGGACTGTTGAATGGCTATCCTCTATGGAAGAACGTTCGTATATTTCAACCACAGAATGGCTGGGCAGCTATTGGAACACATGAATTTGAACTGGCTCAGTTTGATAATTTCCACATTCAGGCTAGTTAACCATCTATGAATCCATCTCTACAAATCTTAAAATTTATGTTAAGATTGCTGCATTTGTATGAATAATGTGTAGTGTGTTCTTTTGCTATTTTGCAGTTAAATATTGGAGAGAGTAAACTAAATTTAACAGGATATTTGAGTATTTAATTAAACCCCACCTTCATTGAAACATGCAGAATTAAAAGCTTAATATATCAATATTGTACCAATGCTGATAAATTGTGCAGAGCAAGTGCTGTTGTAACTAATATAATTCAACTTGAAACTGTATATTTCAACCAAAGGTGATTCTATGTTTTATGCAAATATCAGCTAAAGTATGTATTGAGATTGAACTACTTCAGAATGAATGGTATTGTCTAGCAACTTTATCCAGTTTGTAGATGAAATTGGCAATTCACTTCTTCACTTTTTTTATATTAAAATCTTAATCTTTCTTTTCAATTCATTTTTAAATAAGACCTTCTGGATTTCTAACTTTGTTTTTCTAATGTAAGCATTGCCTACTCATACTCAATATTAAAGACTGATCCTCCGGTTGCGCTTTTAAAGCTGATTGTCCTTTAACCAATAAAAATATCTTAATCTAACTCCTGTACTGTGTTTTTTTTTGTCTGTAGTTGGTTTTAGTTAAAATGTATGTTAAGTCCAACAGGTTTGCACTATATCACAGATGGAGATTTTGAGTACTGCACTTGTCCTCACTAAATAATTTGACTCTGATTTTATTACCCTTGTATCTTTGACCTAACTTGTGTGTTATCTGTTATTACCTGACTTGACCTTGGCAGAACCCAGGCTTAAATTCTCACTTCAACTTTAAATTGTCTGGGAATTGACAAGTGTTGAATATTTGGAGAGTGATTTTGTGTACTGCTATGAACCTTTAAAGTGTATAGCATGGACAAAGTCTGGTGCTGGCTGTTGTCAAAACTGGTCTTTCTTCCCAGTAATGGTACCCTCTTGCATGGGTCTGCTCTTCCCAGTCCAGCCTTGTCATACCAAAAGAGTCAAACTAATCTGATAGAAGTTGCTAGCTTCAATCTGAAGGGGCAGCAGTACTATCTCTAAAGCCCAGTGGACAGTCTTGGGATCAAAAGTCTGAGTAAGACCACATCTGGAATAATGTGTACTGTATTGGTTGCCCTACTTCAAGGATATAATTTCTTTAGAAGCAATTCACACAAGTTTGATTCAGCTGATGCCAGGGACAAAAACGTTTGCTTCTGAAATAACCTTATTGAGTTCTTTGAGAAGGTGACCAAACAGGTAGATAAGAGTAAACTGATTGATGTGGTGTATATGGATTTCAGCAAGGTGTTCAGTAAGGTTCCCCACAGTAGGCTATTGTACGAAATGCGGAGGAATGGGATTGTGGAAGACAGAGGGTGGTGGTTAATGGGAAATGTTCATTCTGGAGTCCAGTTCCCAGTGGTGTACGGCAAGGGTCGGTGTTGGATCCACTGCTGTTCGTCAGTTTTATAAACTAACTGGATGAGGGCGTAGAAGGGTGGGTTAGTAAATTTGCAGATGACACTAAGGTCGGTGGAGTTGTGGATAGTGACGAAGGATGTTGTAGGTTACAGAGAGACATAGATAAGCTGCAGAGCTGGGCTGAGGTGTAGCAAATGGAGTTTAATGCGGACAAGTATGAGGTGATTCACTTTGTTCAGAGTAACCGGAATGCAAAGTACTGGGCTAATGGTAAGATTCTTGGTAGTGTAGATGAATAGAGATCTGTGTCCATGTACACAGATCCTTGAAAGTTGCCACCCAGGTTGACAGGATTGTTAAGAAGTCATACAGTGTTTTAGCTTTTATTAATAGAGGGATCGAGTTCCGGAACCATGAGGTTATGCTACAACTGTACAAAACTCTGGTGCGGCCGCACTTGGAATATTGTGTACAGTCCTGGTCACCGCATTATAAGAAGGATGTGGAAGCTTTGGAAAGGGTGCAAAGGAGATTTACTAGGATGTAGCCTGGTATGGAGGGAAGGTCTTACGAGGAAAGGCTGAGGGACTTGAGGCTGTTTTCGTTAGAGAGAAGAAGGTTGAGAGGTGACTCAATAGAGACATATAAGATAACCAGAGGGTTAGATAGGGTGGACAGGCAGAGCCTTTTTCCAAGAATGGTAACGGCGAGCATGAGGGCGCATAGCTTTAAATTGAGGGGTAATAGATATAGGACAGATGTCAGAGGTAGTTTCTTTACTCAGAGTAGTAAGGGTATGGAAGCTTTGCCTGCAATGGTAGTAGATTTGCCAACTTTAAGTACATTTAAGTCATCATTGGACAAGCATATGGACGTACATGGAATAGTGTAGGTTAGATGGGCTTCAGATTGATATGACAGGTCAGTGCAACATCGAGGGCCGAAGGGCCTGTACTGGCCTGTAATGTTCTATGTTCTATAAATAAAGGTTGAGCAGTTTGGGACTGTACTCCATTGGAGTTTAGAAAAATGAGTGTTTACTTATATAAAATACAAAGGGGCATGACAAGATGGATTTGAGAGGGTGTCTCCATTGTGGTAGAGGTCAGAATTAGGGGACACAGTTTTGAAGTTAGAGGCCTCCTGTTTAAAGCTGGGATGAGAAATTGTTTTTCTAAGGGCATAGTTGATCTTGGGAATTCTCTTCCGAAAGAAAATAAAGTCTGAATAATTAAATGTTTTCAAGACCAGGTTAGATTTTGATTGACAGGAAGTATAGGGTTATGGGGACGCAGACTGGTAAGTGGAGTTAAGACCACAGTCAAATCAGCCATGATTTTACTTATTGGTGGAGCAGGCTCAATAGCTGAATACCCTACTCCTCTTTATATAGCTGTGTAAATCTTCATTCCGCAGATGTGGATGAGATTAACTATGTTCAATGATCAGTTAGGTGAAGAGAACTGGATAAAGTTGGGAGCAGAATAAGTAAACCATTTATACGAAAGCAATTTCACAATGCAGGAATAAAATCAATACTGCAAATGCTGGAAATTTTAATAAATGCAGTGAATGCTTGAGAAACTCCCATCTGAAAGTAGTGATGGAGAGAGAAACCAAATTAGTACTTCAAATGCAATGTGACATCTTCTGTGTGGGCCAATATTTATTACCCATTTCTGATTGTCCTTGTGATGGTGAACTGCTATAGCTCAGCTCGGCTAGGTACACCCACACAATGCCATTAAGGGTGGAGTTACACAATGTGGACCTATAAATAGTGAAGGAACAGTGGTATATTTCTAAGTCAGGATGGTGACTGGCTTGGAGAAAAACTTGCAATTGTTATTGTTTCTATGTACCTGCTGCCCTTGTCATTCCACTTGGAAGGTTTTTTGAGAAGGTGACCAAGCATGTAGATGAGGGTAAGGCAGTTGCCATGGTGTACATGGACTTCAGTAAAGCCTTTGATAAGGTTCCACATGGTAGGTTGTTGGAGAAAATGCAGAGGCATGGGATTGAGAGTGATTTAGCATTTTGGATTAGAAACTGGCTTTCTGAAAGAAGGCAGCGAGTGGTGGTTGATGGAAAATATTCAGCCTGGAGTCTGGTTACTAGTGGTGTACCACAAGGATCTGTTTTGGGACCACTGCTGTTTGTCATTTTTATAAATGCAGGCATAGGTGGATGGGTCAGTCAATTTGCAGATGACACTAAAGTCAGTAGAGTAGTGGACAGTGTGGAGGAATGTTACAGGTTGCAGGGGGACTTGGATAAACTGCAGAATTGGGCTGAGAGGTGGCAAATGGAGTTCACCGCTGCTAAATGTGAGGTGATTCACTTTGGGAAGAATAACAGGAAGACAGAGTAGTGGGTCACTGGAGAGATTATTGGTAGTGTGGATTGCAGAGGGATCTTGGAGTCCATTTGCATAGATTCCTGAAAATTGCTACTCAGGTTGATAGTGCTGTTAAGAAGGCATACGGTGTGTCAGGTTTCATTGGTAGAGGGACTAAGTTCCGGAGCCGCCATATCATGCTGCAACTGTACAAATGCCAGTGCAGCCACATTTGGAATATTGTGTACAGTTCTGGTCACCCCATTACAGGAAGGATGTGGAAGTATTGGAAAAGGTGCAGAGGAGACTTACCAGGATGTTGCTTGGTGTGGAGGGAAGCTCTATTGAGGAAAGGCTGAGAGACTTGGGTCTGTTCTCATTGGAAAGAAGGCGGCCCAGAGGGGATTTGATAGAGACCTACAAGATGATCAGAGGATTAGATAGGGTAAACAGTGAAAGTCTTTTTCCTGGGATGATGATGTCATCTTGTACAAGGGAGCATAACTACAAATTGAGGGGTGATATATTTATATCAGATGTCAGAGGCAGATTCTTTACTCAGAGTGGTAAGAGTGTGGAATGCCCTACCTGCCAATGTAGTTAACTCAGCCACCGAAGGGAAATTTAAGCAATCCTTGCATAAGCACATAGATGATGATGGGATAGTGTAGGGGGATGAGCTTAGAATAGTACACAGGTCAACGCAACATCGAGGGCCGAAGGGCCTGTTCTGCGCTGTATTGTTCTATGTTCTTATGTTCTAAGAAGCTTTGGTGCATTTCCGCAGTGCCACCCTATAAATGGTTCACACTGTTGCAATTGAACAAAGATGGTGGAGGGAGTGGATGCTTGTGCCAATTTAAATGGGCTGCTTTGTCCTGGCTGGTGTCCTGCTTCAGTGTTGTTGGAGCTGCACACATCCAGGCAAGAGTACCTATATTTTGTAGATGGTGCATGGGCATTGGAGAGTCATTGCAGTATTCCTAGCTTCTGGCCACAATATTTTTACAATAATCCAGATTCTGGTCTATGGTAAGCCCCCAGAACATTGATAGTGGGTAATGTCATTGAATGTGGAGGGACAATGGTTAGATTCAGTTTTGTTGAAAATGGCCATTGCCTGGCCCTTGTGTGGTTTGACTTATTTGTAGTTATTTTTTATACTATGCATAGAATGTTTCAGAATGGGGACTAAATGACATGTGCACAGCTGACCGAATTATCCTAGATACTCTTGCTGCTTCATAAGTTTCACTTTGTGTACAACACCACAAGAAATCAACTAACACATTTAGTGTAAATCTGTTACTATTGTTCATATATAGAGAGCAAAATCATGCATCTTCAGAACAGCCAAACTTTGAAGAGACACTCTCCGTCCAAAAACTGCTGTACACAGAGAATAATTAATAATATGAGTAAGTAAGGCAAAAAAGGGAATAATGGGATGAAGAATGTATTTCAAAGCAATAAAGTAAAAATAGTAAAAGAACAGGAGCTGGCAAGAAGGTTGGTATTAAAAAGGAGTTGTGAAATGAAATTCATAGAATCCCTACCACACACAAGCAGCTGTTTGGCACATTGAGTCTACACCGACCCTCCGAAGAGTGTCCCAACCAGACACCCGCCAGGCTTATGCCTGTAATCCTGCATTTCCCATGGCTAATCCACCTAGCCTACAAGTCCCTGGACACTACACGCAATTTTGCAAATTGAGGAGTCATGAAATTTTCGGAGGAGCATGGTGGGAAAGGTACAACAAAAGGCCCCATTTACACAAGAATTGCACAAAAGCAGTGTCCTATCTTTGGCCACTCACCATCTCGAAGCTCTGAAGATGGAAAGAGAAAGGCAGGAAGAATTGAGGATCGTGAAGTTAAGGAAATAACCAAAGGGGAGTTGGAATAAAACAGTAAACATGAGGACAGCAAAGCTGGGCATATTTTCAGGCTTACCATATGAATTCCATAGGAGAATGACTAATAATGTATATATAATGCTTAAAGTCCTGGTTGCTATAATGCTTAATTTCCACTATTGAAATTTGGAACTTGTAGTGAAACTTCTAGCTTGTCACCCTGAAATGTAAGTTTTAGTATTATTTTCTTGCTTTTTTGTTCCTATTTATGTATAAATTCAAGGTTCCCTTGTTTTTTTTTTGAAACAGTTTGCTGGATAGGTCCTACCGTCCTTTAGTATTTTGTTCCTTCACCGTATTTTGCTTGTTTTGCCTCATTCTTTCAACTGAAGTGTATGATCTCATAAAATTTCACCAGCCATGACTTTGAAAAACAATTACTTACAATTGTAATAGTTTTCTTTCTGTATATTAGCTAATTTTGTATTCACTTTACTTCCGTGAACTTCAATTGTGATTACAGTTCCATAGAATGTACAGCACAGGAATTGGCCCTTCAGCCCACAATGTTGTCCCAAACATGATGCCAAATTAAACTAATCCCTTCTGTCTGTTCTTGGTCCACATCCCTCCATTCCTTGCATATTCATGTGCTTATCTAAAAGTCCTTTTATTGCCCCTATCGTATCTGCCTCCACCACTGCCCCTGGCAGTGCCTTCCAGACTCCTACCACGCTGCGTATTTTAAAAAAAAACTTGCCCCTCACACTTCCTTTGAACTTTACCCATCTCACCTTAAATGCATGTCCCCTAGTTTTAGACATTTCAACTTTTGGAAAAAAGACAGTCAAGCCTATCTATGCATGTCATAATTTTATAGACTTTTTTCATGTCTCTCCTCAGCCTCTGCCACACCAGAGAAAACAACCAGAGTTTTTTTCTATCCTGTCCTTTTAGCTTGCACCCTCATATCCAAGCAGCATCCTCGTAAAACTTCTCTCCAAAGTTTCCACATCCTTCCTGTAATGTGGCAACCCAGAATTGAACAGAACAGTCTTAAGTATGGCCTAACCAAAATCTTATAAGGTTGCAACATGACATCCATATGTGAAATTTCATTAAAACAAGCCTTTTGAAAGTCTATTTACACAATCCTGATTATTTTCATAAGAGCATTTAATCAAATTGTTGAACCTTGACTTGATTTTAATAAATCAGAGCTGATTTTCATTTATTAATTCCTGCTGTTTTTTTGATTAATTATTGCACAGTTACTTTGTTAAGCTTATTTCCACAAAGGCTGTCGCAACAGTTTTCTCAGATGCGACTCAGTTGTCAGCACTCAAGTCAGGAGGATCTAAGTTCAGGTTCCATGCCAGAAATTTCAGCTACCACAGTGCAGTTTATAGAGTTTTACAGCATAGAAGCAGACCCTTCTGTCCAACTTGTCCATGCTGACCAGTTATCCTAAATTAATCTAGTCCATTTGCCAGCATTTAGCCCAAATCCCTATCCCTATTCCTATTCATGTCCTCATCCAGACACCTTTTAAATGTTGTAAATATACCTACTTCCACCACTCCTTCTGGCAACTCATTCCATACACACCACCCTCTGTGTGAAAAGGTTGCCCCTTAGGTCCCTTTTAAATCTTGCCCCTCTCACCTTTAACCTATTCCTTCTAGTTTTGGACTCCCTTACCCTAGGGAAAAAGACCTTGGCTATTCACCCTTTAAATTACCTCTCAGCTACTGCTGCAGGGAAAATAGCCCCAGCCTCTTCAGCCTTTCCCTATAGCTGTAACACTCCAATTCTGGCTACATCTTTGTCAATCTTTTCTGCACCCTTTTAAGTTTAACAGCATCTTTCCTGTAGCAGGGAGACCAGAATTGAATGCAGTATTCCAAAAGAACATAGAAAGTAAGGAGTAGGAGTAGGCCATCTGGCCCTTTGAGCCTATGCCGCCATTCAATAAGATCATGACTGAATGTTTTGTGGACTCAGCTCCACTTAGCTGTCCTCTCACCGTAACTCTTAATTCCTTTGTTGTTCAAAAAATAATGTCTTTGCTTTAAAAATGTTTACTGAAGTAGCGTCAACTATTTCACTGGGCAAGAAATTCCAAACCTCTACAACCCTCTGAGTGAAGAAGTTCCTTCCCAATTCAGTCCTAAATCTGCTTCCCCTAATTTTGGGGTTATGCCCTCTCATCCTAGTTTCAGCTGCAAGTGGAAACATCCCCTCTATTTCTATCTTATCTATTCCCTTCATAATTTTATATGTTTCTGTACGATCTCCCTCATACTTCTAAATTCCAATAAATATAATCCCAGTCCACTTAGTCTCTCCTCATAAGCCAACCCCCTCAACTCCAGAATCAATCTAGTGAACCCCCTCTGCACCCCCTCTAGTGCCAGTACATACTTTCTTAAGTAAGGAGACCAAAACTCGCAGTACTCCAAGTGTGGCCTCACCAGCACCCATACAGCTGCAACATAACCTCCCTACTTTTAAACGCAATCCCTTTAGCAATGAAGAGAAAGTGAGGACTGCAGATGCTGGAGATCAGAGCTGAAAATGTGTTGCTGGAAAAGCGCAGCAGGTCAGGCTGCATCCAAGGAACAGGAGAATCGACGTTTCGGGCATAAGCCCTTCTTCCTCAAGCACCTGCTGTGCTTTTCCAGCAACACATTTTCAGCTTTAGCAATGAAGGACAAGATTCAATTTGCCTTCCTAATTATTGTTGAACCTGCAGACCAACCTTCTGTGATTCATGCACAAGGACACCCAGGTCCTTCTGCATAGCAGCATGCTGCAACTTTTTACCGTTCAAATAATAATCCTTTTTACTGTTACTCTTACCAAAATAGATGCCTTCACATTTATTAACACTGTATTCCATCTGGTAGACCTTTGCCCAAACACTCAAAGTATCTATGTTCCTCTGCAAAGTTTCACAGTCCTCTGCAGACTTTGCTCTGCTACTCATCCCAGTGCCATCTGCAAATTTGACACACTACACGTGGTCCTCAACTCCAAATCATCTATCTAAATTGTGAATAATTGTCCCAACACTGATCCCTGAGGCACACCACTAGTTACTGATTGCCAACCAGAATAGCACTCACTTATCCCCACTCCCTGCTTCCTGTTAGTCAACCAGTACTCTATCCATGCTAATACTTTACTCATAACACCATGCATCTATATCTTGTGTGGCACCTTGTCGAAGGCCTTTTGAAATCTAGGTTCACCATGTCTACTGTGTCCCTGTTGTCCATCTTACTCATAATGTCTTCACAGAATTTCAAAAGATTAGTTAAACATGACATACCCTTCATGAACCCATGCTGCGACTGTCCAACCGGACAATTTCTATCTGGATGCCTTGCTATTTCTCCCTTGATTATAGACTCAAGCATCTTCCCCACTACAGAGGTTAAGCTCACCAGTCTATGATTCTCCATCTTTTTTTAAACAGTGGCATCACATTTGCTGTTTTCCAATCTGCTGGAAGTGCCCTAAAGTGGCCCAACCAATGTCCTGTATAGCCGCAACATGACATTTATAGTCCTATGCTCAATGCACTGATCGATAAAGGCAAGGGTATGAAATGCCTTCTTCACTACCCTGTCTACCTGCGACTCCACCTTCAAGGAACTACAAACCTGAACCCCAAGGTCTCTCTGTTTGGCAACATTCTATGGTACTTTTTGTTTGGCAGTTTTGATAAGTTTAACCCAAATTTTGTGCACCCTTGGGTAAGTCTGAGCACACCATGAGTGTCCTCTGTGGTGCATACCCCTGAACCAACATTGCTGAAGCAGGGTATGTTTCATAATTTCATTGGTTATGTTCAAAATGTCCAGAATTTATTCCATTAACTGTAACTTTAATTTGTTTTAAACTTGTGAAAGGCACTATGCAAATGCAAGTCTTTCTTTCATAGAATGCCTACAGTGTAGCAACAGGCCATTCATTCCATTATGTCCACACTGGTCCTCCATAGAGCATCCCACACTGTAACCTTGCATTTCCCATAGCTAATCCAACTAGCCTTCACATCCTTGGATACTACAGGGCAATCCGTCTAATCTGTATAATTTTGGAATATGGGAGGAAACCAGAGCACCCAGAGGTGACATGGGGAGAATGTGCAAACTCCAAACAGACAGTTACTTAAGGGTGGAATCAAACCTAGGTCCCTGGCGCTATAAGGCAACAGTGCTAACACTGAGCTACCATGCTGTCCCTATTTCTTTACATCTGTTTTCAGGAGCATCAATACACCAATGAATGGCTAGCTTGTCTTCTATAAACTTACCATTTCTGCAGAGCTACAAAAAATGTACTTTCTTACTCTTCCTTTCCCTGCCCTGCCCAAATAACTACTGCAAACAAAACTTTAGCACAGGTTCTGAGGGGCTGGAGTGGTTCTAAGGTGATCGGGTATGCACCAAGTTTTAAACTCCTTGCAACTTGAGAGGAGAGAAAGTAATGCAGTTGTCAACTGTGGAGCAGAGAATAAATTATTTGAGAAAAATTGTAGTGCAGACATATATAAGCGTTTATCTGAACAACTGATGGAACAGGAAACCGAAAGGTCTGTTTCCTAACAACTTACTCAATCACCACTCAAGACTTGAACATAAATTACAAAAATAAAAATCGCAGAAAAGGCTCAGCAGATCTGGCAGCATCTGTGGAGAGAAATCAGAGTTAATATTTCACATACAGTAACCCTTCCTCAAAACTAATGATAATTAAGAAAACGTCAGTTTACATGCAGAAGATAGGGTGGGGTGGTGGGGAAAGGATTAAACAATAGGTGGGGATAGAGCCCAAAGAGTTGGACAGACAAAGGAGTGGATAACGTTCAGTTTAGGAGAATAAATAGCTATTAGTGGACAATTAATGGCAGACCATGTGATGACAAGTCCTGGTGTGTGGGGATTGGGTTGAGGGCATGGGAGAAGTCCTAAAATTGTTGAATTCCAAATTGAGTCCAGAGGGCTGTATAGTACCCAAGTAGAAACTTAGGTGCTGTTCTTCCAGCTGAGCTTTGCTAGAGCACTGCAGTAAGCCTGAGACAGTGATGTTTGCCAGGGAGCAGGGTGGTGTGTTGAAATGACAGACAGCAGGGTCTTTTTTGCAGACTGGATGTAGGTGTTTAGATTAGATTAGATTACTTACAGTGTGGAAACAGGCCCTTCGGCCCAACAAGTCCACACCGACCCGCCGAAGCGCAACCCACCCATTTCCCTACATTTACCCCTTTACCTAACACTACGGGCAATTTAGCATGGCCAATTCACCTGACCTGCACATCTTTGGACTGTGGGAGGAAACCGGATCACCCGGAGGAAACCCACGCAGACATGGGGAGAATGTGCAAACTCCACACAGTCAGTCGCCTGAGTCGGGAATTGAACCCGGGTCTCTGGCGCTGTGAGGCAGCAGTGCTAACCACTGTGCCGCCCCAAATGGCAAAGCCACTTGTAATAAATATTGACTCTTGTTAGTGATGTAAAAGACTAAATTAGTAGATCTTAAATTTTACTCTAATACTTTTGTCCAGGGAATAACATTTAGATATCGGTGCAGGAAATGCATTATAAACAACCCCTGCGAGCTCCATGTGAAAATAAATTACAATTGAAATGAATCCTATTAGTGTTGAAAATAGGGCTTTCAAATAATTAGTCAATCTTGCATATTAGAGATTTGTGTTTATATGGTGTTCTGTGAAGCTATGCTAGATTTACACTTCAATGCAACACTGAAGGTCAACTGACCTTTGGAGGTGTTGGAAGTGTGAAAACAATCTGGAACTGAGTAGTTCTGCTGAATATTAATGATTCTGTTTAAAGAAGAGTAGAAAATCAGAAACAATATTGCTAATTCAGCCATAAGCACCAAACAGAATCCAAATTGTTAATTTTATTGCATTTTTGTGACCTTGCTGAACATATACAAAATTGCAATACTCACTAAAAGGTTAGCATTGAAGTAATTCATTGTATTTGTGATCTGATTAAAACACCATATAAACACAAATCTCTAATATGCAAGATTGACTAATTATTTGAAAGGTAAAAGCCCTATTTCCAACACTAATAGGATTCGTTTCAATTGTAATTTATTTTCACATGGAGCTCGCAGAGGTTGTTTATAATGCATTTCCTGCACCGATATCTAAATGTTATTCCCTGGACAAAAGTATTAGAGTAAAATTTAAGATCTGCTAATTTAGTCTTTTACATCACTAACAAGAGTCAATATTTATTACAAGTGGCTTTGCAATTATCCTCATTAATCTGTGATTGTATCATGGCTTTCACCAGGACTGGCAGCAATTCTGATTTTGAACGTCTTTCAATATTCAACTTTAGTCATTTGGTAGAACTTTAAAGAATGTGCAGTATATTTCTGTAGCCATTTATTGCTATCTGTAAAGAGTGCATAACTGAACGAGGCAAATTATTAAACAAGGAGACTAAATTAGGGGTGGGTTTCTTTCAAATAACAAAGAGTAAGTATGTAAACAGTTTGGCATGCTATTATGGTGAACATAATTTCCTGTGTATTTAATGTCCTCTGTGCTAGTGTTGAATTGGTATCCCTTGCATAATTATTGTAGTTTCAAGGTAAGTTTTTACAAGTTGTCAACAGTAGTTGGAATTTCATTATTTAAGTCAATCAAGATTACCTAGAAACGTGGGGAAGCAATGTGTATTCATTATTTGTATTTTGTGCAGAAAAGTTGTACGGATTGAATTAAGTTAACTTGATTATAACTGTTCCTTTGTATATTTGTTTTCTGTGAAACAATCTACCTTGACAAATCAAATCTGACGTTTTGTCACCAAGTTTGTCTTCAAAACCATTGAAGAGGTTTGATTGAACACAAAGATTTGATTTAGATTTGGTTTAAATCATAATATGTTACACCCCTAGGCCTATTAGGGATAGTTACATATTGGACAATGTAAGTTCACTTGGGATAATATTACAATTACAGCAATATAGGGGTGGCAGGGTAGCTCTGTGGTTAGCACTGCTGCCTCACAGCATCAGGGACCCAGGTTCGATTCTAGCCTCGGATGACTGTCTGTGTGGAATTTGCATGTTCTCCCTTTATCTGCATGAGTTTCCTCCAAGTCATAGAGTCATAGAGATGTACAGCATAGAAACAGACCCTTCGGTCCAACCCGTCCATGCCGACCAGATATCCCAACCCAATCGAGTCCCACCTGCCAGCACCCGGCCCATATCCCTCCAAACCCTTCCTATTCATATACTCATGCAAATGCCTCTTAAATGTTGCAATTGTACCAGCTTCCACCACATCCTCTGGCAGCTCATTCCATACACATACCACCCTCTGCCTGAAAAAGTTGCCCCTTAGGTCTCTTTCCCCTCTCACCCTAAACCTATGCCCTCTAGTTCTGGACTCCCCGACCCCAATCCTATCCATGCCCCTCATAATTTTGTAAACCTCTATAACGTCACCCTTCAGCCTCAGATGCTCCAGGGAAAACAGCCCCAGCCTATTTAAAGCCCTACTTCCCTTACAGTGCACATTGCCTTCCAATCTGCCCCCTTTCTTGCACTGATGAAAATGGCCAACATAGGAAACAGAGGCAGGGATTTCAGCCCATACTACAAAATCAGGCCCATATCTTTGGTTACACCTCATAAACTTTCATTTTTTTTAAAATGTTTGATCTCAAACAGTTATGGGGCAGTGAGGAAAGTGGAGTTAAGATCACAGTCAGACCAGCCATAATCTTATTGATTGTGGGCCAAGTACTTTTTTTTTCTGCTCCTGTTCCTCATGATCATATGATTTGTCCATTTTTTTAGTAAAGCACTTTGGTTTCTTTATATATATGTTATACACTAGAAAAATGAAATTTATTGTTATCTTGAAAATGGCACAAAGGAGTTATAGTCTGTGTAATATTGCTGAGTGCTTGCACAGTTACACAAATTTCTCAAAGCAGTAAAGTATATTAATTTCAACCATAACAAGCACCTTTTATAAGTTATCTCAATGTGAAAAAAATCACTATACAGATATTCCATTTAAAAAGTAGTTTTGTGCTGGAGAATTTTAAACAGGTCGAGATCACACACATTCCAGTGATTGTTTTTAGTTAATATTTGATTTTATTCATGGACTTTGTCATGGTTCGTGGAACAGTTTGTAGTCAAACTGACATGCAAGTTAAATTAGTATGTTCAAGCAAAATAGTGTCATTCACGCTTTTTCCAAACTAGCACACATTCAACCTGTATTCAATCCATAATATCATAAAAGGAAAAACTATCTTCACCTCAAATACATTTTCTGTCTGGGTTTTGTATTCAAAGTAGTTCATAGAATGCTCTCAGACACAGAATTATCCCTAAATAAAATATTATCTGTCAGAAGCAGAAAAGGTGAATTTCTATAATAAAACTTTAATATGTTCAGAAAATAAATGCTTATTGGAGGGAAAATGCAAAACCTTAAAATCTACATTTAGTTTTCTGAGTAAACTAGACGATTATAGTATAAATGATCCATATTAACTCAGCATTTAAAGGGAAATTGACAAAGTCAGTTTGTAACAGCATTATAAATCAAAACGCATCTTTACAGAAAGAAATGCTCTTAGAATGGTAGCCTGGGGTTATTTTTTAAATGCGTATATGGTGGTATTGATATGAATGACAGTGTAGAGTAATTAAGCTTGCATAAGAACTTTAGATTTACCTTAGAGTAAACCCTATAGTGGAAATGAAAGTGATAGGTGACCATCATGGCCAGGCCACCTGACCACTTCTATACTTGATGTGGATGGGCATATGAATAGGAAGGGTTTAGTGGGGTATGGTCAGAGTGCTGGCAGGTGGGAGTAGATTGGTTTGGGATATCTGGCTGGCATGGATGAGTTGAACTGAAGGGTCTGTTTCTGTGCAGTACATCTCTATGACTCTATGACAATGATGTATAATTCAATCCCCATTTTAGTGGGACTTTCCAAGGCTTCAAAGGTCAACTTACAGACGGACAGCTGCTGCATTTCAGAAATTATCTAACAGTTTCATCCAGCTTGAGAGAAAGTGTTAGGTTATTGCGCTTCATTGTGCACTTCATAGGAGGCACCAGAAGAACGGAAGTGTTTAGTCGTATGTCCTTCGGAAGGGAATTCCTTCAGTTGGGTGAAGAACGGGAGCAGTCAGAACAGCATCATCTGCTGACATAGAGAGAGAGGTTACGGAGGAAGAGGGTAATAAGGTTAAGTGACATTCCTCATTCTCTGGATCTCCTTGAATGGGTGACAGGATTCCCTTTATAATGACCAGATCCCATACAAGGTTCCCAATTCATTACAGTTCCAGATGGGTTCCTCAAACTGTTAAGATCCCAAATGAGGAAGGATAAACTCGATCCTCGTCTTTCTTCACTTACCCTTTCTGTTAGTTGTACCAAGGTTAATAAATATTAAATGGATCAGACTCTGAATTATTAGTACAGACATATAAGTTGACATTGGTTGCATTAGTAATATTGATGTTGGCAACTAAACAATTTGGAGATTTGAAGTTTTGTATGGTTTTGTTAGAAGTTCCTTTGTATTGATTCTCTTTTTAATTGGTTTGTAGCATTCAGAGCGAGTGATAATTTTTACCTGTATTTTCTCTATCACCCTTGATTGCCTTACTGATTAAAAATCTGTCTCTTTTACCTTTGTTTTTTGTTCCTACCTGAAAAAGACCCACATATACCTATTCTCAGCTTCCTGTTGGCCAGCCCATCTTCCATCCATGCCAATATGTTCGCTTCATGAGCTTCTACTATCCACAATAACAAAAATAAATTATTTATCTTAATGAAAACAATTTGAAGGGATAAGAAGAATTTAAAGAGAGTGCAGAAAAATTCAAGCAAATGCTTCCAGGGGTGAGGGACTTCAGCTACATGGATAAGTGGGAGAGCATCGCAGGGGGTGGAAGAGCATCTAATTGAAGTGTACAAAGTTCTGAGAGGCAGAGACAGGTAGAAAGGGAAAAAAACATTACCCCCTTAGCTGAAGAGTCAATAATGAACATTTAGAGGGGATTTGAGGAAACATTTGTTCATCCAGAGGGTTGTGGATGATTGGAACTCAATGCCTGAAAGGTTTGCAGAGATGGGAGATATTTAAAAACTAGCTGAGCACTTGAAACACTATAACATATGGCTCAAGATCTGGAAAAAGGGATATGATGGATGTTGCAAGCCAAGGGCAATGCCAGATTGCCAATGCTTGCCTGGGTGGACAGTGGTCTTTCAAGATGACATAGGGTCCAGGGAAGCCGGCGTTTTGATGAGTGAGTGGCGACTAGCTCTGGGAATGGTAATTGAAAGGATGCGATTAGAATTAGGTGAGAAGGGCACCATGGGAGAGGGAGATAGTTAATGCGTTAGGTTTGGAAAGAAGTGACAAGAGGTCTCTTTCGGCCTTGTGGAAAAAGGCCTCCATGAAACTTGCCAACAAAGTCAGATTCAGCCCTAAGTGTTAATTTATGTTGTTTAAAACAAGAGCTGCCTATCCCAACAACTTCAGTTATATCCCAATTACCTCTGAGATCTGTGGCTATAATGCTTTCTTGTTTGGACATTCAAGTCTTTCTGAATCCTCTGAATTCCTGGATAGCAAAGACATTTCCAATCTTTGGGTAAGCTTTGTTTTTGATATTCCAAACATATAATTCCTACTGCCACAGCAGTTTCCATGTTCCAGGATCTTATTTCTGATGCTACTCTCATTCATATGTACAATGTTACTATAAATTGGCCTACTTTCATATGTCCTAGTGATTGATTTTTCCTGGGGCCCAATCTATATATGTCTTTTTGGGATTTCTGTGTGCATATACTCCATCCTTAGATCTATCCCATTTATGATCCAGTTATCATAATGCACTAATTTCTCTTCCCCAACACCCACCCTACACCCACCCACCTCATTTAAATCTCTAGTTAAACAGTTGTTCCACTTTAAAAATACTTTATTGATTGAAACGTACTTTAGGATACCCGAAAGTCTTGAAAGATGCTATATAAATACAATTCTACATTTTCCAGTTATTTTTCAGTGCTGCCTAAATATTCATAACTAGTCTTTTTATTGCCATTTGAATTATTTGCCACCAATCTGTCCTGTGCCAATCCTCATCAATCTGAAAATATTATTTCATACTTATGTTGGAATTACTGTTTTATGAATGAAGGTCACTGGAAATGAAGCATTACCTCTGCTTTCTCTTCACCTGCCAGACCTGCTGAGTTTCCCTAGTAATTTCAATTATTCTTTTAGATAATCAGCCTACTCAGTTCATTCTTTTATATTATTCTTTTGATATCAGCTTTCCAATATCTCCTTTAAGTCATCCGTTTTATTGGTGAACGTTGTTTTCACCAAATAACAGAAGGATATGCCAGACAACACTCATTTTTGAGGTAAATTTCATTCATCTGCTATTTAAACCTCATATTCTATCTCCCATATTGTTGATCATTAATTAGAGTAAAAATGGTACTGCTGCCTCTAGGCAAACCAATCCTGCAAAATGGTCCTTGTTCAGACATTAAACTCTAAGCTTCTGCATTAGACATGGATAACGAACAGTACTTAATTATTCTTGTCCAATATGATGGCTTGTACACTTGTAGTGTGATGATGCTGTGGATTTTAGAGTTTATTTTTAAAGAGAGATTGAATGTGAGGTACCAAGTTGTCTGTTATAAAGTAAACAGCTTGTGAGGCCTTCGTGTTTCTTAAAGTTGCCACAATAGAGGCAACTGGCTGGGTGTGGCCAGCTCTCACAGATCAGGCTTTCTAGTTTTTTTTAGTTTTAGGTTTAGCTTTAAGCAATTATTGTTGTGGGTTTGAAGACATAAAACCTATTTTTTCCCTCTCTTGGTAACAGCTGGGCATTCTCTGTACTGTTGGGTTACCTTGAAAAAAATCTATTCTTTCTGAAATTGTCTTTCTTACCAAGGGGATGTTTATGGGATGGAAAAAGACAGTCATCTCTATCCATCTCATAATTTTATACACTTCTATTAAGTCTCCCCTCAGCCTCTGCCACTCCAGAGAAAACAACTCTTATATCTTGTAAAGGAGTGGTTTTAATATGTAATATCATGGAGGCAGAAAGGAGAATCAGAACCAAAATCAAAAATGCACTATGTGTGTGTGTGTGTGTGTATATGCCTTGGTGCATCTAGATACATACATTAGTGTGACTCCAACAGACCACTGCTTTTGTCTGAAACAAATGTGGTAGACACTGTCAGGCTACATAGTGCTTAACACTACCAAGATGTAAATCATCATCTCACAATTCAAAAGGCTGCCAAGTTAGTGAAATTATGTTTTTCAATAAATTTGTGATATTAATGAGCGTGTATGTGCATCAAGAAAGAAGGCAGCTGAAAAATAGAGTTATGTGTGGAATTAATTGCAAATGAAATGCTGCGTATTTATTGAGATGTATAAGATTGAGTTTAATATTAAATAAGTATTAAACTAAGACATCGTACAGTCATAAATTAACCAAAATTTACCAAAAAACAGCAGTTTGTGTGAAGAGACTGGGAGGTGATAACGTAAGGACTGACAGCTCCTGTATTGATTGAAAAATGTAAGAGACAAAATGAATGTCACAACTATTTTGTCATATATGACAAAGCTTATACAAGCTACACAGATTATATTTGCAATGCAGACGCCATTTATAGAAATGTTGACCATCAGACCAAAGGTCAGTTTACTGATTAATGCATAACAGATCTGTTTACAATTTCTGTGGTATAAATTAGCATTATACACCAAGGACCATGTAGAAGGGAGAAGAAAATCACGGTAAGTACAGCTTGCTTCACTTTAGGTAAAAGGAACTTAAACTACAATCAGACATCAAGTAAGAAACTGTTTAATAAATGATTATGTCTTAGAAGCTAAGTTGACAATATTTAGAAGTCTTTAGAACTCATTAAGCTTACTAAGCGTAAAAAGCAACCTCATCAAGGTTGCACTTTCAAAGCACTGCAAAACAAGTTTGTTCTTTCCTTTGCAGGTTAAGATGAGGAAGCTGATTCCTGTAGCTTTGTTGCTCACTGTGCTCTACAGTGGAAGAGCGATTTCTAGTGGAAAAATGACTGCAATGAAGGCTACAATTCAACAAGCGCATTCTGGTTCAAGAACTAAAAACAATCTGTCTGCACTCAAACTTTCAGCTGCAAATACAGATTTTGCCTTGCGTCTCTACAGACAGATTGCCTCACAGCCAAGCTCAACTTCCAAGAATATTTTCTTCTCTCCTATAAGCATCTCCTCCAGCCTGGCCATGTTGTCACTGGGTGCAAAACATAACACTCTGAATCAGCTACTGCGTGTTCTTGGGTACTCCAATATGTCAAAGAATGATGCAGCCGAGGTGCATGCAACATTCAGATACCTCCTGCAGGAGTTAACCAGTGAAAACAGTGAGCTGCATATGATGATGGGGAGCTCTCTCCACATCCAGCAGGGACTAAGTCTTCAAAAGAAATTCCTTGACGATACAAGGCAATTTTATAAGGCAGAGACAGTCAGTACTGATTTCAGAGTGTTAGACAAAGCAAAAAGAAAGATCAACGCTTATGTGAGAAAACAAACAAATGGCAAAATCCAAGAATTCATTAAAACGCTTAATCGGAACACTGTAATGGTACTTATTAATTATATCTTGTTCAAAGGTAAGAAGTTTCTTTAATGCTATATCATGTTTACATATTTGTAAATAGAAGTGTCGCTTTCTGATTTCAGGAAGGAACATACCTTTAATTTGTTTTGAACTTGTCTTTACTGGGTTGAAGTATTCTCATTGTTCTAGACATTGAAGACTACTAGTGCAGTGAATTAATGAAGTAAGTTGTATTGGTAAGGAATTAGTCTTTGGTCTAGTTAAACTAGTCAAACCTGAGAACAATATTTTTTTTTCCATCCAAGCTATCTTATGAACTTTAGTGCAACAACTTATGGTTAATAAATTAACTTAGATTAGTTAATGACTGACAGGTTTGATATTTTTTGATCAATTATATCTATAAAATAGTTGAGATATGTGGATGGATGTGTAAGCTAGAATTTTTAAAAATTGTTTTATATTAAAATCTGCTTTCAAGATTTTCAGTGTTTATGACAAGCCACTTATTTAGAAAAAAAGAACTTGATTCCAAACAATGACCTCAGATCAGAAAGTTATATTTTTGCTCTAGCCAATTCCAAAGGAGCCCAATTGGAAAGAGGAAGTCGCTGTGTTGGGTAAGCAATGGGACCAGGCATCTTGACGGAAGGACTACAGACCAACCAACTGGGGAGGGGAGTGGTTGGAAGTTGAGGTTTCTGTGGATAAAAAGGGAATGCTGCTCACCTTCAAGGTTAGTTCATAAAGATCAATGGAGGAAACATATCTACTTTAGAAAGAAAATCAGCCTTGGCTTTGAAATTTGGTCAAGTTTCTAAATAAATCATTTGGCAAAAAGTGAAAGTTTATTTTGGCAGCTAGAAGTGCCAAGGTGGAACAAAGTTATTATTCAGCTGAATACAACAAGAAGGGCCAGGTTTTACAGTACTAACCCTCCCCCCACCCCCAACACTACTGACATGTTTCAAGATGGAGCTCATGGGTAGAAGGAGGGGCTCATATTGCAGCGAGTGACCACTTGACAGTCTTATTTAATCTCCATCTCTATTTTATCCCAGCTGGGGGCAGTCATGTGAAGGGAGTGGTCCAGCAGATTTTATTCCACAGGTGGATGACAGATAAGATAGTGGGAACCTCCTTTTGGAATCCTCTCTGTCCATTTAAGGCACACCACAAAGTGCTCCTCTTCTCATCCCCTCCATTTCCCCATGACCATACCTCCGTTCCCTAAATCCTCAAATTTAGCCAATCGTTGGAGTCTGCCAACCTGATTCCGCAGTTTCCCCAGATTTACCTTAAGTCCAGGCTCTGTAACTTCCTCTTCTTTGGAGACCAACAGCCAAATTCCTAGCAATGGCCACTAGCACCTGTATCTGGTGCTGCCAGAACTACAGAGCTGGCAGCCAATCAGATTGGCAAGTTACTGTCTAAGGCAGGGCTTCCTTCCCAGATGCAAGGTTCAAGTCTCACCCTGAGCTAGTTAACACTGTCTGTCCCGTGCATAAAATGGCTATTGATAATTAGCTCCCAAATAACTTGGCTTCAGGGCATATAGCTCCCCATGAAATCCACACTAGCACTGTGATGTAGATTGCTTTAAGTGTCTGTATATTTGCTCACCCAACAATTCTATAGCAAATTATTTTGTCGATTTACATCCAACTACATCTTATGAAAGAGTTCTTTTCAGCAGATAGGTAAAACACAAAGGTGTATATGTGAAGGGACCATGATATCCAATTCTTATAACACTGTTCAATCCTAAGTTAAACTTAAGTAAACTTATTGGCTTCCAAAAGCAAATTCCTAGTTTTGATGGGTGCAGATTCATCTGCTGGCAAGATTGGTGTCAAAACCTCATAAGAATATTCAAGTCAAACGACATTTTTATCAACGACATCCTCATTTAAAAATATCAAACTTTTGTAATTACTTTTCATTTCACATTTTATTAACCGATGCATGTTATATCAGAACTTCATTCCTACTATCTTTAAAATTATCGAAGGTGTAGATCTCCAGGTGAAATTCTAGTGTTTGGATATTATTGCTCATAATTTGCAATGTGAGTTAACTTAGTTTTTGGAATTTCTACAGCACAAATCTGTGTGTCATTCAGCGGCGCAACTTCACATAAAAAGTCAGAGAATGAAGCTTTTGGGAAGTGAAATTCTTGTTCACTTCAAAATACTGGTGAAATAAAACATTTTCAATCTTAAATGTTGAGAGCTGGAAAGAGAAACATGTTTCCAGAGCATTTCTTATCTTGGAGTTCTGAGGACACATGCAAGAATACCAAATTTCAAATGATCACAGCAATTTATGAATAGTTCTGATTGACATGACAACACTAATTAGTCAAGACTTTGCCTCAGAGAATAGAGAAATATGTTCACATCCAAGCTCCTCAATAATTTAAACAAGGTGCAAGGCTTGATCATGTTCCTTTTGTTAATGGAAGGGGTGCATGTCTATGAATGTGTGAATGATCCAAGTTATGAGCTTGATCAATTATCTGAAATTAGTCGCCACTTTATCCATTGGCATTATTCAGCAGATGTTGCCCAATTGTAGCATCATTTTTAACAGGAGATTTATGTTTGGATTTTGCAGACTGTCTGAGTACAGTCTGTACCCTACCAATTACAAATAACTAAAGGAACATTGTGTTTAATTTGTCAGCTAAATATGGAAAAATAAGGCTTCTGTTATTGGCATCATATCAGATCAGAAATTTGTACATGAGGTTGCTCAATTGTCTTGTTGGCAAAATGTCATTTTAGACTGATGGCACCATCCTTTTAGTGGAAAATCACACTCACGTAGCAACTGCATAATAACAGTGAGAAGTGGCTTGCTTATCTTGTATTTTGAAGGCATCTTGCCTCTCCAGGGTAATTTTAGGAAGACCAGAAACTTTTCAAGTCTGAAAGTCTTCGCCCATGAGTTTGCAAAATACACTATGAGTAATGATCTGATTAAGATAGCTAATATCCTGTAGGATAGGTTCAATGCATTCTCTTTCGGTATCAGACTTGCAAGGTGATCAAATAATTAGGACCCAAAGGATGAGTGGAAGTAAGTAACAGAGAGGCACATTGAGTGAATTTGGGAGCAGGATGAAGCATATTGGAGTGTGAATGGGAAGCTATACTTGTGGCTGCAAAACCAAAAATCATTACATCATCTAAATATCTGAAATATGCTTGGGATAAGACTTTAGCACATGCTTCACCAAATATATGTGTTCACATGGAAACTATCAAAAATATCAGTAAGGCTGGAACTTGAGGAAATTTCAATACACCATCAATTTGGCATCCATCATTGATACGGAACTTGACTGCATAAGTTTCTGATGAAGGGCTTTTGCCTGAAACATCGATTTTGCTGCTCCTCGGATGCTGCCTGAACTGCTGTGCTTTTCCAGCACCATTCTAATCTAGACTCTGGTTTCCAGCATCTGCAGTCATTGTTTTTACCTGCATAAATTAAATGAAAACAAATGCAATTTATCTGCATTTCCATAAAAAAAAATGGTTCTGGTGCAAATGTCAATGGTCTCCTGCAGATATACATGCCTGAATAAGCTCACAAACTGACCAAAAACATTGACAAGACATTGCTATCAATATGTAGCTTGCATTTAGTCATGGAGTCATAGAGATGTACAGCATGGAAACAAACCCTTCGGTCCAACTCGTCCATGCCGAACAGATATCATAAACTAATCTAGTTCCATTTTCCAGCACTTGACTCATATCCCTCTAAACCCTTTGAAATCATATACCCATCCAGATGCCTTTTAAATGTTGTAATTGTACCAGCCTCCACCACTTCCTCTGGCTGCTCATTTCATACACGCACCACCTTCTGCGTGAAAAAGTTGTCCCTTAGTTCCCTTTTAAATCTTTCCCCTCTCACCCTTAAACCTGTGCCCTCTAGCTCTGAACTCCCTCACCCCAGGGAAAAGACCTTGTCAATTTATCCTATCCATGCCCCTCATGATTTTATAAACCTCTATAAGGTCATCCCTCAGCCTCCAACGCCCCAGGGAAACCGCCTCAGCCTATTCAGTCTCTCGCTGTAGCTCAAATGCTCCAAACCTGGCAACATCCTTGTAAATCTTTTCTGAACCATTTCAAGTTTCACAGCATCCTCCCGATAAAAGGGACAACAGAATTGCACACATATTCCAAAAGTTACCTAATCAATGTCCTGTACAGCCACAACATGATTTCCCAACTCCTATAGTCAATGCTCTGATCAATAAGGAAAGCATATCAAACACTACCTTCACTATCCTATCTACCTGCAATTCCACTTTCAAGGAACTATGAACCTGCACTCCAAGGTTCCCAGCTCCTTACCATTAAATGAATCAGTCCTGCTCTGATTTGCCTTTCCAAAATGCAGCACCTCACATTTATCTAAAGTAAACTCCATCAGCCACTCCTCAGCCCATTGGCCCATCTGATCAAGATCCCAATGTACACTGAGATAACCCTCTTCGCTGTCCAGTACACCTCCAGTTTTGGTGGTGTCTGCAAACTTAGTAACTACACCTCCAATGTTCACAACCACATCATTTATATAAATGATGAAAAGCAGTGGACTCAGCACCGATTGTTGTGGCACACCACTGGTCACAGGCCTCCAGTCTGAAAGGCAACCGTCCACCACTACCCTCTATCTTCTACCTTTGAGCCAATTCTCTGTCCAACTGGCTAGTACTCCATGTGATCGAACCTTGCTAACCAGTCTACCATGAGAAACCTTGTTGAATGCCTTACTGAAGTCCATATAGATCATATCCACCGTTCTGGCCTCATTAATCCTCTTTGCTACTTCAAAAATCATTAGTGAAACATGATTTCCCATGCACAAAGCCATGTTGACGATCCCTTATCTATTCATGCTTTTCCAAATGCATGTAAATCCTGACCCTCAGGATTCCTTCCAACAACTTGCCCACCACTGATATCTGGCTCACTGGTCTATTCCTTACCACCTTTTCCTGGCTTTTCCGTACCACCTTGCTTAAATAGTGGCACCACATTATCCAATCTCTAGTCTTCCCGCACCACACCTGTGACTACCAATGATCAAAATATCTCAGCAAGGGGCTCAGCAATCACTTTCCAAGGTCCCACAGGGTTGTAGGTCAGGTCTTGGAGATTGTTTCACCTTCATGCATTTTAAGACATCCAGCACCACCTCCTCTGTAATTATGGATATTTTTGAAGATGTCATCATTCATTTCCCCACATTCTATGTCTTCCAAGTGCTTTTCCATAGTAAACACTGATGAAAAATACTCGTTTAGTATCTTCCCCATCTCCTGTGATTCCACACATATGCTGCCTTGTTGATCTTTGAGGGACCCTATTCTCTCTCGTTACCCTCTTGTCCTTAATGTATTTGTAGAGTCCCTTTGGATTCTACTTAACCCTATTTGTCAAAACAATTGCATGTCCCCTTTTTGCCATCCTGATTTCCCTCCTAAGTATACTCCTACTGCCTTTATATTCTTCTAAGGATTCACTTGATTTCTGCAGTGTATACGTGACGTATGCTTCCTTCTTTTTCTTAACCAAAACCTTAATTTCTCTTGTCACCTAGCATTCCCTACACCTTCATGAAAGTGAAGGAATCTTTCACTGTGTATATGGGAAACTCATAAAGAACAGGCTTGGTAATTCACTTGACCTTTAAACCAATTCATGTTTTGCAGGGTCATTGATAAAATAACATGCAGTGAAACATCACTTTTCTTTGATTCACCTTCCAACTTACCTTTCCAGTTTTGTTCTCCTGAATTGTTCTTAAAGAGATGGTGTTAGGAAACGAGTTCCAAGATTTGTATCTTGTAACAGTGAAGGAACAGTATTATAGTTCCAGGTCAGGATGATGTGCACCTAGGAGTGAAATTTGCATATGGTGGTGTTCCCATGCACTTGCTGACCTAGTCGTTTGAGTTGTAGAGGTCATATTTTTGAAAATGCATTTGAAGGGGGCTTCATGAATTGCTGCACTACAACATGTAGATAGCATCATTTTGTGTCAGTGGTGGACGGAGGGAGTGTTTGATGTGGTGGATGGAGAATCAGATGGTGTCGAGGTTTTGAATGTTGTTGAAGCTGCATTCCCCCAGAGATCCCATCAAACTCTTGACTTGAGCCTCATCGATGATGGACAGTTTTTGGTTTCTCAAGCAAATTATTTGGTGCAGTTCTTGTACCCACAGTAATTATAAACTTGGTCCAGTTAAATTTCTGAACAATGGTAACTCCCAGGATATGGATATTGGGAATTCTGTTGTAACAATGCTGTTCAGTGTCAAAGGGAGATGGCTAGATTCTCTTTTGTTAAAGATAACCATTTCCTGTTATCATTTCAAACAGTCTGAGGTCATATACAGCACAGATGACAGGAGAGCAAAGCACTTTTCATTCTGTCTCAAAAAGACCCTGCCTTCATCCCTCCAGCATCAATACAAATTTTCTACTTCACTCACTAGTCATTTTGTTGCCCTTCTGTGTATGATCCTAATAGTAATGCTCTTTAATGATTAAATTTGGAATAGTTAATGCTGATTACTCATATTTATTAATAGAGTTGCTACTGGCCACATTAATTTCATTTCTAGCGAACAGTAAAGCAGGCCTTTCATCTCACCAGTTTGAGCTGGATTCCAGCCAAGGTCCCACTGGTAAAAGGATGTTGCAATCCATTGTTTCTTTTTCTACTTCTTCTGTTTCTTTTATTTATCTCCTTCTGTAGATTTTGCAATTATATTTTTTTTCATAGTAAATACTGATGACAACTAAATAGAATTGAATGATATAATAATTGAGGAACTGTTCACAATGCTGGGGATGTTGAAACTTGGCAAGTATCCAGGATACTTTGTCAAAAAGATGTCTTCACTCTTGCCCATGGTAATGCTGACAGAAGGACTTCATACTGCTAGTTTCTCAGATTTCTTCAATTAGCATTACATAAACTGAAAACATAAGGATACTTGACTTAAATTATAGATCACGTCAATAAAGCACAAGCATTTAATTTGGAGTGAATTCACTCCATTCAGAAGCAAAAGAGGCATAATAATACTGTTCTTTTGACCCCAACTCAACACTGATCTCAGCTGAATGACAGTTAACACATTTCACTTCAACTTCTTCATTGCTTTCTCCATGGCACCATGTCAGCCAATCAGAATTGACGCCAACCAATCAGCACCTTTGTCTCCTGTAGAATAATTTGTTATGATCATTTGAAGTTGGCACAAATTTGTCCTGATTAGTGCAAGGCTCATTCGCTCAACCTTTTACAATTTATGCGGTGACTTGGAACCTATAGATGTTCAATTAGTGCTCTTGTCGTGCAGTGGTAGTGTCCTTACCTCTGAACCTAGGTTCAAGTCCCACCTACTCAAGTGGTCTGTAATAATATGTCTGAACAGGTTGATTAGAAAATATCTAGAAATTATTTGGGTGAAGGTATGGTTGCTAAACTTGTTATCACACAAAGGTAGGTTAAAATGTAAAATGTAAATTGAGGCGGCAAATGGATATTGTTTATAATTAGTGAGTACGCAAAGAGATGTCAAATGGAGGGATATGTGAATTATCCATTTGACAGGAATAATAAAAAAGAAACGTTATCTAAATAATGAGTTATTGCAGAGTTCTGAGAAGCAGAGGGTATCGGGTGACCTAGTGCCTGAATTGAAAAAAGTTAGCACGGGCAGTTGCCACATTGTGAAAAGGATGCCTTCTGGAGTTTGTTTGCAAGTTGATCAGTAAATATTCAGAGCACAATGCAGGGCAATGGAAAGCAATGTACATAAGTGCAGAAAACGTTCATATATAAGATCTTTAAAATTACAGCCATGTATATGATCACATTCATAAATTTGACATTTAATCTGAGACTCCCTATATACATGCACAGAAAGTAATTAGGAAAGCCAATGGAATTTTATTGTTTATTCGGAGGAGTATTTAATTCAAAAATAGAGTGGTTATGCTTCAGTTGTACAGAGCCTTGCTGAGACCACATCTGGAGTATTGTACATAGTGCTGGTAACCCTTTGTAAGGAAAGATGTCAATATGTCAGTAGCAGTTCATACAATCGGCTGGAAATGGCCAGTTGTTTAAAGGGGAAAGACTGAATAGGCTAGGCTTGTATTCGCTGGAATTAAGAAGTGACTTGGTTGAAATATATGAGATCCTAAGGGAGCTTGATAAGGTTCAATATGGAAAGGATATTCCCTCTTGTGGGAGAAACTGCTAAGAGGATTAATCATTGGGGAAAAAAAGGGGGTCATTTGTTTATGACAGATGAATTTTTTTTTCTCCTTAAGCAAATAAATCTTTGGAATTCTTTTCTTCAAAAGATAGTGGAGGTCTTCGAATATTCTTAAGGCATAGGTGAATAGATTCTTAATAAGCAAGTGGGTGAAAGGTTATCAGGGTAGGTGAGATTATAGATTTGAGGTGACAATCAAAAGTTAAAAAATCACACAACACTAGGTTATAGTCCAACAGGTTTAATTGGAAGCACTAGCTTTCGGAGCGCCTGATGAAGGAGTGGTGCTCTGAAAGCTAGTGCTTCCAATTAGACCTGTTGGAGTATAACTTGGTGTTGTGTGATTTTTAACTTTGTACACCCCAGTCCAACACCGGCATCTCCAAATCAGAGGTGATAATCAGATCAACTACGACCTTATTAAAATACAGAACTGGCTTGAAAGAAGCCAAATGACCTGCTCCTGCTCATCACTTGGATGATAATACATTCTCATAATATTTATCTCTTTTTAACAATGCTGACTCTAGCTGGCTCTTATACTGGTAATGTGTGAACCAAACCATTTCAGTTTGGAGAAATGTATTTGTGCTGTTCATATACCGCTGGCCTTCTGTACTTGTGTGACCTCTAGCTCTGCTGTATTCAGTATGTGAATGTACCTACTAGAAAAGGTGCAAAACTTGACCAACTCTTGGGAAATAAGGCAGGGCGGGTGACTGAGGTGTCAATGGGGGAACACTTTGGGACCACTGACCATGATTCCATTAGTTTTAAAATAGTGATGGAAAAGGATAGACTGGATCTAAAAGTTGAAGTCTAAATTAGAGGATGGCTAATTTTGACGTTATTAGGCACATGTTCGCAGGTAAAGGGACGGCTAGAAAATTGGAAGCCTTCAGAAATGAGATAAGAGAGTCCAGAGACAATGGTAGGGTGAAAGGAAAGGATGGCAGGTGTAGGGAATGCTGGATGTCTAGAAAGATTGAGGGTTTGGTTCAGAAAAAGAAGGAAGCATATGTCAGGTACAGACGGGAGAGATCAAGTGAATCCTTAGAAGAGTATAAAGGCAGTAGGAGTATACTTAAGAGGGAAATCAGGAGGACAAAAAGGAGTCATGGGATAGTTTTGGCAAATAGGGTTAAAGAGAATCCAAAGGGTTCTTACATTAAGAACAAAAGGGTAACTAGGGAGAGAATAGGGCCCCTCAAAGATCAGCAAAGCAGCCTTTGTGTAGATAAATCCCCAGGACCTGATCAGGTGTACCCTAGAATTCTATGGGAAGCTAGGGAAGTGATTGCTGGGCCCCTTGCTGAAATATTTCTATCATCGATAGTCACAGATGGGGTGCCAGAAGACTGGAAGTTGACTAATGTGATGCTTCTATTTAAGAAAGGTGGTAAGGTCAAGCCAAGGAACTATAGACCGGTGAGCTTAAAGTCGGTGATGGGCAAGTTGTTGGAGGGAATCCTGAGGGACAAGATTTACATATATTTGGAAAGGCAAGGACTGCTTAGGGAGAGTCAGTGTGGCTTTGTGTGTGGGAAATTATGTCTCATGAACTTGATTGAGTTTTTTGAAGAAGTAACAAAGAGGATTGATGAGGCAGAACGGTGGATGGGATCTATGTGGACGTCAGGAAGGCATTCAACAAGGTTCCCCAGGGAGACTGTTAGGAAGGTTAGATCTCATAGAATACAGGGAGAACTGGCCATTTGGATATACAACTGGCTTCAAGGAAGAAGACAGAGGATGGTGGTAGAGGTTGCTTTTCAGACTAGAGGCCTGTGACCAGTGGAATGGCACAACAATCAGTGCTGGGTCCTCTACTTTTCATCATTTATGTAAATGATTTGGTTGTGAACATAGGAGGTATGGTTAATAAGTTTGCAAATGACACCAAAATTGACGCTGTAGTGGACAGCAAAGAAAGTTAACTCAGATTACAATGGGATCTTGATCAGATGGGCAAATGGGCTGAGGAGTAGCAGATGGAGTTTAATTTAGATAAATGCGAGGTACTGCATTTGGAAAAGCAAATCAGAGCAGGACCTACACACTTGATGGTAAGGTCCTCAGGAGTGTTGCTGAACAAAGAGACCTTGGAGTGCAGGTTCATAACTCCTTGAATGTAGAGTCACAGGTAAATAGGATAGTGATCAAGGTGTTTGGTATGCTTTCCTTTATTGGTCAGAGCACTGAGTGTAGGAGTTTGGAGGTCACATTGTGGCTGTACAAGATATTGTTTAGGCCATTTTTGAAATTTGCGTGCAATTTTAGTCCCCTTCCTATTGGAAGGATGTTGTGAAACTTGAAAGGGTTCAGAAAATATTTACAAGGATGTTGCCAGGGTGTAATAGGCAGAGGCTGAATAGGCTGGGGCTGTTTTCCCTGGAGCGTCGGAGGCTGAGTGGTGACCTTATAGAGGTTTATAAAATCATGAGGGGCATGGATAGGGTAAATAGACAAAATCTTTTCCCTGGGGTGGGGGAATCCAGAACTAGAGGACATAGTTTTAGGGTGAGAGGGGAAAGATACAAAAGAGGCCAAAGGAGCAACATTTTCACACAGAGGGTGGTATGCGTATAGAATGCGCTGCCAGAGGAAGTGGTGGAGGCTGGTACAATTGCAACATTTCAAAGGCTTCTGGATGGATATATGAATTGGAAGCGTTTAGAGGGATATGGGCCAAGTGCTGGCAAATAGGACTAAATTAGGTTGGGATATCTGGTCAGCATGGATGGGTTGGACCAAAAGGTCTATTTCCATGCTATACAGCTTTGTGACTCTATGACTCTATGGCATCACATTTGGCAGTACATTGCAAGTAAAAAGGCTGAGTTAACTTTTCCACGACTACCCTGGGTATAATGTCCTTAGAGAAATAGCTTCTGGTAATCAAGGTATCATATCAAGATATGTACTGATGTCCTGCATTTACTTTTTTGACAGTGGTCCTACACAATCACCTAATACAAGTCGTTCTGCTATAGCACTTGTTTTGTTAACACAAATTTGCTATTATGATTAACAAATTGAGGGCACTGTTTCTATAGCACAAATTTTTGAAGAGTGTATTGGTTATAATGCGATTCTGGCCCCATTAGTTAAATGGTGCTGCTATTGTGTGATTTTCTTATAATGTGGGATTGCATGAGAACGGAACTATTGCATTATAGCAGAACTGACTGCAGCTGACCAGTGGTGCTTTAAAAGCCAGTATGGGAATGAAAGGTGCTGGCATAATTAGATGTTGTACATTTCATTTAGTAGAATTGCACATCTTTATGAAGTCTTAGTCATGTAAAAAAAGCTGTTCATTACTATCTGTATTTTCCACATTCCTATGTGTCCTGCCATAGGAATTTCCTGTGCTACACGCAATATTTCCCTACGATATCTGGGTGCTAGCACTACTTGATGAATAACTATACATTCTTCATCTGCAGGCCTGTGAAGATGTCTCCACTTCCTCATCACAATTCAGTTTCCAGTATAATACTGCGCCAGAACTCTTTTAGCCTCAGCTTCCAGGTGATCTGACTATGCCAATTTATTTAACTTTGGATTTGCTTCCTAAAATTCAAATATCAAAGACTTACCAAACATTTCTTTTGAACTATCCTCTTTCTTTAATAGAGTTTTGTCTACCCTGACTTGTCTTGGTATTATTGAGATCTCTGATGATGGACTTTATTTAACCACTGCTCTGGTCTCTGCAAACAAAGGAAAAATACAAAGAACCTACTCTTGCAACTGTTCTGTCTCTTTAGCCTCACTTGGACTTTCCATGATTAGAGGTGAAGTTATAACTTTCACTCCTGTCTAACCATTCCTCAGGAGTAAATGTCCTCCACCCATGAGTAATCTCTGAACTACCCCAGCTACCAGTAGTCTTGATAGTGAGCCATATTCTAACTGGACTTTGCCCAATGGAAGCATGACATAATCTCCACCTATCCTGTTTACCAATATTTTGACTTTCATTGAGCACCCTGGATGGAAAGTAAATCTTTCTGCAGGAAAAGAATTTGAGTAGCCCTTGAATCCCTTCATATAGTTAAACATTTGGCTATACTGTTTTGAAAAAAAAAGGATTATCTTCCATTTAGACAAAGTGCCTTCAAATCTCTCAAATATCCTCTGTTCTTATATTGCACTCACAGCAGTGTTTACTCCCAGTTGCTTACTTGTAGTTACAGCTTCAATTTTGTCCGGATCATTTTTCTTTTGAGTTTCTTTTTCAGACTCATTCTTAACTTGCCTCTGTTTCCTTCACAAATTCCAGCATCCTGAATGAATATATTGAAATTTGTTTCAATGGAGACAATTTGACTTCCCATTTTCAGCTCCAGAGCTCTCCTTTCTGATCTGAAGAGTATAATCTGGGCTATTACCAGCTATCTATTCTTTAGACCTTTGCTATTTGACTTTGTTTCACTCTCCCACTTTCTATTCCTTTTGAATTTCTGAGGGTGACAAATAAAAGGTTTAGTTTTTTTGTATAGTTCATAATTGTCAGCCAGTACTGTTGCCTGTCTAGCAGCTACAACCTCTTAGGTCCTCAACAAGGGCACTTAAGGATCGCATACAGTGCTTGTATCCACCTGTCAAATTTGCTTTGCTTAACTCTTTCAAGTTCCATGTAAGTTTGCCCAACTGTTCAAAATTTGTAACTTAGGCACTAACTCATATGCAGACAATACAGTTTTTAACTTAAATGCATCATAATCCCTTGAATCTCCTCTGACACCAAAGCATAAATTTCCTATGCTTTACCTGCCAGCTTACTCTATATGTGCAATGTCAGGGTTCCTTTTTGCTAATTCATTTGTCTTGCTATTTTCTGAAAGAATACCTCTGAATCATTTTTCTTAAATTTTGGCACAGTCTGGTCAAATCTAAAAATTCCCTACTGGACTTCAAATTATAACTCATATTCTCTTTACCAAAGTCTATATTAGCATCCAATGTCACTTTGTTTACATACATCATTTGAAGCTGATAAACATTATTTTTCTCTTTTTCTCTCTTTCTTGTCTCCCTTCACTTTCCCTTTGCAATTCTAGTTTTACTTTTCTCATTTCCACTTTCTGACTTTATAAATCTGCTCCTTTTTATCTTTTTCTGTCCTTTAGAATAGTATCTCCTGCTTCTTTAATTCAAGTTGTTTTAAATATAAATGAATCATACCTAACTCTGATGTTTCAATTCCTAGAATACCTTGTCTCCTGTATTTCTATTAAACACAACTGCTGTGCTAGTACTTTGAATGTCTTTGCTTTCTTAGATTTATCAAGCAAAGCCATTGCCAAATTATTTGGCAATTCAATTTACCTGGTTTGCGTAGTTTCACTTAAGACTGTCAGTAACAACTCTGCCACCTGCAGGAAATTCTTTGCAATTTCCAGTGCCATTTCTTATTTGCAGTACACAACCTGATGTTTTCTTTATCTTCATCACTTCCTAATACTGTAACCAAATTCTCGTTGCTGTTTCAATGTAATCTAACTATAATCCCCAATCTTTGTTACAACCCTCTTGAGAAATTTTGCTGATTCTCAAGCCCCACTACTCAGTGTACAGCTTACAGAAACTGATGGAAGAAACGGTCTGAGATGAAGTTTGAGGTAGGCTGCTTCACTCTCATAGAGATTGATTACATGGTCACTGTCAACTGTTGTTCTGACCATAGGGAGGTTGACCAGCTGACGTCAATGACTTCACTATCATAAGGTTATCGCCCGACAGGTTTATTTGAAACCACAAAGCTTTTGGAGTGCTGCAAAAGCTTGTGATTTCAAATAAACCTGTTGGACTCTAACCTGCTGTTGTGTGACTTCTGACTTTGTCCACTCCAGTCCAATACCAGCACCCCCACATACTGACTTCAATGAAACATTATAATGTTTGAAAGTCATTATGGCATTCTTGATATTGTACTGAGTGACAATGGCCCTCAATTCAGAAAGGATTGGGAAATTCAACACCACATATCATCTCCACAGTATCCCTAGTCAAATGGAAAGGTTGAGGCAGCAGTAAAGATCACCAAAGGAATTCTAAAGAAATCATGAAAATCCAAATGTATACAAGGTAATCCTTGAGCAGAGAAACACGCCTACTCAAGACATGGAAAGTAATGCAGACCAAATATTAATGTCATGCCTGTCCTAATCTACTTTTCCAATAGTGTAAAAACTATTGAGGTCAGGATTAAAATAGGTGTGATTGACAAAGTCAAGGAGGAATGACAAAATTCACATTGATAAAACCTTACAATATTGCTAGCAAATGTTAAATATTATAAACAAATGTCAGCCTATGTGGCAACAAAAAATTGGCACTTCGATTGTATGTGATGAACATGAGCAAACAACTATATCAACGAAACCACAGACACCTCCTTCACTACAGGCAGTGGATCGGAAAGCTACAATGTCATGACCTGCACAGAGTACAGACCATCAGACCCAGAAGTCCTCTGTTCCCCAGCAATAGGCATGGATTGACAATAATAGTTACAGTGGCAACAGCACTTAACTTGGAAGCAATACTCCCTCTAGAAGGAATCACACCAGGAAAGATCAAATATATGAGAAACAGCCAACAACAATGAATATCTGTACCATTAGAGACCTGCATAATTTATGTATGCCATACATGTGCAGTTATTGGCAAAAGTGGAACGGGCAAGAGTTAACATAAATGATAGGAGGATGCAATTGTATAATTAGCTCACTGCTGGCTTGTCATCATGTGACCTCTGCCTCTACTGGAGTCACTTATCTTTATAATCTGGCAGAGCTATTAAACATACATTACATGAAACAGTTTGTTTTATTTTAGCTGTGCAATTGTTGTGTACAGGCTTGTAACCCTTACAAATCAGAGGGCCTATTATATATATATGTTGTGAGGTAATGGAATTCCCTGCAGGAAGGTGCCAAAGAGTGAAGGGATGACATGTCTAAATTGCAATTTGTAGTTGCTCATATTTGCAGAATATTATAATGTGGGATCTGTCTTCCTGAACAAATTATAGCAATAAAGATGAGAGAGTAATTAATCCCAAACCTACTCTGAGATCTTGATCTTATAAAAGAGCTTCAGAATGACAGGAAGGCATTGGAAGTCAAAAAAATCTAACCTAGTTTTGACATGAAATATATAATTTAGTAAAGAATGACTATCATAAAAATTCAGTGATATTATGCATTGAGTAATAGTAATTTGATAGGTTTTACGACCACAAAAGCTGTTGAATTCTCGAACTCAGCCTTATCATCAGAACATAACATCTTTGGTGGAGGCTAATTGCTTCCTCACAGAAGGAAGGTAAAATTTCTCAAATGGGCATATTCAGTTCAGCTAAATAGTCCTTTTGTAAGCCTGAAAGAAGGAATCCCCCCATCCCACACCAATCCCACGCACATTCAAATTCAAATAAGGTGATCTGTGAGAAGAAAGAAAAGGTGTAATTTTGTTATAATACCTACATTGGTGGAAATAGTATAAAAGCAAATGTTTTACCATGTGATTTTTGTGAATTTTTTTAGAATTTTGTTTCATCCCTTCAAGATTAATATAGGAAATCAGTACCAGCAACTCTTATTGATAGACCTTTAGTGTTGCAAAACATCTCAAGCTGCAAGATTTGATACTGAGCCACTTAAGCAATACCAGGACATGTGACAAAAAACTTAGCCAAAGGGATAGACTTTTAAGAGTAACTTGCAATTTGTAGTTGCTCAGATTTGCAGAATATTATAATGTGTGATCTGTCCCTACCACTGGATTGGTAATTGCAGGTTCAATTCCCACCTGCTCTAGATGTGTGTATTGGCATCTCTGAACAAATCGATTAAGAGGAAAAAATTGAGAGACTTGAGGCTATGTGTGAGCTTACAGCCTCAATAGCAAGCATTCAAGTTATTCAAATAAGAGCTGTGCATGACACTAAAATAAATGGAATTCAGGTTGGAGGAGATTTTATTGAAAGGGAGTATCAAGGCAATAGAAGGATTTGAAAACAATTTTTGTTAATGTTTATGAATTGAGAAAAAACACACTTATATTCATGTGAGTAAACTAAGCCTCTTATTGTCTTTAATATAATATAAAACCAGAAAATGCTGGAGAAATTCAATAGTTCTGGCAGTTTACATGGAGAGAGAAACATTTTGAGTCCAATGTACAATATCTCTCATTATCACTGTTTGGTTCTTTTAGGTAAATGGGTGAAACCTTTTGATCCTCAGAAAACCTATGAAGATGACTTTCATGTTGATGATACAACAACAGTTAAAGTTCAAATGATGAAGAGGAAAGGAAGATATTATATGAATTATGATGAAGAACTTCGTAGTTCTGTGATTTTGATTCCATATAGAGGAAATGCTTCTCTTGTGCTTATACTACCAGAGCGAGGAAAATTGGCAGAAGTGGAACAAAACTTGACAATTACCAATTTTCAAAATTTAATAACATCATCACGGATTGGGTAAGTTTGCTGCATCAATGAAATATAATTATTTTCCACCGACACAGAGGTGGTGTGTTACAATCAGTGACAAGGCAGCGAAAGATCCATGGTTTTGCGGTAACTTCACTTTTATATTGCATGGTCTTATTGCCCCAATATCTATTGCTTTTGTGAAAGAGGTGCCAGAAGGGTCAAATTTAAGAGAGATCAGTGTGACAGATTGATCCAAATGTCCTCAGGTTGCTGTTTCTCTGAAGCATGGATTTGAATCCTACTTCTGATATACTGATCCTTTGCAAAGTCCTAGCAGTATATGGGGATGCAGTGATATAGTGGTGATGTTACTTGATTAGTAATAGCAAGCAGAGATATAGTGATGATGTTATAGTGATGATCTGGAAGGCCTGAGTTCAAATCTGAGCGGAATAAGTAGGGGATTTAAATTTACGCTGAGATGGTTTAATAAGACGGCTCGGTCAATGGACACAAACCATTTATAGGAAAACTTTTCAGAGGAATTCATTCCTATGTTGCCCCCACAAACTACCCATAAGTTGCTTTTCCAACGGGGGCATTGGATAGCAATTAGGAACGGGACAACTGGTGGCTCTATGAGCTCAGAGAATCTCAGGAATCTATAAAGAATCTGTCCTTGTCGAAATAGATTTCGATTTAACAGGAAAAAGTTCTAAACTTGGTAGTTCAGCTCAAAAGCATGATTTTAAATTTATTCTGAAGTCAGTTGTATTTTTTAAGTAAAATTATTCAAGGTTAAACATGACTTCTTTACATTTCTTTCATTTTAAAAATTGTTTTTGATTTCTACTTAGATTCAGAAATCGATATGGAACAAATGGGCTGGCATGGTGGCTCAGTGGTTATCACTGCTGACCCACAGTCCCAGGGACCTGGGTTTGATTCCACTCTCAGGCAACTATCTATGTGGAGTTTGTTCATTCTCCCCGTGTCTGTGTGGGTTTCCTTCCCATATGCAAAGATGGGTAGGTTAGGTGGATTGGCCATGGTTAATGCAGGGCTACAGGGCAGGGGTTGGAGTTGGGTGGGATACTGTTCAGAGGGTCACTGAGGATTCAATGGGCCAAATGGCCTGTTTCCACACTGTAGAGATTCTAAACAAATACTGTTTTTACTCATCTAGTGTATTACTTCAAACAAGATGCAAAGAAATATTTACTGGAGTGGGTGCACTGAATAATTTGGTGCATCTACGCAAATGAAGAAAATTTTGATGAGATTTTAAAATGGAACATGAGATCCAAAAAGCACCACAACTACATTGTAGCTAAAACCTGTATGAGCAGTGCCAATAACCAAGTATCTCTTTAATCAGTCAAACTGAAGAAGCATTAATAAGCAACACAGAGTCTGAACTGAGAAATGCCATCAGCTAGGATAATGACCATTCAGGAAAATACCAGGAAAATATCCAGTCGAGCTATGTATAAGAAAAGATCACCATCACCTTGTAAAATAGCATAGAGTTGGTGAATGGAAACCGAGAATATATCATTTATATTATATATGTTGGAGGTCAAAATTAAGAAATGAAAATAACAAATTAAAATAAAATGTAAGCTGAATGTACAAGTTTAGAGAAAATGAGTGTATTCTTTCTGATACCAAATAGGTCTGTGGATCTACGCCTCCCAAAGTTGTCTTTAAGGTTGACGTACCAACTCAAGCAACTGCTGATTACAATGGGTCTTGTAGACATCTTCACTAATAATGCAAATCTCTCCAAAATCACTAAATCTGGACCAGTACATGTATCGAAGGTAAAACATTTAACTGACATACACATAATACTCAAACTTTAATCAACTAATAAAAGGTTGTGGAACTGGTTGTCTGAATGTTCAAGTATCAAAATTTGAATAATCATCAGAAGACATAACTATTCCTTTAAGATTTTCCTGTGATTTTTCTCTTACATGTCATCTTTCTGGAGTTCTGCCTCTGTGAAATGTTTCACTTTATGCTACCTAAAGGCAAATTAAATGGCAGAGGTTCTGGTGTCAAGAGACCATTGCTTTGTTTCTATCTACAAGTAATCAGAGTTCACCTGCACAGCGCAGCATAACAATTTCCATGTCTCATTGACCTGTGTAAAACCAGAACGAGCCTTAAAACCAGAGATAGTCCATGGTCAGAAAAGTTGCAACTGTGACAAATGCAAACATTATCAGATGATTCTACATTACAGACAATACTCCAGAATCCATAAGTTAACAATGAATAAGCGCCAGATATCCAAGCAAAAGTCATTCACAATTAATACTTCTGATACAAAGAGGAAAAAGACCATCAATTCCATCCAGATTGTCCCAGAAGTTACAATTCCTGGCGCATCTGTATAAATACATTCTCTACCCCAATGAAAACCATGTGATCTTGTGGGAAATATGAACAATATCTAAATATCTTAACCATAGAACCATACAGAAGTTACAGCACAGCAAAAGGCCTTTCAGCCTATTATGTTTGCACTGGCTGAATAAATTAGGTGCCCATCCTAATCCCATTTTCTAACACCTGGTCCATAGACTTGCAGGTGTCTGTCCTCCGAGGGCTTGTCCAGGTCCCTTTTCAATGAGTTGAGGGTCTCCATATGAATCACCAAACTGGGCAGTGAATTCGACCCTTTGGATGAAACAGATTAATGGTAAAATGACCTGAAAACATTTTCTGAGGTCATGAGAAAAATGAAGGAACTGATAGAGCAGCTGTCTGACACAACCAGTGGAGTGATGCTGGGTTAAAATGGCTAGTCTTTGTGCTACACAGTTCTATAGTTCTGGTGTTTGAGTGGAACTGCAGCAGCACATAAATTACTTGTTGGGAAACCAAATTAAACACTTGGTCCCTTAAATACAATAATTGGTAAAGGTTCAAGTATAGCTCCAGAATAATAACACGCAGATTGTGCTACTTTAAATACATTGTTTAATATTGTATCATAAACAGTGTGATTTGACTGTTAAAGTAGCAGAAGAAATTTGTAGCAATTTCAATGCCAGGGTGAGATATGTGAGGGCACAGTAGTTTAGAGATACCAAACTTTGGTTTTCAAAACATACATTGTAAATGTTAGGGAATCCTGAGAGAAAAAAGAACTTTCACAGTTTTGACATTCTGGGAAATAATATTGAAGAATTTTGTCAAAGCTGTTTTTCCTCTATCACTGTAACTTCACAGTTTAGCTCAAAGCTTGATTCAATAATTCCCACATTAGAGTAGGAAATCTTCAAGGAAATTTATCCATAAAAAGCTATAGAAGGAGATTTTGGTTTAAGACATAGCTCAACATAAATTTATGGAAGGTGAGTGTATAGAATAACACATACCTACAGCTTAGAATAAAGTAAGTTTCAAAGCAGTGCTGCTCTATTAAAATCAATAAAGCTGAAGTAATAGTAATCACAACAAAGAGAGAGTTTGATGGCTACAGCGAAGGAATGATCACTGAATCTTGAAGAGACTCGGTGTTGAGATTTTACCATGTCCAGCATCATAATGCACTAGAGAAAGCATCCTATCTGGATGCATCACAGCATGGTATGGCAACTTCTCTTTCCAAGATGGCGAGAAACTAAGGGGTTGTGAACACAACCCAGACTATCACATTAACCGGCCTCCTATCCATTAATTTCATCTATGCTTCCCCCTGTACCAGCAAAGCAACCAAACATAATCAAAGACCCCTCCCACCCGATTGATATTCTCTTCCACCCTTTCCATTGGAGAGAATATATGAAAGTTTGAATATACAGATTCAAGAACGCCCTCTTCCCCACAGTTATCAGACCTTTTAATTGGCCTCTTGTGTTAATGTTGATCTCTCTCTGCACCTTCTCAGCATCTCTAATACTGTATCCTGCATTTTGTTCTGTTACCCTGATGCTCTTGTATAGTACAATCTGCCTGGAAAGCATGTGGTGGCACAGTGGCTCAGTGATTAGCACTGCTACCTCACAGCACCAGGGCCCTGGGTTTGATTCCAGCCTTGGGTGACTGTCTGCATGGAGTTTGCACATTCTCCCCGTATCTGTGCGGTTTTCTCCAGGTGCTCCAGTTTCCTCTTACAGTTCAAACATGTGTAGGTTAGGTGAATTAGCCAAGTTAAATTGCTCATAGTATTCTGGGATGTGTAGGCTAGGCGCATTAGTCAGAGTAAATGTAAGGTAGGGGAATGGGTTTGGATAGGTTGCTCTTTGGAGGGTCAGTGTGGATGTGTTTGGCTGAATGACCTGTTTCCACACTATAGGAATGTCATAATTCATGTAAAACAACATTTTACACTGTGCATCAGTTTACATGACAGTAATAAATCAAATATAATTATTATGTCAGTGAAACAGGAGCAGTTCCTTACCTGGGCATCTGCCTTTGACTGGCCGAGCCACTACCATCCCACAGTAACAGGAACAGGCTTTTATCCTGATGCCATTTTGTCACTCCTGTTACCTCCCAGGCCTTCTCTAAAGGCTAATAAAATTCCAGCCATTGATCAGATTTTATTAATCAAATTTCATATTTCCCTGTTTTTCTAGGTGATTCATGAAGCAGTTCTGGATGTTGATGAAAGAGGAACTGAAGCCACAGCAGTTACAGGAGTTGGTTTGATGCCGATGTCAAAGCCTCCTCAACTTAAATTTAATAGACCCTTCTTACTATTAATTGCTGAACACAGCAGCAAGAGTGTCCTGTTTGCAGGGAGAGTGATGAATCCCACTGATTAATACTGATGCAAACTCCACACATCCACAAAATAGTCTAGGATCAATAAATTGAAAGTGATGAGGTTACTTGTAACAGCTGTTAACATTTAAATAGCAGAAGATTTAGTCAAATGTAGCACTCTATATCTTCTTCAAGGACCGCAATTTCCCCCCCGACGTGGTCGACGGTGCCCTCCACCGCATCTCCTCCACTTCCCGCTCCTCCGCCCTTTAGCCCCGCCCCTCCAACCGCCACCAGGACAGAACCCCACTGGTCCTCACCTACCACCCCACCAATCTCCATGTACAGCGCATCATCCGCCGTCACTTCCGCCACCTCCAAACAGACCCCAGCACCAAGGATATATTTCCCTCCCCTATCAGCTTTCCGTAGAGACCACTCCCTCCGCGACTCCCTTGTCAGATCCACACCCCACACCGACCCAACCTCCACTCCCGGCACCTTCCCTTGCAACCGCAGGAGGTGCAACACTTGCGCCCACACCTCCCCCCTCACTTCTCTCCAAGGCCCCAAAGGAAACTTCCATATCCACCACAGATTCACCTGCACCTCCACCCACATCATCTACTGCATCCGCTGCAGCCGGTGTGGCCTCCTCTATATTGGGGAGACAGGCCGCCTACTTGCGGAGCGATTCAGAGAGCACCTCTGGGCCACCCGGACGAACCAACCTAACCACCCTGTAGCACAGCATTTCAACTCCCCCTCCCACTCCACCGAGGATATGCAGGTCATTGGACTCATCCACCGCCAAACCACAACAATCCGACGGTCGGAGGAGGAGCGTCTTATCTTCCGACTGGGAACCCTCCAACCGCAGGGGATGAACTTGGACTTCACCAGTTTCTTCATCCCCCCTCCCCCCACCTTGTCTCAGCCGGATCCCTCCAGCCCGGTACCGCCTTCCTGACCTGCAGTCTTCTTCTTGACCTCTCCGCCTCCATCCTACTCCGACCTATCACCCTCACCTTGACCTCTTTCCACCTATCACATTTCCAACGCCCCTCCTCCAAGTCCCTCCTCCCTACCTTTTATCTTCTCCTGCTGAACACTCTCTGCTCATTCCTGAAGAAGGGCCTGTGCCCGAAACGTCGAATCTCCTGTTCCCTGGATGCTGCCTGACCTGCTGTGCTGTTCCAGCAATAAAGTTTCAACTTTGATCTCCAGCATCTGCAGACCTCACTTTCTACTCTATAATGAAAACCCAGTGTATCAAATGTAGACTTATGATATATCATGCTTTATATGAGGCCTAGTTTTAGTTTCTTAAATATAATTTACATTAAAGTAGATGATGCATTTGAACTTTCAGGGTGTGATTTTTGTTTAAAAGTGCTCATGAAGTTGCATCGGTAAATTTATTTTATTTGATGACTTAAAAGGACCAGAAGAGCCGATTGCTACTTTCCATTGGATTTTTTTTCTTGTATTACGCTTTTACACAGCCAAACAATTTTATGAGGCTACACTGACAGAGTCAAGCTAATTGGAGTTGAATATTTAGGTCCAATCTACACAGATCCAGGTCTCAGTATGATCAAAATCCCATTGGCATTTGGCTGTGCCTGTTGGAGAAGATAAAACAGGGGATTTGTTTGTGTCAAATAGACAAAGACAGCTTATTGTATCTGCTGCGTCACTGCAATTTATTATTATTCATGAAATCTATAGGATATATATAACAGCAACTCACCAAATTTGCCTGTGCAGCTTCTCCCAATTCTGTAATTTCCACCACCAAGAATGTCAAAATTAGCATTAACAGGGCAACACCATCCACTTTGGACCAAATTGCCCTTCCAAACATAAATCATCCTCACTTGGATATCTATTGCCATTGCTGCATAAATGTACTGGATTAGTGCACCTAACATCATTATAGAATAATGGAGCAATACAAAAGAAGTTCATTGTGCCCACATCTGCTCTTTCCCCAAAAACCTGCAAAATGTTCCCCCATTATCTAAATGCTTATCTAAATTCCTTCTAAAATTTATATTGGATCTTCTTCCTCTGTACTGTTAAGCAGTGCAAATAAATTTGTCAAGTACCCATACCATTAAAAAAATTACAATGTGCTTCATAGGAACATTATGAAATATGACATGCCAGTGAGCCACAGAAAGAGATACAGTATTAGTTCAGATATCAAAATCTTGGTCAAAGGAGCAGGTTTTAAGGAATGTCACAAAGATGAAATTGTGGCAGTGAGGCAGAGAGGTGAAGGAATAAAATTCCAGAGGATAGGCTTTCACCAACTAAAGGCACAGCCACCAATGGGGGAGCAAATTATCAGTGATGCTGAAATGCAGGGCACCATTTTTCTTTTTTCTCCAGCCGCTTCATAAGATTTTTTTAAAGGACTTCCATTTAGACCATAAGACCAAAGATATAGGAATAGAATTAGACCATTTGATCCATTGAGTCTGGCCCATCATTCAATTATGGCTCATATGTTTTTCAACACTAATCTCTTGCCTTCTCACAGTAATCCTTGATCTCCTTGCTAATCAAGAACCCCTATCTATCTCTGTCTTAAATACACTCAATGACTTGCCCTCCACAGCCTTCCGTGACAATGGGTTCACAGAGTCACCACCTTCTGGCTGAAGAAACTCCTCCTCATCTCATGTCTAAAGATCATTTCTTCACTGAGGTTATATCCTTGGTCTTAGTCTCTCCTTATTTTTGATTTTCAGGAGCTACCTTTTGGGTTTTGGGGCCTCCTTTTCATGCTTATTAACTCATTATAAGTGATGCAGTCATGTAGTAGCACTGTCTTCAGTATTTGTGTTGACATATGCATTCTTTCAAATGCATTCATTCATGGAACATGGGCATTGATGGCTAAGGTAGCATTTATTACCCTCCCTAATTTCCCCTGAGAAGGTGATAATGAGTTGACTTCTTGAACTGCAGCCATCAATCTGATGCCGGTACACAAACAGTGCTGTCAGGGAAGGAGTTCCAGGATATTGAGCCAGCGATAATGAAGTAATAGTGATATAATTCTGGCACAGGATAGTGTGTACATTGGAGGGCAACTTGCCAGTAGTGGACTCAGACAGAAGCAGATTCAGAAGAATACATCACTATCCTCAACAGTTACTATCCTCCTAATAAACTTAAAGCCACAACACACAAGGAAAACATTACTTTTGGACACCAGAGTATTTAAATTGACATAAGAGAATGGGCAAAATTTCTACAAGTTTATTTTTAATTACTGACATACAAAGAAATCCACAGCCTGAAGAGATCACAGCTCGTGCATTTCCACTCATATATCAATGCAGCTGACAGGTTTTAACCAAGCAGTTACTACACCTTTTATTGCATCTCAAGTCTCTATTTCAGAATTAATTTTAACAATTGGCACACTGTTCAATACAGTAGAAGAATCCATAGTTGCTTCTGGACATAGGCAGCCTTAAGCTAGAGAATCTACAGTCATTTGCAAGGAATTCATTGTGATTTCAAGTTTCCTTAAGTCTCAGTTAGCTGAATATTCTTTTGTTTACAGGTTTAAACTTTCTTTCTCCTTTGTATCAGAAATGCCTGGACTCAGATGCCCCAGCTTAGGATACCCCCATTCTCAGACATCCCTAAACTCAAACATCTCTGGCCTTGGCTTCCCCAGAATTGATAAACTTCTGGTCTCTACCCAACCTAGCCTTAGACACTCCAGGCCTTGGACATCCCAGCCTCAGACCACCACAGCCTTAACTATCCGAGCCTCAAGCCCAACTGGCCTTGACGCAGCACTGGCAAATGGCATCCCTGGCAGTTAATTCCTTTCCTTCTTACTTGCCTTGCTTCTATTCCTCCAATTTCTAGCTCTCATGTTTACTCCCTACCTCTAAAGTAGAGAGATGCAAAGTTGCCCATCCATGGAGTGATTTCTCCTCATCTAATATGAGTGACCCTTAATTTTAGAATAGGGGCCCTAGTTCTGGACTCACTCACAAGAGGAAATGTTCTTTCTACATCCATTCAGGAACCTAGAATCCATCAGTGAAGAGACTACACCCCTTTGTGCAGCAGTCACAGTATTGTTGTCTGTGATTTAAATATTCAGCAGCACAGCTTACCATTTCCCCAGTTCCTGTTGAAGGCTACCAATGTAAGCTCGAAGGGGCTGCCATTTTACCAATAAGTCAAATAAGTCATATTGTCAAATTATATAAAAGTCACATACATAATTTCAAACTTAATATTTCATGAATATTTGTGAGCACCATTTACAGAAGGGTTGCATGTTCAAGGAGACAGTCCACCACAACCTTCTGAGGTAAGCAGTGTTAACCATGCAGCACTCTCATTTATGAATGTTGTGGATACAAATCCCACTCAAAGGATTTGAACATAAAAGGAGGAGCTGAACATCTTCAGCTGCTGCAGGAGTGCTGCACTGTCAGAGTTGCTGTCTTCTGAATATGAAGATAAACTGAGATCTTTACCACCCTTTCAGATGAATGTGGGCATTCCCCTGGCATTACTTGAAGGAGTTCCTGACCGATCTTTATCCATTAACCATACACTGCTAGCAACAAATTATCTAATCATTCTCATATTGTTGTTTTATGTGTGCATAGATTGGCTGCCACATTCTTACATTGTAACAATGATAACAAGTATCTCATTGGCTGTAAAGTGTTTGAGATATCTTGGAATCACGAATAGTGTTATATGATGAGGTGAGAGTGCCAGTCCCTGATGTCAAGGCTACGTTTAACTGAGTGTGGCATCGTAGAATCCTAGCAAAGCTGGAATCAATGGGAATCAAGCGGACTATAAACCGTGGGCGGCACGGTGGCACAGTGGTTAGCACTGCTGCCTCACAGCGCCAGAGACCCGGGTTCAATTCCCGCCTCAGGCGACTGACTGTGTGGAGTTTGCACGTTCTCCCCGTGTCTGCGTGGGTTTCCTCCGGGTGCTCCGGTTTCCTCCCACATCACAAAGATGTGCAGGGTCAGGTGAATTGGCCATACTAAATTGCCCGTAGTGTTAGGTAAGGGGTAAATGTAGGGGTATGGGTGGGTTTCGCTTCGGCGGGTCGGTGTGGACTTGTTGGGCCGAAGGGCCTGTTTCTACACTGTAATCTAATCTAATCTAATCTAAACCATTGCTTACAGCCATACTGGGTACATGGGAAGATGTTTTTGATTATCAGAGATCAATCATCTCAGCTCCAGGACATCTCTGAACAAGTTCCTCAGGGTCCTAGGCCCAAACATCTTCAGCTGCTTCATCAGTGACTGTCCCTCCATCATAAGATGGAGATATTTGCTGATGATTGCACAATGTTCAGCACTACTCAACTCCTCAGATACTGAAGCAGTTCCAGTCCAAATGCAGCTAGACCTGGACAATGCTTGGGCTTGTACAGAAAAGTCACAACTATAATTCATGCCACACAATACTGGACAATGACTATCTCCAGTAAGAGACAATCTAATGGCAACTTCACTATCAATATCCTGGAACTTACCATTGGCAAGAAACTGAACTGGACCAACCATATAAATACTGTGGCTACAAGAGCAGATCAGAGGCTAGGAGTACTGCAGTGAGTAATTCACCTGCTGACTCCAAAAGCCTGTCCACCATCTACAAAATACAAGCCAAGAGTATGATGAAATATTCCCCACTTGTCTTGATGGGTGCAGCTGCAGCAACACTCAAGAAGATTAACATCACAGGACAAAGCAGCCTGCTTGATGCGCACCTCACTCATTCCCTCAACTCATTCCTGATGCTCAGTAGCAGCAACATATACCATCCACTAGATGCGCTGCAGAAATTCACCAAAAATGCTGAGTCAGCACCTTCCAAAACCACAACCATTTCCATCCAGAATGACAAGGGCAACAGATATATAGGGATGCCACCACCTGCAAATTCCCCTCCAAGCCTCTCACCATCCTGACTTGGAAATACTTTGCTGTTCCTTCAACTCAAGATTCTGGAATTTCCTCCCTTATGGCATTGTGAGTCTACCTAGAGCACATGGAGTCCAGCAGTTTGAGAAGACAACTCACCACCACCTTCTAAAGGACAAGTGGGGTTGGGCAAGAAATACAGTCCCAGTCAATGAAGCCCATGATTAAACAAAAATCATGCTCTTTTATTTCTAGGAATGTTCTAGTTCCTAAGAATGACCAAACAATGTAGTCTTGTCAGATTAGTCCATAACCTGAAACCAATACTGTGTGATGAGACTATAATATATCTCCTTTGTGTTTATCTGTTATTAGATTACTTACAGTGTGGAAACAGGCCCTTTGGCCCAACAAGACCCACTGAAGTACAACCCACCCAGATCCATTCCCCTACACCTAACACTACGGGCAATTTAACTTGGCCAATTCACCTAACCTGCACATCTTTGGACTGTGGGAGGAAACCCACACAGGCATGGGGAGAATGTGCAAACTCCACACAGTCAGTTGCCTGAGGCGGGAATTGAACCCAGGTCTCTGGTGCTGTGAGGCAGTGCTAACCACTGTGCCACTGTGCCACCCAATTTGAGATATTCATTTCAAAAAAATAGTGTGTGCGTTTCTGTTGGGTTAAACAAAATATACAGAAACAATTTGCCGATATTGACTAAAATGTTTAAATGTTACATTTTGAAGTAAAATGTTTTCCATTAAATTAATTTAGTTTTTCACATATTGCTTGATAACTATGGCTACTAAAACTCTATCAATACCCATTTTAAAAACTAATAATGTAACTAACACTTTGCACAAGAAAATTCCAACTTTCCACCATTGTGTCAAAAAGAGTTTGCAAGTTGCATTCTTGAATGATTTAGCTCTAATCTTTTCAACTGTGCTGTAGTCCTACACACCCCATATCTGTGGAAGTAGGTTCTCTTAATCTACCATATCTGTTCCTCTTAATATTTTGTAAACTTTGATCAAACCATTGCTTAACCATCTAAATTAACATTCCTGATGAAGGGCTTATGCCCAAAACGTTGACTCTCCTATTCCTTGGATGCTGCCTGACCTACTGTACTTTTCCAGCCTCACACTTTCCTCTTCACAGAAGCTGCCAGATCTGCTGAGCTTTTCCAGCAACTTCTGTTTTGTTCCTTAACCATCTAATCCCAGGGAATACTACAATAGTTTGTGTAGCTCTTCTTATAGCTAAATCTTCATAGTACAGGTATCAATCTATTAAATCAACACTGCATTTACTCTAAAGCTAATGTAACCTTCCTAAGATGGAATGTCCAGGACTGCTTCCGATATTTCGGATTTACAGTTGATGGAATTATTGTATCCATTTCAAGACTGTTTTAATACTGTTTTTATTACCCAAAAAATAACATCTCAGCTTCCAACATCTAGAAGTTATATTTGTATCACAGCAGGTGAGCCAAACTAATGAGTTTTTTTTCATTTGATTCTATATGGCTCGAATCAATTCAATACTTTGAACCGCTCATGTAAAAGTTTTATAACAAAATGAAAAAGATAATCATTGTACTTGTGTTCTCTTATGTGTCTTTTTCACTCATGCCTTATATTTAATTAAACTTTCTCCATTTCTTTAATATTGCTCTTTCTCCTCTCGGTTTCTGATATTAGGGGAGCTTGTGATTCATTAGATGTGAAAATGGATTTAAAGACTCCTCGGTGTGATATTTTACTGACTCATTCCTTAAGCCTCATGCTCCCAATTAATTTTTGAGCTGGGAGGGTGAGAAATTTTGATATAATTATAAAGAAAGCTTACAGCATCCTGAATACTCAAGCTGAATGCTGATAACTTCGTGTCGCCTATGACAATTGTTTCTTTCTGCTCAATTGACAAAGCTATTGTCAAAGATTCCCATAATTTAACAACAGCCAGATTAGTAAATTGGCTTCCTGCCTCACTCAAATAAAGCTGTCTATTATTGTCAGTTGCCTTTCATCTTGTTATCTAAACAACAACCAATAGATTTCAAAAATGAGCTGCTATAATTGTAACAGAAACAGTGCATTGAACAACCATGTAAACTGCAATGTGTGCACTGAGAGGCTGATTAAAAGCAACACCTCTTTCTTGACTTGTACTCGATAACTAAAATGTGTCCTTGAATAGACTGTTTCACACAAACCATTGACTTACCCAGTGAGGACACAGGACATGTCTTCTAAAGAAGAGAGATAGTTTGGACCTATTAAGGAATAGGTTACCTCAGTGTAAGGAGTTTAACTTGAAAATTTCAGATCAGAAGCATTTGGTTTAATGCTGAAAGAGTTATTTGAAGCTGCCAGAGTCTAAGCCCAGTTGTATGAAAACTTAAGAATGGACCAGTAAGATTCTCAGGATTTTAAGTTGATGCTGGTGTGAGTACTGTAAAGGGACACTTTTGAGATTAATAAGATTACAATTTTATCAAGTGTTTCAAAATTTTTAAACTTGCCTTCTGTGTGGATGGCTTGGTGTATTCTATTTTACCTTCATTTCTATTGTGTAATAAACTTCTGTTGTTTCATTGTTAAAACCAAAGCAGCAGTAGTAAGGGCTTGTGTTTCACCACTTGCCCAATACTAACATCAGCAGGGATTATAATAATTCGAATAGAATATAAAGCTGTATGAGTTAGAAACAGGAGAATGTTGCTCAGTCATAATACTTATTTGGATAACTGGTGTGGACACAATGGGCTAAATGGCCTCCTCCTGCATTACAACAATTCTGTGATTCAGGGGCCCAGACACACCTTCCAGGTCAAGCAGTGTTATACCTGTATTTCACCAACTCAGTCTGCCGTACTTATCTCTCACAATGTGGTCTCCTCTACACTGGGGAACTGAAGCGTAGACTTGATCAGTACTCTGTCCAGAAAAATGACCCTAAGCTTCCAATTGCCTGCTACATCAACACACCACCTTGTTCCCTGGCCAGTATCTCTGTCTTCAGCTTGCTGCAATGCTCCAGAGAAGCTCAGCGCAAACTGAAAGCACATCACCTCATTTTCCACTTGGGAACTCTACAGCCTTCTGGACTTAATATTGAGTCGCACAATTTTAGGGCTTCAGGCATTTTCTCCCATGTCCTTACCCCATCTCATACAGTAGGCCTTGTTATCACAAAGTCCGCTATTAGTTGTGGTTGTGGAAAGAATTATGACTATTCGACAAAACATAGTGTGATTAAAGGCAGTCAGCATGGCTTTGTGAGGGGCAGGTCATGCCTCACAAATCTTATTGAGTTCTTTGAGGAGGTGTCAAGACAGATCGACAACGGTCAAGAGGTGGATGTGGTGTATATGGATTTCAGCAAGGTATTTGATAAGGTTCCCCATAGTAGGCTCATTCATAAAGTCAGGAAGTATGAGATACAGGGAGATTTGGCTATCTAGATTCAGAATTGGCTGGCTGACAGAAGGCAGAGAGTGGTGGTAGATGGAAAGTATTCTGCCTGGAGGTCAGTGTTGAGGGCAGTCCCGCAGGGCTCTGTTCTTGTGCCTCTGCTCTTTGTAGTTTTTATAAATGACTTGGATGAAGAGGTTGAGGGGTGGGTTAGTAAATTTGTAGATGACACAAAGGTTGGAGGTGTTGTCGATAGTATACAGGACTACTGCAGGCTGCAGTGCGACATGGACAGGATGCAGAGCTGGGCTGAGAAATGGCAGATGGAGTTAAACTTGGATAAATGCGAAGTGATGCATTTTGGAAGATCGAACTCGAATGCTGAATATAGGATTAAAGACAGGATTCTTGGCATTGTGGAGGAACAGAGGGATCTGGGTGTGCAAGTACATAGATCCCTCAAAGTTGCCACACAAGTGGATAGGGTTGTTAAGAAAGCATATGGTGTTTTGGCTTTCATTAACAGGGGGATCGAGTTTAAGAGCCGTGAGGTTTTGCTGCAGCTCTACAAGTCCCTGGTGAGACCACACTTGGAATATTGTGTCCAGTTCTGGTTGCCCTACTATAGGAAAGATACAGAGGGTTTGGAGAGGGTGCAAAGAAGGTCTACCAGGATGCTGCCTGCTCTGGAGGGCTCATCTTATGAAGAAAGGTTGAATAACAGACTTTTCTCTCTGGAGAGAAGGAGGAAGAGAGGAGACCTGATCGAGGAGTACAAAATAACGAGAGGAATAGATAGAGTCAATAGCCAGAGACATTTTCCCAGGGCAGGATTGACTGGTACGAGAAGTCATAGTTTGAAGATATTTGGAGGAAGGTATAAAGGAGACATCAGAGGTAGGTTCTTTACACAGAGAGCTGTGAATGCATGGAATACGTTGCCAGTAGTGGTGGTGGAAACAGAGTCATTAGGGACATTTAAGCTACTGCTGGACATGCACATGGATAGCAGTGAGTTGAGGGGTGCGTAGGTTAAATTATGATATTTTACATTAGGATTAAGTCTTGGCACAACACAGTGGGCTTAAGGGCCTGATCTGTACTGTACTTTTCTATGTACACACCACCCAGCATTAGCTACTAATAGTCCCCATTTGCAGCCATTCATTCTCCTAGGATGACTGCGATCCACTCCTTTGTCTGTCCAATTGTTTTTCTCTCACTTTGGGCTCTATCTCCTCCTATTGTTTACTCCTTACCCTCTCCCCACACCCTACCTTCTGCATAAAAAAACAACTTTTTCCTGGCTACCATCAGTTCTGAAGGGTCACTGGACCTGAAATATTAACTTTGATTTCTCTTCACAAATGCTGCCAGGCCTGCTGAGATTTTCCAGCAATTTCTGTTTTTGTTTTCTTCACTGTGACTTGGCAGCTGGTAACAGTGACTTAAGGTTTTGGAAGCAGGGAAACAACTAATACATCACTAATCTGGTTTCTTCATTTGAATTGATCATTCCTTCCAAAACAAGCTGAGAATCCAACCCTTTTGTAAGCCAATATGTTAATTCAGACAAAACTAACATGCAATTAAGTAAAATATTCAACACAATTACACCAAATAGATAATTTCACCAACAAATCAGGCAAAGGAAGGAAACAAAATTATAGGGAAACTTAGCTTTCTAAAGTGGACATAGAGACTGGGATTTTAACTGAAGTGCATGCAAGATACACAGTAGTAATCTATTTGGAATCAAACAGGATTTGTGGTGCAAACAATAAAACAGTTCAATTTGAAACCATAATGAAAACATCTTCACCAAAATATGTTAAAGTGACCCTTTAGATAAACAGAATATTTGCAACACAAACAGTGGCTATTAATCTAGCTATCTTTTCATTGTGTGTACAGAATAAAAACTGGACACTTCAAATAAAACAATCCTGCTTTCAGATTAAATCTGTTCTATATTTCATGGGAAGTATAATCTAAGAACTTCAAGGAGTCAAGCTCCCAATTGTAAAACATAAATATGCTTCAGTAACCTGACTCAGGCAAATGCAAAGAATTCAGAGCAGGGTCACACTGAGCTGTTGGTAATGCAGACCCTGTCTATTTTCCATCATGGGAAAATCAACTCATTATTAAGTTCAACAACTTGAGGCAGATATAACTCTCAAAGTAAAAAAAACATTAGTACACATTTGTTTGATGACTGATTAAAGCACATTTCATAACACATTTATGCCAAACATTATAGTGATGTTCTGACTATAAGACCAATTAACAAATTAAACATTGATCAATAAGTATTCAAAATAAATTGAATTCATTAAACTGTGGGTAATTATGGAGTGCCATATTTTTAAAGCATTTATCTCAAGTTAATGATATATTTCAAATATTGTCTTGCTCTCTTCTTTAACGGTCTAATTTACTTTGATTAACTCCCATTGTCCAAGTTACATGTTGAGTTTTTAACACAGAGAAAACAAATTCAATTGTTATCAAAGAAAAGTTCTAATTTTTTTCCTGAGATATGATGGAAAAAAAACAGTATGCAGAAGAGAATTTAAAGTGACGGTTAATTTCTTTTTAACAGAAACAACACATTCTTTTCAGTCATCTTGAAATCTTGAGGTCAATAGTCAATTATTACATTGTGAAATAATGTGCAGTAGATTTTACTGCTGACTCGGCACTTAACTAGATAAATGTTAAAACTGATTTTAGCCAAGTTAACTTCTTGCATCTTGCATATTTTAGTGTTTTTTTTAATCTTTATTTGTCAAATCAAACTTGTATTTAAAGTTTGGGAATTGACAATATGGGACAGTCTTAACTTTGGAGAAGTGTTAATTTTTACCAGTAATAAGAATCCAGCAAATGCAAAAGAGGATTAAAAAATGAAGCAGGCTATTCCACCAAAAGATAGTCCATTTAATTTCAAATGTAAAGTTGTCTCTGCCAATTACAAATGAAGTACATTGAGCATGAACAATTATTTTGTGTTTTATTTTGGTATGTACACCAATTTTCATCAAAGCACAAGCTTTAATTTTTTGTTGGGATTAAAGTTCCAATAATGTCACTAACAAACCTTGTGAAGCTATGCTGCAGTGTTCCATAGTATTGATTGTACTCTTTTAAAATTCATGACTACTTGCATAAGAGTGAAATTTATAACAATTGTTAAAAAGGAACTATGATCTAAAGAACAGATGGAATGTATAACTTTAGTCAATTAATTGTATTTGTACACACTGAACACTCGACATCCAATGATAAATCCAATTAAAGTCATCAATCGCTAGGAATTGACAATCCATTTTCAATGTCAATGAAGTGGTGGAGAATTGTGCTCCTCTCTTCTAAGACCCGATCCTATTTCACTGACTTGAGGTATCCTTTTGCTCCACCTCTACATTGTCAGGTCCTACCTCTAATGGTGAGGTTACTGCTCTTTCAGACCAATAGGATTTCCTATTGGCCCACCATGATTCCAAAGTTTGGGTTTTCATCCAAAAAGAAATTAAAATTTCAGCCATCCTGTCTTAAAAGTTGATTATGTTTCAAATTTTAAATTAAACCTGTAGTAGTTAGAATGAGGTCAGCCAGGTGGACCTCATAGAGTATGAGTTCCCTGATTGGGGCTGTGAATCTGGTCCAACAGAGGGAGCCCTAGCAGTCAGATACAAACAGAAGTTCTGCTCACTCTCGGAGCCAGCCGTGAGCTAGCTGGGTCAGTGTTATGTACTATGTTCAAGCAAATAAATAGTGACTTGGTGACAGGATACCAGCCTACATGGAGTTATTTCAAAGCCAATGATACCCTTTGGATAAACTTGATTAACTGAGACATAGACTTTTACACTTCAATTTAGTTCCAGTGAGGTGATGCTCCCAAATGTTGAATCAACCGATTTTCACAGCTTTAATTCTAGTTCTTTTATTGAAATTGTTGCTGATCAATTTACTTGTGGCTGTCTCAGAATTTTGTCCTGGGTAGGAAGTTATAAATTATCACTGTTATCTGAGGACATAGATTGAAACATGTTTACAGCAGAGGTTTTAGATTTTACTCCACCCCAGGACCTGAGCACACAAGACTGATACCCCCCTCAGTACTGAAGGAACACTTCACTATTGGAGTTGTCAACTCTATGTTAAGAAAGTAAATTGAGGTCATGTCTGCCACATGATAGATCCCATGCCACTGTTTCAAAAATGAGTAAGGGAATATTATACCCAGTGCTTTGGCCTACGTAGCTTCTCAAAAACAGATTATCTCGATATTTTTGTATTGTTTTTAGTGCAAACTTGCTTTGCATAAATTGACCGCTGCATTGGCTAATTCACCACTATCTCAGCATGTCTCAGTATAGACCTATGTGCTGATACAGCTGAGTAGCTGAACTCCGATGTGCAAAGGCAGGCAGACCTGGCATAAAGTGCAGAGAAACTAATGTAGGCTAAAACACTTGGGTATAAAGAATTAGATTTGATAAAAGTTTGTGAGAAGATTTGTAGCTCGGGTGCTCGTTGTTGTGGTTCTGTTCGCCGAGCTGGAAATTTGTGTTGCAGACGTTTCGTCCCCTGTCTAGGTGACATCCTCAGTGCTTGGGAGCCTCCTGTGAAGTGCTTCTGTGTTGTTTCCTCCGGCATTTATAGTGGTTTGTCTCTGTCACTTCCGGTTGTCAGTTCCAGCTGTCTGCTGCAGTGGCCAGTATATTGGGTCCAGGTCGATGTGTTTGTTGATAGAATCTGTGGATAAGTGCCATGCCTCTAGGAATTCCCTGGCTGTTCTCTGTTTGGCTTGTTCTATAATAGTAGTGTTGTCCCAGTCGAACTCATGTTGCTTGTCATCTATGTGTGTGGCTACTAAGGATAGCTGGTCGTGTCGTTTTGTGGCTAGTTGGTGTTCATGGATACTTGAGTCCAGATTCGATAGAACCGCAAATGGTCAGTCGGCACTCCAGCAGTAAGTTCAATCTTTAACAGGAAAATGTAGAAACACGTACTTGGACAATACAAAACCCAGGCTATGAGGCTACTAAATTAAAATAGGAGCACTTACCAGTATAACTGACATACTGCTGGAGCTGCAAATAGATCAGCTGAAAAGTTTAAATAGGGCCATTAATTTAATTTATGGCAATGTTGGGAACAATGGAAACAAATTTAAGCATCATATATCTACTGAAGAAGAAGATTTAAGATGACAAAGTTGGGAAAAAAGATTTAAAGATCAGAACATATTTTAATCATGAGAAGAGTGTGACCACGGATTTTGTCAGAGGGACAAGGTGCAAGTCACCCCAAGAAGAAAAGGAAAGGGCAGAAACCCTCCATTTTGTTCAAATGGTGAGAAACCTTCCAGGAAGAATCAAAAAAATGAATCCTCCATGATCCCAGGAAGGTTATACACAAACATTTTCTTAAGAGAATTTACAAGTTTTAAAATCATAAAAATCTAAAATGTAGAAGCAGGCTATTTGGCCCATCGAGTCCACACCAAAGCTCTGGGGAGCATCCCATGAGACCACCGTGCCACCCAACAATGTTTAAAAGAACTAGAACAAACAAGGCAAAGGACTACATGATGGACAGTAGGATCCTAGGCACCACTAAGGATCAGAAAGACCTTAGTGTGCATGTCCACCAGACCCTTCAGACAGTACAGGGGGTGTAAACAAAAGTGGTAAGAAAGGCATTAAGGATATGCCTTTATTAGGCATGGCATAGAGTTGTCAAGGGCAGAGAGGTGATGCTGGAATTGTATAAAGTATTGGTTAGGCCACAGCTAGAGTACTGTGAGCATTTGTGAAACACACATTATAGGAGGATTGCCATTGCATTGGAGAGGATACAGAGGAGATATACCAGGTTGTTGCTTGGGGTGGAGATGTTTAGTTATGAAGAAAGATTGGATAGACTGGGGTTCCTTGGAGCAGAAGAGATTGAGGGGAATGCAATTCAAGTGTATAAAATTATGAGAGGCAGAGACAAGGTGGACAGATCAATTACTGAGAGGCCTTGATTTAAGGTAATATGCAAGATGTTTAGAGGGGATTTGAGAACTTTCTTTTCACTCAGAGGGTAGTGGGAATCTGGAACTCATGGCCTGTAAGGGTGGAGGAGGCAGAAAACCTTATAAAATTTCAGAAGTATTTAGATGTGCGCTTGTAATGCCAAGGCATACAAGGCTATAGGTCGAGTGCTGGAAAAATAAGTGACCAGTGTAAACTCAATGAGTTGAAGAGCCTTCTTCTACAACTCTATGACTGACTACATTCTAATGTAATTCACTGTCTGTAAAACATTTTAGGACATTTTTAGAACATGAAAGGCATTATATAAATGCAAGTATTTCTTCTTTTAAACTTTCAAACATTTTCATTGCCTTGTTTAACAATTCCAAAATTGTGGGCAAGCTTATTATAGAGTCATAGAGCTTCACAGCATGGTAACAGACCCTTCGGTTCAATATGTCCATGCTGACCAGATATCCTAAGTTAATCTAGTCCTGTTTACCAACATTTGGCCCATATCGCCTCTAAATCTTTCCTATTCATGTACCCATCCAGATGCCCTTTAAATGTTGTAATTGTACAAATCTCCACCACTTCCTCTAACAGCTCATTCTATTCCCTGGCTTGCAACTTTAAATGTTTAATTATGAGATTTTCACGCAGATGGTGGTGCATGTATGGAATGAGCTGCCAGAGGAAGTGGTGGAGGCTGGTATAATTACAACATTTAAAAGTCATCTGGAAGGGTACTGTATATGAATAGGAAGGGTTTAGAGGGATATGGGCCAAGTGCTAGCAAATGGGACTAGATTAGGTTAGGATCAGCAGGTTTGTTAGGTTTGGTCGGCATGGACAAGTTGGACCGTAGGCTGTGTTTCCATTTTGTACATCTCTATGGCTCTATTTAAGTACATCTAATTATGGTAAATGTAATATTCCTTCATTAAATAACAATGAGATTTTGTTTACATGAAAGTCTGTTTATTTTAAGCTCCATGTTCAAAATTCAAAAAAGATCAACTTTGGAGTTGTGTATGCATTTAAAATAAATTGCAATGATAAGGCTGCATGTTAATTAACAACTATAGACTTCTGATTTAAAAAAAGGTAAGTTAACAATAGAACTTTAACATTATCTATCAATGTGATTTGCAATTTCTTCAAAACATCATGGCCTGGGGAAGTCAATGCATAACAAAGAAGGAAATAAATAGGAACAAGCTGCTTCTATGCAAAATGTAATGCATGAAATTAAAGTTAAAAAATGTTTTTTTGGGTGTTTTTTTAGCTGCAAAGTTGTAAGAAATGTATTTATAATGCAAATAATCGTAAAGCAATGATATCTGCCAAACTGAAGGTCAGTTTACTGATTAATTTGTAACTGAGCTGTTTGCATTTGCTGCAGTATAAATTGACATTTAACACAAAGGACCATGTATGAGCAAGGAGAAAGGTGAGTACGAACAGCCTGCTTCACTTTAGGTAGGACTCTGAAAGTTGTTTAATAAGATGTTAACAGTAAATTTATTTATTTTAGAAGTTAAATTGGCAGTATTCAAATCTCTGTCGATCTCAGCTTGCAGGATGCACTAAGTAAGCATTACTAAACTAGTACAGAATCTGAGTCAGATGAGGGTTGTTCAGGATTTGAATAATCTGAAAGCATTACAATACAAATTGGTTCTTTGTTTTGCAGGCTCAAGATGGAAAAGCTGATCCCAGTTGCTTTGCTCCTACTCACTGTGTTTGGCAGTGGAGTGGTCAGTCTCACTGAAAAATCTGCCATACCAAAGGAAAACAATCCAGTTATACAATTATCTATCCTCAGACTTTCAGCTGCAAATTTAGATTTTGCCTTACGTCTCTACAGACAGATTGCTTCACAGCCACGCTCAGCTGCCAAGAATATTTTCTTCTCTCCAGTTAGTGTCTCTGCAGCACTTAGCATGCTTTCCTTGGGTGCAAGAGATAACACAGTCAACCAGCTTCTACGTGTTCTTGGGTACAGTGATATGTCCCAAAATGATGCAGCAGAAGTGCATGAAGCATACAAATACCTTCTGCAAAAGCTAACCAGAGAAAATAGTGAACTGAATTTAACAATGGGCAATTCTTTGCACATCCAGCAGGAATTTGTTGTTAAACAGAAATTCCTTGAGGATGCAAAGCAGTTTTATAAGGCAGAGGTAATGGATGTTAATTTCAAAGAACCAGAGAATGCAAAAGGACAGATCAATGCATACATAAACAAGAAAACATCTGGTGAAATTCAAGATTTTGTTAAAACCCTTGATCGATCAACTGTGATGATGCTTCTCAATTATGTCTTGTTCAAAGGTAAAACATTTTTAAAAATTATACATCTGCCTTCAAGCATTTGGACCATAAAAGAGGTATGCAGCAACCATATCTTGAGTAGGAAAATTTCTGAATTACTTATTTTGCTTCAGAAAATTCATGTTGGAGTGCAGTAATTTGATGATTGGCAATATATAGGAAAGTTAAAACACATTAAGGTGCTGTGAGACATTAATTGGCAAAGCAATTTACTTATTTCATCTAAACATCTAAGAGACTGATCCATAGCAAATTAATTTTGTTTTCATCAGTCGGGTTGCTTGATTGCAGGATGAAAATCTTGCTTCCTATCAGCAAATCTCTTTATTGCATAAGTTGAATAACACTTTTTTTCTACTTTCTGATTGATCTCCTTCACTTATGTTCTGCTCCTCTCCATGATTTCCCATCCACTGTTTCTACCTCTTGTGCTGCTGTTTTTTTATCCGACTACCTATCCAGTTTGCAAGTGGAGAGACACTATGAATAACAGAGATGGCCAGCTAATCTTTTGTTTTTAGAAAGTGATTGATTATAGGGTAGTTCCCCCACATTAGGGGAGGAATCAATCTAGGACCACAATCTAGCAGAATATGGAGGCCAGGTAACCTAGGGGATGGAGAGTACAGAGAGCAATAAGGTGAGAACCGAAGTCAATAAATTAATCATAAGTATGAATGTGCATTATATTTTGATATCAACGCATGATGGAAATATTGTGGCAGAGTGAGAGACACATCATGATGCCCGAAATAAGGGTAATATGAACAGAATATCGAGAATTTGTTCAACTATTACAGCTAGATTTGACTTGTGTGGCATTCCACCAATTACAGGTTCAATCCCCTTCCCCTTATCCAAATTCAGTCTTTTATTAGATAGCTAGTTCTGTAAACATGCACACAACCCTCGGCCTCAAAGGCGCTTAGCTTATTACTTAGCTTTATGCACTGCAACTTTGCAAACATATTTTTGAAATCTAAACATATTGCATTTGCTGATTCCCTTTATCTATCCCAGTTGTTACCTACTCAAAGAATTCTGACACATTTGTCAGGTTGTTTTCTCCTGCATGAAACAAGACTGACTCTGCTTGATTATATTTTGCATCTCTAAATATTTTGTTATTGCATCCTTCAAAATAGCCTCTAACATTTTCCCAAAGACAGATGTTATGCTTACTGGCCTACAGTTGCCTGTGTTTTTTTTTGTCTACATCCCTTTTTAAATAAGAGTGTTACATTAACAGCTTTCCAATCTTCTGGGACTTCCCAGAATTAAAGATTCTTGGGAAATTATGATCAATGCATGCACCCTCTCTGTTACTTCTTTTAATGTTCTATGATACAACCGATCAGGTCAGGGGACTTATTAGCCTTTAACCCCAGTAGTATCACTTGTACTTTCTCTCTGAGTTATTCAATATTTTTCTTCACACACTTTTTGCCTTGATTATTCAATATTTTTGGAATGCTGTTGGCATCCTCTATCATTAGGAACAGAGTTCCAGGGTTTTGATTTTGATATAATTCTCTAGATGCTACTATAATAATAACTGAAGAGGAGGAGTGAACAGGCATATAGAGATAGGTTGAGGAAATGGCAGTATGTGAACTGGAGAGCCAGCATGAACGTGATGGTTCAAATGGCCTTCTTCTTCAATGTTGTTAATCTATGCTGAAAGATTATTATTGCTTTAACTCTACCTTAGGAGATGAGCGGCCTGTAATGTGATAAATTGAAGAAAATGTTTCAAATGAAATGAAGTTTCACCCTTTGTGCCTGTTTTCACATTGATTATCAGAAGTGGTGATGAAAGTTTCATCTGTTCCTTGGATATAAAGATCCAGAGTCAAATTATTTGATTTCATTCTTGGAAGGTGCAGGTCTACACACAAATCTGCCCATCACTCAGTGCAACTTAATAACAGCTTCACCCAAAAATGGCAGAGAATGTTGTTTTGGGAACAGTTCATTTTGAAATATTGGTGAAAAGATGCAAGTTCACTGGAACTGACTAATGGGCCAACATTGGAATTTGCTTTGTGCAAGAAGTGCCTTCCTGAAGCAATCTGAAGTTAGCTTCATCACAAATGCAAGAAGAGATAATATGCATAGAGTCAGAGAGTCATAGAGATGTACAGCATGGATACAGACCCTTCGGTCCAACATGTCCATGCCGACCAGATATCCCAACCCAATCTAGTCCCACCTGCCAGCATCCGGTCCATATCCCTCCAAACCCTTCCTGTTCATAAACCCATCCAAATGCCTCTTAAATGTTGCAATTGTACCAGCCTCCACCACTTCCTCTGGCAGCTCATTCCATACACGTACCACCCTCTGCATGAAACAGTTGCCTGTTAGATCTTTTTTATATCTTGCCCCTTTCACCCTAAACCTATGCCCTCTTGTTCTGGACTCCCCGACCCCAGGGAAAAGACTTTGTCTATTTATCCTATCCATGCCCCTCATGATTTTATAAACCTCTATCAGGTCACCCCTCAGCCTCCGACGCTCCAGGGAAAACAGCCCCAGCCTTTTCAGCCTCTGCCTATTGCTCAAATCCTCTAACCCTGGCAACATCCTTGTAAATCTTTTCTGAAACCTTTCAAGTTTCACAACATACCAAACTGTTAGCTTTTTGGAGTGAAATTGCCATTCTTTTAAGGTCCCAATTTTGAGACATGTTGATATCTCTCACCAGCACTTAATTTCTCTTCCAGCAAAAAAGTGAGACAACCCATCATCTGAACAACTTCAGCTGGGTTCAAGCCCAGGTGTCACTGATGTTCAAACCCATTGAACCAATTATTGCTTCTATTTGTTTTATTTATACATTTTTGTGGGCTTCACGACTACATTTAGTTTAATCTGAATAACTGATGCTTTGATAAATCCGGCAGTACAGGAATTACTCAGCAGGTCTTGTCACATCTATGACAGAGAAACCAAATTAATGCTCCATAGGAAAAGTTAGAACAAGTGGGAGAAATTTGGGACAATAAAGGGGGAATCTGTAAGAGAGTGGAGGACAGGAGAGAATAAATGACAAAAGGCTTCATGGTGCAAGGCAGAAGGGGGTGGTAATGGGACAAGTGAATAAACAAAAGGTTTGTCGAGAGGAAGTGGGAGTTGTAGGATGCTTAATGGCTGTTAACTGAAAGAAAAGTAACATAAGAGAGAAACAAGAAAGCGTTTAAATGATATAAGATATAGCATTGGGGCAGAAGTTAGGCCTGAAAGTGTTGAATTCAGTGTTGAGTGCAGAAGACTGTAAAATGTTTGGTTGAAAGCTGAGGTGCTGTTGCTCAAAGTAGTGTCAGCATTACTGCATGGTAACAGTTCAAGGACAATGAGATTAGAAGGAATAATAAGGTACTGGGATAAAATGACTGGTGACCTGAAGATTAGGATTGTTTTTACCAACTGATGGATGTACTTTTTAAAATGTATTCATGAAATGTAGATATTGCTAACAAAATCAACATTTGTTACCCATTCCTAATTGCCCCTTCCTGAACTACTAGTGTCCAACTGGTTTAGATAAATCGACAGTGCTGTTAGAGCGGGCTGTTTCATTGTCTGCCGTGACTGGATGTGGTAAGACTGCAGGTTTTTGGTCTGGTCCATCAGTTATGAAATTGCTTGGTTCTGTTCATCACCTGCTGCTTATGCTGTTTGTATGCATGTAGTCTTTGCTTATGTGTTACTTGATGTGATGAATCGTCATAAGATCAGGAATTAATATTGACAACTCCCAATGTACCTCCCTCCTGACTGAATACCACTCTCCTAGATGGTGTTGTCTGGAATGCTGTGTATAAGGTAGGACTCCATGAGTATGACTATGTCAAGCTGTTGCTTAACCAGTCTGTGAGACAGCTCTCCCAGTTATGGCACTAGCCTGCAGACATTAGTAAGGAGGGTTTTGCAGATTCAACAGGGCTGTGTTTGCCCATATCCATGTCAGGTGCTCTGTCTGGTTTCATATCTTTTGTTTAGGCTTTCTTATGCAATTGAATGGCTTCCTGGCAATTTCAGAGAGCAGTTAAGTGTCAACCACATGTAAGCCATTTAATGGTAGCAGATTTCCTTCCCTAAAGGACATTAGTGAACCAGATGCATTTTATGACAATCAAAAGTGGTTTCATCACCATCATTAGGTTTCCAAGGCCAGATTTTTATTGAATTCAAATTCCCTGGTGGGGATTTGAACCCAGATCCCAGCTTTTCTACTTTCCAGTTTTAGAATTTCTACTTCAGTGACTGCACGACTGCACTATCACCTGCTGTTAGCTGATTAATATCCAAGATACTTTATTAATGACCTTTCAACTATGTTACTTAATGCTATCTCCTCATTGCTGACTGAGTTAACCATCCCTCAAACCCCCGCTGCTATTTTCCTAGGTTTTATCAATTTAAAAAGTTGAGAATATTTTGAAGAAAATATAAGGGGCATTTTTCGAGTTGACAAAATGATATGTAACTCATTAGAATCTAAGGCTCCCAAAATGATTGTGACAGTTAAGTTAATATGAATGCATTAAACTTGTATTGATTTTTATACAATGGAGAGTAAACATCTTTTATCAATATTGATGAAATTATGTGGTGTATGTTCAGATGGATTCACAGTCTCATGATCTCTATCTGTTTCCTGTAGGTAGTTGGATGAAACCTTTTGATCCCACAGCAACGTATGAAGCCGACTTCCACGTAGATAACACAACAACAGTGAGAGTTCAAATGATGAAGAGGCTGGGGATGTATTACTCTGGTTATGATCAGCAAATTTCCAGTTATGTGGTTAGCATTCCATATCATGGAAATGCATCCTTGGTGCTGATTCTACCAGCCCCAGGAAAATTGGCAGAAGTCGAACAAAATCTGACCATTAGCCATTTTCAAAACTTTTTTTTCTCATTACCGTTTAGGTACGTTCAGTGAAATCAAGTTATATTCATTTTTGTCTGACAATATAGTGGTGTTTATTATTTATTTTCTTTTAAAAATGTAAAAAAAAATCTAATCTTACAACACATCTAGTTGTCATAGAATCCGTATAGTATGGAAACACACTTTTCAGCCCAACAAGTCCACACCAACCCTCCGAGGAGTAACCCACCCAGATACGTCCCCTTACCCTATATTTACCCCTGACTAATGCACCGAACATACATATCCCTGAATACTATGGGCAATTTAGCATAGCCAATTCACGCAACCTACACATCTTTGGATTGTGGGAGGATACCAGAGCACCCAGAGGAAACCCATGCAGTTACAGGGAGAATGTGCAAACTCCACACAGGCAGAGGCTGGAATCGAACCCGTGTTCCTGGCACTGTGAGGGAGCAGTGCTAACCACTGAGCCACTATGCAGCCCCTGTTATCAGCTCCCTTTAGATTTCATTGCCCTAGTGTTCCTTGTCACCTCTTTCCACTAGCCTAAAGCTTGGCTTCAGCGTATACCTTCTGTAGCATGTGCAGCAGCAACTTGCTAAACTTTCATTGGATGATGATTCCAAACTCACTAACTGCATCCCAAAGAAAAACAAGGGCAGTAAATGCAGAGGAACAGCATCTTCTCCATGCTGCACACCACCCTAACTTGGATGTACACAGTGGTTCTTTAATTGTTGCTGGTCAAAATAATATAATTCTGTACCTAAAAGCATTCTGAGAGCATTTTTGCCACATAAATAGCAATGAGGAGTTCAAGAAGAGCACATTCTCAAAGCCATCAGGGAATAGACAAAAAAACAGGAATAAACATTGGCCTTGCCAGTGACCCCTATTTCTTGGGAATTAGTGTATTCTTAAAGGACTTAATTCCTTTGACAAAACCCATGACCAGTGATACAGGATTTCCTAGGAGACAATAGTACTTGTTAGCAAGTGATGGACAAAAATATTCATTAGCAAGTGATTGCTGACAAATCCTTTAAAAGCATGTTATTATTTTCCTCAAAACAAACAACGTTTTTCTTGTCTACACTGTGAATCTGTCTCTTGTTCTGACATTAATATCATAGCAATTTCTAGAGACTCTCCAAAGTGCATCTCATTTTCTCATTTGTTCCAAATCCTAATATTTGTGATTTGAATATGCCTCCTAGAGTCATACAGCACAGAAACAGTCCAACCAGTCCATGTCGAACATAATCCCAAACTAAACCAGTCCTATCTGCCTGCTCCTGGCCCATATCCCTTCAAACCTTTCCTGTTCATGTACTTATCCAAATGTCCTTTAAATGTTGTAATTACACACACATCCATCAATTGCACATGCAAACCACTCTCTGTGTAAAACATTAGCAGCTCATGTCTTTCTGGAATAAGTCTCACTGATTCCTATAAAGCATGGTTTCTTCAGTATATCAAAGTAATCTAAGGAAAAGAATCAGAAACCAATTACAATAGCCAAGACTGACTCAAATCTATTGATCATCTTAAAGTTTCTATGCACAATTTCAGTTCTCTTGTTAATTTATACAGAGATCATGTACATATATAACATGTATATATGTGGCCAAACTTAACACCATTTTAACTTAAATTATTGTTTTCTATTCATGCGTTGACAAAACTAAAATTACAATGACAAATTTAATTTTAAGTAAGAAATTAATGAGTCAACAATATCTCTCTGTGTGTTTGTCGTAGGTCTGCAACTCTGCACCTTCCAAAGTTATTGTTGAAGGAATCCTACCAGCTCAAAGATCTGCTGATGTCTATGGGTATTGTGGATGTATTCACAGATAATTCAAACCTTTCTGGAATGTCTGAAACTGCCCCTCTAAAAGTATCTGAGGTAAAGCATTGATAAACCAACTATTTGTTTATTGCAGTCTAACAAATGATATTGGAAACACTGGCCATATTATTAGAATGATTGAGGTATTGAAAGTACATAGAACAGATGAATGATTATCATTGGAAAGGACAAAAAATGCTTTCAGGTTTATTTGTGAGGTTTCTTTTCAATCCATCATATTTCTGGAGTACAATTACAAGAAAAATTGTTCTCTGCTGTGAGCCTGATGACCCGTATTTCGTTAATTCTTTAATTCTAAGTAGATTGACTCCACCTGATACTGAGAAACATCTAAGTTTCATGTTGCTAGTCTGTGCAAGCCTTGACACAAAACCAGGGACAACTTGTGGTCAAACAGAACCAGTTGCAATATGACCAGTGCACACATGATCAATCGTCACATATCTTGACAATGCTCTGAAATCTATGATGAATCAAATAATAACCATCTGATTTTTTAATTAAGAGCCATTCAGTTTTATTATGACCACTAATCAAATGAGAACCTAGGATTTATAATAGATTCCCAAAAGAATGGTGTTTTAATATGCAGTTTGCCGTCTTAACACCTGTCATGAGCAAACTAGAGGATGAGCATTCTCAACATGGAAGTTGGAGCTGGTACCTTATGACTTCAGCTCAATGCTTGCTGTAAAGATCCTCCATGCTTGACATAGGGCACAAATAGCTCAGATCTTCTTCCATTCGTACTGGCCACATTCAGTCAACATCCACAAACATTGGCAGCTAACATGTGTAAGCCTCTGAGGACCCATATGGCACATCTCTGATTCACTTACTGGATATTTCTGCACCATGGCAGCACTCAGGGCACAGCAGCAACCAGCTTTGTCATGATGCATCAGAGTCATGCACCCAGTTTATGAAGTGGACCACAATGCATTTCTGGCCTGTTTGCTTGCTGTCATAGCACTTACTCACTTTGAACCCACTTGGATGTTCACAACATCCCTACTTTGCTTTGCCTTTTGGTACCTTGCACCTGATCCTCACAGTCCTGCCATATTGCTATGTCATTTAGTACAGGTACAAAACCAGGAAACTTGTTATGGTTGTCAGCAGACCCCGGTCATCAAGGAAGCGAGCTGTCACCCAGGACTACCAGTAACTCTGGTAGTCTCTGATACCAGTCCAGGGGCATGTCACAGTCAGTCAAGCTCTCGGGGTGGTTAGAGTCTGACTCTCTCCACATAAGGATTGAGCAGACAAATGTCAGAGAGCACACCACACATCTTCACTCTTTCTGCCCTATCTTGACCTGTTTTTGTCCTAGAATGTGAAAGAGATGGGCACTAAGGGATGAAAGTGGGTAACACAGCTGTTTCTTTTGGTGTGGGTCAGAAGGTGTCCAGAGCAAGTGAGTAGGCAGCACAGTGGGCACACAGGGTTACTGATGGTAGGGTGGGTGACAATGAGTGAGGGAAGACGAGGCTTGGTGCAGAGGGGGCTGTAGTAGCAAAAAGATGGAAAGGGTGAACTATTGGAGAAGATCTGTACTGGCCAAATGGAGAAGGACATTGATCCTCTTCCTAGGTGGCTGTGCACTCCTCCAGATGGCTGCAACTGCACTGATCCAGCTGGCTGGCATGGTCCATATTATGGGCATCTACTGGGAGTCCTGGAGGCTAGTGGACATCCCACCTCCACACCACCCTGTCCACCAGCATCTTCAGGTCAATGCCCGTGATGCAAGATGTCAATTTTCTCTTCTCTGCTATGTCTCAGACAAACATCAAGACATGCACTGGGGCAGCTCCAGACTTAATGTAGAGGTGCCGGACTGGGGTGAACAAAGTCAAAGGTCACACAAGACCAGGTTATAGTCCAACAGGTTTATTTGAAATCTCAAGCTTTCAAAGCATTGCTCTTTTGTTAGGTGAAGTATGAAGGAACTGCACTCCAAAAGCTTGTGATTTCACATAAACCTATTGGACTATAACCTGATGTTGTGTGACTTCTGACCATCTCCAGACTGACAATGCTACTCCAGTTCCACAATGGACTTTTAAAAATGGCACCAGCAGTTGGGGTGAGGTCCATTTCCAGGACATCCTGACAGTGGCAGATTGATCAGGGTACAGTGAGTAAGAGAATGGGAACAGAACCAGGCTACCTTGTAGGTAATTAATGAGGTAAGGTTGGTACGATATGATGAGACATGTTGCAGAGGTAAACCCAACTTGAAGCATGACAAAACTGACACTTAGTCAAAGAAAACCTGAGATTATATCCATGTATTCAATCCTCTGGATGTTTGAGTTGCTGAACTATACGGACTATGTCAAATGGTGTTTCTATTAACCTGATGTGGTTTCCTTGTTATTGCAGGTGACCCATGAGGCAGTGCTGGATATTGATGAAACAGGAACAAAAGCTACAGCTGTTACAGGAATTGAAATGATACCATTCTCTGTTCCTTCTGAGTATGTATTTAACAGGCCTTTCTTCCTATTAATTGCTGACCACAATGTTAAGTCTGTCCTGTTTGCAGGAAGGGTAATGAATCCCACTGCGTGATGCAGGCAAAAACTCCACACATTTCCAAGAATTGTATCATTGATAAATGGAAAGCAATGACGTTATGTCCAACAACGTTTAACATCCAATTGTTTGAGAGCAACCTTAAGTAATTTAGTAAATGTGCTTTACCATAAAGTAATGTACCAAGCTTTTTATGAAGGCAAACAAAGGTCTCATCAATAATAATGAATGTTTCAAATTTATTTCAAATGTTTGTCATGCTTTGAGTAATTCACTAGTATGTATATGAATAACTTACATTAAAACAGAAAATGCATCTGAACTTTGTGGTAGTATTTGCGGTTTGTTTTAATTTATTGTTTTCATAAACAAGTGTTTGGTAATTATTGTTTGTTGATGAATAGAAGGACCAAAGAACTAATCACAATTTCAATTATTTCCAATCTATGCAACATAATAATGCCTTTTCACGCAATGAATTTCCATGTCTTTAATCATTCACTAACATATGCCCCCATTGAAGTGAGTAATCACCAAAAACAGACAGGTTAGAGAGCACAGAAATGGCCATGTCACTCAGTGTGTATTCATAAGCAGATAAAGAAATGTTGTTCTTTGAACAAGGTAACACATGCAGAGAAAAATCAATTGGTAAATTTGTACTTATTGTAAAAAAATGGAATGACAGTCAAAATTCACAACAGTCATGGCATGAACAAGGTATTCCTGGATTTATTTCCTTACATGATTCAACAACAGCTGGTACCTTCAAATTGAACACAATATTACTCTTTCGGTTTTTTTTACATATGTCAACAAATTAATGATAACAATTAATGATAAATGAAGACATTAATTTATACCAAGGAGCACTGCTCACGATGGTATCATGAAGTAGTAAATAAACTTTGAAAATCAGATACTAAAAATCTAGTCAAAATGCATTTAGAATCAAGGAAGATTAAACACTTATTCTAAGAATCTAGGTTGATATGTTGCATGCTATTGCCTACTGACATATTCATCAAAAGTGTGCAACTACATTGAGTGAGAAGACCTAACGTCCTATTCATACAAAGAAATTACTGATGTTCTCTTATTAGTTAAATGCTTCTCATCAAATATTCAATATTTTCAGACATTTGTAAACAGTCAGAACAACCAAGTTAAAACACATCCTGCAATCATCAGAAATGCTGACCCTATGTCTAAGACATTCATTTAATCACTGGTATATTCAGTTACAGAGAATTTTGTGTTTCCAATGTTTTGACTATTTAATCAAATTACATTCATTTTTAAATGTGCACCATGGGTAGGGTATAACAGTCTAAAAAATTGGCACTTGTGCGTAAAATTTCCATGTTACTCAAGTTGGAGAACCAAACAAATTTTAAGTATTCACTTGTCCATCCTGCTGTCAATTTAGCAATTATTAATATTAATGAACAAAAGGGCATCATATAAAGATAACACAAGGACTGCTAAGATTTAAACAAACATCTAGCACCATTAACATCTCAATGTCTACTATGGGGTGTACATTACCAGCAGCGACCATATCACCAAAATGTAAAATCTAAAGACAAAAGAGTTATATTTGTATAACACCTCCACATGTCTCAAAAGTATATCAAACTGAATAAATTCAATTGCTTTCACTATGGTAAGTTTCTCAAAGGGAACCATGGCAATGGAACAGTTCAGCAGAGGGTGAAATTGCAAGAAGTCAGCTTAGTGTTCACCTGATGAAAAGATATTTGTCCTCCAAAAACTTTTATACTATGCTTTTTGTTGAGCCAATTGAATGTATTGAAACAATTAGCCCACTTGGCATAATTAGTTGAAATATTATTTTGGAAAAGGGGTCTGTTATGAAGGCTTTTTTGGAGAGGTAATTGTTGGGGTAAAGGAGTGCATAGCGGCAACTTGAAAGTCTTCACCAGGTTAGAGTCTGCAATTGTAACTCAGATGGAAGCAATGCATTTCCACTTCCAAAACAACTTTAATGTGATCACAGTCCTGTTTAAAAAAGTCAAATGGAGGCACCCAGCAGAGATTATACAATGTTAGCACTGCTGCCTCACAGCGCCAGAGAACCGGGTTCAATTCCTGCCTCGGGCAACTGTCTGTGTGGAGTTTGCACATTCTCCCCATGTCTGCGTGGGTTTCCTCCGGGTGCTCCGGTTTCCTCCTACAGTCCAAAGATGTGCAGGTTAGGTGAATTGGCCATGCTAAATTGCCCGTAGTGTTAGGTGAAGGGGTAAATGTAGGGGAATGGGTCTGGGTGGGTTGCTCTTCGGAGGGTCGATGTGGACTTGTTGGGCCGAAGGGCCTGTTTCCACACTGTAAGTAATCTAATCTAATCTAAAAAATATAGTTACACTTGGAGCAAGAGCAGCACCCGGACACAGTGATGCTCCATTGGAATTATAGCTAAAAGTAGTCAGGAGCCAGTAACCCCTATTTCTCCCCAGCAGCTGAAGGAAGAAATCTGCTGCTGACAAGTGATTGGAGATAAGTGATGAGATGAACCTCTGGAGCATTGTATCCTGGTCTTGAATCAAGAACTAGAAGTGGCTTAGAGATCACACCAGTTTAGGGAATACCTGTACATTGGCCTCTTCACTTTACATCCTGTAATGTAATCCCCTTCACCCACATTCAGTGATGCCACATGTTCTCCATCACATTCCTCCTCACACTCAGGTTCCAGCCACACCCAGCTCTGACTTTAAATGCACTTCATCACCTTCCCAATTATCCCCATATGCCATTGCTATGTACTGCAATCCATGAGCAATGTTATGTATCTGATTTACTCACTGAATGCACAGCTTCCCTCAACTGAATATCTGACCTTCACTTGTTGATCTGTTTACTCACCCCATGTGAGAGAAGAAAGTGGAACTGGAAGGACAGGGAAAGGGTGAAGGTGAGTCAATACCAATATTTGGGGAGGTGATGGCCTAGTGGCATTATTGCTGCTAATCTAGAGACCCTGCAGACTTGGGTTCAAATCCTGCCAAAGCAGAAGGTGGAGTTTGAATTTCAATTAAAAAAATCTGGCATTAGAGTATAATGGTGACCATGAATCCATTGTCAACTGTTTGAAAAACCCACCTGGTTCACTAATGTCTTTCAGGGAAGGAATCTGCCATCCTCTCCTGATCTGGACAACATTCGACTCCAGACCCACAGCAATGTGGTTGCCTCTTAGTTGCTCTGTGGGTTGGGAATGATGGCCTTCAGTAGATTCTTAATTCGAAATTTTCATTTCCTGAATGTAAATTCCACCATTTGACACGGTAGGATTTGAATATGGGACCCCAGAACATTTGCTGAGTTTCGGATTAATAGTCTAGCGATAATACCACTAGGCCATCACTTCCAATACGTGACATGGTGAGTGGGGATGTCAATGTTTGCTGAACCCAAATCAATGCATTTTCACAATTTAATCAGGTAATTATACAAACTGGGATATTAGAAATTAAACAGAAATAAAAACAGAAAGAGCTAGAAAAAGTCAGCAGGTCTGGTAATGTCTGTGAAGGGAGAAAGGGAGTTAATGTAAATAAGAGTAAAATACTACAGATGCTAGACATCTTAAGTAAAAACAAAAAGTACTAGAGAAACTCAACCAGTCAGCAGATTGGTTCCTATTCATTTCTACTGACTCCTGAGCAGCTAAGCATATAACAATAAAATCAGTTTCCCAAACTATATGGATCACACTCTGTAAATTCTTACACTCAATTGTATACCTTTCTTGAAACGTAATACAGAATTAATCTAAAAATCAGGTCATGTGAATTGAAGCGTCCAGTTTTATATTCTACACACACAATGAATATTTAACCAGATTAATAGGTTCATTGTTTGCATTGGAAATACTAATCTGTTTATCTAAATGGGTCACTTTAACACCTCATTATTGTAGCTGGTGAAAGAATTACTTATTACTTTAACAGGCTTGACTAAACTATTCCAACATTTCCACCACAAATTCCAATGGATTCCAAATAATCTCATTTTATCGGAACTCCACGTAGAGTCTCCAACTTGCCACTTCCATTAAAACTTAAACCGTTAACAAGAATTGGCTTTAACTTTTTTTCATTTCTTCTTTGAAAGAACTGAATTTGCTTTATTTAACTTACATGTGCTGACTACATCAATTCAGGGAACAGACTTGCAGGAAGAATTCATTTGTTCAGCAGTGCAACAGAATGTAAATAACAATCAAATAACAATCAATACTCAGAACTGTCTGGATCGTTGTCTATTTTACTGTTATATTCAGTCCGCCAACATGAATTCTTTATTATGAAAAGCTGCTATGCAAATAATTAGTTTATAGGTTGGTAGACGTCTTCGTGCTGCCTTTTATAACTGATGCTCAAAACAGCAACTCATGTACTGAAATTAAATCAGAAAATGTTTGATACAGTCAGAAGATTTCTGTGGCAAGGTGAAGATGAGGTTGACTTTTTTTTAAATTCAAGATAGATTTTAGAATTAGAATTAGAATTAGATTTTACTGTCATGTGTATTCAAGTACAGGGATACAGGAAGACAATGAAAAGTATACAATATCACCATTCCCTGTACAAAGGTACCTAGGCACAAAATTTTAGATTTTGAATGAGCTGGGGAACTGAAGAAACTAACTAGGTTGATATCATACTGTCAGTTCTCAAAAGAAATCAATGGGAGATCAAAGGGCCAGTAGGATGGCTTCACCTGAAATGAAAATTTCAAAGGCGAGAGGAAAGAGGAAAAGACTGTGTGGGGAGGGATGTGGGAGAGAAAACTTCTGGCCACAAAGACATGGGAGTGAAGGTAGCAGCAGCAGAAATAGAGTTGAATATTCAATGCAGCTTGAATCTTGAGGTGAGAGCAGGGAGGAAGGAATAAGCATATAGAATTCCTACAGAGTGGAAATAGGCCATTTGGCCCATTGAGGGAAACTGAGACTTTTGCTGCAGGATGATGGCTCAGATTCAGAGGGTTTAATTAAAGCTGTCGGACATAATGAAAATGCATAAGAGACAAAAGGTGAGATTTAAAGAGTGAGGGTCAAAAGTAATTAAAGCAGACGAGAGATCAGAAGAGGTATTGAGATTCAAGGTTCATTGCAGCTTGCTGTTCTCCCACCTAAAAGTAATAGAAAGATTTTCGTACAGCATCATATAAAGCAAATTGAAGAAATAAAACTGAGGCCCAGATCTGCTCTGAAATAAAGTAAACCAGGGTTGCTGGTGGTGCTTAACAGAGAGGTGGGTGCTCATGAGGCAAAATGAGCAGTGGTTTCAATAAGGATTATTACAGAGATATCAATAAGCAGTTGTGGACTGCAAAAAGGATGGGTTGAATTTAGAATGTAATCACATGAAATAGACCGGAACTGGAGCCAAATATTGTGAAACGAAGATCCAGAAACAGATTATCGTACATAAGAAGGCAGCTAACAATGGAGACAATGTTACACACATATTTAACAACTATTTGGTGCCCAGACAGATAACTAATTTAATTCAAATACTGTATTTAAGAAGGGGGGACTGAATACACAAGTTAATATAGACCTTTCGCCTTAACATCAGTCAGAAAAATTGTGGACTCCCTACAAAAAGAGAAAATAGACGAACATCTAGAAACAAAAGAAGGTATAGTAAACAGACAGTGTGAATTATAAAGCAAAAATCCTGATTGACTAATTCAGCATTTAACAGCGTGTGTAGATAATAATGATGCTGTAGATGTCATTCATTTGGATTTTTAAAAGGCCTTTCACAATGGACCCCATGATAAACTAATTCATAAAGTCAGACAGAATGGAGTCAGTGCCCACGCAGGAGAAAGAATTACTAACTGGCTTCAAGACAGAAAGCAGAGTGAAAATAAGAAGCAGTTATTTAGAGTAGCAGGAGACAGAAAGTGGTGTTCTGCAAGGATCAGTGTTGGGATCACTGCTGTTTGTGACTAATACCAATGATTTGGACTTTGGAATCAAAAACAATTTCTAAATTGGCTGGAATAATATTTGCCAAGTATGACCTTCTGTTTCCATTCACATGTTAGCTCTCCTCTCTTTAAATGCAAAAAGAAATTGGAATTTCAGTATAACCCATTTTAAGCTCCTGTACAATTTCATCTAAATCCTGTTGGAAGTGTATTCCATGAATTAACATAAAAGCACTGAACCTTCAACGTAAAATATCAGCAATTTCAAACAACAGCTATCAGTGCGTCACAGTTTAAGCATTTCAATTCCCATCGCACCTCAATTCTATTGACGGTAGAGAAGTTCAGCTACCCTGACAGAAACATTCAGCAAAGAAATAACAATTCTGCTGTACATCAGAATTTGGAAATGTTTTTGTATAATTCCAAGGTTACTGTTTGATAATACATTAATAAGTCCCTTTGCAGCCGACAACAGCCCTCCTCACTATCCACAATTCCACCAATCTTCGTATCATCTGCAAATTTACTGACCCACCCTTCGACTCCCTCTTCCAAGTCATTAATAAAAATTACAAACAGCAGAGGACCCAGAACTGATCCCTGCGGAACTCCACTTGTAACTGGGCTCCAGGCTGAATATTTACCATCTACCACCACTCTCTGACTTCGACAGGTTAGCCAGTTTTCTATCCAACTGGCCAAATTTCCCTCTATCCCATGCCTCCTGACTTTCCGCATAAGCCTACCATGGGGAACCTTATCAAATGCCTTACTAAAATCCATGTATACTACATCCACTGTTCTACCCTCATCCACATGCTTGGTCACCTCCTCAAAGAATTCAATAAGACTTGTAAGGCAAGACCTACCCTTCACAAATCCATGCTGGCTGTCCCTAATCAAGCAGTGCCTTTCCTGATACTCATAAATCCTATCCCTCAGTACCCTTTCCATTACTTTGCCTACCACCGAAGTAAGACTAACAGGCCTGTAATTCCCGGGGTTATCCCAATTTCCTTTTTTGAACAGGGGCACAACATTCGTCACTCTCCAGTCCCCTGGTACCACCCCTGTTGACAGTGAAGACGAAAATATCATTGCCAACGGCTCTGCAATTTCCTCTCTTGCTTCCCACATAATCCTAGGATATATCCCGTCAGGCCCGGGGGACTTGTCTATCCTCAAGTTATTTAAAATGTCCAACACATCTTCCTTCCTAACAAGTATCTCCTCTAGCTTACCAGTCCATTTCACACTCTCCTCTTCAACAATACGGTCCCTCTCGTTTGTAAATACTGAAGAAAAGTACTCATTCAAGACCTCACTTATCTCTTCCGACTCAATACACAGTCTCCCACTACTGTCCTTGATCGGACCTACCCTCGTTCTCGTCATTCTCATGTTTCTCACATACGCATAAAATACCTTGGGGTTATCCTTGATCCTATCCGCCAAAGATTTTTCATGCCCTCTCTTAGCTCTCCTAATCCCTTTCTTCAGCTCCCTTCTGGCAATCCTGTATCCCTCCAATGCTCTGTCTGAACTTTGTTTCCTCAACCTTATGTAAGCCCCCTTCTTCCTCTTTACAAGATATTCAACCTCCCTCGTCAACCAAGGTTCCCTCACATGACCATCTCTTTCCTGCCTGACAGGTACATACATATCAAGGACACGTCGTATCTGTTCCTTGAAAAAGTTCCACATGTCCACGACATCCTTCCCTGACAGTCTGTGCTCCCAACTTGTGCTCCTCAGATCCTGTCTTACAGCATCGTATTTACCCTTCCCCCAATTGTAAAACCTACCCTGTTGCACGCACCTATCTCTCTCCATAACCAAGGTGTCACAGAATTGTGGTCACCATCACCAAAATGTTTACCCACTAACAAGCCCATCACTTGTTCCGGTTCGTTACCAAGTACCAAATCCAATTTGGCCTCCCCTCTGGTCGGACAATCTACATACTGTGTTAGAAAAGCTTCCTGGACACACTGCACAAACACCGCCCCATCCAATCTACTTGATCTAAAGAGCTTCCAATCAATGTTTGGGAAGTTGAAATCACCCATGACTACTACCCTGTGGCTTCTGCATCTTTCCCAAATCTGTTTCCCAATCTGTTTCTCCACATCTCTGCTGCTATTGGGGGGGGCTATAGTAAACACCCAACAAGGTGACTGCACCTTTCCTATTTCTGACTTCAGCCCATACTACCTCCAAAGGCAGATCCCCCTCGAACTGCCTTTCTGCAGCCGTTATACCATTTCTAATTAGCAACGCCACCCCCCCTCCTTTTTTACCACCCTCCCTAATCTTACTGAAACATCTGTAACCAGGAACCTCCAACAACCATTCCTGTCCCTCTTCTATCCACGTTTCCGTGATGGCCACAACATCATAGTCCCATGATGCAGAGCTGGGCTGAGGAGTGGCAGATGGAGTTCAACCCTGCCAAGTGTGAGGTTGTCCATTTTGGAAGGACAAATAAGAATGCGGAATACAGGGTTAACGGTAGGGTTCTTAGTAAGGTGGAGGAGCAGAGGGATCTTGGGGTCTATGTTCATAGATCTTTGAAAGTTGCCACTCAGGTGGATAGAGCTTGTAAGAAGGCCTATGGTGTATTAGCGTTCATTAGCAGAGAGATTGAATTCAAGAGTCGTGAAGTGATGTTACAGCTGTACAGGACTTTGGTTAGGCCACATTTGGAGTACTGTGTGCAGTTCTGGTCGCCTCACTTTAGGAAAGATATGGAAGCTTTGGAGAGGGTGCAGAGAAGATTTACCAGGATGTTGCCTGGAATGGAGAATAGGTCGTACGAGGATAGGTTGAGAGTGCTAGGCCTTTTCTCATTGGAATGGAGAAGGATGAGGGGTGACTTGATAGGGGTGTATAAGATGATCAGGGGAATAGATAGAGTAGACAATCAGAAACTTTTTCCCCGGGTACAACAGTGTGTTACAAGGGGACATAAATTTAAGGTGAAGGGTGGAACGTATAGGGGAGATGTCAGGGGTAGGTTCTTTACCCAGAGAGTGGTGGGGGCATGGAATGCGCTGCCTGTGGGAGTGGCAGAGTCAGAATCATTGGCGAACTTTAAGTGGCAATTGGATAGGTACATGGATGGGTGCTTAAGCTAGGACAAATGTTCGGCACAACATCGTGGGCCGAAGGGCCTGTTCTGTGCTGTATTGTTCTATGTTCTATGTTCTATGTTCTATCAATAAGATAGACATTATAGTCAAACATTAAACCACAGATGCTGGAAATCTGAAAGCTGGAAATAGAATGCTGGAGAAACTCAGGCTTTAAAGAAGAGTTGGATAACAGTCAAATAACATGGTGTGTGTGTGTCATATGAAACAAGAGTAGTAAAGAATGTGGAAATCAGAAACAGAATGAACATTTTCTTGTTCCAAGAAGGCATGGAGGTTCTATGGAGAGGAGAGGCAATTATTGCAAACAACCTGCAGATAAAGAGCACGGGAAAGGGAAGGGAGGCGGCTGCTGTGAGTACAATGTTGTTCCATTCTTCCTGTATGATGGCAAATCCACAAAGAAACAAAATTAATTGCCAAATACAGGAGACCCCAATTTATGAACGTCTGACCTACAAATTGTATTTACGAATGCGATCCCATACAGGTTGCAATTTTAAATATCAGACATGCGAACATTTATGAATAGCTGCTTGATAATGTCCTGCATTTGTTCTGAATTGCATACAAATTGACATACGAACAGATTCAGGAGTAGAACCTGTTTGCAATCAGGGACTAACTCTACAATTTTCAGCATTCAAAACGCTAACTTTGAATTGAATTGAATTTATTGTCATGTTTACCGAGGCACAGTGAAAAGCTTTGTCTTGCGAACAATACAGACAGATCACAAAGTTAAGTCACATAGACAAGTAAATAATAGGTAAACAGCGGGAAAAACAAATACACAGGTACAGGGGAATATTAAGAGTTTGTGAGTCCTAGCAACAGTAGGGTAGAAACTGTTTCGAAACTGGCTGGTGTGTGTGTTCAGGCTTCTCTCTGATGGTAGAGGTTGGGGAAAAACATTGCCAGGGTGGGATGGATCTTTGAGAATGTTCGTGGCCTTTCCTTGACAGCAGGCCTGGTAAATGGTTCCTATGGATGGGAGGTTGGCCTTTGTGATTGTCCGGGCCGAGTTCACCACTCTCTGTAACCATCTCCAATCTTGAATGTTACAGTTGCCGTACCAGGTAGTGATACATCCAGACAGAATGCTCTCGATGGAGCACCTATAAAAGTTGGCAAAGGTATTTGCCATCATACCAAATTTCTTCAGCTACCTGAGGAAGAAGAGATCTTGTTGGGCCTTTATAACGAGTGCATCCACATGGAGATTGTATCTCTCTTCACAGACATTATAGCTAATCCTAATGAAAAATTCTAGACTCTGACCTTTATGTCTCAGCATCTGATCAAACTATCATGCTGCATCTTTATTGACTTATTTAACATGCATGCACAGAAACAATTCCTGATGAAGGTCTTTTGCCCGAAATGTCGATTCTCCTGCTCCTCGGATGCTTCCTGACCTGCTGTGCTTTTCCAGCACCACTCTAAGCTTGACTCTGATCTCCAGCATCTGCAGTACCCACAGAAACAATTATTATTATGTTGCAGTTGCATGCAATTCTATCTCAGTGTTGCTGTTCAGTTTATTAAATTCGAGTAACATTAATTTTCCTCAAATTATTTAAAATTCATATATGAAGCACAGTACAGCTTATATTTGTTGGGGTTTAGAAAATGAAGAGGCAAATTGGAACATATAAATCCATATAAGACCACATAAGACAGGACTTAGCAGGGCAGATGTGGAGAAGATTTTCCCCTCATGGATCTAAAAGTGGAGGTCTCTTTAAAAATAAGAGAGCACCCATTTAAGAGAGAGAGGATGGTAACGTTTCTTTGGTACAGAGGTTTGCAGGTCTTTGGATATCTGACCCTGTAAAGGTGGGAAAAGCGCAGTCTTTAAATGTTTTTAATAATTAGATTCTTGTTAAGCCACTTAAAAGGTTATCAGGCATGAAACAGTGATCACATTAATCATGGGCTAGAACTCACTCCAGGATCTGATGAGGAAGATGATTGAAGCTGGCACTTCAGTTTACTTCTGTCTGAAAGGTCACTGGACTCGAAATGTTTTCTCTCCACAGATGCTGTGCTTCTTTGACAATTTTTTGTTTTTACTTTCAGTTTACCATGTTAATTGAGTTAAAAGGTGTGGCACTTGAATAGCACAGCAGGTTAGTCAGCATCCGAGGAGCTGGAGAGATGCCTTTTCAGGCAGAAGCTCTTCATCAGGAATGTGCGGTGGAAGGAGGCTGACAGATAAATAGGAGGGGGATGAGGGTGGGGGGAAGGTAACTGGGAATGCAATAGGTAGATGCAGATAGCGGATGATGGTGAAAGTTTGGAGAGGAGGGTGAAGTGGATAGATAGAAAGGAAAAGGGACAGGTAAGACAGTTCAAGAGGGTGATGCCGAGTTGGAGGGTTGGATCTGGGATAAGGTGAGGGAAGGGGAGATGAGGAAATGGGTGAAGCCGACATTGATCCTGTGTGGTTGGAGGGTCCCAAGGCGGAAGATGAAGTGTTCTTCCTCCAGTGGCTTGGTGGCTTGGATTTGGCAGTGGAGGAGGCCCAGGACGCGCATGTCTTGGCGGAGGGGGACGGGGAGTTGAAGTGATCGGCCACAAGGCAGTGGGGTTGTTTGGTGGGTGTATCTGAAAGATGTTCCTGAAACGCTCCACAAGTTATGTCCTGTCTCCCAAATGTAGAGCAGACCTCATCAAGAGCAACGGACACAGTGGATGAGGCAGTTCGATATGCAGGAAAATCTCTGCCAAATCTGAAAATTTCCTTTGGGGCCTTGGATGGAGGTGAGGGGGAAGGCGTGGGCACAGGTTTTGCAGCAATAAGGGAAGGTGCCGGGAGGGGAGGGCGGTTTGGTGAGGGGAGTGAACTTATCAAGGGATTCGCGGAGGGAATGATCTCTGCGCAACGCAGATGGGGGGGGAGGGAAATATATCTCTGGTGGTGGGATATGATTGTAAGTGTCTGGAGATTGGTGGGATGGAAGGTGAGGACCAAGGAGGTTTTATCCTTGTTGCGATTGGATGGGTGGGAATCAAGGATGGAGGTGCAGGAAATGGAGGAGATGTGCTGGAGGGCATTGTTGATCACGTGGGAGGGGAGATTGTGGTCCTTGAAATAGAAGCCATCTGGGATGCCCTGGAATTGAATTGCTCCTTCTAGGAGCAGATATGGCGGAGATGGAGGAATGGGGAGATGTGGATAACATTTTTATGGGGGTGGGAGTTGTTGAGGGGAGGTGTAGTCCAGGTAGCTATTGGAGTTGGTGGGTTTGAAATAGGTGTCCATGTTGAGTTGGTCACCAGAGTTGGAGGCAGAGAGGTCCAGGAAGGGAAGGGAGCTATCCAAGATGGTCCAGGTGAACTTAAGATCAAGGTGGAAGGTGTTAATTGTGGTACAGTTGGTAGCAGTTTTGTCTCTGACTCACAAGGTTTAAAATTCAAGTTCCTATCAAGCCCAAAACTCAAGTGCTCCAGTGCAGCACTGAAGGAATGTTGGGCTGTTGGCAGTTTTGGTTGAGATGTTAAACAAAGGCTTCATCTGCACTCACTTGTGGACATAAATAATAACATGACAATGTTATGAAGATCAGAGGACTCTCCCCAGTGCCATTGCCAATATTTTTCCCTCGACCAACATCACAGAATCAGGTTATTTCATCCTTATCACGTTGGTGTTGTTGGAGCTTACCACGTGCAAATTGACTACCACGTTCCCTACATTACAACACTGAGTACCTTTTTTAGAAATGGACATCATTGGCTGTAAAACACTTTGACTTGTCCAGTGGTCGTGAGAAATTCAATATAAATGGAAGCTCTTTCATGGTATTGAGGCAATGCTTCATTGTTGGTCTTTCAGATGAAGTTTTAAATCACACACTTGCTTAGGTGCACATCAAATATCTCGTGCTACTATTCAATGAAGAACCAAGAATTGCTTCTGTGTCATCGGCAATGTTTCTCTCTTAACCAGTGGAACACATGAACTGTCATTTATCTTCTTGCTATCTGTCAGGCCTTGCTGTGTGTATATTGGCTGGCACATTTTCTTTGAAAGACAACAGTGGCTTCCAAAAGTAATTAATAGACCGTGAAATTAATTTGTGATGTCCTGAGGACATGAAGTGCGTTATATAAATATAAGTGAGTCTTTCTATTGTTAATAAGATTGTGCTGGTGGAACACAGAGAATTGCACGTATATTGCATCTGAACTCATCCATCAGAAACATTTTAAAGCCCCCAGAATGTATTACTCTGAAGCACAATGGATATGTGCCTAGTAATGGGCCTACTGGAGAACAGAAGGCTCAAAGAGTTTATATTTTTACTGATCAGGTATTCCTGAGTAACACATGCATTAACATCATCAGGCGTGTTACACATACATTTCTTTTTATAAAACGGATGTGAATTTAACCTTCTAACCTAAAATTAGTGTATATTTGTTTTAAAACATGTTTGCACAATCATCAGCAGAAATATCCACTCAAAAATCTCAACCGCAGTGTCACAGCCCGTACAACATATCAACTGGTTAATCATTTCCAAGTGTTGCTTAAACGTTTCAATATTGTTAAGTTCTATTTAAGCTGCTATTATTTAACTGCATTAGTGAGACTAACAGTGCATTCATATAACATATTTTTAACAAACTTGTTTTGCGACATCGTTTGGAATGTGAATCGAGTAACAAGCCATAGAGATACTTTGTAGGGCAGTATGGTGAGACTAACTCATCAGGAAGTCTAAAAGTATTTGAGTCTGGAGTCACATTAAGTCCAGATTCTGAATACTGCTGTCTTTAAATTATAATAGCATAATTAATACAAAACAAACCATTCTACAATGGTAGCATAATTAGAAAGTAAAGACATGTTGAACAATTAATAACTTAAATTAATCATCTCTACTATTTTCCCTCTTTTCATATGATGAATTTTCAGGTTGAATTACCTCACTTTCTTTGCTTTAAATACAAAGAGTTGGTTGAAAGGCCAGAGCTGATATACTGCAAAAAAAAAGGAGAAAGAGCATGCACATTAACAGTTACTGGATAAAACCATTAAACTGTAAGACTACAAGCCCACGAACAGCAGTGGGCTATTTGGTTGCACCATTCAATGAGATCGGTGCTCCCCAATCGGAAACCTTGGATGAACTGAGAAATCCACTTCCTGCTGAAGACCAGACATGCAGCATTCAAATCAGATAACCCAGATCTATACAGAAAACCCAGATACACAGTCATAGAGTCATAGAGATGTACAGCACGGAAACAGAACCTTCGGTCCAAATCGTCCATGCCGACCAGATATCCTAACTTAATCTAGTCCCATTTGCCAGCACTTGGCTCATATCCTTCTAAACCTTCCTACTCATGTACCCAACCAGATGCCTTTTAAATAATGCAATTGTACCAGCCTCCACCACTTCCTCTGGCAGCTCATTCCATACACACACCACCCTCTGCATGAAAAGGTTGCCTCTTAGGTCCTTTTATATCTTTCCCCTCTCACCTTAAACCAATGCCCTCTAGTTCTGGACTACCTCACCCCCGGGAAAAGACTTTGTCTATTTACCCTATCAATGCCACTCTTGATTTTATAAACTTCTATAAGGTCACCCCTCAGCTTTCAATGCTCCAGGGAAAACAGCCCCAGCCTATTCAGCCTCTCCCTCGAGCTCAAATCCTCCAACCCTGCCAACATCCTTGTAAATCTTTTCTGAACCCTTTCAAGTTTCATAATATCCTTCCAGTAGGAAGGAGACCAAAATTGCACGCAATATTCCAACAGTGGCCTAACCAACATACTGTACAGCTGCAACATGACCTCCCAATTCATGTACTGAAAATGTGTTGCTGGAACAGTGCAGCAGGTCAGGCAGCATCCAGGGAACAGGTGAATTGACGTTTCGGGCATAAGCCCTTCTTCAGGAATCCCCTAAACGTCGATTCTCCTGTTCCCTGGATGCTGCCTGACCTGCTGCGCTGTTCCAGCAACACATTTTCAGCTCTGATCTCCAGCATCTGCAGTCCTCACTTTCTCCTCCCAATTCATGTACTCAATACTCTGACCAATAAAAGAAAGCATACCAAATGCTTTCTTCACTATCCTATCTACCTACATTCAAGGAGCTATGAACCTGCACTCCAAGGTCTCTTTGTTCAGCAACACTCCCTAGGACCTTACCATTAAGAATCTAAGTCCTGCTAAGATTTGCATTCCCAAAATGCAGCACCTCACATTTACCTAAATTAAACTCCAACTGCCACTTCTCAGCCCATTGGCCCATCTGATCAAGATCCTGTTGTAATCTGAGGTAACTGTCTTCGCTGTCCACTACACCTCCAATTTTGGTGTCATTTGCAAACTTACTAACTATACCTCCTATGTTCATATCTAAATCATTTATATAAATGATGAAAAGTAGTGGACCCAGCACCAATCATTGTGGCACTCCACTGGTCACAGGCCTCCAGTCTGAAAAACAACCCTCCACCATCACTCTCTGTCTTCCACCTTTGAGCCAGTTCTGTATCCAAATGGCTAATTCTTCCTGTATTCCATGAGATCTAACCTTGGGGGATGACATGGGGAACCTTGTCGAACGCCTTACTGAAGTCCATATAGATCACATCTATTGCTCTGTCCTCATCAATCTTCTTTATTACTTTTTCAAAAAACTTAATCAAGTTTGTGAGATATGATTTCCCACACACAAAGCCAAGTTGACTATCCCCAATCAGTTCCTTGCCTTTCCAAATAAATGTAAATCCTGTCCCTCAGGATTCCCTTCAACAACTTGCCCACCATCAATGTCAGGCTCACTGTTCTACAGTTCCCTAGCTTATCCTTGCCACCTTTCTTAAACAGTGGCACTACGTTAGCCAACTTCTGGTACCTCACCTGTGACCTTTGATGGTACAAATATCTCAGCAAGAGGCCTAGCAATCACTTACCTAGCTTCCCACAGAGTTCTAGGGCACACCTGATCAGATCCTGGGGATTTATCCACCTTTATGTGTTTCAAAACAAGCAGCACCTTCTCGTCTGTAATATAGGCATTTTTCAAGATGTCATCATCTATTTCCCCACATTCCATATCTTCCATGTCGTTCTCCATAGTATACACTGATGCAAAATACTCATTTAGTATCTCCCCCATCTCCTGCGGCTCCACACAAAGTCTGCCTCGCTGATCTTTGAGGGGTCCTATGTGCTCCTTAGTTACCCTTTCATCCTTGTTGTATTTGTACAAGTCCTTTGAAGTCTCCTTAACCCTATTTGCCAAAGCTATTTCATGTCCCTTTTTTGCCCTCCTGATTTCCCTCTTTAGTATACTCCTACTCTTTATACTCTTCTAAGGATTCACTCGATCTATCCTATTCATACCTGACATATGCTTCCTTCTTTTTCTTAACCAAACCCTCAATTTCTCCTAGTCATCCAGCATTCCCTATACCTACCAGACTTTCCTTTCACCTTGACAGGAATATACTGTCTCTGGACTCTCATTCTCTCACTTCTGAAGGCTTCCCATTTTCCAGCCATCCCTTTACCTGGAAACATCTGCACCTAATCAGTTTTCAAAAGTTCTTGCCTAATACCGTCAAAATTAGCCTTCCTCCAATTTAGAAATTCAACTTTTAGATCTGGTCTATCCTTTTCCATCACTATTTTAAAACTAATAGAATTATTGTCACTGGCCCTGAAGTGCTCCCCCACTGATACCTCAGTCACCTGCCCTGTCTTATTTCCCCAAGAGTAGGTCAAGTTTTACATCTTCTGTAGTGGTACATCCCCATACTGACTCAGAAAATTTTCTTGTACACTCTTAACAAATTGCCCTCCATCTAAACCCTTAACACTATGGCATCCCAGTCTTTGTTTGGAAGTTAAAATTCCCTACCATAACCCTATTATTCTTACAGATAACTGAAATCTCCTTACAAATTTGTTTCTCAATTTCCTGTTGTCTGTTAGTGGTTCTACAATACAATCCCAGTAAGGTTGTATTGTAGAACCCTTTCTTATTTCTCAGTTCCACGCAAATAACTTCCCTGGATGTATTTCCAGGAATATCCTCCCTAAGTACAGCTAAGTAACGCTATCCCTTATCAAAAATGTCACACCCCCTCCTCTTTTGCCTTCTTTTCTATCCTTCCTGTAGCATTTGTATCATGGCACATTAAGCTGCCTGTCCTGTCCATCCCTGAGCCATGTTTCTATAATTGCTATGATATCCCAGTTCCCCTGTTCCGAATCATGCCCGGAATTCATCTGCATTCCTTGTTATGCCTCTTGCATTGAAATAAATGCAGTTTAATTGATCAGCCCTACCTTGTTCTCTGCTTTGTCCCTGCCTGCCCTGACTGTTTGACTCGCTTCTTTTCTCAACTGTACCTGTCTCAGATTGATCTCTTTCCTCACTATCTCCCTGGATCCCACCACCCCCCCCAATCTTATTAGTTTAAATCCTCCCAAGCAGCTTTAGCAAATCTCCCTGCCATTACAGTAGTCCCCTACCAATTCAGGTGCAATCCGTCCTTGTTGTACAGGTCACTTCTACCCCAGAAGAGATTCCAATGATCCAAAAATGTGAATCCTTTTCTTATACACCAGCTCCTCAGCCATGCATTTATCTGCTCTATCTTCCTATTCCTATCCTCACTAGCTTGTAGTGAGTAATCCAGATATTACTACCCTCAAGGACCTCCTTATTAAATTCCTGCCTGACTTTCCATATACTCCTTTCAGAAGCTCATCCTTTTCCCTTCCTATATCCTCAGTACCAATGTGTGCAATAACCCCCTGCTGGTCCCTCTCGACCTTGAGAACTTTCTGCACTCTCTCTGAGACATCCTTGATCCTGGCACCAGGGAGGCAACACACCATTCTGATTTTTCACTGCTGGCCAGAGAGGCGTCTGACTGTGCCCCTGACTAGAGAGTCCCCGAACACAATCGATCTCTTGGAATCCAACCTACCCCTCATTGCATTCAAACCAGTCTTGATACCAGAAACCTGGCTGTTCATGCTACATTTCCCTAAAAGTCCATCACCCCCTACATTTTCCAAAACAGCATACTTGTTTGAAATGGGGATGGCCATAGAAGACTCTTGTACTACCCACCTACATCTCCTATCTTTCTTGGAGTTAACCCATCTATCTGACTGTATCAGCGGCTTTTCTCCCTTTCTATAACTGCAATCCATCACACCCCCTAGCTCATGTAAATTCTTCATTGCCTCTAACTGTTGCTCCAACCAATCCATTTGATCTGCCAGGATTCATAACCAATGACATTTATTGCAGATATAATCTTCGGTAACCCTTAAACTCTCCCAAAACTTCCACATCTGACAAGGAGAGCATATCACTCTACTAAAAGCCATTTTGCTCCTTCCAATCTACAGACCCAGAAAATGGCACTACCAAACACAGCTTCAGGCTAACTTAATATTTATGGCTTATATTTTAAAAATTTAATCAAGAAACAGATTTCAATAAAAACATAAAATCGAGAAAGAACCCACTCTACTCACTATTATAGATTTACAGAGGAGAAAGTGAGGGCTGCAGATGCTGGAGATCAGAGCTGAAAATGTGTTGCTGGAACAGCGCAGCAGGTCATGCAGCATCCAGGAAACGGGAGAATCGATGTTTCGGGCATAAGCCTGAAGAAGGGCTTATGCCCGAAACGTCGATTCTCCTGTTTCCTGCATTATAGATTTACAGCAAGGCTATACTTAAAACTATTTACTTATCTGTTTCTGTGCTATGAACACTCCCAAACAGGTTCCACCAAGATCAGTTGTGAATTTCACTGTTTGTTAAGTTTTTCTAGTCACATTCCATTGTCCGGCAATGCATGAATTCAAACTGCAAAGGCAGATTCAATGCTGTGTCAGTTAGCAGTGTGGGTTTCTTTCTCTTTCTCCCTTACAGACCATGTGCTTGCTGCCTTTGTCTTTCTTTCTCCCTTTTTAATTGCTGTTGTTTTGACTTTTCTTTTGTCCAAAGATCCAAAACAATGCAACAGCATAAGAAACAGTAATTGCAGCTCCTAGAATTTGAGGAAATCACCTCCAACAGCTAAAATTCGCCAAAAAAGGAGCAGCATGTTGTGGCCAGAAATTTTTCCCGCCCTCTATCTTGGATTACACAGAATCCTCTATCTCTGCAAAGCTATCAGAGACGCTATAAGGCAGCACCAGGCCAAGTTAGAGGCCCAAATCCACCATACAGTATCCTCTACCTGTGGCAAGGTGTAAACAACATAACAGGATACAAAATGGAGCAGAGCAAGATAGCGGACAAAACACATCCGTCCTTGATGCACTCAATACTTTCAATGTTCAATTTGAGCAGAATGCCAGCAGCGCAGTGTCGACAGCCCTGGATGCACCTGTTCCCTCCGTCACCACTGAAGACATCAGATCGTCTTCCTGAGAGACAACCCAAGGAAAGTGATGGGCCCAGAAGGTGTCCCTGGCTGAACACTCAGATCCTGTGCGAACCTTCTGGTGGAGATGTTCACCGATATCTTCTTCAACCTTTCTGTCCTACAAGCTGAAGTCCCCACTTGCTTTAAGAATCAACCCATTACCTAAGAAAACACATGCAACATGCCATAATGACTACCACCCAGTGGCTTTGACCTCCATAATCATGAAGTGCTTCAAGAGACTGGTCATGGCCCACATCAACTCTAGTCTCCCAGCCTTCCTTGATCCCCTACAATTTGCCTACTGACGCAACAGGTCTACAACGAAGTCTATTTCGCTAGATCTGCACTCATCCCTGGAACATCTGGCCAACAAGGACACCTACATCAAACTCCTGCTCATCAACTACAGCTCCACTTTCAACACCATTGTCCTTTTCCAGACTGATCTCAAAACTCCGAGACCTAGGTCTGGGGTCCACCCTCTGCAACTGGATGTTCAGCTTCCTGACCTACAGACCGTAATCAGTGAAGATTAACAACTGCACCTCCTCCATGATAACCCTCAACACTGGAGCCTCCCAAGGATGTGTTCTCAGCCCCTTACTGTACTCCCTGTACACCCAGGACTGTGTTGCTAAATTCCAAATGAATGCTACCTACACGTTTGCTGATGACATCACTGTGGTAGGACAGAAATCAAACAACGAGGAATCAGAATACAGAAAGAAGATAGAGGGCTTGGTGTCATGGTGAAATGATAATAACTTCTCTCTCTATATTGACAAAATGAAAGAACTGATCATTGACTTCAGAAAGAAAGGAGGAAAACATGCTCCATCTACATCAACGGAGCTGAGGTGGAGAGGGTCGGAAGTGTCAAAGTCCTTGGAGTGACGATAAACAACAAAATATCCTGGACTTCCCATGTAAATGTGATGGTCAAGAATGCACAACAACACCGCTTCTTCCTCAGGCCACTTAGGAAATTCAGCATGTCTACAAGGACTCTCACTAACTTTTACAGAAGCACCATAGAAAGCATACTCTCTGCGTGCATAATGGCCTGGTACGACAACTGCTCTGCACAGGACTGTAAGAAATTACAGAAGGTTGGGTGCACAGTCCAGACCATCTCGAAAATCAATCTCCCATCCATGGACTCCATTTAATGTCTCATTGCTGCTGAAAGGCTGCTAGCATCATCAAAGACATCTCCCTCCCTGTAATGCTGTCCTACAACCTCTTCCATCAGGTAGAAGATACAGAAGCTTGAACACATGCACCAACAGATTGAAGAACAGCTTCTTCCCTGCCATTATCAGACTGATGAATGGACTGTCGAACTTCTTCAGGAATCAGGCTTATGCCCGAAACGTCAGTTCTCCTGTTCCTTGAATGCTGCCTGACCTGCTGTGCTTTTCCAGCAACACATTTTCAGCTCTGATCTCCAGCATCTGCAGTCCTCACTTTCTTCTTGTGCCTTGTATAGTTTTAGCAAGACTTACCTATTTTTAGACTCCATTCCCTTTGAAATAAAGGTCAACATTCCATTTGCCTTCCCTATTATTTGCTGAGCCTATATGCAAGCTTTTTGTGATTCATGCACTTGATCCCAAATCCCACTGTGCTTTTCTCTATTTAAATAACGTTCAGCCCATTTACTCTTCCTGCCTAAGCACATAAGCATATTTCCAAACATTATGTTCCATGTACCATGTTTTTGTCCATACACTCAACCTGGCTCTATCCCTGTCTAGATTCTGTGTCATCCTCATCACTTGCCTTTCCACTTTATTTTGTCATCTGCAAACTTGCGATAGTATATTCACTTCCCTCATCCAAGTCATAAATATTTGCTACAAATAATTGCAGTCCCATCCTGATTCCGTTGGCACTCCATTGGCTATAGTTTGTCATCCAGAAAATGCCACTTTTACCACAAATCTCTGTCAGCTATCGATGCTGACACACTATCTCCAAAACCATGAGATCTCATCTTATTAAGTAGCCCTATGTGCTGTTCCATTTTGAACACCTTTTGGAAATCAAATATATTACATCTACTAGTTCCCCTTTATTTCCTCTATCCTGCATGTTACCCTCTCAAAGAATTTCAACATTTATGCCAGGCATGATTTCTCTTTCATGAATTCATGCTGACTTTGCTTGACTTTATTATGTACTCCTAAATGTCCTGCCATTATATTTTCCCAATGACGTGTTATTTTAACTGGCCAAGAGTTACCTTTTGTTTGTCTCCTTTTTTTTTTGAAGGGTATTATATCAGTAATTTTCCAATTCTGTTGGTATCTATCCAACATCCTCCATCCATACCACACTGTGTTGGACTAGATCAGACTCAACATACAGCTCTGTCTCTGTTCCAGATCAGACAGGTCCCCTTACAGTCTTTGCCACTTGACTCATCCCAGCCTGACATCTCCTGCCACCAGACCTCATCAAACCTGAATGAACCCACTTTCTATTTTTGTTTCAGATCTCCAGTATCTGCAGATCTTTCTTATATTAGAAATACTTACTTACTTGATGGGTTTATGTTCTCCCTTTGATGACACTCTGGATATTTTCTGAATTCAACCCTCTGAGACAGCTTTTCAAGTCCTGTTGTGAGTGTGTTGCTGGAAAAGCATGGGCCGGAGCCCTTCATCAGGAATTTGGGCTCCAGCACAAACCATCGATTTTCCTGCTCCTCGGATACTGCCTGACCTGCTCTCCTTTTCCAGCTACACGCTCTCAACTCTGATCTCCAAAATCTGCAGACCTCACTGTCTCCTGAATGAATCCCTCCCTCACCCCCAAAGAAAGCTGACCTAACATGAACTCCCACCCCCTCTTGGGCCTGATTTGTCCCAGCTACCCTGACCTATTCTGCATCATTTGAATTGCCACCTTGCACCCTGGCACCATAACAACTTTGCTCCTTACCTCCTTCCCACATAGTATTGTACCTATTTGGCACCCTACCATCTGCTCATCTGGCATCTGACTATTGGTTCCTACGCTCTGTGCAGATGGTACCCTTCCTGGTTGACATCCTACTTACCAAAACTCTGGAATTCTACTGCTCAGCACCTTTCCCACCTCCCACCTGGTCCTCCCTACCTATTGAGAAACCATCACCCTCAGCAGTATCCAAAATGGATACTCTGTTTGAGAAGGAGATGTCTCCGGTGTGGGGTGGGAGGGAGAGGGTGTCCTCCTGCACTATCTGTTTTGTGTTTTTAGCTGTCTGGCTGTCAGGCCCTTCATGCCTGTGCATTCTTTAGCTGCAGTATGACCTGCTCACTGTGAATGCTAGCCAAGAAGATCTTTGCCCTCTGGATGCTCCACGGTGGCTCCAACAACAGCTCCAGATCAAAAACATGGATTTCCAGTATTTAGAGCTGAACATTTATGGGCGGCACGGTGTCACAGTGGTTAGCACTGCTGCCTCACAGCGCCAGAGACCCGGGTTCAATTCCCACCTCAGGCAACTGTCCGTGTGGAGTTTGCTCATTCTCCCTGTGTCTGCGTGGGTTTCCTCCGGGTGCTCCGGTTTCCTCCCACAGTCCAAAAATGTGCAGGTCAGGTGAATTGGCCGTGCTAAATTGCCCGTAGTGTTAGGTGAAGGGGTAAATGTGGGGGAATGGGTCTGGGTGGATTGCTCTTCAGAGGGTCGGTGTGAACTTGTTGGGCCGAAGGGCCTGTTTCCACACTGTAAGTGATCTATCTATCACACGCCCTGCACACATGGTCATTCTAGACTCTGAAAATTCCCAGACTGCACAGGAAGCATTCTGTCTGGCTGCCATGCCATGACTTACCCTCGAATTACTTTCCTTATGTTTACATCTGCTAGCTTAAAGAGGATCAAATATATTTTAGGGACCTTACCTTACTTCTTGATCTTGATCTAAATATCTTGATCTAAATTAAAGACTATTCTTTCCATTACAGACTGGGCATTATCAATACTTAAAAACAAAAAAAATGCTGGAGAGACTCAACAGGTCTGGCAGCACCTGTGGGGAGAAAATAGAGTTAATGTTTCAAGTGCAGTGATCCTTTGTCAGATGCTGCCAGACCTGTTAAGATACTCCAGCACTTTCTATTTTTGTTTCAGATCTCCAGTATCTGCAGATCTTTCTTACATTAGAAGTACTTTCTTACTTGATGAGTTTATATTCTCCCTTTGATGCCACTCTGGATATTTTCTGAATTCAACCCTCTGAGACAACTTTTCAAGTCCTGGTCTCATTAAGATCGAAGATAGGGAAGCAAGATTAAAAGATCATTTCCGTTCCCATCTCAACAATCTCCCTTCTAACTAAACTTACAGTGGTTCTACTCCAATGAAGTACACTTAAATATATAGCCTTCATGTCAGCTGACTTGCTACTTCTATAATCTGGAGGACATAAATGAAGGAGCAAGAATAAGCCAGATGACCACTCCATCTCACCCTGCCATCAATATAATCGCCAAGTTCCGAGGAGTGACAATCATCAAAAATCTGTCCTGGTTCACGCACATTGATGTGCCGGTCAATAGAGCACAACAACACCTCTACTTTTTCAGGAGGCTAAGGATACTTGACTTGTTCATAAAGACTCTTAACAATTTTTATAGATGCAGCATAGAAAGTGTCATGGTTTGGTATGGCAACTGCGCTGCCCAGGACTGTGTGAAACTACAGAACATTATGAACATAGCACAGTCCATCATACAAGCCAACCTTCCATCCATTGACTCCTTGCTGCTTCAGAAAGGCAGTGAACATAATCAAAGACCACTCCCACCCAGTTATAATCTCTTCCAACTTCTTCCATTGGGCAGAAGATACAAATGTTTAAGCACGTGAATCAGCAGATTCAAGAAGCTTCTTTCCCATTATTATTAGACTGCTGAATAGCCCTCTCAAATTTTAAATGTAATGCTGATCTTTGCACACTTTCTCTGTAGCCATAACATTGTATTCCTTTCTTTTACCCTGATGCACTTTGTATGGAATGATCTGCCTATACTGTACATAAAAGAAAACATTTCACTGTACCTAGGTATATGTGACAATAATAAGTCAAATCAAATAAAATAAAAAAAAACAATGTAATCATGGTTAAACTCTTGTATCAACTATACATTCCTTCCCCTAACTTGATAAACATTGATTTCCTTAGTGCCCAAATACTTATTGATCACAATTTTGAATGCAATGATCAAAAACACATCTCTAAGTGAAGAATGCCAAAGATGCACTATCTTCTGAATAAAGAAATTTGTCTTCATTTCGTGGGTGATGCTTTACCCTAGGACTATGGCCTGAAGTTTTGCAAAGATGGATTAGGTCTCCAACTTAGCCAAAATGGCACCAGAACCCTAATTCCAGAAGTTCTGCCCCCAATCCTATCACTCATTATTTCACCAGAGGAGGAACAGGGGTGAAAGTACATTCTGCATCGTGATTCATAGCAGCAGCCTCACGTGTGATGACAGATCTAGTTTCTGTCAGTGAGATCTCCAAAACATATTTTTTGGGCTTTGCACTTGGCATGACAAAGTCTAAACTTACTGGAATTATTTGGATAGGTACATTTTGGGAATGTTTATGGACTGTTTTTGGAGACATGTGTCAACATTGTGTAGAGGTAATTGCCCTGTGTTGAAGTTCAAGTGCTCTTTGTGATTTACCAGTCCAATGTATGCATGAATGTGGATAAATCATGATGAAACTCATTGCAACTCCTAAGCTCATTGGAACTGTCAACCTTCAAAAGGCATTTAAACCTCTTTCCCTTTAAATTAACAGTAATCTGTAATTAAAACAAATTAGAGCTCGATATTTCACACTGTATGTTGAAGTAACCCTGAGGAATAATGCGTGGTACAATGATTAGCAATGCTGCCTCACAGCACCAGGGACCCAGGTTTGATTTGAACCTTGAGCAGCTGACTGTGTAGAGTTTGCACATTCTCCCTGTGTCTGCATGTGTTTCCACTAGATACTCTGGTTTCCTTCCACCACCCAAAGATGTGCAACTTAGGTGAATTGGCCATACTAAATTGTCCTGTAGTCTAGGGAAGTACAAACTAGGGGGATTAGCCAACGTGGATGGGGTTCGGTTGACATGGGTGGGTTGCTGTTTGGAGGGTCATTTTAGACTCTATGAGTCGAATGGCTTCTATCTGCATTGTAGGGATTCTATGATAACATTATAGAATTATTGTTGCATGACTGAGTTCACAACCTGATATTATAACAATAGGACGCTTATGAGTTTGTAGCATGATTAACAGCTCCAAGTATGTGCAATTTTTTAATGTCCAGCTAAGTTTTTATAAAGGGTTAAGTTGTTGAAGGAATTTATATGTATTGAATGTGTTTTTCTCAATGAGCTTTTTTCCAAATAGCAGTGGTCAATGTAACTTTATCTTTTGTCATTTCAGCATGGTTTCTGAGGTCTGCCCATAGCAGACTTTGTGTCAGTTAGTCTGGAGGGTGAGAAGGCTAAGGGTTGGCATGAGTTGGCCCTAAATTGGCATAAAGGCTATAAAAATCAGGGTGTTAGGTGGAGGGTAATGGGTTGGCATGGCAGGTTTGAGATTTGGTGGGAGGTGAATGGTGAGACAGAGAGCATGTTGGGCAAAGAGATGGGTGGCGGTCATAAGGTGGCATGGATGAATTTGTGAGGGGTGAAGGATGTGGGCTGTTTTTGTTTTCTTGTTAGTTTTATTTCCCTTGGAAATGCCTGACTGCCTCTGAACCCTTTCTGGGCGTGGGGTCATGTCCTTACCCAGAATGAAACAGTCTCTCAGTGTCTATCTTGTTAAGGCCTCAAAACAAAATGTTTCAATGAACCCAACTCTCATTCTTCCCAGTTCAGAGAATATCAAACAAAAATAGAAATTGCTGGAAAATCTCTGTGGTTCTGACAGCAACTGTGGAGAGCAATCAGAGCTAATGTTTCAGGTCCAATAACTCTTCCTCAGAACTGAGAATATCAATCTGTTCTACTGCTTATAGGTAACCCAACCTTGTCAGGAATCAATTGAGTACTCCGTATTGTATCCCTCAAAGTCAAGTATCCCTTCCTTAAGGAAGTCATCTTTACCAAGTTTCTTCATGGGTTAACACTCTACATTTTCTCACTCTATCCTCTAAGGATGATTGATAACACACCCCACTAAAAAAAATCTAAAGAATAATGCTTTTAAAATGAATTTTGTAACAATTATTGTAGAATATCAGTTTAGCTCCTTAAAACTGCCAAACATTAGTTACTCATATATGAGGAGAGCTTTCTACTCATGTTAGAACCTGAGCCAGTCAAGGGCTAAGCAATGCAATGGCTTTGCCAGGTTGCAACCAGCTATGATATGTATAGGCAGTGCTCCAAATTTTGCCCCTAACTTTCGAAACCCCTGGGAACAGAAGTTCAACAAATGTCAAGTATATGTAGCAGAGCTCTTTGCTCAACAAGAGATTGAAGCTGGGCATTATATAACAAGGTACTGGATTCAACTGTTCCGAAGTCCTGATTGCAGTGTAAATATATGAATTCAACATTATTAACAAAAGACTACAACTACTAACAAAATTTGTAACTAATTTAAGTTGACTTGTTCCTATCTCATAATCTATAGTTAAAGAAAAAGTAATTGGCGTTTTAATGTACAGAGTATTCTTTATGTCTAATCGGCTGTACTTATCTGTCAGTTTGTTCCATTATGAACAACAGTCTTTGTTTCAAACTAATCCCACTTGTCATAAAAAGTTGCTCATAATTTTTCCTTATGAACCATTAAATAAATAGCACTTTTCTTCATCTTCTCCTTATCAGCACTTACATTGATTTATTCACTCATCTCTCAAGGTTTCATTTCTTTCAAGTACAGGAATCAATGAAACTAAAAGCAACCTAATCTGAGACTGAAATATAGATAATTATTCACCAGATCTAAGACTGCCTGGCTCCTATGGAATATATTGTTCCATTAAAAGATCTATTTACAGGTCACTGATTTTTGTTGTGCTCTTGCTGGTGATCAATAAGCTAATGATCAGTATACACATAAAAACCTTCCCTTAAATCTTTCAGATTCCATATCAAGTCTTAATGTGAATGGTTCCCTCTTTTCAAGCTGTTGACAAGGACAGAATATAAAACTGTTGTTGCAAGTTAAGTCAAGCTGAAATCATGAGCTCTATGGGAGAATTCATAAAATCCAAATTAAAAACAAATAATGCTGAAACACTCAACAGGTCAGGCAGCTTCTGTGAAGAGAAGTTAACATTTCAGGTTGTGGCTTCTTATTAGAACTGAAGAGCATTAGAAATCTAAAATAATTTTAGCAAACAATACATCCCATTGACTAATCACAATGGGCCGAATGACAATTGTGGTCGACCAAGCTCCTAATTGCAATGCCCATCATTAGACATGACACTGTCATTGGAAATAATTTATAAAATAATCCAGACTGCGCTAAGAGTTACATTGGAAACCATTTTCAGATCAACAGTGGAATTTGAAGTGTGCCTGAAACTGCACGCAATAATACACAATACATTGTGTTTTGTAGACAAAAAAGAATGTGTGCATACTTTATACATTTGTTTCATGAACAAAGGGTGATGAAGTCTGCCAACCTCTGCTGCACTTCCATGGCAACTTCCTGACCAATCCGTATCTACCTGCCTGCTCTACAAATTAAGATTGACAGTTAACTGTTTTTGCTAAACTTTCATGCAGCACCCTCTTGTCATGCCATATAAATTGGTGTCCCTTTACTCAAGTCTGTTTCTTGCGAGATAATCCTGAAAAAAGGAAGACAAAAAGCATCAACTTGTCTCACCTTTTAGAAATGTTGAAGAACGCAATCAAGCTGGTTGCCTTTAAAACAGAACGTGCCTTTAAAAACACCACCCTGACTTTCATTTAGTATCTGACAAATTTATATTAGTGTTTCTAAACATTTCATCACCAAAATTAAGCTGACCAGTTTCAATTGCCAATTTTAACCCTCTCCTTTATTTAAAAAAACACAAATTAGCAATTGCATCAAATGGTGTGGCATTGAATCGTATGGACGGATGTTGTAGTAGAGAAAATTTACTAAAGTTAGAAATGCACAGCAGAACTTCTCAAAAATGTAATGATTCTGTAATTTTTCAGGTAGAACCATTGAACAGGACTAATATTCGGAAAGGAGCTTTGCACAATATTGAATTTAGGATTTCCAACTTAAGCAGTTAAATGTGCATTGCACAGAAAATGGAAAAAAGAAGGTTGTGCTAAAAGTACAATATCTTTACAAAATCTCCTAAATGCTTTCCAAGTGACCTTGCAGAAAAGTACATAGGAGGTATCACAATGAACCAATAAAAGCAATCTCCTTGAACTTTATCGGTTAGTTTTTATCTGTGCGGTATTTGGACTCAGTGAGATGCCATCCCCTTGTGAAATTCAAATAATTGCCTTATGAATTCTGCAAGGTTGCTAAGTTTAAGTAAACATCTGCTTTTGAAATAATTGATTTTATGCTGCAAGGATCTTAAACCAGTTTAGGTACAAAAATCCAACTCATTCTGTGACATAATTATAATTTTTTTTAAGTAATCATGTCCCATGTCAGCAGAATGTCCATACTTCCATGGTTGATAAATGAATACCTTTGCACTATCTTGAAGAACGGCGTGGAAGTATATTTACAGAGAATGCTGGAGAAACTCAGCAGGTCTGGCATTATCTGTGGAGCGAGAAACAGAGTTAAAATTTGGAGTCCACCCTAACTTCTTCAAAGCAGATTCATCTCAGAATTAAGCATTAATTGTCTCTCTCTCCACCAGACCTGCAGGATTGCTTCAGAATTTACTGCTTTTATTTCAGATTGTCAGTATTTTAAGAAATATAACTTATCTGATACATTAGTATATTCAGAGATCTCAAAAGCCCAATCTTGATGGGTATGCATTTTGCAAGTAACATTACAAACTTAAATTGCTATGGTTTTTGCTAAAAGGATTACAGTTTCAGAGTCTTTGAAAATGAGCTTAGACTGAAAATCCAGATGAGTAAATTAATGGTGTTCCCATGATCAGTGATGGATGGAATGTACTCAATCCAAAGTAAAATTATTTGTTGCATAGAGACACACAGTTCCAACATTTCTATTATCCAACTGTTAAGGAAAAGGATGGTAGAACAATTCTAGTTTATTTGGTGCAATCCTTTATATTAAGGAAGCAGTTCAACCACAGATCTGATGGCCTACTGCTGTAGGCAAAAAAAGTTTTTTTTAACCTAATCTTTATTAAAGAATCATTCTGTGGTTCTGTGACAATGGTGTATTAAAGTTTCTAGATGGTTTCAATCCAATGCGACATTGAAATGGTGAAATCAGTCAGGTGAACTGGTTCTTTCATCCAAGCCTTTCACATGTGGATGATGCTGCTCCTTTAAAGAGGTTATGTCATCCTTGGATTTTTTTTTTCAGAGAGGTCGTAAAAGTCTAAGTTAAAGGGTTTGGAGGACAATTTGATTCAAACTAACAGATAGTGCCTCAGGCAATAGGCTTTTTAAATTGGTTTGTACAATAAAAGGGGAGTGGCTAGTGCTCTCAGCTCAGTTTATCTCTGGTTGGATTTGTTTTTAGCACAGTAGAGTTGAAGAAGCTGCTGGACCCAAAGAAGCAGATCCAGGCTGGTACTATCTTTCTGACTTCTCTCCTTTAAGACCCTGTGTATGCTTTTACCTTTTGTGCCAAAGGATGTTTATGGGGATTGTTGCAAGTATTTGGAATCGCATCAGTAAGTTGGTATGATCTGTTGGGTTTGCAGATAGGTTAAGCTATCCTGTATTCTGGTCTCGTTTGTTTGTGTTCCATTCAGTAATCTTGTAAATAAATTCAGTTTTGTTTAAAACTATATGGTTTGACCAACTGCATCCCTGCTGGAATATCCAAGTTACACCTGTTTAAAACAATGAGCAAAGTTAGGGTCTGGGCCACTTTCTTGAAATGTTTTGAGGGGATCTGGCCTGCTCCATAATAATGTTGAGTTTTTGCTTTTGACGAAGAATCTTTTAATTGAAGTCATTTGAAACAGAGGGTGTTTCCATAACTGGAAACAATTACTTCATGAAACTCTTTAGAATGTTACCATAGGGCGACACATAGCATTAAAATGGGAGAAAGACGTCAAAAAAAGATAAACTAATGTATGTACTATGATGAACAAGAAGCAAACATGTACTTTTGTAGGAGCCATGCTTTCAGGAAATTGCAGTGTTTTACAACCAAACAGTGCACAGTAAGACCTATAAGCAGCTAATTAAATAGATGACATCTAGGTAGATGCCTTGTATGTGGCATCATTTAATGTGGAAATGCTGTTGTACATAATCAGGCACACGGTACTTGACAGAAGTGGATCCAGTTCCAGTGATAATGAAGCCTAGTTGACTATGGATCTCCCTACTGCTGCAACCTTCATCTGCCATAACAGCCATTGATATCACATGGCTATCTTCTGCCTGAATCATCATTGAGAACTTGTTTTGGATTGTGCTTTGTCTGGTTACTCCCCCGATCTTACCGTCTTGGGTAGCCCTGGCAGTGATTAATCATTCCTTTTGGCATCACTCTCGGGATCAATGGAAAGTTCAGGCATCTCCACCACTGCAAGGTAGCAATCCTACAGATGGGAATTAATAAAACTTAACACATATTACTTGAGGGGATAAATGTGGGACAGGGCATTTTGAAAGGCAAGGACTGATTAGGGATCGTCAACATGGCTTTGTGCGTGGGAAATCATGTCTCACAAGCTTGATTGAGTTTTTTGAAGAAGTAACTAAGAAGATTGATGAGGGCAGAGCAGTAGATGTGATCTATATGGACTTCAGCAGGGCGTTCGACAAGGTTCCCCATGGGAGACTGATTAGCAAGGTTAGATCTCAGGGAATACAGGGAGAACTAGCCATTTGGATACACAACTGGCTCAAAGGTAGAAGACAGAGGGTGGTGGTGGAGGGTTGTTTTTCAGACTGGAGGCCTGTGACCAGTGGAGTCACAAGGATCAGTGCTGGGTCCTCTACATTTTGTCATTTACATAAATGATTTGGATGCGAGCATAAGAGGTACAGTTAGTAAGTTTGCAGATGACACCAAAATTGGAGGTGTAGTGGATGGTGATGAGGGTTACCTCAGATTACAACAGGATCTGGACCAGATGGGCCAATGGGCTGAGAAGTAGCAGATGGAGTTTAATTCAGATAAATGCGAGGTGCTGCATTTTGGGAAAGCAAATCTTAACAGGACTTATACACTTAATGGTAAGGTCCTAGGGAGTGTTGCTGAACAAAGAGACCTTCGAGTGCAGGTTCATAGCTCCTTGAAAGTGGAGTTGTAGGTAGATAAGATAGTGAAGAAGGCGTTTGGTATGCTTTCCTTTATTGGTCAGAGTATTGAGTACAGGAGTTGGGAGGTCATGTTGCGGCTGTACAGGACATTGGTTAGGCCACTGTTGGAATATTGTGTGCAATTCTGGTCTCCTTCCTATCGGAAAGATGTTTTAAAACTTGAAAGGGTTCAGAAAAGATTTACAAGGATGTTGCCAGGGTTGGAGGATCTGAGCTACAGGGAGAGGCTGAACAGGCTCAGGCTGTTTTCCCTGGGGCGTCGGAGGCTGAGGGGTGACCTTATAGAAGTTTACAAAATTATGAGGGGCATGGTTAGGATAAATAGACAAAGTCTTTTCCCTGTGGTCGGGGAGTCCAGAACTAGAGGGCATAGGTTTAGGGTGAGAGGGGAAAGATATAAAAGAGACCTAAGGGGCAACCTTTTCAATGCAGAGGGTGGTACGTGTACGGAATGAGCTGCCAGACGATGTGGTGGAGGCTGGTACAATTGCAACATTTAAGAGGCATTTGGATGGGTATATGAATAGGAAGGGTTTGGAGGGATATGGGCTAGGTGCTGGCAGGTGGGACTAGATTGGGTTGGGATATCTGGTCAGCATGGACAGGTTGGACCGAAGGGTCTGTTTCCATGCTGTACATCTTTATGACTCTATAATTCTCTTGCTCTTCAGATCTCTTGCATCCACTTTTTTATCTGCAGACTTGACTTCAAATATATTAACTCTGACAATATAGCACTTATATCATAGAGTCAACCTGATTTATATGCTCAAGCCTTGGAATGGGATTTAAATCATAAACCTTGGAATTTAGAAATGAACATGCTGTGAATTGAATAAAACTCACCCCAGAGGCAGAATAGACTTTGAACATAAGTCGAGTGTTCAGCAATAAAAAAAAGTTCCTTCTAATTCTAGATTCACCCAGAAGAAGAAATATCTTCTCAGCATTTGCTTTGTCCTTAGAATCTTATGTGGTTCAATACATTAACTTTCTTGCGCTAACATGCATACGCCAACCTACGCAACATAAGGCAATACTTTCAGCCCAGGCATTAATCCACTGGACTTTCTCCCAACTACCTATACTGAAAGTATAACATGACATAAGGAAGGAGACCAAAGGTGTACACAATATTCTTGGTGTAGTGCCAGCAATGCTCTATACAGTTGTAACAAGGCAACGTTAATTCAATATACTTTTTCACCTTTCAATAAAGGCCAACATTTCATTTGCCTTTTATCTGCATCCTAATATTGTGTGCTTCTTGTACAAGGATGTCTTCTGTACTATCGCATGCTGAAAACTCTCTCCATTGAAAGGAAGAGCTTCATTTTTCCATTGTTCTTACCAAAGTGGGTAATATCACAGTTTCCCAGAAAATATTCCATCTTCTAAATTTGTATCACTGTCTTAATCTATTTACACCACATTGCAGATTCTTTGGTTGAATTTTCAGCGTCCGGTCAAGGAAAGGTGCCAGCTGGCCAGTTTCAAGACACCATTCCCAACAGTGACACTGTCCATTGGAATGGGGAAGGGCTGGAGAAGGATTTCGCTTCTCTCTTGATTGACCCCAATAAACTGAGTTAAGAAACTATTTCAGAGCATGGTTGAGAGGGAGGTTGGAACTTTGAAGTGGGGATGCATAGGTTTCAGGTTCGACCAATTTTCAGCTGTAATAAGGTGGAAGCTACCCCTGGAGCCACAAGGGGTCATAACAGCAAACGGCAACTCAATCTTCGCAAAGGAGATGCCCCAGGCATTGCACAGGTGGCAGGGTTAGTGGGCACTCATTGCTCAGGCACTGAATGGCATTGTATTACCCAGCCCTTTCAAAGAGTCACCAATATTGCCATCACAATGGGGCATTACCTATTCAAAAGAAGGCTTCAGAATGACAGACTGTGCACCCTGAGGAAATGAGCGGTGACACTTCTCCCCTCCCCATCCACAGGGAAGGGCAGAACCCTGAGCAGCAGGAAGGCACAGAAGAGAAAAACATTGCAGGTTCTGACAATGTAACTCTGTCTCAGTAGGACATAGAAGAGTCAGCATGGGTTATGTGCAGGTCCCGTGGAAGCCAAAAACCTCATTACAAAACCTACCAGTAGAGGCAGAGTTAACTGAGGAGGACTGTGACCTAGTCACCAGGTATCTGTGACCGTAGAGTCATAGAGTCGCAGAGTTGTACAGCACAGAAATGCACCCTTCAGTCCAACTTGTCCATGCCGAACAGATATCCTAAATAAATCTAGTCCTATTTGTCAGCATTTGGCCCATATCCCTCTAAACCTGTCCTATTCATATAACCATCCAGATGCCTTTTAAAAGTTGGAATGATACCAGCCTCCACCACTTCCTCTGGCAACTCATTCCCTACAAGCACCACATCTGTGCGAAAGGTTGCCCCTTAGGTCCCTTTTAAATCTTTCCCCTCTCACCTTAAAGCTATGCCCTCTAGTTTTGGACTCCTCCACCCCGGGGAAAAGATCTTGTCTATTTACCCTATCCATTCCCCTCATGATTTCATAAACCTCTATAAGGTCACCCCTCAGCCTCCAACGCTCCAGAGAAAACAGCCTAAGCCTGTTCAGCCTCTCCCCATAGCTCAACCCTGGCAAAATCCTTGTAAAATCTTTTCTGAAACCTTTCAAGTCTCACAAATCTTTCTGATAGCAGGAAGACCAGAATTGCACGAAATATTCTAAAAATGGCCTAATCAATATCCTGTACAACATGACCTCCCAACTCCTATACTCAATGCACTGACCAATAAAGGCAAGCATACCAAACATCGCCTTCACTATCTTATCTCCCTGCGACTCCACTTTCAAGAAACTATGAACCTGCACACCAAGGTCTCTTTGATGAGCAACACTGCCCAGGACTTTACTATTAAGTGTATAAGTCCTGCCCTGATTTGCCTTTCCAAAATGCAGCGCCTCACGTTTATCTAAATAAAACTCTATCTGCCACTCCTCGGCCCATAGGCCCACCTGATGACAATCCCATTGTATTCTCAGGTAACCTTCTTTGTTGTCCACTACACCTCCAATTTTGGTACCATCTACCAACTTACTACAGACCTCCGACGTTCACATCCAAATCATTTATATAAATGATGTAAAGTAATGGGTCCATGACCGATCCTTGAGGCACAACATGGGTCACAGGCCTCCAGTCTGAAAAGCAACCCTCCACCATCACCCTTTGCCTTCTACTTTTGAGCCAGTTCTGCATCCAAATAGTTAGTTTTTCCTGTATTCCTTCTTGGTTAAGACTTCACACCTTACAGTGCTGGTTAAACACAACCTGCAAGTGGCCTTCAAAATCACTGTGACAGGAAACACTTTCATTTCTAGCTCCTTCCAAAACTCACCTGCTTGGAGAGACTGCTCAATCGGATTTTGCTTTTGGATTTTTTCATGGCAACAGTGCATGTAATCAATTGACTATCAAGACACTCTTTTCTCGACCAGTCTGGGCCATCAACTGAAAGGGCTTCCATTCCCTCAATCAGGAAGTACATCAGGAGTTTCCACTGTGTGCATGCTCACTGTCCTGGCAGCTCTCATATCTCCTTCATCCTCGAACAGCTCATCCTCAGTTCTTCATACCAATGCCAAAGTTCCTGGGTGGACGCTTTGAGTATAGGAGTTGGAATGTTACATTGAAGTTATACAAGACATGATGGAGTGTTGTGTCTAGTTCTTCAGTGTTATCGGAACGATTTTATTAAGTTGAAGAGGGTTCAGAAGAGATTTACTAGAATGTTGCTGGGAATGGAGATTTTGACTGATATGGAAAGGTTGAATAGGCTGGGACTGTTTTCACTGGAGTGTAGTAGGTTAAGGGATAACATTATTGAGGTTTATAAAATCAAAGGGGACAGATAAGGTGAATGGCAGGTGTCTATTCCCTCTGGTGGGGGATTTCAAGATGAGGGGGCATATTTTTAAGGCTGAGGGGGATAAAGGTTTGAAGAACACATGGGGGCAATTTTTTAAGTCAGAGAGTGATTTGTGTGTGGAATGAACTTCCAGAGAAAATGGTGGAAGCAGGTGCAGTAATATTAGATAAGTACATAAATAAGAAAGGTTTGGAGGAATATGGGCCAAGTGCACACAGTTCAGAATAAATTACTTTGGGGATTATGGTTGGCATGGACTAGTTGGCAGAAGGGTCTGTTTCCATGCTGTATGACTATGACTCTATTCCAGGGAACAAGAAAACTCTGCTCAGGCTTCAGGACATGGCTGTTCACCATTTTGTTTTGTTAGAACCCCTGACAGAGGCACAGAGGCAATATAACCAATCTCCCATGTTCAGTCTCGCACCCACTGATTTGGCATCTGGGTTTCAGAAGATGCATTTCCAGGGCCTGGACTCCAATACCCCCCTGAACAGTTTTCAGTTATTGTGATGGTGTGTTGTCCCTTCAGTAAGATTGTCTTCCAGAAGGAGTGTGGACCTGGAGGTGGATGAAGCCCTTTCAAGAGGCACCTCATTGAGAAACAACATAGATGAGTGGTGGAGAAATTGGAACTCGAGACAGAGGATGCTGACCATAAAGGTGTCCAGCTTTTTAAACATTTTATGGGTAACAGTGTCGCTGAGTAGGCCAGCAATTACTGCCCTTCCCAATTGCCCAGAGGGCAACTAAAAGTCAGCCACTGTGGATCTGGAGTCACATGTAGGCCAGACCAGGTACAGGATGGCGGTTTCCTTTCCTTAAAGGACATTAGTGAACCAGGTGGGTTCTTCCAACAATCAACAATAGATTCATGGTCATCATTTGACTCTAATTTCAGACTTTCTTAAAATTAATTTCTACCATCTACCATGGTGGAATCAAACCTAATTCACAGAACATTACCTGAACCATTGGATTAACAGTTCAGTGATAATATCATTAAGACATTGCCTCCCCATTGCACTCCCAAACTTGTGGCTATAGTTTGTAAGTTTGAAAGGCCAATGTGTCACAAAGGTCTATGATTTTTTGATTTACCAAACTTTCAAACTAGCCACTCTGACCCAGATTGAAGGGCCGGGACAAGAAAGGGAGCCTGGGAGGCCCACATTAATACCTGCAGGAAAGGCACAACCAACATCATTTAACCATTGACTGCCAATGGAGGAAGTATATCTGTCCAGACTTGCACTCTTGCCAGAGGATGTCTTTCACTGCCTCAAAACATGCTTTCCCTGACACCAGGAATTCCAGGGGAAAATAATTGACAAAGTCAATAAGAAGGTACTCCAGTGACTCGTATCGGGTTCTGAATTAGTGGTCTCCTCTTCCAGGAAGAAGACCTCATTCTATTCCCTCATTGCCTTCAACATAATATCCAAGTTGTCATCAGTGAAGATATTGTGACAGCCTCACCACAGATGCCAGGCTCCATCTCTCCTGCGAAATCTCCCTTCCCTCTGGGGCAGTGGAAGGTTATGGCATAATCAGCAGATGTCTCCTTAAAGACAGCCAGCAACCTCAGTGATGGGGTACCTAAATGAGTCCTGTGTATCAGCTAACTCACTCCCATTCTTACCCTCACTGGCTCTAATTGAACAGGAAGCCAGTCTCCTTATCAATTCGGGGTTCAACCCATCACAGTCTCAACTTTAATCAGTTTGGCCCAGTTAAAGTGTGACTTTAGCACTTTAGCTGAGGCAAACCATTCAGTCCATTGTGTCCTCTTCACAACTTGTGTTCCCTTTTGTATCTTTAGCAAAGTTGGCTGCAGAACACTCGGTCCCTTCACCTAAGTATTAATATTAATGATAAATTGCCAAGGTCAACGTGGTGCTCAACCGCTCTGCTTTTGGCTCCTTGCAGTCTCCCACAAGGATTATCAGTGATGTCAGGCAGGCTGTAGTCCATGTATGTATTAGCCAGGTTGTGAAGACATATGAGGCAACTTAGCATAATGCACATGTGGAGGAAAAGAAGCAGCAAGTGTCTACAAAACAGTACATTTATAATGAAAAAGGCTTCAAATCATAGAAACCCTAGAGTGGAAACAGGCTATTTGACCCACATTCGAGTCCACACTGACTCTGCAAAGAGCATCCCACCCAAACGTCGCCACCCTCCCACCCCCAATTCTATCCCTATAACCCTGCATACGCCATGGCTAATTCACCTAGTCTACACATCCCTGGAGACTATGGAAGATTTAGCATGGCCAATTCAGCTAACCTGTACATCTTTGGACTATGGGGGGAATTCAAAGCAAACCAGGGTAGAATGTGCAAACTCCCCACAGTCGCCTGAGGGTGAAATCGAACCCTGGTGTTGTGAGGCAGCAGTATCAACCATATCACTCCATGTGCAATGTGAGCAGAATATGTTGTAGTGAAACATCCAGTTATGATTGGAGGACATCCAAGGATGCAAGGGAAGGAATGTTGGTGCTGGGTCTAACTTGAGCAGCAGAGGTGCTCTACAGGGAGGAGCAAAGCTGTGAAAGCCACTTAGCAGATTTCAACAACAGTCATTATAGCAAGACCCATAATCTTTTCTCTGGAGTAAAAACAGAACATGTTGGAAACATTCAGCTGGTCAGGCACCATCCATGGAGAGAGAGAGAAACATCAGTGCAAATGCTGCTTGCTCCACACCCAATATCCATACCACACAATCGGACCAGGGAGCCCAGGCAACAAATCGTAACCACAAGTGTGACCTTCCTGTGCCTCAACACTAGAAAGCAGACAAGATGTTCCAGATGTAACATTCCAGATGTTCCAGGGACATGGATCCAGACACTAATATGCAATATGATCAGTGGCAGAGTAATGACATGAACTACAAAGTGAAGCAATAACAATGAGTGTTGAACTAATCTACAAAGGAGCCAAAAATGTACAAAATCCCGGTGGATTGGGAAAAAGAATTTCTGTTCACAACTGTAAAGGATAAGAGTGTTTACCTTATATGTCACCAATGTATTTTTTTTAATATAATTTTTTTCAGCATGGAAACAGACCCTTCGGTCCAACCCATCCATGATGACCAGATATCCCAACCCAATCTAATCCCAACTGCCAGCACGAGGAGGGGAATTTGAAACGACAACATCCACTTTTATCCAAGTTAAAAATCACACAACACCAGGTTATAATTCAACAGGTTTATTTGGAAGTACTAGCTTTTGGAGCGCTTCTTGTTTATCAGGTAACTGTGGAGCAGGACCATAAGATACAGAATTTATAGCAAAAGATTATAGTGACATGCAACTGAAATGATACATTGAACAAACCTAGATTGCTGTTAAGTCTATCATCTTTTAGAATGGTTTGCAGGTTTAGGTTCATTAATATGTAAATCCCAGAACTTCTTTTAAGTCATATTCTTGAGATAACTGAAGGTTTTATTTAAAAAAAAGTGGCATCTCGGCTCAGACAATGCATTAAAGGTGCGAATTTAGAGTCTGTTTGTATCCCAATTTTGAGTCAGACTGGTTCTATTTCCAAAATGGAATTTATAAAATATTACATGGATTGACTGCCTGCATTGACTGCCTGCAGATTGTACATCGTTTTGAGAAAAAATACAGTGCATCTGCAAATATAATTCTGCAAATACAAATTCACCCCATAGACTTATATGTGTGTGTGTGTGCGTGCAGGAGAGAGAGAGAAAGTGTGAGTGTGTGCACGTGAGTGTGTGTAAGAGAGTGCGTGTTTGCGTGTGTGCATACTTGGTAAAGTGTGTATGTGAGCGTGATGGAGTATAAACCTGTGAGAGTGTGTGTGTGTGTGGTGAGGCTACCTAGCTACCTATAGTGTGACATGAACCTAAGGTCCTGGTTGAGGCCATCCTCATGTGTATAGAACTTGGCTATCAGCCTCTGGTCGGCCACTTTGCGTTGTTGCCTGTCCCAAAGTCCGCCTCGAAGGATGGTCACCTGAAGATCCGAGACCGAATGTCCATGACCGCTGAAATGTTCCATGACTGGGAAGAACACTCCTGGCCAGTGATTGTTGTGTGGTGCCCATTCATTCCTTGCCATAGTGTCTGCTTGGTCTTACCAATGTATCATGCCTCGGGGCATCTTTGCCTGTAGCGTATGAGATAGACAATGTTGGCCGAATCACAAGAGTACCTGCCATGTACATGGTGGGTGGTGGATCCTCCACATCATGACTTTTTATTTAAACCAGCAGCAAAAGCCTGCATTGAAGCATCATTTCATGTTTGCCTACTTCCAGTAAAATACGAGAAATCATTCACAGATGGTTAGGTATTTAAAGAAGCAATGACTGTGGTCATAGAGTCATAGAGTCATAGAGATGTACAGCATGGAAACAGATCCTTTGGTCCAACCTGTCCATGCCGACCAGATATTCCAACCCAATCTAGTCCCATCTGCCAGCACCCGGCCTATATCCCTCCAAATCCTTCCTATTCAAATACCCATCCAAATGCTTCTTAAATGTTGCAATTGTACCAGCCTCCACCACATCCTCTGGCAGCAAAAACAGCAAAGGCAGTAACTGTACAGGTTCTCTCTCTCTCCCTCTCTCTCTCTCCTGCACAGTCCTCACCATGTGCTTCTTTTGTCTGTTCTTCTCCCTTTTAAAACTGCTGTTGTTTTGACTTTTTTTTCCCAAAGTTCCAAAACAATGCAACAGCACATAAAACAGTAATTGCTGCTCCTGGAATTTGAAGAAATCACCTCCAACACCTAAAATACCTCAAAAAAAGGAGCAGCTCTTACAGCCAGAAATTTTTCCCATCCTCCATCTTGGATTACCCGTCCTCCATCTGGTTGTTGACAATTTATTCAAAGATTTTTAAAAGCAAAGAAGAAATAATAACAGAAATTCACAACATGTCATTTGGTGGTTCCACAGTCACAAGATGAGTAGAATCTTGTCCAAAGATATCTTTCAATAACCACAGCAGGAGCAGAAGGACTGTGAACGCCCCTTGTTGTAGTTCAATAGCTGTATCGACATGTCCGATACCATCTGATCCTTTCTGTATACATGCTTCATAAGGACACCCTGGTCCATTTCCCTCTGACTAATGCACCTAACACTATGGGCAATTTAGCATGGCCAATTCACCTTACTTGTACATCTTTGGACTGTGGGAAGAAACACACACATACAGGGGGAGAATGTGCAAACTCCACACAGACAGTTACCTGAAGCTGGAATCAAACCTGGGTCCCTGGCGCTGTGAGGCAACAGTGATAACCACTGAGCCACCATGCCACCCATTTAATAGCAGTTTCAAACTACAAGCCAGACTTTAAGGGACTGGCAGGTAATATACAGTCACATGTGTCACCCTGAAATTTGGTGAGTGAAGAACAAAATTAATAATTGCATATCCATGGTTTTAGATTTCAAATGCTATCAGATCAATTCTTTACTTTCTATCTGCTGTACAGATTGTGATCCAATTCCAGTTACTACATCTTTGATGGTAGCAGCTGGAAAATGAATTTCCCAACAGGATTATGGGATTTTTAGTTATCATTAAGTGGAGCTTTGATGGAACACTGAACCTGAGTGACTACGTGATTTTTCTCCATGTTCTGCTCCAATGGTCAGTCTATCCAACTGATTCAGCAAATGAACTGCTGTGAACTTTTAGTGTTTCCAGTTTCTTAAAAAATTCAGATTATAAGTATTTACATTTTAATAACAATGTTGTTATTAACACTTGTGTATAACATGATTGAAGTTGAAATCCAGTTAATATATTTTTGGGAATATTGATTTTGGGAATCTGTGGCCCACCCAATGACATTGTCATATGTTTCATTTTCATGGTTGGACCTTAATGATACAGATTGCTGAGTTGCAAATTATAATTATAATCCCTGTAGGCAGCTCTCTTTAGGTACAAATCCAGTGGGGTTGCTGCTTTTTTAAAAGCAGCTCAAAACTCTGGAAAGAGAATTGCATTTTCCACAAGTTGGGTGATGGTGCTCAGTTTTTTGAAACTGCTATTGGTAACTTGACTGCAACCAGTCCTGATGAAGGGCTCCTGCCCGAAATGTTAATTTTCCTGCTCCTCGAATGCTGCCTGACCTGCTGTGCTTTTCCAGCACCACTCTAATCTTGACTGCAACCAGACCAGCTCAAGTGCTGAGTTGGTGGCCATAAAGTTTGTTGTATGCAATGGAAAGAAGTAGACAGGACATATTCAGGTACCAGCATGTTATAGTATTGTGGTAGTGATATCATACAATTTGATACATTTGTAATTAGATGCCAAATGGTAATATTGAAAGATCTTCAAAGTGTATCACTAATATGTAATCAGACAAGGAAAGAGATATTAGGGGGGTTACCGTATATTTGGTTCAAGTGCTGGAGTAAGACCATAAGATCATAACAAATAAGAATGAAAGGAGGCCATTTGGCCCCTCCAGCTTGTTGCGCCATTCAGAAGGATCATGGTTGATCCAACATTCCTCATGTCCACTTTCCTGTGTTTTCTCCAGAAGGTTTGATTCCTCTAAGATCAAGAAAGGGGAAGATTAGAGATGTGAGGTAGCATTTGCTAAATAGAAGAGAATTCTAAACCATGAGTTGAGTTGACTGTTACCGTTTGGTTTCTGAGTGACAGGGTAGGGGCCTGTGGGGGCGTGGGGGCTAGAGGGGTTGTGGGTCAGGGAACGGCTGTGCCTAGCAGCCTGTCAATTTTCCCCGTCGTGTATAACAGCTCCCTCATGCTTTTGGATCAAGACAAAAATAGAACTGAAAATATATCCAAGCTAGACTCTCTGTTCAAGCTCAATAGACTAGATAGTGACACTACATTGAGTAATGTGTACTTATTATTAATGGTTAACCGGCAAAAAAGTGGCTTGTTTACTCAATTGGCTTTTTTCCACAACTCATTATCCATCAGAACGATGTTGCAAGGCATGTAACAGTAAAAAAAGACTGTTGCTTTCAGCACAAGCAAGAAATGTGAGTGGTAAGATTTGATGCAGCAATAGTTTGTGTTGAATCTCTTTTCTAGTGTTTTGCCGATTGATTTATCATTTGTACGATAATATTAAAATTAAATCCATAGCTTGCATGGATTTAGATAGCTGTTTGGGAAGGCTGAGTTAGAATCAAGACCAACGAATTGGTAAAGTGGTAAGTGAATTACTGAACTACTGTCGCTGTTGTCCATTCAAATGAGCTGCTCTTAATTCTGTATCACACTGTTCCCTTGGAGAATAGCATGAAGTATTGAAGAGGCTGAGTAACAAAAGTCATCCATGAAGCAAACGTTCCCTCCATGGTGGATTGCATCTTTTTATATCAGTTATAAGATGGCTATTCCTGAATGACAGGTAGATTCTATGTGCTCCTACAAAATATACCATGACTGGGAGGTTTGGGGGGAATGTGGCCAACTCTAGTCACATCCACTGAAACTGGATGACAGTCTGGTACTTAGAGCCAGAGCTTCAGTCTCCACTCATCAGCACTTTCAAATACGGGGTTCAGATTCTGCATCTTATAACACGGAAATAGAAATGCTGCCACTGAACAAAGACTTATTCCATCAAATAGATGATATGGAAAGTTGAAAGTCCAATGTATTGAGATATTTGCTTTACAGATGTTGATGTGTTTTAGCTAAAATTCACACTTCATTAATTTAGTTTGATCTACAACTATCCATACGTGAACACTTTTATGTGAATAACATTTTTATGTTAAAACATGGAGACAAAATGCTCAAACATTGAAAAGTACACAAAGTCAATAATATTTCCAGCCAGCCATACTGTTCAAGATTCTGGACTGGGCTACGTCTACACATTGGTTAATGTGTACTGACTATTAATGGGTAATGTGCAGAAGATGGTTTGTGGAATTATTTAATTAATTGGCTTTTCTCCATAACTCACTATCCATCGGAACTATGCTGCAAGGTATGCATCATTTAAAAATCACTGTTGCCTGCAGGAAAAGACAGATGAGATTTGATAGTCATTCATCATTTTGGATAGCAGTACAGGCTTCAATAGTAGGAACTTTAAAAAGTGTTAAGTTCATAATTGTGAAGACTCATGTATTATAGTTAACATTATTTAATTATTCTCTTCCTATGCAGAACATAGGTGACAAATAATTAATGAAGTGCTGGAATTCTGCAGACAACCTAAACCTGCATGAGTTAAAGTTGTAATTGAAGCATGTTTTAAGGTTTTTGGAATTTAACTTGTTCCATCTTCTCAATATACATTGTGCAACAACAAATTTGTTCTAAAGATGTATCTTACAACATTGACAGTTTTTGGCTCCTTGAATCTATGATCAAATGGGAAAGAACTTTTTCTGAGTTTTGTCTCATTGTGTGGCAGTGTGACATTCTTTATTTCGAACAGATTTCAGGAAACTATAATGAAAGAAAGAAACGAAACAGACTATAAAAGATATTTCTACTTACATGAAAAAAAACCTGCAAACACTGGTTAAGTGTGATTCTCAACACATTTCACCACACAGCAATGTTGAAAACTGGCAATCAAAACAAAACATAATACTTATCACTCCATAATTAAAGGTTCAATGAATTATTTAAACCTAACTATGATTTAAGAATACTCTGTCTCTACTAAGCTGGATGTTTAGGCTCAGTTTCCATTCAGTTTAACCTGAACATATAAACCAAGTTGTTTATTTATTGAGCTAATGCCTTAGATTGGACTTCTTAATTATAAGAAAGAAGATGTCAAAATACACTTCTTTCACATGACCCAACTACCCGCTACCTTCTCTGATAATTACCCACTCATTCTTCTTTCTTAAGCCTGATGCTGGCAACTTGACCATACTTCTGTCACCTAGCTACCTGACGAAGGAGCAGCGCTCTGAAAGCTTGTACTTTCAAACAAACCTGTTTGACTATAACCCGATTTTTAACGTGTTCACCGCGGTCCAATACCGGCACCTCCGCATCATCACCTCTAATCTTGATTAATGTTCTCCTTGCTGGTCACTCATCATCCTATTCTCATGTAACAATTTATCCAAAACTCAGTATCCTTTCTCTTTTCTACATTAAAACCGATTGGGCCTTTATCCTAACTGATTTCTCCTGTCTGCTTACTGTTTACCCTATTAAAATTTGCATTCTCAATACCACTTCAGATCCACCCTATTTCTACGACAGTATTTCTATAACCTCTGACATTGTATTCCCTCCTACAGCCTTTGACCATGGGCCTTTGTGCATCTACTCTATTCTTCTTTTTGGCAACAGTCTTCAACTATCTTAGTACTTTTCTTTAAATTCCTACTCTAATAACCCCACCTTAAAAAAAAATTCCAAACCCATCCTTTGATTGAGTTTTGGGTCATGTCTGAGGTCTACCTCTTTCAGACAGAATCTCTGTTCTTTTACATGTTTTGTTTTCTTTTCCTTGGCAAATAGGCATTGAAAAAATATTCCAGTGCAAGATTGTACTACATTTGTTCATTACAGCTTGCCAAGATCATGTATGATTCACTACTGCAAATATAATGACTTATTATTAAACTAATATTAATTTATTATCCAGAATGTTGCTCTGCAGGTAATTCTGAGATCATCAAGACAAGAAAAAATGAAAGCAGAAATTTTTATCCTTCTGATAAGTGGTGAATTAATGATCACTATGATGGCACAGCAGCACCATTGCAGCCAGCTACAGCAGCCTCGGAATTTTAGTTCAGATTCAGAACATAATGCTGAAGCCATACTTGCACCAGAAGCACCAGAACCAGTCCCCGATATGCAAGCAATCTACACATTGACAGAAAAAAACAGGGAATTTGGTTTTAACCTCTACAGGAAAATAGCAAACCTACATGAAGACAATGTGTTCTTTTCACCTATTACCATCTCCACAATGTTTGCCATGATGTCCCTTGGTGCTAAACAAGTTACATCTGATGACATACTCCAAGTCTTGAACGTAAAAGATTTGATCAAAATGAACAACCCATACCTGTTGCACACATTGTTTCAGTGGCTTCACTGCAATGTTAGCAGCAACAAAGATCTCCTTATCTCAGAGGGAATTGCTTTGTTTGTACAAGATGACATTCATTTGAAACCAACATACATCAATGATGCTTCTTATTTTTATAATGCTGATATAATTCCTGTAGATTTTCAAGATGCAGCCAACGCCACAGATATCATTAATCAATATATTGACAATAGAACAAATGGAAAAATCAACAAGTTGCTTGATTCTGTGGATAGCAAAACCAAACTTCTTTTTACTAATTACATCTTATTCAAAGGTAAGAATTCAAAATTCATTCAAAAAGTAATATAAAATGCCTGGCCTATTATTTATAAATTATGAAGCAGGGTCAAAAATTCAAGTTAAGACATCATGAAAAGAACAGTGAATGGAAGAGTAAATTAATTACATGTGGCGGCTAGGTGGCACACAATGTGTCGATTATAGGGAGAAAGTAAGACTGAAGGAATTTGGTAGATTCAAAGTTTCTGTTCCAAAAACCATGGATTAATTTTATGAGGTTCAGTCACCCCGTCGTTCTTCCTTAGTCAAATTGAAACTAAAGATTAAATAGAGCATATTAAGTCTAGTTGGTGTGACAGTAGGATAAAAATGTATGCCCTTCAACATAAGAGTTTGCCAGTGAGCCTCTCAAAACTATTGATAACAAGATCATAGCAAATCCATTTAACTATGCCTGATCCTAATATCTTAAAACATTACCTAAAACAATGGTTAATCACAGTCTTGGAAATTTGGTATCCATAGCCTTTCCACAATTCCAGTGACATTTGTTCATTACAGCTTGCCAAGATCATGTATGATTAGCTACTGCAAATATAATGACTTATTATTAAACTAATTAGCATACAAAAATGCTTTCTTATTGCACCAGTGCACCAGAAAAGCCAATCTCTTAATGTTATGATGTGTCCCTTTGCTCCAGATTCTCTCACTAGTGGAAATAACATTGCTTTATGTGCTTACATCATTATAAATGCCCCAATTAATTATCCTTCAGCTTTGGAAACTCAAAGGAATAGAATGCTTTTTTTTTGCAACTTGTCTTCATAATTTAACCATCAAAGTTTCAGAATCATTTTGTTAAATCTGCAGAGTTCCTCTTTAAAACCATATATACTAGCTATGGTATCGTGCCCAAAACTGAATACAATGCTCCAGATGTGATAGAGAAATGGCCAAAATTCAGGCCAACTGAAGCATAACCACTTCTTTTTGTATGCCAATCTCTTTGAAATTAAAGCCAACACTCCTTTTGTCTCTTTTGATTTTTTTTTACCTGTGCACTAGCTTTTAATGATTTGTGCACCTGGACAAATACCTTTGTTCCTTCAGTTTCTATTCATCAAATAAGTTTGTCATATGCTTCATGGCTATTACAGTATGACCTGAACTTGTCTTCAATAGACTGATACAACTTATCATACTTACATTATTAGCTTGTTTTCATAGTTTTGTTCCTACCCTCTTTCTGCATATCCAGGTTTCTCTTTTTATTTGTATATTATTTTCTTCAGCTTAATATTGCCTTTTAGATCATGAGGACGTAGGAGTGAGGGGAGAGAAAAGATAAATTATTATGAAATGAAAACCGAGAAATTGGTGACTCTTACTGCTCCACCTACATAATACTCCGACCAACAATAGTCAGAGTACGAACGATTATCTATAATGTTAAAAATTTAAAAATGTGTAATTATAGATCAGCAATAATTGCTTATTTTTGTTCAGGGAAGTGGATGGCTCCCTTTGATCCAAATGGTACCAAGGATGGAATATTCTATATAAATGCATATACCAGAATCAAAGTACCAATGATGTTCAAAGAGGACACTTTTTTCTTAACACATGACAAGACACATTCTTGTATAATACTGAAGATTCCATACCAAGGAAATGCAAGTATGTTGGTGGTGATACCAAAAAATGGAGAATATCTCCATGTGGAAGATGAGCTAACAACAGAATTATTAGCCAAGTGGATCAAAGCATTGAAACCTAAGTATGACTTTCAATTTTACAATCAAACAGTAATGGGTATGTCAAAATGCAATAGATTACAACTGAGAAAAAGCGGCTATAGTGAGGCAAAGATTAACATACCGTTTTCAATGAAGTACTGTTCTTAATTACAGCTCATTCTTCATTATTGGACTTAGAATTTACTTTATGTTTCTTTGACATATGTGGAGCTGGACAGAAGTCTGAGACAGATTTATAGACCCAAAAAAAGCCTTAAGCATTCTTGTTATCACTTGTAACTTAATTATATCATTTAAATTTAATTTAATTCCAATTAAAATATATACTTGTTTTAGTAAGATATTAGGATTTCTATGTTGAAATAATGATGAATAGTTAATAGCTTAAATGTGTTTTTTTTTGGTAAATTGTGCATGTAGTTAACTCTACAGAAAAGTGGTTGGGTAAATATTCATAAGTAGACTGGATATTTTTACTGTATGTTCTGGACTCATAGCAATGCTTGCAGAATCACTTTAATTGTCTATCTCTTATCTGCTTTTCTGTGGGTAAGGAAAACTAAAACTAGAGGGCATTGGTTTAAGGTGAGAAAGGAAAGATTTAAACAGGACCTGAGGGGTGACTTTTTTAATGCAGGGGGCGGTGTGTGTATAGAATGAACTGCCAGCAGAAGTAGTGGAAGATGGAAAAATTACAGCATTTAATAGGCATCTGTACGGTATATGAATAAGAAGAGTTTAGAGGGAAAAGAGCCAAATGCTGACAAATGGGACAAGGTCGGATTAGGATTAATGGTCAGTGTTGACAAATTGGAATGAAGGGTCTATTTCCGGGCTGTATGTCACTATGATTCTGCTGTAAAATTAATCACTACTAACCACCTTATGATTATTTTGCGCAAATAGCAATTACTGAGTCACTTGAAAGGATTAAAACCTTTTATCCACAGTATGTAGGTTTAATAAGTTTCCTTCTCAGAAAAACTTATGTGAAATATTTTCAATTTCACATTCACATTTTACATTATGTCCCTAGTCCTAGATCCCCTAATCAGCAGAAAATGTTTATCTATATCTACCTGATTTTTCTCCCTTAGTAGCTTGAATACTTCAACTAAATTATTCTTTAATTTCTAAATTTCTGGAGATATATCTATAATGTGAAATTTCTCTTTCTAATTCAACTCTTGGAATCCAGGTATCATTCTAGTAAATCTACTCACTTCCTCTTGAAACAAATCCATCCTTCCTAAAGCAGAATACCCAGATTTTTAAAAATCTGCTTATTATCACTATTTAAAATATAAATACATTCAGATTCAGATCAATGTAACTTAAAAAACAAATGCAACTGAGTAACATTAAAAATAAAATCAAATTTAAGTATTTAATAGTAAAAAATAAAATTTAGTCAGGAAAAACTTCCTTTGTTGTCAATGAATTATCACATCATGGTATTTTTATGGCTCATTCCTTTTTAGTGCAATTCACGAAATTTTGAATCACTGCATGTCAAACTCCATTCTCTGGAAATGAGGAGTAAAAAGACAATATGTTTACATATCTTTTGTCAACGCTGGCTTGTGATCAGTTGCTGGAAGTGATCAAAATTACTTCAATTATTTTATTTTTCACTTCTCTATGAAAGAAAGTATCAGCTCCACTTGGCACTTGTCCTCAACAATTTGACTGAAATCTGGAACCTGCCAGATGGCTGATTCAGATACTAATCTTCATCCTGTCGCTCGATGGCATAGCAATAATGGTTAACTGCTATGCTGCCTCGCTAATCTTTAAACCTAGATTAATTTTAAATTTTATTTTGAGAGTCATTGTCTTTTATTGAATCTACACAATTTAATGATAATTTAATGATAATGAAATACCTTCAACTTACTAACATAGTGCATGAGTAAGGTTAAAGTTTACACAGAATTCTCCTTACATTTTGCAAATAATGCATCCAGTTTCCAGTTCTGAAATTCTTTTCCGTAGAGTGATGGTTATTTCTGATTTTGCAGAGTCCCTACCGTTATAGAGGGAGCATGTTTTAATTGGCATAGCTGGCAGCAGAACACTTACCATTCTGATTCTATTTCCAGAGTGCATTCAACTATATATTATGTACATATATATAAAGGGAAAGGTATTTCTTGAAAAGCAGACAAGCTTGATTGCTGAGTTTGCAGTATCTGAATAGATTGTAATCAAATCGAAGTTTTTTTTGTGAAAAATGGCATTGACACACCTTACTGTTCAGCATTACATTTCTCACATTAGCTGTGCAAAAGGGAGCATGCCAGTTGGAGCTAAAGTGGGCAATAGAGTAGATGTATGGATAAGCCACGATTTAATTGAATACCAAACCAGGCTTTTGGGGGTAATGGGCTTCCTCTTGTTACTTTGTAAAGCCAATTGGAATAAAAAAAACATTTTGTTCATTGAATATTTTCTACAATGAATCCATTTTTAAAAATGCAGAACGTGCTATTAAGCACTCCATAATTGTCACAAATGTACAAGGAATTTTGCTTCACTAGTTTAGGCTGGATACAAATGAGACTCCACAAGCAAAGATTTTGCTCTAGGTCTCAATCATCTATTCTTCCCTCATGATTCCAACATAAAATATTAACATGCTCTATTACATGACAATACATCTGAATAGCAATAACATTAAATGTTTTTGTTCTTAGTTTTCCGTTGCTTGTAAATCATGTTTATTTTCTTGTCCTAGGAAAATCGAATTATATTTTCCAAAATTTAAATTGAACAAGTCGTATGACATGGAAAGGAAGCTGAGACAATTGGGAATTATAACACCCTTCACAAACACTGCCAATTTTTCTGGAATCTCTTCATCTTACCATCTGAAGATTTCTAAGGTACATTTGTTCTGAAAATAGTCACTGAAACCATATCAGTTTTTCTCCTGTTTACTATGCTTATTTGAATATGGCAGGAGAAGGAGGAAGTAGCAACTGATTAATTTCATTTTGTTTATTTTTTCAGGTTATTCACAAAGCAACGATTGATGTGAATGAGAGAGGAACTGAAGCAGCAGCAGTAACCAGTGTTTCAGCAGTGCCTTATTCACTTCCAACTGTCATAAAAGTGGACCACCCTTTTGTTTTCATGATATATGAAGAAATAACAAACATGCTACTGTTTATAGGACGGGTGAAAGATCCCACCAAGAGTTAATGTTCTCGTGAGATTATTGTTTTTGAATTGATTGTTGTTTTGTAAGTTAGGCATTACAATAATGACTCTTGAAAGGATTAACAATATTTTAGACAATACTGTGTTGGCCTATAGCAGTACAGAACATAGAATAATCAATTTGATTCAATTTTTCAGATTTGGAAACTTTCAATAACTATGTTTAATATTTAAAAGCATTGAAATAAAAAAGTCCTTTTCTCAAAGATTGCTTTCACTTTATGCATGATGTTAATTTGTTTTCAATCAGAGGTCACTTTGCACTTTTGACTAACTGGCATAAATGTGTTTTCAGTTTCTCAAAAGTTCCACATTATCCTGAAACTTTGAAACTTAAAACATCCTCTTGGAGGTCACAGCAAAATTCAGTTGATGAAAGGGAACCACTGGTTTTCAAGAAACTCTATGGTACTCCTGAGCTTACGCTTGTCAGGTTATACACGATAGGCAGTAATTGCAGTTGATGCTAGCTGTAACACTTACTATTGAAGGACAATGAAAAGGCAATTCTGGTGCAGTGTAATTGATACACCTTGGGATGGGGGGGCAGAAAGATATGGACTATTTAGAAGAGTGGTTTTTAGATGCTGAATACGTGCCAATGGCATGCATTAAGGTAACAGTAGAGATATTGAAACATAAAGGAAAGGTACTACTCTCAAAACTAAATTGATATTTAATTCTCAAACTTAAAAGCAAGACATAAGACCACAAAAGCAACTAATGATACAATGCCTCTATAGAGGTTACACAGAATTTTCTCAGACTGATTGCACTGTATATATTTAGAATGGCTTTATCCCTCCCAAGTTGGAAACTATTATTTTTCATAGCATGATCACTTTCACTCCTACTGACACTAAAATAACATACACTTCTGTACAATCAAAACTAAGGTTCAGAATAAAACATATGATGGAGTGACTGATATGACGGATGACCTTTTAGTTAAGGTTAAAATTGAGACATTGGGGAATTACATCTGTGAAGTTGACCTCTGCTGTGTGCATTTTCTGCAGCAAACCATTCCTTACTATCCTAAGGTGTTGGGCAGGAGCATGTGCAACACTTAATCTTTTAACAAAACTGCAACCATTGTTTGTACATTATTTAGATACAAGACAGCAACCCTTTTGAGATTAATTTTGATTGCCAAAAATAGATAAATAGATTAAGGTCAGGTGGGAAGTTAAACTTTAAAAATCTTAAACCAATCCGTTTCCAACTTACCCACATCCAGGTTTAACAGAAGTGGGACAAGTGCCAAATGGAAGAGGGTTGGCTATTTATATATTGAAATAAGGCTGGCAGTCTGAAATGTTAACTGCCTAGCAGGTTTAACTGCTACTGGACAAATCTGTGTGTCCTTGCGAAACATGGACTATTTTAGAGCAAAGTTATCACAGATCCTGAAAAGATTTCTCCAAACAAGGGGGCAATGTCTTGCCAATTTCTAATATGCTGTTGTCTTTCTAGAGTCTAGGGAAGGCTGGGAAGATTATAACCAAACATCCTGCAATTTCCATTCTCATTTCCTTGAATACTCCTCATCCAGCTCTGGTATCTTGCTAACTTTAAGCATCAACAGTTTATCTGATAACTCCTCATCAGTTTTAAACTCTGTTATTGGTAGTTTTCTCCTCTGTGACCATGGCCTGGGTGGCATTTGACTCCTTGGTAAAGATAAATGCAAAATATTCTTTTAAAACTTCTGTCAGAACTCCTGTCTCCTTGGGTAAATCTTGTTGGTCCGTAATCGACCCTATTCCTTCTTTTGGCACCCTATTCTGTTTATGTGCCTATAGAAGATATCAAGACTCCCAAAATGTTATGTTAGTTACTAGCCTTTTAGGTTAGTTACTAGCTTTTTTTTTCTCATAGTCCTTCTTTATTTCTCTTGTAAGTTTTTTATTTTAACCTCTCCCCTGAATGTTTTGTATTCAGCTTTGTTCTCAATTTTATTTTCTACCAGTCATCATGCCTACTTCTTTCTTCCTTATCTTAATTTCTATATTTTTTTTTCATCCAGGGACCTTGGGATTTGTCTGGGATACCAATGCCTTTTGAAACAATATGCTTGACTGTACCTGCTTTCTTTTTAGAAGTTAGTCCATTGTTCAGTTAGTTTCCACAAAACATTGATTTCCAGTCCATTTAGCCTCGTTTCATTTTCCCCTCATTTGAATTGGCTCTACCCCAAGTAAATTATTGTTATTTTGGATTGCACACTGTCCTTTTGTGCCACCTTCTTAAACCTTATGATACAATGATCACAGTATCCTGACAGTTGATCTACTTGGCCCACCTCATTTCCAAAAACAGGTCTAGGTACTGCCTCCTTTCTTATCTAACTGGACATGTATTGCTATAGAAAATTCGCCTGAACACAATCTAGGAATGCTAATCTCATACTGCTCTGTACACTACCACTACCAGGATTCAAATTTGAGAAATTAATGACCCCACTATAATAGCCCTAAAGCATTAACATCTCCCTGTAATTTCCCTACAAATTTGTTCCTCTACGTCCTTCCTACTGGTTCGTTTATAGACTACACCAAGCAACTTAATTGTATGCTTTTTTTTCCTCAGCTCTATCCAAACTTATTCTGTCCTTGGAGCCTCTGGGACTTCCTCTTTCTGCACCATAGCAGTGCTCTCCTTAATCAATACAATCACTCATCTTCTTTCTTTATTTCCGATCTTTTCTGAACACCTTCTACCCAGGAATACATAACACTCAGTCCTATCCAACACAAACAGTTCACTAAATCTCTGACACCCACACCGAAGATTAAGCCCCTTGCTCCAGCAAAAATGGGGTCTGTTTGAAATCTGTAGAGACCGCAATTACTTGCTGGATTTGGGGCTTCTCTCTTCAGAGAGTCATGCCCCCTCCCTCCTGTTCCTTTTCATGAATACAGGATTGTCAGAATTGGAGCAATCTGGGTTCTTCCAGCATTTCTCAAGGTCTGTGAAGGTCTTAGCTCCTGGTCAAGTAGGCATACATGCAGATTTTTAAAAAACTTAGTGATGCGTCTGGTTCTCGAAGGATCCACAGCAATATTTAAAAAGATTATTAGATCATGAAATAATAGAATGGCAGGATCAATTTTCTAACTATAATTGGCTAGGAGTATCACCTGTCTAAATGCTCTGGAATTCTCTTGCTAAACCAGTCCCTTTTTGGTTTTCAACCTTCCTCACCTCCTTTGATTCCCTGCTTAAAGTTCACCTCTTAGTTTTATGGGAAAATACGTGCAGTTTCAGGTGAGATATGGTGTTTTAATTTATTTAACGTTTTCTGTCTAGAAGTCATTGTTTGACAGGCTTGGCTTCAATTATACAGAGAATACTTGTGAGAAATCTGGAAGCTCATGCAGGGAGCTTACAGCTGCTACTTGGGGTCTAGATTAGAATGGTGCTGGAAAAGCACAGCAGTTCAGGCAGCATCCGAGGAGCAGTAAAATCGATGTTTCGGGTAAAAGCCCTTCATCAGGAATACAGGCAGAGAGCCTGAAGGGTGGAGAGATAAATGAGAGGAGGGTGGGTGTGGGGAGAAAGTAGCATAGAGTACAATAGATGAGTGGAGGAGGGGATGAAGGTGATAGGTCTTCAGGGCAGAGGAAATGACCTGGGAGTTGCAGTGGGAGAGGGACTCCTTGAGATTCTTGTAGAGAGAGGAGGAAAACTTCTTCAAGGCAGGCATCCTTGCAAGAGGATTCGCAGTAGGGTTAAAACTAACTAGGTAAAAACAATGACTGCAGATGCTGGAAACCAGAGTCGAGATGAGAGTGGTGCTGGAAACGTACAGCAGTTCAGGCAGCATTCAAGCAGTAAAATCGACGTTTCGGGCAAAAGCCCTTCATCAGGAATACAGGCAGAGAGCCTGAAGGGTGGAGAGATAAATGAGAGGAGGGTGGGTGGGGGGAGAAAGTAGCATAGAGTACAATAGGTGAGGGGGGGAGGGGATGAAGGCTGCTACTTGGAGTATTAGCTGGTGGGAGCAGTCTGATCCCCAACCCCTTTGTCTTTGAATGGGGTAATGGGGTTAACCCAAGCCAAGATTTTAGACTGCATAGCTCAACCTGATTAAGGATGTACTTACACCAGTATGCACATTTAACGCATTACGCTGCTTATAAATATTTCTGTAGTAAGACAGTAAAAGGAAGTATGTGACAAAGGGAATCAGCAGGAATCTCATCTGCTAGTCTAGGACAAGGTCAAAAATCACAGACACCAGGTTATAGTCCAAAATTTTATTTGAAATCACAAGCTTTCAGAGCACTGTTCCTTTGTCAGGTGAAGGGACAGCACTCCAAAAGCTTGTGATTCCAAATAAACCTGTTGGGCTATAACCTAGTGTCATATGACTTTTGAACTTGCCCACACCAGTCCAACACCAGCACCTTCGCATCATGGCTAATCTAGGCCTACAGCAGAACCATAAATAAGATTGGTGAGTTACTGGTTCAAATTGCATTATGTACAGTCGGTGTTGCTATAACACAGCAGTTCCATTCTTATGCAATCCCATATTATAAGGAAATCATATAATAGAAGCACCATTTAAACCAAACGGGGCCAGAACTGTATTAGAACCAATGCACGCTTTAAAACTTTGTGCTTTAGAAATAGTGTCCACAGTTCATCAATCGTGTAATAGCGAATTCTGTGTGTTACAGCAGAACAACTGTAATCACGATGCTGTGGCGGAAACAGAGACCTGGCTCATGAAAGGGCAGGACTGGGTATCGAATATTCCTGGGCATAAAGTGTTCAAAAAGATAGGAAGGGAAGGAAAAAAGGTAGGATGATGGCATTGATTAAAGAGAACACTGAAGTGCTGGAGAAAGGAGATCCCAGAAGATTAAAGGACAGAATTTATTTGGCTAAGCAGACTTGGAGCCTAAGCATTTGCTCTGCCCAGAGTCTAGCAAATCTCCACTAAAAACTGTCAAAAAAAAGGCTCAGGATGGAATGTGAGCAGATAATAAGCCAAAGACCTGTCTTTGTGCAGAGCGTAATTGTTAATGATGTTGTGGAGCTATCCACTACAAGACACTGTTCCACTTGGCATTAAGCTGCAAGCAAAACAAACTGACCACTAAGCTGTGGGACAGCTCTTAGTCTTATTTGCATAGTGCTCTTTCAACTTTGATGTGCTCAATGGCCTTTCCTCATACCATTTTTTTTTGTTCTTAAACTACTGGACCATAAGTGAGAACTTGCCCTTAATAAATGAGAATAAGTGTGTTAGATATGTCAGTGATGTGCAATTTACATTTTTATGAGAGATAACAAACACAACAGCATTGCTGAATTTCTATTGAGAGTTTATAACTTAGTTAAGAATATGTAACATCCAACTGTAACAGAACTTGAGTTGACATTACCTGTTTAAAGTTTTTTACATAAAGCCAGGATTTTAGACTGCATAGCTCAATCTGATTAAGGCCATATTTACACCAGTATGCACATCTAATGCATAACACTGTTTATAAATATTTCTGTAGCAAGACGGTAGATTAGGTCTGTGACAAAGGAATTTATGCATATTAGCTTTAAAAAGAATCATGGACATGCTAAACAAAATAAACATTAAAATAATTAATTTCATTTTTATCTTATTAAAAAACAATACATTTGAATATCTTTTACATGCTTACAATGTAATTCTTGTGCAATTATACATGGTTATTTACAACATATGGCGAAACGAGAGGATAACACCTACTCTTGCAGAAAGTATCTCTTACATAAAGTCTTGTAGGTGGAAAATAGTAAAGTAAGATTCCAAATCAAATCAAGGAAATACAATACTCGGATCTGAAAATAACCAAAAAAGATAATACAATACATTGTATCTAAAAGTTTTACAATGAGAAGCTCAACTCAACACTGAAAATTTATAATAAATCCCTGGTTACCAGAAATTATTTAAAACTGCCATTAGATTGCGAACATGAGAAGACAGAACCAAACAGTAAAATGTACATACAGAAATGACTAAATATATTGGTAACATAGGACAATTGATAATACTGATATCCTGCATGACGTCAGTGTTTGCAGTTTTTATACAGTATGCAAGCTTCATTAAAAAATTGTACATTTCAGAGCAATATAAATAAACACTTCAGATTTTTAAAGTAATTTGTTACATTCAGTTTAGAAGCCAGTACTTCTTGTACTATTGTTCAACACCAAGTGATTGCTAAAGGCCTCTTAAGAGCAATACAGGGCACAGACATCTGACACTCAATGCCAGTTAAATATTATACACAATCTTTTTGATGGGTGCCATACTGAGATTTTCATCACACCAATGAAAGAGCAAAATGACAACTAATGCCAACCAGTACTAATGAGAGTGAGAATAACTCAAAGGAGGTTTTGCACCATATTCATTTGGCACCCATGGTGGTATTTTGGATAAAATACAATCCACATTTGTCAACACTTAAAACAAAACCATATCTCCTGTATGTGTCATAGAGTCATAATTTGCCAAAATGTACTCAAATTGGAAAATTTGTTGCAAGAGGGTATGACATTCATCATGAGGTGTACTTTTGATCAGAAATATAGAAGTCACAAAGTAAATTAGTTTAGTCAAATTTTAAAGATTTATTTTTTAAATTAGTACTCTTAGGGTGTAAGATTCTGAAGGAACGCTGTTTTAATATTTGACAGTTACTTCACTAAAACGTTTTCTCTAGCACAATGCAGCTCTACTCATGGGGATTATTTTTTGTTGAAAATCTACATCTTAGGTCCTTAATATCTGGTTTATTAATTTATTTCAAATAATGTGTTAGTGAAGAGTTTCAGTTTTCAAGAAGTGCATTAAAAACTAAAATGTCCCAGATCTGTAACTGGAGTCTGATTGTAGCTGGACTTCAATAAATTGGACCCCAGGATCTCCCGATTTGCTTTAAAGATCACAATAAGTGGCCTCAAATTAAAGCATAATTTGCAGAGAGTCAGCATCTAAAACAGACTGCTGCATAATCAAGTTCAAGAACTAACTTTGGCTATGAATGAAAAGTTATCTTATAGTGTAAATGTTAATTGCAACACAAACAGACACTGAAGTTGACAACATCAACATTTACTCTGAGCTCTTTTTCATTGATTAAAAAAAAGTCCTGACAAACCACCACAAAAAGTCTCTTAAATAAAAATGAGTTGTACTGTATTGCTCAAATATAAATTAAGCTGGATTTGTGAATTTAATCACTGAGCATGGATGAAATAAAATTGTATCATTTCACTTCTTCAATTAACTTGGGTTTGCTGGGCCTACATTTGGAAGCTTGCTTCTTAGTTCAATCACTTTTGTTAAATTTCTAATATTTTAACTTGAACCTGTATTTCATCCTGGTTAACTACTCAGTTACAGTTTGGCATCAACTTTGGCATTTTAACATGGTCATTTGCTATTGTTCAGAGGGAGGAGTTAAGCACTCCATTTATGCTTCAAATTTAGCAAAGGTTTGAAGAATTTAATAATTTACAACACAACTTTGCAAAGGTATTGGGTCAGCCGGTCAGTCATTATAGATAAATGAATGATGTTTAAAATCCATAAGCAACCGAGTTTGTTACCAGTTACCATCCACAGCAAAATTGCGATCCCGAATATGCCTGGGAATCTAGTTACATCATTATGCCAAACTCCACACACTTCAGTTTCTTACAAGCAAGAAATAGTCAACTTAAGTGTGCTGAGATAAACTTACATTTTAAATTTCTTTGTACATACCCAACAGGGTACTTGGAGGTATTTGTGGTAGTAGCTGCTGAAAGCTCTGCAATGCTTTCTTTAATGAATTGTGATCACTGTATAGCAAACAAGGATGTATGCAGTAATATTTATACAATAGCTGACATGAAAAATAAAATATGGGAATAAATTGCTTTTGTGAAACCCACAGTCTTAGCTTCAAATCTGAGTGCTTTCTCTTCAGGACTAGGTAGTCAGGGAAATCCGTGTAGTTCCTTGCAGCTTCAAAATCATGTGAACCCTCCTGAAACTTGCCCTGAAGGAAGTCACTGATATGCTTTATAAAATGTCTTTCGTGGAGTGCTTTCCAGATTGTTAAGGATTTGATTTTCTGCTTTTCCTTCAAAAAAAAAGATAATTTGCTTAAGTAAATAGTTAATGAAGGTTGCTCATGTTGTCCCCCTGTACAAGAAGGGTAATAGGGATATTCCGGGTAACTACAGACCAGTGAGCCTGATGTCGATGGTGGGAAAGTTGCTGGAGAAGCTACTGAGGGATAGGATCTATTTATATTTAGAAAAGAATAAGCTTGTCAGTGATAGGCAACATGGTTTTGTGCGGGGGAGATCGTGCCTTACCAACTTAATAGAGTTCTTTGAGGAAGTGACCAAGTTGATAGATAAAGGAAGGGATGTTGATGTCATATACATGGACTTTAGTAAGGCGTTTGATAAGGTTCCCCATGGTAGACTAATGGAGAAAGTGAAGTCATATGGTGTGCAGGGTGTTCTAGCTAGGTGGATAAAGAACTGGTTGAGCAACAGGAGACAGAGAGTAGTAGTTGAAGGGAGTTTCTCAAAATGGAGAAAGGTGACCAGTGGTGTTCCACAGGGGTCAGTATTGGGTCCACTGTTGTTTGTAATAATCATAAATGATCTGGAAGAGGGCACTGTTGTTTGCAGATGACACGAAGATTGGTGGAGTAGCAGAAAGCATAAGGGACTATCAGAGAATACAGGAGGATATAGATAGACTGGAGAGTTAGGCGGAAAAGTGGCAGATGGTTTTCAATCCAGACAAATGTCAGGTGATGCATTTAGGCAAGTCTAATTCTAGAGTGAATTATACAATGAACGGAAGAGCCTTGGGAAAAGTTGATGGGCAGAGAGATCTGGGAGTGCAGGTCCATTGTACCCTGAAGGTTGCTGCACAGGTAAATAGAGTGCTCAGGAAGGCATATTGTATGCTTGCCTTCATTGGACGGGATATCGAGTATAAGAGCTGGCAAGTCATGTTAAAATTGTACAAGACATTAGTTCGGCCGCATCTAGAATACTGTGTACAGTTCTGGTCGCCACATTACCAGAAGGATGTGGATGCTTTGGAGAGGGTGCAGAGAAGGTTTACGAGGATGTTGCCTGGTATGGAAGGTGCTAGTTATGAAGAAAGGTTGAGTAGGTTACATTTATTTTCATTAGAAAAAAAGAGATTGAGGGGGGACCTGATTGAGGTTTACAAAATCATGAAGGGTATAGACAGGGTGAATAGAGACAAGCTTTTTCCCAGGGCGAAGGATTCAATAATGAAAGGTCACACTTTCAAGGTGAGAGGTGGAAAGTTTAACGGGAATACACGTGGCAAGTACTTCACACAGAGGGTGGTAGGCGTTTGGAACGCGTTGCCAGCAGCGATGGTAGAGGCAGGCACGGTAGATTCATTTAAGATGTGTCTGGATAAATGCATGAGTTGATGGGCAGTAGATGGATACAGATGCTTAGGAATTGACTGACAGGTTTAGACAGTACATTTGGATCGGCTCAGGCTTGGAGGATGGAAGGGCTAGTTCCTGGGCTGTAAATTTTCTTTGTTCTTTCTTTGTTCTATCAGTATTATTCCATAGAATGTGTTCTGCTATAATAATAAGAGGGACTGATAAATAGTTCTAGTTTTTTTTGTTAATAAGTTTGGTGACATTTGATTATTCTTATGCCTATATTAAACTCAAGATTCTCCTTAAATCATTGGGATATTACAGTTGCCACAAAATGCATTGTGCGTTGTGACATTGAATGCTATAGGCATAGGTTTCTCATAACTGCCACAAATCTCAACCTCACCAACTGATCTTTTTAATGGAGTTGCAGGTGGACCAAGGCAGAGTGCAACTGGGGTTGCACTATGCAGAAACCCCAGCTCAGATGCTTCCTACGAGGCAGTTCCATTAAGGTAAGTTGATCAGCAGAGACACACATTATGTAGCCACATTGCCCTCTGCATTTTAAACAGCTGTGAGGAAGGATGATTTTTTGACCATGATGATCAGTATTAGGTGATAATCAGAGGGAGCCCTGGGATAAAAAGTATTAAGCACAGGTGGTGTTTATTTGATTGAATTTTGCTTTAAAGGAATATTTTTTTGATTGAGCAGATAAGTGCCCTCCTCCTTCTCTGGCCCATACCATTGTAACTCGCTGAGGCATACTGGGATGTCTACCTCCCATATGTAAATGATCACAGGATCTCAGAGGCAGATGGAGAACTTTGCCTTTTCGAGCTGTGCGTTAAACAAATGAGAAGGATGAACGGTTGGAGCAGGTAGCCTAGCCCAAATTTGACGCTTAGCCAGCAATCACATCATTTATTTAGCTGCTATGACTTAACTCCCTTTTCAGATCAAGTGGCAGGTCAGATGACTGAAAAGCATAAAGAATAGTGAAGAATGACTAAAAGATCATTCAGGAGAAAGAAATTAAAGTTTGACAGGAAGCTAACTAGAAAAGTAAAAACAGTCAGCAATTTCCACAAGTATATAAAAAGGAAGAAAGTAAATCAAGTCAGAGAGAGAGAGAGCGAGAGAGAGAAAATGGAGTTAATAGTCATGGAATGGTACGTAATGAAGAAGGATTGATAACTGGTCTTGTAGTTAAGGATCCTCTTGGAAGGAGTGACCACAATGTGCTAGAGTTTCATATTCGGATTGGAAAAGTGAAGACAGAGTTGCATACAAGGGGTTTACTGTTGGGCAAAGACAATTATATAGGCTGAGAAAGGAGTTGGCTCGAGTGGACTGGGCAAAAATATTAAAGGGCAGGACAGTTGAAGAACAGTGGTAAATGCTTAGGGAGATACTAAATACCTCTCAATTAAAATATATTCCTGACAGGAAGAGGAATTGTAAAAAGGTTAAAAATCATCCACGGTTTAATATGGAAATCAAGGATAACAGATAGGCAAAGACTAGGGTATATCATACTGCAAAAGTTAGTGGCACTCTGGAGGATTGGGAGAACTTTAAATGTCAGCAAAGGATTACTAAAAACAAAATCAAAAGAGTTAAGATTAATGATGAAAGGAAACTAGCAGAAAACATAAGCACTGATATCAAAAGCTTCTACAAAAAGGAAGCAAATAGTGAAAGCAAATGTTGGCCCTTCAGAGGATGAAAACGGTGAGGTAATAAATGGGAAACTCAGAAATGGCAGAGGCACTAAACCAATATGTTGTCTCTCTTTTCTCAGAGGAAGATAATTTCTTCTCCTTAACAAAACAGCTTCTACAGAGAAATTTGATGAAATTGCTATAACTAGGGAAAAGGTATTAAGTAAACTGATGGGATTAAAGGCAGGTACGCCTGATGGCTTGCATCCTAGCATATTAAAGGAGGTGGTAGCACAGATAGTGGATGCATTAGTTATGATATTCCAAAATTCTCTGGATTCTGGAAAGGTACCAGTGGACTGGAAACATGCTAATGTGACACCCTTATTCAAAAACAAAGATGGGCACAAAATGAGAAACTACAGACCAGTTAGTTTGCTTGACCTCTATGGTAAGAAAATTGCTGGAGTCAATGGGTGGGTTGCACTTCGGCAGGTCGGTGTGGACTTGTTGGGCCGAAGGGCCTGTTTCCACACTGTAAGTAATCTAAACTAATCTAATCTAATCATAAAGGATGACATAACTAAACACTTGGAAAAACGAAGCTTAATTCACAAGTATCAGCACAGTTTCATGAAGGACAAGTCATGCTTGACAAATTTGGAGTTCTTTGAGGATGTAACCAGCAAGGTAGATAATGGATATCTGATGGGTGTGGTATATCTAAACTTCCAAAAGGCATTTGACAAGGTGCCACTTAAAAGACTGATCTAGAAAGTTAGATTCCATGGGGTTAAAGATAGAGTATTGGTTTAGATAGAGGATTGGCTAACTGACAGAAAGCAGAGAACGAGGATAAATAGGTCCTTCTCTAACTATTGGGGTGTCACAGGGTTCAGTTCTCAGACCTCAACTATTTACAATCTACATAAATGATCTGCAAGCAGGGACAGAGTGCAATATAGCAAACTTTGCAGGTGTTACTTAAATAAGTAGGAAATGAGGACATAAACAGTTTACAGATGGATATTGACAGGCTAGGAGAATGGGAGCCAGAATCTGGCAGGTGGGGTTTAATGTGGGTAAGTGCAAGGTTATCCATTTAGCTGGAAAATAAAAGGGCAAGTTATTATTTTAAAATGAGAAACACACTCAAATGTGCATCAGTACAGAAGGATATGGGCATCTTTGTGCTTGAATTGCAGAAAGTGCGTATGCAGGTGCAGCATTATAACAAGAAAGCAAATGAAATCCTGGTACTTATTGCAAAAGAATTGAATTAAAGAAGTAAACAAGTGTTGTGCCAATTATCTAAGACGTTAGTGAGACCACGCCTGGAGTTTTGACCTCCTTACTAGACAAAAGATGTGGTGGCACTGGGGGTAGTTCAGAGGAGATTCACCAGGTTGAGGTGGGTGTGTGTATGGAATGAGCTGCCAGAGGAAGTGGTGGAGGCTGGTCCAATTACAACATTTAAAAGGCATCTGGATGGGTATATGATTAGGAAGGGGTTACAGCGATATGGGCTGGGTGCTGGCAAATGAGGATGGATTAATTTAGAATTTCTGGTTGACATTGACAAGTTGGACTGAAGGGTCGGTTGCCATGCTGTACATCTCCAAGACATTGTGATTCTATAATTCCAGGGATGAAAGCGCTGCCATACGAGGAGCGGTTGAATAGCTTGGGCTTGTCATCGCTGGAGTTCTGAAGAATGAGGGTGGATCTGACTGAGGATTTTTTTTCATTCATGGGATGTAGGCATCGCTGGCCAGGCCAGCATTTATTACCTATCCCTAATTACCCAGAAGGCAGTTAAGTGTCAACCACATTGCTGTGAGTCTGGGGTCACTTGTAGGCCAGACAAGTAAGGGTGACTGTTTCCTTTCCTTATGGGCATTAGTGAATTAGATGAAAAGTGGGATAAAGGGCTATGGGGAGCAGGCAGGAGATGGCGGATCAGGCTTGAGGGTCTGAATTGCCTATGGCAGCTCTTAAGTCCTATGCTCCTAGTGGTAGAAAATATGGAAATGGTGGATGAAATGAACAAATATTTTGCCTGTCTTCACCACAGGGATAGAAAAAAACCCAGTAACGGTTCTAAGTCAGGAGGTGGAATGGAGAGAGGAATTTAGTGAAATTACAGTCACAAGGGAAGTGGTACTAAGCAAGTTGATGGAGCTGTGGTCTGGGCTGACACATCTTCATATCCAGATAGACTATCCTATCTTTTATCCTAGGTTGATAAAAGAGGTTGCTTTTTGAGGAAACAGATGTGTTGGTTAATTTTCCAAAATTTACTGGCTATAAAGGTTCCATCAGACTGCAAAGTAGCAAATATAACTCTTCCAACCAATAAGGCAGGGATGCAGAAGTTAGGAAAATGGTGCGGATGGAGTTAAATCAACGATTAAAGAAGTATAGTTGGGTACCTAGAAAAACTCTAAGTCATTGGGAAAGGTCAGCATGGTTTTGTAAAAAGAAAATTATGTTCAATTTGTTGAAGCTCTTTGAAGCAGTTACTCACGCTGTGGATGAGAAGAACCCACTGACTTATTTGGATCCAGAAGGTATTTGCTTAAAAATGTGTTGCTGGAAAAGCGCAGCATCAAAGGAACAGGAGAATCGACGTTTCGGGCATAAGCCCTTCTTCAGGAATGGGGAGGATGTGCCAAGCAGGCTAAAATAAAAGGTAGGGAGGAGGGACTTGGGGGAGGGGCGTTGGGAATACGATAGGTGGAAGGAGGTTAAGGTGCGGGTGATAGGCCGGAGAGGGGGTGGGGGCGGAGAGGTCGGGAAGAAGATTGCAGGTCAAAAAGGCGGTGCTGAGTCTGAGGGTTGGGACTGAGAAAAGGTGGGGGGAGGGGAAATGAGAAAGCTGGAGAAATCTGCATTCATCCCTTGTGGTTGGACGGTTCCTAGGCGGAAGATGAGGCATTCTTCCTCCAGGCGTCGTGTTGCCATGGTCTGGCGATGGAGGAAGCCAAGGACCTGCATGTCCTTGGCAGAGTGGGAGGGGGAGTTAAAATGTTCAGCCACGGGGCGGTTGGGTTGATTGGTCGGATGTCCCAGAGGTGTTCTCTGAAACGTTCTGCAAGTAGGCGGCCTGTCTCCCCAATGTATAGGAGGCCACATCGGGTGCAGCGGATGCAGTAAATGATGTGTGTGGAGGTGCAGGTGAATTTCTGATGGATATGGAAGGATCCCTTAGGGCCTTGGAGGGAAGTAAGGGGCGAGGTGTGGGCACAAGTTTTGCATTTCTTGCGGTTGCAGGGGAAGGTGCCAGGAGTGGAGGTTGGGTTGGTGGGGTGTGTGGATCTGACAAGGGAGTCGCGGAGTGAGTGGTCTTTCTGGAACGCTGATAGGGGTGGGGAGGGAAATATATCCTTGGTGGTGGGGTCTGTTTGGAGGTGGCGGAAATGACAAAGGATGATACAATGTATCTGGAGGTTGGTGGAGTGGTAGGTGAGGACCAGTGGGGTTCTGTCCTGGTGGCGATTGGAGGGGCGGAGGAGCGGGAAGTGGAGGAGATGCAGTGGAGAGCATCGTCAACCACGTCTGAGGGGAAATTGCGGTCTTTGAAGAAGGAGGCCATCTGGGTCGTTCGGTATTGGAATTGGTCCTCCTGGGAGCAGATGCGGCAAAGGCGAAGGAATTGGGAATATGGGATGGCGTTTTTACAGGGGGCAGGGTGGGAGGAGGTGTAATCTAGGTAGCTGGGGGAGTCAGTCGGTTTATAGTAAACGTCCGTGTTGATTCGGTCATCCGAGATAAAAATGAAGAGGTCTAGGAAGGGAAGGGAGGAGTCTGAGATGGTCCAGATAAATTTGAGGTCGGGGTGGAAGGTGTTAGTAAAGTGGATGAATGCCCTCCACCTCCTCCATGAGTTTGACTTCCCCGGTCCCCAACGCCTTATCTTACACATCTCCTTCCAGAAGGTATCTGCCAAAGTACCATATGAAAGGTTATAAAAGGGCAGAGCAGTAGCTTATTGTAGAGGCGATAACATATTAGCATTGATAGAAGATTGGTCGAAAAGAGAAGGGAGCAAAAACAGGTCTTTTTCTGGTTGGCAGGATGTCGAGTTCTGCAGGGGTTGTGCTGAGGCCTTAATTTTTAATAATTTATATCAACTTGTTAGATGAGTGGAATGTAGGCATGGGAGCTAAATTTGCAGAATACGCAATAGGTAGGAAAGTATGCTGTGAAGAGGAAGAATGCACACGTTTGAGTGAATGGGCAAAAAAAACTTGCAAATGGAGTATAACATGGGAAAATGTGAAGTTGTTCACTTCAATGGGAAGAATAAAAAAGGTGAGTACTTAAATGAAGAGTGATGGCACAATTCTGAGGTGTGGAGGGATCTAGGTGTTCTAGTGCAAAAGTCACAAAAATAAAGCACATAGGTACAGCTAGCGATTAAGTCAGTTAATATTCTTCACTATGGAAAGAATTGAACATAAACTTAAAGTTGTTATGTTTCATTTATACAGAACACTGGTGAGATTACATTTTAAATACTGTGTGGACATTTGGTCTGCTTATTTAAAGGGGAAAAGATTTACCAGATTGATACGGGGACTGAGGAATTTGTCTTGTGAGAAAAACTTGGAGAGATTGGAATTCTGAAAAACGAGAGGTACTTGATTGAAGCATATAAGATCCTGAGCGATCTTGACAAATTGGTTATGAAAAAGGATTTTGCCTTTTGTCAGTGAGTCCAGAACTAGGACTGTTCATTTAAAATTTAGAAGTCACCCTTCTAGGACAACAATGAGCAGATTTTTTTCTCAGCATATTGTGAGATTTTGGAACTCTGTTTCAGAAGGCAGTAGAGGTGGGATCATTGAATATTTTTAAAGGTGAAGGTAAATAACTTTTGGCTTAATTAAAATGTTTTTACATTTCTATCACTAATCTCTGGTAGAAAGTGCAAACAGGTGACTGAATCAGTATTATAAACTACACTAAGTCAGAATCCTGTGCTGTTGATAGGGAGGGAGGGCACAAGATTATATCCAAGGACTGAAACATTTGGCTTATATGAAAATTACTATTTTGGGTAAAGACTGTACAAAACAGTTGACAGTTATGAAGCAATTACAATCAAAGTTGTGGCAACTTCAGGAAAGTTGGGCAAGGTAAGTGAATGGAAGCATGTTTATTAAAAAAATCTTATTTATTGGCCTTGCAAGCCAAAGAACAAATTTACATGCATGGACTTACAAGTTAAACTTCTTTGGAAGAGTATCTTTACTCCCGTTTGTTTTGTGTTCATTGGAGTTCGTTGAATAAAAACGAGAAGAACAAGTTGGCAGGCTGGCAGTCCCTCCAGAACTTGAAGAATGACTCTGAAGCATCCCATCTAAAGTGAAGTATAACATATTAGGACATTTGTATACGCAATGGGGCACTGTTACCATTTGCTTTTTTTTCTGTTGACAATCTTATAAAATTGACATGTTGCAGGCAGAATGTAATTTTACAATACACGAACAAAAACGTTATTTTGTTTACATAATCAAGTATTTGTATTTCCCAGTGCATACTTCTAGCTATTAATATATGACATAAATATAACAATTCATTGGTACAACCAGAATCTATTTGCAATCATCACTTTTGTAAGTACTCTCACACACACCACCCATGCCCTCCACCTGCTCCATGATTTTCGCTTCCCCGGTCCCCAACGCCTTATTTTCACCATGGACATCCAGTCCCTGTACACCTCCATCCCCCATCACGAAGGACTCAAAGCCCTCCGCTTCTTTCTTTCCCGCCGTACCGACCAGTACCCTTCCACTGACACCCTCCTTCGACTGACTGAACTGGTCCTCACCCTGAACAACTTCTCTTTCCAATCCTCCCACTTCCTCCAAACGAAAGGAGTAGCCATGGGCACCCGCATGGGCCCCAGCTATGCCTGCCTCTTCGTAGGATATGTGGAACAATCCATCTTCCGCAACTACACTGGCCCCACCCCCCACCTTTTCCTCCGCTACATCGATGACTGTATCGGCGCCGCCTCGTGCTCCCACGAGGAGGTTGAACAGTTCATCCACTTCACCAACACCTTCCACCCCGACCTCAAATTCACCTGGACAGTCTCAGATTCCTCCCTCCCCTTCCTCGACCTTTCTACTTCTATCTCAGGCGACCGAATCAACACGGACATCTACTACAAACCGACCAACTCCCACAGCTACCTGGACTACACCTCCTCCCATCCTGCCCCCTGTAAAAACGCCATCCCATTCTCCCAATTCCTTCGACTCCGCCGCATCTGCTCCCAGGAGGACCAGTTCCAAAAACGCACAACCCAGATGGCCTCCTTCTCCAAGGACTGCAATTTCCCCCCCGACATGGTCGACGATACCCTCCACCGCATCTCTTCCACTTCCCGCTCCTCCGCCCTTGAGCCCCGCCCCTCCAATCGCCACCAGGACAGAACCCCACTGGTCCTCACTTACCACCCCACCAATCTCCATGTACAGCGCATCATCTGCCGTCATTTCCGCTACCTCCAAACGGACCCTACCACCAAGGATATATTTCCCTCCCCTCCCCTATCAGCATTCCGTAAAGACCACTCCCTCCGTGACTCCCTCGTCAGATCCACACCCCCCACCAACCCAACCTCCACTCCCGGCACCTTCCCCTGCAACCGCAGGAGGTGCAAGACTTGCGCCCACACCTCCCCCCTCACCTCCCTCCAAGGCCCCAAAGGAAACTTCCATATCCGCCACAGATTCACCTGCACCTCCACACACATCATCTATTGCATCCTCTGCACCCGATGTGGCCTCCTCTATATTGGGGAGACAGGCCGGCTACTTGCGGAGCGTTTCAGAGAACACCTCTGGGACACCCGGACCAACCAACCCAACCACCCTGTAGCTCAACATTTCAATTCCCCCTCCCACTCCACCAAGGATATGCAGGTCTTTGGACTCCTCCATCGTCAGACCACAACAAAACGACGGTTGGAGGAAGAACGCCTCATCTTCCGCCTAGGAACCCTCCAACCACAAGGGATGAACTCGGATTTCACCAGTTTCCTCATTTCCCCTCCCCCCACCCTGTCTCAGTCAAATCCATCGAATTCAGCACCGCCTTCCTAACCTGCAATCTTCTTCCCGACCTCTCTGCCCCCACCCCAGTCTGACCTATCACCCTCACCTTGACCTCTTTCCACCTATCACATTTCCGACGCCCCTCCCCCAAGTCCCTCCTCCCTACCTTTTATCTTAGCCTGCTGGACAAACTTTCCTCATTCCTGAAGAAGGGCTTATGCCCGAAACGTCGATTCTCCTGTTCCCTGGATGCTGCCTGACCTGCTGCGTTTTTCCAGCAACACATTTCCAGCTCTGATCTCCAGCATCTGCAGACCTCACTTTCTCCTCTCATATATCAGTTTGGCTTAGAATTCAGAGTGAAGTCCATGGATTTCAGACTACACTCTAAACTTGAGCAGATAGTTTAAATTGGTGCTTGAGTTTAGGAAAGGGCTGTCTTTCAAATAAGATGCTGAGAGGACACCTCAGTTTCCAATCTCTAAAAACTGAGAAGAAACTACATAACTATTCTTAAAAAAAAATTGCCTGGCACCCTGACCAACATCCTTCCCTCAATCTGTTCAACTTATTCACTGACGACCCTTCTATATGGTCAGAGAAAACAGAACCACACAAATCTCTGCCTAGCAATAAAGTTCCAGAAGTGAGACTATCCTAGCTGAGGTCACCAAGGCTGGAAGTAAATACCTGGTGAAGAAGCTCATTGAACTGTTTCAGTTTAAAGGAGAGCAAGGAACCATATAGCACGAATAAAGATGTCTATACCTGTACAAGCAAAAATGAACTTGTCAAATATGTAAAGGAAGATATTCAACCTCAGACAACTCTCTGGGCAATGGCCAAGTTCTCTAAGGACATAGTTCACAATTTCCTGTTTGCTGATGATCATGCAGGACATGCAATGTCACATGAATTTGTTCCCCAGTGCATATATCAATTTCAATCTTCTTATAGCACCAAAAATACAGAAGTAACATACAGGCCTAATTCAGAAAATCCTTAATTAAATCATTGCAAGGTCATTGATCTATGCAACATTTCATCAATGAAGAGCCACATGCAAGAATTGTCAAAACAAAAATCCAGCCTTATTGACAGACTTCAAATATCTGAGAGTCTGCCTAATGAACTAGAATTTCCTAGCAATGGTTTCCAACCTTTTCAATATCTTGCACACTTGAGTAAGACACCAATTTCTTTGGCACACCCACTTTTCCAGCTGAATTGACTCCTCATACACATCACTTTTACTGTGGTTGCAGGCTCATGAGACAGGTTTGCAATAAAGCACAAACAACAAACTATATAAGGGTCAAATGCATTAATCTTTCAAATTTATTTAACATTGATTTTCATTATCTTTGTACAAAATTTTGTGGCATACTTGGACAGTTCTCACATCACACCAGTGTGCTGCAGCAGTCCACTACTGAGGGCTGAGGACTATGGTACACTCTCATGGCAGTCAAAGGAAGTGGTTCAAGATATTTGAAAAGGCTCTGCTTAAGAGTTTTAATTTCAACTGAGAGTTGTGGGAGAAGCTCACACATCTGATGAAAAAAAGTGCAACCTGAGCCTCCTTTGAAAGAAGTGCAGGGAATGAGAAAAAGCAAGGGGAGAAAATATCGAGTAGCAACTTGTTCAAAATCTAATTGTCTGCAGAGTCCTATCCTATTCGCAGCAGTACCTTCCAGCTGCAGCTTGGCCACTGCCATCACCTACATACCCACTGGGATTCTACTGAACACCCCAAATGGTAAAGATGGCTATTTTCACCTCAAAAGGACAAACAAGACAATGAAAATAAATTACCTGATCATTTACCTCACTTACTATTCATGTCATTTTATTTGCACAAATTAATAGTTTCATTTGCTTACCAAACAATAGCAAGATATACATCACAAACGCAAGATTTTTGTACATTAACAATTATATATCTGCTTGCACAATGTTCAATCTTTCTGATAATCATGGTTTTCCTCCAGGACAATGACACATTTATACTTATTATTAAAATCTGATTAATCATTTCTTCTATTTGATTTTTTTATACACAAAATATAGTGTCAGACAACATGGGAGGCAGTCATTTGGTCCTTCAAGCTCATGCTGGAAATGCATTCTTCAATCGTCTTTTTGAAGTGTACACAAATGATTGTGATGCTGCAAAAAAAAAACGCGAATTATCTACTTACCAAATGACAGTAGAGCATTTTTTGTAGTTGTAGCAATTTGAGAATTTGATGCTGCTGAAGTAAGTTTCCTTGAATACAAACATTGCAAACATGTGTGATTAGGAATGTGAGATGCTCTATTTACATTTCAATTAAAATAATTTGACTTATAATATACATAAGAAGCGAGGATTTATGCAAATGATGAATCTCACTGCTCACCATCCATTAATCTTACCCATTTCTGTGAGCTTTTAATTTAAATGTTAAAGCGCTACAAGTGGCATATTGTGTTGTGCCCTTTAAAGCAGCAAGAAACTGAAAAGGGCAAGCCCCTCAATTAACCAGAATGAACAGTTCAGGAACAACAGAGAATCTGAACTAAAAAGTATCAGTTAAACTAGTGAATTCAGTATTAGGTCAGATAATAAAAGAAGAGAAAAAAAATGGGAAGAAAGATTGGATGAGAAGACTGTTGGATAGTGTTACGGGGTGGGGGTGGGGGTGGGAGGGACCTGCCAGGGGAAAGCCTCAGCAACCAGGTCTCTGTGGCTGAGAAGGGAAGGGGGGAGAATAGGAGAGCGATGGTGATAGGTGATTCAATTATGAGAGGAACAGGCAAGAGATTCTGTGGTCACGAATGAAAACCCTGGATGGTATACTGCCTCCTGGTTGCCAGGATTAGGGATGTCTTGGATCGAGTCTACAGGATTCTTAAGGGGATGGTGAGCAGCCAGAAGTCATAGTATCCATTGGTACAAATGACAGTGCTACGAAAAGGGATGAGGACCTGAAAAGGGAATATAGGGAGTTAGGTTGAAAGCTAAAGACTGGACGAGCAGAATAGTAATCTCAGGATTGCTACTGGTGCCAAGGGCTAGTGAGGCTAGGAACAGAGAGAGAGTGCAGATGAACATGTGGCTGCAGGGCTGGTGTAGGAGGGAGGGCTTCAGATATCTTTGGAATACCTTCTGGGGAAGGTGGGACCTGCACAAGAAGGATGGATTGCACCTGAACTGAAGGAGTAATAATATCCTGGGTGGGAGGTTTGCATGAGCTCTTCGGGAGAGTTCAAACTAGTTTGGCGGGGACGGCGGGTGGGGGAGGGTGTGGGGGTTGGGAACCGGAGCTGCAGATCTGAGGATGGAGTAGCTAGTGTATAGCCAAATACAGCGTGCAGAGAGTCCGTGAGGAGGGACAGACTGTTGGCAAATTTTCAATCAGTGTGATGGGGTGAAATGTGTCTATTTTAACTCAAGTAACAACAAGAATAAGGGTGATAAACATAGAGCATGGATTAGTACTTTGAACTATGATGTTGTGGCCGCTACAGAGACTTGGATATCACAGGGGCAGGAATGGTTGTCGGATGTTCCAGGTTTAGATTGTTCAAAAGGAATGTGTGTGTGTGTGGGGGGGGGGGGGGGGGGGGGGGGGGGGTAGGGGGTAGATAAAAGTGGTGAGGGAGTGGCATTGCTAATTAAGGATAGTATCACAGTTACAGAAAGGGAGGTCATCGAGAAGGGTTTGTCTACAAAGTGAGTATGGGTTCAAGTCACAAACAGGAAGGAGCAGTTACTTTACTGGGCGTTTTCTACAGACACCCCAATAGCAGCAGAGACAGGGAGGAGTAGATTGGGAGACAGGTTTTGGAAAGGTGCAGAAACAACAGGGATGTTGTCATGGGTAATTTTAACTTCCCTAATAATGATTGGAACCTCCTTAGTTCCAATAGTTTGGATGGAGCAGTTTTTGTCAGGTGTGTCCAGGAAGGATTCTTGACTCAATATGTAGATCGGTTGATGAAAGGGGAGGCCACACTGGATTTTGTAGTTGGCAACGAACCAAGCTAGGTGTCAGATCTCTCAGTACGAGTGTATTTCAGTAATAGTGATCACAACTTCCTGACCTTTACTATAGTCATGGAGAGGGATAGCAGCAGATGGTATGGGAAAGTATTTAATTGGGGGAGGGGGGGAAACTACAATGCTATTAGACAGGAACTGGGGTGCCTAAACTGGAAACAGACATTCTCAGGAAAATGCACAACAGAAATGTGGAGGTTGTTTAGGGAGCACTTGCTGATAGTGCTGGATAGCTTTGTCACACTTAGGCAAGGAAAGGATGGTAAGGCGAAGGAACCTTAGGTGACAAGGGATGTGGAACAGTTAGTCAAGAGGAAGAAGAAAGCTTACTTACAGCTGAGGAGGCAAGGATCAGACAGGGCTCTAAAGGATTACTGGGTGGCCAGGAAGGAACTGAAGAATGGACTTAGGAGAGCTAGAAGGGAGCAAGAAAAAGCTTCAGCGGGTAGAATTAAGAAAACCCTAAGGCACTTATGTGAGGAGCAAGAGGATGGCCAGAGTGAGGGTAGGAACAATCAGGGATAGTGGAGGGAACTTATGCCTGGAGTTGGAGGAGGTAGGGGAGGTCCTTACTAAATACTTTGCTTCAGTATTCACTACTGAGAGGGACCTTGAAGTTTCTGAGGACAGCGTGATATGCTCGAACAGATTAATGTTAAGAAGAGGATGTGCTGAAAATTTTGAAAAACATAAGGATAGATAAGTCCCCTGGGCCATATGGGATATACCCTAGGTTACTACAGGAGGTGAGGGAAAAGATTGCTACGCCTTAGGCGATGATCTTTACGTCCTCACTGTGCACTGGAGTAGTGCCAGATGATCAGAGAGTGACAAAAGTAACTCCCCTGTTCAAGAAAGGGAATAGGGATAATCCTGGGAATTACAGACCAGTCAGTCTTACATCTATGGTGGGCAAATTATTGGAGGGGATTCTGAAAGACAGGATTTATGATTACTGGGAAAACCACAGTTTGATTCGAGATAGTCAGCATGCCTTTGTGAGGGGCAGGTCATGTCTCATAAGCCTTATTGAATTCTTTGAGAATGTGACAAAATACATTGATGAAGGTAGAGTAGTGGATATGGTATACGTGGATTTTAGCAAGGCATTTGATAAGGTTCCCCATGGTAGGCTCATTCAGAAAGTAAGAAGGCATGGGATACAGGGAAATTCTGGATACAGAATTGGCTAGCTCAGAGAAGACAGAGGGTGGTGGGAGATGGACATATTCAGCTTGGAGCTCAATGACCAGTGGTGTTCCGCAGGGATCTGTTCTGGGTCCTCTGCTCTTTGTGATTTTTATTAGTGACTTGGATGAGGAAGCGGAAAGGTTGGTTAGTAAGTTTGCTGATGACACAAGCATTGGTGAGTGGTGGATAGTGTGGAGGGCTGTTGTAGGTTGTAATGGGACATTAACAGGATGCAGAACTGGGCTGATAACTGGCAGATGGAGTTCATTCTGGAAAAGTGTGAAGTGATTCATTTTAGAAGGTCAAATTTGAATGCACAATACAGGGTTAAAGGCAGGATTCTTGGCAGTGTGGAGGAACAGAGGGATCTTGGGGTCCATGTCCATAGATCCCTCAAAGTTGCCACCCAAGTTGATAGGTTAAGAAGGTGTATGTGTGTTGTCTTTCATTAGCAGAGGGATTGAGTTTAAGAGCTGTGAGGTTATGCTGCAGCTCTACAATGCCCTGGTTAGATCATTCTTGGAATACTGTGTTCAGTTCTGGTAACCTCATTATGGGAATGTTGTGGAAGCTTTAAAGAAGATGCAGAGGAGATTTATCAAGCTGCTGCCTGGACTGAAGGGCAGGTCTTATGAAGAAAGGTTGAGGGAGCTAGAGCTTTTCTCATTGGAGCGAAGAAGGATGAGAGGTGACTTGATAGAGGCTTACAAGATGATGAGGGGGCTAGGTAGAATGAATAGTCAAAGACTTTTACCCAGGGCAGAAACAGCTATGACAAAGGGACATAATTTTAAGCTGATTGGAGGAAGGTTCAGAGCGGATGTCAGGGGTTGGTTCTTTACACAGAGTGGTGGGTGCATGGAATGCACTATCAGCACTGGTAGCAGAGTCAGATAGATTAGAGACATTTAAGTGATTCTTGGGTAGGCACATGGAATATAGTAAATTGAAGGTTATGTAGGTTAGTTTGATCTTAGAGTAGGATAAAAGGTTGACACAACATCAAGGGCCCAAGGACCTGTACTATGCTATATTGTTCTATGCTCTATGTTTTAAGACAGCTAAAAGAGGTTTAGAAAATGTTTAAACATGCCTTTTTTTTTTAAAAGATTTCCAGAAACAATTAAAAGCTGACGGAATGGATTCAATTCTTGGAGAATGTTCAATTTCAGTGTCAAAAAAATTGCTTGGCAATAGCAAAACTTATGCTCTTAGATTGAAATAGACAAGCAATAATTTTCTTTGAAAAATTCAGTCCATAATTACAACCCTGTTCAGTAAAATTAGAAGGGAAGTCAGATGAGGAGGTGAATTTTTGCACAGAAAAAGGCAGAATAGTACATCTTGTAAAGTAGGTCCAGATATTTTGCATTGAATTTTACATTTGCACATGCCTGAGGTTGCAATCTGATTTGCATATAAATGACAATGGAAGTTGTTAGCATCACTGTTATACTTAGATTAAAATCTGATCCATTATTTAAATGCTCAGCTTCACAGACAGCCACTCGGGTGCCAGGACGGCAAGGTGTCCAGTAAGTAACATGCCGGATAAGTAGCGCAAAGTAGGAAAGAGATTGGTTAAGTGATGAAGGCAGTCAAAATGGGTGGGGATATTTGGCCTGCTGGGCAGTCAAGTGCCTGTGGTGGTGGTGGTACTTTTTTTTCCTTTGGGTGGGGGAGAGGGGGCCTTTGCAGGGTCAGAGTCTAGTGGTGACTATAAGGGTTTTCTAGGAATTCTGTAGGGTCTCAATGCACAACTCCCAGCTATACTGCAGAAGTGACTATCTGGCTTTTGGGAAACCTGGACGATAGTATGTACAATGTATGCACTAAAGTCAAATCAGTACCTAGTTGAAACTATCTATTAGTGATTGTAAATTACCTGGCCACAAGGTCACGAGTAATCTGCCTAACGTTGTGATGCTATCAGTAGAAATGATTAAGAGCCACAACGAAATGTATCATAGACACAACTGATTTTGTAGAGGACTAAGAACTCTCCAAAAATAAACCAGAAATTTTTATTGCTAAATTAACTCAAAATACAAAATTATTTATATTTACACAAAGAAATATTTCTGTGTTATATACCTGCTAAATACAATTTTTGCTTTGAGAACTAGGTGGTGCTATTGTTTAGATTAACAAGTCTGATTTCTCAAATCAAATCAAATTATTTGTGTTGATATAATTTTTGTGGATAGAAAGAAACATGAACAAGTGATGTTTACAACTTGCCCCTAGCTTTAAGGCATTTGCCTAATTTGACCTTACTTACATCGTGGATTTATCAGTGGTGATTTTTGGAGGAGCTACCCGACCACCAAGTGAACGACTACGACCTAACTTAGTCTTCCTCTTCCCATCTTTGTTAAAAGATGAAACTGGCAAAGAAAAACAAATTATTTAATTTTGATCTTTAATGCAAGAGTGAAAAAGAACAAGTAACAGAAGAAATCAGTTGCATCAGTTTGAGAAAAAGTACACTGTAATACAGACCTCATTCCCCCTCCCCCCACCTTACCCCAGCTCCAACCTTCCAGCTCAGTACCATCCTCATGACCTGGTCCTACTTGTCAATCTTCCTTCCCACCTATCCGCTCCACTCTCCTTTCTGACCTATCACCTACATCCCACTTACATCCACCTATTGTACTCTTGGCTACCTTCTCCCCAGCCCCATCCCACCTCCCATTTATCTCTCCAACCCGGAGGGTCCCTGCCTCATTCCTGATAAAGGGCTTTTGCCCAAAATGTTGATTTTTCCTGCTGCCTGACCTGTTGTGCTTTTCCAGCACCACTCTAATCCCGACTGCAATCAGTCCGGCCAATTCAGCTCTTATCTGTTGTTTTGGTGAAGTAATGCCAGCAGATTAAACACAGTTCAAGAAAACACCCGATAATGATGTTGCTGTGTTTTTGGCTTCAGCTAGTCTGTGGCTTCTGCCTTTACATATCACCCACAGAACCTCAAGCATCTCTGCTCTTCTACCATTATGTAGTAACATAATGGCATGCCAATTAAAAAAGTAATTCCAGTTGCTGTCATTGTGAACATATGACAGGGAGAGACTCCTAAAAACTTTAATTGCACTTCAAGGGACAGTACTGCAATCAAATACAATGCTGGATTCAATAAGAAGAACTCAAAGAAAATTGCTATAAGATACCAGAAACTGCTGTTACAGAGATGTCAGTATAATACAAACTACACTGGACCAAATTGTAGATCCAAAATCCACACCAGTGCATTATTTGTGTAACTCAAGATAACTTGCATGAGTTGATTTTTCACATGGGTGGAACTTTGCAAATGAGTATGAGGTTTTTGATGACAATATCTGAGAGAGGACACAAAATATCGAAGAAGCTTGTAAACATCATGTTTTAACATACATTGGATATATTCAAATTCCCTCTGAGAAAACAGTGGAATTTCCATAATCATGCTAACAATTCTCTGCAAATTCTGAGCCATCTTAACAGTTAAGCTGATGCAAGTTAGAACTTGGTTAAGATAACTGATGGATATCATGATTGGGGACAATTACCAGCCTGTGTGGCTGCTTTGTTTATCTTATACATCCCAATACCTTGTTAGCTTTCTTTTGTTTACCATTTTTTGTCTCCCCAGTTATCTCCACAGGATGGCATTAATACCATAAGGGGAATTTACCCATACTGTTTAGCAACAGTAAAGCTCTCTCCACTAATACAAAATACATTGCTTTACTGGAGTTATGTTTTTTTCATATTCATTCTGGGATGTGAACCTTAAAGACAAACCTGCCACCTGTTGTCTGTCTATGTGCCCTTGAAAAGACTGTAGTGATTTAACTTTATGAACCACTGTAGTCTGTGAGATATAGTTACACCAACAATGCTGTTAAGAAGTTCAGGATTTTGACCCAGCAATAGTGAAGGAATAGTAATATAGTTGCAAGTCAGGATGTGTGTTACTTGGAAGGGAACTGACAGTGATGATATTCCCACTTGCCTGCTGCCCTTGTTCTCCTAGATAACAGAGGTCATATGTTTCAAAAGTGATATTTGAGGAAACCTGATGGTTGCTGCAGTGCATCTTAAAGATGGCTCATACTGCTGCCATTGTGCACTGGTGGTTGCAGAGGGAGAGAATAGTTAAGGTGGTGTATGGGGTGCTGCCTAAGTGAAGGACAGTGATGGGCGTCTTAAATGTTTTTGGAATTGCAGGGATGAATGATCTGGCTTTGAAGAGTTAGGTGGTGAGTCAGTATATAAACTTGACAGAATATAATACTTCTTTCATAATAGTGCTGCTTTCAGCAAAATAATGTTTATAAATTTTGAGCAAAAACTCACGCAATTTCTTTTCATTCATTAACTTGCTTTCTCCTCGTTTTTCCATGTCTTCCTGTTAAATGAAATATTAGCATGCATCTTTTAAAATTCTTAAGAGTATAAAAATAATATGAAGAAAAGGTTTACACATAAAAATATAAAATATGTCATGACAAAGACATTCAAGTTATTCCTATCATATGTTCTTTGCCATCTTAAAATAATGCTTGCAGTATTAATCCCTCACATCAAAAGTGATTAAGCAAAACTCTAAGCAATCTCTTTCTACTACTTAACCTTGGAAAGCTGTTCTCGAAAGACAAAGCAGATGTTTGTGGAGCTTTACAACTCTGTAACAGGAACAGCTTTTCTCATTTACCATTAGCTCTTACTTCTGTTGTTCCAGATCTGCTCAGTAATTTATTGGTCCAAACCGTACAATGAAAATAATGATAAAAGCAATCAGCTCTCAACAGTTAGGGTGCAGGAAATCTAACAGCAACCTCTGGTCTCCATATGCACAACTATACATGCAAATCCAGATACCACTTTAAATGGCACCACCCACCACAAAGTATGTCATTGCTGCTCTTGACCATAGATGCAGCATTCAATAAATAAATACAATGGTGTGAACCTATTAGATCCGTCCACTAGTTCCCTACTAAAAAATACCTAAAGTTAGAGCTTGTGTATTCAGGAATGATTTTTGAACAGTGTGATAAGTGTGCAGTTTTGGTGAACTAACCAAAGGAAGGAACATACATGCACAATGGTAAGTGCAACATAAGTTCAATAATGTAACTCACAGGGTGAGGGAATTGTCCGATGAAGACAGATTAAATAAATTAGGCTTATATTTCATTTTGGGGATTTATGAAAAAAGAGGGGTGAATTAATGTTCCTGAAGAACTTTATAGATACTAAGAAAAAGTTTGCTTTGGCTGGAGAATCCAGCACAGTGTCACAGCATCAGAATAACATGTCAGTCATTAAGTGTGACGATGAGCAGAAATGTCTTCAGTTAAAGAACTCTGAACATTTGGAATTTCTGGTGCTCACTGAAAACAGCCAAGACAAAAGTTAACACATGTTATGGGTATTAAGAGAATTAAGGAAGACAAAGATAGTGAGAGGAAGTGGAAATAAGTTAGAAAATAGTTCATTTCACCTCCAATTTCCTATATTCTTATATATAATTATGGTTGAATAATAGCTTTGGCTAAGAAATTTGAATTTTAAACATAAAAGCCTTTTCTCTCAAAGAAAACTACTGTCTATTTTAGCCTTTTCTGTTTTTTTCTCCCTTAATCCCATCCATACTTCCCAATCTTTATTTCACCTTCTTGAATTAAGTTCCTGGTTTGAACTTCCTGACTTAGACTTCTTGCATCACAATAAATATTCTTCAATCTGATTAGTTGAAGAGCTTTCTCATTTCTTTCGCTGTGTATAGGTGACCAAGCTCATTGAGTACGGTGGCTTGAAAAGTTGCTGGATTAGAGAAAGTCTCCATTTACAGGCTCAAACAGATTGTAGGCAGCTATCAGTCAGGGGCATGGCAGGCACAATCCTTTCACCAGTGAGAGCAAACACCAGGACTATATTAATACTATGAGTTTTTACCCATTTTAAACATGTAATTGTGGCACATTATCAAATATGTGGGGAAATAAATAGCACAATTTTGAAAAAAGTGTCCATTTAACAGACAAGATGATGTTAGATGTCTTAAAAAGCATGAAAGTGGATAAATCCCCAGGAACTGATCAGGTGTACCCTAGAACTCTGTGGTAAGCTAGGGAAGTGATTGCTGGGCCCCTTGCTGACATATTTGTACCATCAATAGCCACAGATGAGGTGCCAGAAGAGTCGCAATTGGCTAATGCGGTGTCACTATTTAAGAAAGGTGGTAAGGAAAAGCCAGGGAACTATGTAGACTGATGAGCCTAACATCAGTGGCGAGAACGTCGTTGGAGGGAATCCTAAGGGACAGGATTTACGTGTATTTGGAAAGGCAAGGACTGGTTAGGGATTGTCAACATGGCTTTGTGCGTGAGAAATCATGTCTCACTAACCTGATTGAGATTTTTGAAGAAGTAACAAAGAGGATTGATGAGGGCAGAGCAGTGGATGTGATCTATATGGACTTCAGTAAGGTGTTTGACAAGGTTCCTCGTGATAGACTGGTTGGCAAGGATAGATCACATGAAATACAGGGAGAATTAGCTTGAAGGTAAAAGACAGAAGATGGTGATGGAGTATTGCTTTTCGGATTGGAGGCCTGTGACCAGTGCTGTGCCAAAAGGATTGGTGCTGGGTCCACTTCTTTTTGTCATTTATATAAATGGTTTGGATATGAACATAGAAGGTACATGACATCAAAATAGGGGGTGCAGCGAACAGCAAAGAAGGCTATCTCAGGTTACAATGGGATCGTGATCAGATGAGCCAATGGCCCGAGGTGTGGCAGATGGAGTTTAACTTGGATAAATGTGAGGTGATAAATATTGGAAAGGCAAACCAGGTCAGGACGCATACACTTAATGTTTAGGTTCTGAGAGTGTTGCTGAACAAAGAGACCTTGGAGTGTAGGTTCATAGTTCCTTGAAAGTGGAGTTACAGGTATATAGGACAGTGAAGAAGGCATCTGGTATGCTTTCCTTTAGTGGTCAGTGCATCAAGTATAGGAATTGGGAGGTCATGTTGCGACTGTATAGGACATTGGTTAGGTTGTTATTGGAAAACTGCATATAATTCTGGTCACCCTGCATTAGGAAGGATGTTGTGAAACTTGAAAGGGTTCAGAAAAGATTTACAAGGATGTTGCCAGGGTTAGAGGGTTTGAAATACCTGGAGAGTATGAATAGGCTGGGCCTATTTTCCCTCAAGTGTCACAGGCTGAGAGGTGACCTTCGAGATTTATAAAATCCTGAGGGACAGGGCTATGTGAATACCCAAGGTCTTTCTCCAGAGGGGTGGAGGAGTCCAAAACTAGACAGCATAGATTTAAAGTGAGAGGCAAAGATTTAAAAGGGACCTAAGGGGCAACCTTTTCACACAGAGACTGGTGTGTGCATGGAATGAGCTGCCAGAGGAAATGGTGGAGGCTGGTACAATGGCACCAGTTAAAAGACAACTGGATGGGTGTATGAATAGCATGTGTTTAAACTGGCCAAATGCTGGCAAATGGCACTAGATTTATTTAGGATAGCTGGTTGGCATGGACAAGTTGGACCAGAGGGACTATTTCCACGCTGTATGTCTCTATGACTCTTGGATTCTGAAATCCAAATACATTCCAAATATCTCATACTGCAACTTTCAGTTCATCAGAGAGGCATAATGCATTGCTTAGAAATCCATTAAGGCTTTGAGTAGCAGGCTGTTGAGGTAAGTGACTGTATACAGCATCGTGTACTACACCTGAGAATTTTCCTAATGACAACTGTTAGATCCATTGATTGAAAAACCATTATAGTTTACTGCCAAAATCCACATATCCTAAATGCATTATGATGGATTGCTCCACAATCTGAAATATGTAATGTTAATTTATATCAATGTAAGAATGTTACACTCTCTAAATCTGGCTATGAGAAAAGTGTGAGAGGATTGTAAAAAGTAATGATAATATCTTGGAGTCCAATGAGCCAGAACATGTTATAGCAGGTCCCCCAACTTTATCTATCATCAGTTAGATTTGTCCTACATTCTTCTGCTCAAAATATTTTCCTAAAATAAAGTTATCAAAAGTGAAAGGTGTTAAACACATAGGGGGGCAAGTCGGACCTGAATAAAGAAGGGAAACAGGATTTCTCCTTGACCATGGAGAATAACACTATTCCCCAAGAGGGAACATTCTGCTCAAGTAACCATCACATATGGATAAGGCAAGAAAGTGGAGGTGACAATGATCAGATCAGCTATGATCTCACTGAATTCAACTATTCAATTTTTAATATTCACAACTCCTGTTACTTTTGCATTCTGAAAAATCATACAAGATTAAAAGATATATTTACAGATAGCATGAAACATAATGTAAATCTTTAACGAACAGGTACAAACATTTCAGCAGACATTACCATTTCTAGGAGCAAATTTTCTTCTTTTTCCTTCTTGTGATCCAGTAAGTCTTTTTCTTGTAACCTTTTGGGAAACTGGAGGAAGAAAAAAGTCAAATACTCCTTCATTAGTAACTGAATTGCTTAATTTATTTCTGGAATAATCATTTGTCTGGAGAAAAGCTATAGCAAAATGCTAACTTACAGATTCCGTACTCGTTTCCATTCGATCTAATTCCAACGTAATCTAAAAGTAACAGCAAGAGAGTGTTGGTAGAATTTGAAAGGAGACAATAGACAAAAAAGTGATTCAGTTCTAGAATGTTATCGGGAAATTCTTGGTTTTTTCCATTCAGATTAAGACATGCTAAATAACCTAACCATTAAATTTCTTGAGGATGAAGTAATGCTGGTAAAATAGCATTCGAAAGGAGATTACTTTTAGAAAGAATATCTTTAGATCACAGCAAATATGCCATTCTTTAAGTGTCCAAAAATCCTTTAAAAATGGGATCGACTTATATGTTCAGTCTAAAAGATGAACTGCAATTGTGTTGTAGTCACTATTTGAAATATGAAAATAAACATAACAACTGTCATTCACATTAATGAGACAGTTTATTGAAATAATTAATTATATAAAAATACCTGTAACCACAATCAGAGCATTTTAACACAGTTAAATTCACTATCTTCAGCATCGGATATAAAGATTTCATCCAAATCACTTTGGCTATGTCATCATCTTAAGGATCTCACTCAAAATCAGATTTGAGGTTTGGCTTTCATTTCCATTTCTCCACAAATCAATTTATCCTTCATCTGAATTGAATATTGCAGAATTGGATATTCTGCACTGACAGAACAATCTGATGACACTTTCTGCATTAATAGCACCCCTTATTTTGATAACCAAACCACACAAAAGGCATTAAATGGGGCTGATGCATTTTTCCATTCTTTGTTATTTTTGTTTCTCCAAAAATTCCATTCAGCACCCTCATAATCCTCGAATAGCTTGTCGATCTAAAGGATCAAACTATGGATGTTAGAATCCTGAGTAATAATTGTAATCTGGACATTATTTCTTTGCAGGCACCACTTGATCTCATCCATTATATGATATGAGCATGTTGCACGCTAGCAAGCTGCATATATTAATAACCATGACATTTATTCCACACATTATCCATCCATAACTTTACTCATCATCAACATACACAAAAAAAAGTGCAGGGAATTTGATGTTTAGCATGGTTGTATGTTTGAAAGTCATCACCGGTTTCATTTTGTTCAGGTGGTCATGCAGACCAGTATCACTATCAATGTAGTCTTCTCATTTCTTGTAATTTTCACTCAAACTGTTTCAAATCTTGACTTTTTGATTATGATTTATTATTGTCAAATGTACTGAGATACAGTAAAAAGTAATTTTTGCATGTTACACAGGCAAATCATATTTTACATAAGTACATCAGAGTAATAGAACAGAATGCAGAACACAGTGTTATAGGTAGAGAAGGTGCCGAAAGATCAACATAAGAGGGGTCCATTCAAAATTCTGATAACAGTGGGGAAGAAGCTGCTCTTGAATCTGTTGATAAGTGTTTTCAAAGTTTTGTATCTTCTGCCTGATGGAAGAGAGTATAACTCAGTGGGAGGTGTCCTTGATTATGTTGGCTGCTTTGACCAGGCAGCGAGAAATACAGACAGTCAATGGATGGAAGGCTAGTTTGCGTGACGGACAGGGCTGCATTCACAGCTCAGTAATTTCTTATGGACTTGGGCTGAGCAGTCATACAGTCATAGAATCATACAGCTCAGAAACAAATCCTTCAGCCCAACTCATCTGCGCCAACGGACATCTCAATATGACTAGTCCCATTTGCCAGCACTTCACCAATATGCCTTGCTATTCATGTACTCATTCAGATGCCTTTTAAATGTTATAATTGTACCCATCTCCAACACTTCCTCTGGCAATTCATTCCACACACACATCAATCTCTGCATGAAAAAGTTACCTATCAGGTCCTTTTAAAAGTTTTCCCTTCTCACCTTAAACCTACGCCCTCTAGCTTTGGATTCCCCCACCCTAGGAAAAAGACCCTATCCATGTCTGTCATGAATTTATAAACCTCTATAAGGTCATCCCTCAGCCAGGAAAAAAAGCCCCAGCCTAATCAGCCTCTCCCTGTAACTCAAACCCTCCAGTCCAAGCAACATCCTTGTAAACCTTTTCTACACCCTCTCAAGTTTAATATCCTTCCTATAGAAGGCAACCATAATTGTTTGCAATATTCTAAAAGTGGCTTCACCAATGTCCTGTATAACTGTAACATGTCATCCTAACTTCTATACTCAATGTTCTGACCAATGAAGGCAATTGTGCCAAATAACTTCTTCACCACCTTGTCTACTTGCAACTCCACTTTCTAGGAACTGGGCTCCTGCATCCCAAGGTATGTTTGTTTGCCAACACTCCTCAGGACCCTATCATTAATTGTATAAGTCCTACCCTGGTTTGCCCTACCAAATGCAACCTCTCACATTTATCTAAACTGAACTCCATCATTCCATCTTAGCAATTTTGGTCTTCTGTCACAACATTGAGCTGTTTTGTCTCATAAAATGCCAACACCAACTAGCTGGTTGAAATCTTAATTGGTCTGAGGGCTTCATATGGGTCACATATTAGTTCATATCGATATCTTTTTAAAAGCAATGTGAACTTCCAAATAATGATTGCAAGGATAGTACTCCAAAATTTTGTGGTTCAAGATGTTTACTATAATGACATGAATAAAGGCCTAAGTAATTAAACACTATTATTGTTGGCAATTTACACTTTAAATTACAGAAAGTATTACCTGTTTTGTTTTAAACACAATTGCAAAAACACTCGACTAGTACATGTAATACTGTCTTTTAAGTGAATATTGAAACTTCTGCTCTTCTTGTTTTTATCTAAGTGATAATATCTAGCTTGAGAACTGTGCTTTGTAGTGAGAATGTTACTGGAGATCTTCCTTCTGGCATGAGCTAGTTAAATCTTGCAACTTCATTTTAATTCTTTTGAATTTGTGTTTTTTTTAAATGCAAGCTTGAGCTTCCACACACATTCTGGTAGGTTGAACCACAGAGCCTTGAGACTTGTAGATGCTCTCCCTCTAGGTGTCTGGCAAACTAAACTGTTTCTGATAATCACTGATGTTTTAGGAAAACCTTATAAACTTCGTAATTGTACCACATTTAAATGATTGTAGGATGATGATGATTCTGACGATTTTGAAGACCCATTCTAATGCATGTTTCTCAATATCAGGCCACAGGCTGGTCCCTGTTCTGATGTGCATTTGGTCTCAGACATTGACTACTATTTCCTCCTATTCTAACATCAGTTCTTCATCGAATTCCTTTGCTACAGTATGGTTATTTGACAAGCTAGTAAATGTTATGACTTCTAGTTTGAAAACAGCGTCATACTTCAATACTTTTAGTGAAGGAGCCATTTCTGTTTCTCACTCACTACTACCATATTAAGTTTGCTCTTTTAATAAAAGCAAAATACTGCTGTTGCTGGAAATTTGAAACAAACACAGAAGAAGCTGGAGAAACTCAAATGGTCTGGTACCAATTGTGAAGAGTTAACATTGAGTCCAACATGATTCTTCTTCAGAAAGTTCCTTTGCAACAAAGCCTGTATCATCTGCTTGATCCCATGTGCAACTTACAGCATAAATCAAGTGAAATATGATTTGATATGAAAACTTTAGGTAGACTATAAATGTGAGTATAGCATTTTGCAGTTGAAAATAAATAGTCAACCAGAATTTAATTCTGAAGTATATGCAAAAGTATGATATTGATAAAATGGAACCATCTCATAGGTGGGGCCGACCTAAACACAGCAATCTACAGTAAAGTGCATTCTAAACTTAGAAGCTAACAATTTCCAGAAAAAAAATATAAATTTTCAAAAAGATCTTTTTTACTTAATTTTAGGATAAATTGTTTCTATTATATACTGGTGTGAACAGATTGCAACAGGAAAATAGTTTTGTGACCACAAACATATGGTATAATAGGCAAAATTCTGCTGAGACAGGGTATTTCATGGTGTGTTCATCATTCTGACTTGTTCCAGCATATGTAGGTTTTAAACATCTTGCCAACAAAGCTGCTGGATGTATATGCTGCCAATTGTGTAATGGATGGAACAAGGCATTTCAGACACAAATGTTTGTGAATCTCCTTAACCAACATGATTACAAGGTTAAGGATAGTGAAGTAAACAAAGAAAGCATTGAGTTGGTCGGTGAACTAAAATAGCTGAATTCTATGTTAAATCAGGAATAGAAGGGCCAAGTGAGAAAAAAAAAGAATGGATTACGGGAGAAAGGTTAAAAAAGAAAAGCCAAAGGAAAAGAAAGATTAAAGAAATGATAAATTTGATAATTTTAACATTTCTTAAAACAATTCACAACCTGAGGAATGAGGTGTTACATTGTCAATCTTCAGTTTTTGGGCAAGAGTAATGGATGGTCATTATCAAAAACGATTACGTTAAAAGGTTACTTACAGTGATGATTTCAAAACTTGTTTATTTCTGGTGAATTTAATTGAATACTAGTCTGTTAGCTCAGTTGGCTGGACAGTTGGCTTGTGATGCAGAGTGATACCACCAGCATGGGTTCAATTCCCACACCGGTTGGGTTACCATGAAGGATTCTGCTTCCCAACCTCTCCCCTCACCTAAAGCATGGTGACTCTCAGGTTAAACTACAATCAGTCCACTGCCTTGAATGAGGGAGCAGCCCTATGGTCTTGTGAGACTATGGTGGCTTTACCTTTAATCGATAATTAATGTGCAAACGCTAGAACTTCATGAAAACCAAGGCCAAAGTTCGTGGCGAATCTTGTAGCTATTCATAATTCATAGGACACCTCTACCTCTACACAAGTTGCCGGCCAACTTTTGTATTAATAACAGAATGCTTAGATTCTATCATTTTTTACAGCAAAATATGCCCACTAATAGCTAATTCCAATATCTTATATATTTTTTAAATATTAAAGAATTTAGAAGCGAGTTTTGAAATATATTGGACATCTAAAATCAGATTCACTTTTCTTTCAAATGATCCATTGATTTAGTCAAATAGAGAAAGTTACCTAATCTCAATAGTAAAGCTTTAACACTGACTGCAGAATTATCAATTACAAAAATGATATAAGAAATAAACATACAATTCTCACTATTGCTGTGACATCTTTGTCCTTTTCCTGACAAAGTAATTTCCTAACACAAAGCTCTAGCTGTTGAAGCAGGTGTTTGTCGGCAGGCAGTTTCAATGCAGACTTCAATTTTGGCAGCATGTAACAGAATTTAATCCTGAAAAAGTAAAAGTAAAACAATAAATTGAGAGTTACAGTACAATATTATCGTGAGTTCTTGTCTTAAAAAAATGAATTTTCAAAACACTGAAATCTATTAAAATGCTAGCTCCACAATACAAATAACTCCTACTTTTTTTCTATTTATCAGTTAAGCCATCAAATGGACATTTTCTTAAGAGATATGGTCAAGGTATGTTGAGATCTACCATCATACATTTTTCAAAATATAGTTGTGCATTTGGTTTAGGGAAGGGGTTGAGGATGATGAAGGCGATCGGATAGAATAGAATGGGCACAGGAAGTTGAAATGATTACACAGACTTTGCTGCTGATTTAGATTAGGGTTAATGCATAAGAACATCAGTGGGAGGGCATCTGCACTAAGCTGCTAAAACAGATAATTCATGATTCTTTTTAAATACTCAAACCTGTGATATGTAATTAATGGTGTGCAATTTATCATCATTAGATGTCAAACCAGAAATTGGAGTTGGGGAATTTATTCAGGATCTACAACTGTATTTACACGGAGTGGATGATGCATTCTAATGAGTCTGTCCAGGCACCCACATTCACAGCTGCATCAGCCACAAACCTAGAATTAGCGCAGCACTTCATTTTTTAAGTTGGCTGCCTGTAAGACACATATTCAAGTCCATTACCATACTTAATCCACGGCTCACTAAACTGTCAAAAATGGTACCAAATTGAATTGTTATTCATCTGAAATGGAGCAGATATTCTGTCTCAATCAGGAGATTTGTATTTGCAGAAGCCAGGGAAGCCTTGAGGAACCCCAATCTGTGCTGCAGATTAATATGTAAAGGCCATAAAATTTGCCAGTCAATTCCCAAGCTTAAAGCACATAATTATGCAAAGATGGATAGTGGATCATAAGATTGGACAGAACATAAAGAACTGCAAAGAATGGCTAAAAGATAAGAGTGCAAGGGAAGTAAGTTAGCGATATAAAATAGATATTCATTGTTTTAATAAATATTTCAAAGGAAAAGTTAACACAGTCAGCTTTGGCTCTATAGAAAGTGAGTTTGGAGAATTAATAATGGAAAATAAAGATATGGTAGATGCAATGAACAAATATTTTGCACTGGTCTTCAATATAGAGGATTTAGTAACACCCCAGAAATAGCTGTAAAACATCAGGAAATGGATGGGAATGAGGAATGCAAGAAAATTACAATCACAAGGGAAGTAGGTAGTTGAAACTGCAGGTTCAGAAGTCTATTAGGACCAGAGGACTTCATTTTGGGACCTTAAAAGACATTGCTAGTGAATCAGTTGATGCATTGGTTTTTATTTTCAAAAGTTCTTTCGATTCAAAGAAGGTTCCATTACATTTGAAAATAACACATTTAATTCCTTTACTCAAAAATGGAGACAGAAGTCAGGAAACTACAGGTTTGTTAGGTTACCACTTGTCATCAAGGAGATTTCAGAAACTGCTTCTCGTAATTTTATCACAGGGCACTTAGAGAAATCTAAGGTAATCAGGCAAAGTCAAATAGTTTTGAAAAAGGGAAATCATGTTTACTGAAGTTTGTTGAAGTAAGATGTACACTGAATAAAGTGAAACCAGAAGGTGTACCATCCTCAGATTTCCATAAAGATCTGGCAAGATGAAACATTAAAGGTTTTTGAAGAAAGGAAAAGCTCACGATATAAGGATTAACATGTTGGTTTGAAAAGATTAGCTACCAGGAAACAGAGTGGACATAAATGGGCAATTTTCAGGGTGGAAAGATCTTATGAATGGTGTGCCATAATATCTGTGCTTGGACCAAATTTTTATAGCTGGAAATGTGTTGCTGGAAAAGCGCAGCAGGTCAGGCAGCATCCAGGGAACAGGAGAATCGACGTTTCGGGCATAAGCCTGTTCCCTGGATGCTGCCTGACCTGCTGCGCTTTTCCAGCAACACATTTCCAGCTCTGATCTCCAGCATCTGCAGACCTCACTTTCTCCTCCTAAATTTTTATAATTTGTATTACTTGTGAAAGGTCCAAAGATATGGTTACCAAATTTGCTAATGATACAAAAACAGGTAGGAAAATAAGCTATGAAGAGGAAATAACAAAGCTATAAAGTTATAAAGATAGTTAAGTGAACGAGCAGATGGATTCTAAGCTAGTAAAGTGCGGAATTGACAATTTTTGCAAGGAAGAATAAAAGGAAGCAAATTGGCTAAGTGTTGAAAGGTACAGTGCTATGAGATGCAGAGGGATCTGGATGTCTGAGAACCTGATTTACAAAAGGTTGATATGCAGGTACAGCAGGTAATTAAGAAAGGTAATAGAAAGCTATTACTTATTGTGAGTGGAAGTAAATACAAAAGTCAACAATAATCTCTCAGTCCAACTCATGCAAGCCAATCAAGTTGCTGAAACTGAGCTATTCCTACTGAGCTGCATTTGGCCCATGTCCCTCTAAACTTTCCCATTCATATGCCTGTCCAAATGTCTTTTAAATGTTGTAACTAGCCATGCATCTATCACTTCTTCTGGAAGTTCATTCCACCTATGAACCAGCCTCTGTGTGAATCCCTTTAGTTTTGAAGTCCCCAACCCTAGAGAAAAGACCTTTGCTATTCACATTACGTATGCCCCATATGATTTTACAAACATCTGTAAGGTCATCCCTATGCTCTAGAGAAAAAAGTCCCAGCCAATCAAACCAGATCTGGACACAACACTCCAAAAGAGGCCTCAACAACATTCTGTACAACCTCAACATGATGATCCACCTCCTATACTCAATGTCTAATCAATGAAGGTAAGTGTGCTAAATGCCTGCTAACCACCCTCTCTATATGTGATGCAAACTTCAAAGAATTATTAACTTACCCCTAGATCTCTTGTTCTACAACATACCCAATTCCCTACTTTTAAATGTATAATTGCTGCTCTTGCTTGCTTTAGCAAAATGCTATAGCTAACATTTATCTAAATTAAACTCCATCTGCCATTACTCCACCCATTGAACAATATCACTTTGTAATCTTAGATAACTTTCTTCATTGCCCATTATATCACCAATTTTGACATCATCCGCAAATTTACTAACCTTGCCTTCTATATTTTGGTCTAAATATTTCAAATAAATGACAAACAAAAGTGGACCCAGCACCGATCCCTGTGGAACACTGCTGATAACAGGCCTCCAGTTGGAAAAACAAGCCTCCACCATCACTCTGTCTCCTGCCATTAAGCCAGTTTTGTATCCAATTGGCAAACTCACCCTGAATCCCATGTGATCTAACTTTATTAATTAAATCTATCATGTAGAGTCTTGTCAAAGGCTTTACTAAAGTCCAAATAAACTTGGGCAGCACAATGGCTCAGTGGTTAGCACTGCTGCCTCACCGCGCCAGGGACCCAGGTTCGATACCCACCTTAGGTGACTGCCTGTGTGGAGTTTGCACATTCTCCCTGTGTTTGCTCTGGGTGCTCCGGTTTCCTCCCACATTCCAAAGATGTGCAGTTCAGGTGAACTGGCCATGCTAAATTGCCCATAGTGTTAGGTGCATTGTTTAAGGGTAAATATAGGGTAGGGGATTGGATCTGGGTGGATTCTCTTCGTAGGGTCGGTGTGGACGTGTTGGGCTGAAGGGCCTGTTTCCATACTGTAGGGAATCTAATCTAAACAACTTCTACCACTCTGCCCTCATTAATTTTCTTGGTTATTTCCTAAAAAAAACTCAATCAAGTTTTTGAGACATGATTTCCCTCACACAAAACCATGCTAACTATCCTTTATCATTCCTTACCTCTTCAAATGTATATAAATTCTATCTTTCAGAATCAATTTCAACAACTTACCGACCACTGAAATCTGACTCACAAGTCTATAGTTCTCAAGCTTCTCCTTACATCTTTTCTTGAACAAAGGCACAACATTAACCAGTCTCCAGTCATCTGGCACCTCACCTACAATTACAGACGATGCAAATATTTCTGCAAGATTAACAAACCCTCCAGTCCTGGTAACATCCTTGTAAACCTTTTTATAATTCCTCTCCAATTTAGCCATATCCTTCCTACAGCAGGGTGACCAGATCTGTAAACAGTACACCAAAAGTGGCCTCACCAACATCCTGTACAACCATAACATGATTTTCCAACTTTTACATCAGTGGTCTGAGCAATGAAGGTAAGCATGTCAAATGTCTTCTTTACCAATCTGTCTACCTGTGATACAACTTTCAATGAACTACATACCTGAACCCCTATGTCTCTTTGTTCTACAACACTTTTCAGGGCCCTACCCTGTGTAAAACCTACCCTTATTCATCATACCAAAATGCAAAACCTCATATTTTGCTAAATTAAACTCTATATGCTTCAGTTACAAAGGACATTAGTAAGATTCCATCTGAAGTGTATCAATCTCATACTGCAGGAAAGGATATAAATGTATTGAGAGTACCTTAGAGAAGGTTTAGAAAATTAATACCGGGAATAAAGGGTTGTCAAATGGAGCAAGTTTGGACAGCCAAGACTTGTACCTTCTACAGTTGAGAGAGTAAGTAAATTGATTGAAACTGAATATCCTGATGGGCCTTGATGCGGCGGATATCGAAAGGATGATTTCTCTTGTAGGTAAACTTAGAACTAGGCCCACTGTTTAAAAATTAGGGGTTGCTCATTTAAGATAGAGAGAAGGAGCTTTTTCCTTCCATGCAGAGAATGACTTTTTGGAATTCTCATCCTCAAAATGCAATGGAAGCACAGATTTGAATATTTTTCAGGTACTGGTAGACAGATTCTTAATAAATAAGGTGGTGAGTGATCATCAAAAGGAGGCAAGCATGTGGATTAATGACGTCACTGATTGGCACAGCAGGGTCAAGGAGCCAAGTGGTCTATTGCTGATCCTAATTCTTGCATGCTCATATATGTACTGGCAATCATCTCTAAAGAAATGAACACATTCTTAGAAAAACATTTCCACTTGGGTAAAGGAGAACCCAACTGTTTTCAATATTTAAAAGGTTTTCTTGGTTGTCAACTGCTTAGTCTTGTCAATTCCCACCATTCTCTCAGCTCACTTTACGTGGTCAGCTCCAGGAAACTCAAAGCATTGAGAGCTAAAGGTGAAATCTAGGGTTGAAAGTCAATCCAATTGCCTTTAACACAATCAAATGTCAGCCCATTGGTGTTTCTCTTGCACCAATGAACCTACTTAAATTATGTAAGGCATTCAGTGGGATCCTGCTGGCTACGTGATCACATCAGCAATTCTAGCTATGTAGCAGGCTGATTAAAACTCCCCTCAATGGTTCTGTAAGTCCTAAGCCTCACTGCCCAGCATCATTAAACATGTAGGCGGCTACCCCAAAATGTTTTGAACCAAGTACTAGTCATTACATCAAATTTGTTTTTGGCCGTTGCAATATTAACCTGAACGATGTGAAATTTTGTGCAACACTTTAACGACTCCAAAAGGTTGAAACAACATAAGTTTCACTTCTCACAATCTCAAAGACCAGTTATGAAAAATAAACTTCACAATGATGCAGAAGGGAATGTGGAGAAGATAGTTATTTCTGCCACTGAAAGAAATTCTGACAGTATCAGGTTGTATCACACATTGTAACATGTGCTTTTCACTTTTGCAGTTACAGAAAAAAACCCATTAAAACCTGATACCAAGCAACAAGCATACAACATGTAGTGTTATATTGATAATTTACTCACCTTACATTTGGAACAGGATCATTTGAAAGTTCAAGTACAGGCAGGAAAAAGTATTTACAGAAGAAAGCTTTTGAAAACAGATCCATGATGCATTCACAAGTGTCAAGAAACCTTAACCTGTTCCAACAACTTTTTCCTTGACCAAGCTCTGGAAAACAAAAGTATAACGCCTAATAATCAAATAAATGTTTTTTTCTTTTTAAGAAGTACAATATATTTTGTGGTTTCATTACAGTCTCTCCTTTTGTTAGAAAATATCCACATTACAAGTAAGCAATCATGTGTTAAATATGTGGGAAATTTGAAATGAAAATAGAAAATTGTGGAACAATACAGCAAGACAAGTAAAGAAAACAAAATACTAGTTTAAAAATGCTTCAGGGTTATTCACCCAAAATACCAATAACTTGTCTCTTCTCTTTATAGATGTTAACTCAGCTACTGCATATTTCCAAAACTAGAAGACATACTTCAGACTTACACGTGGCAAATTTTAGCAATGGTACATGATAGAATATAGGCAAAATAATGCCTGTCTGAATGAAATAAATCTTCGAATTAGCTGGTACACCGTAGGAACATCTGCACCATTCAAGCTTTTTTGGATGGGTATTAAATATAGCCCCAAAGTTTTATTCTCCAATTTTTCTGTGATAGTTGCAGGTATGAATGTTTAATAATTTTTCAAAATATCAATTAAGGAAAATGTTCTGTCGAAGCCTTTACTAATAATTTTACTATGCCTCTTTCAATAATGATTAAAAATAACAAAGTCATAACACATTCTACAGCAAATTTTGTGAATTTATAATTAGAATAATTGCCTCTTAAGGTGTTAGTCTACCACAGGAGTAGAAAGTAAAATTTGTGCTGAAGGTTCATAAGAGACAAAAGAATGAGGGGGTGAATTTACTAGCATGTGATAAACATTGAACAGCAAAATGACTCTGTCAAAGTCCATCTCCAAAGAATAATGCATTTTTAAAATGCAGTCACTGCTACTATGTAGGATCCGTGGCCACCAATTTGTGCACAGTAAGTTTGCAGGAATGGCACTAAGATAATGACCATAAAATCTATTTTTGTAATACAGTTACACAGTCCTTTTTCCGAAATCCTCAGGGTCAGTTGTTTTTCGGGATTCATAATTTTATATTTTGGAATAATGGCATTTTCACGGTGAAATTTTAAAAATGACTGAACAGCAAACCCACGTGTGACTAGTACGAGCACTGAGACACAATTGATGCCTGCCAGTGCTGGGCCACGCTGCCACGTCGCATCTGAGTGACATGGGTCAAATAGGTGCGGAGTTGGGTCACCTGTTCGTACGCCAAACAATCTCGTTATGCAGAAAAAACCTTCATGAGAGAACTTTGGATTTTGGAGCTTTCCGGATTTCAGAATTTCGGATAAAAGATTGTGCGCCTGTATTATTTGACAAATACCTAATGGCCAGGAACTGGGGAAAAGTCCTATGCTCTGCTGCAAAGTAGTGGCATGGAATCTCTTGCGATTCTGAGAAGGAAAATGGGGCCACACAATGGTTCAGTGGTTAACACTGCTGCTTCACAGTGCCAGGCACCCCAGTTCAATTCCAGTCAATCCTGTGGAGTTTGCACATTCTCCCAGTGTCTTTGTAGGTTTCTTCCCACAGCTCAAAGATGCGCTGGCTAGTTGGATTGGCAATGTTAAATTTCCCTTAGTGTCCATCGATGTACATGCTAGGTTGATCAGCCATGGGAATGCAGGGTTACATGGATATGGTGAGGGGTTGGGTCTGGATGCTCTTCAGAGAGTCAGTGTGAACTTGATGGGCTGAATGGCCTGATTCCACAATGATGGAATTCTATCTCTGGAGCAAGCGTTTAGTTTCTCATTATAAAATGTCACATCTCGCAGTGCAGCAATGATGCCTCACTCCCTGAGCACAAGAGTGTCAGCCCTAATTTTAATGTTTGAGTACTGTATTGGGCCTTGAGTCCAGCAACTCAGAACTAGGAAGTAAAGCCAATAATGCAACTAATGACCCACAGCAAGAGTTAGGCTAAACAGAAGCATTAGGTTATCTGCTCAACCCTCAGTTTTAACTGATTGATGGGGAAAAATCTTCTGATGCCCATTTAACACTAATGCAAATAGCACTTCTGGCATAATAATAACAATATAAGAAGAGGTAGCATTTCCTCTCCACCCCTAATTTCCCAGAGGGCAATTTAAGAATCAACATTGGCTTTTTGGGTCTAAAATCACGTGTAGGCCAGACCAGGAAAGAATGGCAGTTTCCTTCCCTAAACGGCATTAGTGAACCAAATAGATTTTCCCAACAATCAACAATGGATTCATGGCTCTCTTTTGATTCTTAATTCCATATTTTTATTGAATTCAAATTGCACCATCTGCTGTGGCAGGATTTGAACTCAGGTCCCCAGGACGTCATCTGGGTATCTGGAGTAACAGTTTAGCAATAATACCACTATGCCATCACCTCTCTAAAGTCAAATATCAAACACCTAAGATGAGATGAATTCCTGCACCTACTTCACATAAAACAGAATTTTTCAGGTAAGGAGTTTCACATTAATTTGAGAGAGACATAAAGAGTCACTTGTATATTCAATTATAAATTAAAAGGTACACATTATAATCATGCACTAAATGTGCTCAAACGTATAGAGTAATGGATTAATCAGCTGCAGAATATACCTCTAATCTACAAAATAAATGTCATTTAGATATGCAAAAAACAAAAAGTGAAGTTAATAATTACATAGCAACAAAAGCAGTGAAGGCTAAATATAATAAATCAGTACTAAAACAGTATTGGGACTATCAGACGAAGAATGGACGCACAAAAATGCAGGTGTAATCAAAGCTTTGGAATACGTTTCTTTTAATCCTAACAATTGCTTCCTCCAATGTTTTCACAAAAGTAAGCTTGAGTGATAATCGTCAACTCACCCAAAATAGATATTCCACAAGTAAAATCACTGAATGAGATGGGAGCCCTGCATGCAGGCTGAGAGGGCACACAACAAAGAATGTGAAGGCATCCAAAAGATTATCACTATGAAAAAACTTCCAAAAAGCATTGTTGGTCAAATCCAAACCTGATCATTGTGAAGAGGTAAGATACTAGTGGAAGGGTAGGAAAGAATAATTACTCATTACGGAGTTTCACTGAAGTGGGAGACAGTGACAAGCATGAGGAAATGCCAATAGCTTGCTATTGGGATTAGTGAAAGTTCTCACTTGTACATATAATTTGGGCTCAGAAACTCAATACGAAGTGGTCAAGTTATCTGATGATACTAAACTAGTATCATCAGATACCAGCAATGAAATCAGTAAAATAGTTGAGAACTGAATGAATGAGTTGGACAAAGTAGGTACATGAGTAGATTAATAACTAACAAAATTTAATGGGGACAAGTTAAATATACTTCCCATTGGTGGATAAAGAATGCCATACACACTATCAGTGAATGGCATTTAAATAGCAAGGGATAAGCTAAGAGAGACCTAGCAATGTTAGGTGACTAGATGATAGATACTTTTATTCAATGTGAGACAATAAAAAGCCAACTAATTGATAGATAAATTCCAAACTGGAATGCAAGTCAGAGATTACAATTAAACTGTACAGTGTGCTGGACATGTACTATGTCTAAATGTGGTTTTTAAAAGACAAAAGAGACATTGAAAGTGTTGGTGGTCACGAAATTGACCTCCAATAGAAAAGGTCAGATTTGAGGAAAGCTGCAAGAAACTTATGCTTTACTTCCTACAATGCATTGCCGATGCTACTTATTACATAAAATTGTTTTTCACCATGTTGCTTTTTGTTCTTTTTCCAATCACCTAATCTAATTCTTGACCCAGGAATCAAAGGGAACTGTTTCTATCTACTCTGGTTAGGTACCCATTCCATGTTTTTTGAAGTTAAAAAATCACGCAACACCAGGTTATAGTCCAATAGATACATTTGGAAGTACAGGCTTTCGGAGCGCCGATCCTTCATCAGGTAGCTGGGAGTAGCCTGGTGTTCTGTGATTTTTAACTTTGTCCACTCCAGTCCAACACCAGCAGCTCCACATCAAACAAATTACTCAATCTTCTCTAAGGGGAACACATCAGCTTCTCTAATCTATCTACATAACTGAATTTACTCATCCTGAGCATCCTTGAACCGCTTCCCCAAAACCTTCACATCCTTCTTGAAGTGCAGGGTCCAGAATTGAACACAATATTTCAGTTGATGCCAAACTGAAACTTTCATAAGGATGCATCATAATTTTTGTTTTCAGTAGGTTAACAAGATCGGCAGAGATTATTTAGCCCAAGCAGGCGTTCTCACGCTATCATCTCAAGTGTCCCTCATTACCAGGCACCATGGCCCTATGACCAAGACCATAAGATATAGGAGCAGACATGGCCATTCATGCCCATCGAGTCTGCTCCAGTCAACAAGATCATGGCTGATTTAATTATTGTCAACTCCACTTTTCTTCTTTTTCCACATAACTCTTGAATCCCTTACCAATTATAAAAAATGTCCCTTTCAGCCATGCAATCAGCCTCAGTTAGAGACAAAAAAAAAACAGCTGTAATTCAAGGTAGACATGCAGGAGGCTGGAAGAACACAGCAAGCCAGGCAACCAGTCCTTTGCCCTGAAGAAGGGTTACACCTGAAACGGTGACTTCTTCACCTCTTGATGGTGCCTGGCTTGCTGTGTTCTTAAAGGATCCTGCTTGTCAACTACAAAATCAGCCTCATTAACCCTCTGTGGTAAGGATCTCGACAGATACACAACCCTGTAAAAGAAGTGATATGAAGGGGTATAGGCCAAAGACAAGAATATGGAGGTAGGTCACATTGAATGGTGGGGTTTGAGGGGCTGAATGGCCTACTCCTGCTTCTTAAAGCATCTGTCATAAATGACAACATTCTTATTGAGATTATGCCCTCAGGTTCTAGACACTCCCACGAGGGAAAACAACCCTTCTGTGTCTACCATGTGAAGTTCATGAAGACTCTTGTACTTTTCAGTCATTCTTATATGGTCAAATGCGTACAGGCCAAATCTACTCAATTTCTTCTCAAAAGACAGTCCCACCATACCTCGTATCGGTTGACTGCAACCTATCTGGATCACCTCCATAAACAACATATCTTTCCTTGGAGAAGAAGCCCAAAACTCTTCTCAGTATTTCAGCTGTGATCTGACTAGTCGCTTGTATAATTTTAGCAAAATCTATCTACTTTTATACTCCGTTTTCTTTGAAATCAAGGTCAACATTCCATTTGCCTTCCCTATTTTGGATGCTAGCTTTTGTCATTTGTAGACAACAGCTTCCAAATCCTTCTGTTGTTCAGCTTTCTGGAGTGTTTCTACATTTGAATTATAATCAGTTCCTCTGTAAAGTACATATCCTCACATTTTACCACATTATATTCCATCTGCTAAATTTTAGTCCACCCATTTAACTGTCTATATTCTTTTACTCTTTGGTTTATTCTTCCCACTTGCTTTCCCACCTGTTTTTGTGTCAATTGCAAATTTGGCAATGGAATTCACTCATCCTATTGTCTCACTCGTCACAGTCAGAAGTACTGGCCACAGCAAGCCTTCTGCGATTCTTGGCACCAGTACCATTTTTGAAGCCTGCCATGCATCCGGTTAAGCACTGGCAGCCTGCAGCTGCCCTGCACAATTCCTGTCAATTTCTTTTGATACGTCAGATAGCAGGAAATTGGTACCTTGCTTTGCTAATGGGAACTTAGATGGCCTGGAGGACACTGTGTGTGTGCAGTCGCAGTCCATGGAACATGCCCTGAGATGTTGGTGCCTAGTATCCAAGGAGAGGGGTACCTGAAGAATCAGCAGCAAACTGGAACCACTTAGACATTCATGTCAGGAATTGTTGCTTTCTAATTTCTAACCAATTAGTAGGAGAATGGGAAACTACATATCAATAAGGAAAGATTATACAATAATTAGGATGCTAATGCACGCAAATAAACCTCTTACCACTCACGAGCAAGAATCTTACCTTGCCTTTCAACATCTTATTGTAAAATGGGACTTTTTACATTTGCAGTAAGGAGATTCCCAATCTCTCACAATGATCCTAACTTTCTTGCCAATGTCCAGACATTCAGTGGCTGGGAAAACTTAGTCCTATGCCTCCATTTATAAAACCCAAATTTCCAAATGTCTTTTGCAGCACTTTCTCAACTTGCTTTGGCTCCTTCAGTTTGCTGATTCCTGATGAAGGGCTTAGGCCCAAAATGTCGATTCTCCTGCTTTTCAGATGCTGCCTGACCTGCTGTGCTTTTCCAGCACTACACTCTCAACTCTTGGCACCTTCAATGATTTGTACACCTCTATACAATCGCAACATGTATTTTATATTGCCTCTCTTCATACTTCTGACCAAAATATATCACCTCACACAGTCAAATGTCCTCTCAACATTCTTTCTCCTCTCAGTTCAAAACACATCAAAACTCTTTCATTATCTGCAATTTTGAAATTAAGCTCTGTATTCTCAAGAAGACGTTGTCTCACGATGCAGTGGGAGCATCCCTATGCTTGAGTCAGAAACTTCAGGCTTGACACTCCAGGACTTGATAGTCAACCATGACGTGTTCACAACTTGGCCAAACTGGTTGACTGTCAACCTATAAACCCTTCCAATATATGCCAATGACAGCTAATAAGATAAGGAGAATTCTTGGTTAGCCATGTGACAGAAAGAAATTGGAGCCTCTACCACCTTTATTGGTTGGTCTGGATTACAGCATGCTTTAAAAACATACATTGTCATTGCAACCTAGCCTCCCTGGGGAGTTGATCAGATGATGCAGATTAAATTGGTGCCAACAACACGTGATTCCATCCCTGTTCTGGCTGGGGTGGATTCAAGACGCCCTTCCTACCTTAACCATTCTGGAGATAGTGGCATTCAGACTTACATCTGCCTTTGGGCAGTTAACTTAAGAAGACACCTAAATCTAAAAAATATATTTATTATAATCATACAGACGAATCCTCAGGACAACCCAAAACATCTCACAACTGATTAATGGCAACTAATAATTTCACAGCTTATTAATCACTTTTCAACTGTATACACAGCCAATTAGTGCAAAGCAAATTCCCATGAAGAAAATGATTACTAATGTGCTTTTTTGAGTAACGTATAAATGATTGGCAAGGAAAAAAAGTGAACAGTCCTGTTCTTTCACCATTTGGTCTATTATGTTCCATCGATTAAGTCAATAATTGACCTGATACAAAAGTTCACTCTCATTTATTATAGTTCAATGCCAGTATAGAAATGCAGTTGGGCTTGAAACCATAATGCTATGATTCAGAAACCATAATCTAGCTAGAGTAGCAGACTTGAAGACTTTGGAATATACTGGAGTACACATTTAAAAGCTGAAACGGAGAACCACATTGTACTTCTGGATAGATGAACTAAAACAGGCTGAGATATTTTCAACCAATTGTCAATAGCACAGGAATTCCCTTTTTTAATTACTGATGCAGGGCCTTTTTTGTGTGCTGCTGCAAATTGCTAAAAAATGTGTTGTTAACAGTAACCTGTAGTCATCATAACTGACAGGCATACCTTCTCTTCCTTGTTTTGTTGAGGTAAGATGCTAGAATTCACAATAACTTATTCTCGACACAAGTGAAGAATGGCTGTGGGGGGGATAAGAAGGGATGAGTATTCTAAGATGGATGGCAAAAATGATGAGAAAACAGAAAATAGACAGAAGTGAGAAATAAGAAAAAATAAATATTAGACAAATTATTAATCAGATTGATGATTGGAAAGATTGCAGACAACAATATTGTTGGTAGTTGAATGATACTTGCAAGGTTTGTGAAGGTTTGTAGCTCAGGTTGAGGTTTAGGGTGTAGGTTTGCTCACTGAGCTGTAGGTTTGATATCCAGATGTTTCATTATCTGGCAAGGTAACATCATCAGTGGCAACCTCCAAGTGAAGCGAAGCTGTTGTCTCCTGCTTTCTATTTATATCTTTCTCCTGGGTGGGGTTCCTGGGCTTTTTGTGGTGATGTCATTTCCTGTTTGTTTTCTGAGGGGTTGATAGATGGCATCTAGATCTATGCGTTTGTTTATGGCGTTGTGGTTGGAGTGCCAGGCCTCTAGGAATTCTCTGGCATGTCTTTGCTTAGCCTGTCCCAGGATAGATGTGTTGTCCCAGTCGAAATGGTGGATTTTTTTCATCCGTGTGTAGGGCTACGAGGGAAAGAGGGTTGTGTCTTTTTGTGGCTAGCTGGTGTTCGTGTATCCTGGTAGCTAACTTTCTTCCTGTTTGTCCTGCATAGTGTTTGTGGCAGTCCTTGCATGGAATTTTGTAGATGACATTGGTTTTGTCCACTGGGTCTTTTAAGTTTGTTAGTTTTTGTTTGAGAGTGTTGGTGGGTTTGTGTGTTACTAGGATTCCGAGGGGTCTTAGTAGTCTGGCTGTCATTTCTGAAACTTCTTTGATGTATGGTAAGGTGTTTAGGGTTTCTGGCTGTGTTTGGTCTGCTTGTCGTGGTTTGTTCTTGAGGAATCTGCGCACTATTATTTACAGCCAGACTACTAAGACCCCTCAGAATCCTAGTAGCACACAAACCCACCAACACTCTCAAACAAAAACTAACAAACTTCAAAGACCCAGTACAACCCATGGACAAAACCAATGTTGAATGATAGTTATATGAATTCACAAAACAGCCAAAGCAATAGTGAAGGCCAAGAGGCATTAATAATTATCAACAGATATTGCAACATGAAGGTTTAGATGACTTAACATTTCTGGTTAAAACATTTGTAGGAGAACACAAGATGATACAAGGTTCATTGCAATGACAATTTCAATCAGTTTTAGAATGTAAGATTTTTCTAAAAATTGTATTAAAAACAAAACTCATGCAGGCAAAGATGAGAAAGGACATGGCAAATGTTTATTAAAGACTACTAAACATTGGAGATAAATCTTAACAGCAGGGGTAGAAAGAATGGGTAATTGTAAGTATCTCAAGATATACTTAGATAAAAATAATTTAAGGTACAGAAATCTTTCTTTGGATGTTTAAAATTAGTTAGTAGAAGATGTTTCATTTCCAACATGGAAGCATTGAATTGCTGTAGCATAGAAGGAGGCAATTCAGCTCATCGTGGCTGCACTGGTTCTCTGTCCATGAGAAGGAAGCACTGTTTGATGTTATGTTAAGAAGTGAAGTGCAATGATTTCTTATTTACAATAAGCCTGGGTTAACTGAGGCAAACAGTCAAAGATAAGGATATTTAGAGTCATAGAGATGTACAGCATGGAAACAGACCCTTCGGTCCAACTTGTCCATGCCGACAAGATGTCCCAACCTAATCTAGTCCCACCTGCCAACACCCGGCCCACATCCCTCCAAATCCTTCCTATTCATATATCCATCCAGATGCCTTTTAAATGTTGTAATTGTACCAGCCTCCACCACTTCCTCTGGCAGCTCATTCCATATACACACCACCCTCTGCATTAAAAAGTTGCCTCTTAGGTCTCTTTTATATCTTTCCCCTCTCACCTTAAACCTATGCCCTCCAGTTCTGGACTCCCCCACCCCATGGAAATGACTTTGTCTATTTATCCTATCCATGCCCCTCACAATTCTATAAACCTCTATAAGGTCACTCCTCAGCCCCCGACCCTCCAGGGAAAATAGCCCCAGCCTATTCTGCCTCTCCCTATAGCTAAACCCTCCAACCCTAGCAACATCCTTGTAAATCTTTTCTGGACCCTTTTAAGTTTCACAACATCCTTCCTACATCTGGGAGATCAGAATTGCGCACAACATTCCAAAAATGGCCTAACTAATGTCCTGTAAAGCTGCAACATGACCTCCTGACTCCTATTCTCTATGCACTGACCAGTAAAGGAAAGCATACCAAACACCTTCTTCACTATCCTATCTACATGCGATTCTACTTTCAAGGTACTATGTACCTGCTCTTTAAGGTCTCTTTATTCAGCAACACACCTAAGGACCATACCATTAAGTGTATAAGTCCTGTCCTGATTTGGCTTTCCAAAGTGCAGCACCTCACATTTATCTAAATTAAACTCCAATTGTCACTCCTCAGCCAATTGGTCTAACTGATGAAGATCCCACTGTACACTGAGGTAACCTTCTTCACTGACCACTACACTTCCTATTTTGGTATCATCTGCAAATGTACTAACCATTCCTTCTATATTCACATCCAAATCATTTATATGAATGATGAAAAGTAGTGGACCCAGCACCGATCCTTGTGGCATACCACTGGTCACAGGCCTCCAGTCTGAAAAGCAACCCTCCACCACCAGCTTCTGTCTCCTGCCTTTGAGCCAGTTTTGTATCCAAATGGCTAGTTTTAGATTAGATTAGATTAGATTACTTTACAGTGTGGAAACAGGCCCTTCGGCCCAACAAGTCCACACCGACCCGCCGAAGCGTAACCCACCCATACCCCTACATTTACCCCTTACCTAACACTACGGGCAATTTAGCATGGCCAATTCACCTGACCTGCACATCTTTGGACTGTGGGAGGAAACCGGAGCACCCGGAGACACGGGGAGAACGTGCAAACTCCACACAGTCAGTCGCCTGAGGCGGGAATTGAACCCGGGTCTCTGGCGCTGCGAGGCAGCAGTGCTAACCACTGTGCCACCGTGCCGCCCACAAGTTCTCCCTGTATTCCATGTGATCTAACCTTGCGAACCACTCAACCATGAGGAACCAATGTGAACGCCTTTGGGGAAGTCCATACAGATCATGACCACCCCTCTGCTGTCATCAATCCTCTTTGTTACTTCTTCAGAAAACTCAATCAAGTTAGTAAGACATGGTTTCCCACACAAAAAGTCATGCTGACTATCCTTACTCAGTCCTTGCCTATCTAAATTTGTAAATGCTGTGCCTCAAGATTCTCTCCAACAACTTGCTCACCACCAATGTCAGGCTCACCATTCTGCAGTTCCCTGGTTCTCCTTACCACCTTTCTTAAATAGTGGCACTGCGTTCGCCAATCCCCAGTCTTCCAGCAGATCACCTGTGACTGCCGATGATCCATATATGTCAGCAAGGGGTCCAGCAATCACTTCCCTCGCTTCCCACAGAGTTCTAGGGTACATCTGATCAGGTCTTGGGGATTTATTCACCTTAATATGCTTTAAGACACCATCTCCTCAGTAATACGGCCATTTTTTAAGATGTCACCATCTATTTTCCCTACATTCTATATCTTCCATGTCCTTCTCCACAATAAACACTGATGCAAAATACTCATTTATTATCTCCCCCATCTCCTGCGGTTCCATACACATGCTGTCTTGCTGATCTCTGAAGGGCCCTATTCTCTCCCTAGTTACCCTTTTGTCCTTACAGTATTTACAAAATCCCTTTTGATTCTCCTTAACCCTATTTACCAAAGCAATCTCATGGCCCCTTTCTTCCCTTCTGATTTCCCTCTTAAATTTACTCCCACTGCCTTTACACTCTTCTACGGATTCACTCGATCTCTGCTGTATATACCTGACATATGCTACCTTCTTTTGATATAACTAAATTATTTAGAAAAACGAGTTTGATTCTGAAAAAAATTAACAGAACAAAATAAATAAAAGCATATTTTGACTTTCAGAATCAAGTCTGAAAAGGAGTTAGCAGTAGTTCTGGTAACAATATTTCCTAATACCCTTTAGATTACAAATTACTTGAGGAGACTGAAGCGTAGTCAATGCAACATCTTTGTTTAAGAGGTGGGAAGAATAAATAGTGTAAGTACAGGTCATTAATCTAATGTCAGCTACAGGCAAACCTTTATTCAGAAAATAATGAAAGGTATGGATTTGTTAATCATAATTATCATTTGCTATTTCAACAACTTTGATTTTTTTTAAGTTACAGCTTGTGAAGAAGTAATCTCTTATCAAATCAGCACTGAGTGTTTGTGTACTGATGACAGACAAAACAAATTTTGGACACACAACCTGTTCAAACCAACCTTGCAGAAATAATATGTGTGGTCTATCATGTTAATGCACCCAGAACCTTGGCCTCGAGTTCTGGATTACTAGTCCAGTGACATTACCACTACACTACTGCATTTCTTATCCTAACATTGCAAGATATGTTAGATATTTAGTACGTCTTTAAATCATTTAATCCATTCATTACTGTTTTGGTGTTTGGATTGCAGTTCAAAGTTGAAAAGGATTTGAAAATGTTGTTTTTCTTAAGTCTGACTAGAACAATGCAACTGGACCTTCCAATTATGCCCTAATTGCAGTTAATTTGCAACACTTGACAAAGTGTTATGCAATCAATCTTACTATTTGAAGGCAATGATCAATTACTTTATTCAAAAGGCAGGTTCATGTTTTTATCTAGGAGTACAAAGATGTGCAGGTGAGGTGGATTGGCCATGCTAAATTGCCCATAGTGTCCAGGCTAGATGGATTAGTCATGGGAAATGCAGGGTTACAGGGATAAGGTAGGGGAAAGGGTCTGGGTGGGGTGCTTTTCAGAGGGTGGACTGGATGTGCCAAATAGCCTGTTTCCACACTACAGGGATTCTAGGAAAGATAATTAACAGGGCATACTGCCTTTCATTATATAGTGAAGTGCACTGAATGGAATGCCCCGTAGTGCCGAAAGCCAGATGCCGATTACAGAAACACAAGATCTTGGGCTAAATTTTATGGCTGTGCAAAATTCTTGATACCTGGTCTGAATGCAGAGGGAACCATCCCCCACCCTGGATTTGGCTGGTGATGGGACTTACTCTGATGAGCTGCTAGTTGGTCATGGCTGAAGCTGAATTTACAGCTTCAGAGAAAGGTCTCAGTGGCCAGATGTCCTCAAAAAAAGTATTGGTACTATAGACAAGACCCAGCAATCAGGTGGTGGTGGTACTGAAAGGGGAGGGAAGTGTTGGGAATTGTTTGAAGATTGTCAATTTATCTGAGGTGCATTTGGCACGGGAATAACCATTGCCACCAGAGACTCATCTGTATCCAAAAAGGAGAGTTATCTCATGCCAGATTTCACAGGGTTTTATCCCAGCATAGCGGGAAGAAGTGGCTCACATCTCCGAGGGAACTAATTTGATATATTTCCTAACCACTTATAAAATGGTATGGCAACAGGGAAATATCAGGCAATCCTTGATGCCTTCCCATGTTATTTCACCAGTCTCCCCAGCATGTCACATTTGCTGGCCTTTATCTCTCTTTGTTTAGTTATGAATGTTACTGATGTGATGATTAAGCTAATAGGAGTTGAAAAGATACCATATCATCCAAATGAATTTTTAACCCAATTGCACTATGCAACCGATCAGGTTTCTCATCAGCAAACAAGAACTACTTTTGCACATCAATAAAAATACTGGGACTGGAGTTTATTTCAACTGTTCTGTAGTTCTGGTTCCCTAACAATGAATACAGAAGTTAACCTGTAAGTAATTTTCACTGTGTTTATGCTATTCACTTGCACTATGCAACTTTTGTTCAGCATTTATAGCAAGTCTAATGGTTTAAAAGATTTTACATCATTAAAAATGTGTCAGTGCTAGCAGTCATTGCTTTTGGGTTAAAAGGTTCTGAATTCAAGTCCCACTCTAGAAATTTTAATGCATAATCTAGCTGACAATTCTCACCAATATTGAGGAAGATGTTGTTTTTCAGAAAAAAGTTAAAAGGAAGCCCAGCCAGCCCCTTGGATGATAATAAAATAAATCAATAGCACTACTTAAAGAAAAGCAGAAGGACTACTGGTTTTTCTATGATATTTATCCATCAGTGAAACAGATTGATCGATTATTAATTCACTCCAGTCTGTAATAGATTGCCATGCAAACACTGGCTGCCATATTTCCTACATTATAATTACAGATACACTTCAGAGTTCCTTGATTGACTGTAAAGGGCTTTGAAACACTTCAAGATCGTCAAGATGTTATATAAATACAGAATCTTTGTTCTTTTTTACTGAGATAGTGCATTGGAATAGAAAGATTTGTAGTTTGCGGTGCATTACACTGGGATGTATATACTTAGTTTTGTGGGAGCAAGCCCACAGAGACTACAATTTACATTACAACTTTGCTTTTTGAAGAATACTTACGTTCAACGAGTTTACTGCATATTTCCTGTCTTTGCTCCTGTTTACGATTGTAACGAACAAATACACAAAGGGTTCTGGCTGAGGCTCTTTGGACTGGGAGGACATTCTAAATAATAATAATAAATCCCAACTTGAACTTTAGTGTTATCAGAATTAGAATTATCTTCAAAACAGTCATTTAACAATCTATTGACATCAAAGGCACATAGACACTCTTTAATAAAGTTTGCTACTGATGGGGAGAGCACACTCGCTTTTCACAGCAGTCAGCTGCTGTATTCTGAAATTTAAAAGTCCAGAATCGCAGACAACCACTTTGATGGCTGTTGTCAAATGGCAAGTACAAAAGGAAGGTGAGAGATTAGGGTGCCAGGAGGGTAGGGTTACAGATGAGTAAGGGGACAGAGTGCCAGGTTTTGGATGGGGGTTGAGAGAAGAATAGTGGACAGGAAACCATATGGGTAGGGGCAGGATGCCAAGTGAGTGGGGTATGGGTAGCCAAGTAAGTGATGCATTATTATGGGAGATCAGAGTAGGTGGGAGAAACAGGCCCATCAGGGGTCAGAGGAGGAGTGGACAAGGGCATATTCCACAGGGTAAAGGAAATTTGGGACCTGATGGGTGAACAGCAGGTGGTCAAGTGTAGTGAGAGTGAAAAAGGGTGAATTTAGGGTCTTGAGGGGGTGAATGGGAACAAGTGCAAAACAGGAACGGAGGATCAGATCCAGTAGCGGAAATGTTGGGTCAGGTAATGGGAAGTGGTGGAGGTATGTAAATGGTTGAGGGGTGTGTGTCATAAAGTCATAGAGATGTACAACTCAAAGTCAGTTTCATGGTAGACCAAGTATTTAATAGTCTAACTTTTCCTGACCAACTATTTACTTAGTTTCATTGGACTCTCTGAATTGTCAGATTTAAAAAGGATACTTCCGGAAGGATCCAGACATAGCAGAATTACCCAGATAATCTTCAATTTCCTGGGCAATTTCTGAGTCTGTTACAATGACAACGATGCAGGGACTCCATGTGTAACTCCCATCAATACTGAAATAACAACTAGTCTTTGGAAATTCCAAGCCAATAATTTCAGTGGTCACACCAATGACATGTTTTAAGAATGGTCTAATATCTTCATATATAAATGAAGCAAGCTAAAAATAGTAAATATAAATATCGCAGACATAAATAGAGAAGACAACAGGAATGCATGCTGTTTTTACACTCCAAATCATAGAATTGATGCCAGAGCCTAGACTTAGACAACAGAAAAAAATAGAAATAATTTGATACCTCATTTCAAATTAGATATGTGAAGTATATATTGGAGATTTAAATGATATTTGCAGGCAGGAATAATTAATCTACTTGTTAAAATAATTACAGACTCTATAAAGTAAAATGTGAATCTAATTTTCAGAATGGGATATAAAAGTTATGTTAGCTTTTTATACATTAAGTTGGAGGCTACATGTAAATTTGTAACAATATGTATCAGTAACATGATTTGACTGGATAATTTCAAAAACTGAATGCTTTGCTGATTTAAACAAGATAGAATGAATTGTACACTACTTAGGAATTATGCTTCATGTATAGTTACAAAACAAACTCAAGCAAATTGGAAGAATATTACTCTTCAAATAGGCATATTAATACATCTAGTTACTCAGCTTGCACATAATTTTAAAATGCTTAAAAATTAAACTAGAGATAGATCTTACATTTGTTGTCATTATTCTAAACATTATTGGTAAGAACTTGTAGTATATCTGATCGCTTGAAATGACTTGTGGCAGACAGGAAAACGTCAACAATAGCTTTTCATGTATTCTCCATTTTAAAGAAGTGGCAGCTCTCTGTTCAGCTATTGAAAGTGCTGGAATCAGGTCAGGAACATGTACCTGGTAACAGAATTTCCAATTAAAATAAGATGGATACAAACACTTGAAAAAGCCAAAACGTTAAATGTGTACATTTAAAATGTCATTAATTTGATACCGCTGGAAATGTGTTGCTGGAAAAGCGCAGCAGGTCAGGCAGCATCCAGGGAACAGGAGAATCGACGTTTCGGGCATAAGCCCTTCCTGAAGAAGGGCTTATTGCCCGAAACGTCGATTCTCCTGTTCCCTGGATGCTGCCTGACCTGCTGCGCTTTTCCAGCAACACATTTCCAGCTCTGATCTCCATTAATTTGATACCTTCTATCTTGCCTAAGCGATTAATTTATTACACATACAATGATGTAGTACTTAATTTAGAAGCAAGACTGCCATTATAGCCAAGATAAACTCTGCAAACATACTTCAAAAATGCAATAATTTACTTTGTTTATATAGTGTCATGCTAGAATAGTAGTGAAGACTGAATTGTCACATTTTTCTAGTTAGTTCTAAATGGAATAGATTCAGAACAGATTTAACAGTTCAAAATCTGATATCCATGAGGCACAATGCGACATCAACAACAGCAGAATTCTATTTGACTGCAATTTTTAAATTAAGAATCCAGGGGATCCCTCACTCTATCATTACCACAATGCCAGAGGATCAACACTTGCTCAGTGAGGAGAGCAAAACCATATGCCTAAAAATGAGGTGCTAAACTGGTAAACTGATAGGGCTACATGCATGCAACTCAGAAGTAGCATGCAAAAGCAGAGCAAACCAACCAAAAATTCATTAACCTGATTAACGTTTTGGAACCCTGCTACATCCAGCTGTGAATAATGGTGAACAATTAAACAACTAACAGAAAAGGCAGTTCCACAAATATCTCTATCCTCCTCAATGACAGGGGAGCCCGGCAGGTCAGTACAAAGGACAGCTGAAACATTTGCAACCATCTGCAGCCAGAGTTGTCAAATGGGTGATCGTTCTTATTCTCAGCCTGAGTTCCCCATCATCAGATTTGTCAATCTTTAGCAAATTCAATTTTCTTCCTTGAGACATCAAGAAATGATTGAAAGCACCAAAAACAGCAAAGCATAGGAAGCCTGACAATATTCCAGCAGGAGTACTGAAAACCTCTTGTCCAAAACCAGCAGCAACCGGAGACAAACTGTTCCTGTATAGCAACAACACTGGCAGCTACCTAGCATTGTGAGAATTGTCTAGACATTCCCATCCACAAAATGAAGGCAAATCCAACTATGACCAATTCACACCCCAACAATCTATTCCCAATTATTGGCAAATATTAGGCAACAGTGCTATCAAATGGCTCTTAAACAATTTGCTTATTGGTGCTCAGATTGGGTTCCTTCAGACAACTCAGCACTTGACCTCATCATAGCCTTGATCCTAACATAGACAATCTAGATTAATTCAAGAGTTGAGGTGAAAGTGACTGTCCTTGACAGCACTTGATTGAGTGTAGTGTCAAAGTCAAGCAAATGCCAAATGGGAATCTGGAAAAAGTTCTTCATTGATTGGAGGCATACCTACCACAAAAGAAAATGGTTGTAAATATTGGAAGTGAATCAATCCAGTTGTAGGACATGGCTGCAGGTGCTCCTCAGCATAATGTCCTAGGCTCTTCCCTCCATCCTTGAGTCAGATGTGGGGATGTTTATTAGGGATTGCAGTGTTCAGTACTCTGAATGACACTTCAGATATTGAAGCAGACAGTGTCCATCTGCAGCAAGGTTTGGACAACATTCACATTTTGATTTATGAGATGCAAGTAACATGCGAGAGACACAAGTATAATATCATCTCCAAGAAAACCTAACTATTTCTCCCCTGTTTCCCCCTCAATAGCGTTAGCATTGCTGAATCCATCCACATCATTCTGGAATTGATCATTAATCAGAAACTAACTGAACCATCAGTATAAATACTACAGCTACAAGAACATGTCAGAGGCTAGGAATTCTAACACACCTCCTGGCTCCAAAGTCTGTCCATAAGGCATAACTTATGTCTATGATGGAATATTTTCACTTGCATCATCCAGGATAAAGTTGCTTGCTTGATTGATACACAACTAGTGCACAATGGCAACCATGTGTCCTTTGTATAGGACATGCTGCAACAACTAACCAAGCCTCCTCAAAAGTGTTCTGAGGAAGGGTCATTTGACCTAAAACCTTAACTCTGATTTCTCTCCAAAGATGCTGCCAGCTGAGATCTTCCAGCAACTTCTGTTTTTGATTCTTCCTTCAAAAGCACTTTCCAAATTCACGACATTAAGCAGCATTCACAAGAACCCCCTCAAGTCACACATCACCCTGGCATGGAACTACATTGCTCTTATTTCACTGTTGCTTGGCACTCCCTCTCTTAACATAGTAGAATGTACCTACACCAGGTAGACTGTAGCAATTTAAGAAGAAAGCTCATCACCAATATCTAATGGATAATATCCACTGGCTGCATATGTAAATTAGATTATGTCAGAATTTTCTTTACATTATGGAAATGTTGCAACATTCTTATGAACTAACAATGTAATATTTTCAGTTTTACCCTGTTCGCTGCTTATTTACAGTAAATAGCAGTAGATAAGCAGTTTTTCTACATTACTAATCTGTGCAAAAAGAATAATATTGAAAAATCAAAATTTAGGTGCAAGAACAAACAAAATCATTTTTATGATTACACAAGTATTGTTTAGAAGCAAATTACTGTACTAAGTCACTGCACAGTAAATAATGTCCTAGACACATGAATTATTAACCTTGACAATCTTTGCATGTAATTGTAATATTGCTTTACAGGCAATAAGTGGATGATGACTCAGAATCACAGTATTAGGGCAGGAGGAGATCATTCGGCCCATCACATCTGCAACGGTTCTCCAAATGAGCATCAGTGACATTCTCTTGCCTTTTTTGCATGTCCTCGCATATTATTTCCATTTAAATGATGATCCAATGTCTCTTGAATGTACAACTGAATTGCCTTCTAACATACTTCCAAGGCAGTGCATTCAGAACAAATCATTGAGCACAAAAGGTTTTTGCCCACATCATATTTGCTTTTTTTTGCAAATGGCTTTAAATCTGTGACCTCTTGCTCTTGATTCTTTTCCAATGAGGAGCAAATTTGTGCTATGCTGTCCAGATTTTGAAAGCATTAAGCAGGTCCCCTCTTTGCCTCCTTCCTTCTAAGGGGAATGGTCCTAACCTTTCCAATATGTCCTCATAACTGAAATTTTGTATCCCTGGAAACATTCTTGCAAATCTCTTATGTACTCTCTCTCTAATGCTGTGGCACTCAAATGCACACAACTCTCCATCTAAGGTCTAACTAGTGCTGCGTACAAGTCCAGCACAATTTCTTTGCACTTATACTCTATGCTATTGTACTCTGATAAACCCCAGGATACACTTTATAAACTGCTCTCTGCACTTATCCTATCATCTTTATATATTCAGGTCCTCCTTCTTGCCTTTTAGAATCATTCCCCTTTTTATAAAATTGACATCCTATGTTATTCCTATCAAAATGCATCACCTTACAGTTCTCTGTATTGTATTTAGACCATATGACATAGGACCAGAGGTAGGCCATTCAGCCCAGTGAGTCTGCTTCACAATTCAATGGGATCATGGTTTATCTGAAAATCCTCAACTTCACTTTCCTGCCTTTTCTCCCATAATCCTGGATTCCCTTACAGATTAAAAATCTGAATATCTTAGTTTTAAGTAACTTAAAGACCCTATCTCCATAGCCCTCTGGGGTAAAGAATTCTCCAAATACACTATCCACAGAGAAGACGTTTCTTCTATTTTCTGTTTTCTGTTTTATATAGACCCTTACTCTGAAGTTATTGGACCCTATGGTGCTAGACTCTCTCACAAAGGAAAACAATCTTTCTGCATCTTACCCTGTCAAGTCCGACAAGAATCGTGTAAATTTCAATAAGGTCACCTCTCATTCTTTAAAACTTCAATGATTAAAGATCCATGCTACTCAACTCCACCCACAGGATAGATTCTATCAGCATAGTAAATCTACTCCAGACTGCCAATATATCGTTTCTTAAAGAAGGGAACCAAACTCGTTCACAGTATTGCAGCTATGGTTGAGCACTGCCTTCTATAATTTAAGGGAAACCTCCCCTCCTTCTGAAATCAAGGTTAATGTTCCATTTGTCTTCCCTATTGCCCTGTCTTGCAGGCAACACGGTGGCTCAGTGGTTAGCACTGCTGCCCCACAGCACTAGAGACCCTGGTTCAATTCCACCCTTGGGTGACTGTGTGGAGTTTGCATATTCTCCCTGTCCCTGATGGGTTTCCTCTGGGTGCTCCAGCTTCCAGAGGGGGTTATTGAGAGGGGGGTAGTTACTCCACAGCCACATGAAGAAGGTGGATGGGTTACCATCAGGGGTAGGAAAGGGAACCGGCAGGAGGCGCAGGGATCTCCTGTAGTGGTTTCCCTCAACAACAAGTATACCACTGTTGGGGGATGACTTATCAGGGGTAAGCAATGGGACACAGGTCTCTGGTGTAGAGTCCGTCCCTGTTGTTCAGAGGAGAAGGGGGAAGAGGAGCAGAACTTCATTCATTGGGAACTCCACAGTTAGGGGGACAGATAGGTGGTTTTCTGGGAAGGAGAGAGACTCACGATTGGTGTGTTGACTCCCAGGTGCCAGGGTTCATGATGTCTCTGATCGTACTTTTGGGATCCTTGACAGGGAGGGGAAGCAGCCCCAAGTCATGGTCCACATTGGCACCAACGACATAGGTAAGAAGCAAGGTGGGGATCTCAGGCAGAAATTCCAGGAGCTAGGGTGGAAGCTTAGAGCGAGAACAAACCGAGTTGTTATCTCTGGTTTGTTGCCTGTGCCACGTGCTAGTGAAGCGAGGATCAGGGAGAGTGTGGAGCTGAACATGTGGCTGCAGGGATGGTGCAGGAGGGAGGGTTTTGGATTCTTGGATATTTGGAGCTCTTTCTGGGGAAGGTGGGATCTCTAAAAACAGGATTGTTTTCACCTGAACCAAAAGGGTACCAATATCCTGGGGGGTAAATTTGCTAATGGGGGGGGGGGGGGGGGGGGTTTAAACTCATGCTGCAGGGGGATGCGAGAATGCCCGGCGTTCAGGATGTTGGTTTGAAATGTGTGTACTTCAATGCCAGGAGAATCTGGAATAAGGTGGGTGAACTTGCAATTTCAATGTTGTGGCCATTTCAGAGACATGGCTAGGGGAGAGACAGGACTGGTTGTTGCAGATTCTATCATTCAAATAGTTTAGATGGGTCAGTTTTGTCAATGTGTGCAGGAGGGTTTTCTGACACAATATGTAGACAGGCCAACAAGGGCACTGCCATATTGGATTTGGTACGGGGGAATGAACCCGGCCAGGTGTTAGTTTTGGAGGTAGGTGAGGACTGTGGCAATAGTGACCACAATTTGGTTATGTTTACATCAGCAATGGGCAGGGATAGGTATATACCACAGAGAAAGAGGTATAACTGGGGGAAAGGCAATTATGATGCAATTAGGCAAGATTTAGGTTGCATAGGATGGGGAAGGAAACTGCAGGGGATGGATGCACTTGAAATGTAGAGCTTATTGAAATATCAGCTACTGCAGGTCCTGGATAAAAATATACCTATCAGGCAGAGAGGTAGTTATTGAGAGAGGGAGCCATGGTTTACTAAAGAAGTTCAAGCTCTTGTCAAGAGTAAGACAAAGGATTATGCGAGGATGAGGTGTGAAGGCTCAGTTAGAGGGCTTTGGAGTTATAAGTTAGCCAGAAAAGATCTAAACAGAGGGCTAAGAAGAGCCAAGCGAGGACATGAGAAGTTGTTGGTGGATAGGATCAAGGGAAATCCTAAGGCCTTCTATAGGTATATCAGGAATAAAAGAATGACTAGAGTAAGATTAGGGCCAATCAAGGACAGTAGTGGGAAATTGTGTGTGGAATCTGAGGACATAGGGGAAGCGCTTAATGAATATTTTTCATCAGTATTCACACTGGAAGAGGGCAATGTTAGTGAGAATACGGAGATACAGGCTACTAGATTAGATGGGATTGCGGTTGACAATTTTGGAAGATCTGAAAATAGATAAGACCCCTGAGCCAGATGGGATTTATCCTTGGATTCTCTGGGAATCCAGGAAAGAGATCACAGAACATTTGGTTTTGATCTTTATGTCATCATTGTCAACAGGAGTAGTGCCAGAAGACTGGAGGATAACAAATGTTGTTCCCTTATTTAAGAAGGCAAGTTAGGTCAACCTTGGTAATTATAGGCCAGTGAGCCTTTCTTCGGTTGTGGGTAAGGTGTTGGAAAAGGTTATAAGAGATAGGATTTATAATCATTTGGAAAGGAATAATTTGGTTAGGGATAGTCAACTTTGTTTTGTGAAGGATGGGTCGTGCCTCACAAACCTTATTGAGTTCTTCGAGATGGCGACAAAACAGGTGGATGAAGATAAAGCTGTTGATGTGCTGTATATGGAATTCAATAAGGTATTTGATAAGGTTCGATATGGTCGGCTATTGCACAAAATACGGAGTTTCAGGATTGAAAGTGATAAAGCAGTTTGAATCAGAAATTGGCTAGGTGGTGGTTGATGGGAAATGTTCATCCTGGAGCTCAGTTACCAGTGTGCCATAAGGATCTGTTTTGGGATCACTGCTGTTTGTCATTTTTATAAATGATCTGGATGTGGGCGTAGAAGGATGGGTTAGTAAATCTGTGGATGACACTATGGTAGGCAGAGTTGTGGATAGTGCTGAAGCATGTTGTCGGTTACAGAGGAACATAGATAAGATGCAGAGCTGGGCTGAGTAGTTGCAAATAGTGTTTAACGTGGAAAAGTGTGAGGTAGTTCACTTCAGAAGAAGTAACAGGAATGCAGAGCACTGGGCTAATGGTAAAATTCTTGGCAGTGTAGATGAACAAAGAGACCTCAGTGTCCAGGTACATAAATCCCTGCAAGTTGCCACCCAGGTTGATAGGGTTGTTCAGAAGGCATATGGTGTGTTGGCGTTTATTGGTAGGGGGATTGTGTTTCAGAGCCACGAGGTCATGCTTCAGCTGTACCAGACACTGGTAAGGCCATAAATGGTGTATTGCATACAGTTCTGGTCACTGCTTTATAGGAAGGATGTGGAAGCTTTGGAAAGGGTTCAGAGGAGGAGATTTGGCTGGTATGGAAGGCAGGTCTTACGAGGAAAGGCTGAGGGAACCGAGGCTGTTTTTATTGGAGAAAAGAAGGTTGAGAGGTGACTTAATCAAAATGTATAAGATAATCAGAGGGTTAGATAGGGTGAACAGTCAGAGCCTTTTTCCTCGGATGATGATGGCTAACATGAAGGGACATAGCATTAAATTGAGAGGTAATAGATTTAGGACAGACATCAGGGATAGTTTCTTTACTCAGACAGTATTGGGGGCGTGGAACAGCCTGCCTGCTACAGTAGTAGACTCGTTGCCGTTAAGAGCATTTAACTGGGCATTGGACATACATATGAATAATAATGGAACGGTGTAGGTTAGAGAGCATCAGATTAATTTCACAGGTTGGCGCAACATCGAGGGCCAAAGGGCCTGTACTGCGCTATAACGTTCTATGTTCTAAGTTCCTTCAATAACACAAAGATGTGCAGGTCATGTGGACTGAACTTGCTAAATTGTCCATAGTGTCCAAGGATAAGCAGGCGAGATGAGTTAGCCATTGGAAATGGAGGGTTACATGGATAGGGTGGGGAGGGTGGGTCTGGTTGGGATGCTCTTTGGAGGATTGGTGTGGATTTGATGGGATGGAATGGCTAGAGTCCACATGTCGAGATTCTATTACCTGCTCAGCTTCAGTGAAGGCTGTGTGTGATTTATGCACAAGGACTCCTAGTTTCCAGCAATCATTTGTCATAGAAACATTCAGCTCCACTATTGTTCCCACCAAAGTGCACAAGCTCACACTTTCCCAAATTATTTTCCATCTTTCAAACTTCTGTCCAGTCCCTTAGCCTATCCATTTCCCTCTGAAGAGTTTTGGTGTCGTTCACACCACTTGCTGTCCCACATATCATCTGCAAACTCGATGATAGTTCATTCATTTTCTTCCTAACTTTTGAGAATTAAAGTCAGATTCAGAGAATAACCTTTCAATCAGTTAAAATAGAACTTTTAAAGGAAGTATCTGCCAGATGTCGCAGTTAGAATTTAAATACCTGAATTCCTTTGTTTGAATTAATTTTTGATCCCTGTATCTAAGTAGTGGCTCTAGGCATATCCATATAAGAAAGATTGTTGCTTTGCACAAAGCACAATTAGTGTGCAGATAAATTCAGCACAGTGAGACGAAAGTCGAGTGAGTATACTGCTGGAAATTCAACTAGGAAAATTTCATCGGCCATCTGTATGCCCACTCTGCCCAAAGTTTCAATGATCTTTTGCAGTTCTACACTGACCTCTGAAGGTTACAACCTTTCTAAGTATCATTTCATCTGCAAACTTTGAAATTGTTCTTTATACACTATGATCTAGACCACTAATATACATTGCCCATAGTGGGCGGCATGATGGCTCAGTGGTTCGCATTACTGGCTCACAGCGCCAGGGACCCGGGTTCGATTCCAGCCTCAGGTGACTGTCTGTGTGGAGTTTGCACATTCTTCCAGTGTCTGCATAGGTTTCCCAGAGTGCTCTAGTTTCTTCCCATAATCCGAAGATGTGCAGGTCAGGTGGATTGGCCAGGCTAATTTTTCCATAGTGTTAGGAGCATTAGTCAGAGGGAGATGAGTCTGGGTGGGTTGCTCTTTGGTGGGTTGGTGTGGATTTGTTGGGCTGAAGGGCTTGTTCCCACACTGTAGGGAATCTAATCTAATCTAAATTAGTTTAAACATCATTTCTCCTTTTGAAATCCATGCTGGTCTTTCTAATCAACCCAATGTTTCCATATGACCACAGAGGAACCTCGATTATCCAGTATTCGATTATCCAAATTTTGGATATTCCGAACAAGATCGCAAGGTCCCGATGCTTGGCTAAACTGTGTTATCCAGCATTTGATTATCCGAATATTCAATTATCCGAACAAAATACTCCCTACCCAAGTCATTCGGATAATCAAGGTTCCTCTGCACTAACTTTATTTAATTGTTTCAAGAATCTTCTCCACCACTGAAGTTAAAGTGACCAGTTTTTTTATTATTGGGCTTTTTCCTGCAATTTTCTTTCCTTTTACATGTATTTTATTGAAAAGTAGATTTTTAAAATATTACAACAAATATAATACAATTCAAAACAATACAAAAAAAACAAAAAAATTTTAAAAACCCAAACCACCCTCACGTACAAATATATATAAAAAATATAAGAAAAACTCCAACTAACTACTTAACTAAATAAATAATACCTAACAACAAACTAATAAATAATAATAACATGCAGCAAAACAAAACACTAACTCTCGAATATCAAGAGCATTAATTTTCACATATTCATCCGTTCGCAGTTCACCCTCTCTGGATATTGGACTTGTAAAGCGCAATCGTTGTGGCAGACAAATCTGTGTCCAGGTATTCCAAAAAGGGCTGCCATGTCTTATAGAAATTCTCAGTTTTGTGGTGTACCATACTTTTAAGAAAATCCAACGGGATATGTTCCATAACAATCTTACGCAAACCCGACAGGCCCCGGGGGGGGTTTTTGGACACTCAACCTAACGAGATATTCTTTCTTGCATAGAAAGTGAGGATGTTGAAAAGGTTTTTCTACAGGAAATACACTGGGCAGGCCAAGAAGAGAAGAGAAGAGATCGGGTTCTTCTCCACCCTTACACTTCAAATCCCCTCCATTGCACCTGCCACAGCACTCCCATATGTTTGAAACCTGCCATAGGACCAGAAACAATGGGTAAGAGTGTCCGTACTAACTTTGCACTTGGGCATGTTGAAGATTCTCATGGTTTAAATTTTGACAAACGATCTGGAGCCAAGCGGACTCTGTGGAGAATCTTCAACTGTAAAGCATGCGTCCTATTGTAAAGTGATATCTTTCTTACATTTTCCCATATATCTTCCCATGCCTCTGAGGAGACCTCAACGTCTCGTTCTCTCTCCCAAACCCTGCAAAGCTGATCAAACTCATCTGAGGGCCTGCACCCTCCCCCACCCCCCAAGTTGATGATATAGAGTGCTGACAGAAAGTGTACTCTTAGCACTTATGTCACCTTCTTCTCTATGTCAGATTTGTAGGGATCAGTCTGGAGTGTAATGTTTTTTTGAATAAAATCCCTAACTTGAAAAAATCGAAAGAGGTCCCTCCAAGATAGCTTGTATTTCCATGCCAACTGATCAAAAGACATCATTGTATCTCCCTCAAATAATCCTGAATCCATCATCCTTGGTTGAAAACCTGGCATACCCACTATAGATGTAAGAAAAGATGTTTTGCCAATATTGCCTTCCATCTGCCAAATTGCCCTCCATGCTTTAACAGTATTGATAACTATTTGGTTATGGCAATATTCATTAACTGTCTTAATTTTGTCCAAAAACAGCAAGCTCGTAAGGGGGCACTTTGCCTGAGAGGTTTCAATACCTAAACATATTCAAAGAGGGTCCCCACAAGCCCAACCACTCATGTAAAATAAAAGCAAGCTTAGTTGATAGTTTTAATGTCTGGGAGATCCACTCCCCCATTCTGTCAGACAACTGCAGTTTAGCTAATTTAATAAGGGGCTGCTTACAATGCCAAATAAAAGAGCCGAACCAGCTGTTCAGTCTCCTGAACATTTGCTTATTGAAACTGGTAGGAGCATTCATATCGGTCATAACAAACGGACGGGGGAGAATATTCATCTTAATAAGAGCTATCCGACCTAACTATGAGACCGGAAGCGCCTCCCATTTTTGAAGGTCTTGTTTGATTTTGTTGACTAATTGAACAAAATTAGCTTTAAACAACCGATCAAAAACTGGAGTAATGAATATGCCCAAATACATAAAACCCCCACGTGACCACTTAAATGGGAATTGAGATTTGCTCTCAGGACCTAACACCTTCCTAAGACCACCCATAGGCTTGGCCTCTGATTTTACAAAATTAATCTTGCACCCTGAAAAGGTGCCAAACGAGCTGATGCATTGTATCAGGAGAGGTCTTGAAACTGCTGGATTTGACAAAAAAATGACGACATTGTCGACGTACAACAAAATCTTATGTAATTTTGACCCCACCTCTGGAGCCGATATATTGGGATCCCTGCGAATGGCCTTTGCCAACAGCTCAATCACCAACGTAAAAAGCAATGGTGAAAGGGACAGCCCCCATAAAAATGTTAAAATTGCTTGATCGCGCCCCATTGGTGATAACCACAGTGAGATGGTCACTGTAGAGAACCTTGATCCATCTTGTGAAGGCTTTGCCCAAGCCAAACTGCTCTAGACTATAAAAAAGGTACAGCCACTCAACTTGGTCAAATGCCTTCTCTGCATCTAAAGAAATCACCAATCCCTGTACTGACTGTTTTTGACATGCTTGAATTACATTAAGCAGCTTCCCAACATTATTGGAGGATCTGCAGCTCTTTATGAAGCCTGTCTGGTCCTCTTTAACAATAGATGGTAACACAGTTTCCAGCCTTAACACAAGACTCTTAGGCAGGATTTTAAAGTCAACACTTAAGAGTGAAATGGGCACGTAAGAAACACAGTCCTCCAGGACCTTCCTTTTTTTAAGAACGAGCGAAATATTGGCAGAGGTAGACTGCATGAATCATTAAACATGTTGAGCATCAGGCTAACAATATGCTTATAAATTCCTTATAGAATTCACTAGGGAGTCCATCAGGACCAGGTGCCTTTCCACCCTGAAGCTGCTTCACAGCCTCCTGCATCTCATGCTCTGATAAGAGGCATTCAAAAAAGACTCTTGTTCGGGGATTACACCCGAAAGCTCCAGATCCCTGATAAAGGGTTTCATCTTGGCCCGTCCCTCCTCACAACCCTCAGATTGGTATAATGCAGAATAAAATCTCTGAAATGCTGCATTAATCTTTTTAGAATCACATGTCAGGTTCCCAACACCTTCCCTACTCGACATAATGGCTTGAGGGGCACTCTTTTTCCTGGTGAGATATGCTAGGTACTTGCCTGGTTTGTCACCATGCTCATACAACATTTGTTTTGCGAAAGTAAGCTCCTTCTTTGCTGTCTGCGTGAGCACGGAATTCAATGCAAACCACAGTGCCATAATCCTCTGTAGCTTGGCCAACACGGGCTTGTCAAAGTAAGCCTTCTCGGCTGCCTTCAACCGTGCTTCGAGGAGATGTTGCTGCTCACCCCTCTGCTGCTTCCTACTGGTGGAGTAGGAAATAACTAACCCCATAGCATAGGCTTTGGCAGTTTTCCAAAGGAAATACTGGCTGCTAGCAAAGCCTGAATTAATGTCTAGGAAAGCCCAAATTCCTTAAAGAAGTACTCCACAAACTTATTATCCTTAAGGGTAAAGGGATCCATTCATCAGTGCTTAGGGTCCACTATAGCATCCCTAATCTTAACCAACGGATACAGTGGAGCATGATGGGAAATGGTAATATTACCAATCGTACAAGGTACCACCAAGTCCAGGGTTGCCACGGGGGTCAGAAAAAATAAAATCAATCCTAGTGTGACATCTGCGTGAATTGAAAAAAAAACAAAATCCATGCCTGCAAGGTGCAGATGCCTCCAGACCTCCTCATCCCTAACTCCATACACAGATCCACTAATTGTTTAGTTTGTACAGAGAATATCGGGGGGTTTTGGGGAACCTGTCTACTGTGGGGTCCGTAAGACAATTAAAATCTCCCCCTATGATGATACGCCGAGATTCGAGACTGATCAATTTAGAGAACGTATCTACCAGAAACTTGGGGGGATGGGCCGGAGGGCAGTAAACATTTCAAACATGACATTCTTCCCCGATTATCAGGGCTTTGAGGATTGCAAACTCTCTGTGTGTGACTTTAACAAATGGGAGATTCCTCCTAACCAACGTAGCCACTTCTCTACTTCTGGTAATAAAAGATGAAAAGTAAACCCGATCAAAGCCATTCTGCTGTAGTTTCAAATGCTCCTTTATCATTCAAGTGTGTCTCCTGTAATAAAGAAATATCCACCTTTTCCTTTCTAAGACTCGAGAGTACCTTCTTCCCTTTAATTGGTGAGTGACTTCCCTTGATGTTCCAGGTACACCATTTAATCAAATCATTAGCCATACCTTCTGCATTAACATTTAGATTCCAGAGAGTTGGAACTCAAATTATAAATCGTCAAGCACAGTGTCACAATGTCCATCAAACATAAAAACTACATAAACTAAAACCATTGCAGTTAACAAACCTACAAAGCTATAAAAGATTATATATAACAAAAACCAAAAAAACAAACCAAATGTAAAGCGTCAATGGCACTGAATAGGGGAAGTCACCCCCTGCTCAAAGGGGGCATCTACATATCCCAAACCCAACTTCCCATCCCGCTGTTAATATAGCAGCAAGGGCATTTAAATACCTGAACCAGGCATAAATTGCCTTTGAGTAGGCATCTAACCATCCCAACCATTTTCTCTCCAAGCTAGAGCTGCACCACAAACATAAGCAGCAAAGAAAGAAAATACACCATGGAATAACAATGTGAACAAAGACATTTTGAAAGAAAAGTTAGTATCCCACCCATGCTTTGGTATAACTTAACTTAGAAATTGAAAGTAAAGATCCCAGCCACCTCTGAGCACAGTTTAGACCAAGTTATTACCAATAAAAAAAAGAAAGCCACAACCGGACTTCTTTTTTTTTTAAAGAAACATAGAGACGTACCTAAACAACACTACTATTTGTACAGATTAAATTAATTTGTCCACAAAGTCTCTTGCCTCCTCCAGCCAGATACCTCAGAGTATTGGTTCCTGAGTTCCCTCAGTCTTTTCTTGATGCCATCATAGAATTTTCTTTTCCAGATCATCGCTGCTGAGAAGTCCTGGAAGAACATGATCTTAGAGCCCTTGTAAAGTAGGGCCTTCAGATCCTTTCCCTGAATTCTGGAAGCTTCCACGATTCCCTCCTTATCTCTGTCGTGATGAAACTGCACCAAGATAGGACAAGGACATTGGTCCAGACCTGACCTCCACATTGTGACCCGGTGAGCTCTCTCAATCTTCAAGCTTCCCATTCTAGCTGCCAAGTTAAGAAATTTCGGCAACCAGTCCGCAATAAATTCCACTGGTCACGCACCTTCCTTACCCTCCGGCAGACCAACGGTTCAAATATTTTTCTCCTGCCCCTGTTCTTGAGGTCATCAACTTGGTCAAGCAAAGTATGGACCTGCGTCTTCAGGACCTGAAACCTATACTTGGACGACTCAGAATCAGCATTCTACCTCACTGGACTTGTTCTCAAGGCCTCCCAGCTGCTGTTCATGCTTCTGCAGCATGATAGAGATCAGGGGCAGCTTCTCCTCTATCTGCTTACCCAGCATCTTGCAAGATTTCACAAACTCCGTTACTAGGACCTGGTAGGAAATTGAGCCCGAGAATCCTGCAGGCTGGGCTCCCTTCTTCGGCATCCCTGGATGGTGAAAACCAAGGTAAGTTATTCATTAACAGTTTCCTGGGACTCCACAACCTTTCCAGAGTCCCAGGGTATCGTGGTGATCCAGGTAGGGTGGCTTAGGACGCCGTCCCACTAGCGATGTGGTGCAGAGCTCTGCAACATGATCTTTCTTGATCGCTGTGATCTTCGATTTCCCCGTAATTTTGTTTTTAAGTAGGGAATAATGCTAACAATTCTTCAGTTTTCTGGCACCTCACACAAATCTATAGAACACTGAATGATTATGGCTAGTGCCCCTACAATTTCTAATCACACTTCCTTCAATATCCTCAGATGCATCTCATGTGGGCGGCACGGTGGCACAGTGGTTAGCACTGCTGCCTCACAGCGCCAGAGACCTGGGTTCAATTCCTGATTCAGGCGACTGACTGTGTGGAGTTTGCACATTCTCCCCGTGTCTGGGCGGGTTTCCTCCGGGTGCTCCGGTTTCCTCCCACAGTCCAAAGATGTGCAGGTCAGGTGAATTGGCCATGCTAAAGTGTTAGGTAAAAGGGGTAAATGTAGGGGAATGGGTGGGTTGCGCTTCGGCGGGTCGGTGTGGACTTGTTGGGCCGAAGGGCCTGTTTCCACACTGTAAGTAATCCAATCTAATCTAATCTAATCTAATCTAATCTAGTTCCAGTGCCTTGCCACATATCAATAGTTTATCTAACACTTCTTTCTTGTCAATTTTGACCCCTTATAGGTAACAGAATTTCCTACTCTGTCACCATGTCCTGGGTAGCATCCATGTCTTTGGTAAAGACAGATTCAAACTATTCATAAGCTTTTTCACCTCCCCTCAGTATTTCTTGGTTCCTCTCAAATGTATTGTTGATTTTTGCATTACTCGCAGTAGGAAGAGATATCTTAGTGACAAAGGATTTTAATTACTGCAAGTTCTAAAATATCAGCATATTTGATATCTTACCTTAGTCTCTGATCCTGGATGGTCTCCTCCTGTAATGACGCATCTTAGAATTTCTGGAAGGTGGTCTAGAAGTGCATCCAATACCTAGATATGCAAAACAATGAACCATGCTGTTACAAAATATAACAACATTGAGTAAATTAAGGCAAAATTGTGAAAGGGATTATTCTACACATATGATGTTCAGTGTAGAAATATAATTTGGTATTAGCACAGGTTATCCATTTTTAAAAATAGAGGTCATCATTGCTCAAAACAAGATTAAGTTGCATCGACCATAATGATGTAAATTATTTAATATTGTCAGTAACGCAATTTATAAAAAAAATTCAACTTGAGACATCAAATCTTCTCTTTTCTATGGTCTTCCCAGCATTTAGCTGGAAGATATGCCTGCTCATCCAGTTCTGGACATTGGACAAGCTGTTTGATAATTATAAGACATAGATCAGTTTTTCATTATACAGTATATTCTTATGTACTGAATACTATTTACTAATAGCTAGTTAAATTATCTGGAGTGTCTCTAAATAAGTTAAACAAATTGTTTTGGCAGTTGTCAACGTTAAATAGTAGAAGAAGGTAGTGAATTTATAAAAGAAGTGAAGACTTCAGTGTCTGGTACTCTTGAGGAAGATATGTAACATGAACTTAAAGTTAAGCCTTTAAGAGATTTCTCTAAGCTACATCACCACTAGACTTCACTGTTTGCATTATTATTGCTTTTATATAAATATATATTATAAATATTATATAAATATTATTTGTTATTAACTCCCAAAGTCTTTTATAACTGATACGTTATGCATCTACTGATCAGACAGGAAAAGGTTTCATTCAAAAACTTTGATGACCTACAGAAAATCTTTAAAACAAACAAAGACTTTGGACACTCTTCATCTCTCAGAACAGCAGGACAAAGTTTGTTTGAATAATCTGGCTGACAAGAAGAAATTAAAGCTGGATTCTTGACAGATAGGAAGAGTGTAAAGCTAATTTCAGTTCTTTTAGTTAAATACTTTACCTTGCCAGAGCCTTTGGGCATAATCAAATGCATAACATAACTGTAGCATTAACCTTAGATTTTAAAAAATCAAGAAGGTTACTTGGAACATTACTGTTAAATTGACCCTACAAGAATGCAATGTCCTTGAACCATCTTTAATAATTAATTTTAAAGGTATCTGGACAAGTGTGCTTTCAATAGAATGTCATCAATAACTCTGATGTTTTATTTTTCATACAAGTCAATATACTCTCACAAGATAATCATCACAATCTAATCACTAGGGTGGTCTACCATGTAATAGTTACTGTGATTTAAAATAATCCTTTCAACAGTCTTTCTTAATGCAAGAAGAAAGTTTCTAATTAGGATAGTCTTGTCTAGATTCATTTTATATGGAATTCTCAAGATATATATAGTTCAAACTACATTTTGGTAAGAAAGAAATTGCTGTGAGAATTTTCAGGACCACAACATAGCAAAGCACAATACAATTTAGGAATAGCTGATGGGAATATCCAGAATTTTAGGTCTTTTCATTATTTTGAAAAATGCTTTGGTTGAGGCTTGGTTTATCATGTTCCTCGTAAAATCTGAAGTGATGCAGTAATAGTCACCTAGTAATGAAAACCAAGACTGAAATGGAGAGATACAGTTATTCTGTATGACAATGTAAATTATCTTCAGTAAAAGAGAAAATCAATGATTAAGACTTTCTTCTTAAAATGAACATTTCAAGCTTATTACGTTGATGCTTTTTGAATTATCAGTCAGATTATATTTCAAGCCATGCTGAAGCATCCTGCATTGTAGAAAGAGGTAGACAAACAGGCTGATTAAAGATATGATCATTTTCTGTGCAACTTGTGATTTCAGATAGGCAATTTTTGTAATGGAGAAAATCAATCTCTTCAGAGATCACTTTTGATATCTGAACATTGACGATGAAGCACCATTCTAACCCTCGCAATACAACCCACTGTTCAATATTCTAGTCAAGATCCTTATTTAACATGCATATTTACCCAGATATAAGCCCATTTATAAAAAGGTTCCACATCTATTTGTATTTCTTCCTTGTCCATTTCAACCCTTCCCACATTTATTTCTTCTTTAGCAATACATGACTCTGACTCCATTCTTAATTGTTTTTTCATAGCTCCTTTGCAGCCAGGTTTCTGTTAAGGCTGACAAACTTCAATCTTCCTGTCAAATAGTTGTTTGCAGTTCACTTAGTTTGTTTGCACAATGCACCCACTTTAATCCATTTGCTTGCTTTTTAAAAAAAAAACAGCCATACACCTTCCATTTCTCCACCGTTGCTACTGAATATGCCTTTATATAGTGCACAACATTTTTATGCTAGTAATCCAACAGTGAGCTGATTTCCAGTCAATGTGGTGCACCCCAGAGACTCTCTTCGACCTTCTTTATATCCTTTTATCAGTTGCAGGTGCTGATCCAGACCATTGATCAACTGATACATCAAAATATCATGCTCAATTCTCCATAATTTCCTGTGATTGAAAGTTGACTTGTGCTGAAGTGACCTATAAACTAGCATGGAGAGGAAAACAGAAATTGGACTGGGATATTATTACCACCTTTCAGTAATAAGTCTGTTTTGTCTGCACTCCTATAATGTAACAATAAGTCCATTTCTAAAGTTCTTTATTTGTGTTATACTTTTGAAACAACCAAAAGTGAGAAAGGTGCTCCAAAATGCAAGTCTTTTTATTTTCAATTTATACAACACAATTTAGAAAAATAAACATTTGTGAATGTTGTGAAAGAAAAGTCAAAGAACTGAACACAAATTTTAATGCATGAGTTGGCAAATGCCAATGAATTTCTTGTTATACAAATGGGTTTTTCAATCAAGACAGGCCACAAATGAAATATGGGATGTGTAGTAATTCTGGAAGAAAAGTGTAGATTAGAAATGGAAAGAAAACCTGAATTTCAAAACCAAAAAAAAAATTTGCAAAGCGGTTAAGAAACAATTCTTTATTAAATTGACAACATGCTATTTCCCTTACCTCTAATGATTCATCTTGCAAAAGCGCAATCAATTCTTTGTGAACTGTGTGAACACTGGAGCCTAGCAGCTTAATGACCTACAAGTACAAGTTTGCAAAACATTACACATTGACCCAGTTGAAGCATATTTCAATCTCATAACAAATTAACCAATTTAAAGAATTTATAGAAAGTTAAACAGCACAAATTTTTTAACAGAAAATGCAAACATTTTTAAAATCACCGGAACCATTGTTATGGACCAGACTAAACCCCCTCAAAATATATTAAGATAGCCGAGACCCAACTTTTTCTTATTTTAAAGGTGTGTAAGGCATTGTGTTCCAGATACAATTTGATTGGTCAAATTACTCTAAACAAAACACATTTCTGCTCTACATTTAAAAAAACAGTCAAAATAAAAGAATTAACTGTAACTCTATCAAAATGCTTAACAAAATAATGTGTGTATTTGCTACTAATTAACTGTTCTGTATAGTAACATCCCAGAAGCACACCCTTGGCAGAAGCAAATTCAAAACAGCAGATTGTCTCATATGCAATCCTAGCAGCAGGATTCCACATCCAGCTTCAGGACCCCAGCAACTGCTACTGAAAGCTAAACTAAAAATCTGGGTTCTGTAGGAGCTTGACCCCACCCATTCAGGCTGCTTTTATTGTTCCAACTTTAAAAAAAGTCTCACAAGCTGTTAACTTTATTATCTTTGAGCTCAACACCTCTATCTCAACTTTCCTTCACAAAATAAACCAGAACAATATACACCTCTTAAAGCCATAGTATCATCACAACCATCTATTGAACGTTAGTAACTTACAAAAAATTACTTATTAAACCTTGTCCACCTATCTCTAAATTTCAATCCTCTATCCCTCTATTCCCAAAATCTGGCCAATGGGCATCTTTTCCCTCTGAGCATTCAATCATTCGGATCTTGAGCTCTGGTATTTCCTCAAATACGTCTCCAAGTTCCTACCTCCAAATGTGCAGGCAAACACAACATACAAACTTCCAGTAGGAATCATAGATAAGATTATCACAGGTATGAACTGGATACATTGGGGTTCAAATCTTGCACATTTCTGGGGCTGAAAATTAGTGCTGTCAAAGAGCCATCAGAAGCAAATTTGAGAGTTTGATAACATCTAAATGTGACAGAAATATCTTAAAATGTTTAGCCAAATATTTTATAGCCATTATTTTCATTTCTCTATAACACAAATAAAGAAAACTAACATATGATGACCTTATGGCTATAGTGAATATAGAATCTACTTATTCATTTATATAGGATGTGGGCATCGCTAACTAGGCCAGTATTTATCGCCTATCCTCTTTGCCCATGAGAAAGTGATGGTGAGCCATCTTCGTGGACTCTTACAGTCCTGTCTTAAAGATATTCACATAAGAGAGTTCTGTGATTTTGACCTAACGACAGTGAATGACATTTTAAAGTTAGGATAGTGTGTGAAATTGAGAACTTGAAGTTCCCATGTGTTTGTTATCTTTACTTTTCTATATGGTGGAGATTATAGGCTTGGAATATGCTGCCAAAGTAACCTTGGTGACTTGCTGAAGTGCATTTTGTACACTGTTAACCTCTCTCTCCATTAGCACGGTCTTATGCTGGCTCAGAGCTGCTCTTCCACTAGTTCCACTTAATCCTCCAGCTTATTCAACATACTAAACAGAAACATTTTCTTTTCCTTTCAGGCATTAAAGAACATGAGATGCAATTCCTCAAAATACCCACACCTCTCTGGAACCGTCCTCCTCTCCCCTTCCCTCTGACTCCATCCCCTTTCCTGACTCCACATCCGGTTGAATATTTACTATTTCTTCTGATGCTGAAGATTTTGCACTCAGCAAATATCTCAGTTTGATGCCTCTGCATCCCCACCTCAATGAATTTCAGACACGACATGATGTTAAATTCTTCTTCTGTCACCTTCGCCTCTGTGCTCACTTCTTTGTGCAAGAGTCCTGTCCCCATCCCACAGAGACCTTCATCCACCTTCAACACTCTCCCTCCAGTCATTTATCTGCATTCAACCTTTTAATCGAGAACTGTCAACGTGACAATGGTTGCTTTAATTTCTCTGCCATCCCTTACCCATTCAATCTATCCCCCTCTGAACTGACTGCATTCCATGCTCTCAGATCAAACCCTGATTTTGTAAACAAGTCAGCAAGAGTTGTGATGTAGTTGTCTGATGTACTGACATTGCAGAGGTTAAGCGCCAACTCTCAGACACCTCCTGTATCCCCCAGATTATGACACCACCATCAAATCTCAGGCCATTGTGTCCACAAGTGACTAATCTCATTTTCCCCCACAGCCTCCAAGCTCAGATTCACCCAATCTTATACAGTCTGCATTTCCCTCCTTCCCAAAGTCCACAAACAGGACTGCCTGGGCAGATCCATTGTTTTTGCTTGCATTTGCCTCACAGAATGCATCTCTTCCCACCTTGACTCGACTTATTTTCTCCTCTTGTCCAGTCCCTTCTCACTTACATTGAAATTCATCTAATGTTTTGTCAGTTTCATGAATTTCTAGTTTGTGGGGTCCAGCTGCCTCCTCCTTCACCATGGATGTGCAACCCCTTAACATGTCCATTCCCATCAGGATGGTCTCAGGGCTCTTCACTTCTTCCTGGAAGAAAAGTCTGAATCATCCCCATCTGTCACTTTCCTTTACCAGGCCTAGCTCATCCTCAGTTTGAATAATTTCTCCCTTTAACTCCACCCAAAGTGGCTACAAAAAGAATGTTTCCTCTTGTAGGTGAATTTAGAACTAGGGGATTGTGTTTTAAATTTAGGAATGACCCTTTTAGGACAGAGATGAGAACTGTTTCGTCACAAAGGGTTGTGAGACTTTGAAAACCTCTACCTCTGAAGACAGTAGAGATGGTGTAATTAAATATCTTTAAGGCAGAAGTGAAAAGATTCTTGATAGGATGAGGAAGCAAGGGTTATCGCTTAGATAAGAATATGCAGTTTAAAACACAAACACAGCAGCCATGATCTTTTTGAATAGCAAAGCAGCCTTGAGAGAGTGAACAATCTAATTTTGCTCCTATTTTGCAGGCACATATTTCATCTCTGGAATTCAGGTCTATTGTTTTGTGTTTGAATCAATTGTTGAATGGGATCTGGAGCCCAGTGACCTTGATAGACCCTACTCTCAGCAGTGAGCAAATAATTGGTATGTAAGTGCCACAATATAGAATTGTTAATGATATGGTCCACTACCTTGTTGATGATTAAAAGTAGGCAACTGAGGCAGTAATTTTTGCTTTGGGTTTGCCCTGCTTTTTCGCAAAAGGGATATATCTTGGCGATTTTCACTTTGCCAGGTAGATGCTAACTTGTGGCTATACAAGAGCACCATGACTACCGATGCAGTCGAGTTTGGAGAATATCCTCTGCGCTTTCACTGGGATGTTGTCAATCCATAGCATTTTGCTATGTGGAATACACTCAGCTGTTTCTTTATATCATGTGAAATGAATTGTATTAGGCAAAGTCTGGCATCTGTGATAAGGGGACATTACGAGGATGCTGGGCACACCACCTGAGCACAGAATAAAACAATTTTGAGTTCTGTCAACAAGTCAGGGAGACTAAAAAAGACAGTAATACTTGGAAATGAACATGTTAGTGCACAATTTAAAGGTATACAAGACAAATTGGATAAATATGTCTCATTTGTAAGTTTTACTTTTTTTAATCTATGTCAGTTAGGGTTGAAAAGGGAACCTTACCAGTATGCCACATTCAAGTGCCCTCCTGCCAACAAATACACTAATATAGACTTGCCTGAAGTTAAATTCCATGCTCCAAATGAGAAACTGCTGTTGTTCACCTTACTATAGCTATCGCATACTAGTGAAAGGAATACTCATACAACCAAGAGTGGAGCAGCTCACCGGTAAAAGGTTTTTCACAGAAAAGGAGAAAAGGAAACTGAGAAATTAAGCATAATGAAACATTCAAATTCCCAACTTCCCATATAGCCCTGCAGTCAATCCACAATAACTCAATTAGTTTTGTATGTCAGATTTGCTGCATCTTTGGTGCCAGGGATATGCTATAATTATGAAATTTTCAGTCTCAAGTCACTGTACTCCATTGAGTGTTTCTAAGCAACTACATTTGGATGCCTGAATCGTTCACTTTGAGATTGAATGTTTTATCTTCCCTTTTTGGTTCTGAACAATTCCCTGGCCTTGCAAGCTTCAAGAGGCAACTACTTTATTTTCAGAACGTTTACTTCTATCTATTCAAGTAGGAAGCAATTAGTACTGCACTGTGTGTTGGAGGTTTTGGTGAAATAAGCATTGTTTGTAAGAAAGCTTTTTTTCTCAGCATGTAAAAGAAGTTTGAAATTATTCACGTCAAAAACTGAAAAGTCGCTTGTCAATAAGTTGTGGTTTGCCAATTTGTACCAGCATTGTCACAGCATCTAGGTAACAATAGGTACAGTAATGAACTGTCACTAACCAAAACAAATAAAAATAAGAGGTAAGGCACTTTGTTGGCTGGATTTATCCTGAATACATCATTATAGATGAGAAAGTGACAGGAGATAGTACAATTTTATTCCTCATTATCTCTTTTTTCCACTTCTGGTTAAGTGCTCAAGAGGCTATAGTCATAATCATGCCACTGAGGATCAACGTCAGCAGACTAGCCCAGCTAAACCTAGTCTTAGCTTTTCTCAACATAAACACATGGACTGAGGCATAATAACCACTTCAGCTTGAAAAATAAGCTTGATTTTGATTTTAAGATGCTGTCGCTGTCACTTCATAAGTTACCCTACTGTACCACCATTAAAAACTACAAAGCAAAACTGTGAAGAGTTAGTAGAAAACACTTACTTCATGGAAGCCAGTGGCAACAGTACGTCGGACAAGAGTTTCAGGATCATGACAGAGGGTTGAAAAGGTTGGGTAAAGTTCAGAGTAGAAACATTTAGGATCCACAAAAAGTATCATGGCCTGTATGGAAAAATGCAAAATATATTGTCAAATGATGAATCTGTCTGGAACTGAAAACTCTTGTAATTGTTCAAGCCATAAGGTCAATGAGGTAGTGGGAGGTGGGAAAATTCTCAGCTATGTCTGCCCATCTCAGGAGAATGTGCCAGGATTGACTGAATCTTCAATGTTGTGTACTCTGTGTGAGCTGCAATCAGGCCAGCTGACCTGCGAAACAATCTGGAGACAGCAACACGGGCTGTCAGCTGTAGACACAGGGTGGCATGATGGCTCAGTGGTTAGCACTGCTGTCTCACAGCACCAAGGACCCAGGTTCAGTTCCAGCCTCAGGCAACTGTCTGTGTGGAGTTTGCATATTCTCCCCGTGTCTGTGTGGACTATCTTCCACATCCAAAGATGTGCAGGTTAGCTGGATTAGATTACAGGGATAGGTTAGGAGGTAGGCCTGGGTGGGATCCTTGTCGGGGGGGTCAATGTGGACTTGATGGGTTGAATGACTATCTTCCACACTATAGAGACCCTATGTTTAAAAGGCCGAACTCAGTGCTATGGGACTTTTGTCCAGTTTTAATGAAGAAAATGAAGATCATCCTTTCTTGATGATCCTCTTTTTAGACCACCTCTGACCAAATTCTAGTTTACCCTTCCTCGCAGCTCCTCTTTTGGTTCAGCATATATTTTTGTCTAATCACATTCCTGTAAAATAATTTTGGCACTTATTCATTTTAAGGTGTTACATAATCTAACATACTATTTGTAATGGGAATTCATACCACATCCAACATCCTTGTGAAACAGACATGAAGGGAAAGTCATAATTTCTCAGGATGCTTTTAAGTAACTCAGCCACATTTTGAAGTCACATATTCCGTCTTTACTCATATAACATTTTGATATTTAATGGTTATACTGAGCTCTGTGTCCTTAACTCCACAAATAAAACTTAAATTTACATCACCAATTTATTAATTTTGAAGTCCATATTCATTGTAAAAGCTGCTTATATAAATTGAAGTCTACCCTATCGAAAGTTTTAGTACTAGGGCCATTTTGCATTTATACATCCAATCCAATGGTTAGCCGTACAATAAGAAACTGTTGATTCTTCTACAATTGGTTAGTTGGAAGGAAGAGATTTAATAATAGTTCAGGCTTTAAGATTATTCACATACTGGCCTCTTTCCTACCGTTATTAACTGAATTTGTAAGGACCTCCTCTCAGCCATTAACAAAATTTGGCAGGCCATGGCCATTGTTTCATTATCCAATCTCTGCCAGACATTGAGAAATAGCCAGTCTTTTCTGGATCTGAACTGCTCCATGTCCTAATAATGATGCAACCTATTGTCTGTTCCAGGCAACCAGTTGGCTGACTACAGACATAGTCTACATGCTCTCCTCCCTCCTGTATATTGAAAAAAAACTAGGAAAAGAAAAAGAACACTTCTCCCAAAGGTTTGAAATGAAAGTTAAATAAATAGTCAACATTATTTTCAATATTCTAAAATGATTCTCTTTTCTCAGCCCCTTTTCCATTTTCTACTCTTGACCTTCTTCTGTGCTCAGGTCCCTCAATGCCTTTTTTGCTTCTTCTGCCTTGCAACCTATATCTCTTTTCTTCTTATCCTCCCTTATCTAAAGGGGGAAACAGGAAACAAGAATAGATGGGACGAATACAACAAAGGACCCACATTTTTCCTACAAACTTGATCCAACATGAAGCCTTCAGAGGATGGCAATAGTTTTCACCATCTTAACACACAAGCTATCACCTCTGAACCACGAAAAAAGGACATGAAATACAAAAGAGGATGGTGGTAACTGGTAGAAAATTAAGAAGTGATGGGGAAAAAAAACACACACCTTGGAGAAAGGTGTTGCAGTCCATATTCCCCATGTATAATTATGTGTGTGTGTGTGTACATTGTGATCATCTGGGTAGTGAAGAACAAAACAAATCTACAGGTTAAAAGTTAGCATTTTATAATCAGCACTTACTGGCAAGTTGTAGGCACAATTCTGTCTGACAGACACATATTTTGCATCCATATCTGCTGCATAGAATTGAGTTGTGTGATCACTTTGACCGTTTTCTTGTTGTAGGCCTAATGTACTAAATTTCTTGTAGAAATCCAAAAACCACATATGTTGTTCATTGGTTAAATTCCCTAAATAGGGTAAAAAGGTAATGGTTGAAAACAGTATGATTTAACATTTGACGATAGATACGGCAAATGAGATCTCCAAATCTAGTTCTAATATTATCAATCTTAGATTTAGCCATTCGATTCCTCCATATTATACCATGAATACCACTTTGTACATCCCTTCTACATATCTCTTCCAATTTCATATCTCTGTGTACGCAATCTGACACTCATTTTGCTTCTACTACTAAATGCATATACTTAAGATTTTCTCTACTCCAACGCTATGTCACGTATACCAAATCAACATTCCCTTCTTTCCCACTCCTTTGCAACCTCCTTTCCCACAGTCTCTGTTTCACACTACACTTATCCCTAGTTTCTCTCTGGCCAAAGTATACAAGAGTACTGATCTTGGATACCAAGTCATTCACCACTCATAAATAGGGTGCCATTATCTACGCCACTATCAATTGCACCTTCTCTCCACACTGTGTAGCAGGTTGAGGCCCTCCCAGATGTTCCATCTAGTTTCATGTGAATGCTTTTCCTAAATGCTTAAATTCCATTGATCAGTGCATATTAAGTATTACTGAAGAGGATTTATCCTAGTAACATTGCTGCAATATAATACTTCACATTGAGAATCATCCTCCTGCTAATATGGTGGCATATTTAAATTCATTTGACTACATATGTACAACAATGAATATGATTAAAATTGGTAAGCAAGTTTATTATCAACTACCAAACAATGGAAACAAAACCAAACAAATTAGCTCATACTCTAACTAGAGAAACATAACTCAACAATTTTTGAATTAGCTAAAATTAGAATGGAAGTACTGCTTGTTCTGTTTCAGTTCTGAAATTATTATTGCAACAGGAAAGATACTACACTTGTCGTGGTTCATTTTACTTTCGAGTATTAAATAAGTAACTTAAAAATAGGAAACATTTTGGAAATAGCACTATAATATAATTAGGTTCAAAGCAAGATTTGAAAAAATGTGTTAAAGCATAAATACAAGAATCCAATAAGAATGGGATTCTAAGTCAAATAAAATAAAGATACATTAATTATTGAGATGATGGAAAATGGGAATATTTACAAAGACTAAAAATTGTCATGTGGATGCAAATAAGGCCAAAAGGATAGATGTGAATGCTGACGAACTATGTAAGAATGGCAAAATTAATTAAAACTGGAAATAAAAAAAACACTTGGCACTTGCAGGGCAATAATGAAATATCTATGATATATAAAAAAAAGTCCACAAAAAAGGAGAATAGAAAGCTGAGAATGCATTTGAAAATAAAAATAGGGAGGAGAGCAGAAACTAAGCATTGATAAAAAAACCTTTTTATAGTAAAAAGATAGCCATGATATAGTTAATTTAGAATTAATGTAGGCAAGTTTAGTGTGGATATACAGAATAGCGGAAAAAGTAATTACTTGCCTTTGTTTCCAGAGATGATGGACATTGGGATTACAGAACCAGAGGTGGATGTACATCAGTCAGTAGAGGATAGATATTTTATAAAAACAAATGATACAAAACAAATCACTCAGTTTTAATCCAAACAAATCCGAGTAAGAACCAAAGTTCCAACAATATTTTATGATAAAATGCTGAGAAAAAAAATTGTCAAAATATTTTATCTTGCACTCATCAGGACGATTCTTGAATATCACCAATGAAAAAGGGAAATAACATTTATACTATATGAGAGGAATGTGGCTATTTGATTGGCAAATTAACTCTGATTGGCAGAGACATTGTCATGAAGAATGCATCAGTTAATAAAGTTAAAAATCACACAACACCAGGTTTATTTGGAAGCACTAGTTTTTGGAGCACTGCTCCTTCATCAGGTGGTTTTGGAGTATAATCTACAACCACCTGATGAAGTAGCACCCCAGTCCAACACCGGCATCTCCAAACCATCAGTTAATGGTGACAGTCAACTGCCAAGCTTTGTTTAGATATTGAATCACCAACTGGTCAAAGAATTGCCCTTAGAAATGAACCAGAGAATTGCTATCAGCTATTCTGGATTGAAACAGATGGTGTCTGTGTGTACATTTTCTTTCAGACTGTAAAGAATAATGGCCTATCTATTAACATATCGGACTTCTACCAGAGGCAAGTGCCTCCCATTTGAGCTTGCCATTCAGTTAGACCATGACTGAGCTACACCTTAACTCCATTTAACTGCTTCTCTCTATAGCCCAGGTTACAGTTACTGTACCAGTGTGTGAGAGAGCGTGCATGTGAGAGAGAGTGTGTGAGTGTTGTCTAATTGAAATTCCACTTTTCCACTAAAATGGAATAAATATCTTTCACCTTTAATCCTGAATGTCGTAGTCTACATTTGAATATTATGCCTTCTTGTTCAGGATTCTCCTATTAGAGGATTTGGCTTCCCTTTATTTATCCTAATGAATCGCTGAATAATTGTATGATACCAATTAAATTAACCCTCTCTTCCCTCAAAACCTTTTAAACTCAAAGGAACACAGACTGAGTAAGCAGTATATCCTTATACTTTGGTCTCCAAAGTACTGGCATCATTCTAGTGAATCTGTAAAGCACTATAAAGAGGTTTTGGAAGTCCAAGTGCAGTAAACAAATCTTTTAAAAGTAACAGGCAAGTACAGGAAAATAACTTGAAGACAAATGAAATGTTGGCCTTTATAAAATCAACTCTGTTCAAATAAAGGGGAAAAAGTTATGATTCAGAATCTAAGTCCTACATTATTTGAGCACGATGTTTAATTTTGACACTGCAGCTCAAGAATTATATCCTGCCCTGTAGGCAATGCATCACAAATTTGTGAGGATAATATTAGGGCTCAGAGGGTTAAGTTAAGATTTCATAAACTTGTCTATATTTCTGTTGAACCCTTTCAAGGTGAACGCATCTTTCTAGAGGTCATTGCACAATGCACAATACTTGGCTGTCGGAAGATGAGTGAACAAGGACAACAGAAAATAGTTAAATCAGTCGCTAAAAATTGACATCAAAAGTAAAAGGTAGGTTGGAAAAAAATTAAGAGTGAAGAAAACAAAAAAGAAACCTCTATTTGGCACATATGTTTTATACAAATTGTTAAAAATGGAGGTAAGAAACTAAATTAAACTTACTAAATTTACCTGAGAGACCATGACAGAGCTTTCCTAGTTGGTGTGACAGTGGTGCAAGAATACTCTCATCTGCTTTGAATGATTTCTCACAGAACATCATCACCAAGGGAAATATAATTTGGGTACGGTCATCTGACAAGATAATCAGAGAATAATGTATCACTGAAATAATAAATGTAAGGAGGAAAATGGGTAAACAAAATGGCACAAATAACACAAGTTAATTGATCGTATGAATATCAAATATTTTATGCACGATGTTATCTCCAAATAGGACTGTTTTGATAGAAAATGTTTGAGATCTACTTTAAGGGAAAAAAGTCACTTCATTTTACGATGCTGTCGAAGTAACACAAGACAACCAGCTTAGACCTTACATCATGAATATTTTTATTCTCCAAAATACAGAGATGTTTTTCTAAATTATAGATGCTATAATAAAATATTGGAAGGCATCAATGTTCTTTGGTACATGCTGATGGAACATTGGTTTCTGCAAAAGAACTGAACTGTCACTTTTAAATTAGGGATTTATGATATGAAGTACTGACAACAATCAAAAACATTCAATTAATTCTGTGTTTATGTTAATGCAATTCATGTCAATTCAAACATCAACATTATTAGGGAACCTGTGTGGAAATATCTCCCGATTCTGGGGTGAATATTACAGACGTGGGATAAATAACGTTTATTTGTCTCCAGTCTGAAAAGACAGCACCATCTCGTCCTAATTTTAATTCATGTTCATAATAGATGTAATCATTTAGCCTTGTTTGAATGTGCTTATTCTTCATAACCTGAGAATAGCAAAATTTAATCTCTATTATCTAGGGTGTTCTATACATGCAGAAATTGAGTGAAATTTGCATGTATTTCCCAATCCAAAGCACATGAAAGTCCATTGACTTTCCAATCACAATGACATAGAACACAGAATGACACCTAAAGTATTATGTAATTGTCGGGTGTGCTTCCAAGGTGTTCAGAATAAAGCTTGAATGTCGAAAACTCTTTTATTGATAGAGCAATTCGGTCACTTTGAGTGTCAAGCATGTACCCATCACTGAAGACAGAAAATCTTCATTTCCCCTGAAGGTTAACTCTTTCTTCATTTTTATCACTTGCAGGAGCTGAACCATTTGTAGAAGGTCCTAATAGGAAGCATCACTTAACTGTAAATCTTGGGCAATAGATTTGATTTGTGCTAGGGATCAAAAGGTATCTAACTCTAAGCATCCAGTATTGGATAATAAGGAGCATGGTCAATTTTGATATGTCAATCAAAAGTACAAAAGTACAAAGAGTACACCTAATGCAATACTCCCTTCTTGAAGAATATAAAAATTACAATGAAGAATGATGTTCTGTTTATTGCTGGTAGCTAAGTTTACGATAAATACTGCTCTTCCAAGTATGAATCAACAAGCTTAAAATTGATTTCTAATAAAAACTAGGGAAACATTTTCATTTTAGACTAGATTTGAATAGCTTAACTCAGAGGGGTGATTAATCATAAACACATTTAGATTAATAAAGTGAATCGTAAATTAAACACAGTTAAGACTATTGCTGACTTGTAATCCAATTTACATTCTAAATGGAGGGAAGACATAGAAGGGGAAAGGTATGTTGAGTGTTTCAAGTTCAAAGTAGTCTATAGGGGAGGTAATGGTAGTTGTATTATCACTGGAGTGTAATTCCAGAAATCCAGGGAATAATCTGGGGAGGAGGGTTCGAATTCTGCCACAGATGACGGTGGAATTTGAATTCAATAAATTTCTGGAATTAGAGAATCTAAGGATGTCCATGAGTCCATTGTTGATTGTTGTAAAACTCATCTGGTTCACTAGTGAGCTTCACAGAAGGAAACCACAGAACGTGGTGGTGAAGGGTTGTTTTTCAGACTGGAGGCCTGTGACCAGTGGAGTGCCACAAGGATCGGTGCTGGAACCACGACTGTTTGTCATTTACATAAATGATTTGGATGCGAACATAACAGGTACAGTTAGTAAGTTTGCAGATGACACCAAAATTGGAGGTATAGTGCACAGTGAAGAGGGTTACCTCAGATCACAACAGGATCTGGACCAGATGGGCCAATGGGCTGAGAAGTGGCAGATGGAGTTTAATTCAGATAAATGCGAGGTGCTGCATTTTGGGAAAGCAAATCTTAGCAGGACTTATACACTTAATGATAAGGTCCTAGGGAGTGTTGCTGAACAAAGAGACCTTCGAGTGCAGGTTCATAGCTCCTTGAAAGTGGAGTCACAGGTAGATAGGATAGTGAAGAAGGCTTTCCTTTATTGGTCAGAGTATTGAGTACAGGAGTTGGGAGGTCATGTTGCAGCTGTACAGGACATTGGTTAGGCCACTGTTGGAATATTGCGTGCAATTCTGGTCTTCTTCCTATCAGAAAGATGTTGTGAAACTTGAAAGGGTTCAGAAATGATTTACAAGGATGTTGCCAGGGTTGGAGGATTTGAGCTATACGGAGAGGCTGAACAGGCTGGGGCTGTTTTCCCTGGAGCTTCGGAGGCTGAGAGGTGACCTTATAGAGGTTTACAAAATTATGAGGGGCATGGATAAGGTAAAGAGGCAAAGTCTTTTCCCTGAAGTCGGGGAGTCCAGAACTAGAGGGCATAGGTTTAGGCTGAGAGGGGAAAGATATAAAAGCGAACTATGGGGGAACTTTTTCACACAGACTGTGACACATGTATGGAATGAGCTACCAGAGGAAGTGGAGGAGGCTGGTACAATTGCAACATTTATGAGGCATTTGGATGGGTATTTGAATAGGAAGAGTGTGGAGGGATATGGGCCAGGTGCTGGCAGATGGGACTAGATTGGGTTGGGATATCTGGTTGGCATGGACGGGTTGGACCGAAGGGTCTGTTTCCATGCTGTACATCTTTATGACTCTAAGACTCTAAACAGCCATCTTTACCTGCTTGGCCTACACGTGACTAGCAATCTGGCTGATCTTTTACTGTCCTCTGGGCAATTAGGGATGGGCAATAAATGATGGCCTAGCCAGCAATGCCCTCATCCCATGAATTAATACATTAAAAAAAGGGAACAATGTGTAAAGTTATAGAGTGAAAGCAGAGTAATGACACTAAGTGAGACTCATTTGGGGAGCTGACACAGACATGATAGACCAAATGGCCTGCTCCCGCACTATGCGATTTGGTGAATCCAAAGGAAACAGAGAAGGTTGTAGATTCATTCACTGAGCTGGTGTGCTTTTCTGCATATGTTTAGTCACCTCCCAAGATGATATCAACAGTGCATTTTTGATAAAGTGTTGGCGGTCTGTCCCGCCTGGTATATATGTATCTCTGTTTTTTGGTACTTCTGGTTCTGTATCTGAGTGGCTTGTTTAAGGGGTCCAATTTAATGTGCTTATTGATTGAGTTCTGGTTGCAGTGTTTCTCGTGTCTCTGTTTTGCCTGTGCTCGGATGGTTACATTGTCCCAGTTGAATTTGTGTCCTTCAGGGGACTTTATAATATCTATTTGACCTAAACTTTTAAGATAAAAATTGCTTCACCATCTTACAATCAAGATCACAAAGGAATTCCATAAAATTGAATGCAATGGACAATCTCATAAGATGTATAACAGAAAGCAATTTTAATTTGTAATTTAGTTTAAAACCTGTCTATTTCACTCTGTTATTATCAAAAACATTTTGAATATGTACTTGAAATCACTGACAATGTCTGCTTGGTAACTTACCACTGTCAAACATCACAAGAAGATTTACAATGGTGTCAAATGCAGCAATACGTACACTGCTTCCTTCATCCCGAGCCAACTCTACTAATTCAGGAAGAATTGCAGTTTTTGTCTGTTCAACCCTATATAATGAAAAGAAAAACAATTCATGTCAAAAGAGCAAAGAAAAGTCACATTGATGTAGAATGCCTTAAATATAGATCTAAAAATACTGTGGATGCTGTAAATCAGAAACAAAAGCAGAAATTGATGGAAAAACTCTGCAGTTCTGGTGTCATCTGTGGAGAGAAATCAGGCAAGGCTCACTTGACCCAAAATATTAAGGAGAGTCAATGGGCATTTAAAAAGAGAAAGTGTTAGAAGAGCTAAAAGGTCTAAAAATTAATAAATCCCCTCGCCCGCATGGGCTACATCCTAGAGTTCTGAGGGAGGTGGCTGAAGAAATAGAGAAGGCGTTGGTTGTAATAAAAATCAGGAGTCAGGGAAAGTCCCAGGTGATTGAAAAATTGCTGTTGTAACCCCTTGTTCAGGAAAGAATCAAGACAAAAGATGGAAAATTACAGGCCAATTAGCCTAACCTTAGTTGTAGGTAAAATTCCAGAACCCATCGTTAAGGATGAGATTTCTAAATTCTTGGAAGTGCAGGGTTGGATTAGAACAAGTCAGCATTGATTTAGTAGATTAGATTAGATTAGATTCCTTACAGTGTGGAAACAGGCCCTTCAGCCCAACCAGTCCATACCAACCCTCCGAAGAGTAACCCACCCAGAACCATTTCTCTCTGACTAATGCACCTAATGCTATGGGCAATTTAGCATGACCAATTCACCTAACCTGCACATTTTTGGACTGTGGGAGGAAACCAGAGCACCCAGAGGAAACCCACACAGACACAGGGAGAATGTGCGAACTCCACACAGACAGTTGCTCAAGGCTGGAATCGAACCTGGGTCCTTGGTGCTGTGAGGCTTCAGTGCTAACCACTGAACCACCGTGTCACCGTAGTCATGCCTGAAAAACCTGTTAGAATTCTTTGAAGAGGTAACAAGTAGGTTAGACCAGGGAAATCAAGTGAATGTTATCTACCTAGACTTCCAAAAGGCCTTTGATTAGGTGCCTCATGAGGCACCAAGGTGAGGGCCCGTGGTGTTCGAGGAGAGCTACTGGCATGGATTGAGGATTGGCTGACAGACAGCAGAGAGTTGGGATAAAAGGTTCTTTTGCAGAATGGCAACTAGTAACAAGTGGTGTCCCGCAGGGTTCAGTGTTGGGGCTGCCGCTGTTCACTTTATATATGAATGATCTGGATGAAAGGACAGGGGGCATTCTGGTGAAGTTCGCAGATGATATGAGTTAGGCGGAGAGGCAAGTAATTCTGACGAGGTGCGGAGGCTGCAGAAAGATTTAGATAGTTTAGGAGAGTGGTCCAAGAAATGGCTGATGAAATTCAATATGAGTAAATGCAAGTTCTTACACATTGGAAAAAAGAACACAGGCATGGACTATTTTCTAAATGGTGAGAAAATTCATAAAGCCAAAGTACAAAGGGATCTGGGACTGCTAGTTGAGTCCATGGACTTGCAGGTTGAGTCCATGGTTAAGAATGCAAATGTAATGTTGTCATTTATCTCAGGAGGGTTGGAATGTAACAGCTGCAATATGCTATTGAGACTTTATAAAGCTCTGGTTAGGCCCCATTTATAATACCTTGTTCAGTTTTGGGCCCCACACCTCAGGAAGGACATATTGGCACTGGAGCGCGTCCAGTGGAGATTCACACGGATGATCCCTGGAATGGTAGGCCTAACATATGACGAATGGCTGAGGATCCTGGGATTGTATTCATTAGAGTTTAGAAGGTTGAGAGGAGATCTAATAGAAACTTATAAGATAATACATGGATTAGAAATGGTGGATGCTGGGAATTTGTTTCCATCAGGCAGGGATACTAGGACCCATGGGCACAGCCTTAGAATTAGAAGGGGCCAATTTAGAACAGAAATGAGGAGACATTTCTTCAGCCAGAGAGTAGTGGGCCTGTTGAATTCCTTGCCACGGAGCACAGTGGAAGCTAAGGCATTAAGTGTCTTCAAGGCAGAGATTGATAAATTCTTAATCTTGCAAAGAATTAAGGGATACGGGGAGAATGTGGGTAAGTGGCGTTGAAATGCCCATCTACTATAATTGAATGGCGGAGTGGACTCGATGGGCCAAATGGCTTACTTCCACTTCTATGTCTTATGGTCTTATGGTTAACTCTGATTTCTGTCCACAGATGCTGAACTTTTCCAGCAATTTCTGCTTTTGTTGTAGAACGCCCTACCTGTCTTATCCATTCTATTATTAGCCTTTTCCCAATAGGGGAGATGTGGACATTATGACAATCTCTAGTAATTCAAAGTCCCAGGCTAATTCAATTGATGAATTCTGGATATAAAAACTGGACTCAGCAATGGTGACCACTATCATCAGTTGTTGTAGAAATATTTTTGATTTACTGATCCCTTTTGGGAAGGAGATCTACCATCCTTTGTGGCTCCATCCCCACAGCAATATGAATCTCAACTGTCCTCTGAAATGGCCTAGCATGTCACTCAGTTAAAGGGAGATTTGAGTTGAAAAACAAATGCAAGTCCTGCAGTAATGCTCACATCCATTGAAATAATTTTAAAATAAATCAATATAACCTACATGTAAATCTTAACAATTACTTGAAATTACCCTACCTTATGTAACGTAGTCATGGGTGAGTAAAATCAATAGGTATGAATTATAATTACAGAGGTGATTTATAGAGCATCAAGCATTGATGTCAACCTAATCTTACTGTAAATCCACAACAGTCAATTAGTTCCAATTTGTAGTTCTACAAAGAATGAAACCTTTTTAAATTGAGAGTTGTTTAATATTATATATAGAGTAGTCTCAGCCACTTCAAGGAGCTCCTGTAAGTATCATTTCAAAAATACTCTTATTTCCTTTATATTACATCCTTCTGAAATCAAAATCAGAAATCAAAATTAATTCAACTATCTCTAAGATTACTAAGTAATTAATTTGATCTTAACATTAAAGAATTGCCCCCTTTTAAAGAAATTCTTTAACTGCACTACACAACTTGATAAATTGTTTTTACATTACTACATCTTAAATGAGAAAAAAAGGCTGCTCAAATTAAATGCAGTAATGTGCAAAGCTAATTTCACCTTGACCTGTTCCACTTTTGGAGTCAAGATTTCAACCCTATGATGTAGCAGTAACACAGTTCATATCTCCTCCTGGTATTTTTCATTATGCGCCCCAGCAGAATTGTTTAGTCTGCACAGCTATTTGTTTAGTTAAACTTCTCGCTGCTCAGACATTTGAAATATTAATGGTTTTTATGCAACATCTAGCATCCTTATTTCAGTTAAGCAAAGATGTCTACACAGAAATAAATACAAAGAACTGCACTGCTAGAAATCTGAAACAAAACAGAGTGCTGGAGAAACACAGCTCATCTAGCAACATCTGTGAAGGGAAAAACAGAGTTTGCATTTCAAGTCTAGTAACTCTTCATTCGAACCATTCTAAAGAAGGGTCACTGGACTTGAAAAATTAACGCTGCTTTTCTCTCTGCAGATGCTGCCAGACCTGCTGTGTTTCTCCAGCACACACCATTTTTGTGTTATACGCATAGGTTTGACAATATTTACCCAAGTTACAATATTTACCCAATTCCTTGTGCTATGAATTCCAGTTGACGACACATACAGGAGCGAACTTCATATTCTACATCCTGGCAAAGTGATTTCACTAGAGGCAGAATATCTCGTTTTATTCTGCAGAGACAATACAACTGCTTATAGACTATTTTTCTTTGCTTATTTCATGACAAATCTATAATTAATGCATGATTGCAATATGCCATCTTAGAGCACTAGGGACTAAAGAAACATTGCAAAAAGAGAGAGATCAAAACTACAGCAATCTAAATATTACTCTTGTGAAACAGGAGGTATGGGAAATTTGAGAGAAAAGAAAAAGAAATGTAGAGAGAAAGAAAGATAAAGATGAAGACAGAGAAAAAGAAAGACAGATTGATTTATATAGCAGCAATTCTCAAACAGTATTATCAGTTTTTATTTCAATCTTTAGTCAATGAGATAAAACAGCTTCCAGAATAAAATGCTTTATTTCATAGTCCATCCAAAACTAAGGGAATAAACCACATCAGGTGTACGTGCATGCACATGATTTTAGAAAAGGCTATGACAGTCCTCAGCCATATTTTTCACCACCCTACAAGAATTAGTTCCATTTACAGAATACTTTTAACATAGAATATACATCAAAGCATAAAATAAAATGGATAAAGGAATGTGCATTTAGTCATGGCAGGAGGGTTGAGAGCGGACTTAAAAACTTAGCTGCAATGATGATTGAAGGTTGAAGAGGTATCTGAGGATCTCTCACAAATTAACAATAAAGTTAAAATCTTGGCCGTCAATGTTTCAGCAAAGGGAGGAGAATGCACAGAAATTCAAGGACCAAAGGTGGCGGTTGGAACAGAAGGGTGGAGGAAATTACAATGATAGGTGCAGGAACCTGTACAGATTTTAAATTCAAGGTTTTGAGGGACAGGGATGCAATGAAGTCAGCAACCTTGGAAAGGATGACGTAATCTGGAGCAAAGGATGAAAACCCACGGTGAAGAATTCTCAAACTGACAAAAACATGGGTAAGAATTTCAGAAACAGTGGGAGTGACAATATTATAGAGGTGTGAGAAAACAATCTTGGTGCTGGATAAAATTGGAAAGTTTTATAATTTTGCCCTATATCAAAACAAAAAAAAATTAATATGGACTAAACAATTCACTGGCTGGGAAACAACCAGCAAAAGGGAAGGCAACAGTTCAGCTCACAAGATTGGTTTGATCTTTCTGATGTGCAGGAGGGAAATGTGACTCCTCCATATTTTGATCTAATACAGGCAGTCCAACCACAGAGGAAGTTTAAGATGGAGAGACAGTGGAAGAGAGTTGGATGTAATCAGCATACATATTTTACACAGAAACATTTTCTGATCTCAGATCTGCAACATTATTTTGGTGAAGCATCACCATCTTTGCACATTATACAAATCAGTACAGGTAGAAGATCCTTTATCTGAACATCCAAACACCGAAAAGCTCCGAAATCCGAAAGTTTTTGTGAAGTTTTTTTCTCATTAAAAGATTGTTTGGTGAGCAAACAGTTAACCCAAGTCAACATCCACTTGATGCATGTCACTCAAATGCAACGTGGGGGTGGGGGCGTGACCAAGCACCGACAGGCCTGGGGTTTCTCTGTGAATGCCCCCAAATCGACACCCACTCGATGTGTATCCCTCAGATGTGACATGGGGGACATGGCCAAGCACTGACAGGCCTGGGCTTTATCTGTGAATGCCCCCAAATCGACGCCCACTCAATGCGTGCCACTCAGATGCGATATGGGGGGTGTGGCCAAGCAAGTTCTTACTTAGAAGTCTGTTCCTCCGGTAAGATTTTTAAAAATTTCACCATTAGACTGTCACTATTCCGAAAACCAAATAATTCCAAATTCCTAAAAATAGCTGGTCATGAGCATTTCAGATAAAGGGTCTTCTACCTGTACTAAAAAGTTAAAAGTGCACATTCTTGTACTTTCTTTTTACCTTGTTATAAGTAGTAATATTTATATGTTTCTATGTGCTCCAATTTTATTTTCAGTTATCATTTCAAACCAAACTTCACCAGAGCTTTTAATCTATCTACAGAAAGACATGCTGAATAAAATAACTAGTATCAATTTTTCACAAAATTTAAATATAAAGGCAATAAATGAATTACCAAATCAGATTTTTGTTAAAATACACTAAACAATTATAGAAAATAAATACAATATCTACAAAATTTTAGAAAAAAAATGCAAAATAAAGTTTATGAATAACTACAAATGCAATTTAAGACAAGCTAACTCAAAAATGGCATATATCCATGAAGCCCAGTCAAAAAAGGATTAACACAGTCTTCAATATGCAATTAAGTATTGTAAAAAAGTACCAAGTGTAACTGCATAGTGGCCATCTTATTGATATGCATCTGATAAAACTTCAGCCATTTAATTGTCAAATGAATCCCAAAAGCAAACACATTTGTAAATAACATTTTATACATGGATAGATGGTGTGTGGATTAGGAGAATATTTTAATCCAGATTTGGATCAGTGTTTTGGACAACAGTAATCAGCATGCTGGACATTTACAGTCTGTGCACCTTTTGCAAATGTGTAAAGAGATCCGGGTTCAAGATTATTGCAAGACCCATGACCTTCTGAGATACCCTTCTCTTCCTGGTGTTAGATGAGAAAATCCACATTTTTTAAGTGACTCTGAATTTCAAGTTCTCTCCAGCCAAAACATAATTTCTACATCTACCTGTCAAGACCCTCAGGACCTTGTATGTTTCAACCAAGTCATCTCTCACTCTTCTAAACTCCAGCAGATTATAAACTGACTCTGTCCAAGCCTTTCTCATAAGGCAACTCTTTGTTTTCATAGTAAGGGTCCCTGCAAATGAGTACTGTACATGTTGCTTCTGAAGATTGTAAACAAGGAAAGATACTCATTAACTGGCTATGTTAAACTGATTATTTATGTAACTACTATCTCTCAGGATTGTTCATCTAATGCCATGCAATGATAGAATTACATCTATCAAACATTATCAAGCATAGGCTGGTCAGGTATATTTTATACTCTGCTTATTAAGAACAAATGGAAGCACTGGCTATTGATTCAATCAATCATGGTGACAATGAAATTCATACATGACTTTTCAGTTAAGCTGTAAAAATAATTTAGATTAATTAGTCATGTTTGTAATGTAGCTCATTTACAGTCACAGGCAGGGACCCATTCTCTGCAAGCCTTATACCTTCTTTGTATTAGCTGGGAGCTTGGGCTGCTTATAGTCCCTTGCTGTTTTCTCACAGCAAAGCCTCAACCAACCACAGTTGACTTGCTAACCACTGAGCATCCTTTTCTCCTATAGCATAAATGGTGATATTAAGCTGCAGCAACATGTTTCTCTTTTCTGTAATATTTATGTTTTATTCCATTCAAAGTTATTAAATGGGAATACAAGCCAAACTGAACTGTACTGGTTTCTAATTTCAATGCAATAAACATCAGGTCATGATGTTTTCTATGCAATAAACAACCTGTGCAAGAATATATTATTGACCCAAATTGTATCAGATACTAACTACCATTTTTGATTGTTAAAATGCAAAAGATATTCAGCCACTCTTGCACATCAGAGTATTCATACAAGATGCATGATAGCAGACTATAGAAAATTCTGTTGCATACATCAGATTTTTGTGCTTACCAGAGAAGCACTAACAAAAATACCTTGTTCGACTTACATATGAGATTCAAATTTTCTGGCAACTTTTCCTAGAATCTTGCAGCTAGCTAAACGTGACTGGACTGTCTGCGATAGTTGAGCCTTTGAAACCAGTGGGGACAAAATCTAAATAAAAGCAAAAAAAGTTACTCTGGAATGCATTAATTCCCAATTAAGTCACTGTAAATCAATTTAATACAGTTCCCAATTCAGTATTTTTACATGACACTGTACTGAATAGTTAATGCACAGTAATGACTTTTGAAATTTTATGACTATAAAATACTTTATGGAATTACAGGTACAAGGACATGGAGGTATTTGAAAACAAGGATTAGAATTTTAAAATCAGCACATTGCTCATTGATCTATGCTGACTGTTGATTAAACAAAAGCACAATATTTCCCTAAAAATTAATCCGAAAAAGAAGTTACAAAATTGTCACTATTTTTTTGCCTGAGTGATAAGGAATTATAATTCTTATCAGTATTTGTTACTTCATGCAAATGAAATACTAATGAATGATTCTTCATTAATCTTTTGATCGACGGATGCTTCAATAAAAGATTGATTAGCATGCTGGACTAATTAATGTGTTAACCATTTCCCTCATTCCATCAAAATCACCATACATCAGAATATTTGTCATTTGTGGAACTAAAAATATTCAACATTTTCTGTTTGCTTAAACATTTTATTTACTCATCTGTTGAAACCTTGCATTTTTAAAACTTAATTCTTTGTGGTCAGAGAAGAATATTTACCAGACTGTTATTACATCAGAATCTTTAGTTACCGAAGTTGATTCCAATAAAGTTAATCCCAACAGTCAGCCATTTAATTCTCTGGCTGTTTTAGCACTAATTATAGTGTTCAAATAGATATTTTGCTCCCACTCCCTCAACAGCTAACAATGTTTATTGACTGTATTTCCGTCAGCCATTCTCTTTTGTTTATGAAATCAGAGCAGGTCATCACCTAGTGAACAGTTTAAACAAAAATGAATGAGATCCAGAATTGACAACAAAGGTGGAGCATGTAAACAAATTAAGATTTAAGTTTTGCTTTTTTAAACAAATTAAGACTCCAACTATAGATATCTCTACTTTAAAAAAAGCTCAAATTTACTCTTTTGAAATAGCTACTTGCAATAAAATCTCCTCCCATTTCTAGGCATTCATAATTGTATAATTTTGTATAATGAAAAAATTCTAAAATATAGACTACTGCATATAATAACTGAATACTCATAGCATACTAACATAAATAATAAGAAATGGCTATGGTACCCAGGGTCTGCTCTGGCATTCAATAAGATCATGACTTATATTCTACCTTAGCGACACCTTCTTCCCTCTATTCCCATTTCTTTCAATTTCCCTTGTATCCAGATAAGAAGAGGAGTGTCAGATATTCTGACACTCAGAGCTGGCTTTGAAGGGGTTGGACCAGTGTCAAGGACTTTCCACGTGCAAATAAAGGGTGACTTGGTGACAGGATACTGGCCTCTGTGGAGCTATTTCATGGATTAAACCTGTATACAGTACTCAAGTACACTCTCAATAAAGACATCCTGGCATTTGTCACTGTTTTCCATACTGCAATAATCAGGACAGGAAAGAAGTGGCATAACTGTGTCAGCTGCATCAGGCTGCCTGCTATGGAGGGGTCAACAGTGACACCCCCCCCACTCCTTGTGCACTGAAATAGGCCAAGAGGGAATCTTGAGCACCTTACTCAGCACCTGATACATACACAGCAACCTTCTTCCCATTTTGGATTGTGCCACTCCTGTTATTGTCCTTTCATAAAAACAGTGAATATTGATCATCTGCACAAAGCTTATTCTCCATCCAAACTTATTGAAATTAATCACAATTCAATTTTCAAGGAAGGTGCTTCTGACTTCCTCCTGCAGAGTTATTGGAAGCACAAAGTTGAAAGAAATAATAAAAGTTCTTTAAGTCAAAAGGGAATGATACAAAACTTTTGAATGAATTTATGTCTGAGTACCCTCAATATATTATTTGCTTCCAATCATGGTGGGTCTTTCGTTGCAGTGCCCATTGCATAAGAACAGGAGGAGGTTGTTTGACCCCTCTAACCTGTTCTGTAATTTCAGGAGATCATGGCTGATCTGTGGCCTAACTCCACACACCCAGCTTTGTTCCATATCCTCTAATACTTTTGCAAGGTCTGGTTCTAATTTTTAGACTATAGCCTCTGGATCTGGAAACCGTCATCGAGTGGAATAGTCTCTCTCAAATAACCTTATGTTTCAGTTAATGTGTGAAAACTTCACTTAAATAATGCCTTAACTTTCTAAATTAGAGTCTACTATGTTTCTAACCATCCCCAGTTCTGATACAAGATTATCGACTTGAAACGTTGAGATGTTTTTATGAGCCCCTGCTCGGAATGTTTTCAGTCGAGACGTAGAAAAACAGATTACATGGCTAATCTTCAAACCCATCCTGGAGCGGACACCATGATATGCTAATTCAGCAAGGGCCAACATCAGAAGCTGTCTGACATTTTTAAATTAATAATGAAAGATCAACAAGGCTTGTTAACAAGTCTATTGATGTGAATAATACACTGCCTATGCCATAACATGGTTGGCATAAGCAGTTAGGTAGGTTTCGGCAGCCTAGTCCAACAACTCCCGTTAACTCAAAAATCTGAAGATAGCACCATCCTCTTCCTGTGTGTCTTCTGTACAAGCCCTACCCCATACGCTCCAGGATGACCAAACACTCCATGCCCAATACACCAAACCTAGCTCACTCTGAGATCCATCAGATCTTCTTCATAGGAATCACTGCAGTTTCAGCGGTGCCCACTACCAAACTCTTAGTATTGCTGGGACTGCTGGAGCTGTCAACCAAAGAGTAGGATTTCCTGGCATTGACGTGCAGAGGTCTTACTCACCACGACAAGGTATGCTGTGTGCAAGCAGGCTTTTCAGTCTCTCAGTTTCTGGTATTCCAATTGTTTCTTAATTACTTTCTGAATTCCACTCATGATATTTTAATGATGCATCTACAGGGACCCTCAGTCACTTTTGATAATCACAGTTTCTAGATTACATTACAAAGTATCCTGTGCTATCCTTTTTAGATCCAAAGTGGGTAACATTCAATTAACTGATCAATATATCTTTGTGATGTTATACTTCTACCAACTCTACTTACATTGCTGCAAAGATAGGTTACATCAACAAAATTTGGACATATGGATTTCTATCCCATCAGCTCAATTGCCTGTTAAAATGATGAATACTTGAGGACTAACAAATCATTGCAGGACATCATTCGTGATATCCTGTAACACGAATGTTTTTCCACTATTCTGGACCTCTGCCTAGCCAGACTTCTAGCCAGGTTTCTAACCAGGTCAATAACCTGCTTTGAATTCACATGCTTCAACTTTAGCTAACAGGTCTTTTGTGAACAACTTCACCAAATACTTTCTGAAAGTCCAATATTTTAGTCACCTCTTCAAAGAATTCAATCTGATTCACTCAGCATGGTTTACGCTTTATAAGTAAGACCATAGGATGCAAAAGCAGAAGTAGGCCATTCAGCCCATTGCATCTGATCAGCCATTCAAAGATCTCACTTTCCTGCTTTTTCCCTCATAACCCCAATACACTTATAGTTAAAACTCAGCCTCAGCTTCAAATATACTGAACGACCTAGCCTTGACAGCCCTCTGGGGCAAAGAAGTCCATAGATGCACCTCACACAGAGAAGAAATTCTTCCTCAGTCTTAAGCGAGCAGCCCCTTATTCTAAGATCATGTCCTCTAGCCCAAGACTCTCCACCAGCCTCTCTGCAGCTACCCTGTTAAGAATCCGAAGAATCTTAGACATTTTTATAAGGTCACCTCTCATTCTTTTATACTCACAGAATCCCTGCGGTGTGGCAAAAGGGCTATTCAGCCGGTCGAATCCACACCAACCCTCCCAAGAGCATCCCACTGAGTTCCAGCCTCCCAACCTGATTCCTGTAACACTGCATTTAGCATGGTTACTCTATTTAGTCTGCACATCCTTGGACACTAGGGGAAATTTACCATGGCCAATCCATCTAATGTACACATGTTTGGACTGTGGAAAGAAACTGGAGCATCAGTAGAAATCCACAAAGTCATGGGGAGAACATCCGTGTAAAGTTTGCACAATCATCCAAGGCTGGAATTGAACCCAGGCCACTGGAGATGTGAGGCAGCAGTACTAACCACTGAGCCAACATTGAGTATAGGCCCAAACTATTCAAACTCTCTTCATAACAGGATCCCTCCATACTTGAGGTCCACCTGCTGAATTTTCTGTGGATTGCATACAGTATACCTTTCATTAGAAATCAAAACTGTTCACATTAAACCAGGTGTCATCTCGCTAGTGCCTTATATAGCTTTCTCTATTTATAGATTAAAATCCCTTTGAAGTAAAGGCAACGGTCCATTTGCCTTCCCTATTACCACCTGAAAGTGATGTTACCTTTTAATGAATTATGCATGAGGACTCATAAATTTTCTGTGCTGCAGCTTTCTGTATTTAAATAATATTCAGCTTCTCTATTCACATTTTCCCACATAATAATCTGTCGGCCAAGTTTCTGCCGACTCACTTAATCTATGTCACTCAGCAGACTGTATTATCCTTTTGCTTTCCCACCTATTTTTACATCATCTACAAACTTAGCTATAGTACATGCACTTTCATCATCAAATCATTAACATATATTCTAAATAATCCTGGTTCCATAGTGGCACTCCACCAGTTACAGGTTGCCAGACTGAAAGTCACTCCTTATCCCAATTCTGTTTTCTATTAGCCAGCCAATAAGTCATTCATGCTAATTACTACCCTCAACACCAGGGGCTTGTGTCTTACGAAGTAGCCTATCATGTGATTCCTTATAAAAGCCTTCTGGAAATCCACAGTGACTCTCCTTGTTAGGTGAAAGCTTGCAAAGAGTGGAATTTCACTGATGGAAGGAGGATTTTCTTTCTCTTTGAGGGTTGAGAGTTTTTTGAAGTCCGTGCCTCAGATAGCTACAGGGATAGAATACTTGTGTATATTTATGGCTGAGATAGATAGATTCTTGATCAGTAGGGGAATCAAGGATTACATGGAAAGTAGACATGAGGAACGTCAAATCAGTTATGATGCTATTGACTGGCAGAGCAGGCACAATAGGCCACATGACCTACTCCTACTCATAGTTCTTATGATTTGGAGGTGCCGGTGTTGGACTGGGGTGTACAAAGTTACAAATCACACAACACCAGGTTATAGTCCAACAGGTTTAATTGGAAGCACTAGCTTTCGGAGCGCCGCTCCTTCACCTGATGAAGAAGCGGCGCTCTGAAAGCTAGTGCTTCCAATTAAACCTGTTGGAGTATAACATGGTGTTGTGTGATTTGTAGCTTCATATTTCTTATGGTCTTGGAGCCTAATCTGATATCCTAGATAGCACAAATTTTTCACATGTAAGTCAGAGCTGGTAGCTGATGGCTGCAGCTTGCTAAATGCTCATCCTGGCCATCATCCACTTTGGCTTCAGTGTAATGGCTCTGCCACCATCATTCTTGACCTTTGGCCATACAAGTCAGCAGCAGCAAGCCACCAGCATCACCACACCATCATGCCTGTTCTCCAACCAATGCAGACACTTCAAACCTACAACACTCAGGGACTCCAAGAATGTGCACTTGAACCAGGTCATCTTGCATACAGGGACACATACATCATCTCATGCAGCAACACAGGTTCTTAGTTGATTTTCTTAACACTCACTCATTTTGCGCTTACTTAGAGATGACAAATCTCTGTATGCTTCACTGAATGAGAAGCAGGCAGCTTTCCACAGTGGCAAGAACTGAACAAGAACAAAATATTCAAGGGGGGTGGAACATGTAACTGCATGGCACTCTGCAACATCAATATCTCACATGCAGCATGAGCAAACAGCTTACACAGTAAATATAATATATGCACTTCAGGAAAATGGCCACATCTGAAAGGTAAAGTTGTACAGTCTTCAAAGGGGCCAAGGAAGACTACAGTCAAGTCAAGGGATACAACCATAATCAGTCAAGACAGTTTCCTGATTTCAGTCCAGGGCATTAGGTACAGTAGAGAGACCAAACAGCTGTCTAAGAGCCCAGGGATCTGTGTTGTTTCAGACAGACAGGGGATTGAGACACAGTCACTCCTGAGTACAAGGCGTTGGTCAGGCGACTATTGGAATACTGCACGCAATTCTGGTTCAAGGATTCAGAAAAGATTTACAAGGATGTTGCCAGGGTTGGAGAGTTTGAGCTACAGGGAGCGGCTGAATAGGCTGGGGCTATTTTCCTTGGAGGACAGAGGCTGAGGGTTGACCTTATAGAGGTTTATAAAATCATGAGGGGCAGGGATAGGGTAAATAGACAAGGTATGGGTGAGTCCAAAACTAGAGGGCACAAGTCTAAGGTGAGAGGGGAAAGATTTGAAAGGAATGTAAGGGGCACCGTTTTTACACAAAGGATGGTGCATGTATGGAATGAGCTGCCAGAGGAAGTGGTGGAGGTTGATACAATTACAACATTTAAAAGGCACCTGGATGGGGATATGAATAGGAAGGGTTTCGAGGTATATGGGCCAAATGTTGGCAAATGGGATTGGGTCAGATTGAAATGTCCGGTTGGCGTGGACAAGTCGGACTAAAGGGTCTGTTTCTGTGCTGTAGAGTCTAACTCTATAACTTGCAATGCAATGTCCATTCGCTAGCCTGTTCACCAAAGTATTATTCAAAGTCTTCAAAATTATCAAGGTTCTGACTCACATGAAAGATTTACCAGTCATCACCCTCCCCTATTATCAATGTAATGTACAGGAAATAAGAATGCTTTGATCCCAGAAGGAACGAAATCCACCCTTCAGATCTGAACGGTGAAAAAAAGACAATCTAACATCTTGAGTAGCTGTCCCATAGCCATTAGCCAAAAGCAGTTAGACAAATGATTGACATAGTAATGGCCATCCCTCAAAATAAGAAATATAACAAGGATGAGGGAAGGGAGGGACAAAATGATCCAGGGAGATAAGCTACACCATTTCTCTTATCCATCTTAACAGAATGGTTTTCGTATCAGTAAAGCATTCTCAATTGTCACAGATTGTATACTTCCTTTCTTTGGCTAATTAATTTATGTACGCTATCTACTGCTTCTCAATAAACTAACAGAAAATTGCACTGAAAAATCAACTGCCTTTATTGGGTGACTATGATCATGAACCCCTCAGAATCAATCTTCCTGCATTTTGGGTGTGTGTTTTATCCTGGTACTAACTGAGTCATGCTGACTATGTCTGGTGGCATAGCCTTCTGCTACGCACAGCACAATAAAAGATTGCCCTCTTCTCCACGAACCTGCCTGCCTCTCGGTCCTTGTTCACAAAGCAGGTGCAAATTTTCTTTTCTGGGCCATATCCTCATTGATAATCATCACGCACTATAGTGTGAAGTTCTGGTTTGCAGTGGTATGTTGCTGGGCTTTAAATATGGGCAGAGAGGCCTGAATTTCAATGGTCCAGTCGTGAGAAGTACTTATGTTTCTTCTTCTGCATGGTTCCATTCGAATGGTGCTGAAGAGACCAGATATATAAGTACTGGGAAGAGTGGAAGATTGCATGAGAAAGATAGTTGCGAGCCACAGTAGAATGGGCACTCACTCACTTGACAAAATACAAACTAAAACTAGGAAAATTCCACCCATGGTGTTCAATTATCCTGTCATTCAAAATAGACTGGAGTAGGCTTCTGACAACAGATGTCTTTTTAACACTTCTATAATTTCTTGGCTTCTCTTGCTCACCCTTCCTCAGTGGAGTTACATGCATAACTTCGCAAACTAAACAGACAGTTCCTGAATTAAACACTTGAAGATTGCAGTTCTGGTATCTGCAACATTTTTGACTGCTTTCTTTAATACTGTGATATTGAAAGCATCTGCATTTAGGGATTTGTCACTCTTTAGCACCATTATTTTGCTTATATTATTTTTGATAAGTCTCTCAAAATTACTTTGATTGCAGCATCTGGCATGCTAATCATTTCTTTATTGTAAATATCCAGGGAAAGTAATTACTTGGTCCATCAATTCCTTTTTTCAAAAAAAAAATCAATATAATATCCACATACTTTTCTAATATAATTGGGGATATTTTTATCCTGATTGTGATGTCCTTTGCATGTTTATTTTCATAACTCTGTTGTTACCCTTTGCTATCCTATGTGTCTCTCCCATTGCCAGCACCTACACTATATATGTGCTTTTGCCTGTCTTTTGTCATTTATTTTATTATTGCTTCTTACAACACTTGAAATGCATAGGGAGGCAGGTAAATTCAGCCCCAAAAACTCCAAATTGCCAGGTCAAAATGAATTATAGAGGCAATCAGAAAGAATAAAAGCTGTTCTTGCAGGTGGGACTGCAAAATGTTTGAAAGAAGATGCACCTTCAATCACAGACTTGTATCTGACATATGCTGCTGATCAGCTCTTTTGTGATCCTATAAACAGCAAACGTGAAAGTGAATCAGCTTGCAACTGGAGAAGCAATGAGAAGGCAAGTACTGGAAGTGATAAGTAAGTTGGCGATCCTAGAGAGAGGTGAAGGGGGAGTAGACAGTCTGCTGGACATGGTTGGTGTTGGTAGACTGGAGGTGTGAGGTGGACTATGGAAAAAGCAACTGATCAATGCATTAAGATTTGAGTGGCTAAGAGCGGAGTTGGAAAAGGAAGGATAAGGAGGTGAGCTACAAATTTGAAAGGAATAACAGAAATGAGCAGCTCTAGAGGAGGATATAAGAGAGGCTGCCAAACAGAGCAAATAGCTTTAAACCTGTCAACAAAACAATGCCCAGCGAACTAAGAACCATGGAAACTTCATTGTAAATTAATGTGCTTGTTATGAAAGATCCATCAGTTATTTTATTAAAACTGTTAACTTATACCTGTTGTCCAATGCCACTTCAAATACTAGATTCAGATCAATTAATGTTTGTGTGAACAACGGCCACTGACTGCTTTTCACTTACTGCCTTACAAATTGACAAATTTACCTTGATCAGTCTGCACCTCATCCTACTGAAGTGAGCCTCTTCTAAGTCTGGAGTCTTAGCTACTGTTTCATACTTCATCCTTTCAAACCATGCAGTATCACAGTGTAATGCACTAGAGGCAGTAGAGAAGCCAAATTGTTCTTGCCTTTGAGAAGTGGCAAGAGAAGCAGCATTAGCAGGAAGTTGTACCTGAGTCTTCAGATTGAACCTAGCCCCTGAGCGCAATGATCAGGTGCTGTGCATTTCGAGGTTGCACTTCACAAAAGAGGTGGTTAGAGAACTGTCCCATGTTCTATTGCCTCACAGCAGAGTATGGATGGCACTGTCTGTGACAGTTTCTATGCCAGCATACCTTTCCAGGCTGGAGTAGGCAATATCAGCAAAACAGTTAAATCTTTGACAGTTTGCCATCCATCGCTACAGGTGATTGTTGGGAGTTGAGTCAGAAATAGAGGGAGAGGACAGATAAAAGAGGGGTGACAGCAGGAGAGTGGAACTTAGCATGTAATTGTTCTCCAAAAGAGTTGTCTATGAGCCTTTGTTTGGGCTTCAGCTTCCCCAAAGAAATCTTCATACCTCTGTTATTTCAGCACTTCCCCACCTTACTACTCCTCTGTACAGGATAATCACAGCACCTTCCTGACCGCAACCCTGAATTTAAAAACACCGTCAAAACTATTCCAGACCAAGTTCATCCAAAGCTTGCAATATTTGCCCAAAACAATTATTCACCCTTCTGCATTCTGTTAGATCTGTTGCTTGGTTGCCTTTGAGCTCCTTTGCAGTGTTATCACTATAGCTGCAGGACAGTTGGTGGAAAACTGCTAACTTTCAATTGTGGGGGAGCTGCAGATGCCCTTACAGTATAGAACTCTTTTGCTAAGCACCTGGCTTCAGATTGTACTGCCTCAGCAAGGACGGCACAAGTCCAGGCTCATTCACTGGCCACCAAAACAGGGAGACTTGTGGACTGGTAGTGATAGAAACAAAAATGCTCTGATCCAGAGGGTGGACAGCAAATTTGTGCTACAAGAAGTAACTGTGACTCCGCTGGGGCAGTACCTCAGTGGTACAAATAATCTGCTGAGGCACAGATTGCTGACTGCTCCAAGACCCTGCGAGCTCCTTTGAACAATGGGTCCATAGATGATATTTCTTTTAAAAAAGGTCCCTTACATTTGTTGTCCCATTTATAATTTTCTGGCCCTTCCTATTTACACTCTTTTACCTCAACCATAAAAGCTTTTGCAGTACAGCACAGTACAGTCGATGTTGTGCCGGCCTTTTATCCTACTCTAAGGTCAAACTAACCTACATACTCGTCATTTTACTATCATCCATGTGCCTATCCAAGAGTCACTTAAATGTCCCTAATGTATTTGACTCTACTACCACTGCTGGTAGTGCATTCCACGCACCCACCACTCTCTGTGTAAAGAACCCACCTCTGACACCTCCCCTAAACCTTCCTCCAATCAGCTTAAAATTATGTCCCCTTATGATAGCCCTGCTCTGGGAAAAAGTCTCTGACTATTCACTATCTATGCTTCTTATTATCTTGTACACCCCTATCAAGTCACCTCTCATCATTCTTCAGTCCAAGGAGGAAAGCCCTAGCTCCCTCAATCTTTCTTCATAAGACCTGCCTGCCAGTCCAGGCAGCAGCCTGATAAGTCTCCTCTGCACCCTCTCTAAAGCTTCCACATCCTTCCTATAGGTGAGGTGACCAGAACTGAACACAATATTCCAAGTGTGTTGTTGACAGGGCTCAATAAAGATACAGCATAACCTCACGGCTCTTAAAGTCAATTTCCCTGTTAATGAAAGCCAACACATCATATGCGTCCTTAACAATCCTATCAACTTAGATGGCAACTTTGAGGGACCTATGAACATGGACCCCAAGATTCTGTGTTCCTCCACACTGCCAAGAATCCTGCCTTTAACCCTGTGTTCTGTATTCAAATTTGACCTTCCAAAGTGAGTCACTTCACAATTTTCCAAGTTGAACTCCATCTGCCATTTATCAGTCCACTTCTGCATCTTGTCAATGTCCTGCTCAACCTACAACAGCCCTCCACATATGTTGACATCTCTGACTAGTTTACTCTTTTTTTCCAACTTACAAGAAGACCACAACAACATTCAGATTGGCCTGATAAGGTGGAAAGTAACATGGGTACCAATGGTACCAATGATCATCTGCAACATTGTACAAGAGCAGGTCAGAGGCTGGGTATTGTGTGTTTAGTATACTATTAAATATTATAATTTAGTAATTTTCTGAATCCCCAAAGCACATCCTCCATTTACATGGTACAATTTCAGGATAATGATAGAATACTTCCCAATTACATGAATATGGCTCTAATAACACACCAGAATTGAAACCATTTAGGACAAGGCAACTCTCTTGATTTGTAGCTCAACCATTACTTTTAAATTTCATTCACCACTCTATCAATGTACTGTGGCTGTCACGTTGTACCACTTGTAGATGCGCTATTGTATCTCTTCAAGGTTCTTTTGACAACACTTCGAAACCTTGTGGTGGAGCTGCAGATGCCCTTACAGTATAGAACTCTTTTGCTAAGCACCTGGCTTCAGATTGTACTGCCTCAGCAAGGACGGCACAAGTCCAGGCTCATTCACTGGCCACCAAAACAGGGAGACTTGTGGACTGGTAGTGATAGAAACAAAAATGCTCTGATCCAGAGGGTGGACAGCAAATTTGTGCTACAAGAAGGAAAAGGGCAGTAGGTGCAGGGGAATACCATCACCTGCAAATTTACCTCCAAATGACACACGAACCTAACTTGGAAACAGTTAGCTTTCTTCACCAGTACTGGGTTAAAAACCTGGACCTCTCTCCCCAACAGCATTTTGGGTGTACCTACATTGTCAGGGGTCAGTTAACTCAACTGGCTGGGTGGCTTGAAATGCAGGATAATGCCAACGGCTTGGATTCAATTCCCACACTGATTTACCAAGGAAGGACCCTCCTTCTCAACCTCTCCTCTCACCCGAGGCTTGGTGACCCTCGGGTAAAGAACCACCAGTCATTTCTCTCTAATGACAACAGCAGCTCTGTGGTCCTCTGGGACTGTGGCAACTTTACCTACATTATATGGACTGTAGTGACTCAAGGAAGAAGCACAAAGTTCCAATAAAGATTGGCTATGAATGCTGGCCTTGCCAATGATGCCCATGTGCACCCCTCCTTACGTGCTGCATCTTAATAATTTGAGATAAGTTTGTTTTACTTTTTATAGGCATAAAAGCCATGATTTATTCTAAGATTGATCAATGATACACTTCAACATCATTTAAAAACATAAAAAAGGACTATCCAATCATCTACAGAGAGAAAGGAAACATTTGGATAAAATGAATGAGGGGCCTTTAAAGGCAGAATATGGAAAATGTATAGAAGGGAACAAAGAAGTGGCAGAAAAGCTCAACCATTACTTTGTGTCTGCTTTCATTGAGGAAGGTACAACAAAGAGACACCTGGAATGAGAAGTTGAAGGAAATTACTGTTTGTAAGAAGATTATATTTGAGAAATTAATGGGTCTCAAGTTGAAGAATCCCAAAGTTGAAGAGAGAATGCAATGAAGGTTCACCAGACTTGATCCCAAGATTGCGGGACTGACCTAGGAAAAGAGATAACGTAAACCAGGCCTGTATGGTTTAGAGTTTTGAAGAATGAGAGGTGATCTCATTGAAATCTACAAAATAAGGGCTAGATAGTATAGATGCAAAAAATATGTTTCCCCTGGTTCAGAAGTCTAAAATTAGGAGACACAATTGAAAAACAAGGTGGATGTCACCTCCAGTTTGAGGAGGCGAAATTATTTTACTCAGAGGATTGTGAATCTTTGGAATTCTCTACCACAAAGGACTGTGAAAGCTCAGCATGAGTAAGTTTAAAATAGAGATTGATACATTTCTGATTACCAGTGATGCACAGAGTTACAGGGTGCGGCAAATACAAGACATTAAGAAAGGAAGATGCAATCACAAAGATTAGGTTCTAAATATTTCCCAATAACTAGCCGGAGATAGAGGAACATGGAAAAGTGTAAATACAGTAGGATTGTATTAGGAGTGATCTTAACTTCCACATCATTGATGGGTACTCCCTTAGTGCCAAGGGCTTAGATGGGACAGAATTTGTTAGGTGCATCCAGGAGGGCTTTTTGAAACAATACGTAGATAGTCCAACTGGAGAAGGGCCCATATTTGGGAACGAGCCTGGCCAGGTGATTGATGTTTCAGTGGAGGAGCGTTTAGAGAATAGTAGTCATAATTCCGTAAGTTTTAAGATAGATATGGATAAGATTCCTCGGGTGGAAGTGCTAAAACAGGGGAAACCTAATTACAACATTATTAAACAGGAACTGGAGAAATTAGATTGGGGTGGCTGTTGATGGTAAATTCACATCTGACCTGAGGGAGTCTTTTAAAGTCCAGTTGATTAGAGTTTAGGACCAGTGTGTTCCTGTGAGGATGAAAGATAGGATTGCAAGATTCAGGAATGCCAGATGACAAGAGATATGAAGATTTAGTCAAAAAGGAAAAGGAAGCATATGTAAAGTTTAGGAAACTGCAATCAGACAAGGCCTTTGAGGAAAAGAAAGGAAGCAGGATAGAATATAATCAAGGAATTAGGAGAGGTAAAAAATGCTATAAAATGTCCTTAACACGTAGGATTAAGGAGAATTCCAAACATTTTGTGTGTATTAGGAATATGAGGGTAGCTAGGGAAGGAGTAGGTCCACTCAAGGACAAATGAGGGAATTTAGGGATGGAGAGAGAAAAAGTGGTTTAAGTTCTTAATGAGGACTTTGCATTAATATTCACCAAGGAAGACATGGATAATGGTAAGAATAGGGATAGATATGTTGACATTAAGGAGGTGGTGGTGTTGGGTATCTTGAAACATATTAAGGTAGATACATCTCTAAGGTCTGATGGGATCTATCCCTGTATACTGAGGGAGATAAGGGATTGTTGGGCCTTTGACGGAGATTGTTGCATCCTCTTTAGCCACAGATGAGATCTCAAAAGACTGGGGAATAGCCAATGTTATTCCTTCATTTAAGAAGGGAAACAGGGATAATCCAGAAAATTATATGCCAGCAAGTCTTACTTACATCAGTGGTAGAGAAGTTACTGATGAAGATTCTTAGGTTCAGGATTTACTCACATTTGGAAAAGAATGAGGACATCTTTTTCACACAAAGGGCAGTTTGTAAATGGAATGAACTGCCAGAAGAAGTGGCAGATGCAGGTATAGTTACAATATTTAAAAGAAATGTGGATAGGTACATGTATGGGAAAGGTTTAGAGGAATATGGGCCTAATGCAGGCAAGTGGAACTAGTTTAGTTTGGGAAACTTGGTCAACATGGACATGTTGGACTCTAGGGTCTGTTTCCATGCTGTATGATTCTCTGACTCTATAATAGATTTAGTTGGGATAGATGGATTTGTATTTTTTTGGGGGGGTGGGGTGGGGGGAATTAGTGGTCTTTCTCTTAAATTTCATGAGTTTTTTGAGGAAGTGGCAAAGATGATTGATAGTGGCAAAGGTCTTTACATAGACTTTACTAAAGCATTGGACAAGACATCTCATGGTAGACTGGTCCAGAAGATTAAGTCACATGGGATCCACGGTGAGTTGGTAAATTGGATACAACATTGGTTTGATCATAGAAGACAGAGGGTAGTTGTGGAACAGTTATTTTCTGATTGAAAGTCTGTGATCAGTGGTGTTCCACAAGAATCAGTGCTGAAACCTCTGTTGTTTGTAATATATAAATAAATGAATTGGAAGAAAATGAAGGTAGTCTTATTAGTAAATTTGCAGATGAAATGAACATTGATGGAGCTGTGCATAGTGAAAAAGGTTGTCAATGCGTACAGTAGAAAATAGATCAGTTGGAAAGTTAGGTGGAGAAATGGTACATGGAGTTTAATTTGGATAACTGTGAGAGGATGCATTTTGAGAGATCAAATGTAAGAAGAAAGTACATGGTCAATGGCAGAACCCTTCGGAGCACTGATATACGGAGGAATCTTGGGGTGCAAGTCCATAGCTCCCTGACAGTGGCAAAACGGGGGGGGGTGATGGCCTAGTGGTATTAATCGCTGGACTATTAATCCAGAGACCCTCTTAATGGTTCAAATCCTTCCATAGCAGATGGTGGAATTTGAATCCAATAAAAATGTCAAAGAAAGAATTCAGCAATAATCAATAATTCCATTGTCGATTGCCATAAAAACCGATCTAGTTCACTAATGTCCTTTATGGAATTAAACTGCCAACCTTACCTCGTCTGGCCTACATGTGACTCCAGAGCCACAGCAATGTGACTGAGTCTTAACTATCCTCTGGGATGGGCAAATAAATGCTAGCCTAGCCAGCGATGCCCTCATCCCATGAATGAATTTTTAAAAAAATGTGGGGATAAGATGGTAAAGGCAGCGTATGGTATGCTTGCCATCATCATCTGCGGCTTTGAGTATAAGAGTTAGCAAGTCATGTTCCAGTTGTAGAACCTTTAGTTAGGCATTATTTGGAATGCAACATGTAGTTCAAGTTGCCACAAGTAGATAATAAAATGAGAGACATGGATAGGGTGGATATTTGGGGTCTTTTCCCCAGGATTCTAGATTACTTACAGTGTGGAAACAGGCCCTTCGGCCCAACAAGTCCACACTGACCCGCCGAAGCGCAACCCACCCAGACCCATTCCCCTACATTTACCCTTGCACCTAACATACAGGCAATTTAGCATGGCCAATTCACCTAACCTGCATATTTTTGGACTGTGGGAGGAAACCGGAGCACCCGGAGGAAACCCACGCAGACACGGGGAGAATGTGCAAACTCCACACTGTGTCGCCTGAGGCGGGAATTGAACCCGGGTATCTGGTGCTGTGAGGCAGCAGTGCTAACCACTGTGCCACCGTGTCACCCATCAAACATCAAGTACGAGAGGACATAGGTGAAACGAAAGAGGGGGAAGTTTAAAGAATATATGCGAGGGATATTTTTGGTTTCTATACCAAAAGCTATAAATGCCTCGAATGTGCTGCTAGAGGTGGCGGTAGAGCAGATATAATAGCAACGTTAAAGAGGCATTTAGACACACACATGAACAGGCAGGGAAGAGACTGACAAGGACCACATGCAGGCAGTTGGGATTAATTTAGAATGGCATCAAAGTTGGTGCAGACATGGTGTCCAAAGGGCCTGTTTCTGTGTTATACTGTTCTATGTTCTATGTGATCAGCCATGATCATATTGAATAGTGCAGCAGGCTTGATGGGATGAATGGCTTACTCCCATTGTTATGTTCCTGTTTTGGTCACTTAGAGTTTTGGCATGTAAGTACAATTTTTCATAACAAATAACTTCAACTCTATATTTTCATCAAGATAGAAGCACACGTAAGGAGTACTGTATACATATAACATGGAAAGATCTTTTGACTTTTATATTACCTCTTGCCTGATGGTTTCCTTTGGTAAAGCATTAATTACAGTCAGGAGAGTCTCCAACCATGCATTACTGACCACTGGCCAAAAAAGAAAACATAATGAGCTTTGATATTATTGAACATTGAGAGTTTAATATATTGCAAAATCAACTCCACTGTCTAATCTTATAAATTAGTGCACAAGCTATGTGATAGGCAGTTGCATAAAAGGTTTTGAAGTTTACACATTTTTAAAATGAATACTTATAGTCAGAAAATAAAATAGTCATATCTGGTAGAGTTTCCATTACTTGGTTCAGTTTGTCAACCTAAGAAAGACTATTAAAGGCAGCACTCCCTTTTATCATCAGGAAGTAGTCCCAATGAGCGTATGAATGAAGCAGAAATGGTCTTTTAATGTTTCAAACATCTTAAATGGCACCTTTGTGACCACCTCTACCTACTCCACTGGCAATGCGTTCTAGGCACCCACCATCCTCTATGTAAAGAACTTTCTACACATATCTCCCCTAAATCTTTCTCCTCTCACTTTGAACTGGTGACCCGTAGTCATTGAGTCTCCTGCTCTGGGCAAAAGCTTAATGCTATCCACCCAGTCGATACCGCTCATGATTTTATAGACCTCAATTAGGTCCCCACTCAACCTCTGTCTTTCTGATGAAAATAATCCTAATCTACTCAAACTCTCATCATAGCTTGCACCCCCCATACCAGGCAACATCCTAGTGAACCTCCTCTGCACCCTCTCCAAAGCAACTGCATCCTTTTGGTAATGTGACGACCAGAACGGTACACAGTATTCTAAATGTGGCTGAACCAAAGTCGTATACAACCGTAACATGACCTGCCAACTCTTGAACAAGATACCCTGTCCGATGAAGGAAAGCATGTTGTGTGCCTTCTTGACCTGCGTTGCCACCCTTCAGGGAACAATGGACCTAAATAGCCAGATCTCTCTGTATGGCAATTTTCCCCAGGACTTTTCCATTTACTGCAGTTCACTCTTGAATTGGATCTTCCAAAATGCAGTATCTCACATTTGCCCAGATTCAACTCCATCTGCCATTTCTTTGCCCAACTCTCCAATCTATCTACATTCTGTTGTATTCCCTGACCGTCCCCTTCACTATCTGCAACTCCACCAATCTTACTGTCATCTGCAAACTTGCTAATGAAACCACCTATATCTTCCTCCAAATCATTATGTTTATCACAAACAACAGTGGTCCCAGCACGGATCGCTGTGGAACACCACTAGTCACAGGTCTCCATTTTAAGAAACTCCCTTCCATTACTATTCTCTGTCTCCTGTTGCTCAGCCAGTTCTCTATCCATCTAGCTAGCACACCCTGGACCCCCTGGCACACCTTCTCCATCAGCCTACCATGGGGAACCTTATCAAACGCCTTACTGAAGTTCATGTATATGACATCTACAGCCCTTCCCTCATCAATCAACTTTGTCACTTCTTTAAAGAATTCTATTAAGTTGGTAAGACATGACCTTTCCTGCACAAAACCATGCTGCCTATCACTGATAAGCTCATTTTCTTCCAAATGGGAATAGATCCTATCCCTCAGTATCTTCTACAGCAGCTTCCCTACCATGGATGTCAGGTTCACCAGTCTATAATACTGAACTATCCCTGCTACCCTTCTTAAACAAGGGAACAACAGTAGCAGTTTTCCAGTCCTCTGGGACCTCACCCGCATTCAAGGATGCTGCACATATATCTGTTAAGCCCTCAACCATTTCCCTCTCTCACTTCCCTCAGTAACTTGGGATAAATCCCATCCGTGCCTGAGGACCTATCCAGCTTAATGCCTTTTAGAATACTCAACACTTCCTTCCTCCTTATACCGATTTGACCTGGAGTAATCAAACATCTATCCCTCACCTCAACATCCGTCATGTCCTTCTCCTCGGTGAATACCAATGCAAAATACTCATTAAGAATCTCACCAATTTTCTCTGGCTCCATACAATAACTTCTCTCCTTCGCCCTTGGGTGGGCCAACCCTTTCTTCAATTACCCCCTTGCTCCTTATCGATAAAAGGCTTTGGGATTTTCCTTAACCCTGTTTGCTAAAGGTATCATGACTCCTTTTAGCCCTCTTAATTCCTCGTTTCAGATTAGTCCTATATTCCCGATATTCTTCCAAAGCTTCGTCTGTCTTCAGTTGCCTAGAACTTATGTACACTTTCTTTTTCCTCTTAGCTAGTCTCAGAATTTCACCTGTCATCCATGGTTTCCTAGAGTTGTCATTTCTACCCGTCATTTTCACAGGAACATATCTCTCCTGACCTCTAATCAACCTCTCTTTAAAAGCCTCCCACATATCAACTATGGATCTACCTTCAAACAGCTGCTCCCAATCTACATTCCCCAGCTCCTGCTGAATTTTGGTACAGTTGGCCTTTCCCCAATTTAGCATTCTTCCTTTCGGATTACTCTCGTCTTTGTCCATGAATATTCTAAAATGTACGGAATTGTGATCACTATTCCCAAAGTAATCCCCTAATGAAACATCAACCACCTGGCCTGGCTCATTTCCCAACACTCGGTCCAGTATGGCCCCTCCCTAGTTGGAGTATTTACATACTGCTCTAGAAAACCCTCCTCCTTACAAATACTGCTCCATCTAGACCTCTAACACTAACTGAATCCCAGTCAGTATTGAGAAAATTAATGATGGATGGTTTTTGGACATCCTAAGTTTTAAGAATAAATAGTTTGAAACAGCTTTTGGCAAAGAAAATGTTTTTCAGATATAAATGCATAGGGAGTTTGCAGGGACAAAAGGAGGGAAAAATAGTTGCAAAAATGATCCATCCCGGATGTAAAATGCAATCAACAATTTTAACATTTAATTACATTTTGATAATACATCTTAAGAAAAATCATATCTCAATTTAGTTTATTGTGCTCAAGTCTTTATTTAGATATGGTTAGTTAATATGAATTCTCACAAAAGAAAAGCAAGCACACAATGGAGAAAAGCCTTTCTGTAAACTTCTATAAATCCTCTTTTTATACAGAGTTTTAATCTACTCTGCTATGGACCCTGTCCACTTATTTCATTACCTGAGGGAATGCTGCCAAATGTATTACTAATTTACATAATCAAGTTCAGCATCTCAACATAGTAATCCTGCATTGAAGCCCTCTGTATGCAAAGTTCTGCTTCTTCATTGTGGAATGTTTATTTGTGCGATCAAATTCACAACCATTTACAATCATGTAACATTCCCGTCAGAATTTAAGGAACTATTATTTAAATTATTGAAAATATCTGTAGAATAAATGCTGGCCTAGCCAGTGACGCCTTCATCCCGGGAATGAAAATACATGTTTCTCAAAATCTTTCTCCTGCTCCTGCCAACTTCAATCCCCTGACTAATCATTAATCAATCTCTCTCTCTCTCTCTCTCTCTGTCTTAAATACATTCAATGCTAACACAAAAGTTAAAGGTCATAAGCATTTTACAATTTTGGCAATATACTTCATCTTAACTTTTCTGGTAACAGTCATTTGCAAAGATATAGCAAAATCATTTTTAGAGCAGCAATTCTTCAGTTTAAGAAAGACTAAAAGCCACATAATTGAATTTAAAATTATACTGTTCTCAATATGTAATGAAGAACATAGCTCACCGTTTTTCTTAACAGTTAACCTGCAATAAACTGACCTGTGTCTCTGTGATCCAAGTTTGCCAATATGATTGGGAGAAATGAATGTATATAAGCTGTAATGGAAACTAACTCTTCTTGCAAGATGGTAAGGAAAGAAACCGCAGCAGCTAATTGCATCTCCACCCCTGCAACATGCAGTACCTCCTACAAAAAAGAGGCTTTCATGAAAAGAAATAGTAAAATTGCTAGAAAATAACTTAGCTCACATTATTTTCGAGATATTATAAATATATATTAAAAGAAATGGCATAGCAGAATGACTTAACATCTTATTTAAACAAGAGAAAGCATCCTTTCAACATCAACATGGTCACATCAAATTCCCACAAACCGCATTGAGATCATCATCGGCTTATTGGCTTTAATGGTATTGGTTGAAGTACAAATACTAGGGAGAACTCCAACACATATAGGTCCAACCTACTCAACATCCTCAATAAATTCCCTCCTTGTCCAGGATCAACCAGGTGAACTCTCTCTGGGCTGCCTCCAATACCAGCAGCATTCCCATTAATTTTGTTTTTAGGTACATGGACCTCAAAGGTCAAAGTGAGGAAGATAAACCTGTTTCACTGTGTTCGAGATGTGGTCTGATGAGTGCCTTGAATAGTTTTGGGAAGACTTCACTTTGAATTAAAAGCCAACAGTCCGTATGCCTTCCCTATTGCTATTGTGTGATTTAAGTATGAGGGCTCCCAAACCCCTCTGTACTGCAACTTGCTTCAGTTTTTCACCATTTCAATCATATTGACATTTTATTCATCCTATCAAAGAGCATTTTCCTACACTGTATTCCACCTATGAAGTTTCTGCCCACATCATTTATAAAGTGACAATGAGATATGTCAATAAGCTAACTAGGCTATAATTACCTGATGTTTTCTGTCACTGTTTGAATAAAAGTTTTACATTGTCAGTTTTCCAATCTTCTTAAAATTACTACCAGTGCATCACCATCTCTGTGGATATTTCTTTGAAAATCCAAGGATGCAACCCAAAAGGTCCAGGAGACTTTTCAGCCATTAATATTTCTTCTCTCATGATAGTTATTGTTTTTACTTCCTCCTTTCACAGTCTCTTTTATCCCCTTGATTTAGTATTTTTGGAATACTATTAGTGTGCACCACCATGAAGACTAATGCAAAGCATTGGTTCACCTCATCTGCTATTGCCTGATTCCCATTATTTCCCCATCTTCATTCTCTGAGGGGCTCAAATTCACTTTACCTCTCTTCTCATATATTTATAGAAGCTCTTAGTGTCAGTTTTTTATATTGCTTTCTTGTCAGCTCTCAGTTCATTGCTCCCTTTTTATAACTTTTTTGGTTATATTTTGTTGGTTTTTAAAACGTTCCCAATCTTCTGATTAACCACTGTTTGCCACATTGGATACCCTTTCTTTCAACTTAATACTACCCTTAACTGCTTTGGTTAAGTATGTTGGTTTATTCCCTTTTAAGAATCTTTCTTCCTCACTGTATGTCTTTGCAGTGAGTCATGAACTATTTTCTGAAACATCTGGCAGTGATCCTCAGTAGTCTTTTCTGCTAAACTCCTTTCCCCACTCCACACCAGTCAATACTTCCCTCATTCCTATGTAATTAATCTTATTTAAATTTGTTTTCAGATTAAGGGCGGCATGGTGGCTCAGTGGTTAGCACTGTTGCCTCACAGCATCAGGGTAGCAGGTTTGATTCCAGCCTTGAGTGACTGTCTGTGTGGAGTTTGCACATTCTCCCTGTGTCTGTGTGGGTTTCTTCCGAATGCTCTGGTTTTTTTCCCACAGGGTAAAAACAATGACTGCAGATGCTGGAAACCAGATTCTGGATCAGTGGTGCTGGAAGAGCACAGCAATTCAGGCAGCATCCGAAAAGCTTCGAAATCAACGTTTCGGGCAAAAGCCCTTCATCAGGAATAAAGGCAGAGAGCCTGAAGCGTGGAGAGATAAGCTAGAGGAGGGTGGGGGTGGGGATAGAGTAGCATAGAGTACAATAGGTCAGTGGGGGAGGAGATGAAGGTGATAGGTCAGGGAGGAGAGGGTGGAGTGGATAGGTGGAAAAGGAGCTGGGCAGGTCGGACAAGTCCGAACAAGTCAAGGGGATCGTGTTGCTGGAGGTTAGAAACTAGGATGAGGTGGGGGAAGGGGAAATGAGGAAGCTGTTGAAATCCACATTGATGCCTGGGGTTGAAGTGTTCCGAGGCGGAAGATGAGGCATTCTTCTTCCATGCGTCTGGTGGTGAGGGAGATGCCCTCCAACACATCTCGTCCACATCCCGCACCTCCGCCCTCAGACCCAACCCCTCCAACCGCAACAAGGTCAGAACGCCCCTGGTGCTCACCTTCCACCCTACCAACCTTCGCATAAACCAAATCATCCGCCAACATTTCCGCCACCTCCAAACAGACCCCACTACCAGGGATATATTTCCCTCCCCACCCCTCTCCGCCTTCCGCAAAGACCGTTCCCTCCGTGACTACCTGGTCAGGTCCACGCCCCCCTACGACCCACCCTCCCATCCTGGCACTTTCCCCTGCCACCGCAGGAACTGTAAAACCTGTGCCCACACCTCCTCCCTCACCTCCATCCAAGGCCCTAAAGGAGCCTTCCACATCTAAAGTTTTACCTGCACATCCACTCATATCATTTATTGTATCGTTGCTCCCGATGCGGTCTCCTCTACATTGGGGAGACTGGGCGCCTCCTAGCAGAGCGCTTTAGGGAACATCTCCGAGACACCTGCACCAATCAACTAAACCGCCCCGTGGCTCAACATTTCAACTCCCCCTCCCACTCTGCCGAGGATATGGAGGTGCTGGGCCTCCTCCACCGCCGCTCCCTCACCACCAGACGCATGGAAGAAGAACGCCTCATCTTCCGCCTCGGAACACTTCAACCCCAGGGCATCAATGTGGATTTCAACAGCTTCCTCATTTCCCCTTCCCCACCTCATCCTAGTTTCTAACCTCCAGCAACATGATCCCCTTGACTTGTCCGGACTTATCCGACCTGCCCAGCTCCTTTTCCACCTATCCACTCCACCCTCTCCTCCCTGACCTATCACCTTCATCTCCTCCCCCACTGACCTATTGTACTCTATGCTACTCTATCCCCACCCCCACCCTCCTCTAGTTTTTTTCCCACAGTCCATAGATGTTCAGGTCAGGTGAATTGGTCATGCTAAATTGTCCATAGTGTTAGATGAATTACTCAGAGGGAAATGGGTCTGGATGGGTTACTCTTCGGAGAGTCGGTGTGGACTGGTTGGCCTGAAGGACCTGTTTCCACACTGTAGGGAATCTAGTCTAATCTAATCTTAACACAGTTGTTTCCAATCCAGGTTTCTCACTCTCAATCTGAATGCTAAATTTTACAATATTATGATCACCAGGAGATCTTTTATTCTAGGATCAGTTACTAAACATTACCAGATCCAAAATATCCTGATCACTGGTTGAAATCCACAGTACAGCGGAACCTCGATTATCTAAAGAACACAGGCAGGGAGTATTTTGTTCGGTTCAGCGAATTCCGGATAATCAAATGACAGATAATATAGTTTAGACAAGCACTTGGACCTTGGTATCTTGCCCGATAATCTGATATTCGGATAATCGAATGTCAGATAATCGAGGTTCCTCTGTATATTTTTCTCGCATATTGTTCTGAATACACCTGATGAATTGTTCTGAATATACCTGATGAATTCTTCTTCATGGATACCTTTGCCAATTTGTTTTTCTCAATCTACAAGATTAAAGTCACCCATGATTAATGTACCATCTGTTTTATATAGCTTCACTATCTTCTGATATATTCTTTGTCCCACAGAACACCTTCTGTTAGGGGACATACAGACTACTCCTATTTCTTACCTCTAGCCATTTGGATTCTGCATCATCCAAAACAAGAATATTTCTTGCTATTACACCGATGTATCTCATACTAACAAAATTATGTCATCACTCTTCCTTTTCTGCATAAACTTTTAAAATCTCACATGCAGACATAAAATTGGATTAGACGCAGATCTCTCCTCGTCAGAATGCTCCCCAGAATCAGAGGCACTTTTGTGTTGTTTTTTAGTTCTAATCATTTAATCTGGTATTCACCTTCCATCTTCTTTTCTTTTGCCTGAAATACCCTCTCTTTATCCTCTCTGTAGTGCTCTTGATTGTTTCTTTTCAAAATTTCCATTTCCTTTTCTATTTCAAGCTATTCCTCTGCAAGCAGTTACAACCAGTCATTAATTTCTAGGAAGCAAGAATCTTCATTATACTCACAACTAACTTGCATTTGAATATGGGATGCTGTAACTTGCAAGGCAATGGACCAAGTGCTGGAAGATGCAGATAGGCAGGATAGATATGTTTTGACCAGCACAGACACATTAAACACATGGATCTCGTCTATTTGGACGATCTCTGACTTTATGATGCATTCAGCTTAATAGCTATGGTGACATTGGTGGGCTTTGAAGTATCAAGGATATTACGATCCCACAATTGCAGCAGTCATCCTTTGATATTACATTTTATGTCATCACTTATCATATATTGTCACATGCATCATCTTAATGGATTCAATAAATGGTGGCATGTTGCACATTTTCCCAAGTGCCTATTGTGCTTGTCTACCATAGAAGTCGTCTATATTTTGTTTCAATACTGTTAGATGTGAAAAACCTACTCACTTAAGAGTGAAGAAGACCAAATTTTGTCCATGTTTTGAAATACAAGAGCAGAAGAGAGAAACAATGATTATTCAGCTTCTCCATTTAAATTAGAAATGATTGTAGAGCTAAGTAAAAGTAAGGCTTTGGAATTCCAAATGCTTTTGAAATTCCAACTTTTCAGGTGCCCACTTGGTGTTTTAACATTTAATTATCTAACAGCATCTACAGGGCTAACAGACAGGGTATATAATTTAGTGCCTGCCAACAAATGTAATACAGATATATAATGATTTCTGAAATAGGTCAGGGCTGGGATCAGACATGATTTCATATGGGTCTGCAAGAGGCATTTTATTGGAGCTGGGCCATTGCAGGTCACAATTTCAATTAAGCAAAATTTGATTCCTTAAGCGCAAGTTGCCACTTACTCTAATTTTGGGTACCACTCTTCGAATTGTCTCTGAGGTGTTCTGCCGCATCAGGTTTGGTAGATTAACAACAACACTGGTTCGCTGCACATCTTGACCAGAACTGCAAACAAAACAACTGCACTTAAATCTGCAAACTGAGCATCAGGCAGATAATGCAAAAGCAGATTTTGTGTGTGTGTTTACACAGACGAGCACATAGATGAGGTTAAATATGTTAACTCCTGTTGAAAACAGACATCTTATAACATAGCACACTGTTGATTGACAAACACATCAAATAGTAAACATTTTTAAAACTATAGGTTAATTAGTCAGCTGATCAAGCAGATCCTTGGGCAGAGAAAAAGAGTTAACATTTTTGGTCATGCTATTCATTAGTATTCTAATTAACAGATCATTGGCATGAAATGTTAACTGTGTCTCTCCTTGGATGCTGCTTATCTACTGAGCATTTCCAGAATTTTCATTTATTATTTCAAGTTTCCAGCATCCACAGCATTTTTCTTTTGGATTAATTTGTTAATACATTTTTCTACCTGTGTAATCTAAAGATGGAATTTTAATGTTACAATTAGTTATTCAATTCACTTTTACACTTAATATATGAAGTATGAAGTATGCAGAAAAGGTTGGAGATAAAGTGTTACTTGCTACTCTCAAATGATACTGGACTTATGAAATTAAGCACTCTAACTGTCATAATCACAAAACAATAAACAAATTGAAGAGGATCAAAAACCAAAAGGACAAAATAATCTAAAATTGATTTGTTCAAGTTTACAAATAGATTTCTAATTATCAATACCTAATAACAGTAAATTGTCAATGTTTCTAAACTAACAGCAGTTTCATTGTAACTGTACTGCATATAATTAGATTACTTACAGTGTGGAAACAGGCCCTTCGGCCCAACAAGTCCATACCGACCCACCGAAGCGCAACCCACCCAGACCCATTCCCCTACATTTACCCCTTCACCTAACACTAAGGGCAATTTAGCATGGCCAACTCACCTAACCTGCACATTTTTGGATTGTGGGAGGAAACCGGAGCACCCGGAGGAAACCCACGCAGACACGGGGAGAATGTGCAAACTCCACACAGTTCAATTCCTGAGGCAGGAATTGAACCTGGGTCTCTGGCGCTATGAGGCAACAATGCTAACCACTGTGCCACCGTGCCGCCCACAACTTCTCTGCATTTATCTTCAAATTCAGCAGGGTCAACCTACTAGCAATTTGTTTCAGATAAAGTTTAACATTAAAAACTATATAAATGATCAACAGCTGCATATTATCTTCTTGAGAACATTAACGTTGTGCTCTGTACTAACTCTCCTAAAAGTAAACTGCAAACCCTAAATATTCAAAATGAAAACAAATACTGAAAATACATTTACAAATGACCATTGGCTACTTAAAAAGAAAAACTACTTGTTAAACACTTCATGGAGCTATTAACATTTTTAGTAATACTTAACCTCATTGAAGTGTCAATGCAATTAATGAGTTTCAGCATCCAATCATTAGCATTAACTGTTTCTTAGAATGTTTCCTCCTGTGGCAATAGGGACTAGCAGCGATTAAAATGGAAAGTTCTGGATGCGGACATGAATGGTTAGCTCAAAATCTAAATACCCAAGTCTCTGCTTGTTGGTCTCAGAATATAGAATTAATAATACTGTTGAAAATACACACTTGCCAACATTTGCCTAAGCAAAATAATCTCAGAAACAGAAAGAAGAAAAGATTTGCAAACACAAGGGACGCTATTCAGTCCCTTTGGATAACTCTCTGCTGCTGAGAGTTATCCAAAGTCAAAAATCACACAACACTGGATTATAGTCCAACAGGTTTTGGAGTCCTGCTTTTGGAGTCCTGCTCCTTCTTCCTTTCTGTTGAACTATAGCCCAGTGTCATGTGATTTTTGACTTTGTCCACCCCAGTCCATTACCGGCACATCGAAAGTCATCCAAACTCTCTTTCTTCCAGCTCTTGCCCCATTGATTACAAACTTCAAGTCCAAATCCATTTTTAAAAAAATTCAATGAGGGGTTCTGTCTTCACTGCTATTTTGGATGATGAGTTCCAGGCACTCAACACACTTTGGTTGAAAAAAAATTCACCAGCTCCCCCCGACACATCTCTTTACCAATTACTTTAAACATATGCTCCAATAAATGGCCTCTCAGATAATGGAAATAATTCTTTCCTATCCACCCTAGTTAGGTCCTTACAATTTTCTGCATTTCAATTGAGAGTCTCCCCAGCCTTCCCTGTTCCAAAGAAAACAAAATCCTACTTATCTAATCTTTCTTTGCAGTTAAAATTTTCAATCCCTGCCAACATCTTTGTAAATCTCTTCTGTACTCTCGAATTGATTACATCCTTTGCAGTAACTAAAACTGTACTCGGAATTCTAATTTGTGTTTTATGCATGTCCAGCATAGCCTTCTCGCTCAGATAACTCCAGATCTCAGCCAATAAAACAAAGTATTAAAACATTTTCTTGACCTACAGCCTATCTACCAATCCGCGTACCTTCATGAATCTGTGGACTGACACAGTGGACGCCATTTCTCTAGCCCTACACTCATCTCTAGAACATCTGGATAACAAGGATACCTATGTCAGATTCCTACTCATCAACTGCAGCTCTGCCTTCAATACTTTAATCCCTACCATTCTGATCTCAAAATTCTCAGAGGTCTCCACTTCGCCCTCTGCAACAGAATCCTCAGCCACAATAATCCTCAACACTGGAGCCCCACACGACTGCACTCCCTGTGCACCCACAACTGTGTAGCCAACTTACATGCGAACGCCATCTATAAGTTTGCTGACGACACCATCGTTGTAGGCTGGATTTCGAAGAATGATTATTCAGAATGCAGAAAGGAAACAAAGTGGCTTGATGACATGGTGCAATGATAGCAATCTCTCTCTCCCAATTTCAGCAAAACAAAAGAACAGATCACTGACTTTAGGAACAAAGGAGGAGGACACCTATCTACAACAATGGAGCCGAGTTGGAGATAGTTGGCCGCATCAACTTCCTAACAGTGACAATAATCAACAATCTGTCCTGGACTTCCCATGTAATGTGACGGTCAGGAAGGCACAATAAAGCCTCTTCTTCCTCAGGAGGCTAGGAAATTCAGCATGTCCATAAGGACTTTCACCAACTTTTATAGAAGCATTCTGTCTGAGTGTTTCATAGCTTGGTATGGAAACTGCTTTGTTCAGGACCATAAGAAACTACAGAAAGTTGTGTGCACAGCCCAGGCCATCACAAAAGTCAACCTTCTGTCCTTGAAATCCATCTACACTTCTTGTTGCCACAAAAGGCTGCCAACATCGTCAAAGTCCCCACCCATCCCAGTTATACTCCCTTCTAACCTCTTCCATCAGGTAGAAGATGCAGAAGCTTGAACACAACAGGTTCAAGAACGGCTTCTTCCCTGCTGTTATTAGACTGCTGAATGGACCTCTCTAATTTCAAATCTAATGTTGATCTTACTTTGTGCACCTCCTGTGCAGCCATAACCTTGTATGTCTCGCTCTAAGCAACCTATGATCTCTATGTCCTTGTTTGCTATGATCCAACTGTACTCCTTGCAAAACAAAACTTTTCACTGTGACAACAATAAGTCAAATCAAATCTTTGCTCCATCTGTTTATGTATACATTTTTGACATACTCGTATCAATTCTGCATTCTCTTCAGGTTGTAAGCTTGCTCGCTGAGCTGGAAGGTTTCTTTTCAGACGTTTCACCATCATACTAGGTAACATTATCAGTGAGCCTCTGGTGAAGCGCTGGTATTGTGTCCCACTTTCTATTTATATGTCTTGGTTTCTGAAGGTGGGTGATATCATTTCTGGTTCCTTTTCTCAGAGGATGGTAGGTGGGGTCCAAATTGACATGTTTATTGATGGAGTGCCGGTTGGAATGCCAGGCCTCCAGGAATTCTCGTGCATGTCTCTGTTTAGCTTGTCCAAGAATGGATGTGTTGTCCCAGTCAAAGTGGTGTCCTTCTTCGTCTATATATAAGGATACTAGTGATAGTGGATCATGTCTTTTGGTGACTAGTTGGTGTTCATGTATCCTGGTGGCTAGTTTTCTGCTGTTCGTCTGTTATTACAAAAGAAGAGGAGAATAACAACAGACTCCCATTCCTAGATGTCACAGTAGAACAACCAGTTAATGGTGAACTTCAAACCAACATCTACAGGAAAACAACACACACAGACCAATACTTAACTACAGAAGCAATCATCCCAACACCCACAAACAGAGCTGTATCAGGACATTATTTCACCAAGCCACAACACACTGCAGCACCCAGGATGTACAAACAGCAAAGGAAAAATACCTATTCAGCATATTCAAAAAGAACAGGTACCCAAAACACAGTCCACTGATTTCTCAATAACAAACTCAAACAAGCAGACACAACATGCCCAGAAATTCTAGTTGCATTACCTTACATCAAAAACATATCAGAAATTACTTCCAGACTACTCAGACCTTTTGGCATCATGGTAGCCCACAAACCTACAACACACTTAAACAGCGACTAATGAACCTAAAGGATCAGATACAAACAACCAGCAAAGCTAATGTCCTTTACAAAATACCATGCAAGGACTGTAACAAATAGTAAATCAGAAAAACAGGCAGCAAACTAGCCACCAGGATACATGAACACTAACTAGCCACCAAAAGACATGACCCACTATCACTAGTATCCTTATATACAGACGGAGAAGGACACCAGTTTGACTGGAACAACACATCTATCCTAGGGCAAGCTAAACAAAGACATGCACGAGAATTCCGAGAGACCTGGCATTCTAACCAGAATTCCATCAATAAACACATCAATTTGTACCCCGTCTACCATCCTCTGAGAAAAAGAACTGGAAATGATATCACCCACTTTAAGAAACCAAAACACAAACAGAAAGCAGGACATAACACCAGCACTTCACCAGATGCTCACTGATAGTACTTAGTGTGGTGATAAAACATCTGAAAACAAACCTTCCAGCTGCAAGCAAATCTACAACCAGAAGCTAAGCTACAAATCTTCTCAAAAATCTGTAACCCCTTACTTTGTTTATCTTGTCTAAAGTTGTTACCTCATATTTGCCATTTTTCAACCCAAATAACCACTTCATTAATAATTTCCTGCATTTTACACCTTTCTTTCTCACTTTCAACCATATGCCGAATAGTAACATCTTTATTGCAGCAGGGGCAATAAAAACAGAATTTGCTGGAAAAAGCTCAGCAGATCTGGCAGCATCTATGGAGAGAAATCAGAGTTAAGGTTTCAGGTCCAGGGACCCTTCCTCAGAACCCAGCAAGGGATTTAGTACTAAGATCTCCAAAACCTCCAGGAAATAGCTTTCTAGTCACAAATATACCCACTTCCTACCACAATCAATTTTGGACCAGGCTTGCATTTTCCTTTTGGATCTGATGAACTTTTCATTCACTATTCTGTAATCTAATCAAAGGCCTTGCTAAAATCCACATAGACTGTATTAAGTATTCACCCAACCTGCTATCTCGTCAGAAAATTCAAAATTAGTATCACAAATGTTCAGTTATATTATTATAAATATGGGAACAAACTAATCACCATTTAGAAATACACACATAGAAGCCTTTAACCAGTTCTCTCTGGTCAGAATGGGATCTAAACATGAACTCTTTTTCTCTCTCTCTCTCTCCGCAGATGCTGCCAGACTTGCTGAGCTTTTAGGCAAGAAATGCAGGATGGATATTAAGAGAAATAGTTAATTGCAGGTCTATCTATGAGGGCTGTAGAAGCAGAGGCAACAGAATGATTTCAAAAGAAAATTAGGCATTGTAAGGAAATAAACTTACAGGGTTAAGGAAACAGATCAGGGAAATGGGATTGATTAAATTGCTCTGCAGAACTGGCTCAAAGATAGAAGACAGAGGGTGATGGTGGAGGATTGTTTTTCAGACTGGAGGCCTGTGACCAGTGGAGTGCCACAAGGATGGGAGCTGGGTCCTCTACCTTTTGTCATTTACATAAATGATTTGGATGCAAGCATAAGGAGGTATAGTTACTAAGTTTGCAGATGACACCAAAATTGGAGGTGTAGTGGACAGCGAAGAGGGTTACCTCAGACTACAACAGGATCTGGACCAGATGGGCCAATGGGCTGAGAAGTAGCAGATGGAGTTTAATCCAGAAAAATGTGAGGTGCTGCATTTTGGAAAAGCAAGTCTTAGCAGGACTTATACACTTAATGGTAAGGTCCTAGGGAGTGTTGATGAACAAAGAGACCTTCGAGTGCAGGTTCATAGCTCCTTGAAAGTGGAGTCACAGGTAGCTAGGATAGTGAAGAAGGCATTTGGTATGCTTTCCTTTATTGGTCAGAGTATTGAGTACAGGAGTTGGGAGGTCATGTTGCAGCTGTACAGGACATTGGTTCGGCCACTGTTGGAATATTGTGTGCAATTCTGGTTTCCTTCTTATCGGAAAGATGTTGTGAAACTTGAAAGGGTTCAGAAAAGATTTACAAGGATGTTGCCAGGGTTGGAGGATTTGAGCTATAGGGAGAGGCTGAACAGGCTGGGTCTGTTTTCCCTGGAGCGTCGGAGGCTGAGGGGTGACCTTATAGAGGGGCATGGATAGGATAAATAGACAAAGTCTTTTCCCTGGGGTTGGAGAGTCCAGAACTAGAGGGCATAGGTTTAGGGTGAGAGGGGAAAGATATAAAAGGGACCTAAGGGGCAATGTTTTCAAGCAGAGGGCGGTACGTGTATGGAATGAACTGTCAGAGGATGTGGTGGAGGCTAGTACAATTGCAACGTTTAAGAGGCATTTGGATGGGTATATGAATAGGAAGGGTTTGGTAGGATGTGGGCCGGGTGCTGGCAGGTGGCACTAGATTGGGTTGGGATATCTGGTCGGCATGGATGGGTTGGATCGAAGGTTCTGTTTCCATGCTGTACATCTCTATGACTCTATGAGAGTGTTGGCATAAAATTGGACTGTTCAGCAAGCAAGAAGTTCCCCAAAATACAGAATCACCTTGCTGTATTTTGCCAAAATCTAGAGTTTGTATTATTCTAGCGAATCTATAAAAACCATTGATAATGTTATTTGGTTCCAAAAGGAGCCCCACTACTGGGCATGCAGTTTAGCTTTGTCCTGAAGATCACAAATTACCTGAGGTTAGAAACACTTGTCCTAATATCTGTAAACATAACTTAATAGATGAACTGTCATTGTAGAATCGTTCCAAAATGACTCAGCTTCAACTATTTTTAAAGTACAATATTTCTAGCTTTTTGCTTATTAGGATTGGCAGTCATTCCTTCAACTGCCTCGGCCACAAGCTCTGGCATTCCTTTGCTGAATCACTCTCCCTTTAAATGTTATAAGTCATGGATCAAGCTTCCAGTCCCCTGTCCTAATATCTTATGTGGCTTTGTGAAAACATGTGTTTGATAACACTGCTGGGAAGCATCTTAATGTACTTTACTATATTCAAGTTGGTATATGAATGGAAGATATTGAGCAGCCAGTTGAGGAGCTTTGCTGATAATGTTTTATTTCCATTATAACAATCAACAATAAGGGGCGATTATTTTCATTTATAATGTCCTGCTCTTAGATTTCCTTACTCGTAACAGAAACTGGCCTGTCTGGGACTGTACATAGTTTGATTAAAACGTAGCTGAGAGCAACTGAATTGAACAGCTATATATAATAAACAATAAGGTAAAGTGATATATTTCTTATTGATTTTCATCAGACTGTTGACAAACAATTCAGTATTTCCAGAAATTCTGCATAATAAAAACAGCGATGATGATATTGTGCATTTAATGCTCACTACTAACACCGTATGATTCAATAATAAATTGCCAATGCTCACAGAAAAATTATTGTTGCAAAAAGGTTCTACTTTAGCAAGTTGTTAAATCTGCCATTTCCGGTAACAACTTTGTGAATCCTTATAGTAATTTTATAAAAGTAGTCATTGAAACAATAACTACTCAGAGATGTCACTGTAGCAGAGTAAAATCTAGATCATGAATAAAACTAGTAAAAACAATTAGGAAAGACAAATTTCTGAATGTCAGAACTCAGAAACCCTCTGTTTACACGTCTGGTAACAAGCATTTGGTCCACGACATCTCATAGCAACACCATTTACAGTTCAGGCAGCTTGGCCATGTTAACTCCACCATTTATCATTCAAATGACCTGTCAAATCTGAAGTGCAAATTCTCTTACAGAATTAAAAGTCTTAGCTGAGATGTTGAGATAAAACAACCAAAACATTTTTTTTTATTTTTGTTAAGATTCAGAAGCAGGAGTGCACGTTTTTTCTATTTAAAGCTTGTCATAGTGAAATAATTTATACCCTTTAACCCTTATTTAATGCCAATTTAGAACAGGAGTACTTGTATGTGCAGAGTTCAAGCTGGGCAAGACCACAAAGTGCTTAGTCTTTGGTCTATAGGATTGATGAAACATCTCAAGGGGAAGGAGCTGCCTAGGAACGTTATCTTCCTCCAAATAGAGTCATAGAGATGTACAGCATGGAAACAGACCCTTCGGTCCAACCTGTCCACGCCGACCAGATATCCCAACCCGATCTAGTCCCACCTGCCAGCACCCGGCCCATATCCCTCCAAACCCTTCCTATTCATATACCCATCCAAATGCCTCTTAAATGTTGCAATTGTACCAGCCTCCACCACATCCTCTGGCAGCTCATTCCATACACGTACCACCCTCTGCATGAAAAAGTTGCCCCTTAGGTCTCTTTTATATCATTCCCCTCTCACCCTAAACCTATGCCCTCTAGTTCTGGATTCCCCAATCCCAGAGAAAAGACTTTGTCTATTTATCCGATCCATGCCCCTCATAATTTTGTAAACCTCTATAAGGTCACCCCTCAGCCTCCGACGCTCCAGGGAAAACAGCCCCAGCCTGTTCAGCCTCTCCCTATAGCTCAAATCCTCCAACCCTGGCAACATCCTTGTAAATCTTTTCTGAACCCTTGCATGTTTCACAACGTCTTTCCGATAAGAAGGAGACCAGAATTGTACGCAATATTCCAACAGTGGCCTATCCAATGTCCTGTACAGCTGCAACATGACCTCCCAACTCCTGTACTCAATACTCTTGACCAATAAAGGAAAGCATACCAAACGCCTTCTTCACTATCCTATCTACCTGCGACTCCACTTTCAAGGAGCTTTGAACCTGCACTCCAAGGTCCCTTTGTTCAGCAACACTCCCTAGGACCTTACCATTAAGTGTATAAGTCCTGCTAAGATTTGCTTTCCCAAAATGCAGCACCTCGCATTTATCTGAATTGAACTCCATCTGCCACTTCTCAGACCATTGGCCCATCTGGTCCAGATCCTGTTGTAATCTAAGGTAACCCTCTTCACTATCCACTACACTTCCAATTTTGGTGTCATCCGCAAACTGTACCTCTTATGCTTGCATCCAAATCATTTATGTCAATGACAAAGAGTAGAGGACACAGCACTGATCCTTGTGGCACTCCACTGGTCACAGGCCTCCAGTCTGAAAAACAACCCTCCATCATCACCCTCTGTCTTCTATCTTTGAGCCAGTTCTGTATCCAAATGGCTAATTAACCACCTAATTTTATTAAATCTGAGCTGTGCTTTAAATCTTCCAGATATTTTAAGAGTCTGGGATTTCTCTCTCCAGAACATATATTTCCCACTCAAGAGGTATATACAAAGTGGGTCACTTAAGTTGTAAAAGAAATAATTAAATGAGACAATTTACTAATTTGACAAAATCTAGCAACAGAAATTAACAAGCAATGGTCTTAAAGTGGAGGAGTATATGACTATCCCATCCAATCTCCAAATCAAAGGCTCATGCCCTTGCATACTTACAATTCAGTGCAGCAGCTATGAAGGATGGTCTTCCAGTTCGAGCTATGAAATGTGTTTTTGAAATCAAAAAGCTCATGTGACACTTTAAGTGCCTTTGTCTGAAAGCATTCACTTCATTGATATGACAAGAAGACAACTAGTGTGCACAACATAACAGTAATGCTTGCTTGAACAATGAAAGTCCTGCTGAAGGGCAGCAAATTGAAGCTATATGGGTAGTATTATGGAATCACAGAGGCTGGCAACCTCCAAGTAAGCACAAAATGAGTGAGTGCTGAGGAAGCAAGCTAAGAGTCATAATATGCATCCTGTGTAGATGTACACGTGGCCCTGCATGCAAAGTGGCCTGCCAGATGCGTACAAATCTAGGATGATCCTGAGCTCCAAAGTGAAGTGTTGAAGAGCTGATATAGTGCTTGAGTTGGTGCAACAGCGGGCGGGTGATGTGAAAGGCTTGCAGCGTGTCACTGATGACATGTGGATGAAGAGTGGAAGGGGATGGTGGCCAAAGACAATGCAGGGACAATATGGTGAAGACAGAGTTGCATGATGTCCAGAACAAGCAATTGCCGAGCTCCAGCCATCAGTCTGACTTGTATGTTGGGAATTTGCACCATCTAGTCTCTCAGGGAAGGAGAGGAAAACTGAAAGTTGTGCATAAACAAGGTGAGCTCTTAATGAGACGCAGATACATTGGAACAGGGTGGTCACCACTTATTACTGAGATTTTGAAATTACCATTGGAAATTTAAGGGATCCTGAGTCATTTCACCTTCTCTGTACTTTCCCAAATTTCCAACCATTGCCCATGCCACACCAGGGAAGGGAAAATTCCACGCTTATTTTTTTAAATGGCTAACAATTAAAAAAAGAATATCACCAGTAAATAATGTGTGGATGCTTTTCAATTATCATTGACAAGCTACAGAAGTATTAGATCAAGCAATGGCATATAAAGTGCAAGGAAAAATAAAGTAAAACAGCAGATGCAACCCGGTGTTTCACTGCACCCACACTTCTTCATGCACTATTTGTTGACCAAAAAGATGGACAATTCAACTTGTCCCAACTCCCTTGCTAAGTCCAATTTATAGGCTATAAATGAGTAATTAACAGCAAATATGGTTCACTGTGTCACAATTTCACTTTATAGATGCAGTTTGGAAGTATGCCACACATTAACCTATTGACTTCTACAGCATAACGCTCAAAAATATAGACAAGGCTGAGTCAGTTTACTGGAAATTACAGTCCATGCAAAGTGGAGTTCAAATCCAGGCTGATAAAATAGAAATCTCTTCTCATGATTATGCAGTTAACAAAAGCAGTTAGGTGTGTAGAGGTAGTACGGTAGAGCTGTCAATTTCTAATAAATGTGAAATTTATTCACAGAATCTCTACAGTGTAGAAACAGGCCCTTCGGCCCAACAAGTCCACACCAACCCTCCAAACAGTAACTACCCAGACCCATTCCCCTACCCTATAACTCTACATTTACCCCTGACTAATGCACCTAACCCACATATCCCTGAAGACTATGGGCAATTTAGTATGGCCAATTCACTTAACCTGCACATCTTTGGACTATGGGAGGAAATCAGAGCACTCAGAGGAAATCCACGCAGACAGAGGGAGAATGTGCAAACTCCACACAGACAGTTGCCCGAGGCTGGAATTGATCCCATGTTCCTTGCGCTGTGAGGCAGCAGTGCTAACCACTGAGCCACCATTCCGCTCAACCTTTATTCAGAAAGGTTGAGAGATTTATGAAACATTCACAAAAGTGAGTAATGGGTTGGAGTTGGTGGAGGATGGTATGGGGGGTTGGGGTTGGTGATGGTTAGGGACAGCAATGATGAAAGAACATACTGTCAAACCGAAAATAACAAACAATTCAGTTAAAAATCACACAACACCAGGTTATAGTCCAACAGGTTTAATTGGAAGCACACTAGCTTTCAGAGCAACGCTCCTTCATCAGGTGATAGTAGAGGACTCAATCCCAACACAGAATTTATAGCAAAACTTTATAGCAAAAATTGCTATAAATTCTGTGTTGGGATTGAGCCCTCCACTATCACCTGATGAAGGAGCGTCGCTCCGAAAGCTAGTGTGCTTCCAATTAAACCTGTTGGACTATAACCTGGTGTTGTGTGATTTTTAACTTTGTCCACCCCAGTCCAACACCGGTATCTCCAAATCATGAATACAATTCAGAAAAGACCCAAAAGTAAAATTATGAACAAACAAAATAATTTTCGTTGTTACAACGAAAAATTACGTCCACCTGCACTTCGTATTAGGTGAAGCAGTGACATGGGGAAAATAGGATTGAGCCCAACCATGATCGATTGTAAACTTCAAATGCAATAATATCTGGAATTGGAAGCTAGCCTAATGGTTGGTTGTTATACAAAAAGAAGGTTCAGTAATGTTCCTTAGGGAAGGAAATCTACCATCCTTACCCAATCTTGCATACATGTGACTCCAGATGCAAAACTTTGGCTAACTCTTTTCTGCCCTCCAAAATGAAGAAGTTTCAAGAAGATAAGAGATGGGATTTTTGGCTTAATTACGAGAAGATTCAGACTTTGAATGGACTAGGAGGCCTCTATAGTATTAGTTGCCTAGAAATCCTAGTTGGACCGAGAATTCTGATTTACAGACCCAAGGTTCAAGTAAAGATGATACCCTGAAACTGCAAGAGTTGCTCTTAAAATCCCAACTTAGTACAAGTCCCTGGGAACCTCTAAGAGTATTTCAAACTACCTGGTAAAACTTTAAAACACAATCATAGTTTTTTCTTAAGACCTGAATTCAAGTTGGTTGGAATCCGAACTATCATCAATCTTCAACGGATAGCAATTAAGCTTCATTGAGAGAGTAGACATGACAACTCATTAAATTCTATCCTTTGTTTTTTGAGGAGAAAGTCCTTTTTCCCCTACTCTTTATGCCCAAAAAAATCTCTGCAGAGACTTGTCTCATGTTTTATGAATGCGTCTGTGTACAAAACTAAGGCAATAGAATTTTAATTTTGGATCACAGTTTAGGAATTAGCCAGTGTTTGCCACTGAATAAGTGTTTTTTTCCACAATAAACAGGCTATTTTCAGTTAACTAAAGAAGCCTGCTGGATGTTTATTTTAATCTGCAAAGTATTACAAACCAGATCATTTTAATAATTGACTCAACACATATATAGTAATGGTGCGATGGTGTAGTTGGGCTCAATTATCAGTGGACTCTTGCCATCACAGTCATAACATAGCTTGGGGGCTTGGAACAACTTGACAGACAGCAGATTCATAACACTAAACCTTTCCACCATCACCCCCATAAACTCAAGGAGGAAGAGTGAAAGGAAGACAAGTACCTGGGGTAAGGAAGGGACAGATAGGAATACCCCAAGAATTCCTCCTCAGACTAGAAAGGAAGGTGCTGAGGGTAGGAATAAAAAAATCAAAGGCCAAAGTGTTTCTGCCTCATTTACTCTAATAAAGTGGTACACCTTTATTTAGAATGCTTAAAGTTGCAATTGAAACCTATTGGGATTTGTACAAATGATTCCAACAGAAGAGACCAACATGAAAAGCATCAAGTTGTAGCTATAACTGCAAGACCAAAGGTAGATACTGCAGGAGAGGAGAATAAGCTATTTCTATTGGCTTTTCTATTTTTATTTCTTTCACAATTTTCTCCTGCATCTGTAAGAACAGTGAAATCATAATTTATGACGAGTCTGCTTATTTAACAGATAATTTTAACAACTTCAATATTTTATTTCTTGATCTTCAGTATCTGGCAAAGTAGGCCGTTTTCCTCCCTTTGTCTCCCTATGACTAGTACTTAGCCAGTACAGACACAATGGGTCGAATGGCCTCTTTCTTTACTGTAAAATTCTATGATTATTTGTGGGATAGTTGATACACTTAGCTTTTAAACTTAAACACAAGTTAGTGGAAATGTACATTTGAACATTTCATAAGTCTACAATAGTTCACAACATTTCTAGTGTTTAGTCAAGCACAAAGAAGCTGCAGCATACAATATTCAATTGGTTAGATCCCCATGACTTCCCCTTTAAGCACCAGCATAAAAGTTCACATCATATCATTCAAAGGCTCTTAACAAATCATCAAACAAATAGCTATAACAAACTGGAACATCCTGTGACTTGATTTTTAACCAAAACAGGTGTTCTTCTAAAGTATTTTGTTAAATTATTTCTAATGTCAATTAAAATGTCATATTTTCCACTTACACATTATTTAACTTTTATAAACTTACTCAGTCTCAATATCATGCAACATTGTTCATGGATAGCCAAAAGCACCCAGAATTAGAGATAACTGTACATAACCTGCAAACTGATTTTAGATTAGATTAGATTCCGTACAGTGTGGAAACAGGCCCTTCGGCCCAACAAGTCCACACCGACCCTCCGAAGAGTAACCCACCCAGACCCATTCGCCTACTCTATGTTTACTAATGCACCTAACACTATGGGCAATTTAGCATGGCCACTTCACCTGATCTGCACATCTTTGGACTGTGGGAGGAAACTGGAGCACCCGGAGGAAACCCATGCAGACATGGGGAGAATTTACAAACTCCACACAGACAGTCGCCCAAGGCAGGAATCGAACCCGGGTGCCTAGTACTGTGAGGCAGCAGTGCTAACCACTGAGCCCCCATTTGTCGAGAGTTTTGTGTATACATACCCCAGACATCTCTACTATCTAATTCCAAAGTATTGACATAAAAATATATTAAAAATTGATACTGGGAAACGACAACATTATCTTTCTTTAGTAGCTAGGTAAATCATCATAGTCAACTATTTATAAAGTAAATTAAGCTTCAAGGAACACTCAGTGTCACTTAATTGATAAGTGACATGTGGTACTTCGTTTTTGTTTGGATGAAACAGAGCCATTCAGCACAGAAACAGACCTTTCAGTCCACTCGGCATGCCGACCAGAAGTCCTAAATTAATCTAGTCCCATCTGCCAGCATTTGGCCTATTTCCCTCGAAACCCTTCCCATTCATATACCCATTCAAATACCTTCTTAATGCTGTAATTGAAGCAGCCTACACCATTTCCTCTGGCAGCTCATTCCATGAACACATCATGCTTTGTGTGACAAAATTGCTCTTTCAGTCCCTTTTAAATATTTTGTCTCTCACCATAAACTTATGCCTTCTAGTTTTTGACTCCCTACCCTGGGGAAAAGACCTTGACTATTCACCCTATCCATGCTCCTCATGATTTTTGTAAACTTCTATGATGTTATTCTTCCACCTCTGAAGTTACAGATAAAATAGCCTCAGCCTATTCAATCTCTCCGGTTCTGGCAACATCCTAGTAATTTTTTTCTGAACCCTTTCAAATTTAACAACATCTTTCCTATAGCAAGGCAGCCAGAAGTGAATGCAAATAACCTAAACAAACACAATCCGTTATCTGAATTAGCAAACTTCCATTTAGGGGCAAATGAAAACGTATCCTTGGTTCAAAAAACATCCAACCCTGATTTTGTTGCATTAATGGTGAGTACGCTTCAAGCAACAAATTCCAACATCAGTATATTCACAGCAAAATGCAAAAATCAAAGGTGCTGTGCGAGTTGCTCTGTTCCTCCAAAAGCAGTGCTATACTGGTATTTTGATAAGAAGCTCACACTGAACCACATGGAGTTGCAGTGCTTGCCCTACAGATAGCAACTAAACATGCTAGAGAAACTTGCCGCTTCTTCATTCAAATACAAGTTAACTTGTCAAGACGTGCTAAGTTTCAACAACAAACAACAAACACCTTAGGCAATGAAACTTCACTGCCAAATTGTAGAACTGCATTCCATCAAATTTCAATTGTTGTTGGGATTTCTTTGAAAAATAAATCAGGTTTTCTTGGTATTCTTTCGCTGTCTTTAACCAATCTTCTTTTTCTTGCATTTATTTTGCTTTGTTTAACACTGAATTCAATATCCTAACTTATACTTCCTTGTTTAGACTCTGTGTAGCTCATGTTCTGTCTAAGTTAACAAACCTTTTCTTGCCCATTCCCCAGGTCCCAGTAATCATGTCAAGAGAGTTATTTTATTCAGGATTACTATTAGCTGCACATATCAATGTAAAAGCACATAGAAAGCCTGTTGGCAAGTATAACCACAATGAAGTATGTAGGTTATTTGGTCACTACTTCTCAGAGTTTACAAACTCGCAAGATAAACAGAATACCATATTAAACAGGTTTCAATTAGAAGTTCCTGGATTTGATTTTAAAAGCTTATGGGAAACACATCTAGCTTGGAAAAGAAGGGGTTATTTTTAGGATTCAGTCTGGGACAGTTCTACAGAGGTCTTGGATGAAGATGAATTTATAAAGCAACTTTTCTCAGAAAGGAGAAAATAGTTAGATTTCTTAATAAATTACTTTAGAAAAAAAAAGTTTAGTAATAGTGTCAGACCAGGAGTATTTAGGTAAAACCCTAAACTAGTCTTATGAGGACTGAGAACATTGAAGTTCAGGTGTATGAAGGTTCCTGGAAAATGCTATCAGATGTTCCAGGCTGGGAATGGAATTCATGTTAAATCAATTGTTAGAGAAGGAAATCTTTCTCTGGTGTAAGTACTATACAAGATGTGCTTTTGGGTACTATATAGGGATGTTTTTGGAATCACTGAAGCAGCATATAGGGGATTAATGATATGTTACCATGTGCTTCAAAATCTTTAAGTTTCTATTATAAATTTAAACTGTAAATAGGCTGACTTATTCTATTTTAGCTTCATTTCTTTGGCTTCTATTTTATTGTTAAACTCAGTTCTACAATACTGAGTGCTTGTTCTTCAGTAGGAATCTACCTGTTAAAACTAAAATAAAACATGGTCAATTAAGACAGATTTTAGTCTGGGATCTGACTTGTCCACTACTGACATCAGCTGAAATTATAACACTTGTTTTTACCAATGGAATCACAACACAAAATGTTTACTTTTTTCAAACAAAAATAAACATTATTATATTTTAAAGGTTTAACCATAACAAACATTATTCATTTAACATATCTAGAAACTATACACAATTCAGAATTACTTCCTATTTCCAAAAAGATTTTCCTTCTACGACATATCAATCTTATGGGATCATCCATATGTCTGTTGCGGTCCGTTGGAGAGTTTTCTTCAGTTCCAGCTATTCTCAGAAGTAAAACTGCCATTCAACTTATTTATACTACAGGGTATTATTCCTGATGAAGGGCTTTTGCCCGAAACGTCGATTTTGCCTGTCCTCGGATGCTGCCTGAATTGCTGTGCTCTTCCAGCACCACTGATCCAGAATCTGGTTTCCAGCATCTGCAGTCATTGTTTTTACCTCCTTTATTTATACTACAGACCTTGTTCTGGTTACTTTTCCAGTATTCCCATGCTAATCAGCTGGCTACTTTCAAATGCAATAAGACACTGAGGTCTACCAGCAGCTTTAAAATTAGGGAACTTCCCAATTTCTGATCCTCCATAAAATTCAATTTGAAATTAAGCCTCACCCACCGTTCACATGTTCAATGGTGAAGTCAGTGCTTTCACTATCATTTATCTTGGCTAACTTCTCTCAGGTGAGTCCAAACTGCAACCCTAGATTGAAACATGAAATGCTTCCTGAGCTCCACTTATCTCCATGATGTAATGACCTAATTTTTTTGTTTGTTCTTTTCCCTTCTGACTCTTTAAACAAAAATGAGTAGCCTTCTGCATTTCCATTGCTTTAGGCGTTCTGATAGTCCACTCAAGCCTTGCATCTTAATTACTTTACCTTCATAACAATATTTTTAAAGATTTATTTCTTTTTGAGATTTGGAAATTGCTGATAAGGTTAGCATTTGCTGTCGATGCTTAATTGCCCTTAAACTAAGTAACATCCTAAGCCATTTCATGGGTGTGCTAAAAGATACTTTATCAGTGGTTCTGGAGTTACATGTAGGTGGATGTCAGATTTCTTTTCCTCGAGGATATTAACAAATCAGATACATTTTTTCCATGATTAATAATAGTTTCATGATCACCAGTATTGAGGCTAACTTTCAATTCCAGATTGATTAATTGAATTAAATTCTACCAGCTGCCATAGTAGGATTTGGACGTGTCTCCAGTGCATTAACCTCGGCCTCTGAATTACTCATCCTGGGACAATGATCGTCCAAGAACTAAACATCTCTAAATATTAACATTAACCATGAACTAAATTTCTGCAACAATATATAAAAACTGGAATTCCTTTTTCCATTTTTAAACAAAACTCCCACCTTTAAAAAATATTTTATCTGCACTTATATGATCCTCCAATGCCATTAATCCTACAGGTTTGATTATATTTTTCACTGTTCTCCTCCTCCTTGTCACCGTGCTCGCCACCCTACAATTTTATTATCACTGCAAACTTTGTTCAAACCATTTCTATAAATGGGAAACAGCGGTGTTTCTAACATTTCCCAAAGAGACATAGTATAATCACAAATAGCTAATCTGTGCAACATCCAGTTACTTGGTTCTACTTGCTAGTCACTTTCCTGTCCAACCATTTTTAAAATTTTCATAAGACCTTCACTGGCAACTTATCAAGCTCTTTCTGAAAAAGACTCAATATATTAACAATGCTAGCTTTATCTTGGCACGCTGATTTCCTCAAGTAACTCAACTAATTTAATCAAACATGACCAAGCCTTCATAAAATCATTTCAATGTGTAATGGGTTCATTGCCTTTTGGAACTCTCAAAATAATTGTATCCATTTTCTTATTCTATAAAACTCAAGATACTTCCCAGATTAAAAATAACTCACTTCAGTGCAAGTCGTTCACAGGATATCAGCATTGCTGAGTAGAACGGCATTTATTGCCCATCCCTGATTTGTTTCGAAAAGCTGACTTCTTGACTTTTGCAGTCCATGAAGACTAAGTATACCCACAATGCTTTGAGGCAGTGAGTTCCAGGAATTCATCCCAGTGACAATTAAGGAAAGGTTACTTGGAGGGGAACTTGCAGCTGGGTTCTCACAGGTATATGCTGCCCTTTCATTTCTTGATGATAGAGGTCAAGGATTGAGAAGGTGATGTCAAAGGATTCTGAGTGAGTTGTTGCAGTGCAACTTATTGATGACATTCCCTGCTGCCACTGTATGCGGTACTACACGAAGTGAGCATTGAAGATATTACAACGGGTATCAATCCAACAGGTGACTGTGTCCTTTGTGGTGCATCCATCCAGGCAACTGAAAAGTAATCCTTCACTCTCCTCAATTGTGCCTTGTGCACAGGTTGTGAGTCAGGAGGTGTGTTAGATGCTACAGAATTCCCAGTCTCGGGCATGTTCTTGAATTCATTTTATTTATTAACCAGGTCCGCTTTGGTTTATGAGATACTTCCCCCAGGATGTTGATATTTGAGGATTCAGTAATGTTAACACTATTGAATACCATTGGGTAGTGATCAGATTGTTGGAAAGAGTCGTTACTTGGCACTCGTGTGGCAAGACTGTTATTTGTCACTATCAATCCAAGCCATTATGTTGTCCAAGTCTTGCTGTATTTGAATGCAGACGGTTTCAGTATCTGAGGAGTGGCAAACAATACTGAGCACTGTGCAATGAGCAAACATCCCCATTTCTGATCAGATAGAGGCGATCAATGAATTGGTTGGAGATGTTTGAGCCTTGGACACTAACCTGAGGAACTCCTACAGCAATGTCCTGGGACTGATCAAAAGCCATGATCACTTTCCATTATGCAAATATGACAAATCAGCAGAAAGTCCTCCTCTCCCTCAATTTCCATTAACTCCAGTAGGCTAGGGCTTATGATGCCACACTCTGTCAAATGCTGCCTTAATGTTAAGGGCAGACATACTCACTTCCCCTCGAGTTCAGCTGTTTATTCATATTTGGACCAAGCAGCAATGAGATCAGGAGCCAAATGGGTCTAGCTGAACTCAAAATGAACAAATTATTGACCTGCAAGTGCCACTTGACAGCACTGATGCTGATATCTTCTATTACATTGCTGATGATTAGAACATAACCGTGCAGTACAGGCCCTTTGCCCCTCGATGTTGTGCTGAGCTGTGGAACCAGCCTGAAGCTCATCTCCCCTGCAGTATTCCATTTTCATCCATATGTTTATCCAATGACTATTTAAATGACCTTAAAGTTGGCGAGTCTACTACTGTTGTAGGCAGTGCGTTCCACGCCCCTAATACTCTGAGTAAAGGAACTACCTTTGACATCTGTCCTATATCTAAAACCCCTCAATTTAAAGCTGTCCCCTCATGCTAGCCATCACCATCCGAGGAAAAAGATTCTCACTGTTCACTCTATCTAAACTCCTGATTATCTTATATGTCTCAATTAAGTCACATCTCAATAATCTTCTCTCTAACAAAAACAGCCTCAAGTCCCTTAACCTTTCCTCATAAGCCCCTCCCTCCCTACATGGCAACATCCTGGTAAATCTCCTCTGAAACCTTTCCAAAGCATCCTCATCCTTCCTATAATGCGGTGACCAGAACTGTACGCAATATTCCAAGTGCAGCCGCAACAGAGTTTTGTACTGCTGCAGCGTGATCTCGTGACTCCGAAACTCAATCCCTCTACTCATAAAAGCTAACACACTGTATAACTTCTTAACAACCCTATCAACCTGGGTGGCAACTTTCAGGGATCTATATACATGAACACCAAGATCTCTCTGCTCAACTGCACTACCAAGAATCTTACCATTAGCCCAGTAATGTATATTCCTGTTACTCTTTCCAAGGTGAATCACCTCACACTTTTCTGCATTAAATGCCATTTGCCACCTCTCAGCCCAGCTCTGCAGCTTATCCATGTCTCTCTTAACCTGCAACATCCTTCAGCACTATCCACAATTCTACCGACCTTAATGTAATGCACAAATTTGCTAACCCATCCTTCTATGCCCACATCTAGGTCATTTATAAAAATGACAAACAACAGTGCACCCAAAACAGATCCTTGTGGTACACCACTCGTAACTGAACTCCATGATGAACATTTCCCATCAACCACCACTCTCTGTCTTCTTTCAGCAAGCCACTTTCTGATCCAAACCACTAAATCACTTCAATCTCATGCCTCCGTCTTTTCTGCAACAGCCTACCGTGGGGAACCTTATCAAACACCTTACTGAAATTCATAATACATCACATCAACCTCTTTACCCTCATCCACCTGTTTGGTTAACTTCTCAAAGAACTCAATAAGGTTTGTGAGGCATGACCTACCCTTCACAAAACTGTGTTGACTATCCCTAATCAACTTATTCCTTTCTATATGATTATAAATCCTATCTCTTATAACCTCTTCCAACACTTTACCCACGACTGAAGTAAGGCTCACAGGTCCATAATTACCAGGGTCATCTCTACTCACCTTCTTGAACAAGGGGACAACATTTACTATCCTCCAGTCTTCTGGCACTATTCCTGTAGACAATGACAACATAAAGATCAAAGCCAAAGGCTCTGCAATCTCTACCCTTGCTTCCCAGAGAATCCTATGATAAAAGCTATAGAACCCAGGGGACTTACCTATTTTTGCAACTTCCAGAATTGCTAACACCTTCTCGTGAACCTCAATCCCGCCTAGTCTATTGGCTTGTATCTCCGTCTTCTCCTTGACATCACTGTCTTTTTCCACTGACAAAAAATATTCATTTAGTGCTTCCCCCGACTCCTCGGACTCCACGCACAAGTTCCCACTACTATCCTTGATTGGTCCTAGTCTTTCTCTAGTCATTCTTTTATTCCTGATACACCCATAGAAAACTTTAGGATTTTCCTTGATCCTACCTGCCAATTACTTCTCATTTCCCCTCCTCGCTCTTCTTAGCTCTGTCTTTAGGTCTTTCTTGGCTAATGTGTAACTCTCAAGCGCCCTAACTGAGCCTTCACGTCTCATCCTAACATAAGCCTTCTTCTTCCCTTGACAAGAGATTCAACTTCTTTCATAAACCACGGCTCCCTCGCTCGACCATTTCCTCCCTGCCTGACACTTATCAAAGACACGCAGTAGCTGTTCCTTGAATCAGCTCCACATTTCAAGTGTGCCCATCCCCTGCAGTTTCCTTCCCCACCTTATGCATTCTAAATCTTGATTGATGGGGTGGTAATTAGCTGGGTTGGATTTGACCTGTATTTTGTGGCAGGTCATCCCCAAATAAATTCCCACATTTCCTGGTAGATTCAAGTGTTGTAGCTATACTGGGACAGCTTTGCTACTGATGTGGCCAGGTCTGGAGTACCAGTCTTCAGCATAATTGCTGGGATTCAGCAATAGCCTTTGCAGCATGTACATAGTTAAAAATCACACAACACCAGTTATAGTCCAACAGATTTATTTGAAAGCACTAGCTTTCGGAGCACTGATCCTTTGTCAGGTGGTTGTGGAGTACAAGATCGTAAGACACAGAATTTATAGCAAATGTTTACAGTGTGATGCAACTGAAATTATATATTGGAAATGACTGGATTGTTTGTTAAGTCTCTCATCTTTTAGAATGACCATGTTAATTTCAGTTCTTTCATATGTAAGTCCCAGAACATTTTTTTAAAGTTACATTCTCAAGTGAACTTTAACAATAGGTGCCATGTCAGCTTAGATAATGCATTGAAGGTGTGAGGTGCCCTGTGTGAGGCTATCTTTGCCCCAATGTTCAAACTGATTCTATTTCTAAAAAATGGATTTAGAGAATCTTACATAGGTTCATGCAGTACGTAATTCTGCAAGTATAAATTCACCCCACAAACTTATGTGTCTGTGTGTGTGTGTGTATGGGGAGGGAGGGGGCAGTTGGTGGTGGTATGAGTGTCTGTGAAAGTGTGTGTGTATGCGTATGTGTGAGAGTATGTGTGTAAAGGGGTTTAAGTCTGAGAGAGGGTGCATGTGAGTGTAAGTGTGAGTGTGTATGTGTGAACGTATGAGAGAGTGAGTGCGTGTGTGTCTGAGAGACAGTAAGAGAGCATGGGAGAGTGAGGGAGAGAGAGTGAGGGAGAGAGAGTGTGTAAGAGTGTGTGTGAGAATGTGTGTGAATGCGAGAGAGTGTGTGAGTGTAAGAGAGTGTGTGAGTGGGAGAGAGTGTGTGTGAGTGGGAGAGAGTGTGTGCGAGTGGGAGAGAGTGTGTGCGAGTGGGAGAGAGTGTGTGAGTGTGACAGAGTGTGTGTGAGAGAGAGAGAGAGAGAGAGAGAGTGTGTGTGTGTGTGAGAAAGAGAGTGTGTGTGTGAGAGAGAGAGTGTGTGCGAGAGAGAGAATGTGTATGAGAGAGAGAGAGAGAGAGAGAGTGTGAATGAGAGAGAGAGAGAGAGAGAGAGAGAGAGAGAGTGTAGAGCAGTGGGGTCACCTGTAGTGTGACATGAACCCAAGATCCCGGTTGAGGCCATCCTCATGGGTACCAAACTTGGTTATCAGCCTCTGCTCGGCCATTTCACATTGTTGCCTGTCTGTCTTGGAGGATGGTCATCTGAAGGTCTGAGGTTAAATGTCCTGAAATGCTAACGTGTTCTCCAATTGGGAGGGAACACTCCTATCTGGTAATTGTTGTGCAGTGTCCATTCTTCTGTTGCTGTAGCCTTTGCTCGGTCTCGCCAATGTACCATGCCTCACAGCAACCTTGCCTACAGCATATGAGATAGACAACGTTGACCGAGTTACATGAGTACCTGACGCATACATGGTGGGTGGTGTCCCCACGTGTTATGGTGGTATCCATGTCGACACTCTGACACGTCTTGCAGTGTCCACCGTGACAGTGTTGTACGGTGTTGTCGTGAAAACCGATCAGTTTGCTGTGAACAATGATCTGGTGGTTGGTGATTGTTTAAAGGCGAGATTGTTTAGGGGGCAGCACGGTGGCTCAGTGGTTAGCACTGCTGCCTCACAGCACCAGGGTCCCAGATTCAATTCCAGCCTCGGGTGATTGTCTGTGTGGAGTTTGCACATTCTCCCCATGTTTGCGTGGGTTTCCTCCGGGTGCTCCGGTTTCCTCCCACAGTTAAAAGATGTGCAGCTCAGGTGAATTGGTCATGCTAAATTGCCCATAGTGTTAGGTGCATTAGTTAGAGGGAAATGAGTCTCCAGCTTCTCCAACATTCACAACATGATGTGGCAGGAATGCAGAGCCTAGATTATCCCAGGAGGCCTCAACATTCAACCATTCAGGAAGATTATGGCTAATTTAATTGTGGTTCCAATGCCACATTTCCAATTTGGATCGACTCAGGCTTGGAGGGCCGAAGGGCCTATTCCTGGGCTGTAAATTTTCTTTGTTCTCTGTATTTTTGTTCAATCCCTTAAACCTATCCTTCCATTCAGTAAGATTGTGACTGATCCAATTGTGGTTCCAACTCCACATTCCCATCCAGCCCCAATAAACTCTAACTTGCTTGTTATTAAAGAATCAATCTAACTGTCATAAAAGTATTCAATAGCTGGACTGCTACTGCTTGAGCAGGAAAAGAAATCCAATAATTCACAACTCTCAGAGAAAAAGAAATCTTACTGATGTTCCATTTAAGACCACTTACTTTTCAAATCTAAGTGGTCACCTAGATCTACTTTCTCTCACAAGAAAGTTCCCTCAAGCCTTTATTTCTCAATAAGATCACCTCTTATTCATCTAAACCTAAGTGGATATAATTTGTCCAACCTTTCCACATAAAATAACCCCAGTCACAATATTAGTCAAGTGAACCTTCTCTCAAATATATTCTCTCAAAATTAGGAGACAAATCATGCAGTAATCCAGGTGTGAAATCATACTGTGCAACTGTAGCAAAACTTCCCTAATCCTAAATCTTCTGCAATAAATGACAGCATTCCAGTTGACTTCCTATTCACTTGCTGTGGCATAGTTAGTGTGCTTACAAAAAGATGTCAACTACCTTCACCCCACACCACCCAACACACACAAACACACACACACTACCATCTCCTGCTAGCTTCAGACTGAAAAAGAGCAACCTGGATTGGTGAGGTATTTACATTGTATGAATTTAACATAAATCGCAAAATGAAAAACGATACAAATTAGTCTTTGTTATGAATACAAGTTAGTGCAGTGTATTGTATCTTTTTAAAGCATAAAAATATCAACATGAAAGCATTTTGTTCCAAACCATACCGTATTCCTGAATCCTTTTCATAAAGAAGGATATTGCATGGTTTGGAAGCTACATCTTCTGGTGGAAATCCATTTCCACAAAGAATTACTCTTTAAGCAATGGCAGCTGTTAACATGTTATTAGCACCTTTGTCAACAATTACAGTTTGCTTTAATTTAATTGTAACTTTTCATGAACTGAATGTTAATAGAGTGCAAAGAGACATTAGAAATCCATTCAGAAGAAGCGTCACTTGACCCCAAACATTCACTCTAACTTCTCTTCACAGATGCTGTCAGACCTGCTGAGCTTTTTCCAGCAATTTCTCTGCTTTTGTATCTGATTAGAATTTTGTGTTCAATCTCTAAAGGTAAAATAAAACTTATTTTGGCAAAAAAATAGACTTACTGCACTGAAAAGGAATAAGAAACTCAAAAATTTGATAATGTTAGAGAAATTGGTCTCAGCACTTCATGAACAATAATCTTCTAATCTGTCTTGGGTATTTATTTGTTTTACTGATTACAAGGTCAGTGATTCATAGACAATAAAAATTGAGCTTTGAGAACAATGATTAAAGAATGTGAGAATTAGTATCAAGCGTATGAATTTAAAAGTCAAAATTGCAAAGGTTTCCCAAGCAGCACTATGGGTTTAAAATGTTTCATCAGCATTAATGTGGTTTGAATTTGCTTTCTGAGGTTAATTCAAGTATAATTTTCAATTAGCCGTAAAAGGGTATTAGTGCTCGACATACAATATTAGAAAGCTGGAATGTGTCCTTAAATCTCATTATCAGAAGCATACACAGCTGATGCATGGGGAGATAAGGAAAATGTTTTATGTAGAACTGAAGGAAAAAGACTAAAAGGGTTTATCCACAATTAAAGTTTGAAACACTTTACCTGATGTCCCCAGTAGGTTTTTGAAACACAACTTTCTCCCTACCGAAGTCCCTGTAGATCTGTGAAGAGCTGAAGGAAAGGGGAGATTGATATGATGTAACACTCCCGCCGCCCCAATTTCGCACGATGCTGTGTTGATAAGAGCTGTTGCTGAAACAGGAGAGAGAAAACATGGGAGACAGATAGATAGTGGAAGATGATATGAAATCAGCTCAAGCCATAGGCCAATTCTGAAGGGCAGAGATCCGAAAGAAAGAGGAAAAAGGCAATTTAATAGGCAGAAATAGATACCATCCATTTAAAGGGGAGGGAAAGAAAATCTCCTTAAATCTAGAAAAGAAAGACAGGTAACAGATGACAAAAATATAATTGCTTAGTAAGCTCAATGGACAGATGGAAGTGAAGACTTTGTATGCTTATGATAATGTTGGCAATTCCAGACGTCCTTAAATGAACTAATTTATTCAAGTATTTTGTCAGCTATTGTTATGGCTAGCTACAGCGTTCAAATGTTCATTTTCTGTATAAATCAAATGACCCCAGGTCCACTGAAGGGCACATTAATTTATGTAATTTATGTAATTTAGGGAACTAATTGATGTTGCAGTGGTGACAACTTCGAAACTGGTCTTAATTCTGCATCTGCATAAAATGATAGCTGCTGCAGAAGTCTACTTATTCAATACGCTTGCAGTGTCTACTTTGTAAACACAGGAAGGACATAATTTTCTGCTATAATTATTCTGATTTTGTGAATTACACAGTTAAAATTGGTCTTTAGCAAACATACTTTATTACATGACAAGGCTTAAGCGTACATGCTAACAACATTTTGTTAGAATGTCTTGCAGATTTCATATTAATAATCACTTAGTGGCACAAAACTTGAGGATTGCTGAGAAAAGACATGTCAAAGAATTTTTACCTACTGAATGAAAAGTAAAATAAAAACATGAAAAACTTTGACAAAATTTGCCTTTTTTCGTGAATACTCAAGATTGCATATTTGTGATAGCTTAATTACAATGAGAATATTTAGCAATTATGGCAATTTGTTTTTGTTGGTGCTTTGTGTGCAATTTACATGGAGTTTTTCATAAATTTAAATAGGTGATCATGTAGAGTCCAAAAGCTGTTAAAAATGTAATGGTTACTTCTGGCACAATTTACATAAAAATGGTTGACCTTAACATATTGCTGCACCTGTTACGGGAAATGTTACTGATGAATGCCCATCAATCTCCATCTTAAAATACAGTCACAGACCCAGACTCAAACTCAGACCAATTGACTCTAGTTTTTATTTTACCACAGATGACCTCTGACCGAGTATTTCCAATTTTTTTGTATATTAATTTAAAATATGATAAGAAATGTTAATATCTATTTCATGCATAGTAAGCTAGCATAAGCAAAAACAGAATGTTCAATGATTAATTACATATGCCACTCATTTCATGGGATTACTATAAATTAGATGGTCATGTTAGAATAAGTTCTTAAACGTCCATGGCACCTACAGTACCTGCCGACTTAATTAACTGATCTCTTAGATATATGCTCGCCAAGGAAAGAAAGGAAAAACTTTAAAATCTGTAAAAGGAAAGCAAAACAATAAGTAAAATAAATCCACCCAAAATCCTCACTTAACATTGCCAGTCTCTCCAAATGTTCCAAGTTCTTAACATCATTTCAGTTAATTAATCTTTGACTACATTTATTGGAAAAATATTATGCACTCCAAGAAAAATAATATCAAGTCTTAAGCAAAATTTCACACTATGGAGTTAAAACAAAGAATTCTATTCACATCAAAAAAACTGCAATAAGTCATTTAACCAAATTAGATAAGTGCCAACATTGAAATGTTTAAAATGGCAGGTTAAATGGTGGCATCAACTTTTACAATATTTAAATTATTCATCTGAAAAAGAAATAGAAAACTGCGCACTTAAATGACTATTAATAAAGAAACTGCCCAGTTTCTAAGAAGAGTATTCCTCTGCATTATCGATGTACACCAAGTTCAATGTTTAACTTTTGGAATTTTAACCAATATTAATGCATTTATATCAAGTGCATCATTACTTTGTTCTGTTTTTATAACAAGCATTTAACAGACACTGGACAAAGTGGGTAAATAAAGAAAATCCTTTGGAAATCCACATTCCACATGGCGGGATTTGAAGCTTGGTCCACAGAACATTACCTGGATCTCTGGATTAAAAGTTGAATGATAACACCCCCCACTAGGTCAATGCCTCCCCTATACTTGTCTTCCTCTGACATCATGTTAATAACCATCAATCCAACTGAGCTAACCGGTCCACAAAACCCTGAATGAAGTGTTATTTCAACCTGTCCTAGTCTAGGTTGCTGTCAGTGGTTCCAACAAGGAAACTGATCTTAACACTGAATTTTCACAATGACATCATTACAAAACTAACTCCTGAAAGCCAGAATCCACAAATCCTAACCTGGATTTCAGCCACTATCATATTCATTGTTCTGGTTAGGTTGTGGGAGAGCAATGTGGACCACTTCGAAATTGCAACCTGTGGTGCACAGTAGCAGTTACCCATGTAAAACAGTAGCTACCCAAAGTCATGTCCGATTTATATTATCCAGAGATGAGGAATGTGATCATTAGAATAGGTAGTGTTAGATCTAAATATTGCAGAATTGTTTGGATAGTAGGGTACCCATTTAGAAAGTAAAGATATCCTTTGAAAATGATCCCAGGATGTCTATGGAGGAGGTTAAGTGGCCATTGATATTGTTAAAAGAATGACGTTTGTAATAAGTGCACCAATTCATTGGAAATGTCAAAACTCACTGTCTAAAGGAACCATCTACATAGCTGTCAACAAGGGAGCTGTCAAGTTGTTAAGACATTTAAAAACATTTCCCCTTTAAATATTTTTTTAAAACTTGCCTACATTATTATACAAAATGCTCATTATTGCACTTTGCCTGTTGAAGTAAGCCTGAATTACAGGTGATATGCCTTTAGGACCAGTTCATAAATGTGAAGGATGACAGATTTTGTCTCGTAATAACCAAGGAACATCTTAGGGGTCAGCATGGAACAAACCTCGAACTTTCCTGGTTAACTGACTCTGGATCATGAGAGTCCACATTTCTTGTGGCATCATGGTTACCTGTTACTTTTAAAGGTAGTGAAAAAGAATTCAACTTCAACTTCTTCAAATTTACAAATTTAGCAATATTTACAAACCTCAAGGCTTGGTTCTGGGGCAGGGAATTTGTTATTGGGAGATGGAGAATTTTCCTTTGAAGTTTTAATCCAGTTAAATCTGTGTACTTATAATTCCAGTTCCAATTTTATGAACTGGAATACCCAGGCCTCTCTCTTGCTCTCTGCTCCTCAACTCTAGCTATGTTTCCAGCTCTTCCAGCTCTAGAATAGCTCATGAAGCATCATTTGAGTTTCCAGTTCCAAACTTCCATACAATTTGTGGATAGAGGTTAAGAGGCTTGAGCAATACCTGAAGCGTTTTATTCCTTTGACTTTATTGAGTTATTTTAATTTTTGTTCCCCAGCTACTATTTTTAATCTTCTATGCTCAGAGATGTTAATATTTCACTAGTCAAATTTCCTTGCTCTCGAAGCACCTTTATGTCAACATCTGCCTTTGTTCTTATGGAAGTTTAAAGAAAGATTACTGTGTTTCTTCGTTTCACAAGTAATTTAACTTGATTTTTCAATTTTTTTGCTTGCCATTGGTTTCTTTGAATCTAAGAGTTAAAGCAACATTTCATGTTTTACTTTTTTTCAAAAAAAATGCTTACAATGCTGGAATGCAGACAGGCCTTCTACCTTAGTCCACCTGTGCCCATGCCACAATCATGTCGCCCACCACCCTAGAACAAAAATCCTAACTTCCAAGACCCTTTCTCTTAGCTCAGGTTTGTCGAACAGGGAATTATCCCAGAAGCACAACATTTGCTGAACATATATTGTGCAAATATTCAGTGCAAACAGGTGAATTCTGTTTGGTAGCCTTTAAAGTGCTTGACAACATTCCAATTAGATCTTAGGTGTTGCAGTTTCCAATTTTATTTTCACATTATTACTGAAAAAATGTAGTGTTACAATGTTAGATTGGTATAAGAGAAGGGTCGAGATTATAGGGAGCAAGATGGCTATGTAGCAACAAAATAAAAACAGTGCAGAGAAACAGTTATAAAATAAGCTACTGTTTGACATGATAGTGGTATGGATAATAGATTCAGCATAAATCAGAGCAAGATACTAACTGGTAGTGAGGAATAAAATATGCGGATGCTTGCATGTAAAATTTAAAAGCAGGTCAAGTTCTCTGCTGTCACAATTTATCAGACTGTCAGTGAGCAGACAACCAATGACCATGGTTTAGATTTTTATTTAGTTTATCCTTCCTGATGTGCAGTTGAAGGAGATTGTTGTTCATCCTAGACTTGATTACTGCTATATAATTCATAATGATGGGGTTAAAGAGTTCATTATGCTAGCAGATAGCAAATCCCAATATTATCAACAACTATCAGAAAGGTGACCAATGTATTTGAATGAGGTCATAAAGGGGCAATATGTCAATGAATAAAAGGAAATGAGACACAAAGATTTATGAGATGATAGCACAGAGGCATTAGAAAGCAATACAAGAGAAGTATTGTCTACATGAGGACAGATAGGAATGGAACAGAAACAATGTCATGGAGAAGAGAGTGTGCAGGAAAACAGTGCCACCTGCCAAGCATTGTAAAGGCATATAATCAAAATTAGAGGGAATGATGGATATGGTGTTAGAATTAAAGGAAGTCACTGATAATTTTCATGATGGTGACCTCCATCCATTTGAAATTTCTTCAGCCTCTTCCAGAGATCTCGCAATGCACATTTAGTGGCCACAGAATGTTCAAAAATTGAAGGGTAATAGCTGGATCAGACAAAAGACCTGGCATGTCAACAGAAAGCCTTTAAAAATTCTTTTGTTGGGTTTAACAAAGTTGTCAATCCTAAATACAAGATCACACACTTAGAGAAAAAGTAAATAGGAAGGACATTGTGAAACTTGAAAGGGTTCAGAAAAGATTTGCAAGAATGTTGCCAGGGTTGGAGGGTTTGACCTACAAAGGAGAGTGGGGCTGTTTTCCCTGGAACATCAGAGGCTGAGGGATGACCTTATAGAGGTTTATAAAATCATAAAGGTTATGGATATGGTAAATAGACATGGTCTTTTCCCCAGGTGGAGTCCAAAACTAGAGGGCATAGGTTTAGGGTGAGAGGGGAAAGATTTAAAAGGGACCTATGGGGCAACTTTTTCACGCGTGTATGGAATGAGCTGCCAGAGGAAGTAGTGGGGACTGGTACAATTACACCATTTAAAAGGGATCTGGATGTGTATATAAATAGGAAGGGTGTAGAGGGATATGGGTTGAGTGCCGGCAAATGGGTCTAGATTAATTTATCTGTTCGGAACGGATGTGTTGGACCAAAGGGTCTGTTTCCATGCTGTACATCTCTATGACTCTAAATGAATAGCAAACATTGTAGATAATGATAAAACATTTACTTTGGAAAATATAACATTTTAGCAGTTTTAGTTCCGTTCAAAACTCCAATTACTTACAATAAATTAAATGACTTCTGCTTACAATCCAAAAGGTGTACATGTGCTATTCTGCAAAGGGAACAACTAGCAATTGCAAGAGAAAGGTCAATCACAGAGTTAAACTGACAAAGTTATTGAAACATCTGGGCTGAATTATAATATACAGAAGCAAGTGGTTTGGGTCCCATGGTAAACTTACACAAAATGTCAATCATGCAACTATTATGGACCAGGCCAGACCCCCTCAAAATATTTCAACAGACCCTAACTTTGCTAGTTGTTGTAAGCAGGCATAACATGGATATGCAGTTGGTCAAACCACTTAGTTTTAAGACCATAAGACCATAAGACATAGGAGTGGAAGTAAGGCCATTCGGCCCATCGAGTCCACTCCGCCATTCAATCATGGCTGATGCGCATTTCAGCTCCACTTACCAGCGTTCTCCCCGTAGCCCTTAATTCCTCGAGACAACAAGAATCTATCAATCTCGGCCTTGAAGACATTTAGCGTCCCGGCTTCCACTGCACTCCATGGCAATGAATTCCACAGGCCCACCACTCTCTGGCTGAAGAAATGTCTCCGCATTTCTGTTCTGAAATGACCCCCTCTAATTCTAAGGCTGTGTCCACGGGTCCTAGTCTCCTCGTTTAACTGAAACAATTTCCTAGCATCCACCTTTTCCAAGCCATGTATTATTTTGTACGTCTCTATTAAGTCTCCCCTTAATCTTCTAAACTCCAACGAATACAATCCCAGTATCCTCAGCCGTTCCTCATATGTTAGACCTGTCATTCCAGGGATCATCTGTGTGAATCTCCGCTGGACACGTTCCAGTGCCAGTATGTCCTTCCTGAGGTGTGGGGACCAAAACTGGACACAGTACTCCAAATGGGGCCTAACCAGAACTTTATAAAGTCTTAGTAGTACATCTCTGCTTTTATATTCCAACCCTCTTGAGATAAGAGACAACATTGCATTCGCTTTCTTAATCACGGACTCAACCTGCATGTTTACCTTTAGAGAATCCTCGACTAGCACTCCCAGATCCCTTTGTGCTTTGGCTTTATTAATTTTCTCACCATTTAGAAAGTAGTCTATGCTTGTATTCTTTTTGCCAAAGTGCAAGACCTCGCACTTGCTCACGTTAAATTCCATCAGCCATTTCCTGGACCACTCTCCCAACCTGTCGAGATCCTTCTGTAGCCTCCCCACTTCCTCAGTACTACCTGCCTCTCCACCTAACTTCGTATCATCGGCAAACTTCGCTAGAATGCCCCCGGTTCCCTCATCCAAATCATTAATATATAATGCGAACAGCTGTGGCCCCAGCACTGAACCCTGCGGGACACCGCTCGTCACCGGCTGCCATTCTGAAAAAGAACCTTTTATCCCAACTCTCTGCCTTCTGTTAGACAGCCAATCCTCAATCCATCCCAGCAGCTCACCTCGAACACCATGGGCCCTCACCTTGCTCAGCAGCCTCCCGTGTGGCACCTTATCAAAGGCCTTTTGAAAGTCTAGATAGACCACATCCACTGGGTTTCCCTGGTCTAACCTACTTGTTACCTCTTCAAAAAATTCCAACAGGTTTGTCAGGCATGACCTCCCTTTACTAAATCCATGTTGACTTGTTCTAATCAGACTCTGCTCTTCCAAGAATTTAGAAACCTCATCCTTAATGATGGATTCTAGAATTTTACCAACAACCAAGGTTAAGCTGATTGGCCTATAATTTTCCATCTTTTGCCTTGATCCTTTCTTGAACAAGGGGGTTACAACAGCCATCTTCCAATCATCCGGGACCTTTCCTGACTCCAGTGACTCTTGAAAAATCTCAACCAATGCCTCTGCTATTTCCTCAGCCACCTCTCTCAGAACTCTAGGGTGTATCCCATCGGGGCCAGGAGATTTATCAATTTAAATAAAACAGAATTTATTTACAAGATTACTGAATGCAACACAAACAAAAGAGAACAGAATACAGACTCAATGGTTGTATTTTTACAAAATAATTTTGCGTTAAATGAGTTTACATAACTATTATTGAGATCATTTTATTTTGAGTTACTAGCTACCTGCCGGACAAACCATACTTAGGTTTAACCAAAAAGGCTCATTTTCTACCAAAATATTCTGTGAAGTCACTGTAGAGTTTCAGACTATAGCCAATGATCAAGCAACAGTTGCGAGTTGAGTAAACTCACATAACAGTAAAAACCAAGATGATAAGAGGGACACAAACACCTCTAACTCCAACACAAAAATATAAACCTTTCCTTGAATAAACAGAAAGGACATAAAAGTCTGGCTCTGGTACTTTTACAGAACACACCATGGAGCACCTCTCCAGGGTAACCTTCTGGAGAGTTTTGCAATTTTAGCTTCTCAACATTTTTCATTTGTCCTCTTTGAAAAGTTCAGCAGCAAGGTCGCTCCTCACTGAAATGAAATAACCATGTGCAATGTATCTGCAAATGTTGTCTCAAAGCCAATCACAAATTCATAGCTTGTTAGGAAAAACAAAAATAGTATGGGGTTATCATTTTAAACTCCCAATCACCACACGACATGGTGTGAAACTGATAATTCCATAATGTTACCAATGTAAAAATTAAGTTTAGAGTCATAGAGATGTACAGCATGGAAACCGACCCTTCAGTCCAACCAGTCCATGCCAACCTAACCTAGTCCCATTTGCCAGCATTTGGCCCATAACACTCTAAACCTTTCCTATTCATATACCCATCCAGATGCCTTTTAAATGTTGCAATTGTACCTGACTCCACCAATTCCTCTGGCAGCTCATTCCATTCACGTACCACCCTCTGTGTGAAAAGGTTGCCCCATAGGTCTCTTTTATATCTTTCCCCTCTCACCCTAAACCTATGCCCTCTAGTTCTGGACTCCCCGATCCCAGGGAAAAGATTTTGCCTATTTACATATCCGTGCCCCTCATAATTTTGTTAACCTCAGCCTCCAACTCTCCAGTGAAAACAGCCCCAGCCTGTTCAGCCTCTCCCTATAGCTCAAATTCTCCAATCCTGGCAACATCCTTGTAAATCTTTTCTGAACTCTTTCAAGTTTCACAACATCTTTCCAATAGGAAGGAGACCAGAATTGTACGCAATATTCCAACAGTGGCCTAACCAATGTCCTGTACAGCTGCAACATGACCTCCCAACTCCTGTATTCAATACTCTGACCAATGAAGGAAAGCATACCAAACGTCTTCTTCACTATCCTATCTACCTGCGACTCCACTTTCAAGGAGCTTTGAACCTGCACTCCAAGGTCTCTTTGTTCAGCAACACTCCCTACGACCTTACCATTAAGTGTACAAATCATGCTAAGATTTGCTTTCCCAAAATGCAGCACCTCGCATTTATCTGAATTAAACTCCATCTGCCACTTCTCAGCCCATTGGTCCATCTGGTCCAGATCCTATTGTAATCTGAGTTAACCCTCTTCGCTGTCCACTACACCCCCAATTTTGGTGTCATCTGCAAACTTACTAACTGTACCTCCTATGCACACATCCAAGTCATTTATGTAAATAACAAAAAGCAGAGGACCCAGCACCAATCCTTGTGGCATTCCACTGGTCACAGGCCTCCAGTCTGAAAAACAACCCTCCACCACCAACCTCTATCTTCTACCTTTGAGTCAATTCTGTGTGTTTGATACGAGCTAATAAAACGCTTTCTGCATGTGGTAAACTGAAACGTGACTTTGAATTCAAGTGCTGTACAAGGGTGGTGGTAACATCGCTGACATTTTGAGTACCTGAGATCACTAGCCAGATGTTTTCGAGCAAATGACTGGCAAGGGAAAACAATGAGCTAGGTAATTACTAAGAACATAAGAACTAGGAGCAGGAATAGGTCGTCTGGCCTCTCAAGCCTGGTCTGCATTCAATAAGATCATGGCTGACCTTTATGTGGCTTCAGCTCCACTTACCCACCCACTCACCATAACCCTTAACACTTTTACTGTTCAAAAAATTATCTTAGCTTTAAAAACATTTACTGAGTAAGCCTCAACCACTTCACTGGGCAGGAAATTACACAGGACTGGATCTAGGTGGCTTGCTCCCTTGTTGATTTCATTACATATTGTTCAAGAAAATTATTGTGGATACATTCAATAAATTTCTCCTCAAGGATACCCTGACCAACCTGGTTTGACCAATCAACAAGTGGATTAAAATCCCCCATGATAACTGCCTTACTATTTTTACAGGCATTAGTTATTTCTTTGGTTATTGCCCGCCCCAATGTGATATTATTATTCAGTGGCCTATAGACTACACCTATCAATAACTTGTTATTCTTAAAATTTCTAATTTCCATCCAAATGAATTCAACTTTATTCTCCATAGTACCTATACGATCTCTATACCACCCATACCACCCTGATGTCATCCTTAAATATCAGAGCTACACCACGTCCCTTACCTTCCTACCTTTCCTTCCAAACAGACTGATACCCCTGGATATTTGACTCCCAATCATGACCATCCTGCAATGGTTACTAAACCATATTCATTCGTGATGATTTGTGCCGTTAACTCACCTACCTTGTTATGAATGCTGTCGGCATGCAGGTAAAGTACCCTTATGCTAGTTTTTATACCCTCTTTATGAATTCCAGACACGTGTCACCCTCTGGATGGAAAAGCTTTTCTCATGTACTGCTGATCCTTCTAGCAATCATCTTAAAATCTGTGACTCCTGTTAAGTGACCCTGTATGAGGAGAAACAGGCCCTCCCTGTCCATTTTATCTGACTGCCTCATTATTTTCACAACTTGATTAAGTCTCCTACTCTGAGAAAAATAATTTAGCTTATCCAATCTTTCCGCATAGCTGCAACTTTGAAGCCGTGGTATCATTTACAAGAACAAGATATATCCTAGGAATGCGTGGTGTTTGACGTAGTCAAATTTACAGAGTCATTGCTTAGGTAGACAGACAACAAACAGGCTTGGTCTGTGCTCTCTCAATCTTGGCACAAGCCTCCCACGTTAGGAAGGAGGACTTTGGACAGTCAATAGGGTGAGACATACCATGGTCATTTCCAGTGCCTAGGCTGATGCCCAATAGTCTGGTTTCATTCGTTTCCTTAAACTTGATTGCAAGCATTTACATTTGGATGTAAAAGCATAATTTAAAGCAACTAGGAGAAAGAGAGGACTGCAGATGCTGGAGAGTCAGAGTCAAAACGTGTGGCACTGGAAAAGTACAGCAGGTCAGGCAGCATCTGAGGAACAGAAGATTTGATGTTTTGGGCATAAGCCCCTCATCAGGAATGATGAAGAACTGATGCCCAAGATGTCGATTCTCCTGCTCCTCGGATGCTGCTTCACCCACTGTGCTTTTCCAGCATCACACTTTTCGACTCATCATTTAAAGCAACCAAGCCTGGGCATAGGTGTTTCTGAAATTGCAATTAATAAAATAAATTGGAGAGATTGCTATTTCAAACACTCAAAAGGTGATTTAACAGCAGTTAAATGGCTAAACAAATTGCAATTTTCCAAGAAAAATGTTAAATGGAACATTTTGCTTTGTCTGCACATGATGTCTGAATATGAAAAGAATTGTTTGGAAATAAGCAAACTGAACACTAACAATCCTATCAACAAGTTATTTGAACTTGGGACATTTTGAAATCCAGAAGAAATCAATGAAAATTTAATACTGTTTTATTCTTTCAAACATCACAAAAAAAACCTGCTAATCATAGGGACCAATCTGGGAATGTTTGATTTCTGTTTTAATATTATGTTTTATTGATCTGTAAAATTTCTTCAGCAGTCCTGAATGAGAGAGAAAGGTAATTAATCATATGTCCCACTTTGATTAAAGGTAAACAGGAAAACTGCACCACAAAATGGGAATTGCAATAATTCACTCCATCTGGAGTACAACAAAATATATCAATCCACTGTTGATGTACCTTTATAGTGAAAGGAAAGCATGGGTGACAAGTTTCTCATAGAGATTTTTATGTCCTTGCTTACAAACTTTTAAGACAACTGAATTTGATGGCCGAGCCACTAAGTGAGAGGAGAATAAGCAAATACATTCATAGATTTCCCCTGCATCGTGTCCCACATGATCGCTCGAGAAGATTACCTGAAGGTCAAGAATGCTTGTCAGGTGGACAATTAAAAACACAACATGCAAAACTTCACTGCAAGTAGTAAGTGCGGTGGTGACAGCAAAATTTCCATTTCTTAGCCTGTCAGAAGGCAGAAGTTACAAATGAAATTAGTGGGTACTTTTCAATTTGTTCCATATGAAATTACTAACAAAAAGGAGTGCATAGTGAAACAGTATGGTGACAGACATGCACAGCTATCTGACAAACACCAACAGGATAACATAAAATGATCAAAATGGCCACTAGATTGAGCAACTGATCCCAGCATAATCACAGCTCTGTGGAGAAAATGGCTTTAAAAACCAGAGTAGAATTAAATTCACTAACAGTTTCAACCTTTTTGAGTATTAAAGTAAAAGGGATCAGTGTTAGGCCGACTGAAGGCTAGGGACAGATAGTACCAAACAAGAATTGTCCACAAGACAGATACATGGATGGGAAAGTTGGAGAATCTTTAAAGTCCATGAATAACCTATTGTTTTAAGTACAGGCTGTATTTATGGGCAACAGCATGACTAAGTACAGCAAAGAATGTCTATATGAGGAAAGATAGTGCTGCAGTGCAACATTGCCTGACAAATTTTATTCAGTCTGAATTCAAACTAGCAATTTTCGACAAACAGTCTACGTTAGCCCAGGATCTAACACCATAAAGTTTATGCCAGGCATTTGTAGGGGGAAAGCATCAGACTGGTTTATCCAAGTCAGTTTACATTTCCCAGTCTTGAAGATCAGTAAAGTCCATCCTGAGTGAAACTTCAGTTCTCTGATTTGCATGCGATTCGTGTCTGAGGGATTAGTTAAAGAATTCAAGATGTCACAAGCAAGAAGAATACATAAGTGATGTTCTTCCTGACTGTGACATTGGTCAGTTTGACAGTGAAATAAATTCCAAGCAGGAAGAACTGTGTTTGTATCTATCCCTATTGTTGCAACTATGTTATGAATACAGTATGTGCCAATGGATAACAGAAGCCATTTTTAATAGTATACCTTAAAAACTAACAGCACTCGTGCAAAAGAACAAAATATATCATTGAGCAAAGTATTCTGTAGATGGGGAGTGCTAATCCAAATCTACTGTAATCTGATGTTTCTGGAAGTTTATAAAATCAAGAAATTAGGGAAACAAGTTTGTATTTTAGAAATAATTAGGTTAGTTAAAAAATAATTGTGAGAACTCGACAAGGATGTTTATTTGTCAAAAGGAAGCTCTAACAATTTGGACATTTAATAAACAGCACGTTTCAGATTAAGTGTAGGTTTTTCTCTGGAATTGGTAGGCATAGCATATGTTCTTCTTGGCAGAGAAAACATTTTCTTTCTCTCTTGCAAAGCACAAACATTCACTAGAAATGTTGAAGCCTCCGAATTCAGACTTCCATATTGACATTCCCATCCATGTTGACATTCCCATATTAGGATGATGTCTTGTATCCGCCTATCCAGGCAACTGACTGCTCAGAGCTAATAAATAACCATCAGTGGTTAAAGCAACATTGAGTGAAGTGATCAATAAACAGAAGTAACCACCTTGGATTTTTTAAACAAGTGATTAACAGACTAAACAACCAGGCCCAGAAATAAAGGTTGTTAATAAATTCTCGGTGATGGGGAGTAGTCCTCATTGGACAACTACCTACTTCAGACACAAGAACTAAGGAAGGTAAAGGGAGACCTGGGAAGTGTCCTGTAACACTGCAGCTCAAGAGCAGAATGCTTCATTTGTAAACTACTGTGATCAACAGTATGTGAACCATGTTCATCTTCTGGGAGCACTGAACCATTCATCTGACATGGGTTATATACCACTCCTGTGTATTTAAATCATGTATCATGCCTAAATTCTACTCCTTAACAAAATACCTTAAGATCAATAATGGGTCTTCTACTACCTGTCTTAGGCAATATGATTTTCAGACCTGAAATCTTCTATTCAGCCAAGCACTGCAGTAATGGCTATCACCTTTTCACCAGACTTACATGTGTTTTCATGGTGTACCCATGTAGATTGAAAAAACAAAGACATTTGTTACTGAACAAATTGATTGCACATGGCTTTCAGTTCAGAGGGCCAATGATAGGTATCATTAAAACTGAAGAAGGGCCTGTGCCCGAAACGTCGAATCTCCTGTTCCCTGGATGCTGCCTGACCTGCTGTGCTGTTCCAGCAATAAAGTTTCATCATTAAAGCTATACAGCCTCTGAACAACTTTGAGATTATTGTGCTATTTGTTTGTCTAATTTAGTTTCTTTCACAATTTTTTTTTCACCAATGACAATTATGCTAGTGTCCGAAGACAATTATTTGCAAGACTACTAATTCTTTCAAAATGCCAAGAAGGCAAAAGTATTTAAACGACCTATCCATTGGGCATTGTCATGTTTTTGATTACAGTTGGCAACCTGAGGAAAGAGCTATGAGGCATGCCATGAGTTGCCGTCACTAGAGACTACGCTGTCTTACCCCTGCAGTCCAACTCAGTATAGCTCCAAAGAGTGTAGTTACAAACAATGCTCCCCCTAAGCTGTGCTCCAATGTTCGGCGCACAATAACTGGCATTCATACACCGATCTGACAATCAAGCAGACAGTATGAAAATTAGAGGGAATGCTGGTTACAAGTGGCTGGAGATTTCAAGCAGAGTGAGTTTCATGAGTTATTAAATGTCAATATCTTTCTAAACATGTGACCTGTAGCACGTATTTAACTTTTTTTAGAAAACGGGATGAGCATTAAAGTCAGTTAAAGTAAGGTTCTCCTGCACTGGGATAAACAAGCTCATTCAAGAGTAAGTGATAGTTAATGAGGTAAACTGGTTCAGTCTAGTTCTTGCACTGTAGACCCAAAGAGTATAAATACAAATGGATTAGAGATTTCAAGCAGTATGAGTTTGGTGAATGGTGAGTTAGGAAAAGGGGAAGGAGGTGCCTATTCTGAACCTTTTTTTACTTACTTACTTCACCAACCCCAGTACTTGACTCCTACTTTTGTGCAGCAGGAGCTGGTTGATGAGTAACTGTTTTATTTGTAATAAATCATTGGTACAGTTAAAATATGGCAGAGCACTTCTGCCAAGTGGAACATACAGCCTGTGCAATATGGGAGCCCATGGATACACCACGCATCTGACACAAACACTTCTACAAGTATCTCTGAGAAAGTGTATAAGCAGGCTGGGAAAGAGTTAAGTTCTGAGTTTTGTGAAGAGATTCAGTTGAGCACAGGTAGGGCAAGAGTTATTTTCTGAGTTTTGTGAAACAAAAGGATCAGCTGAGCATGACTCAGATCAGATAAGATCTTACAGTTAACAATGGGGTGCTGGAGGCAAGGGTAACAGGTTAACAAGGTGGAAAAGCAGTCATTATGTACAGTCATTTAACAAGATGAGGTAGCATTCAGTACGTGAGGTCAGTTTAACAAGGTGTAAAGTATTAATATGTGAAGTAAGCTATTCATTGTGTAACAGCAGATGGCTTAATCTTCACTGTTGACACTCGCTGATTGTAACGGTCATCCAATTAATATGTATGTTGCCTTATCTGGATGTTCCTCCCTGTAAAATGACTATATAGTTCATTCAGAAACTGCTGTTTCAGAGAAGACAGTGAACTCATGGTTCTGTGCACATGGGCAACCGTTCTCTCTCCCTCCAGGGCCGGGAATAAAGATAAAGAAGGTAAAACTACACTGTGTCTTTGAGCATTTTGCTTCGACTGAAGGGGGAAACAGGATGACAATACTGGCGTGGTTGGCAGAATCAAAACAGATAGTTACAATCGGATGGTGTCAGCAGCTGCCCAGATCATCGCTATCTCGAGACAGATGGGCCCATAAGGTAAAGTTTTAAACCTTGGTACCTCTCGATATTCCTGCGTGCCGGAGATGGTCCCTTCGTTCAATCGCTCTCTGTTCTACAGATTCCTCAAACGGTAATTAGTTCATTCAAGAGACACAGTTTCGCAAGCGCATTAGCAGGCAGAGGTTAAGAGTCCTCTGCACGGTATTAGAGGAGGGGGGGGGGGGTTGAGGTTTGAGTCCTCTGCGTGGTACTAGGGTTCGAGATCCCGGGGCGTGGGTGATGTGATTGAGACTTGAGTCCCCTGCGTGGGTTAATTTGAGTTTAGAATCCTCTGCACAGTAATGGTGTTAGAGTCCCCTGGGATAGGTGTGATTGAAGTTCGAGTCCTCTTCATGGTTCTGGGGATCGAGTCTACTGGGTGGACTGATTTGAGGTTCAAGTCCTCCGCACTATGCTGAGGTTTGAGCTTTCTGTGCATAAGTGAGCTTCAAGCTCTCTGTGATTAAACAAATTTCAAGCTCTGTGTTTAATTGGGGTTCAGGCTTTCTGCATTTAAGTGGGATTTGGGTTCTCCGTATTTAAGTGAGGAGTAAAGTGAGAAAGGGGTTAAAGCCCCCCCACTGGCAAAATTTGAGGCTCTCTGAATCATTGTTCTGGGGGGATGAGAGTGGCTTGGCTTGTAGTGCCATGTGGTCTGCTGTGAGGGTTTTCTCTTTTCATAAGTGTCATTTCAGTGAGAGGATGCAAAAACAGAAATGCTGAAATTAAGGTTGTACTAATATTTGGGTTGAAAAAGGAAAGTTTCAATATAGATTGTGCCATGCTGAGAGGGTTTCATGTTTAAACATTTTGGTTTGTTAGAATACTGGTTCAGAAAATCCTTTTAAGTAACTGTTTTGCCTTGTTTGAATCAGCATCTCAATTCAGTGTGTTTGGTGGGCTGTATAATGGGGCAGATTTTGCTTGTACATTGAAATTGTACAGCATTATGTCCTCTTTAAAATGATCAAACTTGTAACCTTTAAACAAATTGATTTGAGTGCCTTGAGCCCCTGATTTGTTTCAAATCCTACAATGCTTGTTTAAAAAAACACACAGTTGGGTCAATGCTCATGCTTTAGCCAGATGAAAGTATTGAACTAAAATATCCTTGCTGCTGTGTTTTTAATGCAGAGTGTTCACAAAAAGAAGAGTGCATTTTAAGTTTGATGCTGCTTCAGTTCTATTAATTGGCCTCCTTCATATTGTAAATTCAAAGAATGATCTCTACCAAAATTGCCACTGTAATTCAGACAGTTTATTTGGAAAACATATTTTTAAATATTCAGCATTTGTTTCCCATGAATATTTGAGTTTTAAATCCAAACTGAAACTGCCTCTTCAATTGCTAAAGCACAGGAAACATTGTTGTTTTCCTGCTGTTCCAGACTTTTGGAATATTTTTCCTGACAGCTTTCACATTAGCCAGGTATCAATTTGTTAAAGGAAATAATATTTGAATAACCTGAACTGAGGCACCCCTGGGCTTGATTTTAGGACTATTGATTGTTGTTTATAATTGACTAATTGTTTAGGCAGTGCAATTTAGAAGTTTGTGGACTGTCTAAAACTTGATGTTGTTATAAATAGCAAACAGAGTAATAGATTAGATTAGATTACATTACATTACAGTGTGGAAACAGGCCCTTCGGCCCAACAAGTCCACACCGACCCGCCGAAGCGAAACCCACCCAGACCCCTACATTTACCCCTTACCTAACACTACGGGCAATTTAGCATGGCCAATTCACCTGACCCAGCACATCTTTTGGACTGTGGGAGGAAACCGGAGCACCCGGAGGAAACCCACGCAGACTTCAAGAATTCAAAGAACGTTGAAATAGGCAGACACAATTTGGAAGTTATAGCAAGGGAGGGGAAGTCTCAGATAAAGTCACATAGATGGGTTAACTCCAGGAAGGGTAAGAGAGGTAGGCACCTAGGGCAGGAGTCTTTTGTGGATATACCCATTTCAAACAGGTACGCTGTTTTGGAAAACGTAGGGGGTGATGCATTCTCAGGGGAACGTAGCACGAACAGCACGAACATTTCTGGTAATGAGACTGGCTCTAATGCAACGAGGGGTACGTCAGCTTCCAAGAGATCAATTGTGTTAGGGGATTCTGTAGTCCGAGGTACAGACAGATGTTTCTGTGGCCAGCAGAGAAAAAGCAGAATGGTGTGTTGTTTCCCTGGTGCCAGGATCAAGGATGTCTCAGAGAGGGTGCAGAATGTTCTCACGTGGGAGAGAGGCCAGCAAGAGGTCATTGTCCACAGTGGAACCAATGATATAGGAAGGGAATAGGTTGAGATTCTGAAGGGAGATTACAGAGAGTTAGGCAGAAATTTAAAAAGCAGGTCCTAAAGGATAGTAATATCTGGATTACTCTCAGTGTTACGAGCTAGTGAGGGCAGGAATAGGAGGATAGAGCAGATGAATGCATGGCTGAGGAGCTGGTGTATGGGAGAAGGATTCATATTTTTGGATCATTGGAATCTCTTTTGGGGTAGAAGTGACCTGTACAAGAAGGATTGATTGCACCTAAATTGGAAGGGGACTAATATACTGGCAGGGAAATTTGCTAGAACTGCTTGGTAGGATTTAAACTAGTAAGGTGGCGGGGGGTGGGGGGGAAGGGGGGGACGGTCCCGACCCAGGGAGATAGCGAGGAAAGTGATCAATCTGAGACTGGTACAGTTGAGAACAGAAGTAAGTCAAACAGTCAGGGCAGGCAGGGACAAGGTAGGACTAATAAATTCATTCACATTTATTTCAATGCAAAGGGCCTAACAGGGAAGGCAGATGAACTCAGGACATGGTTAAGAACATGGGACTGGGATATCACAGCACTTACAGAAACATCGCTCAGGGATGGGCAGGACCGGCAGCTTAATGTCCCAGGATATAAATGCTGCAGGAAGGATAGAAAGGGAGGAAAGAGAGGAGGGGGAGTCACGGTTCTGATAAGGGATAGCAGGACAGCTGTGCTGAGGGAGGATATTCCCAGAAATACATCCAGGGAAGTTATTTGGGTGGAACTGAGAAATAAGAAAGAGATGATCACCTTATTGAGATTGTATTATAGACCCCGTAACAGTAAGAGGGAAGTTGAGAAACAAACTTGTAAGGAGATCTCAGCTCTCCGGAAGAATAATAGGGTAGTTATGGTAGGGGATTTTAACTTTCCAAACATTGACTGGGACTGCCATAGTGTTAAAGGTTTAGATGGAGAGGAATTTCTTAAGGGCGTACAAGACAATTTTCTGATTCAGTATGTGGATACCTGCTAAAGAAGGTGCAAAACTTGACCTACTCTTGGGAAATAAGGCAGAGCAGGTGACTGAGGTGTCAGTGGGGGAGCACTTTGGGGCCATAATTCTATTCATTTTAAAATAGTGATGGAAAAGGATAGACCAGATCTAAAAGTTGAAGTTCTAAATTGGAGAAAGGCCAATTTTGACGGTATTAGGCAAGAACTTTCAAAAGCTGATTGGAGGAAGATATTCACAGGAAAATGGAAGGCTGGAAAATGGGAAGCCTTCAGAAATGAGATAACACGAATCCAGAGAAAGTATATTCCTGTCAGGGTGAAAGGGAAGGCTGGTAGGTATAGGGAATGCTGGATGACGAAAGAAATTGAGGGTTTGGTTAAGAAAAAGAAGGAAGCATATGTCAGATATAGATAGGATAGATCGAGTGAATCCTTAGAAGGGTATAAAGGAAGTAGGAGTATACTTAAGAGGGAAATCAGGAAGGCAAAAAGTGTACATGAGATAGCTTTGGCAAATAGAATTAAGGAAAATCCAAAGCATTTTTACAAATATATTAAGGACAAAAGGGTAACTTGGGAGAAAATAGGGCCCCTCAAAGATCAGCAAGGCGGCCTTCATGTGGAGCCACAGAAAATGGGGGAGATACTAAATGAATATTTTGCATCAGTATTTACTGTGGAAAAGGATATGGAAGAAATAGACTGTAGGGAAATAGATGGTGACATCTTGCAAAATATCCAGATTACAGAGTAGGAAGTGCTGGATGTCTTGAAATGGTTAAAGGTGGATAAATCCCCAGGACCTGATCAGGTGTACCTGAGAACACTGTGGGAAGGTGGGAAGTGATTGCTGGGCCTCTTGCTGAGATATTTGTATCATCGATAGTCACAGGTGAGGGGCCAGAAGACTGGAGGTTGGCAAACGTGGTGCCACTGTTTAAGAAGGGCAGTAAAGACAAGCCAAGGAACTATAGACCAGTGAGCCTGACCTCAGTGGTGGGCAAGGTGTTGGAAGGAATCCTGAGGGACAGGATGTACATGTATTTGGAAAGGCAAGGACTGATTAGGGATAGTCAACATGGCTTTGTGCGTGGGAAATCATGTCTCACAAACTTGGTTGAGTTTTTTGAAGAAGTAACAAAGACGATTCATGAGGACAGAGCAGTAGACGTGATCTATTTGGACTTCAGTAAGGCATTCGACAAGGGTCCCCATAGGAGACTGATTAGCAAGGTTAGATCTCATGGAATACAGGGAGAACTAGCCATTTGGATACAGAATTGGCTCAAAGGTAGAAGACAGCGGGTGGTGTTGGAGGGTTGTTTTTCAGTCTGGAAGCCTGTGACCAGTGGAGTGCCAGAAGGCTTTTGATAATAACCGCACATTAGTACAAGAAAATTAGAATGCAAGGGACTGAAGGGAACATATTTGTACATATTTGTACGTTAAAGGACAGAAGGCAGAGAGCATCAATACAATTCTCAGCATGGCAGGTTGTTACTCATGAGGTGCACAACTTAGGTCCACAACTATTCACAATCTATATAAATGATTTGGATGTGGGAACTAATTGTAATATTTATAGATTTGCTGATGATATCAAATTGGTGGGAACATAAATTTAAGAAGTGGGCATAGAAGCTGCAAGAAAACTTGAACAATTGAATGAGTTAGAACATGACAGACAGAATCTAACGGAAGTATGGACTTATTCAGTTTGGTAGCAAAACAAAGGCAGAATACCTCATGGACACTGAAGGCTGGGATCCAGATGTCCTCATCCATGAGTCATAGGTGCAGCAAGCAATTAGGAAGGCAAAAGGAATGCTAGCATTCATTTCAAGGGGTTTTGAGTACAAAAGTAGAAGAAATCTTAGTGCAGTTCTGTAGAGCCTTGGTGAGACCTCAGAGTATTATGCACAATTTTGATTTCCTTACCCAAGGAAGGATATACTTGTCACAGATCAAACACAGCGAAAGTTCACCAGATATGCCAGGATTGTCTTACAAGGAAAATTTGAGGAGGTAGGGTCTGTATTCTGTAGTTTCAAAGAATAAGAGATGATCTCTTTGAAACAACCAAAATTCTTACAGTACACAAGGTAGATGTAGAGTCATAGAGATGTACAGCACAGAAAGAGACCCTTCGGTTCAACTCGTCCATGACAAGTAGATATCCCAACCTAATCTCGTCCAGTTTACCAGAACATGGCCCACATCCCTCTAGTCCAAAAATGTGCAGGGTAGGTGAATTGGCCATACTAAATTGCCCATAGTGTTGGTGAAGGGGTAAATGTAGGGGAATGAGTTTGAGTGGGTGGCTCTTCGGAGGGTCGGTGTGGACTTGTTGGGCCGAAGGGCCTGTTTCGACACTGTAAATAATCTAATCTAAACTCTTCCTGTTCATATACCCATCCAGATGCCTTTTAAATGTTGCAACTGTACCAGTCTCCACCATATATAAATTGGATATTTTCACGGACTGGTAAATCTAGAACCAGGTAACATAATCTCAGATTAAGGGGCAGGCCATTTGAGATAGGTTTCTAGAGACTAATAACATTGAGGGATTTGGAGATGGTGCAGCAAAATGGCATTGAGGAGATGATCAGCTATGATCTAGAATACTAAATGTATTGAATGGCCCACTCTTGTAATTATGTTCCTTTGATGAAAAAGGAACTAATGTAATTTGAGGTACTTTAAAAAGAATTGCATTTGCAAAGCACGGAGGTAATTGAATACTTCTACAAGATGCTTTATGGAAATCTGAAACTATGGTCTACCTGACACAAGGCTCCATCTGTGGCAACAAAGGCATCAATAGTCTTCAATTTCTATAGTTCTGGCTTCAAACAGGCAAATATTGAAAACATTGGTAATATCATCCAAGGAACTAAAAGGAACAATGTAATTGCATACAACAGATCCTTTTCCCTGCAGGACATATAATTTTCTTACATACAATTACTTCACTCCGTGTCTGAGTGGATTTCCACTGGGTGCTCCGGTTTTCTCCCATAGTCTAAAGATGTGCAGGTTAGGTGGATTGACCATGCTAAATTGACCATATTGTTCAGGGATGTAAATGTTAGGTGAATTAGCCATGGGAAATGCAGGGTCACAGGGATAGGGTAGGGGCTGGATCTGGGTAGGATGCTCTTCAGAGGGTCGGTGTGGACTTGTTGGGTCGCATGGCCTGTTTCCACACTGTAGGGATTCTAAATAAATGAATAATTTCCACTATATTTACTTGTTGCCCAAGATTCCAATTGCTGGGGGTGACCAACCACTCAACCTGAGAACCGGTCTCAACACAGAAATGCTAAATGAACTAATTGCCTGCAAATCTTAACTAGAGATTGTGTATGGTAACTCAGAGCAATGAGTAAGCATTCACCATGCCTTCCTCCTTCACCACTCCATGACAATGACTTGTACAGCCACTGAAAATGACATTTTGTCATGTTTTACAATTTCTTTTAAACTAAGCTGTGAAAAAGTGATTTTAATGGTTGCAGTTCATTTACATGACGCCAATAAATTAATTCATAGATTTTTAGCTTCATGAAGTTAGTGAATGGAAAGTGTTATTGATTGTGCTAACAATGTGACCCTTGATTTGTCATGTACTAGAGCTGGACCAAATTTCCTGCAGTGTTTGAATAGCATATACAGTCAATGACGTGATTTCTTCAATCATCAGTTTAATATTCACTTGACAATCACCTGAAAATAACTTGCATTTATAGGACAACTTCCATATTGTAAAACAACCCACAATTCTTCAGCAGTCCAAGCTTAGATATTTTTTAAAAAATTCAGAAGATTAGGCCTAATTAGGTTTAAACAAAGTGCCAATAGAATGGAGGAAAATTAGGAAGCACAATAGTAGAATCCCTAGTGTGGAAGCAGGTTATTTGGCCTATCAAGCCCATGGCAACACTGAAGAGCATCCCACCCAGATGGCTAATCCACCTAACCTGCACACCTTTAAACCGTGGGAGGAAACCGGAGCACCCGAAGAAAACCTGCACAGATAAGGGGAGAATGTGCAAAACTCCACACAGACAGTTGCCTGAGGATGGAATCGAATGTTTGAGTAAGACATTCAGGAGGTATGAAAAGGAGGGGGCAATTATTGATATGCAGAAGAACAAGGACACAAAGGGATTTAAAATAAGGATGAAAATTTCATATTGAAGGGGTAAGTAAATTACAATGTAGGCCAGTGAGATAGAAGTGATCCATGGGACAGGAAACACAAATGAGGAACCAGGAGTAATACATTCAGCCCTCTGTCATTCACTTAACTCATAGTTGAGGAGGGAATAGTGTTCCATTGTTCTAGTCTCAGAGGACGTGGGACCATTGCAGTACTGCGCCACCGCAGAAACCTGATTGTAAAGTCCAAAAATAGAATTGTTGGATTTGGGAGGCAAGAAGTTCAAGAATCTTAATGGGGAAAGGAAGTTTGGAATTGGACTAGTAGCATTTTAGAACCGAGGGGTTCTTGAAGAAAAACGAAAATGTGTAGCAACTGTAAGGTATTGTATAGAGGATATACGATCTCGCACCAGGAGATCAGAAAGGGAAGTTGGGTGGTCAGTAGTTTAATAAATACAGGGGTTAGATGACTAGCGATCCCATAGGCAAGATGTATGTCAAAAACTCCAAGAATAAATCATGAAACTAAAGACAGTTGCAAGTTGTAAAACATGGGGAAATATTAAGGGCAGTTTATCTTGGTGGGAAAAAATAAGTGAGATTTGTAACAGAACAATCTCACAATTTGTAAACAGGACAGTTTGTTCTCCAACTATTATTTATACAAAATGGAATTGACATCTGGCAATTTCAAATGTGCAAAACATTTGCATTATTGCACAGGAGGCTCCCAAGCACTGAGGATGTCACCTAGATAGGGGACGAAACGTTTGCAACAAAACTTTCCAGCTCGGCGAACAGAACCACAACAACGAGCACCCGAGCTACAAATCTTTACCCAAACTTTGAATTTGCATTATTGCTCCAAGTAGTATTAACATAGGTACGAATAGATTCTGAAATCTATTAAGCAATACTTTTGAAACAAAACTTGGCTGAAATGAACACAAAGTTATGAAAAATAAATTCTAAAACATCAACATAAGAAAAAGAGGTGCAGAAATTCAAGTCTGCCACCTTATTCTGCCATTCAGTAGTCATGACAGATCTGACCATGACCACAATTCCATTTTCCTGCCTGCATCCCATAGACCTACAGTCCCTCTGTAGATCAACAAGTTGAATGTACTCAAGGCTAAATTCTACAATGGCCCAAACTCCATTGAAGAGTATTCAAAAGTTTAACAATCCTCTGAGAAAAAACTTCCTCCTCATCTCTATCAAAAATAGAAGATCCTATATTCTGAAACTATGCTCCTAAATTCTAGATGCCCCCAATATCTATCTTGTAAAGCCCCCTAAAAATCTTAAGTTCTGATAAGATCAACTCTCTTTCTGTAGCAATGACTACAGACATAAGCTTTCCTCAAACCACAATCACTTTATCCCAAAAAGTAACCATGTGAATCTTCTCTGAAATACGTGTGTACCCCTCCTTAGATAAGGAGACCAAAATAGCATGATATACTCTAAGTATGGATTTTACCAACATGTATCATGATAGCAAGACTTCCCTCCTCTCAAATTCCACTTTCCCCTTGCAATAAAGGCCAACATCCATTTGCCTAATTGCATGCTATGGTTGTGTGTGAGAACACAGATCCCTCTGAAGTGTAACATTTTATATTTTTGTCTGCATTAAAGTAAGATTTTACTTTTCTACTCTTCCTACCACAGTTGACAACCTCATTTCACCACAAGCTCTAAATCCTCCTCACAATTTGTTTTTCCCCTAATGTTCATATCCTCAGCAAGCACTGTTCCAACAGAACTAACGTAATTGCCACCCACTGCATCCCCAATACATCACCATGCCATCATGATTTATTTACCTTACTATATTCAAAACATGAAAACCTCATTCAACAGTTATTTGCAATTTTGTTTATTAGTTAGACTAATTAAGTTATAAATTTAAGACTAGGTTAAACTACTTCAAGTGTAGAGAAAAAAACAGCAACTATTCCTTCAATGTCCTAAATTCCTTCAGCCCCTAAATTCTCATTTTAAGTACTCTGTAGAAACAAAATGGATTCCATATAAGAATCAAAAGATACTCTCAAACATTTACATTTGGCAGAGCACAAAAGGAAGATACATGGTGGTCAGAAGAACACGGATTAGTTTTGGATTGCTTTCTCAAAAGGACTGGTCAAACATGGATTAATTGACGTACACTGTGCTGTAAACAATGATTGTTCTATGGATTGAGTACATGCGAGTGCATGTATTAGGAAGTGCCAAGAAGAATATTCAATTACTTTAATCATAGCTTATGAAATCAGGTATAAACTCAGGTCAACTGAATAGTTGTTTTCCTCAAAATCATATCTATCATCAGACTCAATCCTGAGCCTAAGTTCACAGTAAGCACAACCGTTGAATTCTCCAGAAATACCTGTCCTCCTCCTGAGGCTTCAAACTAGCTGAAAAAGAACCAACAAGGTGGAGAACAATCATTTACAATACAACAACCATTTACAGTTACGTGACGTAATTGGTTCATAAACCACTTCACTAGCCAAGAGTAAACGCATTTATTTAATATACACCCAAAGTAAGTATTCTTGATTTGACTTATTGTAGTCATGTGTACCTAAGTCCAGTGAAAAGCTTTGTTTGTGAGCAAATCACAAGGTGCTTAGACAGGCGACACTGCACCGGAGGAGCGCGAAGAAAAATTAACAATAACAAGATCAACATTATTTGAAGTTAGTCAATTCATCAGTCGAATAACAGCAGGGAAGCTGTTCTTGAACCTACAAGTATGTTCAATCTTCTATATCTTCTGCCTGACAGAAGAGGTTGTAGGAGAGCATTACTGGGCTGGGAGGTGTCTTTGATGATTATGACAGTCTTTCTGGGACGAGAAATGTAAATGGAGTCCAAGGATGGAAGGTTGGCTTCCATGATGGTCTGGCCTGTGCAGGCAACCTTCAGTAGTTTTTAACAGTCCTGGGCAAAGCAGTTGCCGTACCAGGCTATTATGCATCCGGATAGAGTGTTCTCTAAGATGGATCTGTAAAAGTTACTGATGGTCCTTATGGACATACTGAATTTCCCAAGCCATCTGAGGAGGAAGAGACGATGTTGTTCTTGTTGGGTTATTATTTAGGTCGTTAAGCAAAAAAACAAGGAACTTCATATATTGGAAATCAGAAATGAAAACAAATTGCTCAGGAAGCTCACAAAGACTGGTCGCATCTGTTCTTCAGAACTACTCTGAAGAAAGGTTACTGGACCCAAAAAGTTAACCTAGCTTTCTCTCCAGAGATGAAGTCAGACCTGCTGAATTTTCCCAGCAATTTCTGTTTTTGATTCTTTTGGATGTGAGTACTTTTCAGCACTTGTGACATTTTCAAGAGTTTTAATATTTTTGCAAGAATTAACACTAAGTCACATTTATCACCTTATTACTTAGGTAAATACTAAATTAGGAAACATACCAGAAATCTGCTCTGCATTCAAATCTTTGAAAATCGTTTGTAGATTCACCGTCTGTTGTTACAACCTATAAATACTGTATAATGGCATAGCATTAATATTTAGTTAAATAGCTACCCCTCATTTTAAAGGAAGTGGTTAATATAACCTAATGAGGAGTGGAATATAAAGGGACTGCTTAATTCTAATTCTGTCACTCAATCTCCGTAACTGGTCCGAATTTAAAGTTTCAGAGTAAATAAACTCTTAGAAATGTTACACCTAACTAACTTTGTAAGACAAAATTATATGAACATTCAATGGTGAGCACGATAAAAAAAACATTAAATATGTGCATTGGAATTAAACATAAAGCAGCAAGTGACTTCTTTGAAAACTTTAAATACAAGCACATCCCCACTGAGTTTCTACTTTTTAAGTAAAATTACGCCTTCAACTTTAGATCATCTATTGAATTACAGGTGGTTCTGGGATAACATGAGTTTCAGCAACGCTATTTGGCTATAACATCACTAATGAAGTACGGGACAGTATTTTGGAGAATGCTCACTTCTGTTGCCAATAGTGCGATACCAGCTCTTTGTTCTGCACATGCGCGTCAAAATATATGTGCCACTTTTTGCATGTGCGACACCAGTGTCAGTCTTAGTGCATTCTAAACATGCACCAATGCCCGCACTGAAGTATCTGCTATACTGTACACAGCAACTGTCTTACATTTTTTAAATGTACTGTGGTAAATTTACTTTTGTTAATAAATATGATTTCAATCTTCATTCAGGCTATAAATGTAATGTCAACTTCACTTGGGCTATGTTATACTTTGCATTAGACTTTGGGTGACCTTTGAGCAATCTTGCATGTTTTTGTTTGCTAGTCTGCCCCAACCCCACTTTTTCCATAGGCCCCATTATTTCTATTAAGCAATTTTCTATTAAGCGAAATTTCACTGGAACACATCTACACCGTTATAAGAGAACTACCAGTACACTCAAAGGCTTTGGGAATTCAGGAAATTCAGAGATCAACAAAACATCAATATATTTTATCACACAAATTATTTCTTAACTTCACAACACCATATTACATGCTCAGCAGAGTTATTCAACATAACTATGAATTTCTCAGAATAACACAGTCAGTATTATAACCCTTCAACAATTTGAAAGTATTCCTTACTTTAAATTTCAAATTTCCCTTCCACCTTTCTGAGAGACTACAAAAATAAAGGGATAGCTTTAACACAGTCACTCAGTAATCCAAATAACTTTTTTTTATTTCAAAAATACTTTATTCAAAAAAATATTTTGATGATCTGTACAATTGGTTATGCCATACGTACATCAACATCTTTGAATACAGAGATCGAGTAATAATTCATATATACAGGTCTGTACATTTACTATGCATGTATTTAGCTGAGGCATCAGCGGAGCCCATTACTGTGTGAGCCCCCTGTTCTTTGGCAGGCAGATGTTACACGGTGGTCTTTTCCCCCCCGCGCCTTGGCGGCCGCTGCCCCAAGCTTCAGCGTGTCCTTCAACACGTAGTCCTGGACCTTGGAATGTGCCAGTCTGCAACACTCAGTTGGGGTCAGCTCCTTCAGCTGGAAGATCAACAGGTTTCGGACAGACCAAAGCGCATCTTTGATCCTCCAGGTACAGTTGATGTTCATCTTGACAAACACCATTTCATTCATCTCCAGACTTCTTTTGCATAGGCTCATTCCAGGAGGTGTGTGACAGTCTCATCCCCTCTGCAGCCACTTCAAGGGCAGCGTGCGGTGCAGCAGAGAGTCCGGGCGTGCATAAAGGATCTCACAGGCAGAGCCCTTCTCACCACCAGACAAGCCATGTCTTGATGCTTGTTGGAAAGTTCTGGCGATGAGGCATTCTGCCAAATGACATTGACAGTCTGCTCAAGATTCGCCCTCTCCTTTTCCCGAAGGGTCTTAAGGACACTGCGGGCTGACCACTTCTTGACTGATTTGTGGTCAAAGGTGTTTTTCTTCATCAATTTCTTCACAAAGGACAGGTGATACGGAACGGTCCAACTACTTGGAGCGTTCCATGGCAGCAAGGCCAGGACCATCCTTCGCAACGCTGGGGACAGATAGAACCTCAGTACGTAGTGACACTTGGTGTTTGCATACCGGGGATCCACACACAGCTTGATGCAGCCACACACAAAGGTGGTCATCAGGGTGAGGGTGGCATTGGGTGTGTTTTTTCCCCCGTTGCCCAGAGCTTTGTACATCGAGTCCCTTCAGACCCTAGCCATCTTTGATCTCCATTCATAATGTAAGATGGCCCTGGTGACTGTGACGGCACAGGTTCTGGGAATAGGCCAGACTTGTGGCACATAAAACAACAGCGACAGTGCCTCACACCTAATGACCAGGTTTTTACCCTTGATGAAGAGCAACCATAGCTTCCATCTGCCCAGTTTCTGCCTCACCTTCTTGATATGCTCCCCCCAAGACTTGGTGCATGCCCCAGGCCCTCTGAACCAAATACCTGCAGGTGGTCAGTCCTGACAGTGACGGGGATGAAGGATTGGTCGGCCCAGTTCCCGAAGAGCATGGCCTCACTCTTGCCTCGGTTAACCTTGGCCCCCGAGGCCCGTTTGAACTGGTCACATATGCACAAGAGTTTGTGCACAGACAGCGGACCCGAGCAGAAAACGGCGACTTCATCCAAACAGCAATATCTTTGGCATGTTAGTCAACTATGGGAATCACTGTTGAACTCAATTTTGTCCTTCTTCAGTTCCAACCAAATCAACTTTTCAGCAAGCATGACTGGAAAGCTATCAGAATTGGAAAACCAAGCAAATTTTGCCCGCTCTTTAATCCAGTGATAGAGAACTTGTGGTGGTGCTCAACTTCATTTTTGCTGACGACAGTCACAGCACAAACCAGAAATTAGAATTCAGGACTGCTTTATCCATGTGGTCTAGTACTACATTATATGTTGGATCAAAGAGCCCAATATTTTTCTTATTGATACATGCTGCAAAAAAAAGTGCAAAAGTACTTGCTACGTTTGATAGAAAAACCACTAAAAAAAATCTCAAGCACTCAAGCAAATATATTGTGGAATAGTTTCAAAGTTGTAATATATTCTTTCAGCAAATCTCCAATCACTCGCACTGCGACGTACTATATTGCTTTTAAGTTATTATTCTAAACAGACAAGGAGTTCACTTAAATTGCATAGTACATTTGTGCTATGCAATAAATGATCAACTCCAGCAGAGAATCTAGCCATCTCAACTTGAGATTGAACAGCATTACCACTGCTGGATCTCTCACATACCAACACCCTACAGATCCGTTAGCCAGAATCTGAATGAAACCAGCTATATAATTATTGAAATGACAAACGCACGTCAGAGGCTGGTAATTCTGCAGTAACTAGCTCAGCTACTGACAAAATATGTACACTACCTACAAGTCCCAAGTCAGGAATTACATAGTAACATTAGGTTATGCACTTATGTTGACAGATGGAGTATTCGAATTTAGACAAAAGCAGAATTAGAACAAGTCATACATGTCCTCAATAATCATCACTGCTCGATTATACTAAAAGCCACATCACATGAGGTAAGCATTAATTTAAGCGACTACAATACTTAAGTGAGCACAAGAGATCAGGCAAAAGTTAGCAACAAATAAAAAAAACATGCACCTCTGTATGTGAAAAGCCATGCTTACCATATCTGTCTGTGACATAAATTACACCTCTAGTAATTCACAGTACGAGATGCAATAACATAAATGCAAATCTTCACAAAATAAAACTATTCAGCATTAACTTATTCAATTGGCACAATGTTCATTACAATAGCATCCACTATATTTCACCCCGTATAGCAGCACTTAGTTCTGCAGCCTTAATCAAGAGATTCCACATTCATTTGCAAGGAATTCATTACCTCAGTGACTTGAGGGTTTCCTGATTCCCAGGTAGAGTATTCCAGGTCACTTGACCATCTGGAACATTAAAGGTAGCAGATGCGTGAGAGCACTGCCATATGCAAGTTCCCCTCCATCTCATACTCCATTCCATCCTGCTTGGAACTATATTGCCATGCCTTCATTGGCATTACATCATTGTCCTACCCCAACAGCATTTTGTGCACATCTATACCAGGTGAATTGCAATGCTTTACAAAAGGAATTCACCATCATCCTCTCCAAAGCAATTAGGGATAAGCAATAAATGCTGAACTTGTAGGTGTCATTGACATCTCTTAGATGTATTTGTTTTAATAAACTCCAAGCTCAATACTGTTTATATCAAGCAGGAATATATGACATCGATTTCAAATCACTTTAATTTATCAGGAATTAGCAATAAAAATCTTAGCACTCTGACCGCGATAAATAAATGTAAATTTTAACAAGCTTGACTGAAGCAACTTATCACATTGTCCTAACCAAGAAGAAGTGTTGTCGTGGAATACATCATACATTATATTTTGCTTCTAAATGTATCATTCTATGATTTGGTAAATAAAAGGTTTTATTTGATAACATAATCAAACAAACGTTTTTTGTTAAACTTAATTATGCATAAATAAGTACTCTTAAAAATTCACACGGCTAAAAACCAACAAGTTTTCTGGGCCTTATAGCCTACATAATATAGTTTTAAAAGAGGTGGTTGACCTTCCACAATTTCCTAAATTCTAAAACACAAAGGAGGTAGAGAGCAAACAAGGAATTTAAAGTCAGTTAGACGAATACTGTTGATATTTAACATTCAATAATGATTAAAGATATAGTAACAGAGCAGTTGGAAAATCATGATATTATTAGGTATAGTTTCATGAAAGACAAATTATGGTTCACAAATCTCATAACGCTTTGTTGAGGTGATGGAGACGTTTATAGGAAAGGAAATCTTTGACTCATAAAATGCCTTTCGCGACCTCAGAGATCGTCAAAGTACTTTTCAGCCTATTAAGTACTTCTGAAGTGTAAAAAACCGAAAGAACTGCAGATTCTGGAAATCAGAAACAAAAACAGAAATTGCTGGAAAAATTCAGCATCTGTGGAGAGAAATCAGAGAAAAGGTTAACTTGCAATACTCTCCACAGATGTTGCCAGACCTGCCAAGTTTTTCCAGCAATTTCTGTTTTTGTTACTTTTGAAGAGTAGTTGCTTATTAGATTAGATTAGATTCCTTACAGTGTGGAAACAGGCCCTTTGGCCCAACAAATCCACACCGACACGCCGAAGCACAACCCATCCAGACCCATTCCCCTACATTAATCCCTTCACCCAACACTACGGGCAATTTAGCATGACCAATTCACCTAACCTGCACACATTTTTGGACTGTGGGAGGAAACCGGAGCACCCGGAGGAAACCCACGCAGACACGGGGAGAGTGTGCAAACTCCACACTGTCAGTCACCTGAGGCGGGAATTGAACCCGGGTCTCTGGCGCTGAGAAACAGCAGTGATAACCACTGTGCCACCCGTGCTCCCCTTATAATTTGGATTAACAGCAATCAGTTTGCAAAGATCAAACTCCCATAAACAGAAATGTGGTAACAATTGGTATGAGAGTCTAGATTCTTATGCTCAAGTTTGTGGAGTGGGACTTGACCACACAGTCTTCTGGCACACAGGCAAGAGTAATTAACTGAGCTACCCTTGAGGCCGCAAGCAAGATAAGGGGGAGACTTTTGGCTGGGGCATATTCAGATTTTTAAGATTGCATCAATTATTTTCCAAACACATTTAGGATTTATTGGATTGGGGCTAATATTAGCATTCATGAAGATTAGCCTATGGACAGAAAAGTGTAGGAATAAACAGGGAATTTTCAGGATAACATTGTGCATTTAACGCAGTGATGCAGGGGTTAGCAGTTAAGCCTCAACTACTTACAATTCATATCATGATCTGGCTGAGAGGAACAAGTGCAATTCATCCAAATCTGCGAATATCATTAAACTCTGGAAAACTAAGCACTAAAGGTATGAATAGAGGCTGCAAAAAGATTACAGCAATTCTGTGATTGAAAGGGAAGGTAGAGTATTTATAGAAAGTCATTGAAGTAGGTTTTTTTAAAAACAGGCAAGATGCTGGGAAATATTAGTATTCAAAGGAACCTTGTACACATCTCAGAAAATTAACATACAAGCATCGGAAACAGTTACGAAGTCAAGTGGCATGTTAGCCTTTGTGGCAAGGCAATTGGGCAACAAGTGTAAGGAACTGTTACAATAATATAACACTTTGAGACAACACCTGGCAAACGGTGTACAGTTTTAGTTTCTTTACCTGAGGAAGGATAAAATTCTTTTTGCAACAGTACAATGAAGGCTGAATAGATTAATTCCTGGAATGAGATGATTGTACTATGAGCAAAAAGAGTGTACTTTTTCTGGAGTTTGGAAGAACATGAGATGATTGAGTACTTCTAAAACAAAAATCACCAAAGTTTTTTATCTTAAACTCAGAGTAATTCACAAGAATACCAATAAAGGGGAAAAGCGTTTGGAGAGAAAATGCTGTTTGGTTGGCAAATTCTAGAGGCATTGCCAAGGAGAATGCAGCAGGTAACAATATTTACTGTTAACCTTTTAGACTTTGTTTAGATTTCAAACCAGACAGTTTGACTCTAATTCATCAGGGCATGCCATGAGAAACAAACCAGCACGTGGATATCACTTACTTTAATGCACTTAAACAGGCACAGTGCATGCATATATTCTTTCAGTCTGCAAACAAGAAGACACAATATATTCTTGCATTTGGCTTACAGTATACTCTGCAGCCCTTGTTTTTACAGTATACTCAACTGTATCACACTGAGCCCAACTGACAGTCCTTAACTGGTTGTCATATAATTCTTCACACCCTCAGGATTATTGTCCAATTGCAGAATCATATCTAATACACAATGTGGTGTGTTTTGTAAGTGCAGGCTAGTTAGATACGGTCAGTACCCCACTTGTCACAAACAGCTGAAAGGATATGCTGTTTATTATGATTCATCAAGCTTTGGGATGGATTATCTACATTTTTTGCATCACATTGGCACAGAAGTTCACATAATTTATATACTCAATTGTCTCATTGAAAACATGAAATTCTTAGAGGGTACTTGAATAGGAGATCGTCCTCCTCTATTGGAGAGTCTGGAACTACTTGCATAGAGTGAGGATAAAGGATTGACAGCTTAGGATGGAGACGAGGACAAATGTTTTCACTCTGAGTTATGAACCTTTAGGATTCTGAACTCATGGGGCTGTGGATATTTTATCAATGAATACTCTCAGGTCTGAGAGCAATAGATCCTTGAACACTTAAGGAATCAAGAAAAATGAAGAGAGGGTGGGAAAGTGTTGGCTTAAGGAGGCCATGAGGTGATCTTTTAGAGGTTTATAAAATCATGAGGGGCATAGATTAGGTAAACAGTCAGGGTCTTTTCCACAGGGTAGGGACTCCAAAACTCCAAAACAGGAGGGCATAGGTTTAAGGTGAGAGGAGAAAGATTTCATAGGGAGCGGAGGGGCAACTTTTTCCACACAGAGGGTGGTGCATATATCAAATGAGCTGCCAAAAGGAAATGATAGATGGGTACAATTACAAACATTTAAAATATATTTGGACAGGTACAAAGAGGAAATGTTTATAGGAATGTAAACCAAATACAGGAAAATAGGACTAGTTAAGTTTAGGAAACCTGTTCGGCATAGATGAGGTGGGCCAAAAAGCCTGTTTCTGAGTTGTATGACTGTAAGATTCTAAATGTTTAATCAAGATCTTACTGAATGATGTCAGAAGTCAAATGACACCAGGTTATAGTCCAACAGGTTTACTTGAAATCACAAGCTTTCGGAGCAGACCTGTTGGACTATAACCTGGTGTCATCTGGCTTCTGACCTTGTCCACCTCAGTCCAATGTCAGCATCTGAATGATAAAACAGATTAGATGGTCAATTCTTGCTCTTATTTCTTACATTGTAGAACATAGAACAGTACAGCACAGTACAGGTTCCTTGGCCCTCGATGCTGTACTATCTTCCATGTGCCTATTCAAGATTCCCTTAAATGTACATATGTATCTAATTCTACTAACACTGCCAGCAGTCCATTCCACACACCTGTGTAAAGAACCTACCTCTGACATCTCCACTAAACCCTCCTTAAAATTATGCCCCTTTGTGACAGACATTTCTGCCCTGGGAAAGAGTCTCTGGCTATCCACTCTATCTATGCCTCTCATCCTCTTGTACACCTCTAATCCTTCTTCGCTTCAATGAGAAAAGTCCTAGCTCCCTCAACCTAAGACATGCCCTTCATTCCCGGCAGCATCCTGGTGAATTCCCTAGCACCCTCTCTAAAGTTTCCACATCTTTCCTATAATGAGGTAACCAGAACTGAACACAATATTCCAAGTGTGGCCTAACCAGGGTCTATAGAACTGCAGTATAACCTCGCAGCTCTTAAACTCAATTCCCCTGCTAATGAAAGCCAAAACACCATACACCTTCTTAACAACCCTATCAACTTGGGTGGCAACTTTGAGGGATCTATGGACATGGACCCCAAGATTCCTCTGTTCCTCCACACTGCCAAGAATCCTGCCTTTAACCCTATAGTCTGCATTCAAATTCGACCTACTAAAGTGAATGACTTCACACTTTTCCAGGTTGAACTCCATCTGCCAGTTATCAGTCCAGTTCTGCATCCTGTCAACATCCCGTTGCAGCCTACAACAGCCCTTCACACTATCCACAACTCCACCAACCTTCATGTCATCGGCAAACTTATTAACTCACCCTTCCACTTCCTCATCCAAGTCATTTATAAAAATCACAAAGAGCTGACAGCCCTGAACTGATCCCTGCAGAACGTCACTGGTCAGTGAAATCCAGGCTAAATACTTTCCATCTACTACCATCCTCTGTTTTCTATAGGCAAGCGAATTCTGTATCCATGCAGCCAGATTTCCCTGTACCCCATGCCTCCTTACTTTCTGGATGAGCCTACCATGGGGAACCTTATCAAATGCCTTGCTAAAATCTGTGTACACCACATTCACTGCTCTACCTTCATCAACGTGTTTTGTCACATCCTCAAAGAATTTAATGACCTGTCCCTCACAAAGCCATGTTGACTACCTCCAGTCAAACTCTGGTTTTCCAAGTAATCATGAATCCTGTCTCTCAGGATCCTCTCCAATAATTTGCCATATCAGTCTGCTTCAGAAGAGTCAAGGTCCTTCTCACTACTGAACACTGAAGCAAAGTATTCAGTAAAGACCTCCCCTACTTCTTCCGACTCCAGGCACAAGTTCCCTGCATAATCCCTGATCAGCCCTATCCTCACTCTGGCCATCCTCTTGTTCCTCACTTAAGTATAGAACATCTTAGGGATTTCCTTAATCCCACCCCCTAAAGCTTTCACATGCCTCCTTCTGGCTCTTTTAAGTAAATTATATTACAATTTTACTCAGCTGGGGAGGTGAAGCATTTTCCTAGCTGACATTAAATAGAATTTTGAAATGTCTGTTTTGATACAACCATCTTCACATAACTGTTTAATATATCTTTCCAATTAATCCAACTTTACATCCAAAACAAAAATCTGTCAATGGTAAAAAGATTGAAACTGAGCGCTTTGAAAGAAATACAATCAGGCAAGTGTGGAAGGAGGCAAATAACCACACACAAGAATGAAATAATGATTAAAAACATAAGCTTAACAGCATACAATGTATTTAAGGAGAGAATTTACAAAGATGTGACTTGGAGACCATGATATGGAGGTGCATATGTTGGACTCGGGTGGACAAAGTTAGAAATCACACAACACCATTAATGTATTGTCTGAGCTAAGATGTTACTTTTTTTTAATAAAACCTTATATTGTCTCAAGAATGTGATTTGAAAGTAGTTCTGGGATTTACATATTAATGAACCGAAACCTGCAATCCATTCTAAAAGATGGAAGACTAAACAGCAATCTAGATTTGTTCAATATATCATATCAGTTGCATGACATTGTAATCTTTTGCTATAAATTCTGTGCCTTATGATCCTGCGCCACAGCTACCTGATGAAGGAACAGTGCTCCAAAAGCTAGTATTCCCAAATAAACCTGTTGGACTATAACCTGGTGTTGTGTGATTTTTAACTATGACTTGGAGAGTAATTTATACTCGGCACAGTCAGATTGAAAACAAACAAAAAGGTATTAGGTATTTATGCAGGATCTTTTGAACCTTAAATGAAATTTGAGAGATTTTCAGGCCACAAAGACATTTGCTTGAATGCTTGCAGAAAAGTCTAATGTTACTGTTACAAATCATTATGGGTCACCAGACAGACAATATGGGTCACGTCTACGTTCTCAGTTCTTGAAACAGCATTAGCAAATATTGAACGTCACAAACTTTCGACAATGAAAGTTTGATTAATTAATCAAATGTGCAAAGATGGACTTGCTTCTTCGTGCATTGTGAAGATACAAAAACAACATCAGACTTTATGGCTGCCTGGCAATTTATAGCTTGGAGAAGTCAGAATCAAACAAAGACAATAACAGGCATTGAAAGGTGTAAAACCATAAAGAACTATTCTCTATTTTTTAAAATGCTTTTATATTTTCACAAAGCTTACCAATTCAATGCCATTTTGTAACCTAATAAAAAACTAGACACATGCTAAAGGATTTAAACTCATTGGAAATCACAGTAGCTCAACAAGTCAGTAAGATATTTGAATTTGAAGGACGTAGAAATAAATCAAACATAGACAGAGGCTTGCAATCATTAACTACAGTACTATATAAGCTAGTCAAGTAGAAAGTGAGGGGGCGTTAGGCAATATTAGTTGGATTATTAATAAAGTGGATCATTGATCTTGAAGGAAGTTCTCTAGGTATGTCGGCTCCTTCTTAACATGATAGGACACTTGGCCAAGGGTAGTCCTGAGAATACTTGGTCAGCTTTTGTAATAATAGCCTTAATGGCCCGGGCATATATTTTATTCATTGCTGCATAGAAGAAGGAGATAAAAGGAACAGAAGGCCAAACAAGGCGGCTAAGCTATGGGAACTAGAAGATCCAAGACTGAGATAACAGCGCACATCTGCTTGCCAACATAATTCAGTGTACTGATCAGTTTATGAAACTTGTTGTATGCTGTATGTGCTGGAATAATGTGATCAAGCTCAGCCACAAACCTTGTAGTAGAATTTGAAAGTTATGAACTATAAATTATATGCTCCAAACTAGCATGGATTTCTTTGTGTGACCAGGATCTTCTCCCATGCCTATGCTCAAATTTGCTTTTCAACTCTGCAGGGAGGAGAAAGTGAGGACTGCAGATGCTGGAGATCAGAGCTGAAAAATGTGTTGCTGGAAAAACACAGCAGGTCAGGCAGCATCCAAGGAGCAGGAGAATCGACGTTTCGGGCATAAGAAGGGCTGATTCCTGAAGAAGGGCTTCTGCCCGAAACGTCGATTCTCCTGCTCCTTGGATGCTGCCTGACCGGCTGCGCTTTTCTAGCAACACATTTTTCAGCTCTTTTCAACTCTGCAGACTTGCAAACTGTCATTTTCTGTCACAACTCCAGTCAAAAGCACTGCTAGAATTGTTAAAAAAAAGGTTGAATAAGCTTGAGGAGCTAACACATTACAACTGATCAAATAGCTAATGGCACAGATTTCAGATGTGCAAGTTGAAATTTCAGTGTGCACCAGAACAATAAAATGGTTATACCAACCCAGGCTTAGACACTTTCCATTGAAGCAGACTAAAACATAAGCAATAAAAGTAATTGTAAGCACTGCAATTATAGTTACAATATCAGAATCCTTGAAATAACAATGTACCAACACCAAGAGATAATGAAAAAGAACTAATCTTTGGTTTGCCATCTATTTTGCAAGGATGGAAAAGCTGGACAGTTAAGAATAGAGGTTGTTTAAAAGCAAAATGTAGCAAAAGTAGAAAAAGAACAGAGATATCTTTCTGAATCAGGCTATCACAGCACTGCTGAAATATAACTTAAGAATATTCATTTTCAAATATGCTGCCCCACAACTTCAGGCGTTACTGAACCTTTCTTCCACAACACCAGGAAGTTGGAATTAATAACCTACCTGAGAAGATAAACAGCTCTTTCAATATCATTAAGTTCTTCATCAACTGTCAATCTTTCAATCTCTTCTGGTGTCTACAAATGTAAATAAGATTAAAAATAGAGCAGATATGCAATGCAGTTATCAATAAATCAAATGATTTCAGTCAAGCAAGGTCCAATCAAGGGGTGTCATATGATATCATAAACTGCAATGGAAAAGCATGGTTTTTGCGATACCATATGAAAGATTAGATCAGTTTTATTTGCAACGTATCCAATATGTAATATATAAGAGATAGGGATATGTTTAAAAAGAACATTGTAATTTTTCTGAACTGGTTGGGATTGAACATAGTTGGAGTAGCAAATTGTTTAGACTCCCATTTCATCACTCCAAAATAGAGCGAAATTATTTAAATTTAATTCAAATGGAGCAAATATCACTTCAACACACTATCATTACTTTTTTTTGGAAAAAATAGCCAGAATTAAAGTAGGGAAAAAAATTGTATGCAATATATCAGTTAATATCAAATGTACGTAGCTCTTCCAATGCTGTAAATGATCAAATGGTAACTCTATACTCCTGAATTAATCCCAACTTTTAAGTATGATTTCGAATTTAGTGTTCCATTATTTGCAGCCCTTCATAAACAATTTGCTCGTGACTAAACATGCAGGCTCTGATCTACAAACTCAATTTCTTTTTTTTCAGTTGGTAATGCTCTTGCCTCTGAGTCAAAAGGATCCAGCTTCAAGTTGCACATGAGAATTTGAGCACACAAATCAAAGCTCTATTTTATGATTTTATTGTAGTGTCTGAGATATCCTCTTTCAGATGTAATGTTATAACAAGGGCCCATCTGATGTTTGAGTAGGTGTAAAAGATCCCACAGACACAATTTATACCACAAGCAACATCACAAAAAAACAGATTAGCTGGTCATTATCACATTGCAGTTTGTGGAAGATTGCTTGCATAAACTGACTACTGCACTTTCTTCATTATAACACTGTGAACAGCACTATACAAATGCAAGTCTTTCTTTCTCTTACGACTAAAAGCATTTTATAATGGATAATGATGAAAGGTTTATACATGCATTTGACAAGCTATATAAAATAAGTTACTCAAACTGACAAGAGTTTGCCAAAGCCACCTCACCAGACGAAATGCTCTTTTTGCCAGACGTCAATTTTTAAAAAAACGTTTTAAACTATGTTTCAGTTACTAATCTATGTAGATTAACAACATACAGGTTCCAGTAAAATATAGAAAAGGGTAGAGAAATTGGGCAGATCAGACAGCTTCAGTGGGGAAGGAGTTAATATTTCACCCTCATTCCCGCTTCTCTCCCTGACCTGCTGACCATTTCCAATCAGTATTTACTTTTAATTCGATAAAAACAATGACTGCAGATGCTGGAAACCAGAGTCTAGATAGAGTGGTGCTGGAAAAGCACAGGCAGCATCCGAAGAGCAGTAAAATCGACGTTTCGGGCAAAAGCCCTTCATACTTCTAATTCACATGTAAAGCACCTGCATTTCGACTTAGCATTGATTTAAAATTCAAGTGCATCTGTTCTGTTGTTCGTAACACAACATCTAGCAAACATCTAGTCTGTATCATATCAGAAATGTCTTCATTAAATTAGTAAATCAGGTAGTAAATAAAGAATCAGTCACAGTTCAGAATGTAACAAGGTCCATGTTAACATTTGTTCAGAAATATAACCTGATATATTCAATAACAATTGATAGTTGTTCCAAATTTATCATATATACATATCGATTAAATAAATCTAAAATTAAACTGTGGGTTGAATTCTTAATAAATATGCCCGATGTAAATGGCTCGATATTTAAAATGTTAACGATGAATTGGTAAATGTTCCCGTTAAAATGAGTCATAACGTGCGAACAATTTCAGTGCTGGTACGGCAGATTTGATGTTTCAGTCGCTGATAACTTACATAATATAGCTTCGCTACCCTAACGGCTGTAGTCATTATCACTTGTGGGCCTGTATAATAAATCTGATTTCGTCTCTGTACCCAAGGCAGGCTGTCGATTTTCGCTTTAAATACATTTCCAATACTGTACAGTGGTTCAGGGGTAACGCAGGCTCTGCCTTCACTGCGCTGGAACCGTAGCCCAATGTAACCTTGATAGCTCAAATTACATACATGCATATTGTACCCCACTGAATTTTGACATATAAAAGTACAAATATGTATTATTTCACCACCACCCCACAACTACATTCCCCTTTCCCACATACACACCTTCAGGTATCTACGCACTGGTCTTTCAATGAAGCTCAGTTCCTGTAAATCTTCTATTTGCCCGAATAAATTCTCCTGATTGAAATCCATCATTTTTTTTTAACAAACGAAACGAGGATTAGAAGAGATGAGAATAAAGCAGCAGAGTCCGGGGAGGAAGAAGAGCTCTGTGCGTTTTTGTGTGTGGGTGCGGGATTGATCCGGGATCCGGGGGTGGGGAGAGGAGGCTGAGGGAACAGAAGAGTGTGAGGAGAGTGGCAGGGAGAAAATAGGGGTAGGAGAGAATCTGTGGGCGGGGTGGAGGAAGGTGAGTGGGGAAAGTGAGGCTGGGGGCGGGGAGAGAAGGTGACAATGATGGGTGAAGAATAGAGGGTTAGGGTGGGGGAGAGGAGAAGGTGAGGGTGGGGGGAGGAAGGTGAGGGTGGGGGGGAGGAAGGTGAGGGTGAGGGGAGGGAGGTGAGGGTCAGGAAGGGGAAAGGTGAGGATCGGGGGGGTGAGGGTCGGGAAGGGGAGAGAGGGTGAAGATCGGGAAAAGAAGGTGAGGATCGGGGGTGAGGGAGAGTGAGGGTGAGGGTCCGGAAGGTGAGAGAGGGCGTTAGGGAGGGGGGTGCGGAGGGTGAAGGCAATGGGTTGCGGGCGGAGAGAGGGAGCAGGCTCTGGGGAGGCTGGTCAGCGACGCTCCGACAATCCCAGCACCATGTCCCGGTGCCCGAGCCGTCCGATCGACAGTTGGAAGATCCCACCGCCTCCTCTCCTCCCCAAGCGACGGAGCCTTGGGTTACCGGCGCCGGGGAGCTCGGCCTCAATCCAGCGGGAGCCTCTGTGTGTGTGTGGGGGGGGGGGGGGGGGGGGTCAGGCAGAAAGAGGCTCCTGGTGGTTATCCCCGAACCCGGGGGACGCCAATGTCCGACAGGACAGAGCAGAGCAGAGCGAGGCGGACAAACAGCGATCGTTCTCCTTCTCCCCCCCGGAGCGGAGCCGGAGATTGGAAACCTTGACAGGCAGCAGTGTGACCGGGGTTTGAGGTGGAGAAGGGGGAGGGGGAGGGGGGGCGGGGTGGTGAGGGGGCGGGGACGCCGCGCGGTGGGGGCTCGGGGCGGGGATGAGGCCGCTCCGTCTCCCCGGCAGCCGCCGTCACCAAGGCAACGAGCCGCTACGGCGAGCGCCGAGCGCCCCGATCTCGCCGGACGGAAGGCGTTCGCTCGTCACTCCGCCCCCGCGAACCATGTCCGCCTCGACCTCCACCTGCCTCCGTGATCCCCCCCCCCACTTCAATACCGTCCCTGACACACTCAAAAATCGCGGAGACCGGAAAGGACGACGGGGTTATGCCACTGCGGTTGGAGGGAAGAGTCGATTTCGGGTCTTTTTTTTGTAAATTTTCCCCTCGTCAAGTGCAGCAATGTTAATGACACATCCCTGGAGCAGGTGGGACCTGTAGCCCTCCTGATACAGAGTCAGGGACATTACCACTGCGCCACAAGCGTCAGGAGTGGGCCCGGATAAGTCGTCAAGTTTACCTTTGACGACTTCTGACTGTGATTTCCCAGCGTGAATCATCAGATGTTGTGGGTGAGGGTCCTATTGTATAAATTATGATTAATGCTGGAGGATCACTTGTGCTACACGTACTGCTGGCAGATGCTTCAGTTTTCTGCGGGGACTTTAATATTTTTGTTTTTTCTGAAAGAGGAAAGATATTTTGCTAACCCCCCAACCTGAGTGAACTCTTGTTATTTTTGCTGGGGTAAACATCCTCATCGCCTTTGGTAAACTAATTGCTTGTTAATGGGTGTCGTTTCCACAACTCACTGGTAGCACTCTGAGTCATAAGGTTGTGGGTTCAAGACTTTTGAGCACAAGATGGAGATTCCTTTTCCCTGAGGAACCATAAGAAGTAGGCCATTCAGCTCATTAAGTCTACTCTGCCAATTACTGAGTTCATGACTAATGTGACAAACCTAAATTCCACTTTTCTGCCTTTTCCCGATAATCCTTATTTCCCTTTGCTGATTGAAAATCTTTCCTACACTTAAGGTGTTAAGGCAAAGTCTTATGTGATGTCTTGGATGATGAATAATAACAGTACAGCACTGAAACAGGCCCTTTGGTCCCAAGATTGCACAGACACATAATGCCTTTTTAATATGCAATTAATATGCCAATAGGCAATATCTTTTGCCTCTGTGTGATCAATTTCCCTCTATTCCCTGACTATTCACATAGCTGTCGAGATGCCTCTTAAACATTGCAATTTCAGGCATTTACCGTTCTCTGTATAGAAAGCCTTCCTCTCACCTTTAAACTTACCCAATTTTACCTTAAATCTATGTCCACTAATAATTGGCATTTCTACCCTGGAAAAAAGACTCCAATATCCATTCTATCCAGGCCTGTCATAATTTCGTAAATTTCTATCAGTTGCCACTCATCCTTCAACATTCAAGCAAAAACAAACCAAGTTTGTCCAATCTCTCTTCATAGCTAATGCCCTCCAAACCAGGCAACATTCTGGTAAACCATTTCTGTACCCTCTTCAAAGCCTCCACATCCTTCCAGTAGTATGGCAATCATACAGCTGCAACATGACTTGTCAATTTTTATACTCAATGAAGGATGAAGCATGCTACGTACCTTCTTGACCACCTTATCCACTTGTGTGAAGCTGGGAAGTGTTGACTAGTGTCCTGACTGATTCCTCAACCATCATTCCCTGAGATTCATTACATGGTCACTGTCACATAGACCTTGTTTGTCGGACCTTATGTGCAATTTAATTTATATGTTTCCTACGTTAAAACAGTGTTCACACTTGAAAATTGGTCATAAGGTGCTTTGGCCTGAGGTCATTGAAAGGCACCACATATCTTCTATTTTTCATCTGGAATTTTTTACATAGTGTATTGACAATCTATTTAATTTATAAAAATCTTCATCACCTTTCTGTCCTCTCCTGGTCTGATCCAAAACAAAAGCTAAATGGAGTTTGAAGATATGAAATAATTTTTTAAAAATCCTTAAAATATTTTCCACATCTTTGGAGTGGAAAACAGGGTTAATGTTTCAAGTTAATGACCAACCGATTCTGGATTCCTCCATAATTGCTTAGTTTGACACCACAATGTAACACCACAATGAACTCAATAGGCTAATGGGACTAAAATCAGTCAACATGCTAAAGTGTAAAACTGTGATATCAAGGAAAGCATCAAATGCATTCAAAAAGCTATCAAGAACAATGATTTGTAGTTAGGAAATATACTATGAGAAAATAAAACTGTTATCTCAATAAAGCTAAGGTTTAAAACAGAGAACACACTTAAAATAAGTACAAAAGAGAAGACCAGAGAAATTAGAGCAAAAAAAATCACATATTCCAAAGTAAAAAAATTATTTTTCCTTGGAAAGCATGATGAAAGTATCAAGTATACAGTAACAACAAATTAATATGCAGTAATATCGTTGTTTGAAATGCAAGTAAGCTGATTTATCTGTTTCCAGGCATAGCTCAAAGAAGATACTGGAAGAATAAATGCCCACATCCTGACTGCAAAATATTAGATGAGGTTCAGAATCACTGCAGTCTGTAAATGTAGCTAATGCCAATTATCCCCCAAGGAACATTATCCATGTTCTCAGGGCTTCTAGTGCTTTACTTCTTTGCTTCTGAATGAATTTTGGTTGCAAGTAAAATTTGTTATCAGTCTACAAATTGATCTAATATATTTTATGGGATCTGGCATAAAAATAGATGCTGATTGATTTGTGGTTTGCAAGTGTAGAATTTATGGTTAATTGGGATCAAATCATGTGAAAGATTTTGAATATCAAGATCTATTCATCAAGAAGATATCAAGAATATATTCAACTAAAAAATGAAACATCTAGAACTTCTTAAATTTTTACTGAGGTTCCCACAATTCGTTTTTAATTTAAAGATATTTGAGCGGACAAATTATTCTTGCCTTGCAAGGCAACATCACAAGCATTGAAGAAAGAAATGGAACTTCCATGTTATGCCCACAGTCCAAAAAAACAAATTTCTTTCTGTGTGTATGAATGATAATCACACATCAAATAATTATTACGGCATAGAAAGTGGACATTTGGCACTTCACATCTGCACTGGCCCATCTCCAAATGAACAATTTGTTATGGCCATTCTCCATGTTCTTCCTGTGACCCTGTGCATAATGCCTTTTTAGCCACCCATTTAACTCTGTTTTGAAAACTTCTAAATGTAACTGCTCTCACCATGTTGATAATGTCTTCCAGATCTTAAACACTCATTGAATGAAAACATTTTTCAACCTGGTGCTGTTGCGTCTATTACCAATTACCCCATATTCTTGGTCCTTTCACAATACCTTTCAATAGCTCTGAAATCTCCTGCTCTCACTACCTAATTCTCCGAAAGATCAATAAAATCAATTCTGATGTCTGTTTCCTGTGTTTAATATTTTCAAAATCCATATACTTAAGTTTCCCTGACCACAGTAAAAAATATTCCTGGGTTTTCTAGTGGGTTGTTGTGTGGTTCCCAAATGATGGGGGTGATGGAGAGATTTTGGAAAGTATGAATAAGTATTGACTCCAGGTCATGTTACAAACCAAAACATGACTCTGACAATAATGAGCTAATTTGGAGCCAACATTTAACTATTTTATATATTAATCAGTTGGATTCTGTGAATTGTAATATGTTTGGGAAATCTTAATCAGAATGAGGAATATTGCAAATTTTCAGTAAATAGGATTTTGTCCATGGATGTGAAATAAATTGTTTAAGCTTCTGATCTAAAAAATATTTTAAAAAATGGGCGGCACAGTGGTTAGCACTGCTGCCTCACAGCGCCAGGGACCTGGGTTCAATTCCCGCTTCAGGCAACTGTCTGTGTGGAGTTTGCACATTCTCCCCGAGTCTGCGTCGGTTTCCTCCGGGTGCTCTGGTTTCCTCCCATAGTCCAAAAATGTGCAGGTTAGGTGAATTGGCCATGCTAAATTGCCCATAGTGTTAGGTGAAGGGGTAAATGTAGGGGTCTGGGTGGGTTGCTCTTCGAAGGGTCGGTGTGGACTTGTTGGGCCAAAGGGCCTGTTTCCACACTGTAAGTAATCTAATCTATCTAAAATAGTGAGGATACATCCTTTATAAATTCATTCACACAATGAATGTATTAATTATCCATCTCTATTTGCCCTTGAGGTGCTGGTGAACTGCCTTCTTGAACTATTGCCAGCCATTCGGTGTAGATATATTCACAATGTCATGAGGAAGGGAGTTCTAAGATTTTGACCCGATGATATTTAAGGATATATTCCCAAATCTGGATGGTATCTTGAAGGGGAACTGGATAGCTGTGGTGCTTCCATGTATTTGCTTCCCCTTTGTCCCTATGTAGTTGAGGGTTTGGTAGGTGCTATCTAAGGGAGAAAGTGAGGTCCTGAAGAAGGGCTTATGCCCGAAACGTCGATTCTCCTGTTCCCTGGATGCTGCCTGACCTGCTGCACTTTTCCAGCAACACATTTCCAACTATCTAAGGGACCTTAGTGAATTTTTCCAGGGCAACTGGTAGATAGTACACTGCTGCTATTGAGAATAGGTGGTGAAGGGCTGAATATGGATGTAGTGCTGATCAAACCAAATGCTAATCAAGCATTTTTCCTGAATGTTCTTGGAGAGCAGTCATCCAGGGAAGCGGGAATTATTCTATTACACTCCCGACTTGTGCCCTGTAGATGATGGACAGGCTTTGAGGAGTCAGGAGGTGAGTATTCCCAACCTTTGACCTGCTCTTGTAGCCACTGTGCTTTTATGAAGAGTCCAATTCAACAATAGTTAACCACCAAGATGGTGCTGTGCTGTCAGCTGTAAAATAGGTGTTACCCAGGCCTTTGGGTGAGGTTATTTAAAATGTATGGCTCGCTCTACGTTCATGGAAACAGCGTACATTTCCAGTGATGAGACGAGTTGCCTTCCGGCATGGGACAGATGGTGTCAATAAAGTTTTCCTCCAGAAGGCGGAACAACCCGGCCACCTACCAGTATCGCGGTCTCTGATTGGTCAGTGCGGCTGAGACGACGGTTACGCGTGTGCGGGACAGCGTGTAGCGACAGGAATCCGGAGAATAAGGTGAGAGACAAGGGGTCCGGGAAAAGGGAGGCAGAGAAATCCGGGGAGCGGGAGAGAGGAGTCTGGGGTAGTGAAGAACAAATGAAGACAAGTTGGAGGGATTGGGGCAGAAGAGATGAAGAGTTTGGGGGGGGTGGGGAAGAGATGAAGAGTTTGGGGGGGTGGGGAAGAGATGAAGAGTTTGGGGGAGATGGGGAAGAGTTTGGGGGAGATGGGGAAGAGTTTGGGGGAGATGGGGAAGAGTTTGGGGGAGATGGGGAAGAGTTTGGGGGGGATGGGGAAGAGTTTGGGGGAGATGGGGAAGAGTTTGGGGGGGATGGGGAAGAGATGAAGAGTTTGGGGGAGATGGGGAAGAGATGAAGAGTTTGGGGGAGATGGGGAAGAGATGAAGAGTTTGGGGGAGATGGGGAAGAGTTTGGGGGAGATGGGGAAGAGTTTGGGGGAGATGGGGAAGAGTTTGGGGGGGATGGGGAAGAGTTTGGGGGAGATGGGGAAGAGTTTGGGGGGGATGGGGAAGAGATGAAGAGTTTGGGGGAGATGGGGAAGAGATGAAGAGTTTGGGGGAGATGGGGAAGAGATGAAGAGTTTGGGGGAGATGGGGAAGAGTTTGGGGGAGATGGGGAAGAGTTTGGGGGAGATGGGGAAGAGTTTGGGGGGATGGGGAAGAGTTTGGGGAGGATGGGGAAGAGTTTGGGGGGGATGGGGAAGAGTTTGGGGAGGATGGGGAAGAGTTTGGGGGGGATGGGGAAGAGTTTGGGGAGGATGGGGAAGAGTTTGGGGGGGATGGGGAAGAGTTTGGGGGGGATGGGGAAGAGTTTGGGGAGGATGGGGAAGAGTTTGGGGAGGATGGGGAAGAGTTTGGGGAGGATGGGGAAGAGTTTGGGGGGGATGGGGAAGAGTTTGGGGAGGATGGGGAAGAGTTTGGGGAGGATGGGGAAGAGTTTGGGGGGGATGGGGAAGAGTTTGGGGGAGATGGGGAAGAGTTTGGGGGAGATGGGGAAGAGTTTGGGGGGGATGGGGAAGAGTTTGGGGGGGATGGGGAAGAGTTTGGGGGGGATGGGGAAGAGTTTGGGGGGGATGGGGAAGAGTTTGGGGGAGATGGGGAAGAGTTTGGGGGGGATGGGGAAGAGATGAAGAGTTTGGGGGGGATGGGGAAGAGTTTGGGGGGGATGGGGAAGAGATGAAGAGTTTGGGGGAGATGGGGAAGAGTTTGGGGGAGATGGGGAAGAGTTTGGGGGAGATGGGGAAGAGTTTGGGGGGATGGGGAAGAGATGAAGAGTTTGGGGGAGATGGGGAAGAGTTTGGGGGAGATGGGGAAGAGTTTGGGGGAGATGGGGAAGAGTTTGGGGGGGATGGGGAAGAGTTTGGGGGGGATGGGGAAGAGTTTGGGGGAGATGGGGAAGAGTTTGGGGGAGATGGGGAAGAGTTTGGGGGGGATGGGGAAGAGTTTGGGGGGAGGTGGGGAAGAGTTTGGGGGGAGGTGGGGAAGAGTTTGGGGGGAGGTGGGGAAGAGTTTGGGGGGAGGTGGGGAAGAGTTTGGGGGGAGGTGGGGAAGAGTTTGGGGGGGATGGGGAAGAGTTTGGGGGAGATGGGGAAGAGTTTGGGGGAGATGGGGAAGAGTTTGGGGGGGATGGGGAAGAGATGAAGAGTTTGGGGGGGATGGGGAAGAGTTTGGGGGGGATGGGGAAGAGATGAAGAGTTTGGGGGAGATGGGGAAGAGTTTGGGGGAGATGGGGAAGAGTTTGGGGGAGATGGGGAAGAGTTTGGGGGGATGGGGAAGAGATGAAGAGTTTGGGGGAGATGGGGAAGAGTTTGGGGGAGATGGGGAAGAGTTTGGGGGGGATGGGGAAGAGTTTGGGGGAGATGGGGAAGAGTTTGGGGGGGATGGGGAAGAGATGAAGAGTTTGGGGGAGATGGGGAAGAGTTTGGGGGGAGGTGGGGAAGAGTTTGGGGGGAGGTGGGGAAGAGTTTGGGGGGAGGTGGGGAAGAGTTTGGGGGGGATGGGGAAGAGATGAAGAGTTTGGGGGAGATGGGGAAGAGTTTGGGGGAGGTGGGGAAGAGTTTGGGGGGAGGTGGGGAAGAGTTTGGGGGGAGGTGGGGAAGAGTTTGGGGGGAGGTGGGGAAGAGTTTGGGGGGAGGTGGGGAAGGGTTTGGGGGGAGGTGGGGAAGGGTTTGGGGGGAGGTGGGGAAGGGTTTGGGGGGAGGTGGGGAAGAGTTTGGGGGGAGGTGGGGAAGGGTTTGGGGGGAGGTGGGGAAGGGTTTGGGGGGAGGTGGGGAAGGGTTTGGGGGGAGGTGGGGAAGGGTTTGGGGGGAGGTGGGGAAGGGTTTGGGGGGAGGTGGGGAAGGGTTTGGGGGGGAGGTGGGGAAGGGTTTGGGGGGAGGTGGGGAAGGGTTTGGGGGGAGGTGGGGAAGGGTTTGGGGGGAGGTGGGGAAGGGTTTGGGGGGAGGTGGGGAAGGGTTTGGGGGGAGGTGGGGAAGGGTTTGGGGGGAGGTGGGGAAGGGTTTGGGGGGAGGTGGGGAAGGGTTTGGGGGGAGGTGGGGAAGGGTTTGGGGGGAGGTGGGGAAGAGGGCAAGACATTGAGTCGAGAGAGAAGATGAGTTGACAGAGGAGAAGTGGAGTCCGGAGGGGAATACGGTTGGGGGGAGAAGAGATGAAGGGGAATCGATGAAGAGGGAAGAGTCATTGAATCCCTACAGAGGTTTGATTGATTTATTATCGTCACATGTACCTAGGTACAGTGAAAATTTCTGTTTTGCATGCAATACAGGCATATCATATATACAATGATGCATCTGTAAAAGTTGGTGAGAGTCCTTGTGGAAGCAGGCGGTTGGGTCCATTGAGTCCTCACAGACCCTCCAAAGAGCATCCCACCCAGTTCCACCCCCTGTAATCCTACATTTCCCATAGCCCAACCACCTAACCTGCACATCTTTGGACTGTGGGAGGAAACCCATGCAGGCATGGAGAGAATGTGCAAACTCCACACTGGCAGTCATCAAAGAAACAAACCCAGGACCTGGTTTTGTGAGACAGCTAATAACCATGCTGCCAACCTTGGCATCGTGGATGAGTTAGGAGGAGAGGAATAAGTGTTGAGGGTGGGGGAGAGAAGAGTTGGGAGGAGGGGTGGTAGAAAAGTCTGAGGGAGAAGAGAGGAGGCATGGGAGGAGGAAGTGAGGTGAGAAACCAAGAGAGAGAAGAGGTAAGGAAAGAAAGAGAAAGTGGGTAGAGAAGTGAAGGGGAGTTACTAAGATATGGAGAAGGGAGGTGATTAAGGAAGAATCCAAGAGAGGGCTGAGATCGGGAAATGAACCAAGGGGAGTAGGATGAGGGCAGGACTTGGAAAGGAGGTAGATGAGAAAATGAATTGTCAATGTCAGACCCGAATCGGGAGAGATGGAGTCTTTGGTCTGTTTTGACCTAAGGATGATGGCTGTCCCTTGGGCCTTTTGCAGTGCCCAGTTTGAGTACTAGTTTAGCTCAGGGTCTGGGAAATAAGCTGTGGCTGTCAGGTCATAGGAATGTAGAAACAAGAGTAGGCCATTCAGCTCCTTGAACCTGTTTCACCGTTGAAGGTGGTCATGGCTAATCTGTGGCCTAACTCCACATACCTGCCTTTGGTCCATATCCTTTAATGCTTTTGCTTAATAAAATTTTATGTGTCTCAGATTTAAAATCAACAACCAGCATCAACTGCCATTTCTCAAAGCGTGTTCCCCAAACATCATCTACCTTCTGTGCAGAAATGCTCTAACTTCTCCCAAAATCTGATAATTAGGGCCAGACCAATATCCTCTAGTTTTAGAATCCCAAAACCAGTGGGTGTAGTTTATCTACCCTGACTTTTCATGTTAATATCTTGAAGACTTCAATCAGATCAGCCTTCTAAAATCTATAGTGAGTACGCCTGGTTTGTATGATCTCTCCTCATCATTTAACCCTTGATGCTGAGATATTTTTCTTGTAAATCTACTTTTTACTCCTTCCAAAACTAAAATATCCTTCCTAAGATATGGTGGGATCTTTATATATCTGCAGCAGAGCTTCTATATCCTTGTACTTCAGTCCTGTGAATATAAAGATGTGTTGCATTAGCTTTCCCAATTATTTTCTGCACTTGTTCGTGGCATTTTAAAGATCTATGCACCTGAAACCCCAAGTTTCTTTGGGTATCCACAAGATTCAACTTCATACGATCTAGAAAGTACCCTGATCTAGCCTTTGTTGGTTCAAAACAAATAACCTCACTTGCTTAAATTGAGCTCCATCTGCTGCAATTTTGCTTATTCACTCAGTTTATCAGTACTCCATTGTAATTTTATGCTATCATCTACACACTGTACAATGCTGCCAAACTTTGTGTCATCAGCAAATTTGGATATATGACTTTCTATGTCATTATCCAAGTCATTAATAAATAATGTGAAATTGGGAAATAGTGAATAATTGAGGGCCTGATACAGATCATTGCGGTACACCACTAGCTACATCCTGCCAATTTGAGTACCGACCCATCATCCCTAGTTTCCGTCACCTGCCACTCAACTAATTTTCCAGCCATTTGACCTCAATTCTGTGGGTTTCTACTTTCATTAAGTTTCTTATATGAGATTTTATCAAATACATTCTGGAAGTCCATATAAACTACATCCAGGACATTCCCTGTCTTTTACTTTAATTGGC